>NW_022985515.1:8469-1322124 GCF_010093505.1 Neohortaea acidophila
TTTGAAGGCCTTCATTTTGAAGATTTTCATTTTGAAGAAATCATAACGAACGCCTCGACAGAGACTTGCAATACAGCGCCATGCGCAAGAGCATAAGTGACAAGGGAGAAAGTTTGGGGCCCGTCGATGGATTGCGAAAAGGCTGTAGAATGGTGAGGCCGCTCGCAAAGTAGCGGGCAATCGCGGACAAGTTGGCGACAGTAGTGGAGACTACTTGCGGGAGAAAGTGGCGGAGACGATAAGTGTGGGAGAGTGAGTATAATATGGCTGGTCTAACATGCAGAGCAGATTGGCGTTGAATACGGCCTGTGTCCTGGAATGCTGGAAGATTGGACGCCCGCGCTGCAGCTCAGCCGGGACATGTATTCGAAGCATCAAGCCGCGAGAGGCGCACGATTCTCGAACCCGGGGTATCCATCCTGCGCCTCCTTGTCGATGATCTGGCGGTACGTCTTGAGGCCTCCGAAGAAAAAGGTCAGGGCTTTGGCGTAGCGCTTGCCGGGGATGTTGGTGCCAAAGATCCAGGAGTTGGCCTCGGTGAAGAGCGTGCCTGCCGCGAGCTTGTAGCATCCCTCCAGCCAGCCGTCCTCGGCGGCCTGGCTGGCCTCGATGGTCTTTTTACCCTCGGCCGTCCCGCCCGCTCCGACGCTCTTCTCGTTGTCGCGCTCCATCTGTGCCTTGATCGCGTCGGTGATCCATTCGACCTGCGTGTCAATCACGGGCGGCAGGTTCGCAAACGCGCCCATGGGCCCGGTGATCATGAACCAGTTGGGGAAGTCGGGCACGGCCATGCCAATGTACGTCGACGGTCCGTTCTTCTTGTCCCAGTGGTCCTGCAGCGACTCGCGGTTGCGGCCCTTGATGCTGACACGCATGTAGTTGGCGTCCATTGCGTCGAAGCCGGTGGCCAGGATGATGACGTCGAGGTCGTGCTGCTTGCCGTCGGAGGTGCGAATGCCGTTTTCGTTGAATTCGGTGATGGGGGTTTCCTTGAGGTGGACGACGTCGACGTGGTCGTTGTTGAACGTTTGGTAGTAGCCGCCGTCGCAGAGCTGCAGCAGTCAGCGCAAGTCACGAGACAAAGCAGACCATACATACCGGTCTCCTCGCATAAGGCTCATCGGGCAGCAGCTTCCTCGCCTTCTCCGGATCCTTGACAGTCTCCTTGATCTTGCTCTTGATGAAGTTGCAAGCGGCGTCGTTGGCAGCGCGGTCGTAGGTGATGTCGCAGAAGGTGCCAAACATGAACCTGAAGCCGTTGCCCTTGTCCCAGTTCTCCTGGTAGATGCGTTGGCGCTCCTCCTCCGAAACGCTAAAGGTGGGGATCGTGCTTTCGTCGAATCCAAAGGCAACGAGCGAGTTGAAGACTTGGTCGTACACTGAACCGTCTTTGTACCCTTGGTTGAACTTCTCCCTCTCTTCCTTGCTGACCGGCCCGTCGCCGGACGGCACAGAGTACTGCGGGCTGCGTTGGAAGGAAGTCAGCTGCTTCACCTGGCCCGGCTTTCCAAGCGCCGTGATGACTTGAACTCCCGTCGATCCACTCCCAATCACGCCGACACGCTTGTTTCGAAAGTCATACTCTCGGGGGAAGGCGCCGGTATGGTGCATCTCCCCCTTGAAGGAATGCACGCCGGGGTAGTCGGGAAAGTTCCTCTTCGACAGTAGCCCCAGCGCGGTGACGACGTAACGGGCGGTGTAGATCGTGCCGTCCTTGGTCTTGATCTTCCAGACATTCTTGTCCTCGTCAAAGTCCGCACTCCTCATCTCGGTGTTGAAGAGAAAGTATTTGCGCAAGTCGTGTTTCTCGACGACGTGTTGGAGGTACTTGAGCACCTCGGGCTGCTTCACGTAATGCTCGGGCCACGGATACTCGAGGAGGTCTTCCTTGTCCCACGAGTAGCGGTAGATGAAGGAGTTTGTGTCCGACATTGCGCCGGGATAGCGGTTCCAGTACCAGGTGCCGCCCACATCGCTGGCGGCGTCAATCGCTCGGACAGACAGGCCCAGCTTCAGCAGCGAGTAGAGCTGGTAGATGCCGCCGAAGCCGGCTCCCACCACAATGGCGTCGAATTCGGTTTGTTGCGACATGTTGATGATGCTCAGTGCGACTCTGCGGTCAAACGGGAGGGAAGGAGTTGAGAGATGTAGAGAGCTCCTCGGTTACATATATATGCAGCCACCCCGCCAATCCGCAACCCCAGAATAAGTGCTCCCCGCCAACTGCGGGGTTTCGCAATTGCGATCTACAGGGTTCCCACGGCTATGCCCAGGCTATACGCGACTCACATGATTGGTGCACGGTCGAGGATATAGATTTTTGGCGTCATGCGTACCGCGGGCCAGTATCCTTTGGTGAAGGTATGCCGAAGGAAGGATGCAGCTGTGGTATATGCTCGTTTCGGCCCGCGGAAGAGTGTAGCGTATGCAGACGGTAGGGGAAGGAGATCGTCGTCCGTGCCGGGCCTCCAACTTATCCCGCCATACCCTCCGATAACGTCAATCGGCCTCCAACTCCCAATCACTTGCTCGGGCTGCTCGGCCAAGACATAGTCGAATTGCTGCCAGAAAAGTGGATGCAAAAATTCCGTCTCATTCTCCGTCTTGTCGTAAGTCCATTGCGGGTGCAGCTGTTGGAAACGAGTGACGCCCGTCTGACATGCCAAATTGCCCAAGTGTACGGTCACGTTGTGATCCGCTGAGGCGAGTTGATGCAGTCGATGCAGAGCCTCTCCGCCTGGGTAGTTCAGGCTGGAGATGTACAACGAGGCAAGGCTGACGACGCACGACCCAAGACAAGACGCAGCCAAGAGCCAGACCGCAGCGTGGTGTAACGATGATTTTGCCCGCCGAGTCCAGAGCCAGCCCGCGGCAGCCGAAGCCACCGCGGTGAAAGCAGGGATGCTGTAGATGATGAATCGAGCTTCCTTGTGCGGAAGAAGACTGAACACGGCGATGAAGAGCACGTGTGGGCCGAGGATGTCGCGACTCGTCCGCTGCAGCACCTTGGACTGCAAGGCAAAGGGAATGCAGAGCATGTAGACGACAGGATTCAACAGCAGTCGCGGCAGAGCATTGAGGAAGTAGAAGTGAAACGGACTGGTGCCCCATTCGGAGGATTTGCCCAGGATAGTGTTGTAGTAGAATGCCACCCACTCCGGCCACAGCGGGAAACGCTGCCAGAGGAATGAGTCGAGGGAGACGGTTGTCAGGAGGCCGATGATTGCGCCTTTGAGGCCGGCAGGGATGATCTCTCTGGTCAAAGAAACGCGCTGGTGCAAGAGAAGGTAGCCCACCTCCGCGGCGAGAATCAGGGCGACTTCCGAGCGAAAGACCACCCCGGCAAAGGTCAGCAGATATATCGTCCATTGCCTTCGACGAGCACCCTTCCGAGTACGAGAAGTGACGGATTTGACGAGGATCAAGTTCCGTTGGGCGACAGTGGTGAGGACAAAGGCGAACATGTTCGGCAGGGGTCGAGAAGCGTAGTACATGGTGTGGAATTGGCCGATGAGGAGAATCGTGAACCATCGCCCCGCAGCTTGCCCATATGCGGTGTTGACTGCGTGCTTCAGAGACCAGAGAGCGGTGGCATTGGCGAGGCCGAGGACGGCACGAACGACCAGTTGCATTTGATCTGGCGAGGAACAGAGGTACCGAAATGGCGTCGACAAGCCTGCCAATATCGCTGCGCCAGTGAATGTGCGAGGAACGGAGCCGGGAAAGGTAGAGTGGTCGAAGTGGTCGGCCAGAACAGAAGACGAGTTGCGCAAGGGGAGGCCATAATGGACGAGATCGTATGTGGCTTGGACATTGAACGACTCCTCGACTTTGGTGTAGGGCGAAGCAAAGAGATGGAGTAGAACGATGGATGGGACGAGCAAGTCGAGTCCTCGATCTTTGACTCCAGTCAGCGATTTGATCATCAAGTTGTGCTCACGGTACTGACCCAACATGCCGCCCATCTCGCGCCCCGTCCTCCTCTCGATCCTTTCAGCGAGTCTCAGTTGCAAAGCTCTCCAACGGTTGAACTGGGCGAGGGACATGTTCGTGCCATGCTTTGTCTTGATTGCAATGACAATCGGGATGGACGGTGGTAGACTAGGGTTATGTCATTAGGGTTGTCAAGCCACGCAGCCGCAACCAACCTTGAACAACTTCACATCCCTCCCTGACATCTACCCGCACACAACCCGGAAGATGGCCACGCTCATTCCCAGCTTCGGCGGGCTTTTCCAAGGCAAGTTTACGACCCATCCTCTCGTCTCCCACCACGTCTAACCAATCTCCCCCACCAGTCTCCGTCCTCCTCGTCAACGCCATCGCCATACTCTCCGAAGACCGCTTCCTCGCACGAAGTACGTTGCACGCTTTCACAGAGCTCCCACTCCCTCTGCTCTCAGCAACACTAACCACACCTCATTTCAAACAGTCGGCTGGGGCAGTACACAAAATGAACCGGCGGGCTTTGGTGGCTCATCGCAAGACAGTGCGAGCGTCAAGGCGAAGATGATTAATCTGATCAACTCGGTGCGCACGCTGATGAGAGGTGAGAGCTGCTGCACCCACCAATTGCAAGATTGATGCTCACGGACCTCACCCAGTACCGCTAATTTTCGTCAACCTACTCATCATCATCTGGGCCATTACATTTGGGTGAAAGAGGAGGAATACATTGCAGCGGACACGGTACAAGAGCAGTTGCTTCCAGGATGGCCTGCGAGATGGAGCCCAGCATCATCCCACCCGCCTCAGCGTCGAGGCCACGAGGACGCCGTATCACGTCCCAAGAAGACGTACGAAGGCAGCAACACGCTCATCATCCATTCATCAGCGCACGCTATGAAAAAAAGACAAGATGCTATAGACAGACACGTTCGAATCAACATGCATTCCACCTCATGTAACACCCTGCGACTCCTTCTTCCTGATGCTGAATCGATATCGTTTCGATGCGGAGTCGGGTGACATTGGACTCCTCGCAGAATCGGGAGACATTGGAGTCGTCACCGGCGGGCTCTTCATCTCTGGCGTCGTGGCAGGACTCAGCTCCCCTGCGTCCGCAACACCATTACCATCAACCGCCTGCTGCCCCCCCACTTCCTGCCGCACCGACGGGAGTTTCTCCATGCTCGCCGGCCCTCTGTCCTTCCCGCTGAGAAACTTTGGTTTGTTCTTGAGGTTCAGACTGGTGGTCCGGAAGCGACTCAACCCGCCTCCTGGTGGTGCCGTGTTCTCCGCAAGTCCTTTGGGAACCTCGTCCCCTCGCTTCGACGCCTCATCAACAGCCGACATCTTGCTGGCCTCAATCGCCGACTTCAACTCGGCATCCGCCTTCTTCCACGCCTCGACACGTTTTGCTGAAGCCTCTTTTCGCTTTTCGTCCAGCTCCTTCTCCGCCGCCTTTGCCGCCGCCTTCTTCTCTTTCGCTTCCAGCCGGCGTTCCTTCCACGACTTGTTGGTAGCAGCAAGACCCTCCGCAGGTGTCGTCTGCGTCGGCTCGAGGGGCGCTTGCACAGCTGGCGCAGCGACACTGGGCATCGTAACTGCGTGCGCCAGGCTTTCAAGCCCATCCGTCTCGTCGGGTATGATTGGCGTCGCAACGGCCGGAGGATGAGCAGTGACTCCATTCCGCAGATTATTCAGTCCAACATCCTTGGCCACCTCGCCCTCCGATGTCCTTGTCGGCACCGGCTTCTGCCCCTCCATCTCCTGCTCTTTCAGCATCGCCTCCAGCGTCGTCTCTTGATAAAACAAAACGTAAGCGCATGCCAGCTGCTTCGCATCCTGCAAGCCTGGAATCGGCTCGCCGCCGAAAAAGTTCAGCACATAGCTCTTGTCCACGGGTTCCACCAGCTCGTCGTCAAACAACAACCACCCGCGATCCTGCGTCTTGATGATGCTCACGTAGTGGCCATGGTATGGGCCGCCGCCAATATGTACAACCACGGCATATAACTCGTACAATCGATCCGGATCCTCGGCGTCATCAGACGTGTTGAACAGGCGGAGGTAAAAGGGATACACCACGCGATGGAAGAGCTTCTGCAACCGCTGCAGGTCCTCGGTGTATTTGAAGCGTTTCAGATGCAAGGCCAGCACGCGCGGGAGGCGCTTGATCTTCATGCGCTTCTCCGCTTCCTGCAAGCCACCGCAATTGTCGCAGTGAAACTTGTTGCGCTCGCACAGCATCTCCTCTGCGGAGAACTTGCGCAGGCACGAAGTCACAGAGGTGTGCGCGGCCAGATCGACAGAGAGGTCGAGAAAGGGCTCGTCCCGTTGCGACGTGTTCTCGCACGTAAGACAACGAGTCTCCGAGGTGAGGAGCCCTTCGAACAGATCATGAACCCATCTTGTGTCAATCCCATTCGTCGCCGTCTCTTTCCTCGCCAACCCATTCTCCACTGGCGCGCCATTCGCGTGAGCCACTCCGTTGATGGGGGGATGCTGTTTGGAGAAAGCCTCCACATTCTCCACCACTTCATTAAGGAGGAGGTTCAAGAACTCGTGTGCGTCTTGGTGCATTGCCGAGCGAAACATCTCATTCTCCCGTCGGAGAATCTCGAGGAATTTGTGGGGACTCACCACGCCCATGCGCGACGAGTTTGTCAGGATGGCCTCGAAAATGTCCTTCAGCCCGGTAAAGAGCGACTCCTCCATGCCGTAGCGGTTGGAATTATCATGAATCATGTCCAAGACCGGCCCGGCTTGCAACGCCATTCTCTTCCGATACTCGGGCGAGTCCTTTGTCTCTTCCTTTTGGCCTGCTGCGGCTGGAGTCCCTGGCACGGGCGGCACTTTGCGCGCGGGTGAGGTGAGGTTGGGCCATGGGATGGCGCTGGTGGATCGAGGGGCGACGGGACGATCGTTTGCGGACGGCGGCTTGGGGAGGTATTCGCTCGGAGGGAAGTTGATGACGTGTGATCGAAAGGGGGCAGAGTAGTAGAGGCATTGTACGATGGAGTTGCTGTAGCTGTCGAGGGGTCAGCGGGGAGATGCCGATTAGCAATCCAGGACGCAAGATGCGTACCATGTAGACCCGTACTGTCGGACTCGAATTAGTAACACAATGCAGACGGGTGGGAGCCGGGATGGACGCACATTTTCGAAGCCAAAAAACTTGTCACTGCCATCCGTTCGCAGGGGGCCGGCGACGTCTCGGAGGTGCTTCTCCAAGGGAGTCGCGGGGGTGGTGTGTGGGTCTTTCTTTCCTGCGCTCGAGGCATTCGCTGGGGTAGATGTGCTCTGTGGAGGAGGATTAGCCGCGGAGTCGCATCGGCGGAGGAGGGAGACATACTGCTCCTCCTTTGAATTTGCTCAAGAAAGACATGGCGCCGGAGGCGTGGCGGCGCGCGCCACCCGCTCACAAGGGCTCTGCTGGACACGGGCACCTGGCGCGAGGCAGTCGGCGTAGAGATGGTAGGTGAGACTCGGCGGAGGCGACGTCTCGTGTCATTGGGGGGACATCATCTGGGTACACGATGGTAGAGGGCAGGGGCGAAGGCGAAGAGCATGCCGGTTGTCGCAGAATGGACGAAGAGACGTAAGAATGGAGTAGACACGGGAAGAGGGGAGGTGGAGGTAGTTTATCCCCAGAAGGGGTAAGAATAGTCGAGGGGTGGGAAATGCGGCACAGGCGGTAGGGGAAAAAGGGCAAGGTAACGTAACGTTGGTCGGTGGGGAGGTGGAGGAGCGGGAGGCTTGCTGGACTGCGGGCTTGAAGTTACATCAGTCAGGAGGGCGGCAGAAGTGCATAAGGTACTGTCACTCGCGAATCCTCGAAGAGGGAAAGATACACACAGGCCAAGACAACGGAGCAGGCAGAGGGTGAGCACTCCGTCGGCCGGCGATTCAAAAGACAGCCCGACAGAGGGGAAGACGCGGAAAAGTGGGGACAACCCCACGTGCCTCCACGTGAGTACAAGTACGGCAATGTACATGATGAGACTTGAGCCGCGACAGCGTCTTCTTCGACCAAGCCATCAACACTACCTACTCACCTATACATGATCCAACACCACACAGTTGCTCACATTCGTCTTTCGCTTGCTCACCCCAAGCCCCGCCTCCAGCTGCGTCGGCTCCGCGGGAGGCATCACTGCTGCAGTAGACAGGCCTCGTCTGTACTCCTCCCGAATCCTCGCAGCCTCCGCATCCCACTTCGCCACCTTTTCTCCCCACTCCCGTCGTCCATGATCCGCCAGCTCCTGCGCAACCTGACTCTGCACCAGATACGGCCCCTTCTCATCCTCACTCAGTCCCTTCCACCACCGTCCCAGAGTAGCACGCACGTCCTCCCTGCCACCCGCCGATGGTTTTGCCTTGGCCGGTTTAGTCTGCGCCAGATAAGCCTTGCATTCCTCCCATTTGTCCTTGGCGTAGAGGAGAAAAGGATTGACGCCAGGCCTGCTAGGCTTGACGGGCCGCTCGCCGAGTTCAGCAAAGATGGCTGCCATGATGGTCGCTTCTGGATTCGTATCTTGCACTGCCGACGTCGGTTGCACCCAAAAGCTGGAATCGCCTGCACATACGCTTTGCTTGGGCGGACCGCTGGCCAACATTGGAGGTGCGGTCAGCGACGGCGCTACCGGCTCGATTTTGATCGCTTGTCCAGGGTCTTGCGTTGTCGTATTCCGTCTTGAAGGAGCTGCGGCCATCAAAGGAAAGCGCGGCAACATCTCCTGCTTCACCGGCGCCGGACCAACAAGTGGTGTAGGCAGAATGATCGGCCCGGCCATGGCATCCACCACCTCCGCCGCAACCCTCAGTCCCGACAAGAAGGCCCCATGGACCGTCGCCGGATGCGTACCACATGTAGCTTCGCCGGCGAAATGAAGATTACCCACCGACTGCGCCATAAGATCGTAATCCCCCGGCAGAGTCTCGGGCGCAACGTACGAATACGTGCCGCGGCTGAATGGGTCCCGCCTCCATCTCGTCACAATCACCTCCCGCGGATTAAGCGCTTTCTCCGTGGGGTAGATGCTGTGAAGCCGCTTCGTAATCTCCGCAAGCAGCTGCCCGGTGTCGGTCTTCTCCGTCTCATGCGCCGCGTGACCCGCCATCAGCGCCACGAGCATCGGTTTGCCGGATGTCTTGGATGCATTCCATATCAGATAGAACTGCCCCCTTCTCTTCTCGTAGTCTTTCGGATCGAGGCTGCCAGCATCGTTGGCTTCATTCAGTAGGCCAAACATGTCACGTTCATCGTCCCAGAATGCTTCGTCGTAGAGGAGGACAACCTGGTTGAAATCCATTAGTTCATTCTCACCACAAGACCCCTCAAAACCCACCTTATTCAGCAAGCCAAATCCCATCCGGTCAATCGCACCTCGCTTCCAAGCCGGCAACGGAGGGTCAAAGTCAATCATATCCGACTTCAACACACCCAAAGGCACCGTGAGGACGACCTCGTCCGCTTCAATCACCTCCCCATCAGTACAGACGACTTTGGTAGAGTAATCGCTCTCGCTAAAGGCATCCTGGTTGTAGTGAATGCTGTCAATGACGCGGTCAACGCGGACGTCGAGCTTGGACGGCAAGTTCATGAGTCCGCGAGGCAGCTGGTTATATCCGCCGATGATCTCGGAGTGGGCGCCTTCGAATTCGTTACCAGTGTCCTGATCGTGACCGCTCAAGCTGAGGGAGGTGATGGGAGCGGCGTTTGCGTATTCCAGGTTGGCGTGATGCCAGTTGAGAAGCCGCATGTCTTGGGGAGTGAGTTGGACCAGGTCTTGATACTGCCGGATTGCGTCGTCCATGACCGACCCCAGTGATGGATGGGCCGACGCCGATGCGATGCCCCGAAGGGAGACGGACTGGTTCTTGGCAACACCCTCTTTGAGCTCCCATCCCATCGATCGCGCTGCTCTTGCTGCTGACTGTGTCGCACTACTCCCTTCTACAACTTGCGTCCTACCCGTCAGCTTCTCTGTCCCTGGCGGCGCGTTTCGTCGTCTGCCTCGCCTCGTCGCCGGCTTTTGCTGCCTTATATTGCCAACTGCGTCGAGAGGCTCCAGCTGGAAATGCTCCAGGCCGTCGGGTGCAGGGTCGCGACATCGATTGATCAGGTCTTCGTCTCCCTTCAGCGTCTCGACGGCTTGCGGCGTGGCCCGAAAGTCACCGGCACGATCGGAGATGTCGGTGTATAGATCGGTGTTCAACATGTCTCTTTTCTCATCAATCGGCTTGCCGTCCACGTCGTAAATTGTAAGCGCATCTTTCATCAAGTGATACCGCAGACCCAGCTGGCCGCGAATAACGGGGTCGAGAGGGTTGCCGTGCTCGAATCCTGTGACGATCATCGCTCCCATCTCCGCCGTGCACCTTAAATTGTCGGGCAGCGATATCGACGTTTGGTCTCGAAGTGGCTTGGAGTACACTCTCCCGCCGATCCGACTCCTTCCTTCCAGCACAATGACTCTTGGAGGCTGCTCGCCTGCATCGGTCCACTTGGTAGACTCTTGTATGAACAGCCCTTCAAGTTGGCGTGCCGTCGTCAGACCGGACACGCCCGCTCCAATCACCACCACCGTTTTGGGACGGGTATTCCTTCTCGCTCGGGGGTTGACTGTTGCCGCGCGTGGGACTCGAACGCAGCCAAAGTTGATGTAACCATGTCGGACGAGCCATTTGTATGCGACGTCGGCCAGGCCGAAAAAGCGAGCTTCTTTCGCACAGCCAGCGGCTTCCTCTGCCGTGATGCTGCACAGCGGGTTTTGGTGCCACAAGCGCAGGATGGCGTTGCGGATGTTGAGGTAGACGGTGATTTCCTGCTTCATCAGCAGGTGCAGCAGCAGGGCATGCTCACTGGGATGCAGTGCGTATGGATTCAGCCGGGCTGCGTAAGCGGCGTCGATACATTGTCCGGCAAAGACGTTGGCAGGCAGTCTATATGGAATGGACGAACGTGGTCGGATTTCGGTGACTGGCTTGGAGACGATCGAGGGTTGCGCAGCTTTCGGCGTCACGTCAGCACTCCCGGCTGGTTTCACTTTCGGTGGTCGTCCTCGCCGCTTTTTGGGAGGATCTTGCGGAGTTGTGGGAGGGAGGGTGGGATGCTGGGTTGGAGGGGCGGAGGGTGCTTGGGGAGGCCGAGCGGAAATGGAGTGGAGTCGAATGGTGGTTGGCTTGATCGTTCCGTCCGACAATCGCTTCTTCGATGGAGTAGTCTGGTGGGGCAGAGATTGATTGCGAGATCTGTCAGAGGCGTAAACGGCAGGACTCATGGAGGAGATGTCGGTGCTGGTGGCGGACTCGAGCGAGCCATCTCGCCGCCAATGACCCCCAATGCCCACCGTCCATGAGTGTTTGTGAGAGGCAGAGCTGGCGGTGCTTTGGTCGAAGGGATCTGTGCCGGAGGAGGACTGGCTGGAATCATCTTCTTCACCGTGGTGGGGTTGTAGCAGGGTGGAGATATCGCGAGTAGCCAGCTCGGCACGCCGGGCAACGTCGACCTCCTGCGCCATTGGAGAGCCCAATGTGTTTTTGGTCATTGCATTGTATGCAAGGAGTGAGCGGGGCCCATTGTCTGCGTCTTTTCTGGAGGCTTTGCTCATATCATTGGGGAGTGCTGGACGGGCGGAGCTTGGTCATCGCAATAAGCCGAGCGCCCGCTGGGGGATAGGGTGATGTCGAGACGGGGGAAATCGGGGCTCGCCGCGGTGGAAGTCAAGGACGGTGTCTTCTTTGCAGCTTCATCGGCGACGAGGGTGGTGATTGGAGGGGGAGATGCTGAGAGATGGTGATCATGCCATGCAAAATCCCTCCTGCTCTGCTCGCTCGCTCGCTCCTTCCTGCGCCTGCACCGGCGGCTCCACTTCTGCCCCGTTTCGGCAAAGGCGTGACTTTGTACCCGACTTCATCCCATCCCTTCCAACAACACCACCGTCTTTTGGCGCCCACTCAGCCCGCGGCAGACCCTTCGATTAGCGTGTGAGGACGGCTATAGCGCATCATCCACCATTCAAGAGAAGGCAAGAAAGAGGAGGCACTGAGACGGATGGCTGAGGGTTGGTCATGCTACCGCCATGCACTCCATCGTCCACTCGAGAGGATCATCAGAGTGCGACACTTCCCTCCACTCTGCGACCAAATATGTCTCTGTCGAACAGTGCCCACCTGGAGGCTCGCTGGAAAGTAGCACATACACTCCATCCCACCCTTTCTCGCTTCATTGTCCTCTCGCAGATCGCGCACATTTCCTCTACCCCGCAAGTCTGATCGCGGCGGATTCCTCCCCGTCAGAACGAAGTGTCTCGCACCATATGTAGACATATACACGCCATGGTCTAGAACTTTCCGATTCGAGGGTGCGAGTAAAACTCAGACTCTCCTCACGATATGGCATTGCCGAATGGGGAGAGCAAATGCTGTCAGAATTGGGATAGCACGAGATGATGTACATGAGTTCGACGATGAGATTGGCCTTTCTGCCGGAAAGGCCGCTCCAGGGAGGTTTTTGCTGACGAACCCGCCCATTGAATAAAGGTGGAAGATGATTCGACAATGGCAGAGATTGACAGTGTGGATGCCAGACTACTTCTTCTCCCCACCGTCCTCCTTCTTTCCAAAGCCCCCGAATCCGCCAAACGTCGTCGAGCCCTCTCGGCGGAAAAACTTGCCAAACTTCTGCCAGTTCTCATTCATCGACGCCTTCTCAGCCCCGCCTTCCGCACCCCCCGTCACCACCCCTTCGCCCACAGGCGGAGACGTAGCGCGACTCGCCACAGTCGTGGTATTTGCACCACTGCCCGCCACCAATCCCGGACTACCAAATCGATCGCCGGCATCTCTGGCGGCATTCATGATTGCCGTGCCGAAATTCGACGGGTCAAACCGCGAAGGCAGTGACGGCGCAGCGGGGATCACCGCACTATCCTTCAGAGCTGCGAGCCCACTCATCGATGTGGACGATTGCGGAGCCGTGAGATTCAGTCCAGCGATGAGCGGGTTACTGGCCTGCAAGCCCTCATTAGTCGGTGAGGCCTTGTGAGCATTGAACAGCTCCACAAGGTGAGCTTGGTCCTTCTTCACGATCCCCTTGAGCTCGAGAATCTTGCGGAAGTTCGTCTCACTCTGATCACGAATGTGGATGAGGTATGCTTGCACCAGCCCTTCTGCGGGTGAAGATCGCACTTGTAGGGTTTTGAGCACGGGATCGAGCTTTGCTGTGCTTTGGTTCACGCGCTTGACAAATGCAGCATTGGGAGCCGTGCCTGGGTCCGCATTGATTGTTGCAAGCTCGGCGAGTCCCTTCTTCAGCACATAGAAATCCAACAGCATCTGTTCCGCTCCCGTCTCCGACACCGGCTTCACGGCAACAATGTTGTTCAGGTAAGCGTTCGTCACGCTGTCGACGACATTGTCGCAGTATGCTCGGGAGTACTGCGGCTTTTGCAGATATTTGAGGATCTCCTTGCTGCGATCGTGGATGCGCTGCAGCAGATACGAGACGTATGTGCTCTGATCTCCCACGCTATCCATCTTTCCCCAGGGTACGTTCCGCATCTCGCGCCATGCCGCGGCACAATCAACCTCAGTCTTGGTCACCAGCGAACGCAAGGCGGTGGATGCAACGCCGATGAAAGCATCGGCTTGTGTGGACAAATCCACTTTTGGCCGCAAATCCTCATCGATACGGGCTTTAATCTTCTCTTCTAGCTGATTTGTGGTCTGATAGCAGTAGTCGGCGGTGTTCAAAATGATGACGGCATCCTCCACCGATGCGCCACCGGTCTTGTCAGAGAGATGATATGCAAGAACTTGCTGAGAATACCGGTCCAGGTATCTGCCGAATGTCTGCGACAGCTCCAGCAATCTGCCGCCAGTGGACAATTTGGCACACTGTGCAAGCGTGACACGGTAGTGGTGGAAGAGCTCGGTGGAGGAGGGGATGACGAGTTGGGGGTGGAATTCTTCCTCGGGATTGCGAATTGGCTGTTGGCGGTACTTGGGGATCAATGTCGAGAGCTGCTTGTCTTGCGACTCCACCCAGATGCTAAGGTACGGCTCGAAAGCTTCGGAAATCGCCTGGCTGAAGCCCTGGCGCTTGTCGTTGTCGGAGGAGTTGACGGTGTCTATGGAAGATCTCGACTCTCCAGCCGCAAATCTCTTCTCCAGGCTATGCTCAAAGTCCAAGGTCTCTTGCAGACAGGAGAGCAATAGCTCAACATCCGGTGGCTGGCCGTCCGCTCTTCGCATGGAACGCTGCAAGATCCCTCGGTAGTCGTCTCTTGTGTTTTCGCAAAATGCATTGGCGAGCATTTCATTAACGCGCCAGTGGGGTGGGAAGAGTGTGGCGTGCTCGCTATCGTAAGTCTTGAGCATGCGATTGAACCACGAATATCGTCGGGAGATGTTGTCGAGCGAGCCAGCTTCGTCGTTGCCCCGGAAGACCTGTCGATACTCTCGTAGCTGTGTGTTACAATACCAGGTGGTCAAGCGTGTGCGGGCATGATCCCCGAGCGCATCCATGACCTGACATGCTTCGGCCAGCATCGTCCTCTTTTGCTGCACCTCTGCTCTTGCAAAGGTGACCTCAAAATCCTCGCAGACCTGCTCCAGAAGCTCTCTCTGAAGATCGGCCACGCTCTTGCTCAGTGCGGCAATCTGATCGATGCTTCGATAGCGCTTGAAGTGCTCCATCAGCTGGATCACCACCTGCAACAGTTGGGCACATTCGCGATATTGTTTGGTCTGGATGAGGGCACGAAGTTGTTCGTAGGCGGTGGTGAGCATCTGTAGCCGCTTCAACGCAGTCATGGACAGGGTGAGGTTCTTCTTGGTGCTGTCCAGCTTCTTGATGTCCGCCGTCATCTCCATGATGGTGCGCTCGGTTTGTAAAGCTCTCTCGCGCACATTGTCAATCTTGGCAAACAGCTCTGCAAGTTCGGCTTTGGCATCTTGAATCCGCCGTACACTATCGGCATCGGAAGTGGTTTGGGTGGTGATGAGGGCGGAGATGTCGACGTCCAAGTCGCGCTGGTAGCGCTCAAGGGAGGACGAGACATCGGGAACGAAGGCGAGGGAAGAGGGGGTGGAGAAGATGGCGTTGAGGTGTTCGATGGGGTCATAGTCGGCTGGGGGTCAGTCAGCAGGTAGGCAGCTTGGTGTAGGGGTTCGAGCAGTCTTACCAGAGTCTAGAGAGGAGGCCGTCGCTGAGCCATTGGCTTGCGGCATCGATGCGATCCAGGGAGATGATCATCAAGAGGATTGAACCGGTGGTGCTGTACAGAAATCGGGAGGGTTCGCTCAGAGATCTTCCAGCCGATACTCTAGGTATCTCATCGTCCTCGAACCATCATTTCCAGGCACGTGTCGGCGCGATGGGTGGGCAAAGTTGTGTGACGCGCGGGAAGGAGTGCACTGGAACATGAAGATGAAGTATTACGTGAGCAGTTCGGCTCAAGCTGCCGAGCGCAACACCTCAGCAATGGGTGCCTGCTCTCCGAAATACATTAAAGATACAACAAACGAGGATGTAAAGGATCCAGAGCAATACATATTCTCCGCTGCTCTCCCTTTCAATCCCATTCCGTTCTACACCACCTCACAATGTCCGCATCACGCTGCTGCTTCAACGGCTTCGAATGGGATGGCCAGCCTGATGGCGAAGTCGTTCCGTTTCCAACCTCCTCCAACCAGGCATACAAGACGGGTACCAATCCAGATGTCGCCATTCTCTTCGTACACGACCTTGTAGGTTGGAGCTTTGGAAATGCCAGATTACTGGCAGACCATTTTGCGAAAGAGATTGATGCCACGGTGTTCTTGCCGGACTTGTCAGTTGCTGTCACGATTGGCCGCTTCCACTGACGCTGACCATCCCCAGCTTGAACGGCGAAGAAATCGATAAACGAGTCCTCGAACTGGAACCGGAAGAGTGGGCTTCGAACGGCATCGACGTTTGGGGTATGGTGGAGAGAAACAGCCGCCAAATCCGACAGCCAGAGATCTTTGCGAGCGCAAAGAAGCTTCGTTCGGAGTACAAGAAGGTGGGGGCGATTGGGTTTTGCTGGGGCGGTAGGGAACATCTCCAACCCTCACAAAACGTCACTGACAAGACCAAGGATGGGCAGTCTTTCAACTGGGGGCAAAAGGCAACAACTTGGTCGACTGCATCATCACCGGGCATCCGAGTCTTCTGACCAAGGAGGACATTGACACGGTCGACGTTCCTGTTCAGTTGCTTGCTCCAGAACATGACGCGGCATTCACGCCAGAACTCAAGAATCATTTCTGGCAGGTCATGCAGGCTCGAGGAGACTTGGTCTTTGACTACCATCACTTCGCCGGCATGCAGCATGGCGCTCTCGTTCGAGGAGATCCAAACAAGCCAGGCGAACGTCGCGCCATGACGCGGGCCAAAAATGCGGCCGTCGGGTTCTTTGCGGAATGGCTTCATGATGTTTGAGGAGAATCGATATTTGTAAAGCCCCATCAAGATACTATATAGAATGCGAGGTGTGAGAGGAGCCTGGGATTGTTCATGCTCGTGATGTTGATTCGCGGGGCTATGTCCAGTACGCTCGTGTTAAACCAAGCCCTACGTGATCGGAGCTCAAAAACGGTCAATCGAACCGACGTTAGCACTAATGGTGAGCTCATCTTCAAGTGAGGCTGAACGAGCTCCCACTTTTGCACACTTACGCTTGCATTCACTGCAGACTGGCGAGATGGCGGAGGAGTACGACATTGTCATCGTGGGGGCGGGCACCGCTGGCTGTGTTCTTGCAAATCGGCTGAGCGAAGACCCCAGCATCTCTGTCCTCATCCTTGAAGCAGGTCAAGACAGAAACGATGACAAAAGAGTGGCCACGCCCGTGCCCGGGCAACTCGTCGACAATCCGGAGTTTGACTGGCAGTATGTTTCAGAGCCGCAGCATGGCATCAATGGCCGGCGCATGAAACAGCCTCGGGGGAAAGTGCTGGGAGGTAGCAGCGTGATCAACTCGTTCGCTCTCATCTATCCATCGAGAGCGGGCATGGATGTTTGGGCAGACTTGGGTAACAAAGGATGGGACTGGGAGGGCACGAAGGATTATTTTCGCAAGTTCCAGACCGTTTGTCCTGCTCCCGACATTGTGAAGAGGGAGCTGAGACCGGTCATCAGCGGCGAGGGGACCAACGGACCAATTCAAGCGTCGTATCCCTTCACCGTCTCACAGGCGCAAAGGCTATGGTTGCAGGCCTTCAAATCTCTCGGATTGGAAAACACGAGCGATCCTCTCGACGGCGCGGCGATCGGTGGGCACATCACCACCAACCACATATCAATCGACAAGCGCGAAAGGAGTCATGCTGGGCTCGCCTACTATGAACCCGTGCGAGGCCGGCCGAACTTGAAACTCGTCACTGGTGCACTCGTCCAGAACATCACCTTTGACACCTCGAGTGGAAATGACGCATTGGCTACAGGAGTCGCGTACATCAAAGATGGCATCTCTTGCTACGCCGCGGCCCGTAAAGAAATCTTACTTGCAGCTGGCGCATTTGCAACGCCCCAGATTCTCGAACTCTCCGGAATCGGTGACTCAACGTCTTTGCAACGGCATGGGATTGCCACAGTCTACGACAACCCCAATGTTGGCGAGAATCTCCAGGACCACATCCGACCAGGCCTTTCCTTCGAAGTGGCCGATTCCATCGGGTCGCGCGATCCTCTACCGCCTTCGGATGCCCAAAAGCTATACGAGAGTGACAGCAAGGGTCCATGGGTTGATCGAGCATGTTACACCTTTGCTTACATGCCTTTGCATCATTTCATGTCTTCGGCTGAGAAGCAGGAGCTCTCCAACATCCTGGACGAGCATCTGAACGACAGAACACTGCCTGAGTTCCAGCAAAAACGAAACGCCTTCATCAAGCAAATGATCCTCTCGCCATTCGAAGCCAGCGCGACAGCTTTCTTCGCTCGACGACCGGCTGGCACCGACTCGACGCAAGGCAATTTCTTCACCTTTCTCGCCATGCTTTCCCACCCCTTCTCGCAGGGTAGTTGCCACATTGCTTCCAGCGACGCTGCTGCGAAGCCGCGGATCGATCCTGGGTACTACACTCATCCGCTCGACCTCGAGGTGCACGCGCGACACATCCAGACTCTCGTCAAGCTCACCCAGACGCAACCTTTTGCTGATGCCATTAAGGCGGATGGTGCACAGGTTCCGATCAAGTTCACCGACATCTCTATTGAGCAGGCAAAAGAGTTTATCAAAGAGTATGCGACGACGAATTACCACCCTTGCGGAACTTGTAGTATGATGCCCGAGCAAATCGGTGGTGTTGTGGATGACCGACTGCGAGTCTATGGTACGAGGAATGTGCGCGTGGTTGATGCGAGCATTATGCCGATTATCCCACGTGGAAACATCCTCACCACCGTCTTCGCCGTAGCTGAAAAGGCCGCTGATATCATCAGTGGGGATCTCGGAATCAAGAGAACGACCTAGCCGAACACACAATACAGAGATAGAACGATACAGAGGATTTCGACGTTGTCTTTCTACGAGCGCATGATATACGACGATCGAACGTGAGCGTAAGCCTTGTCAACTCGGCCTCGCATTCTCCTATTAGCCCCCGCCTGCTGTCCTTCAAAGTCTCGCCTTGGACCGTCCCGCCGCCTGTTCGTCTGCAACCCACTGCCTGATATTCTTGCGCAGAATCTTGCCAGACGGACTCTTTGGGATCTCGTTTATGAATACCACACCCCCTGAGTATGCATGGTAAGCATATGGTTCAGACCAGATGAGTAGGGGATACATACCACGCAATTGCTTGTGTTGCGCCAGGTTCTTCTTGAAAAACTCCTGAATCTCCTTTTCGGTGACTTTGGAATTCGCCGCCCTCACCACATACCCTCGTGGAACCTCACCCGCAGCTTCATCCTGCACGCCAATGACCGCCGCGTCAGCCACCTCGGGATGAGCGAGAAGAGTATCCTCCAGCTCCGCGGGCGCGACCTGCAGGCCTTTGTATTTGATGAGTTCCTTCTTCCGATCGACAATGTAGTTCAGGCCATCCTTGAAGATGCCAACATCGCCCGTACGGTACCATCCATCCAAGAATGCATCTCGTGTCGCTTCTGGCCTATTGTGATATTCTTGAAACACGACAGGCCCTTTGACCAGGAGCTCCCCGGGCTCCCCCTCTTTCACATCCTGATCGTTATCATCTACCAGCCGGAGTTGGAGGTTTGGAAAGATACTGCCGACGCTGAACGTCTCGTCCAGCTCTCCAAAATTGTTTCCCGTCATCGAACCTGTAGTCTCCGTCGTGCCCCAGCACTGCGCGGGCCGGACCTTACCCTTTCCAATCTTCTTCTGTACGTCTTTTGCCAGTTCCATGCCCATTGGTGCCGCGCCAGTCGCCGCCGCCTCGACGCTATCAAAGTGATCCGTGACTTTGGGGCTTTTCGCAATCTGCAACCAGATCGGGGGGACAGTCATGACGATGGTGGTGCGATATTTCCGGTTATTTTCGATGAAGCCGTCAAAATCATACTTTGGCATCCAATAACAAGTCCCTCCCATGAAGAACGGGTTCATGGAGTACCATGCAATGCCCGCAATATGGGCCATGGGCAGATGCGCAATGACATTCCAGACGAATTCTCGCCCTTCTTGCTTGCAGCGTGCTCGATAGTTGTCGGCGACCGACATGCAGATGGGATTGCACGCCATCAGGTTCTACGTGGCGTTAGCAGGCAGTCCCAAGTATCGACGCATTGAGCCTGAAAAACACTCACCCAGTGTGACAGCCTGACACCTTTGGGCAGGCCGGTCGTTCCGGAAGAGTAGAGCAGGCAGCCGGTAGTTTTGTGGCATTCTTCCTTGGTTGTCAGTCGCTGCCACTCCAGCTTTCCGCCATTGACGGGATCAAGAACGTTTTTCCCATCCTTCAGGTTGATGAGCTTCCAGTCCTTGGGAGTGCTTGGATCAACCCGAAGTATGCGGTCAAGGGGAATGCCACACTGCTTTGCCGCCGCCACCATGTTCTCTTCGTATTCCGCGGTACACATCAACAACTTCGCATCAGCATCCTTGATCTGCCGTACCAGCTCGGGTACGGTAAAAGCTGTAGATGCGCCGCTCCAGATCCCTCCGGCACCCAGAGTGGAGTAAAACAGCAGCGGGTCCATCGGATTTCCGTTGACGACGCAGAGGACAATGTCCTTGCTAGGTCCATTTGCTCCGATTCCATACTTGGTTCGGAGCACATGGCTCATATGCTTCGTCAACTCACGGGCTTCTGCCTTGGTGATGCTGTTCTTTGGGTTTGCGGCCTCGACATGGAGCACGGTGTCCTCCTTCGCCAGTACCGATTTGGATTCTGATTGAGTGGTTAGGCACAGAGCACAATCATCACAAGAAGATGCAGCGATGATAATGTTCGCCCCGTCGCAGCTCATATGCTACACCGCGAGTCCAACGACTTACCAAACAAAAAGGTCAAGACATCAAGCTCGGGAAGGTTGATGTCTTTCGCCGGGGATTTGTAGACCTTCATTGCGCCCGAGCCCCAATCTGAATCTAGCTGTATGTCCTCGCAGATCTGGATAAGTGCAGATGGTATTGTCGGATCGACTGGTTGCCAGATGGGTACCTTTCTACAGCGCAGCCGTGGTGGACGAGGAGGGCTGGGGAGCATGATGCCGAACCCCGCATCATGCGGAGGCGGCCAGCGGCCCGAATGATCCCCGGCTAATCAATCGCGCGTGGGCTTGTGCGTCGTCTGGTCGTTTAGCCGGGCATTGGAGGGACGGGTTGGTGCTGATTCTTCTCTCTCCAGTCCGTAGGCCATGATTGCGCTCTTATTCCTCAGCACGAGGCGCATGCTGCCTCTCAACAACCCCTCCGCCATTGATGCCACCCACCTCGATGCAGTAGCCTCTCAAACTGTTTGACTATGCGCGTTGGGGTCAATCAAGAGTGTGAGCAGTGAAGGAACGATACAACAAGTACCCGGTGGATATATAGACCGTCCCAATGAAACGCCCCAGCGATATACATCCGCCATCTCACAGCTTCGAGTTCGGCATGAACCTCATCGCCTGTCTCACACCGAGATCATTCATGACCTCTTCCGCACCTCCAAGAATGGCATCAAACTTGTATACTCTCTGAAAATGCTCAATGACCTTGCCCATCCCCGTCGCTGTCAAGCCTCGGCCGCCAAACATGTTCGTCGCGTCGTCCGCAATCTCCTGTGAGCATCGTGTTGAATACGTCTTGAGCAGAGCAATAGGGCCGCTCAGGTGTTTCGCTTGATCCTGGTAACTCATATGGTTCATCTGATATGTAATCTGTTCCAGCCAGGCCTGCGCCGACTCCACGAGAGTAATCATCCGGGCAAGTTTTTGTCGGATGACGGGCTGCGACACCAGCGGCTTCCCAAAGACCATCCTCTGGTTCGTCCATTTCAGGCACTCCTCGAGGACAGTGCGGTTCCATTGACACACCCAGCAAACAATCATCCTGTTGCTCAAAATCAGCAAGATCCTCGAATCATGCTCGACTTCGACTTACCATCTCTCGTGATTGAAATTGCTCATGATCACGGTGAAGCCTTGCTTTTCCTTTCCAAGGAGATTCTTCGCCGGCACCTTGACGTTGTCGAATTCGATGAAACTCGTCGCGGCGGCAGCGGAGTAGGAGGTGCGAATGGTACGAGTATTGACTCCCTCCTGCTTCTCCACCAACAACACCGAGAAGCCTCCGTCAGTCCTGCATCCCGTCACAAAGTAATCCGACCAAACAGCGTTAGATATCCACTTCTTCGTCCCGTTCACGATATAGTGCGAGCCATCGTCACTGAGCTTGGCAGTGGTCTGAATTCCAGCCACGTCCGATCCGGCAAAGGCCTCTGTAACCGCGAGACAGATTTTCTTCTGACCAGAAAATACCTCCTCCGTAACGCGCTTCTTCAGTTCCTCATCGTTGGCCCATTGGATGATGACCGAGAGTGAAATCGACATCCCAGCCATGTTGCCGTCTTGAAATCCTCGCGCATTGGCCCGGACGAGCTCTTGGTTGATGATGAGGTCGGAGAAGAAGTCGAAATCTTTCCCATCGATTGCCCCGTCCAACAGCTTCCGATTGTGGAGGTGTTTCCCGGGTCCCATGCGCATTGCAAGAATGTTCGCTTCCGCCATCTTGTCGATGAGCTCTTGGCTAATATATTCGCCACTTTCTTCCTTTTCTTGGGCCTCCGGCTTGATGTGAGTCTCCACAAACGTCCTCATCGCCTTTCGGAGTGAGCGATGGGCCGAGTTGTAGTACGGTGAAGTGAATTGCGGAGTGAGCCACAGTGCTTCCCCGTAAGGCACCGAGCTCAAATCTCCAACTTGGGGATCAATCACTTCCGGCGTCTCTCCCTCTATCGTTCCCACGCACAACTTCGAGTACTGTTCGAGCACTTCATGCCGATGAAGGTTGTAGAATGCTTGAGTTGCATCTTTGCCAGCGAATTGCCGCAAGACAACGGAGCCACCGGGATGTGCATCTTGGAAGTCGGATACATCGTAGACCTTATGATCGACAATCGTCCAGAGGCCTTCGTCGGAGGTGTGCTCTCAGCGGTCAGAATGTGGATGTCCTGCTTGCGAACACATGTGATTACCTTGGCGACTTCCTCCCTCGTCAAAGGCGCCATCTTGGGTCTTGCACGTCGTGCGAATGTGGTTGTCCGATATGAGCGTATACAGTCCAGAGCTTTGGTCTCCCTTCTACCCCACTCCGGCGATGCAGGTCACGGATCGCATGGAGCGACGCGTCGAAATGGCGAGATTGCCGAGGTTGTACGGGGAAGCGATTTGAGAACGAGGTACCTGCCTAAAGTACCTATCTACGTTGCCACGGATCTGCCAGGTAATGCGGCCAAAAGGAGCAGTGTTCGATCAGCGGTTGTCGTCGGAGTGAGCTGCCGTGCCCAGACGGTCGTTGTAATAAATGGAGTCCGCCAACTTGGCCCGCTCGCGAAGTAGTCATACAGTCACGTGACTGTCCGCAATAAACTTTCCCCGCCCCGAGTGGCCGAAGCCGACCTCATGCCGGCTGTATCCAACCAAGACGTTAATCGTACAGCTTCACTCGGACATCCAATACCCAACGTTCTATATCTGCAAGCGTCCGTCGCATCTTTGCAACCATGTCTGATATCAAAGCGGAACTGTTCATCAATGGCAAGGTAAGACAGCCGGCAATGACGTGAGACTGCTTGCTTACCGCCCATCTTCCAGTACCGGAAGTCGAGCAGTGGCGAGACGTTGTCCATCTACAATCCCAACGACGATTCTCTGGTCACCGATCAAGTCCATGTAGCCAGCGAGAAAGATGTCAACGATGCAGTCGCTGCCGCAAAGGCCGCTTTCCCCAAGTGGAGTCGGATGGCGGGACATAGGCGCGCGGCCATTATGCTGAAGTTCGCCGATCTACTGGAGAAGAACATCGACAAACTCGCAAAGCTGGAGTCCGTTGCAATGGGACAGCCGATTAGTATGGCGAAGGGGATGATTAGGGGTCCAGCAGCTCTATGGCGGTGCGGTACTGCTTGCGCAAATTGATTGACCAGATATACTGACTTTGTCATGGCCAGCTTCTACGCTGGATTCGCCGGCAAGATAGCTGGACAGTCATTTCCCCCGGACGAAGATGGCACATACAAGATTGTGAAGTACGAGCCGCTCGGCGTCTGTGGTGGTTAGTATTCTCAACTTCCTCAGACCGCTGGCATCTTGGGCTGACGTTTTCAGGCATTTGCGCGTGGAATGGCACCCATGGTAAGATTCCCCGAAGTCTCGCACTCCCTGCCATCGCTAACACTTCCACACAGTCCTGGCAGCTTGGAAAATGGCCCCCGCAATGGCCGCCGGGAACACCTTCGTGCTCAAGACCTCTGAAAAATCACCCCTCAGTGCAGCTGCCTACGGAGATCTCCTAAATGAGGCTGGCTTCCCCCCTGGAGTCATCAACATCCTTACCGGGGCCGGACCAACTGGAGCTGTTTTAGCTAGCCACATGGACGTCGAAAAAATCGCATTCACTGGCTCTGCCCAAGCCGGTAGGAAGGTGATGGAGGCAGCAGCCAAGTCCAATCTCAAGCATGTTTCGTTGGAACTCGGTGGGAAATCGCCTGCTCTGATCTTTGACGATGCCCATCTCGAAAATGCGGTCAAGCATACGTCCATCTCGTTTCTGATGAACAGCGGCCAGATCTGTTTCGCGAGTACACGGGTTTTGGTGCAAGAAGGAATCGCCCCGAAGTACATTGAAGCTGTGAAGAAGTCGTTCCAAAATGCGGAGAAGATGATGGGTGATCCGTCGCTCAAAGAGACCGCATTTGGCCCCCTGGCCGACCAGAAGCAATTTGAACGGGTGATGGGCTTTCTCCGAGACGCCCAGCAAGAAGGAGTTCAAGTCTTGGTCGGTGGCGAGCGCAAGGGCGACAAGGGTGCCTTCGTGCAGCCTACTGTCTTCCTGAACCCTGACCTCAAATCCAAAGTGTATACCGAGGAGATCTTTGGTCCGGTTATTAGCGTGACAACTTTCAAGGATGAGGCGGAAGCGATCAAGTTGGCAAACGACACAACATATGGTTTGGGCTGTAAGTTGAGACCTGCGCTCCCCCTCGCATTTCCCCAAAGCCTGGCGACTGACCACGTGTCCAGCGACCATCTACACATCCGACATCGCCCGAGCGTTGAGAGTCGCAGACGAAATCGAAGCTGGCACGGTAGGCATCAACTCCGCCTTCAATACGTCCCCTCAAACGCCGTTTGGAGGGTATAAACACTCTGGGCTGGGTCGGGAAAGCGGTTATGCCGGGCTGCACGCATACCTACAGCCGAAGACGATTCACATCAACATGAAGACACCTTTGCCTGCTAAGTTGTGAGCTGTGGTTACTAGGTAGGATCGCATTGGACAGGGTGCGCGGCGTGTCTGTGTGGGAAGCCAGATACGTCATGTGTCTCTCCCATCATGAAGTGTATAGTTAATCGAATGCATCATTCCCATATCTGAAGCTGTCTCGTTCAACCCGCGTTCCTCTACATCCTTCGCCTGCGTTTCCTCAGTCGGTACAAGGTGGCACCGTGTCTGGATCAGACGTAGTTGGAAACTCTGAGAATGGGGATGTCAGGATAATCCTTGTCGGCAGAAAGCACAGGACTCCGGTCACTCACTCGATAAGATTCTCGTCTGGGTCGCGGCAGTACACACTGCGCAATTTACCTGCCGCTCCGGTGCGATCGACTACTTTTCCACCTTCCAGTATCTACATCGGTGGTCAGAGGATGTGCGCGGTGCCGGGCCCGCAGCGAGTGGGGGCTTACCTCGATTCCAGCGGACTGCCAGATCTTGAGCACTTCGTCCACTGGGTGATCGGTGATGAAGCAGAGATCTTCACTGCCGGGTTGTACCTTGCCCGCCTTGGGCTCGAATTCCGCGCCGGATTGATGTAGGTTGAGCTTTTGTCTGCCAAAGATGAGGGCGTGTCTTTCGCGGTCAGTGCGGATGAAACTATACGATGGAAAGATAGCCTACCTTTCAGATCCCTTTGATGTAAAGACCTCATGTCGCATTCCCAGTCTGTCGTCTTGAATATCAGCATGTTCATCGGGCATTACTGCCGTGATTAGACCAACCGAGTGGTATAAAAGTCCACTGTTTTGGGTATGCTCTTCACCGTGAGCACCACGTGATCGATTGCTTTGACGGCAAAACTCGCCATTGTACGATCTGATGATGTGGAGTTGATTGTAGACGGTCAGCGGATGGTGGTGTTGATGTCCATCAGACCGTTGCTTTTCGTCGTCCGTCACGGGTGGGGCGAGCCGTCAAAACATGAACCCTCACCCTAACTTACCGCGCCGACACCAACTTACCACCTTACAGACACAAACAACCAGCCTCAAGATGGCCACAAACGAACCGAATCCGATCGTCTTCTTCGACATCACTCTCGGCGGCGAGCCGCTCGGCCGCATCAAAATGGAGTTGTTCGCAGACATCACTCCGCGCACCGCAGAAAACTTCCGCCAATTCTGCACGGGCGAAACGAAGAACCACCTTGGCCGACCGCAGGGATACAAAGGCTGCAAGTTCCACCGAGTCGTCAAAGACTTCGTCATTCAGGGCGGCGACTTTATCAACGGCGATGGCACGGGGTCGATTAGCATCTACGGAACAAAGACGTTTGCCGATGAGAATTTCAAGCTGGGCCACGATACCGCTGGGTTGTTGTCCATGGCTGTGAGTGAATCTCCCCTTTTCCAGTTTCGAGTACCTCTCTGACGATCTGCTGTACAGAATGGTGGCCCAAACTCGAACGGCTGCCAGTTCTTCATCACTACCGTGCCGACCCCCTTCCTGAACGGGAAGCATTGCGTCTTCGGCAAGGTCATCGACGGCTTGGACACGGTCAAGAAGATTGAGAATGTCCGCACGAGGTCAGAGAAGCCGGCGCAGGATGTGGTGATTGCGCAGTGTGGTGAGATGTGAGAGTTCGGGACCAAGTCCAGCAATTCTACTACTACTCCATCCGCCGAGTACCAAGCGACGGAAGTATCGCCAAAGTCAAGGACCAGGTGGATCTCATCCACATCTACGATCGTGCAAGGCTAAAGAGCGCGAGATTCACATACTTGTGCTGCAGCAGGCGCTTTTTCGGCTCGCCTCGTGTTCTTTATCCTGACGACCTCGATGCAGCACAGAGGAAGATGATTGATGCCGAGGAATGAATGAACATGGTCATAGTTCCAACCCCTTGATTGGTCCTTTGAAAGATCCCAAACGAATGACTCGTTCCCAAGACCAGCTCCCAACGATTGATTATCTCTCAATCTCTACTACAGCGCACACCGTCCGTAACTAAGCCATCGAAGCTCGCACGGTCTCCCCTTCCTTCCTTAGAACGGCGCGCATAAAGCAAGCATAGGCTTGGTCAACGAGATACTGGTCGACCTCAAATGGCTTCTGCTTCGAAGGCGATCGTGGCAGGCTTTCGCCAACACCGCTCCCCAATAAAGTGGTCTTCTGTAGTAAGCGTCCCACTGTTTGGTGCTTTGCAGCCTCAGTCAAGATGTAAGCGACGGGCAAGGTGACCGCCGTCTTGGCCTTGCCGTACACCACCCATTCACTGTTATGATTTCCGCGCCAGTTCCCCTCGATACAGCACCTGAATGGCAGAAGCTTTGCGTGAAAGCTTCGCGCATGGTACAAAGTCATGCTGTCATCCACAAAGATGAGTGATATCGTGCCGTTCTGATCACCTTTGATGGAGGCCTTGATCTGTGACCTTGTTATTAGCCACGGAGCCTCCAGCGTTACCCGTCTATCGAACACCAACCGCCAGCCCCAGAATCCAGCTTAAAGAGGATGATGCTGAGATTAGTGGCGTCGCTGTTGGGCGTCTATTGAAATGTAGACAGACATCATGCCAGAAAGAAATGTCGCTTTCGGATGGAGGTGTCGTTGGAATGTCCAGGAAGCCGAAAGTTTCTCTGAATCGTCCAGCAACAAAGCAGCCATCGGGAGTAAGAAACGTCTGACTCTTGCTAGGCACATTATACCTGACGCCAGACGTCAAGGTTTCTTGCTTCCAATAGCTTACTGGAACTTACTTCTCACCGATAGAGGATGCTGCCCTTGGGCAACGACAAGCGCTCCGGCCATGTTGGGTGCCCAAGAGCTGCCGCGGACCGGGGAACGAGGCTGGCTTCGTTTGGCTGCCTTCTAATCACCACCGCTTGCAATACCCTCCGTTTTGTGCCTGTCGTAGTGACCGCGCACGATGGTTCAAATGGGGTGCTTTGCTGCTCCCGAATTCCAAGCTGGTGGCAAGCCTGCCTGATCTGTGTCGTCATAGCCTTGATTCGTCGAAGGTGTGCAACAGTCTCCGCGTCTAGAAAGCACCAATGATGCCGACCATTGGGGTGGGAGCGGAGGTTGAACTGCGCAGCAAGCAGGGACTGCTTGATGCCGGCACGTCCGGAGATCCTTTCAAAGACCTCCACTTCTTCGGAAGGGGTGAGATTGAAGTTTGTCTTTATTGAGTGAAGAAGGAGCCTGGAAGACAGTCAATTCAACCATCTCAGCCTGTGACTGCAGCCAACACACCGAAGGTCTTCGTTCCACCTGATGTACACCTCGGGTCTGCTCGATTTCTTACGACGAGCCATGATTGTGCAGCCTCTTCTTCCATCCACTGCTCCAGAGACAATGACAGAGATTTGCGATGAGACGAACAGGGAAAAAAGGAGCATGAGAGCCAAGAAACGAGACGACATCTTACTAGGCAACATGCTCCTATCAGAGCGGCGAGTTGGTCAGCGTTCGTCTTACGATGACGGGACAAAGCTATATGGTATAGCCATGCCCCAGTCTCAGGTCCTCATATCTCGAGACGACGAGACCAAAATGTAGAACAGACGAAAACGAATTGAATGTGACACCGAATGGTTGACAGCGAAGGGGTGTCGTCGCTGACGGCAGCCTGACTAATGAGCGCGGCGCACGGCGATGCGTGATTCTAGAATCTCCTTCCGCAATTAGAAATTCTTCTGCATTGAACGCATGCGGCCTGACTAAACACCACGACATCCACATCCACACCCGCCAGTTCCTGCCGCTTCCACATGACGCATCCCGAGCAACATCTCGCGCGCCGCCCGTTATAAATACTCGGGTTAGTCATTGCTGAAGCAGCACCTACATACGCCACCCGCCGACAACCACCGGCGACCTCACTCCACCACCTACAAATCCCCTCCCCTCCCCTCCGCATCGCCAAAGTGTTCTCCAACGCTTTCCGCCGCGCAGGCTCTCGACCGCTCCGCTCCAGTATCGGCCTGCCCTTCCTCGCCGCCGCGTCCTTCTACCGCCCCGCCAACAGCACCAGCGCTCCCTTGCTTGCCACCAACCCGGCCCTCTCTCCCACCACCTCCGCCCTCCAGCAAACCCGCAAAATGCACTCCAAACTCGTCATCATCGGCTCCGGGCCCGCCGGCCACACCGCCGCCATCTATGCTGCACGCGCCGACCTCAAACCCGTCATGTACGAGGGTTTCCTCGCCCTCGGCATCGCAGCCGGCGGCCAGCTCACCACCACCGACGAAGTCGAAAACTACCCGGGCTACGAGATGATCAAGGGCACCGTTCTGATGGACGAAATGAGGAAACAATCCGAGGCATGCGGGACGGAGATTATCACGCAGACCGTCGGCAAGGTGGACTTTTCCCAACGGCCATTCAAGTTCTGGCTACACCCGATGGGAGACGATGACGCGCTCGAGGAGGAGACACACACCGCCGACAGCATCATAATAGCCACAGGCGCCAAAGCGAGGAGATTGGGCTTGGATGGCGAGGAGAAGTACTGGGGCAATGGCGTCTCTGCATGCGCAGTCTGCGATGGATCCCTGCCGATTTTCCGGGAGAAGCCTCTGGTGGTCATCGGAGGCGGCGACAGCGCGGTGGAAGAATCTCTCTACCTCGCCAAAAAGGCGTCCAAAGTCATCGTGCTTGTGCGGCGAGACGTGCTGCGCGCCAGCAAGGTGAACGCCCGACGTCTTTCGACCAATCCCAAGATTGAAATCAAATACAACCACCAAGGCGTGGAGATCAAGGGCGATGACGGCCCCCGTGGTCTGATGCGAAGCATGGTCGTCAAGAACACCAAGACCGGTGAGACGGAGGAGATTCCGGCCAACGGCTTGTTTTACGCCGTGGGCCACGAGCCGGCAACCCACCTGTTCAAGGGGCAGTTGAAGATGGACGATGATGGCTATCTCATTACCACGCCTGGCACGGCCGAAACGAATATCGCAGGTGTCTTTGCGGCGGGCGATGTGCAGGACAAGATTTATCGACAAGCCGTTACTTCGGCTGGTGAGTCTTGTTTATCCTTCATCCGTCTTCACTACAGGTGCTAACTCTTATTGCAGGCTCGGGATGCATGGCAGCGCTCGAAGCAGAGAAGTGGTTGGCAGAGCAAGAAGTCGTCGAGGACGGGCCGGAAAACGTGTCGGAGGCGAAGAAGGGCCAGGGCCATGCAAACGGTGTGGTGCCTGAGTACCGTTCGAATCCACTGCTGTAGATTTTGGTCGATTCACATTTCGCGATTACCCACATAGAATAGTCTGGACAGATAAAGATGAGCAGCACTCAGAATAAGACCCCATGATCTCACCGACTGCAGTTGAATTGAAAGGATGTTACAGTACAGGAGTATCCAGCGAAGCGTCTAGACGAGCGGCGAGGATGGATGGATAACACGATAGCCCACTCAATTCGAAGCATTCGCAACGCTTTCCCGTTTCCGTCGCCTCTTCTCTCGCGCGTTGGCTCGAATGGCGTCTTGAGTTGCGTATTCGTCCGGCAGCTCAAACTCCCGCTCCTCCAGTTCAGGCACCGGATGCCCGAAAGCAGTCACGCTGCGGCCAGACCTCGCCTTGCCCAGAGCTGCATCGCGGAGGTGTGGTTTGTCGTAAAAGCTGACAAAAGGGACTTCGGGTGGGGGCTCAACAAAGACGGGTGGTAGCGGGTTGGCAGCCAGCTCTTTGCCTCTGGGAGTGGATGTGCTAGCAGCGAGAGATTTGAGGGCAATCGCCGTCTCTTGCTGGAGCTGTCTTGCCGCCGACGCATTGAGATCGCTGCTGGGAGGGCCGGTGCTGCTGGCCGCTTCGGAGTCAAACAGCTCAGACTCTTCCTCCTCCTCGCCGCCATCCTCCATCATCTCTTCTTCTCGTGCAGCCACAGCAGCCTCTTTGTCTAGCTTTTGTCGACGCTCCTGCTCCCTCCATTGCTTGAACTTGTCCACCAAGGCACGTACTTCGGCAATGAAGTAGTCCCGCTTCGGCTCATACTTCTTCGCCTCTCCATCTGTAATGCCCGTCACGCCGAGCACCTTCAACCAATCGTGACCCTGCAAGCCTTCGAGCAATCGATCGAGCTGCACCTTCTCATGCATCGCCCGTTCCTTCTCAATATTGCGGAGTTGCTTCTCTTTCCGCTCGGCGCGTCGGTGGGACTTGTTGTAATGCTCATCGGTGAGGGGGTCTTCGGGTAAGGTGGGCAGACTGCGGGCGATCATCTCCAAGTTCAAACTGGGACTGCCGTTGAATTGGTTGGAAGAGCTTCTCCGTGGCGTCGATTGGAGTGGTGCTCCATTCGCCGACCCCTTGCGAGCATGCCCTGGTGTTGACTTGACATGCTTGCTGCCTTTGTTGGGGGTATTTGGTTCAGAGGGTGGCCGGGCAGTGTCGTCGGTGACATAGAGAGTGGAGTCGACCGTGAGAAAGTCGAGATCTTTTGGAGCATCGAAGATGATGTCCTCGTAGTTGGGGAAGTATATGGCGAGCTCGCTCTTCAATCGCGGGCCCTCATCTTGGGATCGTAGGGTTCGTTTGTCGTCGGTCTTCAAGGAAGAAGCAGGCTTGGGAAGCGGCTTGGTGGGGGCAGGCAAAGCCAGTTCATCCTCGTCGGCGTCGAGCAAGGTCTGCACGCCGTTGGTGTTTTGTATGAGTGGCCCATGTGGTTGTGTGACCGTGACTCGTGTCGGAGGGTGTGGCGGCGCTGATTGGCGGATGGAGGCGTAGTCATCCAGCGTGGTCTGTTTGGTGCGGATGGAGAGTTTGCGGCGCTTGGCCGGGGGCTGATGGTCGTCGTGGTCGCGTGAGGGAGAGGTCGGGGGGAGGGAGGAGGCGTTATGGGCGTTGGGGTGGTGGGAGGGAGGGGGACGATGGCGGCGTGATGCAGCAACGCGCGCCCGCCGCCCATCCGCGGAGATCTTCGGCACGCGAGAACGCGAGAGAAGGGCCATGTTTTGCCTCGTCGATCATCTCGGAGGCGACGACGAGGTGGTGTCGGGCATGCTGCCGGGCTGCACGAGGGAAAAGGGACGCGTTGGTGGGGTGTTTTGGAAGGGAATACAATTCTGATGATTGCTTTGCTCTGGCCCTGCTCTGCTCCTTCCCAAAAATCATCATCGCGCCGCGGCTTGGGTGGTCTGCGCTTTCCCTTTTTCCGCGCCGCTTCGTGGACCCTGGAAACTTTTATTTCCACATGCACCCTCAAACATCCACATATCGCGATGGGCTTTATATTTAAGTGCTGGATGACAGTCCTAGTCAATGGCTATATCGTCTATCTCACGTAACGACTATAGAAATTTGGATGCCAGGCTCATCAGTCCACCACCAGAACCCCCGCCTCCGCTTGATCCCATGTACATCTTGAATGCTTGTTCGGCCGCCTGCTGAATAGCGCTCTCTTTCGAAGCACCACTTGCCACATTGCCAGAGGCGGATTGCTGATCTGCGAGACACATTAGTTTCTGTTCACCCCCAAGACGCAGAGATGTGCATGAACTCACCAAACAGCTTGGCAGCCTGGCCCATAGCCATGCCCATAAACTGTTGCTGCATCCCGCCTCCGCTGCTCGCGCCTCCACTGCCTGAGCTTCCTCCTCCCGATCCAAACATCTTCAAGGCTTGCATCGCCGCGGCCGAGCCCATTCCTCCGCTAGTGGCCGGGCCTCCTCCGCCTCCCCCACCGCCGAAAAAGGACTGGTGTGCCTGGACCATGTTATCTTCGTCCACGCCCTGGTTCTGCAGGTGGGAGGCGTTGCCAGAGATGTGGTTCATGGCGTTGCTGAACATGCTGCTGTCCCCACTCCCACCGGCATGCTCGTGAGCGTATTGCTCGACCTGGTTAAAGTCGAAGCCGCCACCGCCGCCGCCGTGCCCTCCGCCTCCGTATTCTTGTCCTCCTCGCCCGCCCCCACGGCCTTCTCCGCCGCCTCCTCTTCCGCCACGCCCACCGCCATATCCCCCACCGCGCCCCTCTCCCCCGTACCCTTGCTCATAGGAGTCCCCTCCCCCACCTTGTTGTCCATATGAATCGCCTCCGCCGTACGAATCTCCGCCACCACCACCTTGGCCATACGAATCACCACCTCCGTAGTTTCCCCCGCCACCGTAGTCGTCTCGGCGTCCAGGACCTCCTCCGCCGCCATATTCGTTTCGGCCACCACCTCCTCCGTAGTTGTCTCCGCCACCGTATTGCTGCTGGCCACCGCCGTAATTGTCTCCACCGCCGTATTGCTGTTGCCCACCACCACCGTAGTTGTCTCTTCCGCCGTATTGTTGCTGCCCACCGCCTCCGTAGTTGTCACGGCCGCCTCCGTACGAGTCCCCTCCACCGTTGTTTCCACCTCCGTAGGAGTCTCCTCCTTCCTCTTCCTCTCGGCGATGGTGAGGCATGGTACTTTGCCGGGGGAACAATGGTCAGTCAATATGTCTGGCACGTTTCACAGCATGCTGAAATGCCACACTCACTTGAGGGTTGATGAAACTTGTGCAATATCGTCACTCGGCTGTATTGAGGTAATTTGACAGGTTGAGAAAAGAGTGATGAAGAATAGAAAATGAAGCTTGGTTGATCAGGTACCTGGCCAGGCCAGCTAGCCCGTAAAACCCCCGTGCCCCACCAATGACGTGGAGCATTGTGGCGGGGTTCAGCTCAGGGACGGCAAGCTCATGTTTGGAGCAAGGGTGCAGGTGCAGCCGGGCGCTGGCATGTGAAGCCTCGCGCGTCTCACAAATCCTGCTTTCCCCCAGCAATCTTGCAGGGGAAGAATGATGAGGCAAGGAAGAGGTCAGGTAGGGATGGGGTTGTGGTATGTATTGGCAATGATATTTCATCTTCTCGTGTCTTGCTTTTCACCTTCTCCTTCTCGTTCTCATCGACCTTTCCACAACATCGATTTAGTAAGAGAAGGTCAATTCCATCACGATCATAACCATGTGGCACCCATCCACCATCCTTCTCGCCATTATCCTCTCTTCGGCAGCTCTTCTTGCGGGCTACATCTTCCTGTAAGTACAGCTCGCCATCATCCATCCACTGAATCGAATTGACACTGTCGACCTTTCCAGCTTTGGCATTCCACCCTCCCTCAAGCGCTGGCTCGAGGAGGAAGTGTTGGAGAAGATGGGCGAGAATAAAGCGTCGTACATGGCCAAGTCTGCCGTCGACAAGCTACCTGCCGCCGATCAAGACGTGCGCCTCTCCTCCATCATCAAACGGTACACCTGACTAACGGCGACGTAGGAGATCAAAGGTCTCCGCAGCGGCGTCAAAGACATCATGGGCGAAGGCTTGCAGAACCCCCTGGGCAAATTCGTGAGTACCCGAACTCCCCACTTACAATGCTGCTCGCGGTCTCATGAATCAACAGGCGGGCAATCTTGGCGACGATGCAACGAAGCCGGCAACTGGCCGCTAAGGACAGGAAGAGTCTCGCACGTGCGTGTCACGTAATGCTGCAGTGAAACTACGGACGAGATCATCGTCGAGAAAAGGGTTATGGGGAATGCAAGCAGACAATAGCAATGTTTGAAGCTCTACTACCCTTCACTCTGCCCCGTCGCGTCCCCTCACCTTCATCCATCCCCGACTGCCTCTTTCGCGCACCGGAAGGTTGGCTTCGTCCGTGCCGTCGCTCGGTCTGACGCTCAAAACACTCATAGCAGGCCCATTGGGATCTTGTAATGCCCGTGAACCTCCCACCAACACTGCCCTTTCATCTTCGCGTTGTTCGTCCCATTCCGTCTCGTCGATGAAATGCCATTCCGCCCGCGCCGTCTCTTGGCGTAGATACGACTTGAGCTGATCTGTGAGTCGGGTCTGACGAACAGGAAAGGAGTCGGAAGTGAAGAGCGAAGCTCCCTGGTGTCCGGCCAGGGAGTGGTGAGCGCTGCCGTGACTGTATAGCCCGAATGACGGCACTCCGTCTGCACCTGGTGTGGCGGATGGTCCGGTGATTGTAGTTGCTGAGGATGGCGCTCTGATGAGTAATGGCCTGGCTAGTTTCTTCTCATCCTTACCGTAGAAGAGGTGATGTAGGTTCTGGCCAATGGCACAAATGTCCGCAAACGAACTTGTGTCATCCATCCCTTGGCTGCGACACAACCACGCAACATCGTACGCCAGCAGCGTCACCGCTTCCAGAAACAGCATGGCTGTCTTGGGCTCTTCCTTTTGCAGTTGTGGCAGAGGCCGGTCGAGGCACAGCAGCCGGGGCCGTGAGAGATCACTCCGTTGCAGTATGCGAGATGCGACAGGGCTTGAGGATCGACTTGATAGGGAGACCGGATAGCGAGGGTTGTTGGACTGGTACGATGAGCCCCTGGGCACAACGGCGGCGTGTGGAAAGTCGTTATGGGGTAGTATTACCTCCGAAGGCAGCCGAACAGATAAGTAGTGACAGGCAATTCCGACGAGACGACAAACGTTGTCGAACGCAGCTGACACTATCTCGTGAGTCTCGGCGAGGGGCTTGGAAGCCGTCGTGGTGTCTATGATTTCGCTGCGGATCCTGCCGTTGATGCCATTCAGGTCTCGGAGATCCGGCACCATCACTCCAGCCAAGTGATACTCGGTCTTGCCATCGTCCCTGGTGATCCTGTGGAGTCCGCTCAAGGATGCCACTTCACCGCAAAGCAGCTCTCTCGCATCAGCAGCGCGCTTTTGCAGCTTGCCCAGCCGATGATTCGATTTCATGACCGCCGCCTGCACCGATTCCCTCGCGCGAAGCTTCCGCTTTTCCAGCTGCTCCCGCTCAAGCGACAGCTGTTGCCGGCGACGTTGATTGGAAGCCTTCTTCTTCTCGACTGAGGCTTTGTAGGACTCGATCGTTTGTCTCAATCTGTCCGCATTCGCCGCGATGCCCTTGATCTTCTCTCCGGCCACCGCAAGCTCTATCCTCACGCCCTCCAGGCTGTGGGCTTTGATGCCCGTCGTGATGCTGTCCCAGTCCGCATCAACTGGCAGGGCTGCTAGGACACCATCGTTCCCAGGGCGAGTGATGGCTTCGACGTGTGTGTGCCACTTCTCTCGATCCAAGAGTGCACTCGCCTGTTCGACCCTGCTCTTGTATAGCACTGCTCGAGCGCATGATGCGCAGTGTGCTTTTCGTCGCGCTCCAAAGTCCTTCTCACAGATACCGCACTGCATCTTTCACTCTCCCGCTGCTGACACTTGTTCGGTCGAGGAACAGCGAATAGCAAGGCTGAATCATGGCGTATCGTCCAAGGATGGCGATGAGATCACTCGGTAAGTCACCGCAGCTCGCGGCCCTGCATGGTTGGCTTGGAAAGAAACATCGTATACAGGAGCAGACATACTACGGCTGGTGCTCGTAACTGACAAGCAGCGTAGTGAAGGCGGGTCGATGTCTGCGAGGTATGCAACTTGCACATCACCACCACAATAGTCGACATGTGACCGCGCGAATCTGACTCAGCAAGCGCGTTTCTTGAAAGGTTAAATCGCGACTTCCCGGCGCCGGAGCTTTACGCCGCCATGGTGATTGCAAGAGCGTCCGCATGCGGAGAGGTACAACATGATCAACACCGTAGACCTGTCCCATTCTCCTGGACCATCTCGAGAACAGTCTATCGAGCCCGAAGAGTCTCATGCCAACACCTCAGCAAACAAGAACACCGCTGAAAACCCGCTGGAGGACGAGCATTCCATGGCTCTTGACGGAGTCGTTCAGGTGACCTCAGACGACGATCCAACCCACGAGTCCGTCAAAGAAGATCCATCTCAGGCTCCTACGCATCATTCGGTTGCCGTACCGCACTATGGTCCACGTTCCGGGGAAGAAGCACAGCCTTCAACAACAGAGACTGTCAAACTGCAGCCTTCCGCTAGCAGTGATCACCCCCATCTGCCACCTCATTCGTCGAGCATGAAAGAAGCGAAAAGCGAGAACTCTCAGTCCTCTCAATCGCTCGTCGATGACCCGCTGGAGAACATGGAAGCTTTCGACTGGAGGGAGCTGGAAGCGCGATTTCACGAGAAACAGGCCGAGTTCGCTGCAAAAGAACAAGCGATAGTGGACGAATTCCAGGGCCTTTCCCAGGTGAGTTGACCTTCAGCATCACTTCTGCCTTTTTACCTGACACCGATTAGTCCTTCGGCATGTGGGCGGCCGCCGGATCGAATCAAGAGTCCAATCGGACTTTCAAGCGGTAATGTTTCTCCAAAATGGCGGCATGGTGTTTTACTGACAACCCCGCAAGGCTGAAAACCCAAATGACCCTGGTGCAGCACCACGAAGACGGGCTCGCAGCGAAGCGTCAACATTGTAAGTCAGCCCAGTCTGCGCCGCATTCCGCGTTGCTAACCCTGCGTTCTTCAGACATCAAAGTGGTCGATGCCTTCAAAAGTGCGCTGGAACTGCTTGCCAGTTGAGACATGTTAGTAACGTCATGACAGCAATTGCACCACTGTTCAGTAACCAGAGTTGCGCAGATGTTGCGAATACGACAGCGGCACCTTGCCCCCAGGTCGCGAGCAAGAAGATCGTACGCTTCGCACCCTCTCCACGACGATACGCTTCTCCGACCGATGACAACGAATTCCGGGTTGTCTTATCTTCATCCGACCTGCATCCTGCGCGCTGTGTCATCCTCTAGACACGGCAGCACACTCGTCTCTTTTTGCTACGCAGCGTTTCAGCGTTGTCCATTTTGCTCGATACCCATCTGTTCAGCAAGCGATTTCCTTTGAAATTGTTGCACCATCTCGAAATCCGGCTTTCTCCATCCTCATATACCTCTCTCCATAGCCTAAATCCAAGCCTGAAGCAAAACCCAGAGGATCGACTTGATCCTTCTCGATTCACCTTCGTGGCGATGCGCGTGGAACCGATATGTAGGCCGAAGAGGGTTCAGGTTCGGTGATGGTGGAGCATCATCTGAGCATTACACTACTCTGGCCTGCTCGACTACATGTATCCATTTCACAAGCGCATCGTGCTGCCCTTCGATCAATCTGATTTCCCCGAACTACACCCACCGCCTCTACTACAACCCATATTCGATATGTTCCGTCATGGTCTTGTACACCTACGCCTGTCGGGCACAATAAAGCACGGGGAAAAGGGGATAGTGCATCGAGAAAACGTCGATGTCCTGCGTCAAGAGCATCCGTAGCAGGACTTTCTCGCGGCTATTGAGCGTGGACAGTGATGGCCAGACGGCTTGCGTCGTGTAGCTTGATTTCCTGCAGTATGTGGGAAGTGTTGAAGGGAAGACTGTCCTCGGGTTTCACTTCCGATATTGCCGTACAGATTTAAGCTTTCGGCTACTTCCGACTGGTGTTGGAGTTGTCCATCTGCTTCCTCCACTCGCATCAGCAAGTGAATGCGCCGCACCAGTTACCAGACTATTCACAACCCACCTTCCTCCAAGCTTACGCCTTCGCCGTTCTCATCAACTTCTGCCTCAGCGATACCGCCATCTGCCTCACACGCGCCTCTCCCCCTGATCGCAACATCACCCAAGACATCCTGACGTCGTTGCCCTCTACGTCTCCCGCCGACGGTCGCATACGCAACTGCGCTGGCATGATCACATTCACGGCAATAGCAAAGTGAAGAGGTTGGGCGCGCCATCATGGCCCCCTCCCTCGAAGAGGTGGTGGCGGCAGAGGGGCCAGCTCCAGTATCAGAGGAAACGGAGCTCAGTATCTTGAAGCAGAAGGTGGACTTGGACATCGATTTCGCCGCTCGATCAGTGAAGGGCAGTACGGAGATTACCATCCTGCCGTTGATCAACGACGTGAAAGTTGTCAAACTGCACTGCCGGCAATGCAGCGTCACGTCCATCGAAGTGGGAGGCATCCGGGCCAAGTGGGAGTACACCGATCCGTACCAACGACTCCAGATGCCATATCAGTCAACGGTGCATCAACATGGCCTGCTGAAAGACAAGATTGCGCAGTCTCTCCGGCCCACTCCAGCACCCGAACTCACGGTTACTCTTCCGGCGAAACTCATCAAAGAGCTACAAGCTCAGCCACTTCAGGCAGGAAATGGCGAGAAACTTGACGTCGCATCCGGGGCCCCTCTGCTTGCCCCGATCAAAATCACCATCGAGTTCGGCGTGCATACATTCCGCGACGGCTTGCAATGGATTGGGTGTGCGGAGGGTGATCGACGATACCCATACATGTACACCAAGGCCGAGCTGCTACCAGGGAATACCTCTTGTATCTTTCCGTGTATTGACGACGCGACCACTCGTTGCAGCTGGGAAATCTCCATCAGGACTCCACGTACCCTCGGAGATGCCTTCAGGCTGCCAAAGCACCCGGAAAGCAACCAAGCTCATGCAAATGGTACGAGTGCAACGAGCGCGACCGGGGCTGCGAATGCGGCGAACGGTACCGGGGTCAGCAGCCACGCTTCTGACCACTACCTCGTCGACCTCGCGGAGGATGAGGCGGCGCTTGAACTGACAGTGGTCTGCGTTGGAGACTTAGTCGACGATGTGGTGGACTCCGACGATGATACCCGACACACAGTCTCGTTCAATCTCGCTCAACCCGTGGCCGCCAGACACATCGGGTTCGCCATCGGCCCGTTCGAACATGTTGATCTGTCCGCCGCACGCGAATCCGAGGAAGAGGAGAGACTGGGACAAACTGCAATCAAGGTCGAAGGATTCTGCTTACCAGGCCAAAGCAAGGAACTCCTCAACACTTCCTACACAATCGCGTGGGCAGTCGACAACATGGCGATCAAGTATGGATCATTCCCGTTCACCACTTACCAAATGCTCTTCGTGGATGATCTGGTCCCCGATACAATGGCCACCGCCGGTCTGTCCTTCTGCAGCGCTCGTCTTCTCTTTCCCAAGACGATCATCGAGCCCATCTACCGCAATACTCGCATCCTGATCCGGGCGCTGGCTGATCAATGGATGGGCGTCAATGTCATCGCCAAAGAAGCGGCAGACCATTGGGTCGTCGCTGGCATCGCAGGCTTTATGACAGACGCCTACATGAAAGACCTCTGCGGTAACAACGAGTTTCGCTGGCAACAGAAGCTTGCCGCCGAAAAGGTCTACGAGCTGGACGTCGATCGGCCATCAATGGTCACTCTTGGCCAGCTGTATCATCTCGATCACACCATCCGCGAGTTTGTGAATGTCAAGTCTGCGTTGGTGCTCTTCATTCTGGATCGACGATTGATGAAGACGACCGGACAGACTGGTGTGCAGCGTATCATCAACAAAATCTTTCTCAACGCCAGGACGGGTGCGTTGAATAACGGCGAACTGTCCACGCTGGATTTCCAGCGGACTTGCGAGAGACTGGGCCATCACAAGCTCGAATCATTCTTCCGCCAATGGGTCTTTCAAAGTGGCTGTCCCATCTTTTATGCCACCCAGCGCTTCAACAAGAAGAAGCTGGTAGTGGAGATGTCGATTGTGCAAAAGCAGCTCGAGCGTGTGACCAAGCCGCCTTTCGAACCCAGCAACTTCATGAGAGAGGTGAAGGAACACGTCAACGATGTGTGGGCGCCTGAGACTAACCCTGTGTTCACCGGCCCCATGACTATTAGGATTCACGAAGCGGACGGCACGCCTTACGAGCACATAGTGGAGATCAAGGAAGCCGTCACCAAGCTCGAAATCCCTTACAACACCAAGTACAAGCGACTCAAGCGTTCCAGGCGACAAAAGGAGCGCCAAATGGCCGAAGGTGTCAACGTCGAGGGTGGCGAGGATGCCCTGCTCTTCTGCCTGGGCGACAAATACCAGACCGAAGAGGAGAAGAACGAGTGGAATCTGGTTGACTGGACGGAAGAGGACGAGGAGAAGATGGGACAGGAGAGCTATGAGTGGATCCGGATGGACGCCGATTTCGAATGGATCGGCAAGATTCATCTTGTCATGCCATTGTACATGTACGTCTCTCAACTCCAGCAGGACCGCGACATCGTGGCGCAGTACGAGTCCATGAGATATCTTCTGGGCTCTAATCCGCACCACGTCAGCCTCTCCATCCTCGTGAGGACCCTGATGGACGACAAGTACTTCTGGGGCATCCGCGAAATGGCTGCCGAGGGCCTTGCCATCTGCGCCAAGGATCGATGGAGAGAGATTGGTCAGTTCCACCTCATGAAGGCCTTCCGGGAGCTGTTTTGCATTGCTGGTACAAATATGCCCAAGTCAAACTTCTTCTCGGACCGCCGCAACTTCATCATCCAGTGTGCAATCCCGAAGGCCATGGCTCAGCTGAGGGACGAGGACGGTAAAGTCCCGCTGGAAATCAGACGATTCTTCGTTGATCTGCTCAAGTTCAACGACAACTCGAACAACACCATACACGATGATGACAACGAGAGCGCAATCATCTCCGACAGCCACTATATCGCGACGCTGATGACTTGTCTATCGGACTCTCTGATTGCCTCGCATCGAGAGGTGCAACCGACGTACAGCTTCAACTTCGACGAGGACGAGCCGATGGAAGCCGAAGACCATTCAGATGTCGAGTTCCAGCACCTCGCCATTGCGCAAATCGAACGCCATCGGCGAATCGATGAATGGGATCCGAGCTACCACAATGTCTATTCAGTCACTGCCCTCGGTTGTTTGCAAGAGCTCACCAAGGCGGGCATCGTCAAGGACAAGACCAAGGAGCTGATGCAGTACGTTCGCAGTGGCAATGCGGAGAGCGTGCGCTTAGCAGCCTGGCGCTGCCTATCGGAGATTGGCGTCCTGCGCAAGATGAGTGCTTTGAGCTATCTGCTTCACTGTCTCGGCGCGGACAACTCCGCGTCGTTCCGAGATGGCCTGCTCATCGTTCTCGGCGAAGCTCTTGGTCACATTGCGCTCGGAGATCCCGAGCCTGTGAAGGCGCCGCCACAACCCATGGCGGATGCTGGACTGATCATCGAGCACGAGCCCAGTGCCGAAGCCAAGAGGTTAGAAGCCACGCGGAAGACCACGCCGGATGGTGCACTTGTGGCACTCAAAGCCACGCTTGAAAACGAGAGCAGTTTCAAAGATGCGTTGTGGGATGCTACTACCTCGACAGATCTATCGATGGAGGAGGTGGCGGCTTTATGTGATATCGCGGCTCTCGTGTATGAGCCGGTCGATTCGCACATTGTCTCTTTGACACTGCCCCGGATGTGGCGATGCAAGAACATGGGCCAGGGGCAAATCAAATTCATCCCCCACGGCAAGTACAGAACCGAGCCGCGAAAGGGCTTGTCTCTGCCACATTGGCAGAAAATGCAGCAGCTCGATCTGAAGTACGCCGGTCGTCTGTCCAAGGAAGTCCATGACAAGCAGAAAGAAGACATCCAACAACAGGCTCAATTGAAGCTCATGATTGCGAAGAAGGAACAAGAACTCCAAGCGAAGATTGCGGCCCAGGAAGCCGCGATCCCAGCCGCAGCGCCTCCTCAGCTCCCTACACCGACGACGGAGAAGGCCCGGATCAAGCTGAACTTCGGCGTAAAGCGAAAGCAGAGCATGGATCTTGACGCTCCTGGCGGGGCAGGCAGTCCCAAGGCGCCGAAGTTGTCGAGACAGCCAACGCCGACGGAATCCGTTGCCTCGCCGAATCGCAAGGGTAGCCCAGCTGGCAATCGAAAACGATCGACAACGCCAGCTGCACGATCGGCTGCAGGCAAGCCAAAGGGCTCAAGGACAGTCATCCTCCGCCTCGGCCGTAACGCAGCTGAGGCTCAGCGTATCCTACTCTCCTCTCCTCGGCCTCAGAACGGTGCTACCATTGTGCCACCATCAATTACGCAGCCCTCGCGATCCATCACGCCAACAGTGCCTCCTTCTTCTTCCTTCCCTGCCTTCCAGTCACCGACGAACAGCATGAACTATTTCGACACCCCGGTAGTAGCTGATGCCGCGTCGAACCTTGGCTTGTTCAGAACTTACGGTCCCGCTCCTGTTGCTGATGCGCCAGCTGCCGCGATCAAAAGCGAGAGCGTTGAGACTGTGGAGACCCCGGTCGGCATTCAGAACGACATCCCCTCTACAGCCGACGTTGCTGATGTCAAGATGGAGGAGCCGTCCGCGGTGGAAAGCAAGCCGGCTATGCCACCGCCTCCCAGGCCAAAGCTGACGTTGAAACTTGGGAGCCGGAAGTCGACGGGTGACGCTGGCTCACCGGCTTAAAGGGAGGGACTGGAGCAGCTTCCTTGGATGTGTTGATAGAGGGACGGGCGTTGTAGTATTACCGTTCAAGCGAGGAGTTTTTTTGGAGCGAGTATGGGCTCGGTTAGTAGCATAGAGGGTGATGATGAGGGAATCACGTCCGTCTCTTCGTTGTATCAATATCGAATGTACTATTGGCCTCCACATTGACAGAGCGCATTCCCTCCCTCCGCATCATTGGCCATACCCAACGAGCTGCTTCTGATATGCATCAATCACCTCCTTGGTCTTGACCAGCACAGCCGCAGCGAGCGTGCGCACCTTTGCTTCGTCAGTGTTCTCGTTTTCCGCGATGAAATTGCCTCCGCCCGTTCGATCGAACACCATGTCCACCCATCGCTGCGTTTCCATCAATTCGCGCGGGTGCTCCTCGGCTATGCGCCGCTTGTCGGTGTTCATTTCCAACAAGGTGAGCAGAGCAAAGAGGACGGTCTGCAGGATGGTGATGTCCGAAACAGCTCGGACTCGCAACGAGAGAAGAAGTTCCCAGAACTCAGCGGTGATCTGAGGGAGAGCGAGCGTGGCTGGGCCGGAGGCATGGAGTAAGAGCGTTAGTGTCTTGAGAAACGTAACGAGCACGACTGGCACAGAGGCAAACACGCTCGCCGAGCCATATGCGGCGACTTCCTGCTGATATCGATTCGCGAGGGGGAAGAAGAACGCTTGGCCGAAGATCTTCGCCAGTCGATTCGGCGGTGCTTTGCGCTTGGTGCGCTCGACGGCCATACGGCTCGAGAACGTCCGGACTTTGACGGCGTTCAGTTCGGCGGTTGATTGGTCTGCGGCTCGAAGGGCGAGCGGTTGGATGAGTGCCCGCTCCGTCGAGGTGCTGGCGGCATCTAGACTCTTTGTGGAGGAGCCTACTCCACCGTACAGAGAGTGAAGGCGGGGTGGGAGTTGCTTGCTGGGAAACTTCGTATCTGGCAGGGAGGGATTCAGTTGGTCCTCAACAACAAGACCAGCGAGCTCGCGGCCTCCCAAGCCGAGAGCTGAGAGCACAGTGCAACGTTGAGACAACGAGTAATCCCCTGAAAAGGCTTGTCTGCTGAGCCACGGCGCTAGCACTGCAATGTCAGAGAGTAAAACGGCAATCAGCGCCTGCAGTTTGAGCTCGTCGAAGTTGTCAGTCTCAAAGGGGTCTTGTAGGTTGCAGAACATCCCGGCAAGCTCTTCGGCGTGGTCTGTCACCTCCGAACCAAAGTCTCGCTTGCGTCGTATCAGCGGAGCGGCTGAGCGGATGCCCATTTCGAATCGATCATGGTTCTTGTCGTCTCGCAGCATGGAGATGAGATCGCGGATGTAGGCCGGTGGTCTCACTTTGTCACGGTTCACCAGCGTGGCATCCTCGTCACTATCTTCAGGGTCGCTGTCTGGTTTTGCATACGGCTTGAAATCATCGATCTCCGAAGCACCGTCGTCATCGAGAATCTCTGTAATCCTATCACCAATCACTTCGGTCTGAGCGGGCGGCCGTGGAGGACCAAATACCGGCTTGCCATTCAGTATCTGTTGCTTCTCTCTCGCTGGTGGTTGTTGTACAGGCCTGGGAGACTTGGACTGCATTTGATGCGCCTGCAACAGCTCTGAGAAAAGCCTCAAGTTGCCACATCGGTCGCGAATGTCGGGGAGATGCAAGTACCAACGAGCGTCGTCAGTATCCATTTCATCCGTTCCAAAATTCATCCTTGAGCTCTCGCGATCCGTCAATCTTGAAACAGCAGTAGCAACGACCATCCCCAACCATCGTGCCCGAGTATTGGAACTGTCGAGCCGATTACTGACACCCTGGATGCCGTTAGACGACCTTCCGATGACGAGAAACGCCACTGAATTTTGGCGGTTAAGGTAGCCTGAAGCTAGGAGCAGGGTCTGGATGATGCTCTCCTGCTGGCGAATAGGAGCATGATTGATGAAAAGAGGATCACAGAAAGTCGCGAAAAGCTTTTCAAGCAATCGGTACAAGTGATCGGTGTTGTCCAGCTGTGCGATTGAGGCAATAGACGCTCGCCGAGCGGGGTATGAAAGGGCGCTGGAAGCGATCGGGTCATGCAGCAAGGAGACCAGATCTTGCTGTGTATTCTCGTTTTGGATGAGTGTCGACAGCAGGCCTGTGATTGCGGCGACCATTCGTTGCTGTTCAGTTGGCCCTGTGGGAGCCATGCTCAGGGAGGAAAGCCAGCGAAGGGACTGCTCAACAAGCGTTCGCATTGAGTATGCCGGGACGTGGCTGAGGAGGTCTGTGATGAGGACAGGTGCTCGCCCACCGGGTTCGTTGCGGGACAGTGCAGTGGTGTACAGGCCATCGCAGATGGCATTGAAAGGTGTCAGGTTCAGGGCTCTCGCGAGGAGCTGTGCTGCAGCACTTGAAGAATGCTCCAGGAGCGCGGCGATACTCCGACCCAGCCATGCAGCATAATCGGCTGCATTTGACAGCCAGTGCCACTCCCCAGATGCACGCTTGATTGAATCCTCGGCCTGTGCGACGGCGGAAATGACCTTTCCGGAGGCGAGAAGAGCAGTGAGTTGCTTCCAGAGCATGTCCAGCTTCACACCATCCTTGACGGCGGCCTGGGAGCTAAGCCAGATCTTGGCCACTGCGTCTTCCCCTGCTAACACTAGATGGACAAGTTGCAACAAGTCGACGGTCGAGGCATTGCTCGGATTCGGTCGGTCTTTCGCGAGGGGATCCGTGAGCCTCAGGTGGGTTACGATGGCGTTTAGTCCAGCGACGTTCCGCAGACAGGCGGCGAATTCGCGGCGTTGTTGCTTACTGAAGACGGACCAGTAGTCAGAGAATGTGGCAGTGAGGAGGGTGTTGATGATCTGAGCTTGTACAGGGCCAGGTTCGTGCAGGGAGAGATGCGCATCTGGCGGTTGATCTTGAGAGAGCTGGCGCAGGAGCGGGATGAGTTGGTCCAAGTTGGGCTGGGAGCGTAGAGCATGGAGAGTTTGTTCGAGAGGTGCAGCTGCTACTGATGAGATCGCTGATTGATCTACCGTTTTTGTATCATCGTGAGAGTGTGTTACCGCGTCGATCGTCGGGTCTGAGTGGTCGCGAGATCTAGGCTGGGGAGCGGCAGGTCTCGTTCGCACGGCGGTGAGAAGAGTGTCTCCAGAGTCGACATCTTCATGCGTGCGCACCGATTTGACAGCGGTCAGAAAGTCCGCCATCCTCTACTCGGGCACATGCTGTTTGGAGAATGGCCTGCGGGGGAAGAAGTACAGATTGTCAAGGTGAATGGGTGAAGTCCCGACGAAGATTGTCACATGTCTTCCAACCCTAACCCTTATCGATAACAGCCTCCTCCACCTTACTGCATCGCTGTATCGACAACACTCGCTCGTTTGGGTCAACCATCAACCCCAACCTCATCGTCTCCAACATGGCCGCGGTCCTGCAGCCGGAAGCGGTTGCGCCGACAGCTACCGTCAACGGTGAAGCAAATCCTCGAGCTCGCTGGAAGTACATGGACCGTTTGCTCTCCCGACCAGGTGGATTCACTGAAGACGAATACGAGCCTGGCGCCATCCCCATCAGCAATATCGAAAACTTCCGAGTCCTGGTCATCGGTGCTGGCGGTTTGGGCTGCGAGATCCTCAAGAATCTGGCGTTAAGCGGCTTCCGCAAGATTGATGTGATCGACATGGACACCATCGACGTCTCCAATCTCAACCGCCAGTTCCTCTTTCGCGAAAAAGACGTGGGCAAGCCCAAGGCCACCGTTGCTGCCGAATTTGTCTCCAGGCGGGTGCCCAGTTGCAAAATCAATGCATACGTCGGTAAGATCCAGGACAAGGACGAGGACTACTACATGCAATTCAACATCATCATCTGTGGCCTCGACAGCATCGAGGCCCGGCGATGGATCAACGCCACGCTGGTTGGCATGATCGACATGGGAAACCCCGACAGCCTCAAGCCGCTCATCGATGGCGGTACGGAAGGCTTCAAAGGCCAGTCGAGGGTCATCTTGCCCACCATGACCTCGTGCATCGAGTGTCAGCTCGACATGCATGCGCCACGAGCAGCCGTCCCGCTGTGCACCCTGGCCACCATTCCACGTCAACCCCAACATTGTATCGAGTGGGCACACATCATCAAGTGGGAAGAGGACCGAAAAGACATTCCCCTCGACACCGACGACCCCGAGCACATCACCTGGCTCTACCAAAAAGCTCTTCTGCGTGCCCAGGAATTCGGCATCCAAGGTGTCACGTACAGCCTGACGCAGGGCGTGGTCAAAAACATCATCCCCGCCATTGCCAGCACCAACGCCATCATCGCTGCCAGCTGCTGCAACGAAGCCTTCAAACTCGCCACATCCTCTGCCCCTTTCCTCGGCGCACCCGGCACGAACAACTACATGCAATACACTGGCGACAGCGGCGTCTACACCTACACCTTCGAGCACGAGCAGAACCCGGCTTGTCCAGTGTGTGGCAATCTTCCCCGCGATCTGACCATCAACCCGGACACTACGCTTCAGGAGCTGGTCGATAGTTTCGCCGAGCGCCCCGAAAGCCAACTCAAGAAACCCAACATGCGGACGGAGGAGAAGACGCTCTACTACTCCGCCCCGGAGAGTCTGAGGATGCAGACCGAGGGCAACCTGAAGAGGAAGCTAAGCGAACTGCTCGCCGACGGGGAGGAGATGGCGGTCAGCGATCCCGCCTTTGCGATCGACTTCCGCTACAAGGTCCGGTTCTCTTAGGCGGAATGAAGCGCAATGCTTTGCTTGCTTGCTTGATTGACTGCATAGCGATGGCGGCGGCGGCACTGGTGTTCATGAGCTGCGATAGAGCAAACGAGTAGAAGGTGGCAGATGGCAGCCAGTTGTCTTTCGATGAGACACAACCCATGGCTCAATAATCCGAGCGCATTGCTCCAATGTTTCGTTCATATCACCTGGGTATGCACCCATCTCAAGATTCCACATGCCCGCACGAAACCTCGAATGCTTTGTAATGCTTCCCCAGATCGGCAATCACGGAATAGGCGGAAGCGGGGCAAGAAGTGAATGGCTAACAACCTACTTCGCACCTCAGTCTTCCTCGACTGCGCTGTTCCGCCAGATTGACCGACTGACACTGCGCTAATACGCTCACATTGACCTGAAAATGGCTCGACCATCAATCGAGTTCTACTACGACGTGAGCATCGCTGTTGAAACGCCAATCAGCGCATGGACTGACCATCAATCAGATATCGTGTCCATTCGCCTACATCGCCTCGCGAAGGTACGCCGATCTCGCCCTTACTACTCTCCCAATGCGTGCTGATGGCAAGTCCAGGATAGAAGCATTAGCAACTCGGACGAATGCTCGCCTCAGCTGGCGCCCCGTACTGCTAGGAGCCATCTACCGTGCCACCGCCGCCCCGCAAGGCGCCGCCGGCTCGGCCTCGGATGTCTTCAACCCGACCAAAAAGACCATCTCCTCGCAATCCTTCCGGAGAACTCTTCGACGTCTGGATATTCCGTACAATGAGCCACCGAAACACCCGATCAAGACAACTGCTCCGCTGCGCCTCCTCTACTTTGTAAGCGAAGACCAGCGGCCAAAATTGACGCACGCTCTGTTCAAAGCGTACTGGGTAGACGGCCAGGACGTCAGCAACAGAGCCGTCCTCGCCAACGTCGCCCGCCAAGCTCTCGGCTCCGATGTCGTGAAGGCCATCGAAGACGGAAGCTTCGAAGGCGACAAGCAGCGCCGGGAGCTGGAGAAGTCTACGGATCTGGCTGTTGAGAGAGGTGCCCCCGGCGTGCCTGGATTCTGGGTTCCGGATGAAAAATGGGTCGACAAGTCTGGTGAGAGCACTACTGGAAGGCTTTACTGGGGCCAAGATCGAATGCACTTTGTTGAAGCGGCGCTGAACTCGCTACGATCTGGTGGCGATGGACATGATCTGCAGTCAGGCTCCAAAGATCTACTGAGCCTCATACCTAGGTGTGGTGGAAAGAACATTCCTAAAGGAGAGGAGGTCAAGTTACAGTTCTGGTGAGTCCCGCAGCTCTTGGACTGAATATCATTCTCGATGATTTCGCGAAGAGCTGGCTGACCGTGATCACTGGAATCAGGTACGACTTCAGCAGCCCATGGGCATACCTAGGCTGGACGCAGCTCGCGAGACTGCAGCGTCAATTCGGGCAAAGCCTTCAGATTGAGATGAAGCCGTTTCTGCTAGGCATATTGTTCCGCCAGTAAGTCTTTCAGGACCACAGACCAATCTGCGCCCTTGCTGAAAATCATGGCTGTTACAGAATTGGAGCTCCAGACACGCCTGGATCGGCAGTATCAAAGCAGCGTCAGACATACAATCGGCATGACCACATGGATTGGGTTCGATTTTGGAACGCGGTGAACGCCCAAGCCGGAAACCTGGACAAAAACATCGAGTTCCACTGGGCGGACAAGTTCCCCATCAGGACCCCGACGCTCTTGAGAGCCGCCCTCATCGAACCACGACTCGTTGAGCCTTTGTGTACGTCAATCTACTTCCCGTTACTACCTCACTTGTGTTGCTAACTACTCACCCCCACAGATCGAGGCTGCTGGGAGCGAAACTTGGACATGTCTTCCGACGACGTTGTGCAAAAGGTCATCGACGAGGCGGGCTACGACGGTGCCGACATCCTCAAGCGCTCCAACGGACCGGAGTGCAAGGCTGAACTGCGAGCACGCACGGCCGAGGCCAAGGAAGCCGGTCTCTGCGGCGTCCCTAGTTATCGCGTCTTCCGGCGGAAGCAAGGACAGGGCGAAGATGCGTGGAAGATGTCGGGGGAGCTTGTTTGGGGTCAAGATGAGATTGCGGTCGTCGAAGACATGATTGCAGGATGGGAAGGGGAGGGGATCGCGGAGGTTGGAGGGGGAAAGGGTGGTGCAAGCAAGTTGTGAACATAGTTTCTCACAACATCGGAAGTACTTATTCACAATTTGCTCTTCACCTTGCCCTCGTTACCTTCGGTCAATTTCTCCACCTCGAAATATGGCAAATACAGCTCAAGCAACTGTATCTCCTCCGCTGTAAACTTGCGCCTGGTGAAAGCAGTCTTTCCTTCTGACAACACTGCCCGCAGAGGAATCTCCAGCTTCTTTCCATTCACGTTGTACGGGATTTGCGAGACGGCAAAGAAAAAGTGTGGCACGTGCCGGCGGCTCAAATCTCTCGAGACGGCATCGCGGATCTTCTTCTCGAGTTTGGGGGACACCGCTCCATCCTTGGTGAGCAAGAAAAGGAAGACGCGCTCACTTTGATCCTGCTCTCGTTGCTGGCCAACGCAGATGGAGTCGACGACTTCTCCAGACGCCTCTCGTTCTAAAATGGTGTAGATTTCGCCAGAGCCAAAGCGGATTCCAGAGGGGTTGAGAACGCCATCGCTTCTACCGGAGATGACATAGCCCCCCGTCTCTGGATTCTTGCGGATGAAGTCGCCATGCGTCCAGACGTGGGGGAAGCTCTCGAAGTAGGTGGCGTGATATCGCTTCTTCCCAGGGTCGTTCCAGAACATGGCGGGCATGTTGGGAAAGGGCTTGCGGCATACGAGTTCTCCACTCTCGCCCATGGGCGCCGATTTGCCCTCCGGCGTGAAGATGTCAACATCCATCCCCAGATTGATGACTGCGTTCTCCCCGGCGTAGACCTGGTAAGCTGTATGTTAGCGAGCTAAGCCGTGGCTTGGACAACCAAATAACATACCGGCTTGCCCTGCCATCCATGCACAAAGTTCCCACACAACTCCGTACCGCCAGAAGTCGAGATCTGGCATTTGTCGGATCCAAATGAGTCTCTAACCCACAGAGCCATGGCCTCGGTGAGCAAGGCGCCGGCAGACGGGATCTTGTCGACGTTCTTGGTGTAGGGCTTCGCATTGACGCCCGCCTTCTGCAATTCTGTAAAGTAGCGCGGGCCGGCACCGAACGAGGTCACACCGGTAGCCATGACGGCCTTCAACAACTTCTCCGGCGATGGGTAAAAGGGAGAGCCGTCGTATAGCACGATCTGGCTGCCACAGAACAGTGCGCCGACCATGATATTCCACAGCGTCCAGCCGATTCCGGCATAGTGGTAGTGCACTGCGCGCAGATCATGGTTGTAATGCAGGAGATGTTCCTTCATACCGTTGATAATCAGGCCGCCTTGAGAGTGAACGATGCCTTTCGGGGTTCCGGTCGTGCCAGACGAGAACATGACGACGTAAGGAGTGTGAAAGGGGAGTTGTGCGAACTCCAGCGCCTTGCCTGTCGCTTGATTGAGAAACTCATCGAAGCTCTTCCATCCTTTTGGCGTCTCATCTCCTGTGCAGACCAGCTGAGCGCCTGAAGGCTTTTCGACAGCGTCCCAGACGCCTTGAACACGATCGGTAATTTCATGCGTCTTGCCATTGTATTGGTAATTCGGTTGAGCGAAGAGCAGCTTTGGCTTCAGTTGACCAACACGATCAAGGAGAACTCGCTCGCCAGCATCATGGGCAAACGAAGCAATGATGCCTCCGATGGAGCCAGCGGCAAGGTAGAGGGCGAGAGACTTGATAGTACTCCCTCCAATAACACACATCACGTCACCTTTCTGGTAGCCGGTTGCCTTGAGTGCATCAGCATACAGTCGCACACGCTCTCGCAGGTCGTCCCATGATATCTCTTCCGGACGGTCTAGCGTGAGCTCGTTCAGCGCCTTGACAGCAATGTCCGAGCCGGTCCTTGACAAGAGATTCTCCGCATAGTTCAAACGAGCACCTTCGTAGAATTCAGGGAACTCGTCGATAGGGATGGACTCGTCGATTGCTCGCTTAGGCCGCACAGAAGCCTTGACGGGTAGGTAGTTCCATAGCGACAGCCAAAAGTCGTTTGGTCGGTCCACCGAGAATTTGTGCAGGTCCTCGTAGGTCTCGAGCGAGAGGCCATAGGTTTTGTTCACGTATCGGCGATAGTCAGTGAGGTAGCTCTTCTCGATAAACTCGTTGCTGGGCTCGTAGATCTTTGGTGGCATCTTGTTTCATCGAGTTGTTGGGGGCCCAGCAGCAGGCATGGATGCCAGTGACGTTACCAGCGTAGCGTATCAACCTCCTCCGGGATCAAAGGTCAGGCCAGCCTTATAGGAACGTGCAATATACGGAACCAGAGTAGAGCGAGTGGGTGAGATCCACCACCGCAAGCGGTAATGAACAGAGTAGCAGAGTGGATGTTGCCGCAGTGCTTCTTCTCATTTAGCCGAACTCCCCGCAGATTGAGTGACAGCGCCATGCATTCCCCATGCGGGGGAGGCTGCGCCGAGCTTGGAACATTGAACGCATAAGACATAGCCGCAACCTACTGGCACGCTTCCCCCCGGTAGAGTTGGACAGGTTTGTACTAGACAATAAATCTGGAGCATGTTTTGAAATTACCGAGGGCCTGCAAGCCGAAGCAAGGCGTGTTTCCTCGCTTTACGACGGTCATCAGAGTCGTGTCGAACCCTCCCTCTCAGCTCGCACCAAGGCAGAGTATGGGTTCCGACTACAGCCATTGGAAGCGTGTGCGTAGAGCCTGCACCCAGTTCAGTCAGTACATGCGACACGAGTACATGCGAGCGCAAATATCAAGCTTTCCAAGCCTCCTCCGACAAGACTTGAAGACTTGCTCTGTGTTGCAAACGCCTTGCGAGCTACGCAAGTGGCCTCCATCTTGACGGATATGAGCGGTGCAGGAGTGTTTGTTGTTGAGAGAACCTTGCCCCCTCTCCAATACTTCCTTGCTCCGGCGTTTGCAGCAGTCCTGTCTATATCGTTGGAAGAATACCTTACACAGCCACGCAACATCAGCGATCACGATCTTATCGATAAGAGATTAGATGCAAGCTGCCCCGCACTTGTCCGGATCTGGTAGGAGCCGGAAGCTAGTACTTTGCAGAGCGAGGGGTTCTACAACGTGCACACGCTGCCCGTGTTTCGAGAAATGGCGGACCATTCCAGCTTGAAAAAAGTCCCATCAAGCCCAAATGACGAGAGGCGGTGAGATGAGTGACAGCCAGGCTGGACATGACGAGACGAAGTGAACTGCAGTCAAATGAACTAGGATATCATTCGTGTCGTATCTAACTCATGCTACCGCCGATGCCCGTGGCATTCACTCAAAGGGTTGTTAGGCAGAACAGTCGAGCATCGCTTAGATGGCCTCCTTGTTCGCCTTGGCGGCAGAGTCGTGCTTCTTCTCGTCGACCTTGTCGCCGGCGGCGCCCAATGCACCTGCGATGTTGTTAGAGGTTTGGTCATGCAGGGTAGGGCGAGCAGAAGAGCATACCCGAGACACGGTCGGTGATGGAGTCGTTGCCCGGGACGTTGCCCTTGGCTTGCTGCTTGTTGGCCTCCTTGCTGGCCTCGGCGCTGTTGCCTTGGATGGACTCGGAGACGTCTGAACACGTAGGAGGTTAGATGGGGAGATTGGGAGGAGGGGATGGCGGTGAAGTGAGCTCACAGTTGGCGGCGTTCTTGGCCTGTAGATGAGTGTTAGCATTGGGGAAGTAGGAGTGAAGCAGCAGACAGGTGGCACGTACGGAGTTGACGACTTGGCCGACGATGCCCTCGTTGGGCTTGTCAACGTTGGGGGCAGACATTTTGGTGTTTGGGGGGTTGCTTGTTGCTTGGTAGTGTGTTGAGAAGTGGTGAGTGGAAGGTGATTGAGAGTTGTTGTGGTGAGTGAAGAGAAATAAAGGTGGGAAAGGAGGACGAATTTGAAGGCAGCTTGCAACACCTGGCCTGAGGCCCGTGCAGGCTGGCCATGGCGTCATGGGCACGTCATGCGCGGGAATGCCATCATCCCCTCCTGTCACATGCTTTGTGGCATCCTGCCTTCAGCCTCCCAACAAAGCCACGCATGCGCCGATCTGCAGATGATCGAGCAGTCCAGATCGTGTGCCGCGCCACAAATCGACGCCTCGAATGGTATCATCAGGGGCGACTTGTCCCACGACGCTTGCACGCTTGCGACACCATCTCCACCCAGCGGAGCTCATTCATCACACAAGTGGTGCCAGCACAACTCACTACACATCCTCGGCACATGCATTCATATGTCCTCACGTGCAGCGGGTTACGATGACGGAGATCTCACGGATATGATGTGACCGCTGGAAGAGGCAACATCTGCACCGCCTCGCTTGGATGATATATGTGTGGCTGGATGAGGCTGTCGCCACGTGCGTCGCCCTTTACATCATCCCAAGGCGTCTAGCATCATCCGTGATCCGAGTACCCTTGCCACCACGACGATGCCCCGCAGAGGATGCTATGATCAGCCCACAACTGCCTCATCATATGACCCCACGCTCGCGTAGAATCTTCTCTACCCTTCCAGCGTCCAACGCTTTCCAGACGGTGCCGTCAAAGCCCCGCGTCTCCTCGGCGCCGCACAGGGAGTTGAGTATGGCTTCTTCCGTGGCCTCGGCCGTCGCAACGAACAGGGCGTCGATGCTGCTGTGAGCCACCGTCTGCACGGTTTGCGTCTCCACCGCGCGGCGGAAATGGATGTCGCGGTTCCACTCATGCTTCATCACCACCTGCGGTATGCATGCGTCGGACGTCGACAGCGCAATGATGATATCGCCCGAAGAGTTGTATGCCGTGCCGTGCCCGCCAACTGCATGAATCCCCCAGCACGCTCGTGCCGCCAATCTACGCAGTTGATGAGGCAGCAGCGGGGCGTTCGTCACGACACACACAATAATACCTGCAAGGATCGTCAGCACGGCGAGCACCACGACCACTGACAGCGCCGCAACTCACTCCCTTCCGAGCCCGTAGTGATCTCTCGGGGGACCTCTTCCCCTTCGTCTTTGCCTTTCTGCTGCTCAAATATCCTGCCCACCGGCACTCCGCCGATTGTGAGCATCTTGAGCTGGCCGTAGTTAGTCTGCACCAACACCCCAACGACAAAGTCTCCCTCTGTGTGCGGCACCAGACGGCTGCTTGTCCCCGTTCCGCCTTTATGGCCCATACACAGCATGCCCGAGCCTCCTCCCGTGGCCCCTTCGTCGACTTTCTCGCGTGACTTTGCATCCTCCACAGCCTCGACGACCTGATCGTGTTTGACGATGCTTTTGGGGTTAGCAATGTCGGTGACTCCGCCGCCCCACGTCTCTCCGACCACGGGCCATCCATGGTGAGCATAGCCCGTCTCCTTGTCCTCCCCGAGAGCGCGGGAAACGGTCCAGCTGTGCTCGGCCAGAGCCTGATAGACGGCGCCCGCCGACATGGAGTCGGTAAAGGCGATAGGCTGTCATCGGGGACCAAGTCAGCTACCAGAGTCGTATCAGTCGTGAATTTCCATCGGGCACGCACCGAGCTTGTAAAGCCCCAGTCCTTGATGAAGTGGACGCTGGTCATCTCACCCCCTCCATTCAAGCAGTGCATGGCGGCGTACGACGGGCGTTTTCGACTGAGCTCCACGCCACGAGGGTAGATCAGCGTGACGCCGGTATGGACGCCCTCGGCCTCATCGTGGATTGTCTTGAGCCCGACTTGCAGTCCAGGGACGTCGAGAATGGAATTCTTCTCGCCCGGGCGGTAGTATCCAGGCGCGTAGCCAATGTCACGAATGCGTGTTGGGCCCATGATGGATTGTATTCGGCGCTGTAGCGGTCGAGTGAGCATTGCATTCTCTGCGTACTGATGCTGTGGCTCTTATTTATACGACCACATCCACCACGTACCTGCAGTATTTTCTCGGTCTCCAGTAATATTGTGAGTCACTGTAGCCACACAGGAAAGCAGTTTCGCGTTGTTTAAGTCGCTTGACCCCTCCATCGCTCCACTCCATCTACAAGGGCGTCACCTGTTCAGCCGCTCGCTTGAATTTGCCAGCAAGACTCACGATGAATCACACAATGGTGCATTTCTGTAGGCGCCTCCTTTCCACTCCTCCTCCGCATTTCAATTCCGCCTCCTCCCTCCACGTCAATGTCCACATTGGCCTGCGCATCAGTCAGTTGACCTCCGTTCGCGCCGATATGTTCGTACGTGCAAGACGTCGGTGGATGAATATCTGCCAATGCTCTAGCATCTTGTCCTTGACGCCACCGCTGGTTGCACGTAGCTCGCGGTCACCAGAGCCGAGAAGGTGTTTGCTGCCGCGCGTGTACATGGATACTTAGTCGCGCGGCAGGCGCAAGACATCTACCATTCCCCCGGGTACCGGAGACTCTCGAGTGCTTCCAACGACCCTCTCCCCCTCTTTGTTCTGCGTTCTGAGTCACAGATCAATTTGCATTCCATTTCACTGTATCCACCCTTTGGCGCTATGCGGTCACGTAGCGGAGCTGGCGATCCCGCATGCCGTCACACTCGCCATGTAATGCGGACGAGTCACGAGGAACGGGTATGTCTATACAGCGTACGAGCCAGGCTTGGGCTTGCATATGTTCGAAAGTGGGATGCGCAAAGAAGAGATCATGCGAATGATGAGAACGCGGCCGACATGGAAGTTGAGCGGATAAAGCAAGAGTTGGATACCGAAGAGCTATGCTTGCGATACGACATGTTGAACGAGAATGACAGCATCGCGAATCTTGCCTCGGCCGATGCTGGGCTGGTGATGGCTCACATGAAATGCTTCGCAGTCAATAGCGTAGAGGAGCGGTATGAGGAGCTGTTACGCCGCCGGTGGGATGCTTGGTATCCGGCCGTGGCTCCACCAACTCTTGAGGCCACGGCTGCGGAACGGGCGTGGCTCATCAGCTCACGCAAACAGTTTGCGCTGGTCTTCGCGAAGCAGCAGTACGATGCCTCGCACAAGGTGCGTGAAGGTATGCAGCGATGAGGCAAGTCTGAGGCAGCACTGATATACACCCAGAGCCGCGACGGAATGGACACGGTAACGGACGCGTGGCTCGATCAGCTGAGAGAGGAAGCCAGGAGACATCATGTCATTGCTCGATATCAACACGTGTACGGTCAGTCTGCCGCCCTTTGCATCGAAGGTCTGGCTCGGAAAGATGCGAGTGTGCCCACTGCGAATTGCGCACTAGGCGCCGATTTCGATGAGGAGAATGTTGCAGAGGTGGTGGATATCTTGACGGCAGACTGGCGCCCAAGACTGGCATGGATCCCCGGTGTATAGTCCACGGAACAGATTCGATCTCATGTCTCATCAATACCTCCTCCCACTCGGAATTCCAGCTCGCCCGCCCCTCCGTCTTGACGGTCCACCTCGGCCAGACCAGCGCCCAGCGCCTCCCTCGCCCCGCTCATACCGCTCCCTTCTCCGCTCCTCCTCCGCGAAGAACTCCTCCTCTCGTTCTTCTTGCTCCTTTCGTTCCTGCTCCGGGTCTTTGAGTTTACGCACTTCCGGCCTTTTCGGATTCATATCCTCGTCCTTGGTCCACTTTGGGTGCGCTCCGTACTGGCATTCGATAACATTATCCCGGTCTGGAGGATGTGCTCGACCAAGTGGGCAGAATCCTGCTAGGTAGTAGGGACATATTTGTTTGTGTCGAATGTGCCGGAGTGCGCAGTACGGGCCTAGGGGGCAGAAGCCCCGCGCATAATGCAGACACGCGGGGAGTCGGAGATGAGAAGTAGGCGGGGTGTGAAGATAGGTGCAGTCATCACCTTGCGGACAGATGCCCCATCGGCTAAACTCCTTGCACTCCCGCTCGTCTCTCAAGTTGAAGGTGTGGGCAAACTCGCATTGCTCGCCCTTTTTGCACAAGCCGCGCTGGTAATGCTTGCAGATCAGATGGCCGATTCCACTCCGCTCCTCCTTTGGCACGTAATGCCGGTCTGGGCACGCGGCGCCTCTCGGACAGTGGCCTTTGACGAAGTCCTGACAGATGGGTTGGCCGACTTTGGAGGGCGCTCCAAGCGAGGGCAGCGATTGTTTGAGAAAGGCGTCGAAATGGAATGCTGGTGGTGGCGCTCGTTCAGGTTGAATCACTTGGTCAGACGGCGCGAGAGAGACAGTTTCGGTGGCCATGGCGTTTCCTGAGAGAAGTGGATACAGCACGTGTAGATTCGTGGTGTTAGTCAAACATCACGATAGCCAGCATCCAGGTTTCGATTGCGTGGAAGTGAATTCGATTCGGTGTGACAAGTGTGATTACGAAGTTCACTGAAGAGTGCAGGTGGAATCTGGACTCGCCCGCAGTTGATTAGAATTAAGCTTTCCGGACGGCGCCTTCCGCGCGGAGCTGGAGAAGGCGTTAGGGCATCTCCAACCGCCGCATCACGACTTCGAGAGAGCCTCGTCTTGCCCCTTCATCCTCCTCCCTCCGCACCACTCTTACTCCACCACCGTCGACTTGGCCACAGACCTCCTTCTGACTGCTCTCTAGTGTCCCAGTCTCAAATAACCTCCCGGCCAGGTCCCACAACTCCGCAGCCCGGCGCATTCCACGACTGCCCGGCGATCATGCGTCTCGGCTATCGCCAGCACTCCTGACATCGATCGCTGCCATTACCCCCCGCCCGACCTGTGGGATCTGCTCCTCACTTCACAAGATGGTTTCGGAGAAGCTATACGACTTATGCCTGCCCATACTGTCAGATGCGGCGCTAGGGGAGGAAGAGAAGACGGATAAGCTGGAGGAGATCTTGAGCAGTGAACCAACCTCCTTGAAAGGCAAGGCCCTCGAAGATGCAGTCTTGGGCGCGCTGTGGCAATGGAAGAGTACAAATGAGAAACTCACCTCACCCCCGCCCGCCCGTGGTGCAGCCGGCGCCGCCAACCGCGCCATGTCCCCCGCGCCCTGGCTTCACCGCTCCGGCACGCCCAGCGCGAGTGCCGCTTCCTCACCGCGGATGCCGAGTGCAATCCCCGTCCGTGGGCCTCTCGCCCGTACTGCCTCTGCTGCCAGCTCCTTCACCTCGCCCAAACCCTCTCCACGCCTTGCCTTTGCCATGCCGGCCATGGGATCACACTCAGGCACCCATCACCCAACTTCACCTCCTGCTCTCAGCGCAATGGACAGCTTCGGCGACTATGGCAGTGACACGGTGGATTGGCTGACCAACGACGACGATATGAGCAGTACAGTCACTTTGGGCGATGTGGACTTCGCTCCGGGAGCCGACTTCCTCTCGGCCTCCACTGCCGACATGACCCCTTATGACATGCTACGCTCCATCCTGCAGAATCACAGTACCGATGCAGAGCTCGAGCAAATCCTAGAAGCAAACGGCTACGATCTAGGACAGACCGTCACCTCCATAATGACCACGCCCGGACTCATCCCAACCACCACCTCTGTGCAAGAGACCCCTCGCACCTATCTTGTTGGAAAGAGCATGGCCCCAGCTGCACGACCGACAACTCCAGCGGGTCAGCAAAAGTCTCCGGTCGTGTGTCGGTATTGGCTAGCAAGCGGGCATTGTGCACGCGCCGACTGCCGCTTTGCTCACGAAGTGCAAAACTCCCACGTCTGCAAGTACTGGCTGCAGGGTAACTGCTTTGCAGGAGCAAACTGCCTCTTCTCTCATGATCCCTCCACGCTCATGGCCCAAATCAGCATCTCCAATGATGGCGCCAACAGTGCGCAACAATTCGTTCCAAACTTTCAGCTCCAGGACTACGACAGCTTCCCAGCCCTTCAACCTACCTCTAGCAACCCCTACGACGATGGTTCAGACATGAACGCCGAGACAGGCTTCCAACAGAACTCGTCCGGTCTGTTTCCTACCCAGATTCCTACAGGCCCTCGTCAAAGCCAACCAAACTCTCGTCCCGGAAGCCGGCATTCTTCTCGCGCCCCGACTCCGAGTCAGCCCAACTTCCAAGACGACGAGGCTTTTCCTACATTGGGCAGCGCTGCAGCCTTCAAACCTCAGAGTAAACGGCACCACGGCAAACGTGGCGGGCATGGTAATCAGGGAGCGAGCAGCGTGGTCGCTCACCAGCCTACAAACCTGGCGGACGTGGTGCGCATGAACCCGCCCACCCAACCGCTGGCGTCAATGAACAGTCGGGATGCGCTTCGCCGTGGCCTGCGAAACAACCGCTCCTTCACGTCATCGCGCGAAAATTCCACACTGGCCATGCAAATCCCACCGCCTTGCGAGATTCCATGGCTGGAGACGGGCGAGAAGGCCAACCAAGCGTACCTCAAGGCACGCCAAGAAGCCTTCAAGCATGGTGGACAACGCAACAAATTCCTTCAATCCGCTGCGCAGGCCTGGAATCGCAACGATGCTCGTGGGGCAAAAGCGCTCAGCCTGCGAGGGCAGAACGAGAACGCACTCATGCGTGAAGCGCATCGGGAGGCTGCACGAGCATTGTATGATGCAAGGAACAAGAACCAAGGCGTCGGCAAAGAGATCTACATCGATCTTCACGGGCTACATCCGGAGGAGGCGGTGGACTATCTATCCGATTGTCTGATGGAGCAAAAGTCGTCATCTCGCCCGATATACGCAATCTGCGGGACGGGGCATCATAGCAAGAACGGGAAGGACAAGGTGGGCAAGGCCGTTCGCCTCTTCCTTAACGAATGGCGATATGCTTTCCGCGAGTTCTCGGTACCCGGCGACCGCAACAACATCGGCGGAATCCTGGGCGTCGACCCTACGAGTTATGACAAGTCCATGTCGGCGCCAAGCGCGAGTGAAGGTGGTGAAAGCGCCGTGGCGTAGGTCTATGATGCTGAAGGCGCTGGGGGCGTACGATACCGCCGCGGCGTAGGACGCAGGCAATGTGCCTTGAAACGAGAGACATCGGGGTAAATGGCAAAGGGTGCAAGGAAGGGTCTCGCTTGCCGACGAAATGATGTAGGAGGCAGATCATTACCACTCCGGCAGCTCGTTAGCACCGCCCGTAGGCCATTTGATCCATTGTTCTAGCAAAGACGACCAAGACCGCCACGATGCAAGCCCTCCCCGAGTCGCTTAAGAGCAGCACCTCCACCTCTGATGGCAATGTGGTTGGATTGACACGGCGATCAGTGTCATCACAGGGTCGCGAACGTTTGCGACATTGTGCCCCCGATGGCATTATACTCCGCCCAGAGCCCGTCCGAGCCAGTGAGCGTGGAGGAAAGTGCAACAAGTGCCATCGGCTATTGACTCGCTTCGCTTGCGGCGAACGCCCGCACGGGTCACGAGTTTGCGGTTCGCATGAATCCTTCCGGGGTCCAAGTCTTGGGGGCAAATGTTCCGTCGAAACTCGCTTAGCGTCCAGCCTCGCAATAACGTCGCGCAGTATATATATTCACCCGCCATGTCGGACAACTGCCGCCAGCCACCTGCATACCGTTCGTTGATCGTTGAGTGAACCATTACCAGCCTCCCTCCACCCACCATGCATTTCACCAAGATGCTACTAGCCCTATTGGGCGTGTCGTCGCTCGCCAGCGCCATCGCGATCGAGCGCGAGCCCGTCCTCGAGGACCGGGCGGTCAAGAAGAAGACGAGAACACACAAGACGAGGACGCACAAGACAAAGACCACGGCGACATCCACCGCCTCGCCCACCACTTCTCTCCCCGCCAACTACATCCCCACGCTCTTGAAGCAGCACAACATCCACCGAGCCAACCACTCTGCCGCGGACGTCGTGTGGAACTCGACGCTGGCCGACATTGCGACTCAGATTGCGCAGAGCTGCACCTTTGCGCATCAGAGCATTGACGGCGGCGGCTACGGCCAGAACATCGCCGCCGGCGTCCCCGCGAGCAATATCGCCGCCGTGGTGACGAACCTGTGGTACGACGGCGAATTCAATAGCTTCCTGCCGAGCTACTACGGCCAGGCCAATCCGCCCAACTTTTACGCTTGGGGCCATTTCTCCCAAGTCGTGTGGAAGGCGACGTCGGAAATCGGGTGCGGGACGGTGTACTGCAGTAAAGGGCTGGGCGGTGTTGGCTCGGACGTTCCGCCTTGGTTCACGGTGTGCAACTATCGCGGCCCCGGCAATGTGGGAGGCCTGTATGGGAAGAATATTGGCAAGCCCTTGGGGCATCCGAATGTTGTCATTCAGAACTAGACTGTATCAATAAAGGAACGTCGTTGCTTCACAGCTTACCTCTTTCTCTGTTCAGCTTCCTCGCGAAGATGTCACCTTTCGCCTTGCTCATTCCAGTCGTTGGACGACAAACTCCAACACACGCGTCCCCTTGTCCATCCACGCCGCGTCATTTGGATCCCATCCCATCTCCACGAAGCTTCGCAAACGGCCTTGCGTCTCAAATCGCATGCCTACCGCCTTGCCCACTTCGTCCCAGAGCCTCGTAAAGCTTTCGGGATCGTGTCGGTAAACGTCGGGGAGATTGTTGCCCAAGGAGGCGATTTCCTGGGCCTTCACATTGCCAATTTGATTGCCGACGATCATGGAGCCGGGCTTGGTGAAGGTGGTCAAGGCCTGAGCGCCGCGCACCTGGTTGACCCAGTTCCATTGGTGCAGGACTTGGGAGACGATGACGATGTCGACGCTCTTACGCAGCGGCTGCAGCTCTGGCGCGTCTGGAGACAGCATATCTGCCTCAATAAAGCGGCCCTTGAACGAGTCGCGGTCCCGGAAGAAGTCGTAGCCCACGTCGAAATGGTTGACGATATCGAGACCGTACAGCTGGTCGGAGGGCGCGCCATCATACGCCAGGGCGCGGAGATCGTAGCCGATGAAAGTGCCGACGTCCAGCACGGATCCGCCAGCCTTCACGCGCTGTAGAATCTCGTTGTACACCGGCTGTCTCCGCAGCTGGGGGACGAGCCAAGAGCCAAGGCCGATGCATGGGTAGGATCTGATTTCCCACGCTTGGTCGCGCTATGCGTGTCTTCAGCGTGCATAGTGGTTGATATTTCGCTTGCAACCACTCGGCACTTACCGTCTTGTGGACGTGTTCCGAATGTTGCTCCCGTGGAATGTGGCTGTACTTTTCCAGCAGCTCATGCGTCTACAAGCCGTCAGCGGTGGAAGCGACACGTACGTGCTGGCCGAGTCATTTTACCTCTGCGGGGATCTTGTGCTCGATGTTTGTGTGGTAGTATGGCGGTTTGCTCTTGTCCTGCGGTTTCGCATACTCTGGCTCGTGATAATCGCCCTTGGAGGAGTTGGCTGCCATTGTCAATGCTAAGATGATGAATACGTTCTCGAAAGATGGTGTGAAAAGAAAGGGAGGAAGGAGAAGAAGGAATCAGTGGCATGTCAGCTTATTATGTTAGGCTTTGCATTTTCAGCCGCCAGATTCAAATCAAGAGTTTAGGGCCGCTCATTTTCATACGCAAGATCGACGGTCCTCCGCTCGGATCAAGAAGCCGTATGATGATGAATGCTGACATTGGAGAGTCGGCAGGTGAAGGCTGAAAAGAGGCGTGAGAAGCGTGGGGAAGGACCAATGACATCCAAGAACGTGCCGACACGAAGACCTCATCAGTTGGACCTGCTATGAAAAGGTTGGCGCCAAGCAGTCTTCTTCTCATGTTTCCTCCTCTCCAGCTTCTCCCTTGAGGAGAGCGGTGGTAGAGTAATTCACAGACTACCAATAGTATCTGACTATTCAGCATGGCTCCATGGCTCCCTCACCTTCGCAGCTCGCTCTCCAAAGGCCGCAGCGCCTGGCTCCCCAGCGGCGAAAGGCTGTCGAAGATCGCGATAATCGACATGCTCGCCCACAACTGGCATCTCGGCTTCACCTCCTTCGGAGGCCCAACGGTCCATTTCCAAATCTTCCGCGAGCGCTTCGTCCAACATTACCGCTGGGTAGACGAGCGGACGTACGAGGAGCTGTTCGCCTTGTGCCAGGCACTCAGCGGGCCGGCGAGCACGAAGATGATGTACGCAATCAACGTGATGAGATATGGTCTACCGACGGGCATAGCAGCGTTCTTCGTCTGGAGCTTACCCATGGCCATCGCTGCCTGGGGGCTCGCGTTGGGGGTGAGCAGTATTAATAACCGACTCCCCGCGCCAGCATATGCCTTGCTCTCTGGACTCAACTCTGCTACAGTGGGTATCATTGCGTTGGCCGCGGTTCAGTTGAGTCACAAGGCGATTACCGACACCATCACACGCATCCTCGTCTTCCTCGGCGCCATATGCGGTATGCTGTACAATGCTTTGTGGTTCTTCCCGGTCCTAATGGCTGCTGGCGGTTTGACCACGATTGTCTGGGACTATAAGGTACTCCCGTCGATATGGAGATTCGTCAGACGGAGGAAGCACGCAAGACCTGATCCTCCGCGCGAAGAGCAAACCATTGGTTTACCGACTTCAGAGGGCATATCAGCACCAACGCTGCACGCAAGGCCGGCTGCGCAGCCTCGCTCAGACACGTCACCGTCCCGCGCCATCCTTACAGAAGACTACAATCACAATGAGGAGTCCTCACACCCTCAAGCCACCCGCTCATGGAAGACCGGCTGTTTCATCATCGCCGCATTCTTCTGCACCTTCCTCACCGTCATGGTCTGTCGGGGCATCTACAGCAGCCGCAACCGTGGATTCGACGTCTTTGCCAATCTCTACCTTGCAGGCACCATCATCTTCGGCGGAGGGCCTGTGGTTGTTCCCCTATTGCGAGAATACGTGGTAGCACCAGGCTGGGTATCATCCCGAGACTTCCTCCTCGGTCTCGCCATCACGCAAGCCTTCCCGGGTCCCAACTTCAATTTCGCCGTCTACCTTGGCGCGCTTGCCATGCAAGGCTCCGGCATCCCGCCAACCGCCGGCTCGATCATCGGGTTCATTGCCATTTTCCTGCCTGGAATCTGGTTGCACACTGGCTTCATCAGTCTCTGGTCGGTGATGCGGAGGATGCGAATGGTGCGGGCATGTTTGCGAGGCATCCATGCCGCCGCGGTCGGGCTCGTCTTCACAGCCGTGTATCGACTGTTTGAAATCGGATACTTGGATGCCGATGTCCAGAATGGAGGCAGCTTGAGTCGTGACCCGTGGTGGGTCGTCATTGTCGCCACGAGTTTTGTGGGGGGAAGGTACTTTCACCTCGTCCCACCTTTGGCTGTAATGCTGGGTGCTGTCATGGGGTTGATATGGTATGGCGTTACATCTGCTTAAGATGGTGGGACTATTCACATTTCTTCCTCCAAAACGGCACACGCAAGTGAGACACCCCCGTACACATCGAGAAATCGAAGCTCGGAGCAACTTCACGTCGGTGTCTTGATCGAAATGCTTGACTGAACCTGGTGAAGGTAATAGCTAGAGTGGCGCAGAGCCGTCTCGCAAGGATGACCGAACTCGAAATCTTTCGCCTTCGAAAAGCCAATGGGAAGAGCGCTCGCTACATTTCCCGTCGCTCTGCACCTTCATTCGGACGTAGTTAAGCTTACTGTTCCACACGCTGCATTTCCAATTATGTATACAGGCGTGCTTCCGGCGGCACCGAGATCCGCAGTATTTCCTGGATCGGAGGCTTGCCCAGCAGTGCAAGTGTTCGCTTCAAGAACGTTGCAGAATCCCGTGGGTTGGCCTATTTGGTAGGCGAAGAAGACGCCCACGGGGTCCGCAAACGCGGCGAGGCAGCAGTCATACACCGAATCGTTCCCGGAGTCTGGGGAGGCATAGCCATTATAATTCGGACCGGTCCCATCCGCTTCCGCAATAGGGAAAGTACCGACGTAGTCTGCATAATTAGAGTAGGCCGTCGTCTCACAAGCGGCGGCTGCGTCAATTGGGCTAGTGACAGTCGAAGTGGTTGTCATTGTCGTGGTTGAAGTGACGGTAGTTAACACGGTCGTTGTGGGATTGACTGTGACGGTGATCGTTGTACTGACGCCCGGCGTCGTTGTATACGTGGAAGTGGTGGTCGTAGTCGTGGTGCTTGTCGAGTGGACGGTGGTAGTAGATGTCTTCGTCGCCGTCGACGTCACGCACGTGCTCGGGTACGACCAACACTGCACAGGACCCGGCCAGCCTTGCTTTGGGATCCTCCTGGCCTCTTTCAGGGAGCCATCGAGCTCGCTATTACCGCCGTCGCTGCGCTTCTTCTTGCTTGCAGCAATCGGGCTGTACACTGCTCCGGGCAGGGTGTCCGAGATCGGCGCAAAGATTGCTGGTACGGTCGTCGTCGTCGCTGTGCTAGCACTTGCCTACAGCGATCGAAGTTAGACTTTTTGGCGGGAATGCTACATTTTGTTCTGCATACCGTTGATGTCGAAGTGGATGTGGTCGTGCTTGTGATTGTCGTTGTGTCGGTGGCCGTGTTCGTGGTGGCCGGCGCGGTTGCTGTTGTCACCGTCGTCGAAGTGACGGTAGACACCGTGACTGCAGTCGTGGTTGCTATACATGCGAGTGTTACCTCTCCTGCCTCCGTCACGTTGCAGTGCAGAGTTGACACATACTAGTCTTCGTTGACGTCTTTGTCTTGGTGCAAGTGTGCCAAGTCGACCATCTCGTGTAGTGTAGATTGCCCTTGGAAGTCAGTTGTTGGGTATAGCAATACGCCGTACCGCCGGGGGGCTGGTGATGTTTTGCGTTGGGGGCGCCGAGGACAGCACTCGCGAAGGCGAGGAGGAAGGTGAGGACGTGAACGAGCGAATGCATTGTGTCGGTGCGCGGGGGAGCGACGCAGAACGGATGGACGAAACGATGCTTTGCAGTGAGGGAGAAAGGGAGGACGGGGGTTGCTAGCACTTAAAAGAAGGCATCTCGGTCTGCCGGGAGGTACAGGTTTGGCCCGTACTGACGGACCCCCTTGCATTGACTTTATTGAGATGAATTGGCGCTGGCAACGAAAACGCCACCACCCGGCGATACGAGGTAACTTGCATGCAATGGGGTTATGAGATTGCCTCATCCACACGATGCAGCGCTAGTTAGCTGCAGAGTCGGCATAGGAGAAGCTTGCTCCGCGGGAGGAGAGGATAGACGGAACCAGGGGGTTTGATGGAGCTTTCAGGCGTACCCCTTCGTGAGAGTGGCTCTGTCTCCCGGCTCTCGGGTTCCATTCGCTACCTTACCTGAAGGACGGGTCAAAAGTTGCGTGAAGCAGGGAAGCACAACCAATTTCCCGGGGTCAAACGGTGTGATGTACAGTACACGAGCTGGTTGGAAAGCTTGACGCGGGTAAGCTCGTTAGGCTTCGCATTATTAGCGCGGGCAGGGACGGGACAAGGGTACGAGGAAGCTTCATCCATCCTCGGCCGATCTTTCGTGACACTGGATTGGCTCGTCATCATGTCCCGTACCTGTGGTGTCATGGTCGTTCTATATCTTGCCTCATCCAATGAATGACATCCACAAGATCATTTCCATCCACCATGACCTACATCACCATCTTCGACGTCCCGCACATCGTCCGATACGGAATGATCAGCGAGGACAAAGGGCAGACACGGCAGACCTTCTGGCGCAACGCCACTGGTTTCACCGTCGACATCGCCCGCTCTGATATTCTAGGCACGCCGTTTGAGAAGCAATGGAGTCAGTGGTGCGTGGAGCCGCGAACGATCCAAGAACAGGTGAATCACTTCCAGCGGTGGCACGAACTCTGCGACGCCGTCATCGCCCACATCCTGCCTACGCTGCAGGAACTCGCTCCCGTGGATGGGGAGCGGCAATGGGTCACCATCCAGGATTACCTTGACACGCCCACGTACCAGTTGCGACTCGTGAAAGACGATGCGGTTGGAGACGCGGTTGCTAAAGTCATCAAAGGCCCTACTATCGACCGAGAGACTTATGAGATGCAGCCTCACTCGTTCTCGACCGTTCACTGCCCACCTGACCTACCTCGCATTGCAGCATCGCAATTAGTGGTGCTCGATCACGACAAGGAATGGCGCGCACAGCCCAAAAAGGTGCGCGTCTCAGACACGGGAGAAGTCGTCACGTTTCTGGCGGCAGAGGGTGAATCGACTTCCATGCCGGAAAATGTGGTTACCAACCGATCCATGGACAAGATTCACGCCGTCCTCAAGCTGCATCAAGTCAAAGAAGATCTAAACATCCCCAAACCTCTCGCCATCGTCACCTGCCAGCGTCCAACAGACTCCGAGCCGAAATTCGCCGGCCTCCTCCATACTCCCACTCCAGAGTGGGCGACGCGTCTCGAGGACTTGGATCCGAGTATCCTGAGAGAAGCAGTAAAGCAGAATCTTCCGGTGGAATGGAAGGCCGAAGTCGAGAAGCTGCAGAGAAACCTCCAGCCGCACGCTCTCACCTATCTACCCATAAATGAGCGCCGGCTGTCTGTCGACTCTAGCTTGAGGACGGCTAATGTCTGGCTGGGCGTGCCATTGGAGTTGATAGGGGGTGATCAGTCGGAAGAAGTCGATTGGCAGCGGGTTGACGATTTTCTCAAGAAGTTTGAGCAGGCTGACGGCGACAAGGCGGAGGAACTAAGAGCGCAGTTGTAAAGACAGCATAATGAACCCGTGCTTCAGTAGCACGAGAAACGATTTTGATACACTCCTCTCGTCATTATCGAGCAAGCACGATGCCACACCCTTCTCGTGTGCTGTTACCCCGAAACTAGGAAAGACGAACGTGCATCTATACCTGTTTAATTCTGTTCTTCTGCCCGGTGGATCTTTGGCTTCGCGCGGTATCGCAAAACCACAGCCTTGCGCCTTGGCGTGGACCACCGCCCACGCTTCCCTCGTCGCTCTCCCTCTCCTGCCCCACCGGTCGCTCAGCCTCACGCACCTTCCCTTCCCGTCGATACAACACCGCTACATGCAAGTACGCGTTCGTCGAACTCAAACCTGTCATCCTCTCTCAGCTTCCATCCAACCAAGAGACGAAGTTCCCAATGCCGACAGTATGCAGCCCTTTCCCAACGACGTCAGGGCCGACATGGCCGACTCCAAGAAGATGAGAAGAAGACACAGCGTCGCTTGCTTGTTCCCACCGGAGCTCATCGAAATGGTCATTAAGGACATTCCCATCCTCGACTTGATGATAGCCGCCACCGAGTTCCCTTCAACCTGGCGGGCCGTGATTGAAGTCTCGAAGGGCATTTCACACCGCATTGCCTCTTTCCCCTAGCCCGAAGAGGAGGATCCAATTTTTCAACATCAGCGGCGAATCAACACGCGGATGTATCCCGAAAAACCTCCTTCGCCGAGACTTCCCGCAGCGCCAAAGCCACTCATCAAAGCGTACCAATCGTGCGCATTCAAGACGATTTTTCCTGGAATGGGCACTCTCTATATCCATCGCCGTCACAGCGATACCATCACCGAAACCAAGACCTCGACCACTGCATATTCCACGACCACAACGACGATTATCACCATCACAACAGCCACCAGGCCAGCCGAAGGGTTCTTCTTCCGCCCCACCGGCTCGTCTTCCTCCATCCGCGTCCTGGACCCGACGAGTAAGAGCATCCAGTACAACGCTCACCCGACCTGGGGCTGTGGTTTCGTTTACCTGCGGGATTTCGATGGGCGGCTGTGGGTTAGGAAGACAATTGATTCGCGCCAGCAGGGAGAACTGTTGTTCAAGTACATTGTGACCTTCTACGGTGGGGAGAATTGTGACAACTGGGGTCTGCTGTGTCGTGACTAGCCAGGAAGATATGATACGCGATGAACGGCTTGCGAAAAGGGACGATTGCAGAAGCAGGCCGAAGAGAAGCAATGACGGATGTGAAGAGCAGTGTGATTGCTGTGGGCTTGGAGTGTACAAGCTGAAGTGTGCATACCTTGACAAGCTCCTGCGTGTACATTGCCTACCTTTTGTCTTCTGTGCTGCACGGTGAATTCGCGGTTCCACAGCCTTGCGCGTCGGCGTTACCGCCCCACTTATTTTTCGTTCGCTCCTGCCTTACACGTCGTCCCTGCCTAACGCACCTTTCCCCCAACTTGCACCGCACATTGAATTTCGAGCAGCTCAAAAGCAGAGCGACGAGGCCTTCCAGTTTGATCCATCACACCATAATCACGACGACAAGTTCAACCTAGCCAACATGGCCCGCACTGTCGACAGCGTCGCCTGCTCCTTCCCTCCGGAGCTCATCGAGATGATCATACACGACATCCCCATTCTCGACCTGATGAGTGTCGCCGCCAGCATGCCCTCAGCGTGGCGTGCGGTCATCGAAGGCTTGAAGAAGATCGCCACGCGCATCAGGCAGTACGCCTGGGATGAGGACAACGATCGCCGGACGACGACAGCGACCAAAACCCCCCAAATGCCATGCCGAAACTACTCGTTCAGCGGCGCGCATCCACTTATGCCCTCATCCCTCGTTCCAGTCCGAGCAGGGCAGTCCTGTGCTTTCAAATACGCCGTGCCAAACGTCGGAACGCTGTACATCCGCCGTGTGCAGCCGCGCAAGAGCCCGGCCCCCACTATCAGCACTACACCATCGGAAGCATTCTTCCTCTCTCTCGCCGTCGCTCCATCCACCATCCGCATCCTCGACTCTGCGACTAAAAACATCAAGTACACGCCTGGTCCTCGCTTCGGACACGGCTTCGTCGACCTGCGAGACTGCGAAGGCATGTTGGCGTTTTCCAAGGGCATCAGCACGGGCGAACGCGATCTGCTGTTCAAGTACGTGGTGACCTTCTACGGTGGAGAGGACTGCGACGAGACCGGCCTGCTGCGCGATGCGAAGAAGGTGGATAAGGGAGTCGGCACGGCGAAGAAGGATGTCGGAGGGATGGGAAGTGGTGTGGGTACGCACGGGACTGCGGGCGAAAGTGGAGGGGTGAGAAGAAGTGGTCGCATCGTGAAGAAGACGGAGAAGGGCGAATCGCTGACGACGAAGTGATGGAGCCGTTGTGGCTTCGAGATGAGTGGGAGAATACGAATGATGTTTCAGCCGGCGTGAGACTGCAGGGTATCGCTGCGCACACATGAGATCGAATGTTGCTCAACTCCAACCCTCAAACCATACATCCAATCCACACCACCCTCACCTCGTCAAGTTAGCGAACACCGTCACCTTCTCCACATCCAACCCCTTCTCATCATTCTCCCTAGCAGTAGCAACCTCGACCTCCACTCGGTTAACCCCCTGCGCCAGACTGCCCTCATACACATGCGTGCGACGGTGGGAGTCAGGATGCAGCTGGGTATCGCGCTGCGTCAGCCGGGTGCCATTGATAGACACAAACATCTTGTACGCGCGGCCCATGGAGAGCTGCTTGGAGATTGTGGCGGCGATTTGGAGGAAGTAGTGCGCGGAGGGCAGGGTGGTGGTGGTGGATTGGTGGGAGAGGGTGGGGTGCGGGGTGATGGTTAGGGTGACGGGGTGGGGGAGTTTGAGGTTGGGGTGGGTGGTGATTGTGACGGAGGGGAGGATGGCGGCTTCGCGTGGGTAGGGGCGGATGGGGATTGGGGGGAGCATAGCCGGGGCGGTGTAGTGATGGCTGATCGCGGGTGGTTGGAGGGGATAGGGACTCCCGCTCATTGGTCGCACGATTGGAGGAGCCATGACGCCGTTGGTGTATGGCTGATGAGGCTGAGCGAGTGGTGGAGGTTGCGCGGGGGCAGGTGAATGGGTGGCCGTGTGCTCTGACTTGACCGCAGCCACTGCCGGCGAGCCGGATCGCGCACTGCTCAAAGGCCGCACTGCATCCGATTCGGCGCGGACAAGCGGATTGACGGGAGGGGCATTGGTCTGGCCACTGGCGCCCGCCTGCACCATCTGTCGTTGACGCGCAAGGGATTCGTTGTCAATGGCCACTCCAGGCGTGGGCGCGGGAGAGTGACGAGGCTGCGACAGGCTGAGGGTGACTTTGGGCTTGGGTCCGCCAAGTTTGATCTTGGGGCCCGATGGCTCGTCGACCTTTTCCCTGGCCTCGGCGAGAATCGATTTGACGTGCTCCTAGAGATAGGAAGTTAGGACGATGTCAAAGAGGGATTGCGCAAAGCAACGTACCTCAAATTCCCCGGCAAGCCTATACATGTCGCTCTCATCTTCATTGTATACCTTGGCATTGCGCCAGATGAAACTCATCTCGGCTTCGAAAGCGTCCCAAGTCTTGAAGTCGGTCTGTCCAGTAGGCGGCGCCCGGCCGTGGATGCCTTGTGTGCGCTTCAGAATGCCCTTGAGGCACACCGGGTGTCGAATGACCTTGTAGTAGTCCTCCAGCTTGCGGCTGACAAGGTTGGCGAAGACGGAATATATCTCGACGCCACTGAGAGATGTTAGCTATGTACTGTAAAACAAGTTAATTGGCAAAGACGCACTCATCGATGTAGTGGAGAAGGTGGTTGATGATCAATTGTTGGGCCTCCTGGAAGGTCTTGCCAGTGAAGTCGAGATCAACCTCCATGGCTTCGCCACCTTCCTCTCCGTCCGCATCAGGGTCGGTAGCGCTTGGAGCAGCAGACGATTTCCGGTCGGACTGCTCCGTTCCAGCTCGCTTGGGCTTCTCGCTGGCCTGGCGCGATTTTGGAAGGGGCTCATCCTCGCTCTCAGTCTCCCGCTTCCCATTCTGCAGGGCTGTGGATGATGGCTGAGGGATGGGCGTCGGAAAGGCGGAATAGTTGGGATTCTCCTTGTACGCCGGGTTGTTCTGCTTCATGAAATTGAAGACCAACTTCCGTATGCGCTCGGCATCTTCGTAGATCAGGCTGCCAGGGTCGTTGAAGTCTTTTGCGTTCTGCACCAAGCGCTTGAAGTCGCTCTCGATGGTGGAGACGGTGGGGTATGCATTCTGCTTGAGCTTGGCCTCGATGGTCTCGATAGCGACGGGCAGCTTGGTGAAGTCGTAGTACTCGGGGATCTCATCGCGGTCGGGCAGTTCGAGGAATTCGATGGCGATCAGTCGGCCGCTGTGCGGAGGTATCAGTACCCGGTTTGATGTATGCAAGAGAGCTAGCAATACGCACGTCTTGTCTGTCGCACCCTTCAGCTGTTGAACCACTCGCTGTCCAATCTCTTGTACGCTGTTTCGCGGGGCTGCGGAGGAGTTCTAGACGAGGGCGGCGGGGGTTAGTGGGAGGTCTGCGGAAAACGAGGGGCAAGATGCGGAGTCGAGGGTGGTGTAGCGTGCGCCTGGGGCTTGCTTGGTAGGGTGCATGCTTGTCCACCTCACTCTCCCACCATCTTCTCTTCCTGCCGCGATGGAGGATGATGCAGAAGTCGCCGGGCGCCTCGTGTGCGCACTGGAGATTGCATGGCGGGAGATAAGATGGGGAGAGGCGAGGCGACGAGGAGGTGGAGGTGAAGTGGAGGGGAGAGGGGAGGAGGGCCCAACTTACCAGCAACCTCAACTTCTTCGATGCGCTGCCCTCCGTTGGCGGCGACTGCGCGCTCGACGCTTTGCGCTTCCGGCTCTCCATCGCTGCACAGGGGGTGTTCGATGACGTAGACCATGCGGTGGTCACAGAGGGAAGGAGAACGAGGGAATGGGTCAAGAGAGGGTGCTTGGAACGCGTGTATGCATCTATTGTCCTCCTCGTCGCGCATCCGATCTCCTCCATTCACATCACGCTCTGTTTTGGAGACGGACGGCGCCAAGGGGGTCCGTGCGCTGCAACCCTTACATAAGCCGTGTCGGACCTCACCTGCCTTGCCAATGATTATGCCAATTTATCCGCCTCTGATCAGAATGGTTGTGGTTACGATGCCTTTCATTGAACGTCTATCCCCATTATTAGTATCTCGTTGCAACCATTGTAGGCAAGACTATCCCCGACAAGCCCATACCGCGGGTGTGTCGATCAGGCTGCTTAGTAAAGCGAATACGGCGATGGGCGTAAGGTTTCGAGGTTCGCTTCGCCGCAGACGTGCACACTCTTCTCGACCTCCCAGCATGCGCAGACGAGCAATATGACCCGTGCGTCACATCCCACATAATGGACACTTACAGCGTCAGTCAGGATGATGGCGAGACGTCCAGCCCGGCGCGGGAGAAGCGGCCGCGAGCCAAGCAGGCCTGTGAGCCGTGCCGTCTGCGCAAACGCCGCTGCGATGGCGCCATGCCGTGCAACATGTGTCGCCAGTTCGAGTACAAATGCTACTTTGAGAAGCATCCGCGCAAGCGCTCCAAGCTCGTCGAGCAGAATGCGCATCACGAGCAGTCTCCCGACTACGTCCGCCCGGAACCCCCTGCACAGGACCGCTTCACCGCCGAAGACACGCTGAAGACTCGCTCCATGGAGGCCAATTCGGGAATCGCATTTACAAGACTCCTGGGTCAGCGTATGTTGCCTTGTGTTGCATCACCCTACCTCATGTTCAATGCTTACTCCCTCCCTTATCCCCAGGCCTGGATCCCTCCTTTGGCCCGAAACTCTTCACCTTCGCCTGGAATCTGGGCATGGTCTCTTACGTTCCACCCCCCGTAACCCCCATCACCGAATTCCTCGACCAGAACCAGATGTACGCCCTCGCCAAAGCCCATTTCAACCACATACACCTCCTCTACGGCTTCCTCGACAAGGAGTGGGTCCTGCAGCAAATCAGTATGCGCTGGGCCCAGCCCGAGCACTGCACCATTCCCGACCACCTGCTCGCCAACCTGGCCGCAGTCGGCTCCTTGTACGGGGATGCTTCCCTGCACTCACGCATACCCATGCTGCTGGAATCCGCCAAGAAGGCCCTCGAAGCTACCAGTCTGATGCAGCCGCCCAACGTCATCGACGTGCAGTCCTGGCTCCTCCGCTGCATGTATCTTAGATCCACCGGGCATCCTCACGCCTGTCATACAGCTACGTGCATCGTCATGCACCTCGTCGAAGCCATCGGGCTGCACGAGGAAACGAGTAACACCACGCTGCACCCTCCTACCATCACCGTACAGGGCCACCAAACCGCAGAGATCCGGCGACGAACCTTCTGGTCCGCTCGAATGATCAATACCTGGGTGAGTTTCGAATACGGCCGGAGTCGAGTGACCCTGCGTGGCATCACCACCCAGCTGCCAACTCCCAGAGACGGCGACTACACCTTGGACTATCTCAACCTCTACAGTCTCTCCTGCTTCCTCGATCCCGAGCGGTCAGAGTCACAATGGGAGGACTTTCTACGCCAGCTGGACGAATACGAATCCAAGCACGATGCCATCGAAATGTCAAAGGGCAACCTTGCCTTGTGTGGTTATCGCCGTAAGTCGACAGAGCTGTACGAACCACCTCCTCTTCCCACTAACCCTCCCAGGCATCCGCCTCGTCAACCCCAACCCCTCTTCCGAAATCACCAACAGCATCATCCGAATCGGCCTGAGCGCCGTCGAAGCCGCTCAGCGCTTATGCCGCACGGGCGTGCCATGGTGGCACATGGCCAACGTCCCCTTCCAAGCCATCTGCGTCTTCCTCGCAATGGATTTGCGCGAATCCCTCTCGCACATCTCCGCCGCGCTGGAGGTGCTGGAAGAAGTCGTCGAGCGCTTCCCCACCGCTTCCTCGAAAGAAGCGCTGAAAATGGCGCGCTCGCTCGTGCGGCTGTCGAAGCGGAGGAAGGACGAAGACTCCGACATTCTCGGGCAGACGTTGAAGCGATCTGCGAGTAAAGGGCATGGGGCGGCGGATCTTTCGATGGTGACTACGCCGCAGCCGCCGGTGGATGGGGAGGTGGTGTCTGGGGCCGTCGAGACATCGCCGACAACGCTCAGCAATGGGGAGGACTGGGCATTTGATGTCATCAACAACTCCGACTTTGATTGGAATGTCTTCTTGACCGCGGAGATGCCGGCGTTTAATAGCTTTGCGCCTGATGGGACTATGTAGTAGGATCTCAGGGTACATGACTGGCTCATGTCCACAATCCCAGACTCGTTCGTGCTTTTCTCCACCCAACTCAAAACTCAATCTGCTCCGGATGCTCCTCTTCACAATGCGCAACGAAAGCGTCAGCCCCTTGGATGTTCTCTTTGCAAATCGGACACTGCGCTCGCTCCTCGTCGTCCTCGTCGATGCGGAACGCACGACGCAGTTGCATTTCACGCCGGTGTGTCGTGCCAGAAAGATGCCTGTTCAGCTCTGTGTGCGTGTACGTGATCCTCTTGTCGGCGTACGTGATGGTGTCGTCGAGTTGACACAGCAAGCACGCCAAATCGGTCTGAGGCATCGCTCGCTGTGGAAGAGTCATTAGCAGGAGAGTCTCACAATCACAATGCAGCCTAGCAAGACTTACAAGCACCATCTCCCTCTCCATCTGCCTCTCATGCTCAATCCGCGCCTGTTCCCTGCGCTCTGCTTCTGCCCTCGCTCTCTCTCTATATTCCTCCATCTGCGCCATGATCTGTGGCATCGCTTCCGCGAGGGAGTCTTGCGCTCGCTTCACTTCCGCGGGATCGCCAGCCACGCGTCGGATCATGTCGATGGTTTCTGATTCGATGCGTACGCGGGGCGGGAGTCGTCTCTCGCGCATTTCCCATGTTGCGGGCTTGTCGTTGTTGTTGCTGTTGTCGGCGCTGCGATCGCTGTTCGTGTTTTGGTCGGCCATGTTGCTGGATGATATTGGTAGATGCGATGAAGAGGAAGAGGGAGATGTCGCAGAGGCAGAAAAGCAATGAGCGAGAAGTGAGTGTAGACCAGTCCATACAAAACTCACTTGTAACACCGAATGCACGGCCCCTCCTGCCAGTGAGTTGTGCGGTGTAACGTATTCGCGCCGTTTGTTGAAGTGAAGCCTTGTCGGTACACGTGACTTCAATCGCCGGGGGTCGTTGTCATTCACAAGCTCATTCTCCAGCTACACGCATAACAAGTACACAACGACGGTCTAGTAGTACCTTCAGAGTTGTGCAACGTGAGATTGTTCCATACGCCTGCTACTGGGTAGTCGAGTACATGACGCTGAGATTCGACGCGAACTCGACGATTCAATCAATCAAACAACTAAACTCGAACGAACGAACAATACAAACGACGTAAAAGAATATCCTGGACAACCTTACCGCCCCATCTACTATTCGGATTTCAACTTAGTCGTCGATAGTCAACGAACAGATGTTGAGTACAGTGGTGTTGCCATTCCGGGCGAGCTGCAATTGTGGAATGCATCAACATGCCTGATTGACACTGTATTTCCAGCGCTTACTGGCCGCACGACATTTGAGTATTTCTACAGTTGCTTTTCCATCTTCTTTCAATTGCTGCTGAATCCCTACGCAATTGCGAGCCGTTCGGACTTGATCGACAGAGTACGGTATGCTACGCTCGCAGAAGGGTGGTGCTGAAGCCCGGATAAACCCCGGCTGTTTTCAAAAAGCGGTACATAAACAATTCTGCTTCAACGCAACGCTATATCCTCCGTGGCGCAATTGGCTAGCGCGTTCGGCTGTTAAGATGGCTAGAAACCATTAAACTGATACCGGAAGGTTGGTGGTTCAAGGTAAATCACGTGACGTCCTTAATCAATGCGAATAAAGTATTAACAACTTCATAGCCCACCCGGGGGAGAGATTCTATCTCATTGCCAACTTTTTGCCGGATTCGGACATGTGAGGTTGAAATTTGCGGGGAAGCGTGGCGTGGGCGTTAGGGTTGCCACGCGCGTTAGGGTTGCGGGCAAGCCACATCGACTTCAGGTGTCACCACCTCGACTTCATTTTTATTTCCTGCATGTATTGACTTGCATCCGGGGGTGGCATTGCAAAATGCAATGGCCGTCCTGGGCCACACTTTGGCGGCAGAGTCCAAACCGCGAAGATCATGACAGCCAGGCCTCGACCACCGCCTGCAGCACACCTCCACCCTCTTCCCCCCACCCCTCCAAACCAGCAGCACTCGGGACATGGAACAACAACCTCAACGCAACCGACTGGTCGCACTACACCACCCCGCAAACTATCACCATCAGCATCCTCACCACCGCCACAACTCTCGCCTTCATCCGCCTATGGAAGACCTACCTCCGCCGCATCCCCACAGTGGACTACCTCAAGCCAGGCTTCTTCCGCAAACGCAACTTTTATGGCTACGTGACGCGCGTAGGCGATGGGGACAATTTCCACTTCTTCCATACCCCGGGTGGGCGATGGATGGGCTGGGGCTGGCTGCCCGGCCGAAAAGTGCAAGATATGACGAGTAAGGCGGTGAGGGGGCAGACGATGCATGTGCGCATTGCGGGCGTCGATGCACCGGAACTCGCGCACTTCGGACGCCCGGAGCAGCCATACTCCCGCGAGGCGATTGAGTGGCTGAAGAGCTTCATCCTACATCAATACGTGCGCACGTACCCGTATCGTCAAGATCAGTACGGGCGCGTGGTGTGCTCCGTCTATCGCCGACGATGGTTCTTCTTCAAAACGGACGTGGGCTTGAACATGTTGAAGAGAGGGCTGGCGACGGTGTACGAGGCGAAGTTCGGCAGCGAGTTTGGGAATCGCGAGGCGGAGTACCGCGCTGCGGAGGAGGCGGCGAAGAGCCGGAAGGTGGGAATGTGGGAGCAGCCGGGGATTGTGGCGAGGATGCTGGGGCAGAGAAAGAAGGAGTTGGAGAGTCCGAGGGAGTACAAGACGAGGATGGCGGCGGAGGAGAGGGCGCAGAAGAGTCCTGGGTGAATCAGCGTATCTGTTGCATGGAAAATGTATTATCGCATTGGCATTGCAGTGTTCCAAGCCCGGCCTCGCTGTAGAAGCAGGATTTGCATACCAAATGAGCGTGCAAAGACGCATCGTTCACGGTTCACATCATTCGTGATTCCACGAACGTTCGAAGCAGATAGGTGATTGCTATGTCTTACTGGACTTTACACTGCCACGGCTCTGACGGCGCGGCAGCATCTTCGAACAGCCTTGGACATGACGGCCTACATCTATTGGCACAAGCAAAGGAGCTTTGTTCTAACAAATGAGATTCTGCCTCACTACCTTATCTACATGTACACCTGCACCTCATTCAACACCCTCCACTCTACTGGTCCTCGCTGGCGGCGGCACCAGTAATAATCTCCACCAATTCGCCAGTAATGACAGACTGTCGGGTTCGGTTGTACAAGATTTGGAACTTGTCAATCATCTCGTCGGCGTTCTTGGACGCGTTGTCCATGGCATTGCGACGGGCGGACTGCTCCACGGCGTGTCCCTCGGCGAGGGCCCAGAAGAGGTCGTTGGCGAGCGCGTATTCCCTGAGATTGACCAGCACTTCATCGTCAATCTCAAACTGGGCAAAGTTGGCTGTAATCCATTAGCATCAGCGAACAAGAGGCGGCGAGGGGAGAGAACGCACGAGATTGGCTGATGGTCTCCTCATTGTAAGCATCAATGGCAATGGGCTGGTAGGATTGCGCGTTGATGAACTTGTTGTACAAGACCTTGGTGTTCTTGTATTCGGTAGGGAGCAGGGAGATCTGGTCGGCAATGGCGCCCGCATCGGCAAAGGTCGGCACGTTCTTGCCAATGCCCGAGAAGCTCAAGACAATCTGCTTGGCGTTGCTCCTGCTGAGCTGCGCCTTGCACTTCTCCCCCAGGACCACGATGTCGTAGTCGTTGGGCTTCTCGTTGAGCATTTTCCTCGCGGCACGGGACAAACCACTGTGCACACCACCACACAGGCCCTTGTCGGAGCTGCAGACGACGAGCAGCGTCTTCTCATTGCTGTCTTCCGCCTCCTTGGTCTCGGCCTCGTCAAAGACCTGCTGCGAAGTGGCGCCGTATTTCTTCGCGGCCTCCATGGCCCTCTGCGCGCGGGTGAGCTTGGTGCTGGCCACGATCTTCATCGTCTTGGTGATCTTGGAGATGTTCTTGATGGACTTGAGACGGCCCTCGATCTCGCGCAGGGTGGCGTAGTTGGCATTTTGGAGGGTGGGGAGGGCGACGACTGCCGGGCTGTTGTTGTGCAAAGTTAGCTCGTCAATGGATTTGCTTTTGGGTGGTGGGAGGGGCGTGCGTACCGGAAGGCGGCCGCCGAGCCAGCCTGGAGGGCGGGACGAGCAGCTCTCGACAGCATCGTGGGCGCTGCGAGATGGAACGGGATGGAGAGGGGTGGGTAGGAGGAGGTGCAATGCTGTGTGTGGTGAGCGAGGAGCTCTGAGGTTGCTCTTCCGAGCGCCAAGCCCGTTCGGCCCCGTGGACGCAGGAGCGTGACAAAAGTCGATGCTGCTGTAACAATGTCTGACAAGACATATGAGGCGACAATATGCAAGCAATGACCCGTTCATGCACATGGACAAGGACTTTGCAATGATGTTTGCTCTCCAACCCTCAGCACTCTGACCTTCACTCCAGCAAACAATCCCAAACAATAGCACATTCACTCCCATTGAAGTCTGAGTGACAAAAGTCTTGGCCCTGCTCGCCAGCCAATCACAACTCAGCTGCCTCGAAGATTCTAAGGCACTTTTTACGTGAGGCGTATGCCACGCTTGCCCATTCCACCTTCAACTCCCTTTCCCTTCTTCATTCATCCCCCGTGGTCTCCATCCTCATCACACCTTCATCCTCAGTCTCTACTGCACGTTCCCATTCGCACCACCCTCCGATCCAGCCTGCAAATAGGCTTCCACCCACGTGCTCACGGACTTAGCCGTCTTCACTGCTGGTTCCCGTGATCCACCCCAGCACGCGTCGAGTCTGTCCACCAAAGACGCATCACCTCACCATCACCTCATTCATCCACCTCCACCCCCTCCAGAGGCCCTTGGCCGTTCATCGGTGTCAAGATGTCGGATTCAGAGGACGATAGGCCTCTCATCAAGGGTATGTTTGCTTCTCCTTCATTGAGCGCGTCAGCAAGCGTGTCTCATCTCACTTTTTCTCCTACCACTTATGCGCACGTGCTCCGCTCATCGTGGCCTCACTGACACCTTTACCAGCCAAGTCAGACAGCACAATCTCAAAATCCACCGACAAAGCCATGGACAATGATCTCCCCACGAGCAACGGCGCCGTCAAACCCGGCATCAGCCTGGCCATGGGCCCGGTCGACGACATGGACATCGACAAGCCTACCACGAACGGCGCGACCAAGCGCAAGACCTCCATGCCCAACGGCAAAAGCTACAAAGACGCGAGTGACTCCGAGGAAGACGATGTGCCTCTTCAGAAACGACGCAAGACCAAGCCCGCCAGCGACTCCGAGGACGATGATGTACCGCTTGTGAAGAAGCAGCAGCAGCCTCCTCGCGCCACGGCAGCGCAGATGGGAGAGGACTCAGAAGATGACGATGTTCCCCTGGGGCAGAAGCTTCAACAAGAGAAGGCCAAGATCGAGAAGAAGGCTGAGAAGGAAGCACAAGTTCTGCGCAAGGAAGAGAAGTCCACGCAAGCGAAGAAGTTGGCCAAGAAGGTGGACAGCGACGATGATGACGACAAGCCTCTGGTCAAGAAGAAGACCCCAGCGAAGAAAGAGGTCAATGGAACGACGAGCGCGAAGAAGCAGATCAAGGAAGAGTCCGACGATGATGTTCCCTTGAGGAAGAAGGCTCCTGCAAAGAAGGCGAAAAAGGGTGAATCCGATGATGAGGATGATGTGCCACTGAAGAAGAAGGCTACACCGAAGAAGGTCAAGAAGGAAGATGCCAGCCCCGCCAAAGGCAAGTCCAAAGTCAAGAAATCTGAGAAGACAGAGGACGATGCCGACGCGGAGGCGGAGGAAGAAGAGTACCGGTGGTGGGAAGACCCTGCCAAAGGAGACGGAACTATCAAATGGACCACTCTCGAACACAACGGTGTCGTCTTCCCACCCGAATACGAGCCGCTTCCGAAACACGTCCAGATGATGTACGAGGGTGTTCCCGTCTCCATGCATCCAGATGCCGAGGAAATCGCCCATGCCTTTGGAAGCATGCTCAATTCTGCTCATAACGTCGAGAACCCGACCTTCCAGAAGAACTTCTTCAACGACTTCAAGGACATGCTTGACAAGACAGGGCACGCCAAAGACAAGGACGGCAACAAAGTGAAGATTGTCAAATTTGACAAGTGCGACTTCAAGCCCATCTTCAACTACACCGATGCGGAGCGGGAGAAGAAGAAAGCCTTGTCTGCCGCCGAGAAGAAACAGATCAAGGCTGAGAAGGATGAGAAAGAAGCGCCATTCATGCACTGCATGTGGGACGGCCGTAAGCAGAAGGTTGGCAACTTCCGTGTCGAACCTCCAGGACTGTTCCGTGGCCGCGGCGAGCACCCAAAGACCGGCAAATTCAAGAAGCGCGTCTTGCCCGAGCAGATCACGATCAATATCGGAAAGGAGGCCACCGTCCCGAAGCCGCCCGAAGGCCATAAATGGAAAGAAGTCAAGCATGATCAAGAGGGCACCTGGCTGGCAATGTGGCAGGAAAACATCAACAATGCATACAAGTATGTGATGTTGGCGGCCAATTCCGATATCAAAGGCCAGAGCGACTACAAGAAATTCGAAAAGGCGCGTGAGCTCAAGAAACACATCGATCGCATTCGCAAGGATTACAAGAAAGAGCTCAAGTCGGAGACGATGGCTGAAAGGCAGCGAGCCACTGCAGTCTACCTCATCGATCAGTTCGCTCTCCGTGCCGGCAACGAGAAAGGAGAGGATGAGGCAGACACCGTCGGCTGCTGCTCGCTCAAGATGGAGCACGTCACGCTTCGTCCTCCGGACACCGTCATCTTCGACTTCCTCGGCAAAGACTCCATCCGCTTCTACGATGAGGTCCAGGTCGATCCGCAAGTCTTCAAGAACCTCAAGCTGTTCAAACGCGCGCCGAAAGTCGATGGCGACGAGATCTTCGATCGTCTCACGACCTCTGGACTCAACAAGCATCTCTCCAACTATATGACTGGTCTGACCGCCAAGGTCTTCCGAACGTATAATGCCTCCTGGACGATGTCGAATCTGCTCAAAGAAATGAAGAATGACGCCGGAAAGCCGATCATCGAAAAGGTCAAGGACTACAACGACGCCAATCGCAAGGTCGCCATCCTGTGTAACCACAAGCGCACTGTCGCAGCAACCCATGCCACGCAGATGGAGAAGATGGAGGACAAGATCAATGGTCTGCGATACCAGCAATACCGCATCAGGCAGATGATGCTCGGCCTGGAACCGAAGCTGAAGAAGAAGAAAGGCGAAGAATTCTTCGCTCTCCCCGACGGCCTCGACAACGATTGGGTCAAGGAGCATCAAGCGGCGCTCGTCGAAGAGCAACGCCAAAAGATCAAGAAGAAGTTTGAGAAGGACAACGAGAAGCGGGTGGCCGAGGGCGAGAAGGAAATGAAAGCCAAGGAACTCGAGGAGCGCATGAGCGTTGCAGACGAGCTCGAGGCGAAGTTCAAGGAGGAGCGAAAGACGAAGAAGATTGAGCCCGAGGGCAAAGGTCCGACCGTCGAGAAGTACGAGGAGAATATCAAGAAGCTGGACCAGCGGATCGCGACGTTGAACACGCAAAGTGAGGATCGAGAGAACAACAAAGAAGTGGCCTTGGGTACTTCGAAGATCGTACGTCATCCGTGCAAATTTCCTGTCGACCCCCTGCTAATTGTCTGTCCAGAACTACATCGACCCACGCCTCACCGTGGTCTTCAGCAAGAAATTCGACGTCCCCATCGAGCGCTTCTTCTCGAAGACGCTGCGCGAGAAGTTCGACTGGGCTATCAAGTCTGTCGACGAGGACTGGGAGTTCTAAGCGTTGTTGAAGGGCGTGGCCACGACATTAGGTGATAGTGATGCGTGACTTCACCGTGGCTATCAAGTACCACAACTACGAGTAGTCTGACATGGCTGCCCTCATTCTTGTAACTATTTCGAGAGAAGTTTATCAGAAACTTGCTACCATCACATAACAAATCCAAATGCCTTGCAAACATGAGAAGGAGTTGCGTCAGAGATAATCTAATGACTTCACCCCTTTCACGCGATCGCAATCCTTCCCCGACTCGCCACAGCCAATGCCACCCAACCTGCAATCAAACACGTTCCTCCCAACGGCGTGACGGGTCCGAGAAACTTGAACCGCGCCGGATCCAGCACCAAGCAGTAAATACTACCCGAAAACATCGTGATGCCCGCGAGGAAGAAGCTCTTGGCCCACACGTTCTTCGGCGCAGCTTGCTCAGCTACCAGCAGAGCGACGGAGTGAATGAGCTACCAAGACAGCGAGTCAGTACGTCATCCTTTCCTGCGAGGATCTGTCGGCGATGGCAAACCTGGTATTGAGCGGCTGTACCCCAATTCGCGAGACGAGTCGGATCGTTGATGCGGGCTTTCAGACCGTGGGCGCCGAAGGCGCCGAGCATTACGGCTGAGGCGCCGGAGAGGCAGCCGATGGTCCAGAATGGGGAGGACATGTTGAGAGTGGGCGGGTGATGGATGATGCTGATTCGGTGTAGATGAGATGTGAAGGGTTGGAGGAGGTGGTAGTAGGGTTGAATGGGGACTAGCGGTCGCAAGACTAGTCCAGAAGTGGTCAAGCGTCTGGCACCGACAGCCTGAACTTCAGTCTCTGGCCTCGCGAGGCAACTTCACGTCAACGTACTGCGAACGTGCTGGGAAAAGGCCTCGCAACCATCACATATCATCCGCGAACCATGAGTCCCAAAACTTGGAACTCTGCTGTTGTGATACCTTCCGCCTCATTTGCGGAAAAAGACTTCCTGTTATTGGCCGCTCTCCATGGCTCCGCCTTCCGCGCAGCCCGGCCTGGTTCGCAGTCGCACGCTGATACGGCGACCATTGCGCCTACGACGGGGCGTAAATCTTCATATATCCATTCAACCACCGATTTAGCAGTGATCTGCCGAATCCAGTGATGCGTTGAGCATCCCCGCGAGCTCAATACTCAACCTTGACCAAGCGGAATCCACCAAAAGCTTCACCAGCCTTGACCAACGCTTGCGAGCCACTGGCTGTCCCTGTCACTGTTCAGTCTGTGCTTTCGGAAGTGCTCGCCTCGTCGATTCTATAAAAACCGGCCGCCTCACTTCTGGAGCTCCATTGCTTGCTCGCACTCTACTTGCTCGGTAATATACTGAGGCATGACTCGATCATCTGCTGATTGCATCCATTTATAGCATCTACGGGGCTACGTTGTCTATACTACCTCCCTTGACTTCTACTGCCCGGCCCGGTACCGCGGACTATGGGCGGCGAATGACCTCTCCAAGGATTGCACAGGCGGATTGTGTGTTTCTAAAGCAAGTCCAAGAGGGCAAATGCAGCTTCGAGTCTTCCCAGAGGTGCGGCCTCGAGTGGAGCCCGAGGTGCGATTCCAACCACGGCCGGTGACGCAAGACTGATATCAATAAATGCGAGGCATCGAATCGGCTGTCCACCTGCTATCTTACCCCTAGGGTGGCAGTCACGCGTGAGCGCTTATTCAAGGCGAGAAATCCAGACTCCTTGACTGGAGCGCCTTCATTGCATGCCGCCGGCTTCCAAGTTTCCCCCATCACTCACTATGTATATGCCGCGCCCGCAGCTCACTTCCTTGACCTCCCAGCCTTCTTGTTTCTCATCGACCTTTTACAATGTATAGTTTCCCATCACGTCGCATTATACAAATATCATACCATGGCAGGAGGCCTTGATAAAAGGACGCATCGAGGCAACTCTACCAGCACCCCTCTTCCTCCGCCTTCTCCAGACCCTCACCGTGTGGCGGCCCAGCGCCGTCGCTGTCGGAGCGCCATTCCGGGCGCAACTCATCGTGCAGCTCCAGCTTCAGGTGTGTTCGAGTCCTTGGGCGATGCCGCGCCGCTACCGGCTCCTCCTCAAGAAGGAGACATCGAACATCACTACCCATCCGAGCTACCAGAGCTACAGCAGTACCCAATTCATCATCAGGGGCAACGGAACAGCTCGCCTAACACGCCTCCTTGGTCAGCAAACAACGCAGCGCAGTCATCAGCCGATGGCAAGTACTACTGCGTCCCTTCATTATACCGTCACTGACACGAAGCAGGACCCCGGCTGGTAGCTGGTCATGGCTCACATGGACCATCGCGACTTGTCAACTATACCCATGCAGCACACGTCGATGCGACATATCACACGTACGGGGACCGTGTATCTTCGAGCTTCGGAACCACATTCCAGCCACCTGCTCTCCTCCCGCCACCTGCGAACGCCAACGATCGATCTCGACAACGGAACGGACGCAATCCACCACCGCCGAACGTAAACGAGCAATTACCGCACCCTGGGCGGCAGAGTGCGCCTGCGAACATCAACAATAGGCGCCAGCAACATAACACATACTTTCCACCCCTGGGTCCAATCGACCCCACTCAACGACAGTATGTCAATTATCCTCACCAGCACACATTGGCGACCGGATCCGGCGGCTTCAACGGCCGCGAGAAGTGCTGCTGATGCCGATCTGGAGATATACATGTAGAAAGCGGCGAACATGAGAAAGAAAAGCATGAGTGCCTTTCGTAACTGCTTTTGAATCGACAAATTGACTCAGAGCTTGTCCACACTTCACGACGTAGCCTAATGCACAAGTGATATCCTCGCTCGAATTCAGTCAGTCTGCTTTCAGGCCGTTTCGTCCTAGTCCTCACGAGCTGCCGTTGACGCCATTCGCACTGCCTTCCGTATCGAGCCTCTCGAGCACAATCGCCGACGCACCACCGCCTCCATTGCAGATGCCCGCACATCCAATCTTGCCATTCTTCGCCCTCAGCACGCCCAACAGTGTCGTGACGATGCGTGCACCTGAGGCGCCAAGAGGATGGCCCAACGCCACCGCACCACCGTGAAGATTGACCTTGTCGTCTTTCAGATTGAGGAGCTTCATGTTGGCCAGGGCGACAACGGCGAAGGCCTCATTGATCTCGAACGCGTCAACGTCGTCCGACTTGATGCCCGCATGCTTCAGAGCCTTGGGAATGGCCAGAGCGGGGGCAGTGGTGAATTTGGATGGGGCCTTCTCGGCGTCACCCCATCCAAGAATCTTCGCAATTGGCTTCAATTGATGCTTCTTGACAAAGTCTTCGCTTGCAAGGACGAGAGCCGCTGCACCATCGCTCAAGGGAGAGGCGTTGGCGGGAGTGACAGTTCCCCCTTCTTTCTTGAAAGCCGGCTTGAGGGACTTGGTCTTTTCTTCGTTGAAATTCTTTGGCTCATCGTCTCGGTCGACCACTGTGTCTTCCTTGCCTCTGGCGCCCGGAATGATAAAGGGAGCAATCTCCTCCTTGAAGTACCCGGACTTCTCGGCTTGAAGGGCTCGCTTGTACGACATGATACAGTACTTGTCTTGGTCCTCGCGTCCGAAGCCGTGATCGTCTGCACATTCCTCTCCCTGGAGACCCATGTGCTCGCCAGAGTAGGCGTCGGACAGTCCGTCTCGTAGACACGAATCGACGAGTTTCTGATCTCCAAACTTGGCGCCGGCTCGCAATGTGGGCAAGTAATGCGGGGAGTTGCTCATGGATTCCGCTCCACCAGCTACGATGACATCGGCGGTGCCGCAGATGATGGACTGGGCAGCGAGAGCCATGGCTTTGACGGAGCTGGCGCAGACTTTGTTGATGCTGGTGGCGACGGTGGATTCGGGTAGGCCAGCCTTGATCGCACACTGCCTTGCGGGGTTCTGTCCGAGATTGGCGGAGAGGACGTTGCCGAAGAAGACCTCGTCTACATCTTCAGCTTTGATTCCAGCACGTTCGACGGCCGCTTTGATTGCGTGCGAGCCGAGTTGAATGGCGGTTTGAGAGGAGAGCGAGCCCATGAACATGCCCACGGGTGTTCGGGCGGCGGAGAGCACGTAGACGGGCGCAGGGGGAGCCATGACTGTGCGGTCGTCGACCACGATTTGCTGCCAGAGAGGTGTGTGTTTGAGCGTGAGTCGATCCGGTCTGGCGAATATCGAATTTTCCCTCTTGAGCTCCCCCACTTCGAATCACGACTAAAAAGTGTTGAGCGCTGGCATCGTCGCACGGTGGATTAGATATCGAGTTTAAGGTTGTGGCTGCCGGCGGGAAACTCGGCGCTAAGCGCCTCTGCCTGCGCCACATCTGGGAACTTTTTCTCGCGCCACGAGTGAAAGGCACCGCACCGATTGACATCTGGCGCCCGACACCCTCCTCTCCTCCCTTCTCCCCCCTCTCCTCCCCATTGCACCAGGATGGACGACCTGTACGACGAGTTTGGCAACTTCATTGGAGAGCCCGAGGAAGACAGCCAAGAGGAAGATGGCAACACCTTCGATGGAGCGCAATACCTTGACGATGATGAGGGAGATGCGCAATCCGCCGGCGGAGCTGGGGACGAGCTGATGGATGTGGACGAGGAAGGCCCATCCAATGCAGTCGTCCTACACGAGGACAAACAATACTATCCTTCGGCGCAACAAACATACGGCCCGGATGTGGAGACATTGGTGCAAGAGGAGGACACGCAGACATTGCAACAGCCCATCGTCGCGCCGATCGAGCAGAAGAAGTTCACAATCGAAGAGGAGGATCTTCCACCAGTCTACTTCGACCGCGCCTTCTTGTCCGATCTCGTCAACTTCCCGGCGCAAGTGCGAAATGTTGCCTTGTGCGGGCATCTCCACCACGGCAAGACGAGCTTCCTCGATACCCTTGTGCAGCAGACACACGACACGTCAAAACTGTTGCACGGTAAGCATGGCAGAGCGCGAGAGGAGCAGTTGCGATATACAGATACCCACATCCTCGAGCGAGAACGGGGTTTGTCGATCAAGGCTTCGCCGATGAGTCTGGTATTGCCAGGCACCAAGGGAAAAAGCCATTTGCTGAACATCATCGATACTCCCGGACACGTCAATTTCGCCGACGAGGTTGCCGCTTCTCTGCGACTGGTCGACGGTGTCGTCCTGGTAGTCGATGTTGTGGAGGGAGTGCAAACCACGACTGAGCTCGTCATCAAACACGCTATACTCGCTGGCCTGCCGCTTGTGCTCTTAATCAACAAGATGGACCGCTTGATCTTGGAGCTCAAACTTCCCCCAACCGACGCCTACTTCAAGTTGAAGCACGTCGTCGAAGAGGTCAACACAGCCATTGAAAACGCCGTTCCTGGCCGCGGCGAGAAATTCCGAGTCAGTCCCGAGAGAGGCAACGTCTGCTTCTCGTGCAGTTCCATGGACTGGTGCTTCACCCTCCCCTCCTTCTCCAAGATGTACGCCGAGAGCTATCCCAATGCTCAGTTCAACAGCCACGAATTCAGCAGGAGGCTTTGGGGCGACATCTTCTTCAACCCGCGATCACGAAAGTTCACCCGCAAAGCAGTGGAGGAGCGCGCGAAGCGAAGTTTCGTCCACTTTGTCCTCGAACCGATCTACAAGCTATACTCCCACACCATCTCCGAAAGTCCACAAGATCTGAACAAGACGCTGCAGTCGCTGGGCGTGTTCCTCAAGCCCACACAGTTGAAGTCGAACGCGAAAGATTTGCTTCGAATGGTCTGTGAGCAGTTCTTTGGTCCGGCATCTGGCTTTGTCGATATGATTGTCGATCATGTACCCAGCCCGGTGGAAGGCGCGAAGCAGAAGCTGGATAATTATTACACCGGGCCATTGGATTCGCAGACGACAAAAGCCATGCTGGAATGCGACTCGGATGGTCCGCTCGTCGTTCACGTGACGAAACTGTTCAACACTCAGGATGCGCAAGGATTCACCTCCTTTGGCAGAGTGATGAGTGGCACCGTACGGCCTGGAGACAAAGTGCGGGTACTTGGTGAAAATTATAGCATTGACGACGAAGAGGATATGGTCAACGCCACCATCGAGCAAGTCTGGATCGCGGAGAGCAGATACAATGTCCCCACGTCTGGAGTACCCGCGGGTAACTTTGTCCTCCTCGGAGGAGTCGATGGCAGCATCGTCAAGACCGCCACCATTGTAGCCCCGAAGCTGCCAGAGGATGAAGATACATACATCTTCAAGCCAATCTCTCATTTCTTCGAGAGCGTCTTCAAAGTGGCCGTGGAGCCTATCAACCCGTCGGAACTCCCAAAGATGTTGGACGGCCTTCGCAAAATCAACAAATCATATCCCCTCATCACCACCAAAGTCGAAGAGAGCGGTGAGCACGTTGTTCTCGGCACCGGCGAGCTATACATGGATTGTGTCCTCCACGACCTCCGCAAACTCTACGCCCAGATGGAAGTCAAAATCTCCGATCCCGTGACGCGCTTCTGCGAAACCATCGTCGACCAAAGCGCCATCAAATGCTACGCCCTCACGCCCAACAAAAAGAACAAACTCACCTTCGTCGCCGAGCCACTCGACGAAGGCATCGCCGAAGACATTGAGACAGGGCGCGTCAGCATCCGCGACCCCGTGCGCAAAGTCGGCAAATTCTTCGAAGACAACTACGGCTACGATCTCCTCGCCAGCCGCAACATCTGGGCTTTTGGCCCCGACGACCGCGGCCCCAACATCCTTCAAAACGACACGCTCCCCTCCGACATCGACCCGAAGCTCCTCCGCGGCGTGCGCGACGGCATCCGGCAAGGCTTCGCCTGGGGCACGCGCGAAGGCCCGCTCTGCGAAGAGCCAATCCGCAACGCCAAGTTCAAACTCACCGATGTCGAGCTCGCGTCGGAAGCCATCTTCCGCGGCGGCGGGCAAATCATCCCCACCGCGCGCCGCGCCTGCTACTCCTCCTTCCTCATGGCCGGGCCGCGCCTCATGGAGCCCGTCTACGCCTGTACCATGCTCGGCCCCGCCAGCGCAGTAAGCAGCCTGTACACCGTCCTCGCGCGGCGGCGCGGACACGTGCTAAGCGACGCGCCCGTCCCGGGGACGCCGCTGTACAGCGTCAAAGGCCTCATCCCCGTGATCGACAGTTTCGGCTTCGAGACGGACCTGCGCATCCACACGCAAGGCGCCGTCACGCTGTCGCTCGTGTTCGACCGCTGGAATATCGTGCCCGGGGACCCGTTGGATCGCAGCGTGGTGTTGCGGCCGCTGGAGCCGGCGAGCGCGCAGGCTACCGCGCGGGATTTCGTGCTCAAGACGCGGCGGCGCAAGGGGCTAAGTGAAGATGTGGGCGTGGGCAAGTTCTTGGAGGCGGACTTGTTGCGGCAGTTGAAGGAGACGGGGATGTTGGATGGAGGGGCGAGTTGAGCTGGATGGGCACCAGAATTGATCATGACCATGGAGGCATTTGGAAAGGATATCTGGGGGAGTGGAAGACGTGTCCCATCTTCACGATGCGTGAAGAGCCGGAGTCCCCGAGATCGAAAGAAGATATCCCCGGCGCAGAAGCCAGCAACATGCCGCAAGGCGTGCCTCCACCCGCGCACCGCGATTCATTCCATGCAATGCTCCCCAAGAAAGTAGCACAAGGTAGCAAAACGAAGAAAACGTCGCGAGATTTCGGTCGTGGGAATCGTGCCACACTTCATACCATACATCTCTCCTTCTCCCCCTTCTTTTACCGCTGCAGCGTTATAACAAAATCACCACCACGCTGTCGTCTAGAAATGCCTCACCCCCTGCGATCCTGATACTGGTTGAACATACTCATATCCACGCTCTCCTGTCGATTCCGCTTCCGCCCTTGGCCAGTTGCGTACGCCGAGGAGAAGACGTCTTGCCACATGACGGGCGTGACGGTGGGCATGCCCATTTCGGGGGTCAAGGGCTGATTATAGCCCGCAGCGGAGGGGTGATGCATAGGCGACGTTTGCGGGTGGGGTGGCGGGGCCATGGCCGAGGCTGGGGGGGTGGAGAGGCGGGGCTGTTGGATGGGGTTGGAAGTTGGTGCTGGTCGTTGTTGCTGTTGCTGTTGATGCTGTTGTTGATGTGGCATGACGGCTCCATTGCCTGCGGAAGAGGGCGGCGGGGGTTGGCCGAAGGCTGCGTTCCATTGGCTGAAGATGCCGGATGGGTCCCAGATTTGGGTTGTGCGGTCGTTGCTGTTGACTTGTTCGAGGGCGTAGCCTGATTGTTGGGGAGCGGAGGTGGGTTGTTGGTGGAGATGGATGGGGGCGGTCGGGTACGAGGACATGGCGGTGGGGATGCTGAAATCGGTACCCGGGTATGGCATCCCGGGTTGCGCGGACATGTCGTCGAATGCCGTGCTGTACTGACTAGCATCGCTCGCCGTCCTTGAAGAGGAGGTGTAGTTGGAGATATTGGTCCACGGCTCCGCGGTCTCCATGGATGGCGCACTCCTGTTGTCCTGCTGGGAGAAAGGCGGCGATGCTGATTGATTGTCTCGTGGGGGACTTCGGGGGCTGAGGCCGGCTCTCAGCTCAAAGGGCTTGGTCAAGTCCTGGCTAAACGCCTCCCGGAGTGCATTAATCTGCGGCTGCAGCTCCGGCCGGGCACTGGGAAGACAATACTCCAAGAGGCGCATGTGTCGCGTGAAGTACATGCGTGCGCGGGCATTGGTCACGGCATCGGGTGCGGTAATGGTAGCCTGTGAGAGAATGATTAGCCAGTCCGAAGAAAAAGCGGTACAGCGGTACAACTGACCAAATGCAGCATCGTGCTTGTCAGGATGCCATAGATGGTGAATCCCAGACCCCTCTGCATAAACTGCAATCCATGCAGTCCGAAGTCGCGATGCAGGGCTTCTTGCAGGCGACAAATGATCGATGCGGCTTCATTGCAGTCGTCCATATGTCGCTGGAAGCCCGGGTTTCGATGCTCGAGCATCGCTTGCAGCTGCGGTCTGTGATGCAAAATCACCAGCAGCTGGTAGTATATGTGCATGTTCGCGACGTAGTGCCTGCCATTCAAAGCCACCGGCCCGTCCGGGGTGGTGTACTCCAGATTCATATCAGGAGGCAGCTGGTGAGGCCACTCGCGAATGTTGGCATTATGTTGCACAAACGCCGGGTCGAGTGCCATGTCTTTGTTCTTGCGCATCTCCAGCCACATGTTATGTGAACGTTTGGCAAGCCCGATCACGCGGTTGAAGCAGCTCAAGCGCCTTGAGGATTGGTAGTCGAAGTCGCTGACGTCTGGACAAGGCGTGGGCATGGAAAAGTCGACCGTGTCGATAGCCACCGAATAGTCGCTTCGCCCTTGAGTTCCGCCCATGAAGACTTCGAGAAGGAAGAGGGTGTTCCATATGCGCGTCCGTACGTGGCACTCCGATCGGCTGAGCTGACACGAGTTATTGCCGTCCCGGTGTTGGTCGTAATGCTCATCGAGGCCGAGATCGATAGCCATGTTGGCCGTGAATTTGAGATCCATCCACGAACGATAATAGTAGCCTCTTCGCGCCCCAGCCTCGCGGGCTTTCAGGATGATCATGCGACCTTGCACGGTACTCAGTCGCGGGGCATCTTTGAAGCCATCTTCGTGTTTGGATGCCAGAGCCAGCCATCTCCGCACTTCCAGCGGGTCCTCGAGGTAGTGTGTGACGCAGGCAAATATTCCTTCAAGAATCAGGGGAGAAATTGTGGCCCGAGCGGTGCGCCATTGATCGTAGAACTTCTCGCGGTTCAGAACCGGGACATATGGGTGGACGTAATCGAAATAATAGCCAAAGTAATCGAGAGCTCGCTCCTCGCTGGGCATCATTTCCGGGGGGATTCTGAGAGTAGCATCAGTGCTGAGGGAAGGCGGTAGAGCCATCTCAGGCTCCTCGAGCGCTGGCGTCTCAGCAAGCATCTTCTTTTCATTGGCAATGTAATTGGGAACCGAGTTCAGGTCGATGTGAAGGCCGCCCATTTGCTCGGAGACCTCTCGAATGGTTGCATCTACTTCGTCAGGGTCGCCACCCGAGCTGGGGGAGACGGCGGAGGCGCGGCCCTGGTTCGGCGTAGGGACTTGGTTCGACGGAGAGGTGGCGGAAGTGGCGGTTGAAGTGAAAAAGTCGTCATCGGGGTACATGGGATCCAGGGGAGCGTTAAGGTGCTGAGGAAAGACGTGGTGCGAGGGGTAGGCGGCAGTGGGATCCATCGCAGCTGGAAAGGCAGGTGCAGAGGTGGGACCCATCGTGCTCATGCCTGCGCCTTGCGTGCCGCCCATGTTCCATTCTTGGGAGGGGGCGGCATGCGGCGGGGGGCTGTCATCGGCGAATGCGTCGGGCTCTATAGGCGGCGAGCCCTGGAAAGAATATTGATATGAAGAGGAGAAGCCATCCAGAGCCTGCTGCTGGTCCTCATCGCCGTCGAGGGTGGGAGGCACGCATTTTAGTTTGAGTCGAACGCATGCACCACACGGCCAAGGGCCGTTTTGAAGTGCGCCATCGCATCGGATCTTGCGTTTTCTGAGTGGGGAAAGAGCGCGATGGTCAGTGGGTTGGTTGGGAGTGCGAGGAAGAAGTGCGGGGAGAATTACCTGCAGCCATCGCAGGCTCGCATCACCTTTAACCGCTTGTGTCGGTTGTATTCGTCGACGAAGACCTAGAAGGCGAGTGAGCGTGGCCATATCTAAGAAGTGGAGGGGGTAGGGGGCGGCGCACATAGGTCTTCATGTGGCTGTTGCTGTTGTTTATGCTGCTGCTGCCATTATTTCCCACCGCGAGCGCCGGGGGTGAAGCGGTAGGACGTGGATCCATGAGTGCCGAGCCTTGGGCGAAATCAGAGCAGGACATGAGAGACAGGCGAGCACGTGTGACGGGAAGTGAGATATGGGCAGGGCATCGGGCAGGTGGTCAGAGGGGAAATGCGGGTGCGGTGTGCGGGATGGTGGGGTGATGTGCGTGTGCAGCGTGGCGATGCCACTGTCGCAGCGAGGCCAAGGCGAAAAACGGGGTTGCCGCGATGGAGCGGACGGAGGATGGCCAGAGGTAGAAGGGCAGCCTGTTGTTGCTGATGGAGGGGAGCAGACGAAGGAGGAGATGCCTGGGTGTGCCGCTGGATCCTGTAGTCAGGCCCGCCAATGCCGATCCTTTGGGAGCGAGGTCCAGACAGCTGCGCGCGCAACGGCCGCCAGCCAGCCAGCCAGCCAACCCGCCAGCCAGTCAACCCAGCAAACCCTACTCGCCACACGTAAGAGCAAAGTAAGTTAACGTTTCACGTGCAGGCAGGCGCAGTGGTTCGAGCTGGTCGCGTGGCGCTTTCTTTTTCCGGAATCCGGATCGGCGAGGGATGTCGATGGCCGTCAGTGATGGATGATTGTATTGAAGGAGGAGGATGAAGCAGACGGGCATGCGTCCCACGCATCTCGATGCTCAACGAGCGGCAGGTGCGATGGGCGAATGCCGCGGCTGGCCAGGCCACGACTACTAATGAATCTGCCCCCACTACTGTTTGCGAATCCCCCATCCCATCCACTCATCCCTCCTTGGTATTTTAAGCTCCGAGGCCTGGGCAGCATCGGAGCCCCGGGTTTGCCCGCGCGGTGATCGCCCGTTGGCGGCAATGTGGGGTCGAGGGTCAACGAGCGATGGATGAGTAATGCCGTCTTGCACCTGCCGAACTCGGCCGAGTGTGATTTTGCACGTCTCCAATCAACGTGCTCAACACCACCAACACCACCCTTCATCATAACCCACCAAGCCAGCTACACGCCTCCAAATCATCATGGAAGTCGACAACAAGGACAACGCCAACCCCACCATCCTCAACCCCTCGGATCTCCCCTCGCGCCGTCAAACCAAACTCGCCACCGACAAGCCCGCCGGCCTCTTCGACTCTCTTCTGCCCGTGCACCCCCTCCCCGTCGACCACTCCTCCCTGTCATCCGATGACGAAGAAGACCGAGAGGAAATCGACGAGCAGGAAGTGTACGACCTCATCTCCTCCATCTCCGACCCGGAGCATCCTCTTTCCCTCGGCTCGCTCGGCGTCATCACCCTCGGCGATATCGCCATCGCCGCGCCCTCTTCACCCCGCTCTCGCATCAGCACCGTCACCGTCTTGCTCACCCCAACCACTTCCGCATGCTCTCTTACCACCGTCATTGGATTGGGGGTGAAGGTGCGGCTGCTCCAGGCTTTGCCCCCACGATTTAGAGTCGACGTGCGGATCAAGGAAGGCACTTCTCAGACGGCGGTATGGCTTCTCCACCAACCCGATTACCTGATTGCACATTTCGCTGACTACGATTGCAGGACGAAGTCAACAAGCAACTCGCGGATAAAGAACGTGTTGCCGCCGCTATGGAAAATCGATCTCTTGTCCAGGTCGTGAATACCATGCTCGCCACTTGCGAGTGATGGCCTTGATGCTCCCCATATGGTGCCGAATGCCCAACGATGGCATTGATGCTGCTCGCACTACCATCCCAGCGCTCATCACTTCACGCGCGCTCGCACTCCCTCGCCGTCTCGATGCAGATGTCCTCCAATCTTGCCGTCATCCTCTCATCTCATCCCCCCACCACTACTCTCTCCCACCCGAGTGGTCTCGCGGAAAGTTTGATCCGCCATTGCCTTACTCGCCCCGGGCGGCGGCGCGTACACGGGAGGTGAAGCCTCGGCATGGTGGTACGCGGGCGGCGGAGGAGGATAGCCCTCCATCTGGTAGTTATTGTTGTGCGGCTCAGAGTAGTATGCATAGACGGGGCGACTTCCGGGCGGCGGATAGGGGCGCGCATTGTATGCCGGAGCGCGCAGCATCCATCGGTGGTATGCGAGGGGTTGTTTGCCCTTTTTGATGCGCCGCTGGGCGTGGAAGTAGCCGCCGACGAAGAAGAGGAGGACGATGAAGAAGAGGGCGGCGATGATGCCGTAGCGCACTGCTAGACCGGCCTGTAGACAAATACGATTGATTAGCCCAGAACACTCGCCCGTCTAGCATGCGTTTTGCAAGGTCATACCGGTGTGTACCAGAAGGGAACATGGCCCGAGGGATACCCGTTGTACGATCCGCCTGCGTAACCAAGTCCGCCATTGCCATTGTTGTTCGACTGCCGCCTGTGCAGCCACGCGGGGAAGTGTAGTACCGCCATTGCTCCTGGAGCACACTCCACAGCCCTGGATGCCGGAAGTCGGAAAGGCGCAATCTAGGGCGATGAAGTTGTGATGAACGTGAACGCGAGAGCGAACAGGAGGACGAGGAGGCGCCTTGCAGGGAGGCCAGGCGCGGCGACGGCGGGAGCAATGCTCGATGGAGAAGAATGGGCGCTGAAGGACTGAGGTTGGCTCAGAGGACGAGAAGGCGCAGTGAATGCGAAGGTGGAGGATGAAGGTCAGGTAGAGGTGGTAGGTTGATGGGTGGCGGCGATTGGGAGAGGGGCCTGGACTGGCTGGGCCAAGCGCGGAAAGTCCAATTGCCGGAGCGTTTCAGGAAGGAGCCATCGGGGGCGTGGCAGGTGCAGGGTCATTATTAGCGCCGTCACCCTCACTGACAGGATGTACTCAAAACACAATATATTGGACAAAGAGCAACAGCATGGACGTTCAGACATCATTCAAGCCGCAATCAAGTGAGCGCAGTGCTACCCTTCTCTCACAGATAACTACCGCCGGAGAACTTGGACGAGAAATTGGCAGCCTTGTTCAGCATCTCCCTCCTTTCCGCATGTCCCAGGCGTCCACCACTACCCATGTCCTTTTCTCGATCAAACGCACGCGCGCTGGGATCGTCGTCTGGCTCGCGGGTTTGGCTGCTTTGATGCTGGTGTACCAAAGACGGCCCTCGAATCTTGTCCTGTCCTGTACGTTAGTCACCAATATTCAGAAAAGCCATACGAACGAGGCAGAACGTACCGTGTGCTCCTTGATCTTCCTCGCAGTGTCATGATCAGCAGCTTTCCGTGGGCCTTTGGTTGCCCGACTCTCAACATCTGCGTTGGACGTGGTAACCCCCATCATCTCATCTGCAAGACGCTTCTGCTTCTGCTCAGGAGTCTCATGCCACGCGCTACCATCGGCCGCCGCTGCATTTGGTCCATTTGCACCTTTGCTCGTATTGAAGCCCCGTGGCCGTGGTTTCGTGGGGTCCAGTCGAGCGGCCAGATCGTCTTGCTTGGGTGGCATCGTCATCCATTCGTCTCGTTGTAGTTTCTCCTCTCTCGGGGCTGCTTCTGGCTGTTCAGCTTGAGTATGCTTGTCTGCATCACTCGTATCCTCGCCTACGTTCTGGGAATGTGTCAGTGCGAAGAAGCGTTCGTTGAGTACGCATATGCCGTGCCAGACATACCCCATTCCCAAAACTAGATGGTAACGCGGGGCCATAGTCATCGTCGTCATCGCTATCGCTATTAGACCGTGTTGAAGAGTCCGGAGGTTGCTCAGGCCGCTCGTCAAGAGGCGCAGGAGGCATCGCGGGCCCCAGCACTCTCCTTCGTTTCTCGCCATCGCCCGGGCTCAAAGAGGCGGTTGCGCCGGAGGCTGCTTGCGTCGCATTATCCGCTTCTTCTTCCTGCTTTCGTTTTCGCTTGGCCAGCAGGTGTGGAGGGAGTGCTGGACCTATTCCCGACATGGCTTTGGTGTTGGGTTGGACGGTCAGAGCGAGCAGCCGGTGGTGGTTGTAAGTGTGAGAAATAGACTTTGGCAGGCCGAATCGAGAAATGCATAGACGCGCGTGTAGACTTTCCCGTTTCAGACCGTCCCCTACAACCTCTCTTCTTCCCCAATCGTGACAGCCTGCCAGAAGGTTGGAAGAATAAGAGAGGGAGCTCAGAGAAGGCTCGCGCTCTCCCGGACAAGGACGCACTTCGCAGCTGCACCAGCATCGCTGCCTAACCTCCACCCATCCACCCCACCCTAGACGAACCTCCCCCACGACCAGGAAGCTCCGGCCAGCGATAATAGGCGGATGCGGGCTACATACACATGAGCACAGCCATTGCTGGGCGGCAATGATCGTTAGGCGGGTAGGCAGATGAGCTCCATCTCTGGAGGCAGCCATTCTGGCGGGGAGAACGAGGACATAGAAGCGGACGAGGCCACGCGGGACACCCACGGAAGGGCGGATGGAGACGAGGATGGGGCATTGCCCGGCGTTATAGAAGAAGAAGAGCAGCAGATACAGCAGGCTGGGCTGGCAGACGCGCCCTTGCCGGGCGAGGGAATTCCAGATGACGGCGCGGATGCTGAAGATGAGAGATTGCTGGAGGAAGACTATGCGCAAATCACTCGAGAACGACCCGAAACCCTGGCCGATCAACCCGGTGAAGAACCAATTCAGACCAAGGCTCCAGAACTGAGTCCTGCGGGATCTGGTTCTATCACCGATGATTCCCCGTCTGTGCATGGCACTCCCCAGTCTTCTCCTGGACGAACCGCTTCCCCGAGACTTCGAAATATCGTAGGTGGCCGCAAGGTATCTGCGGCTCTTCAGCCGTTCGAGCGTCGTTTCGAAGCCCGACCATCCACCCCACGATCGGCGTCTCTCAGAGCAGACTCCCCAGGCTTCTTGAGTCCACACTCTCGCCGCATCTCTCTTTCCTCGCAGGTCTCCCACATCTCATCACAGCAAAGCTCTGCTGGGAGTGAAACGCCCCAAGCGCCGTGGGAGGTGATCAAATGGACGAAGCTGCGAAAGATTACCGGTCATGCCTTCTCCGAAACAGGCAGACGCAACTTCGGCCGACCGACGTGCCTTGCAGTGTCTGCTTTGATCGCCATTGGTACTACAAAGGGCTTGATCCTGGGCTTCGATTACCATCAGACGCTCAAGATCATCATTGGGCAAGGCACGAAAGCGACAGAGTGCGGAAGCATCACTGCGCTTGCCATCGCAGCCGACTATTCCACCATTGCGGCCGGTCACGCCGACGGACACATCTTTACGTGGGAGATCAATCGACCATCACAACCCTTTCTGCGCATCCCGCCACTCGATCGAGATGTCCTGAAACAGAGTGCTCACGCCGATGGACACATTGCCAAATCGGCCATCCTCCACGTCGGCTTTCTCGGCACTCGACATACTGCCCTGGTGTCGGCAGATGCTGCTGGCATGGCTTTTGCGCATCTCGCCACCCGCGGCTTGGGTCCGGTGACGAGGTCCATCACGACCACTCGACTGCTTGGGAGATACCCTTCAGCCGATCCGTCAGCAGAGCTCACTCGCAAACCCAGCTCGGTCCTCGCGTTCTCTCCCTTGCCACTGGGCAATGTCGAACAGGCGACGGACAATATGGGACTGACGGCTCTGCTGACGCCCTACCTCCTGATCATCGTATCCACGACCCCAACCGCTCAAACACAGCACAAAGCTCCCCGACCGAAGGAAGTATCGACACATGGTACGCTTAGCGGATGTCTGGCTTGGTTTCCCGCCGTCAAGTTAAAGCGCGCAAATGCCAACGCAGACCACACGGTATCGAAGACGAAACTGGTGTATTGCTGGTCCAACATATTGACCGTGCTGGACCTCACTGTAGTTGGAGGTGAGGATCCTACCGATGCCAAGAGCACTCCGAGTCTACAATTTCACGCACGGAAGCGTTGGCGGGCCGAAGAAGCCATTGTGGCCGTCCAGTGGCTTGGAAGATCCGTCTTGGGCGTTCTCACCGTCAGTCAACGGCTGCTGATTCTGGAAGATGGTTCTCTGCAAGTCACCGACTCCATCGATCTGCTGCACCGACATATCTATCACCAAGACTTGTTCTCCCAGCAGCTGCGGAGTGTCGTTGAGCACACCAATTCCGCTGAGCCGTCATTACACGGAGTCGTCGCCGATGCCTTTTACATGAGTTTCCGCGTCTACAAAGGACGCACGTTCCTTCTTGGCTTCGACGACCTGACCGTCGGCACGCTCTCGAACTGGGCTGACAGATTGATGGCACTGATGGAAGCAGGCGATCATATTGCTGCCATCCGACTTGCCACCGAGTACTACGCAGGCAGCTCTAGTAACGTGACGATTGGCCTTGCTGATGCCGATGAGACGAGGCATAGCATGGTGCGGGAGCGCTTGGTCGCGATGATCTCGGCATCGCTCAGTTACACGTTCTCACAAGAAGACGGCGGTCGAGACACTCGGCTGCGCGAGCTTGCAGTCGTGTCATTCGACGCTTGTATCGCCATGCACGAACTCGACTACCTGTTCGGCGCGGTATTTGAAATCTTCGAAGACGCCGATGAAGAGGATGTTTTCATCTCCACACTAGAGCCGTACGTTCTGGACAACGAAATCAAGAGCATCCCGCCAGAGGTCGTCAAAGGCGTAGTAGCACACTTCATCTCGGAAAATGAGAGCGCGAAGCTTGAAGAATTGCTGTGCCGACTCGATCCGCGGTCATACGACCTGGACGAAGTGACGATGCTCTGTAAGCAGCACAGACTCTACGATGCTCTGATCTACGTCTGGACACAAGGGATTGGCGACTTCGTGACGCCGCTCATCGACCTCATGTCATTGGTGATGATGTTGCAGGATGTAGTTGACGCGGAGCAGCTGGAGGAGAATCCCTACCACGAGTCGGCGATGAAGGTCTTTCCTTACCTGGCCTACTCTCTGACTGGACGAAAGTATCCAAGCGGTGACGTGATAGACGAGGACGAAGCGACCCGCGCGAAGATCGATCTGTACAAGTACCTGCTCTCCGGCCGACCGGTGCCCTGGCCTACGAAAGACAGTCCTGTCTTCCGCACAACATTCGGGTCCGAAGAAGAGCCCGAGTTCCCATATCTCGTATTGCTGCTGCAATTCGATGCGAGCAGCTTTATGAGCATGCTGAACGAAGCTTTCGAAGATGCATTCTTGAATGACTCCGACGATGAGCCCACCATGAACGGATCTGCCGCGCGCGTGAACGGCACATCTCCCCGATCCGTCTTCAAGCTGACGAGGGACCGCGTCATCACCATACTCCTTCGAATCATGGAGCACGACGACTTTGACCGCGAGCAGATCATCTATCTCTACATGTTCATCGCGCGAAGCCTGCCCAAGTATCCCAGTCAGATCTTTCTGCCGGATTCACGCTTCACAGTCATCTTGAATGAGCTCTGTGACCCGCCAGCAGATGATCTGCGGGAGGATTGTCAACTCAGCGTGGAATACTTGCTCTCAGGTTATCACCCACCCGATGTGGCTGCTGTTATCGAGAGTCTCAAGACCGCGCGCTTCTACCGAGTTTTGAAGTCGGTCTACCGAAGATCGCAAATGTACGATGAGCTTCTCGAGACGTACTTTGAAGATCCCGAGGACAAACAGGGCGTGTTCGACTGCATAGCAATCTGCCTGCGTCCAAGCACCGGACTAAGTCAGAAGCAGGTTCAGAGCGTCAAGCGCATCATCCGCGATCACAATGACGACCTCATTGCTATCAATACCCTCTCCACCGCTCGCACTATTGCCATATCTGCTCCGGACTTGCTCAAGCCCAGCCTTGTCGCCATCGCCGATTTGCACACACAGTTTGTCTTTCTCCGTGCTTTGCTCGAGCCGACTTTGCTGCGCGAGCTCGAGGGCACTCCAGCATCGCCTCTGGCGGCAGAACAGCAGGCGCAGTTCACGGAGAAATACGTCCAGCTCATGTGCACCAATGACCCTTTGCACGTCTCCGACTACATTGACGCGTTGCCGACGAGCGATCTCCGTCTCTCGGAAGTGTTGCCAGCTCTGGAAAGCAGCGGCGTGGTCGATGCAGCGGTGACCTTACTTGCTCGCAATGGTCTGGCTCGAGACGGTATGGAGCGGCTAGTGACAAAGCTGGAACAACTTCAGCATGCGCTGGGCAATCTTCTTGGGTCAACGAGCGAGGTGCCGGATTGGCAGGCGATGGAAGAGGCGACGCAGCACCTCGTCGAAGACATTGAGAAATACACCAAGGTGGGCATCTGGTTGTGCCAGGGCCAGACGGCCGCCATTACTGAACGCAAGCCGCGGCCGCGGACGAATTTCGCGTGGGAGATCCGGGAAGACGATCTGGACTTGGATGAGTACCTTTGGCTGGATCTTGTTGATGTCGTGGTGCAAATCACCAAGAACACGAACCAGGCCATCACGTATTTGCACGAGCACCCGACCGAGAGCAACGGCGAGGTGTTTGACACATCGAAAGTAGCAGCGGCGCTTCGTACCAACGCGCAGCAAACCTTCACCGCCCTACTAGCAGCAACCACCGCCCCGAAACAAAACCGGCAATCCGAAGAGGAAACTCCACCCAAACATCGTCCCCGCCGCCATCAAGACCCCTTCACCTTTCTCCGCGTCTTCCGCGCCTTCCTCTCCCGCGCCGCCTCCACCTCTCCCACCCTCGCCGACCTCCGCACAGTCCTCTCGGACATCTTTTCCGCCTACACCTTCGAAGAAGGCGTGCTGACCCTCGGCAATGGCCTCCTGGGCGCAGACGTGTTTGCCGAGATCGAAGAGGCGAACACGCTGCGGCAGCGTGGGTGGCGGCCGCGCAGCCAGGTGTGCGAGTTTTGCAAGCTGCGGGCGTGGGGGCCGGGGATCGGAGAGGCGGTCTGGGATGAGTTTGTCGCGAGGGAAGAGGAGCGGGAGGCGGAGAGGAAGCGCAAGAACGTAGAGCGCAGCGGAGGGGAGGAGGCGAGAAGATTGGAGAGAGGGAAGGGCAAGGCTGTCGCTGTTCCCGCGGCGCTGCACGCTACTGAAGGAGGCGATGCGATGGGCATGCAGACGCAGAGCGACGAAGTGCGCCGCCTTGCGCTCGTCGTCTTCTCGTGCCGCCACGTCTTCCATCGCGTGTGTCTCGATGCGGACTTTCGCGATGGCAAGCCGGCGAAGAAGGAGAGATATCAGTGTCCGTTGTGTACAGCGGGGGAAGCATGAAGGGGGCGTTTGGAGCGGTGCTTGTAGTTTGCGACAATCTACACAGAAAAGTCATCTACGTGCTCTACTACATTCTTACAGTGCCCGACATCTATCGGTCAAACGGTACGTATCTCACATGCGCATGTAAATGGCAGACCCCGAGCTCTTGGCATCCCCGGACTTATTTCGGCGGCTTGAAAAAAAGTGTTGCAAGCCTTGCCGCCATCACCGCATCTTTGAGCTATTATCACCCACCACATCTCCAACCATGTCGATGATCACAGCCACAGCGTGGGTACCACGGGGCCATGCAGCCGCCTTCCCTACGAAATATGTCTTCGACGAAGACGAGTATGCACGCATTTCGAAGCTGGCGAAGCTGGAGCTGGAGGATGCGAAGGAAGATCTCGAGCGCGCGAGGCAGGGGATGATGGAGCCGGCGGACGATGGCAAAGCTGCTTCCGCCGCAAACGAGTCTGAGGATGAGGAGGAAGATGGTGAGGGTGGGGGTGTGACTGTTGATCGGGAAGAGGAGGATGATGATTTGAAAGAGTACGATATGGAGCATTACGACGACGAGCCGGATGTGGTGGGGAAAGAGGATGGTGAAGCAGGGCCGAATGACAGTTTGTTTGGCAATATCAAGGGTCTGGCGTACTACACGAATAACGAGGAGGATCCGTACATTACGCTGGCGGCGAACGACGTGTCGGACGACGAGCGAGAGGAGTTGCAGATCCTGACTACCGATAATCTGCTTCTCGCGGCGAGGATCGAGGACGAAGTGGCGCATCTCGAGACGTACGTGTACGAAGACGAGGGGGATAATCTGTATGTGCACCACGATGTCATGTTGCCCGCCATGCCACTTTGTGTCGAGTGGGTGCGAGCGCGGCCGCACAAGAAGGGCGAGGCGGGCAGCTTCGCAGCGGTGGGCACGATGGATCCGGAGATTGAGCTGTGGGATCTCGACGTGGTGGACGGCATGTACCCGACCGCCGTGCTGGGCGGCATGTCCGAGGAAGACGCCGGGAAGAAGAAGAAAAAGAAGAAAGGCAAGAAGGCCAACAGCGCATACCACGTCGACTCGGTGCTGGCGCTGTCGGTCAATCCCACGCATCACAACCTCCTCGCCAGTGGCTCTGCGGACAACACCATCAAACTCTGGGATTTGAACACCTGCACCGCCGCGCAGAGCTACTCCCACCACACGGATAAAGTGTGCGCGCTCGCCTGGCACCCGACACAACCCTCCGTCCTCCTATCCGGCTCCTACGACCGTACAATCGTAGCAACCGACATGCGAGCTCCCGACACGACCGGTCCGCGCTGGGGAGTCGAAAGCGACGTCGAGCAGATCCAATGGGATCCCCACGACCCGCAACGCTTCTACGTGAGCACGGAAAACGGCATCCTGCACTGCTTCGACGCCCGGCAGCTCCCCGCTACCCCGGAACAAAGCAAAGCCCTCTGGCAGCTGCAAGCGCACGACAAATCCCTCTCGTGCTTCTCGCTCAACCCCGCAGTCCCCGGCTTCATCGCCACCGGCTCCCCCGACCGCACCGTCAAACTGTGGAACGTGTCTTCGGACTCCACGGGTCCCAGCATGGTCGTGTCGCGCGACTTGGGCGTGGGCAAGGTGTTTTCGACGAATTTCGCGCCCGACGATGCCGTTGCTTTCCGCTTGGCGGTTGCGGGTAGCAAGGGCGCGGTGCAGGTGTGGGATACGAGTACGAATCGCGCTGTCCGGGAGGCTTTTGCTACGCGGGTCAAGATGCCGGTGGCGCAAGAGGGGGAAGTGAAGGAGAGGTTGGTGGGGTTGTCGAGGGATGATGATCTCGATGATGACGATGATGAGGAGGAGGAGGATGAGGAGGGGGAGGGGGGCGAGGAGAATGGGTGGGAGAGTATGGAGGAGGATTGAGTAGTGATTATGAATTGCAATTTGAGAAACCAGACATTTCCGCACGGCTGTGTCGAGATGCAAAAACGAGGCTGCGAGTGTCGGTGATGAGTAAGCGACGCGGTGGCTGGCCCGGCTGGCAACTACGACGTAGCGAGCTGCCACTGCCATTTATTAGCGAAGCACACCATGCATAGCCTCGCCCTTGGCGCACTCCTGTCATCCCACCCGAAACGAATCAAGATGGCGAGCATAAAAGGGAATGATAGTCCCGCCTAAACTACACCGCAACCCGTATGCTCATTCCCACTTTGCACAATGCTCGCCGCTAACCTCCTCCTCGCCCTCTCTGCACTCCTCGCCTTCGCGAGCGCCGAATACGACATCCTCTGGCTCGTCAACAACGCATACTACCCTCTCATCCCGATAACAAACGGCACAGCAGACCGCATAGTCTTCACCTACATCCCCGGCCAAGCAGGTCCGAAATGTAAGGAGGCCCACCATGGACTCTTCCCCCAATCTTACAGCCTGATGCTTACTACCTATTGATCAGACAAGTCCTACCGCGTGCACCGCTACTGGGGCATCAACGTCACCGTCGCGGAGAACGAGAATAATGTGCCCCCAGGCGAGTACGGGCTTCAGACTGCATCACTGGGCAACGACGGCGGTGCAACAGTGCCGGTGTACGGCGTTCTGAATGGGAAGTCGAGGCGGTGGGTTGTTGACGACTATGTCATTACGAACCGGCCGACGTCTTCTATTGATGGACTTTATGGTTGGCGTACCCTCTTCTCTTTTATTCGTATTGATGCGGAATGGCGATGCTGATTTGCAATCAACAGCGTGCAAAGACGAGGCGAACGGCAAGGCTGGCGTCTTTCTTCGACACGGCCTGCCGTCGGGCGCGAAACATCGGCATCCGCAGCATTGCTACAAGACGGTCTTGCAACAAATTTTTAATGAGTGAAATGCGAGAGTTAACGAAACGAGAAGCACGAATGTATGTCGAGTGAAATTAGAGAGGACGGAAACAGATGCAGATAGATTATCGGGCAAACACATTGTGAGACCCCGCCCCTGCTGCCTACGCTAAAGGTAGACACCAACATCCCACTGTCCTGCGAGGCGAGTGCATTGCCCCTTCCCTCTACTCGCAACTTCTGAACAAACCAAGCGCATCTCTCCAACCGGGCCTTCAAGATCCACTCTTCACATCAAATGGCATCAAACATCACGACAACCACCGCCCAGCCAACGCTACAAACACCGCGTCTGTACCTCACCCCCCTCTCAGAACAGCACATCCCCTTCGAAATCCACCTCGACTCCAACCCCCTAGTCACACATCACCTGTTCCCCCAACCCCGCGATGAAACCCAAGTCCTCGCCGCGCACGCCAGACGGATGAACCTCGCGGCGCAACATCCAGGCCACGGCTTCTGGGTGGCTTTCCTTACAAATGCAGACCTAGACTCAGATGCGGACGCAGACGCAATAGGCTGGTTCAGCCTGCAACCCCCCGGGCCCACGGCTGAAAGCGACGACACGCACGACGACGCGATCATCGGCTGGCGCCTGGAGCCGTCCGTCTGGCGCCGCGGGTTAGCCACCGAGGGCGCAAGGGAAATGCTACGCTACGCCTTCGCGCAGCTGCGAGTCCAGCGCGTGCTGGCGGAGACGTTGGGAACGAACGTGGGTTCGCGCGCAATTACGGCGAAGTTGGGGATGAAGTACGTGCGCAACTTTGCGCATGAGGGCGTGGGGGCGTTGGGAGGCGAAAGAGGGTGGGAGGAGTATGCATTGACGAGGGGAGAGTGGGAGGCTGCTATTATCTCTTCCGGCCCTTGATGACGGGACGCACGACCGCCGAGCCAGCGCTCTTGGGCACAGCAGGCTTCTTGACCAACTGCGCCGCCTTCTCGTGCGCAAAACCGTTTGCCTCCCTGCCGCGCTCCGCCGCTTCCTTCTCTCTCAGCTGCTTCGCTCGATCAGCAGCAATGCCCCTCTCCAGCTCTTCGCGCTTGGAGTACTCGATCTCCCGCCTCCCCCTCGCATCGAACCCCTTCTCCTTGACGCTGTAAAACACGCCTCCGAGATCCGCAAGCCAGTGCGCGTCCACGGCCGTCACGCACGACATGTACTCCTTGCTCGTGAGGATGAGCTCGTGATATACCACGTAATCCGGGGGATCGCCAGAATTGTACAGCGCGCTGGTGGGATGCAATTGCACAGACACACTCGTGCGCAAGTTGATGTACTCGCCCAGTCCCTTGCGCTTGGCGGCTTGATGGTAGTAGCCGCTGCAGATGCACTCGCGCACCACGTCCAAGTCGTACCCGCACGAGACCAGCTCCATTTTGTTGCTTTTCATGATATCCGTGATCTGATTGCGGATTTCCTGCGCTCGCCTCAGCGCCTTGGGATGCAGGAAATGCTTGACGCACCAGCCATCGCGGGATCCGTTCGCGACCCATTGCTGGTAGACGGTCAGGAGGGTGAGGTGGTCGGAGTCGTGCACAAAGAACTTCTCGCGCGCCGCGTCGGATTCGTCGAGTCGCTCTTTCGGGCGGTAGAAGACGGACGGCACGGACAGCATGGAGACAATCGTCACCATTTCGTCGCTGCACTTGTACGTCCCGCAGCTTCCGATCACCAACTTTGCCAGACTCGGGTCCATTGGAAAGGCGGTCATGAGTCGGCCCAGCTCTGTCAGCTCGCCGAGATTGGTCAACGCCCCGAGAGCCCAGAGGTCGAACAGACTGGTGGTGATAGTATCTTGCGGAGGCGGATCCATAAAGTCAAAGTCCAGCAAGTCCTTGACTCCAAGAGATTTGAGCAGCAACACAGTATTGGCGAGATTCGTGCGCTGGATTTCAGGAATCGTCGCAATGTAGAACTCGTCGCGAAACGCGCGCTCGGTGTAAAGGTGAAATGCCTTGCCGGGACCTGTGCGACCTGCTCGACCGGCTCGCTGAGAAGCGTTGGCTTGAGAGACGGGCGTAATTTGAAGCGTATCCATGCCCATTCGTGGATTGTACACTTTGAGCTTGCTGAAGCCACTGTCGACTACGTACATGATGCCGTCGACCGTCAAGCTGGTTTCAGCGATGTTCGTGGCGACAATGCACTTGCGCACTCCTGGCGCGGCTTTGTCGAAGATTTTCGCCTGGAGATCGGCGGGCATTTGGGAGTAGATGGGCAGGATGGATAATTTAGGCGGGTCGTTCAGTTGAGCGAGTCGTTCGGCGACCAGCTCGCAGGTAACTTCGATGTCTTCCTGACCCGTCATGAAGACCAGGATGTCGCCAACGGGCTGCGAGACGTGGATGGCCAGCACCTGCCGCACAGCACTATCCACGTAGTCCTCACAAGGCGAACGTGAATATTGAATGTCGACCGGGAATGTGCGACCAGGGATGAAGAACTCGGGCGCGCCGCCATAGAAGCGTGAGAAGCGTTCGGAATTCATGGTAGCAGAGGTGACGATGAGTTTCAGATCTCGCCGCCGCGCCAGCACCTTCTTGATCAGGCCCATTAGCACGTCTGTGTTTAGTGCACGTTCGTGTGCTTCGTCCATGATGATGCAGGAGTATTGGTCCAGATCGGCATTGGTCAGCGATTCTCTCAAGAGTACGCCGTCCGTCATGTATTTGATGGACGTCTCCTTGGACGTGCAATCTTCGAATCGAATGGCATAGCCCACCAGCCCTCCCAGCGGTACCTCCATCTCTTCCGACACACGCTTTGCCACCGACATGGCGGCCACACGACGGGGTTGCGTGCAGCCAATCATTCCTATTTTCGCATAGCCATCCTCGTACAGGAATTGCGTCAGCTGTGTCGTCTTCCCTGACCCGGTCTGACCAACGACAATGGTGACTTGATTGTCTCGGATGACCTTCAACAGCTCTTCTCTCACAGCGAAAGCGGGAAGATACTCCCGTTGTTCACGCAATGATTTCGACCGCGAAAAGTCACTCTGGCCGGTGTCCTTCTTCATGTGCTCGGCAAATTTGTTGCTCGACTGCTTCTCCTCCGTACCATTGGCAGCTGGCGCGGCAGAATCCACATCATCTTCCTTGACACCCATGACGTTCCCCAGCGCCGTGCCAGCTACGCGGGTCGCCTCCTGCGCCTGCTTCTGCCGTTCCTTCTGCTGCCTGCGCTCTTTGACAACCTTGCTGCCCTTGCGCGAGAAGACCGCCATATCACTCTGCGGATCCCTGACAGCCGAAATGGGATCCACCTGCTTCGTGAACACCGTCTTGCCATCCAGAAAAGGCGGCTTCAAATCATGCACCAACAGATGCAGGCGAATATCCTCATTGTCGTCCTCGAAGTCATGGTACTGATCTCGCGTCTGCGCCACGCTACTAGCCAACATGCGATTCGTCTCCCACGCATCATTGTCTTTCTGCCGTTGCAGGTGCTTGGGGTTGACCCTCGATCGCACGGCCATCTTCTTCTCGAGTAACTCGCGCTCCCGCTCTTGATCCGCCCATGTTGTATCTTCCGTGCCTCCAAAAGGGTTATGCGACTCGTCGCCCAGCACTGCGCCATCTTCTGCCGTGTTGTACCAATCTCGATCTAAAGCCGCTGCATCCTCATCGTCAACACCCGCTTCCGGCCCGTCGAACTCGGCGCGCGGTCGTGAGGGAGTTCCATCTCGGTAGGATCTCGGGGTTGAGGCTCGAGAGTTGGCGGCAGAACGAGAATGCTGGTGGTGTTCGTCCCGGAGGTGCTGAAATCGAGGTTTGATGGAGAGATGGCCGTCTTCGTCGTCGAAGCGGCGGCGCTTTGGACTACGTTCGCCGGCCATGATCACACAAAATCACCAGTGGAGAGCTCGGCCCCTTCCCATGTCGTCGTCAAGCCCATGAACACAAGTATTGCGTCGATTGGTTAACACGGTGTTGAGTGTTCGGGAAATTTATCGAAGTGAGTCGGCCTCGACATCGTGCCAAAACTCGCGGTTTGATACGTCAACTTCTGTCAAGCGCCTCTTCTTGCCATGGGCATGTGACGCCCGGCTACACTTCATTCCAAGAGGACCAGCAAGCAATCTACGAACATTGCGCCTCCGACGCAAGGAGGCCGGCCAAGTTACCCGCCAAATACCCCGGATTCGCATCCTCTAACTTAATGGATGGAAGCTGAACCCCCGCCACCCGCGGCCAACAATGGCGAACCCCCAGACACCAAAACAGGACTCCCCCCAGCAACCCGACCAACATACACCCCCTACTGGTCCGGGATAACCCCGCGCCAAGCGCGCAGCGTCTCCAACGCGAGTCTCAGCGCCGGCGGCCAAATCCTGCTCGAAGACCACTCGGGCGAAAGCGACGAGCTGGCGCAAGGCTGCTGGGCGAAATCGGCGGCCGTGGACGACTACGTGCTTGTGTCCGGGGCGACGTTGGGGGTTGGAGCGTATGTGGTTTGGCATTGCACCATTCAGACGTTGAAGGGGGGGAACTTGGTGATTCGGAAGAGGTAGGGCGGTTTTTACTTTCCTTTGCTATTGGTTTGTTCGTACTTTCGCTCACGAGATGGGTTTTCAAGGTACTCGGAATTCGACCAGTTGCGTCTCGACCTCGTGCGCTCGTTCCCTCATGCGGAAGCGATGATTCCCAAGCTGCCGCGCAAGAGCGTGGTCAGTCGCTTCCGGCCGGAGTTTCTGGAGTCGAGAGGGGCGGGCCTCTCTCACTTTCTCAAGTACGTCGCCACCTTTCCGTACGCATTGGACATCGTCATGCTGATTCGCTGCTCCAGCTGTGTATTACTGAACCCCGAGTTTGCTGCATCACCGGTCCTAAAAGGCTTCATCTTTGCTTAGAGGCATTGCGTCATGATCGCTGGGGTGATTATACGACGTGCATATCGATAATGGAAAGTACTGTACTGTAATGGCATATGTAATACATTTGATTCCCTGCCATTGGCGTCCATGCGCATCATCACTGCCAGTCCGCCGTCCTAGCGACTCAACACCTCGCAGCATTTCTTGTCGAGGTAAGTTGGAAGTGGTCACCGAAGATCTTCCACGCCCGCCAATCGTCTCGTCCGCGAGCTTGCATGCGATCGCTCTCATGCCATGTGAGCCTCGTTGCAAGTTACACCTCTCGCGTTCAGGATGCTCATTAGTCTCATCATCGTGCGCCAAAGCCGATACTCCAACGAACAAGGCCTCGACGCAAACCCCCGGCATGCTCATCGTTGCTTGAGGATTTCTTGAATGAGCGTAAAGCGTCAGTAAAGTCCAGTATCGGTGGCCGGGCTGATGGAGTTGAAGAGAAAGAGGCCTTGCGCACCTGTGAGGAATTCCTCGCTGCGTTGCAGAAGTCAGCCTCGTCATGTCGTCAGTGTGTGAGAATGCTCTTGGTCACTTACAAGCTCAATGTGATATACCCGTCGCGATCCGTGTCGTACTTTTTAAACACATCCGTCATCCGCTTCAGGGAAATGCAAGCCTGCACGAACAGGTCAAACGACAATACCCGCTCCCGCTCGCCGTCGTCGCCTCGTCCGCGCGAATGAGTCCGCGCATACGTGCCAAACAGCAGCTGCACAAACTGCGGGCTCAAGCGATATCCAAACGCCACCAGCGCATCCTCAAACTCGCGCAGACTAATGCTGCCACTCTTGTCGACGTCAAAGCGGTCAAACAGCCCCCTCCACGCGGCGAGGAAGCCCCAAAGGCCGCAGAACTCGTCGAAGTTGATGGTGCCGGAGCGGTCGGTGTCGAACATGCGGATCATCATCTTGACCGTGTGCGGGTCGAAGGCGGTGTAGTCGCCGTTGACGAGGGCACGGCGCAGCTCTTCTTCTGACAGCTGGCCTGTGCGGCCCTTGTCGACTTGTAGGAAGAGGGGCCAGAGGGAGTCGCGGTCGTTGGCGTCGCGAGGGGGTGCGGTGGTGGGTGGGCGCTGTTGGTCGGGGAGGGGCGGGCGATTGTGGAAGTTGGGGGGTGGTGGACCGCCTTGGCCGTAGGAGGCTGGCGGTGGGGGTGAGCCATAGGCATCTCGGCGGGGTGGAGGGGCGCCTTGGTTGTATCCTTGTTGTGGTTGTGACTGGCCGTACCGCTGGCCTTGGTTGTAGTCGTTGTACCCGCCTTGACTTTGATAACCGCCTTGCTGTTGTTGAGGTGGGTATCCTCCTTGGCCGTAGCCTTGGTTCGGCGGTGGTCTCCCGTAGCCGCCCTGCTGCGGCGGCGGAGGCTGAGGCTTGTTGTAAGAGGAGGAGGAGGAGCTTTGTCGCGGTGGGGGATTCATCATTTGCGCCGCTTGGTCTGGCTCGGCGTGTCTATGAGGGGAGAGGATGGGTCAGTATGATGGGCAAGTCGAAGGGGAGCAGTATGTAGGCAGGAGGTGGAGGTGGAGGGGCATCAGGGACTTACGCCGGGAGAGCGTCGGGGTTGTAGCCGCCGCGGTTGTACGCCATGCTCGAGTTTCAGCAGTGCAACGTCGTCATGCGGCTGACGGCCCTGGGCCTGCAAGGCGGCAGAGGGAGGCGTCAGAACAGGTCGGTTGCTCGATGCTCGAAAGGGGAGCTTGGGTTTGGCCAGCTATCCAGAAGGGGCGGAGATGCGAGTGGGAGGCGGAAAGACGAGGCGCAAAATGAAGCGCGTGATCGTCGAGGCGCATCAAAGGCGTCGTCCGCTGCTTGGCCGATGATGTGGGGGAAGGAGAGAGGGAGCGTCAGTGCGTCGAAAGTCTATTTCTCACACATATGAGCTCTCTTCCATTAATACAGCACTACACACTCAACCCTTCCACTCGTCCTTCAATCTCCTTTACCCATCCCTCAACAACAACCCCATTCCGCCCATTGGCTTCGTTAGCCCCCGCAACAGCAGCCTCCACCTTCTCCAATCCCTCCCTCCATGCCTTCAACTCTCCCTCCATCTCGGCCTGTCGTTTCTCCACTTCCTCCAACGCCTCCGCCGCGGTGGCAGCAGTTGTGTGTAGCGTGCGCAGGCTCCTCAGTCGTGTCAGTAGAGCAGGCACTGTCGGGGAGAGCGATTGTAAGGTCGGGAGCAGCTGATATAGTGATCGGAGTTTCGTCATGTCTTCGGGCGTGAGCGTCGTGGGTGATTGCGTTTCGTCGTCGTCTTCTTTTGCTGTGGTGGCTTGCGATAATTGTGATTGCGTCAGTTGGTCTGCTTCCGTCTTCAACTTCTGTATCCGCGCACTCGCTGTTTCGAGATTCATCAAAGAGCCGGCGGACGAAAGCGTAGCGAGTTGTTGGTCCAGCAGCAACAGCGAGGGCAGCACGGGCGTCGATGCTGCATCAACGGTAGCAGAGTGCAACGCCGAGATGCCCAAGGCCTGCTCCAACGCGGAAAGCCTGGAATCGAAATGCCCGACCCTTCCCAATATCTGTTCGTCCGTGACACCCTCTCCTGCGTTGGCTCCGGCTTCTTCCACACCGCCCTCCGCATCTGCAAACACCTCCTCGCCTCTGTCTCGTCTCCCAGAAACCTCCACTCCCTTCAACACTCCACTCAGCCCCTCCAAGTCCCCCAAAGTCGACCCTCCATCTCCCTGAGCGGCAGCCTCAGCCTTACACTCCTCAATCTCCCTCCGCAGCCTCGCGATCCTCGCCTCCAACCCCTCATCCTCTTTTTCTTCTTTCTCACGCGTGCTCCTTACCCTTAAGCCTTTCCGTCTCCCATCCACCCGATCACTCAAGTCCACCCTCCCACCAGAGCGGACACCATTGAACTTCCTCCGCGCGCGTTCGGGGTATAGTCGTCTGCGACTCACGCCGTAGCTTTGGTCATCAGATTCCTCCGCGCCATCGTCGTCATCCTCGTAGTCCTCTTCGTTACTGCTGTTTGAGGTTCCCGAGGCCGGAGAGCGAGGGGAGGTGGTGCGCTGCGTGAAAGTGGTGGTGGAGGTCGTGTCGTCTGTCAGGTCGGGGGTTTCGTAGATGTCTCGCGCCGTGTCGTCGTAGCCCGGCAGGTTTGCGAGACGGCGGATGTCGGCCATTGTAGACTCTTCTGGAGTGTCTTCGGTTAAAGGCTCCCCACTTGGAAATGGGCTTGCTGTATGCGTAATAAGGGCACCCCAGGTGGAAGGAGTCTCATCAATGTTTTCCCCAGAAAGTCGGCGACTGCTTAGGACTAGCGCGGCCTGGCGCGAAACCTTAAGAGCTTGCCTTATTATTACTAAACCCTGGACGTCATGTTCTCACGCCTGATTCCACAGCTTCCTGGTCAGACTTCAATGTTGACTTCATCCCATTACTCAGCACAAGTAAGGCGTCTCACATGCTCAATGATGGTACTGCGACATGCGGGCTCGTCGACTTTACTCCTGCTGAGCAATAGCCTCCGAGCGAATCACGACATCGCCAAGATCTGTCAGGCATAGTCATGCGAAGGCGGTGGTCCGCTGGGGTGTAGTATAGGAGTCGAGGCGGCATGAGTAATCCTTCGGCAGCCTCATGACGTTCGGCGGGAGGTGATTAGTGTCGACACGGTCCGACGCCACTCCATCAGTACGAAATGGAGTTCCACCGCACCGTCTTCAGAGGCTCGGCAATATGAGTAATACGCGGGCAGCCTTATGAACCTCCACGCTTGATGATTATTCTGTACTCACTCTCAACAGAAGCCGATATGGGGGTTGAGAAGGCATATAAGACGCGCACGAGAGCTCACGCTCGAAAACAAATCAAGTCTCTCCCTCATCTCGACACCCTCATCTTTCCCCTAGTCAGTTCAATCCACAATCATGGGATCCACCCCCAAGAAACTCATCGTCGTCTTCACGGCCACCGGAGACCAAGGCCGTTCAATCGTCAGCCAACTAGCCAGCGACGGAAAGTACGCAGTACGAGCCCTGACGCGAAACCCCTCCTCCCCAGCCGCGCAAAAACTAGCATCCCAAGGAGCAGAAGTCGTCGAGTGCTCCCTCGACTCCGACACGGACGTGCGCAACGCCGTCAAAGGAGCATGGGCCATCTTCGCCAACTCGGACTTCTTCTCCACCTTCACCGTCGAAGCAGAAGCGGCGCAAGGCCGACGCATCATCGACGCTGCCTCAAAGGAACCCGGGCTGGAAATCTTCATCCAGTCCTGCTTCCCGCCCGTCGCGGACTACACCAAAGGCACATGCCCGGGCCTCCTGCACTACGCCGCCAAGAATGAAATCAACCGCATCAACCGCGAAGAGTACCCCGCGGTATGGGCGAAGACGACACAAGTGTTCGTAGGCTACTACTACAGCAACTGGATCAAATTCGCCGTCCCGTTCGGGCCCAAAAAGGTGGCAGGACCGGATGGCAGCGCGGAGCTCGTGCAATCGATTCCCTACCCGGGCACCACACCACTTGCCTCTTTCGACAACGACGATATGGGCCTCGTCATCGCCGCCATCCTCGACAAGCCGCAAGCCTTCCACACCAAAATCGTCGCCGCCACCGGCGGCTGGATAAGCGACAACGACAAGCTCGCGAGCGTAGGCAAAGGTACCTCACCCCCTTCCCCCACCCAAAACATACCCTGCCAGAAGGAACACAAACTAACGAATACCGGCTTCAGCCCTCAACATCAAAACCCGCTTCACCCAAATCTCCCCCGAAGCCTACGTCTCCTTCCTCGAATCCACGCAGGCCTTCCCCCCGCACATCGTGCAAGACCTGTCGGACCAAATGAAGCTGATCCGCGACTTCGGGCTGGCGTACATGGATCCGCAGGGCCCGTACAAGGTGATTGCCGCCAAGGACATCCTGCCTGCGGGGCGGAAACTCACGACGTGGGATGAGTGGGTGAGGCGGGCGGATTGGTCGGCGATTATGGGGTGAATGGTGCGTGATGTGATGGCTAGGTACCTAGGTGATGAGGTGGAGCCAAATAGAACTGCTTTTTCTCAACTGAGTCGTACCGCTTATCAGCAGCTACATGGCGTGCACCTCCACACTCACAAGTGAGCAAGGGAACATTGAGACACCGTGAAGCGACAAGCCTTGCAAGGCTCTTCATTACCATCCTCCTCAGTAACAAGCCGTCCACTCACTCACACTTACAACAACGTAAAACCTAAACATTCGACCGTAGCATTCGTCCCGGCCTTTTAGCCCCATCCGTCCCTAAATCAAACGAACCCCCCTAACTCCTAGGCCTCTTCGCATCCCCCCCAGCCTCGTCCTCACTGGCCCTCTTGCGCTCCATCTCCCTATCCCTCTCCCTACGATCCTCCTCCCTCCACCCAGCTCCATTCCCCACCACCGGCGTCTGGAAGTTCAGCGGCGAAGGCAGCATATTCGGGCCGGCGGAGTCCCCTCCCGATCGCCCAAAGCCCCATTCAGGGTAAAAGGTCGATGGGCTGGGGAGGAGATTATCCGACATGAAGCGGCTGGGGAGAGCGGAGATGGGCGTTTCGATGTGGGTGCTGTTGTTCACGTCGCGGTTCATGGCATGAGGGTTCGTGCTCATAGGAGGTGCGGGACGGGCAAAAGGGTTGGGAGGGCCTTGTGCGCCGGCGGAGAGGAGTGCGCCGGCGCTCGGGGACGGAGGCGGGAGTACCACTCCGTGCCCAGGGGTCTGCTGTTTGTCGCCTCCGCTTCCTGCAGTCTCTCGGGAAGCGCTCGCGTCGGTTCGTGCGGACGCTGTGCCGCCTTCGCCGTCGGATTGTTCGCTGGGAATCTGCACTTTCAGCCGGGGTCGCTTGGCGTCCGGTTGGCTGGTGCTCGACCGCGAAAGGCCGATAGACGGCGTGCTACCCGCGCGCGAAGCCGGCTGCGGAGATTTAGGAGGGGCGCGTGATGAAGAGGCTTGCGGCTGCTCTGGCGAGCCATTCGGCTTCGCATCAGCCGTCTGCCGTTGTCGCTGCATTGTAGCGACGTCCACCGAGGCGGCACGGGGAGTAGGCTGTTCCGTCTTCGGCTCCAGTCGCAGCGCCTCTGCACTGCTCGTCGATCCCCAGTGTTGCGCCAGCATTGACCGACTATCGTCGATTGGAGTGAACATGCTCTGCGACTTGGCGTGTCCGGAAAGCGGCCTGGGCTGGGGAATGGGCGGGCTGATGAATTGTTGCTGTGCAGGCTGAGGAGGCGTGACTCTTTGCGCTTGTACGTGTTGCGCTCGCGGGGACGGGTGAGGTTGTCGCGGTTGGGGTGGCGCATGCAAGTGCTCGTGCGATGCATCGCGCTGCATGTTCGCTTGCGGGGGAGGTTGCGCCGGGAATGCGGTTGGCATGGACGATCGACGAGCATCTTGCATCAACACTTGCTGCATTTGGGCATGGTGTGAGCCAGGTGGAGGGTATGGAGGGGGATATGTAGAGCCTTGGGGTTGCAGAGCGGGGCCTCCGGGACCGGCTGGACGATGCATCTGAGGGGCTTGTGGATTGTAGAAGGCGGGATTGGGTTGGTAGGCGTAGGCTGCTTGTGCCATCGGGGCTTGTTGGTGTTGAGTCGGCACGAGGTTGGAGCTTATCCGCCGGGCGTGTCCCTGATGCTGGTCTGCGCGAGACGAGGGCCTCGAGACAACATGTGGAACGCCAGTGGGGAGCGGGGATGGACCGCGTTGGAACTGCTGTGGCATGCCTCCGTTGTGCATTGGCGGAGAGCCCTGGGGTGTGCCGTGTCTCACGTGCTGGAAGGCAGGATGGTGCTGCATGCCCATTGCCTGTGGGTCAGGCTGGGGTGTACCGTGCTGCTCACCCTCATCCCCACCATCCTCCTCATCTTCATCATCATCCCCGCCGCCTCGATCAGCGAAGTCTTGCGGGCCCTTGTGTTCCCGGGCGCCGGTGCAGTAGGTGAATTGCGCAAGGATATCGTTGATGTTAACGGAGGAGTAGTCATGGACTTTCTTCTTTGTGGGATCGTAAATGATGACGGCGACTTCGACGTGGCACAGGACGGATAGCTCGTGCGCCTTCTTGAACAGGCCGCCTTTGCGCTTGAGGAAGGTCACCGATCTATGGAAGGGGTCAGAGGGGTTTCAAAGGGGGGGGAATGGCACGCGACAGACATACCTATTGCGCTCATCGCGGATCGGTTTGATCTGATGGCGGATTAGCAGGTGACGGACGGTGAAGCAGAATGGACAGGCAAGCATACCTCAATCTTCCGCCGTCCCATGGTGGCATACAAAGGCGTGCGCCACCATCAAACAATGCGACAGAGGAGGGGAAGGGATTGGCGAGTCTTGCTGTTGCGCGAGGATGGAAACGCAGCAAGCTGATCAGCAAGCGCCCGGTGGATGAGAGAGGAGAAGCCCGGGAGTGGGCGGTAAAGCGGTGGAATGCAGGCAAGGGTGTGGGAGAAAGAATCTGGCGATGGAGAACGTCTTGGACGTGTCGACACTGCAACGACGGTGACGAGTGTCGATCGGGTGCGGTTGCTTCTGCTTCTGGCGGTTGATGCTAAAGATAGAAGAGAAAAAGAGTCGAGTCGCTCCCGTCGAGCCGCTCAAGGAAACGGGCGGGTGGAGAGGGAAAAGTGGGGCCCGTGGCGGTGCACCTCCATTACATAAGCTCCGGCTTCCGTGCCTCCAGCACACACCAACACAATCTACACCTCCTCTCCCGCACACCTCCTCACAAACTCCACCGTCTCCTTGGGTCTGCTCATAAACGGAGAGTGATCGGTCCGCAGACGCTCCACCCTCTTCCACTTTCCCCCTTCCTGAGTAGACATGGCATCCTGGCCAGCTTCCGGAATGGCGCCATCCAGCTCGCAAAGCAAATAGTTGCTTTCAATCTCCTGCCACGCCGCATACGGCAGCGGCGTCTGGAAGACATTCTCGTTGTAATGCCTCTTGCACAACGCCCACCCCTCCTCCTTCTGCTGAGGCGTGCAGTCGTTGTAAAACACTTCGCGCGGATCCCACTCGTTCTGGCCGAGAAGCATCCACACGCCCGTGCCCGGCTCGCCGGTAACATCATACCATGGAGCGTGGCCTCCGTTCATCACGAATGCAGATTTGCCCTTGGGCGCCACGAACGCGGCCAGGTAGACGAGCGCGGTGATCCCCTTGCCCTCTGCTTGGTCTTCTGCGCGCAATCCTTCGCAAGCCGCGGTGCCTATGATGCCGCCAAGGGAGTGCATCACCACCACGACGTTGAGACCGAGATCAATGTAAGCCTGGATGGCTTGTTGCACCACCGCAACATCTTCGGTTATGCCAGGTAGCGGTTCGGGCGGCCCGGTAGATGGCATGGTGCAGACTGTCACTTGGTAGCCTGTCGTTAACAGATCATCTTGTAGAAGCTTGTAGTGTTGCGGAACGTGCCTGGAGTATTGCAGGTTAGTATAGTTGTTATTCGCAGATCCGTTCCACAACGGAAAGAGACTTGCCATGCTCCCGGAACAATGACAATTGCGGGTTTCGTGAAGGACATGGTTGCGAGTGGGTTTGTCTGTTGGAATCGAATCAGACGGCGGATTTTCTGCCTCTTCTCGTTGGGATTGGAATCGACGGCGATAGACAATGTGCAGAGCTTGGACGCCGCATATAAAAATTCCACTAGGGCAAGGCTTGGTGCCCAGCCGCGCCAAACTTGAGATTCCATACAACCCCGAAGAGAATAAGCACGGGGCCTGAAAGCTGAAAATTGGTCCGGCACGTGTAGATACACTTGGCCTAGAACAATGCTGGGCCAAATGTACGCTGACCATCGATGGATTCGAGTGGATGGCCAGATGCAAGCGAATTCACAAGTGGTAAATTCGGGAGGTGGTCATGCCTATCGAGTAACATCTTGCCGAGCCCTCAAGACTTCACGCAACTCCGCCAGCGGCATCTCATCTTCATCGTAAAAGTCCGCGACTTCGTCCACGCCGAAGTCCTCAAGTCGTTCGCCTTCTTTGTTGCGCCATGCTTCCTCGCCAGCCGGGTCGTGATGAAGCACTGCGTCCTCGGCAGGATCAAAGTCCTCGCTTTCTTCCGGTCCAAAGGGGTCCTCATCACGACTGACGGCTTGTTCCGACGCCATGCGACTCAATTCCTCCAGCCGCTCGTGGAAAGGTCGACGGCGCACGACGTATTCGTTGTCTACATCCGTGTAGCGGTTCAGGTCTGCAAGTTGGCGCAGACGAAAGTCTTCGATATTCATGGACTGGGTGAAGCCGTTGCCAGAAGGCCGTCTACGAGGCGATCGATACATTCGGTCGGGATCAGGAGGAGGCCAGGGTTTGCTTGGATCTAGGGAATAGCCATAAGCTAACATCAATTCGGGGTGAACAGACGAGACGGCAACTCACCATCGATCTCGTTATGCTCAAACGACAGCCCACTCTCCACACTCGGACTTTTGGCAAACGGCCAGAGCCACAGGAGTGGATTCCGACTTCCAAAAGCCTGGCATAGATTCGTCCAAATGCCGACATCCCACGGGAATTCTTGCCGTTGCAGATGCACTTTTTCGCCGTCGGGGCCGACGAGATATCCGCCGAGTACGCGTGAGCGGCGAAGTAATGCTTCGTGGCGTTCGATCTCCCAGCTCTCGATGGTAGTCATGTTGAGAGCGGCTGACCATAGTGTTCGACCTAAGAGTAGGGAGAGTATGAACAGCGTGAAGGAGGTCAACACGACTATGATCAGGAGATGTGCGAGTTGAAAGATGGACGGGCCAAGATACTAATTTGTCAGTGGAGGCTGGATTTTACAGAGTTGTCAACGTACACTTGGCAAGTGTCTCTTCCTCCAGATGACGGCACACCGCTCGTAGAAGAAGGATTCCAAGTAGATCATGGAGACGACGGAGTAGATGAGGAAGCGGAGAAAGTGAGGCAAGGTGGTGTGAGAGACGCAGTTGGCTAGAAAGAAAGAACGGTCACTTACCTCTCCCATTCCAATTGAGAAGCTGAGGAAGGCCTACCTGTCCAGACACAATGGTGATCCATCTTTACAATGCAGCTGCGCGTAATCCATATGAGCTGCAGAGATCCCTCACGTTGCGGGAAGACAAAGACGCATACCGTTTGCAGGTCTTGCAATGATGTGCTCTCGGAGGCTTAAAAGCTTCACATCTCCGACACCAGCGTTGGCGCTGCGAAGGCAAGTTGTGCCCATCCGCTGCGGACAGACGCTCATGCCAGTCTGTGGGTATCCGACCTGGATCGACATAGCATGTTCGCCAGTGGCATATGAGTAGACAGGCAACCAGCGCGTTGAAGATGTACGCGTCTCCTCGCGATAAGGGGCCAGGCTCGATGTAGTAGAACAGCCACTGGGCGGAGAGGGCGATACAAGAGACGTACACTGCTCCTGCAGGCGGTGCAAGCTTCTGCAGAGCAGTGACGTCCATTGCAGAAGGGCGAAGTCATGTAGTAGGGCGGAGATGGAGATGTAGTAAGGCGGAAGATGTAGTAAGGCGAAGAGGAATGTTTGGGGGCTGCGCGCGGCTCTTCCCGCTCCCTGCGTTTCTCATGGCGGGGCTCAAGCGGATTGTATCACCAGCACATGCACCTCGCTGCACCAGTCGCAAAGCGCCCTCCCACCCCCAAAACACTTGACCCGGGCATGATGGAACCCAGATAGCCCGCGACTGAGTGCCACCGACGGGCAGCGAGCCCCAGCGAGCCTGTACTCCTCCTCTACACCCCCCCACCTCCACCGCACGTGGCCTCACAACGAGAGTGAAAGAATCGGCGGCTTGCGCTGCAAACACCGCCGTCATGGCGCGCGTCTACGCCAACGTCAATCAAGAGATGCCCCGCGCGTACTGGGACTACGACTCTGTCAATATCAGCTGGGGCGTCCTTGAGAACTACGAGGTTGTGCGGAAGATCGGTAAGACCACCCTCCACCACCCGCCACGTCCCTCCTCCCTCTTCTAACCCCGTGCGTCCAGGCCGCGGCAAATACAGCGAAGTCTTCGAAGGCATCAACGTCGTCAACTACCAGAAATGCGTCATCAAAGTCCTCAAGCCCGTCAAGAAGAAGAAGATCAAGCGCGAGATCAAAATCCTGCAGAACCTGTCGGGGGGGCCGAACATTGTCGCGCTGCTCGACGTCGTGCGCGACAGCCAGAGCAAGACGCCCAGCCTGATTTTCGAGAACGTCAACAACACCGACTTCCGCACCCTCTACCCCAAATTCCAGGACCTTGACGTCCGCTACTACATCTACGAGCTGCTCAAGGCCCTCGACTTCTGCCATTCCAAGGGCATCATGCACCGCGACGTGAAGCCGCACAATGTCATGATCGACCACGAGGCGCGCAAGCTGCGCCTCATCGACTGGGGCCTTGCCGAATTCTACCACGCCGGCACAGAATACAACGTGCGCGTCGCCAGCCGCTACTTCAAAGGGCCGGAGCTGCTCGTCGACTTCCAAGAGTACGACTACAGCCTCGACATGTGGAGTCTGGGCGCCATGTTCGCGAGCATGATCTTCCGCAAAGAGCCCTTCTTCCACGGCAACAGCAACAGCGACCAGCTCGTCAAGATAGCCAAGGTGCTCGGCACGGAGGAGCTGTTCGACTACCTCGACAAGTACGATATTGAATTGGATGCGCAGTACGACGACATCCTCGGCCGCTTCCCCAAGAAGAGCTGGCATGCGTTTGTCAACTCCGAGAATCAGCGCTTCGTTAGTAATGATGCGATTGACTTTCTCGACAAGTTGTTGAAATATGACCATCAGGTGAGCATGTGCCCTATCACACCACCTGTCCAACACTAATTACGCGTCTTAGGAACGGCTGACTGCAAAAGAAGCCATGGAACACCAGTACTTCGAGCAGATCCGCAAAGCCGAATTCAGCAACAGCACGCATACATGACGCTGCCTCTTAATTTTGGAACGCTTGGGCAAAGACGAAACTCCCGACATCACACAGCGCAAAGGCGAACAAGCACGCCCACATCCTCACCTCTCAGTGCTAGACCGCATGAACTGAATTGATTTATTCCCACTTTCTCCTTGTCCCTCCCCGCAAATCGTACACTGTATCAAACCACCCGACCTCCACGTCTATTCCTCCAAACTCAACACATGCAACTGCTCCAAACTCTCCTGTAACAGCTGCTGCTCGCTCAAGTAATCCTTCAACTTGCCCTCCTCCGCCCGCCTCACGTCGGGATTCACCTTGTCGCTCAACGCGCCCAGCGTCTTCTCCTGCTCCTTGACGGCGTCGGCCGCCTTTTGCAGCTTCGGCTGGATCTTCTTGATCTCCTTGTTGGTGTCGACCTAGACATTGCACAATTAGTCGTTGCTCTCCAGTTTGCTTCAATCGTGGCGAAAGAGAATACTCACATTCTGGCCGAGCAGAAGATACACGCCCGCAGCAGCCGAAACAGGATACACAGCAGCGCCCTTGGGCACCTCCTCGCCAGGCTTCAGCACGTTCAGCGCACTGCAATTCTTACCCGCCAGCGTCTTAATCGACGCCGCCTCAGCCGATGCAGTGCGATACGCCTCATCGGACAGAGGCCGCACGAACGCCTTGCCATCCTCTTTCACCCCGTGCTCTTGAATCAGCGAGCGCACGCCCTTGGAGCAGCCGAGGATCAACTCGTACGCGCGCTCGCTCTCCGCGTCGTCTAGGCTGGCGTCGTATTGCGGGTAGTCTGCGATGACGATGCTCTTGGTGGAGTCGCCTGGTCGGCGCGGCAGGCGTTGCCACAGCTCTTCCGTCAAGAAGGGCATGAAGGGGTGCATCATTCGCAACGCCTCGTCGAGCGCGGTGTACAGCGTGTCGATGGCGCTCTCCCGCTCCTCGGGCGTACCGTCGCGGATGATCGACTTGCTGTTCTCAATGTACACGTCGCACAGCTCATACAGCCAGTAGCGATGCAGAGCCTGCGTGGCGTCGGAGAACTCGCGCTTAGCGAGGTTGTCATTCACTTCACGCGCGGCGATGGTCATCTTGTGCAGGATCCAGCGCTCCGGGAGGCTCTCCTTGCCCGTCATGCCACCCTTTGCTTTGGGCGTGAAGTCAGCGGGGAGATTGCCGAGAACGTACTTGGTGGCTTGGTAGATTTTGTTGCAGAAGTTGCGGTAGCCGCGCATGACTTTGACGTCAAAGTTGATGTCGCCGCCGCCGGTGGTGTAGTTGATGAGGGAGAAGCGGAGGGCGTCGGCTCCGCACTCGTCGATGCCGTCCACAAAGGCTTTCTTCTGCCACTGCATCGCCCGCTCGACTTCTTTCGGTGCGAGATTGCCTTGTAGGAGCTTGGCGTTGAGCTCCTCGAGAGTAATGCCGTCCATGATGTCAACAGGATCAATCACGTTGCCGAGGGATTTCGACATCTTGCGTCCGTCCGTGTCGCGAATCAGGGAGTGGCAGTATACTTCGGAGAAGGGGATCTTGCCGGTCATCTTGAGGGAGAAAAATATCATCCTCGCCACCCAGAAGAAGAGAATGTCCCACCCCGTCTCCAGGACAGAGGTCGGGAACAGCTTCTCGAAATCATGCGTCTTCTCCGGCCAGCCGAGGGTCGAGAAAGGCCACAGTCCAGAACTGAACCAAGTGTCCAAGCAGTCCGGATCCCGCTCGAGCACAAACTCCCGATCACCGAACTTCGCCTTGGCCTTCTCCCTCGCAAGCTCCTCCGTCTCCGCGCAGAACCAGTGCTCGTAGTCCGCATCGTACGGAGAGTCCTTCGTCTTGGCGTAGTATGCCGGGATCTGATGTCCCCACCACAGTTGTCGGGACAGACACCAGTCGTCGACATTCTCCATCCACCGCACGTACATGTTCTCCGCTGTCTGGGGTTGAATCTTGATCGACCCATCCTTCACTACATCCAAGGCAGGCTTCGCGAGAGGTTCCATATGCATCCACCACTGCGGCTTCAGAATTGGTTCGATGATATCCTTGGATTTGCTGCAGAGCGGGATCTTCATGGGGTTGCTCTGCTTGCCCACGTAAAGCCCCAACTTCTCCAGCTCGGCAATGACGGTATACCGAGCGTCGAAGCGTCGCTGGCCTTCAAACAGCGGTCCGGCATTGGAGTTCATGGTGCCGTTGTCATTGAGGATGTTGATGAATTCGAGCTTGTGGTCCTTTCCTCGTCGGAAATCGTTGAAGTCATGTGCAGGCGTGATCTTGACGGCGCCAGTCCCGAAGTCCTTCTCCACCGTATCATCGGCAAAGATGGGCAAGAGGCGGTCCACGAATGGGTGCTTCACGTTCTTGCCCAGGAGATGTTGGTAGCGCTCATCCTTCGGATGCACCGCCACGCCAGTATCTCCCAACATGGTCTCCGGACGAGTGGTGGCGACTTCGATAAATTCATTCGTTCCATCAATGGGGTACTTGAAGTTCCATATGCTGCCGAACTCGATCTTCTTGTCGTAACCCGGCACGTCGATCTTGGTCGAGCCCTCGAGCTCCTTCTGATCCACCTCCAGATTTGACAGGGCGGTGTTGAGCTTGGTACACCAGTTCACGAGTCGGTTCGCGCGATAGATGAGCCCGTCGTCATGCAGCTGAACGAACGTCTGTCGCACGGCTTTGGACAACGTCGGGCTCATGGTGAAGCCTTCGCGCGTCCAGTCCATTGAGCCGCCCAGTCTCCGAAGGACTTTGTTGATCCTCGTGTGGTACTCCTCTTTCCACTCCCACACAGTCTCCACAAACTTCGGCCGCCCAAGATCGTGTCTCGTCATGCCGTTCCGTCGGTTGTACAGCATATTCTCCACCACACTCTGCGTCGAGATACCCGCATGATCGCAGCCGGGAACGTAAAGCACCGTCAAGCCCTTCATTCGGTTCCACCGGATCATGGCATCCTGCAGCGCCGTGGCCAAAGCATGTCCTATGTGCAAATTGCCCGTCACGTTGGGAGGAGGGATGGAAATGACAAAGGAGCCCTTATCCTTCACCTCTCCATTCTCCTTGAACTCCGGCAGATGGAAGCCCTGCGCCTCCCACCAGTCCATCCACGCACTCTCCACCACAGAGGGGATATACGCCTTGTGATACTCGTCGTCCAGCGGCTGCAAGATCTTCTTCTCACCCTTGGGCGTCTGCTCTACATACGGCGGCAGCTTCTCTTGCGTCTTCTTCTCCTTTTGCTTCGGCTTCGACGCCGCCTCCAAGGCCTTTTGCTTCTCTATCTTCGCAGCCAACTTCGCCGCCTTCTCGGCTTTCTGCCGCTCTTTCGCCAGCTCCTTCTCCGACTTCACCTTCTTTTCCGCAGATTTGTCACCGCCATCTTGACCTGGCGCATTCTGGCCTTTCAGATCGCCATTGGCAGCTTGAAGCACAGCGTCTTTGGTCTCGTTTGAAGGTGGGGGCGGCTGGCCCGACTGGGGCCCGGTTCTCTCGCCGGTGGCATTGTGTGAGGCGGCGTTCAGCGCCATTTTGGAGGCGTGTCTGATATTGTGCCGCGAGGGGAGGAGTAGAGGGGCGAGGCGATTGCGCCGGAGGAGCGCTCGTGCGAGTATCTTTGCGTGGGTGATGGAGGTAGACAATAGCTTTACTCTTTGAAGGCAAAGGTCATGGGCGCAGTGGATGGGTGATGTTGTAGGATTGTCGGTGTTGGCAGACGGTGCGGTGGTGTTTATAAGGAGGTATTGGACGGTGCGGTGATTGTGCAACGTGAGGGTATGAGCAATCTTTACATTCGACTCATCATCACGTTCGAGCTGGCCAGTGCGTTCCAAAATTCCAGCAGCTCGCTCGCTTCGCCAATGGCGGAAGGTGCGCCAACGCACGGATCACCCTGTCGTCAGGCTGAGAACAACCACACCATTGTCGTACATCGGCTGCCGTGGAGGAATCGGTTGAATCGGTTGATTGAATGACTGAGAAGGTCTGAGAGGATGTAAGAAGTTTCAATGTTAATTGAGAGTTTACGATCATTGCAGTCATAATACCAGTCGTACCGCCCCGACCGGCCATCAGCGCTATGCAAGTGTACAAGAAAATCAAGGTCTATCTATTGATCCTCCCATGCAGAGGTACATCTATTTCAATCACTTGCTTTCGTCAACACCCACAGCCTTCTCTTCATCCACTGGCTGACCGGCCTTGTGAGCCTTGGCATCTCTCTTTGCGTCCTTCTCCGCCTTGCGCGCGGCCGCATTCTCCACCTCCGCCTCCATGCCAGTCTTGGTTTCGGTGTGGTTGTACGTCAGCGTCTTCTTGCGAATGAGGAACGACGTGAGGAGGCCCGCGCCGGCAAAGGCGCAGTACATGGCCCACATGGGCTTCAGGGAATCGGCGAAGACGACTTGAGTCGGCAGGCGCTGCGCAGGGGGCAAAGCCTGGATGACTTTCGTGTTGGCTCCCGCGGCGCTTCCGCCGAGTTCCTGCGCCAGCTTCGGGCCGAGGATGCGCAGCAAGTCGGCGGACTTTTGCTTGACGGAGTTCTGAAAGACGACTTGGCCAATGACGACACTGCAGCTGGTCGCGAGCTGACGCACGAAGCCCAGCGTCGCGGTGGCAGTGCCGATGTCGCGCGGGTTGATGTGGGCCTGGAGGGCGATGATGGGCGCTTGGAACAACGGGCCAATGCCGAAGCCCGCGACGATCTGGAAACCAATGAGTTTGGCCCAGCTGGTGCGGGCGCTGATGTCGTAGAAGAGGCCGTAGCCGATCGTCATGAGGGTCAAGCCAAAGTAGATCGGGTAGAGGAATAGGCCCGTCTTCTTCACCCAAATGCCGGTGCCAATGCTGGAGATGGCGAGAGAAATGGCGGTTGGTAGTAAATCCACGCCGGAGTTGAGTGGCTTGGCGTTCCGGACGGCTTGGAAGTAGAGCGGTAGGCTGTCCGTTGTTAGCTGGACGAGATCACCACGGGTGGGGACAGGGAGACTTACTAGTACGAGCCGGAGATGAAGACGAAACCGTGGAAGAAGACGACGCCAAGGGTGGCGAAGCGAGTGACGCTGCCGAACAAGCTCATGGGCATGATGGGGTATTTGGCGAACTTCCACTCCCACACGCCAAAGAGTGCCCAGGTAGTCACGCCAAACACGAGCAGGCAAATGACCGTGGCAGAGTCCCATGGGAAGCTTGCTCCACCATACTCCAGGCCGAAGAGGAACATGAGCGTGCCGCCGACGACGGTGATGGACCCGACCCAGTCGATTGCCTTCAAGCCTTGCAGGAGCGGTGTCCGCGGCGTTTTGACATCGAGGAAGAAGAGCAGGATGAAGAAGGCGATGCCGTCGAGGGGCAAGTTGATGTAGAAACACCAGCGCCAGGTGACGTCTTCGGTGAAGACACCGCCCAGGATGGGGCCGAGCGAGGAAGCGATGGCCCAGACGCCTCCAATGAGACCGTAGAAGGCACCGCGATTGCGCAAGCTGAAGAGGTCACCAATGACAATGTTGGCGAGAATGATCAAGCCGCCGCCGCCGATACCCTGGATGACTCGAGCGACGATGAGCATGCCAATGTTTATAGAGAGAGCGGCGATCAGCGAGCCGACCATGAAGATGACGTTGGCACATAGCAGCATGGGCTTGCGGCCGAAGATGTCGGAGATTTTGCCCCACGAGGGGATGGAGGCGGCGTTGGCCAGCAAGAAGGCCGAGCCGATCCAAGTGTAGCCGGCGGTGGAGTGGAAGTTCTCGCTGATGGTTGGGAGGGCGGTGGTGATGATGGTGACGTCGAGGGCAGCGAGGAAGACGGCCAGACACAAGGCCAACATGATGACGGCGACTTTGCTCTTTGACCGGCCATCAATGCCCGACTTCTTCTCCTCCGCCTTGGTGGTGGTGGTGTTGTCCGCATCGTCCGATGCCGTTTCCTCGTGTGCCTCGTGGTCGCTCGATGCGCTCGAAGCGACACGCTCTGTCGTTCCTGTCTCTTTCTTCGCGGCTGTGGTGCGTGTTTCCTCGGTGGTGGCGGTGCTGGTGTCGTGCGCAGTGGCGCTCTCGTCCTTTTTTCTGTCATCCATCCTCGGTGTGTCGGCAGGGAGTTGTTTATGCAAGTGAGTGGTGGACCGAGTGCATCGCCTGGGTATTATTGATGGGTCGAGAGGCTGAGCGGAATATTGGAAACTCCACGAAACGCTTTATACCTTAGTATAGGGATTCCATGACGAGCGCGATGTATACAAAGCGAACGAGCGGAGTCGGGCTTTCGAGTGTCACCAAAGTTCCGGGCGCCGTCGGCGGGGCCACGTGAACCGGCGCCGACCCTCCCCACCAAATCTGAATACGAATGTTGCCGTGTTGGGACGGATAAATGGGGCCGGCACGCTGTTACTGCTTGGATGACTTTTCGCGTGCTCGCGACACTCGCCTCTGATTGGGCGGATCCGTGAATATCATAAACTTTCCACACCACTCCCTCTGCTCGGCTCCGAGGCGGCGTTTGGTAGACGGCAGTGTGGTCATTGATCATATCCTGTTCGACGAGCGGGATACGGGAATACGTGAGGCGCCGGCCAGTAGCCCACGGCCGAATGCTTGACGAATCAGATATCGACCCATGCATGCGCTACAGGCCTTCGCCAGCATCCCATCGCCTTCGATATGAGTGTATCCTCTGCCGCACGTGTATCCTGCCACTCACTGCGAAATGGCTGCATCGCGTTGGATGCTGAGGGTGACTGCACGCGCAATGACCTGTCCTTCTCCGTCGTCAGCAGCTCACGGCTCTCAACTTGAATTGTGTAAGTGAATGCCTGCGAATGGCCAAGTAAGAGAGTCACGCGATCCTCTATTTCCTCACCGTCTACTCCCATGCTTTACGCTGGGCTTCGTTTGTGCATCGCTCCTTCCCTCCCAGCTCCTTCTCTCTCAACAAACAAGCACCCCTGAGGTCATGTCGCCCAACCTTATTCCGACAACTTCTTTCACACCAGCACGACATGCGCAATTCAATGCACCGTCCAACAACATTTCCCCTCCCACAGCATTCAACCAGCACCCAAGCAAGACGATATGTGCTATCAACGGTTCGAGGAGGCCCGCTGTCGACACATCAAGATCACCGAGACAGCCTGCGACCTGGCAGCCGGCTTCCCCTTCTACATCAAAGCCGCCTGTCCCAACTACGAGTTGGAGAGAGTGAAGACGACGCAGCTCTGTGGGAGCGCGGGCTTCTACTGCCGTCGCGAGCTCGAAGGCGAGTTCTTTGAAGACGTCCACAGCAGTCTGATCGGATCTGCGCGCTTTGCCGAATCGCGTCTGCGAGCCCAAGCCGTCGCCATTCTGAAATGCGCCTTTGTCTACGAGCGGCAACGCGCCGAGCACTGCCGCCTGGCCAAGCCCGGCCTCTTTCCTCCATTTCACCTGCCACCACATGTCGAGGCTGGCATGGTCCCGGAGCTTCGCAAACATGTGTTTGCATTGGAAGCCAGGAGGCTTGATCATCCTTTCGAACCTGATTATTTCACCCTGGATCAAGTTCAACAGCCTCCAGCAGAAACACACAACAGCCCTGAAAAAACACCCAGCACCGCCACACCGCAGGTGAACGTCATGCCTCCCACGCCAGTCAAGCTTGCAACAATGTCGCTCTCTACCACATCCACGCCGATGATGAAAGAAGTCATCTTTGAGGAAATCCAGGTGGCTTCGAAGAAGCGACGTCGCCTTTCAGACATTTCGGACGCTGCAGATGTTCAGAGTCTTACGGCCACACCACCATCGCCAAAGGAACCGCGGAGAAAACCAGCCCTCCCAAAGCAAACTTCAGAACTCCGGCGTAGTACGCGTGCTCGTGCCAAGGTGGTAAACTATGCGGAGAGCGCAAGCTCAGAGGCTTCAACCGAGGACGCGTACCCAGAAAGATCCAAGGCGGACAGCTTTTCTCCTCCCAAGTCCGACTTGACGGCGTCACCAGCGAAGATAGACACCCCACCACGTCGCAGGAGCACTACGAGACAACGTCGAGACAATGCACCTGCTCGGCCCAGTCTCCTCAGGAGTAGCAGTTCGCTGGGGAGGTTGATTGAGGACTGGAAATCGAGAACTCCCTTGGCACCTGCTACTCCGCCGCAAGGTGTCCGATCCGGAGTCCTACATTTTCCCAACGGCCAGACAGTGGGAAAACATTACAGCCCGAGCTACGAATTCAGGCCCCCGCTGAATGGAATCACCCCAAGTCAAACGAACGTCAACCCCTTTCGGAAGAGCGAGTCGATGCATAACGCTCGTGTCTCTGCAGGCTCCAGGGGCACCAGTTTGGACTCACCGTATCACCACACGAACCCCTACGATTTGTCTCAGTCCAACGGCTTGCAAACATTGCCATCGTTTTCAAGCATTGACCCATACGAATCCAACCAATCCCAACATTCACGCGGACCCAATCTCTACAACGCGTACGCCAGCAAAAGTATGAGTTCCGCATCAAGGGGAAATTACATACAGCAGCCCATCATCGCCTCGCAAAGAGACACAAATCCAAAACAAGACTGGTTGATCAACACTCCTGCGTTCCAAAATACAGCGTCTCCACCGCATCCAGCAGCACGCGATCATCTCCAGCGAAGCTTCGCGCCACCGAGACATGAGCCTTTTGACAGCACCACAACATCATTCAGCATGCGCCCACAAGCAATGCAAGCATACCAGCAACACCTCAACTACAGCCGCATTAGACACGACTTCGACACGCCGCTAGATCCAGACCTGACACCGCCAGAGATCAACAGTACCTTCGATCCCCACAAGAGACGAGCACCGGCCTCCAGCCCCTTGCCCGCTGCCAAACGTGTACGTCCCTCACTTTCCAGCGGGGATTTCGAGGCGGCAGATGAAGCTCGCCACGCTCGGCAGTGGGATTCGGATTCGGCTGTTATCCTGCCGTCGCCGCCAAAGGTACCAAAACAGGTCGATGTGGCTGGCTGGAGTCACGGTCAGCACTACGGCGAAGGAGAAGGGTACCAGGCATCGCCTCCGAGAGTTCCGGCTGCGGGTTTTGCTCCTACGGCAGTCATGGATGCTCCCTCGCTGGGGCGGACAACGAGCTTCGAGTTCGAGTTTTGAGAGATCTCGGGACTGTGGAGGTTGCGATTCCGTTGTGATCAGGAACGAATTCATGACACTGCAGCGACTAGTTATGAGGTACTCCAAATAAGAAGGAAAGCGCTGTGCGCGATTTGATCATTATACAAGACGCTCTACCGGCAGTGCATGCCTTTCTCTAATCCCGTCACATAGTATCGTACAAACAAATCGCCGGACTCCTCGCTGAAATACCCAGCCAATCCACCCATGTATACCCCCTCCAAGCCAGACCCAGTACTCACATCGACGTAACCCTCATCCCGCCCTCCCTCCTCTTCGGCCGTAAATGAATCACCGACTCCAATTCCCGCAACATATTCGTATTCGCATCCCTCTTCGCGCGCAGCACGGCCTGGCGCTCTCTCTCCTCGCGCATCCGGCCAATCCGCTCTTCGCGCGTCAACGGACTCCGCTGTCGGGGCATCGCGACCGCTTCGAACACTTCCTCGTCGGACGTCGTGCCTGTGCCGAGAGAGGATCGATTCGAGGGCGAGAAGGGATCGCCTGTTAATGCTTTGAGGGCTGCGGCTAGTCCGGCGCTGCTGCCGCTGTCTTCTTCTACGGCTGTCAGACCGCCTATACTCGACACGACGGAGCGCGGACTCGACGCGAGCGAGGAGAGTCTATTTTCGTGCTTCGTCAAATTGGATTGCAGCGACGCCTTCCCCGCCTCCCAAGCTTGCATCAGCTCCTTCAAATCCTCGCCAATCGACTCGTACTGCGCCATCAGGCTCGGGCCGAGATCAGTCGGATCTTCGGACAGCTCGATGGAGCGATTGCTTTCTTCGCGCAGGACTTGCATTTTCGCTTGCAGCGTTTTGATCCCGGCGGACAGCGTGGAGATTTTGCGCACTTGGCTGCGTAGCTTTTCGCGCGCGGCGGAGGTTTGTGGGCGGGAGGGCGAGGGGCTGGTTGGGAGGGTGAGGACTTCCATGTCGCGGAGGATATGTTGGATTTTGTCGGCCGAGGGGCCGAGGGCGGTGTCGGTGATGAGTTTCATGGCGTCTGTGGCGAGGCGCCAGCGGGCGAAGTCGGGTTTGCCGCCGTCTGCTTCGAGGGACATGAGGGTGCTTAAGGTGAGGCGGCGGAGGATGCTGGCGCGGAAGCTGAGCACGCGGAGGGACTTGAGGGAGTCCAGATCGTCTTCCGGGCTGGGTGTGGAGCTGTCGGCGTTGAGGGCGTCTGCAATGTCGGCCGGGTGCAGGTTGTAGACCTCGGAGTATCTCTCCAGATCGTCTTTGTCAATGAAGTCTCGTAGAATTGTACAGGCGTGAACGCAAGTCGGGAGAAGAGTGGAGTAGGCTTTGTGGAGGCATTGTCGAAGCCGGAGACATCGTCTGTTCGCGCCATGGTCCTCGATTCTGGACGCAGGACCCAATGGACTACTCAAACGGTATCCCCTTGACACGAGCTCCACCTCTTGAATCAGGGACAGCGCGGAGCTAGCGGAGACTTCGAAGGACTGCCAGTTGGCAGTCAGGTTGGTGACTTGAGTGACGGCATTCCAACGCAAGAATTTCAGCCACTGCCGTCGAACGTAGGCATAGCCGGCGATGAATATAAGAAGGAACACGAGTAGCACGAGGACAATCCTGCTCTTGCTGATGCCGCCGTCATGACTGCTGCGGCCCCAATGGATGAGGTATACCAGGGCAAATGCGACGGCTGCGGTGAGACCGGCGCCATAAAGAGAACTTGTTGCGATCGGGTTGGCAGGCGCATGGTCTGGCGTGCCGTCGAGAGAGATACCAAGACCTGGCGCGGATGGCGGAGGAAGTGCGCCTTGGTCGAGGTATTCGTTAAGCAATTGGGAAGCGACGATGGTATAGCGGAAGTGTTCGAGGAATCGAGTGTTGTCTGCACGTCCTAGACGGGAGTTCCACGCCGACGACCATGCATGATGCAGCTGCTGCACGCGTCCCAGCGGCTTGGTAGGAATGTGGGGAGTTGTCGGCTTGGGCAGGCGTTTAAGGAGTCGCGCGTATGTGGGTTGAGGAGCAAAGGGAGTCTGAGGAGGGTGGCCGTCGGAGTGTCGGTCATCGTGGAGATCTTCGTCGTCGGTGGTCGGATCGAATTGCCCTTCGCCTGGATGACAGGTGGGTTAGTGAATGCTAGTCACGTCGCGTGGAGCAGCGCGTCGGGAGGGCGTTTCACCTTCCAGGTATGCGGCGAGCGGGGTCTCGCGCGAAAGGACTGTCTCCATCCATCCACTTGCGCCAGGTCATGTCATGTTCGGGCTAGTTCCCGGCGTATGCGGTGTGTATGAGAAGTGGACGCATGTTCGACGTAGGAAGGATGGGGTCAATTACTTGGTCACGCGCCACATTCGCGTTGATTGGTTCGCGCGGCGCGGCGCTGAGTCAGCGACGTCAACGTCACATCAGGCTCTGGCCTGCAGGACGACATATATAAACAGACGTCAACCCGCCTGTGCAACACTCCCGCACCGGCTAAACCTCGCTCCCTTTTCATGACTATATAGACGATAATTTTGTGCTCGAACTTCACCAATCACTTGCAGTTCTTCGCTAAAGTCTGTTCAAGTGATTGGTCCCTCACACTTCCCTCGGTGACGAAAAAGTGAAGTGTGAGGTGCCCCCTCCCCCCTGGTGAACTGCTAATATCTAGGCTCTTCTCTAAAAAAGATCAAAACCAGGCCCTATGAAAGTCCGAAAGGATGAATGTGCGCGGCTGAGTTTGGCTTCACCTCGAAGGTGTTTCGTTTTTGATGTTTTGCGGTGTCAGGCTATCAAGGGTGAGGGTTCGAGTGTTGTGAATTGGGGGGGGAATTGTTTTTGCTGACTCAAGGAATGGAATGTGCGGAAAGTCACGCATTCGAATGACGAAAGGGGGAATAGTCTTTCATTTTTGCGTGTTGACAGTTCAACTACGGTGGATCTTCGGCTCTGGTCTCAGAGATATATCGCCATCATTAACGTCTTCCCGCTCGCCAGCTGGTCTGGCGCAATCGTGGCCGTTAGCAGACCAGCTGGCAAAAACTCGTGGCTTTCCATCAGAAAGTTCCACCACTGTACTCCCTCTTCTCGCCTGCTACTTGTAGCCAGGCAGTGGCGTTCATTAGACTGTCCACGCCCTCACCCCTTACTTTCGCCGGCCTTGTGCTAGCAATCATCTTCGACGAACAAACATCAAACATTTAGAGACGGGTGGTTGCCCCACCCAACATATCAATCTTCGGATTGGTATCCAGTCGGTGCTCAACTGAGAAGGTTGCACCGCGACAATTTTTTTTGGTTATGCTGTAAGTATGTGTTTAAGAGTGCGGTAGCATTGTTAAGTAGATTACGAGAGCCTTTGAGATTCGACATTGATAGAGAGCTACGTACTTCGCTAGACTCATAATCATTGCGCCTGATGTACCAGCATTGAGATCGTCGAGCTCCTGGACTCAAAACTCAGCACAATGATGGTCACTGCCCACGCTGAAGACGCCACAAGACCCCCATCCCATTCCCACCCCGAGCGCGAATTGACTGCCGCAATGGCTAGACGTCATTCCACGACAATCTCCTTCACCTTTTTCCCCGCTTTGTAGACGGTCGTTGTGACCTTGACCGATGGAGAAAGCAGTACTTTGACCTCAACGTGACTTGTCTCGTTGTCCGCGTTGACCACACCCGGTTCACCTTCAGTTGCATGCGTAGCGTCATCGATCACGACTTCCGTATTCTCTGTCTGCGTCCCTGTCGTCTGCTGTGCCGGTTTCTGCAGCGTTGGGGCCTGCGTCGCCTCAGAATGCTCGCCTGCAATGCGTGGTGCTGACTCTTTTGTGGATGTTGGCTCGCTTCGCTCATCCACTCGATGAACTTTCTCGCTGTCGACTGCCAGGTCCGCATCGGTTGCTGGTTTGTATGGCTCGTGTCGGTTCTGGCGGATACTGGAGCTGCTGTCCCAGTTCCGCGGCCCGATACGGAGGCGTGGTCCCGTTCGCGACTTCTCAGTTGTGAGAACACCTTTCTCGTCTTGAGTCCGCTGTCGAGCCTGCAAAGCCCTCAGGTCTTCCATAGTGATGTAATGCTTGGGAAGGACAATGGGACATCGCTCTGACTCAAGTCCGGCAGCCTGCTGATGGTCGGCGTTGGCAGGAGAGTGTTTCGCGCGTTGCTGCTCACCGACAAGTGACGAAGATCGTTGCATGGTCACCAGCCTGACTGCAGGGGCAATTAATTCGCCCTGTGGCAAGCTGTTCTGCGAAGCCATGTTAGTGAGGATGACGAGTGCGCCGCTGGTGGGATCCCTACCGGATGTGGGCGGTGAAAGACGCGCCACACGCGCAGTGGCTGTGCTGGGGGTTCTCGTTGCGATGCTGGCGGGCAGTAGGGTGACGATTAGGCGTGACAAAGAGAAAGGGCAGCTTCGAGATTGGAGGTTGTCGGCGCGCAGCCGAATGGTGGCACGAAGCTGCGTGAATCCGGCGCTGTGAAGAGAGCAGTGATGCTCAACAGTGAATAACGAAGTCTGCGTCAATGTGCATCAAACTCGGGCCTTGGGCCTTTGCAGGGGACAAACGATGCAACAGCAATCATGCAGGAGGGAAAGATGGCCAGTACCTTAGTCTTGGAGATGAATGCCTGAGGCATGACCAGATTCACAGACTTACACGTGACAGGAGGTTTGTTCTGCGATCGATTCATTTTTCTTTACAGCAAACAATCAATTACACCTGAGCTGCTCGTCATCAAGTGACCTGCAGACTTGCCTCTTTGTCCCACGAATAAATCAATTTTGTGAGGGCTGCACGCGGAGGCAGGCCACCATCAGGATTTGGACGACCAGCACGCCCGCGTTCATGTTCCGACGCATCGCTGGTCTATCATATCGCTGCTGTGCAATGCTATATCTCACTTCGAGATGGGCAAGAATGAGTGGCGGACACAGCCATCATAGTAGTCGCTGCAAGCCTTGTGGGCACAGGAGCGAACGAACAGGTGAAGTCGAAACTGCTCCAAAGATCTCCAGCTTGATGTGGGTCTTCCACGAGCCCTTGAATTGCCCAGCCTCGCCAGCGTATACCCAACAAGGATAATGCAAAAACATGCTCATTCAGCGGCAATCTGACTCGAGAGGAGTTTCCATTACTGTCGTGATGGAAATGATCGTCACCTCGAGAGCAAAAGGCCTGAATCTTGCTCAATGACCATCAATGTGACGCTCAAGTGCATTGAATGGAAACCTTGGGACAATGTAAGGAGTGCACGCCTGACTTTCATGATGCAAGTTTGGTGATACTCGCTCGCATTGAGCAAATTGTTCAAAAAGCTCAGCAATGTCATCATCAGAATCTATCTATCTCTCTCAAACTCCCCCATGTCCACGCCTCACGCCCAATCGAAACTCTCGGTATGCAAGTAAACCTCACCCGAGCTCGAGCCCTTGAGAATGCCCAAATTGGCTCTCGCCACCGCATTCCGCACATCATGCTGCATCGTCCCGGGCCCGCAAACAAACACGCCGATGGAGTCTCCGTTCCCACAGCTTTTGCCCGTCTCTTCTTGAATGATGAGCGGTAGGTCCGGTCGGCCGCGGTATTCTTCGCCAGCTGCTTTGTCCGGCGACGAGCCTCCCTTTGCATCTTTGTTGTCCATCTCGATGTTGAGTTCTTCCAGTGAAGAGGATGCGGTCGAGTCGTCTGGACTTGTGGAAGGATTGTGGGTATCAGAATGCCTCTCCGCTTCGCCAGTCAGATAGACTTGCACGTCGATCTCGATCGCGGAGGTGTCGAGTGAGTACTTTCGCAGCAGCTCGTTGATGGCATTGTGATACCAGACACGGGTAGAGGTATCCCTGGTAGCCAGTATCACTCTCATTGACTGAGATCTGGCCAAACTTGAGTCGTTGGTGCCTTTCTCGAGGGCAGGCTTGCTCTCTTCTGAGGAGATGGTTTCCAGAGGTGCATCTCGCTGCATCCATGGCAGACTACGCCGAGCAAACTCTTCGATGAAGGACAAGGACCAGCCTGCTCCAGAACCACCGGCAATCACCACAAGTCGATCGCTGCCGTCGAATTTGCTCATATCAAGACCGCCATACGGCCCGTCCACTAGCACCGGAACAGAGACCCCCGGCCTCGATAAAGCATAGTTGTAAAGGCGTGCAGTGAAACCGCGCTGGTGACGGATATAGAAGGTCGCAGTCGACTGTCCGTCAAATTCCGGCAAGGAGCAGATGGTGAAGGGGTGGGATGAGAAGGCGTGAATGCCGAAACTTGTGAAGCGCAGGAAGCAGTGCTGCCCGAGAGCCCAGTCGAACTTGGCGGGGACCTCGATGCGAGTGAGGCCGTTGTCTTCGACGTAGATTCGTGCCTTCTGGTTGGTGCCGTGTTCGAAGATGGTGCGCACCCAGGCGAAGACGAAACACGGCACATACACTGCTGCGGTGGCGATGAAGTAGTCCCTGGCCATGTGTCAGTGGAAGCGTCGTTGCCGATAATGGCGAGATGGGGGCCAGACTCACCATGATGTCAACGTGGCACCGCAATGCCAGAATAGAGTAACGATGAATACGACCACTACGAGCAAATGCGAAGCTTTGAAGAACTCGTAGCCGAGAAGCTTGCTACAATGGAGTCAGCGAGGCACTTCGCCAGCCATGCAAGACAGAAGTGTACGTACCGAATCGAGCTGTGGGATGCAAAGGTGAGCCAAGCTTGGCAGATGATGGCGACAATGCCTGTCCAGTAGAACACAAGAGCGCCCTGGGTGAATTGTTCCACCATGATGTGGAAGCGGATCGAGTACACGATGAAAGGGAAGGTGTGCAGCAGCGACAGGATGAAGAAGGCATACGCGATCCATCGATGGAAGAATTGGAGCTTTTCGTGTGGTACGCCGGTCAGCAGGGTGATCCAGTTGGTCTTGGTCGAGGTTGCACTGTCGACGTTAGATTATGTGTTTTCGTCCTGAGGGAAGAGGCGTGACTTACAAGACGAACGGCATGCATGCCAGAGCCAACCATCCGGATCTAGTTGCTAGCGGCGGTGAGTGGCCGTAGGAGAGACTGGGCCAGTAGTACGGCTGCGGGACGAGATCCATGCCTGTGTCATCGGAGATTAGAACAACCATGCCATCCTCAGGACAAAGGGTACGCTGGAATCTTACAAAAGAAGTAGACGACTCCAATTGCTGCCAGAAGCAACAACCCAATGGGTGCCGAGTTCCATCTCAGGCGTTCGATGTGGAAGCCGCGGTAGGCAAGATATCGAGTTGCAGCAATCGTCTTTCGCCATAGTGAAGACGAATCTCGTTTCTTGCGTAGTACGGAGAGTTGTGTGAGGAAGTGGCCAATGATGAAAATCCCGATGCTACACATGAAGAAAGCGACGGTCGGCAAGGCGAATACGTGATCGGCTTGGTACCTGGCGGCCTTGTCAGTCGAATCGAATTGAATCCAGTTAGGCGAGTCTTACCAGAAATGCCACTTTTCCTGGTAGTATTCACACTGCTCCGGCGTGAAGCCATCGCAATCGAACGCACGACTCGAATGCAGTTCTGCAGTATAATCAGCATCGCGGTGTATGATCTTGCACCATGTACTACTCACGCAGCGGGTAGGAAAGCCAGGCCGCGACCTCTGCGTGCATGTGCATGATTGTGTCGCAAGGCTGAGGGTCGTGCTCTGCGTTGCTGGGGGCCGCTGGGGAACTCGGAGAAGGAAACGAGATTTTTATGGCGGAAAATGATCACCAGCGGGCTAGAGCAGTTTTTGTGGTCGTCAGGAGTCGGATATCCTACTCAGGAGTGGAGGTGAGGCCGTTTCACGAAACTTGCTCAGCTAAGACGTGAGTACATAAAAATTGGGTTTATGTGCTCACGGGGGAGGCTTGGCTGGTAGCCTTGGCCTGCCACGCTTATCGACACTTCGCTCGCGAAAGGAATACAAGGTCGACATGTCCGCATGCGTGTCTTGGTCTTTCCATCCTCACCTGGTCCATATCGTTTTGAAGGCGCCGCGCCTCCGGACACATTTTCACGACAAAACTCGCTCGGCCGGGTCAGCAGCATCGAGCCTTCTTCGATCCAGCCTTACCGCCGCCAACATGCACGACATGAGTATGACCATGTCGACTTCGAGTTCGCCGACAATGACCATGTCAGGAATGGCAATGGGCAGCTCAACATCATCATCGATGCCGATGTCAGGACATCACGGCACGATGATGGGCATGGACGCAATGGCCATGACCTTCTTCACCTCCACCGGAACGCCACTCTTCTCCATGCCGTGGACTCCAATGACCACCGGCCAATATGCAGGCACTTGCATATTCCTCATCGCCCTGGCCGCCATCTGTCGAGGCTTGCTGGCCATCCGAGCACACATCTTCGACATCTTCGCATCGCTGAAGCGCGGGCGGTACGAGAAGCCCGGGTTCGCGCCGCATATCGCTGCTGATGGCCCCGCTCGACCGTGGAGGGCTTCGGAGGCGGTGGTCGTTGGGACGATGGACACCATCATTGCCGGCGTCGGATATCTCTTGTGAGCGGGCTTCGTTGACACGACCTACCTTTGTTCAAGTGACTAATGTTGCATCAGGATGATTGCGGTGATGACGATGAACGTGGGCTACTTCCTCTCAGTACTCGCCGGCGTCTTCCTCGGCAGCGTCGTGTGTGGGCGGTTCATCGCGAGCTTTGGTAGCCACTGACGCACCCGTGGGAGTAACGAGACGTCACATGTGGGCATGATAACGAAAGGTCGGACGCAGGGGAATACACTTAACAGACAGTGCATGCATCGTGGCCGAGACCTCGTTGATGGGTCCTGTTCAGTGCCATTCGTGCTGGGACAGCATGTTGAAGGTCGCATCGCATGTCGGCCTTGGTGCTAGCGGCAAGGACGGTCCTTTAATCGAGGGGTACATGTACGCACCAAATTGTATCAGACCAGATCACGACTGGCGTCCGCCCTTTTCCAAACCGGGCAAGGCTTTGCTGCCTTTTGTAGCGTGTGCTCCGCACACGATGTCACTGTCTCGCCGCGGATACATGCAGTAATTCGTTGCCGCGATTGCCGCTGGTCTCGTATCGCGAGACGATCCCGCGATGCCGCCGGCAGGTTGTGTGGTTCGCTATGGTCAGGGAGAGGCCTTGAAGACGTGTGCGGAAGAATTGCAAGGCCGGTTCGATGTTGCTGGCGTCGTGCCTGCCTAATTAAACACTTGCCGCCAAGGTGCTGACAGATCGCGGCTTCCCTTTCGGTGCATTGCTACCCGAGCGAACTGTTACGTCACCCCGCGCGGGATGCGAGTGGACGCGGAACCGCACCTCAGATTCGGAATCCAACCATGAGGCTTCCACTCCTCCCGGACGGCTTTGTCAACGTTGACAAAGACACCAGACACCGGAGAGCGCACCGCGTTCGGGCCTCGATCCATCATCCTCGACTCCCGGCCGCGCCACACGTGAAATGCATGCATGTCGGTGGCAGTGTCGGAAGGCGACGAAAATAGAGAACTGTATAGCATGTCAGCACAGTCATCACTCCGTGCACTGCACCTCCAGGTACGGAAGGCAGCCCGCATGCGCCTCGTCGAGCAAAAGAACTGGCCCGAACTAAACTCGTAGCGCTATGCAGAACCGACGAACCACACGACCCGCGGCGCGGGACCACTTTGTTCTATCGGAGAATCGGCACTCTGGCTTGTGACCTTGTTCCCTACCTTGCTTCGTACTTTCTTCCCTGACCATACGCGACCCGCAGCACACGGGAACTGGCGCGCTCCCATCTGTACCATACGGGTGTCACCCCGGTTTGGAAGCGCCATGCTATTGTACTTGACTCATCTAAACCTAGCCCGTCGGCCGCGCGCGCGAAATCGGGCACACTCGAAACTCATGCCACCCGCTTCTCTCCTTCCAGAAGCGTCTGGACGACTTCTCCCCCGTCGCACTCCGCTGACAATGCATCATGGGACACCCGCCCGCGGCCATGTAAGCGGTGGCGATGCCTCTTCTTTATTCTTCCCTGTCCCTTTGCCGCTCATTCGCTCGTCAGTGGCCTGTCCGTCCATTTACTTTACTTTCTCTGATTCCTCCCCTGCACCATCATGCGCGTCCGTTCGTCAACATCTCAAATGTCTGCCGACTCGTCACCATATGAGGCAAATCGATCGGCACTACTAGGCACGGGCCTTGCGTCAATCTAGTTACTCTTCACTCGTCGGCACTGTGCGCGGACCACTTCATATCTCAGAGCACACGGACTTTGACCGCGCAGCAGTGACAGCGCTCTCTTTCATCCACCTCGGAACAGCCATGAACGACGATCAGCGCATTGCGGCCTGTCGGACAAGCGTCTCACAGATCTACCATATGCTCAACCACGCGCCGCAGACTTGGCGAAACTACGTCGATCTGGCGCGCTCGGTGATTGTCCACGTCGATGCCACTACCTACATGCAACGGCCTTCCGACGTCTCCGAACAAGCGTGGATGATCGGAGGCCTGCAGCAGCTAGCATTCTTGGACTCTGACCGTAACCTCGTTGACGACATAGCCGCGTGGTGCTCACGACAGTGGTTGGCGCTTCTAGAGAGAGACCGACACAACGTCGCGGCGTTACGAGGCATCGGGCAGTCGTGGCTGGTGCGCGCACAGCCTGTTCTCTCCCGCATCCACCATCTCGAAGGCAGCTCGTCGTCCAGTGGTGACTCTTCATCAAGGTCCGCAGGATCGGGGTCGGGATCTGCATTGAATCAGAACACCGCGGACGAAGTGACGACCAACGCGACGGCGGACGAGGCTGAGCGTAGAATCAACACGCAAGAGTATGTGGAGGCTCGACAATACTTGCAGCCGGCGACGGAGTATCTGAATCGAGCGGTCGCAGCGGCTACCACGCAGGAAGCACTGTCTGGTGATCTTTTGGCTACGGTGAGTGTCAGTAAAGAACACCAAGTGCGAAGATCTCTTCTATACTGACGAAACGCCGGCAAACGAAGACCGCAGAAGCCTTCATGTCTCTTGGCAACGTCAGTAGCCCACGGAACAATGAACGGCACTTCCACCGGGCTTTGCGACTGCTTCGTGCCGCCGCTGCGACACCCGACTACTCTCTGAACAGGTATCTTCAACAGTATGTAACCTCCAAGCCCAGACTTCTCACGCGTGTAGATGCTGACGGGAATACAGATACCTGGACGACTACGGTCGTCTCCTCGACTGAGCACTTCATATTGTGACACCATTGGCATAGCGGGTACGACGGCGGGCATTGGGACAAGACGCACAAGCATGGGACGACAAACAAGCATCTGGGCAAGGTTTCGCATTTGGGAGCGGGAAGAGTCGGGTTTCAACACAACATCAGCGGTCTGTGACGATTCTGTCATGGAAAGTCGGCGTGCGGGACACGTCGCTGCGTTAGAGGGCCAAAATGGTTGATCGACATCCGCCACGGGACAGCAATTGTCTCGTCGGCAACGAGGGAATTGGCGAAGTGCGGTTTGGGTTTCGTTGCGGATTATTAAGGAATTGCTTTCGCATCAGCTTTCGCACCTGACCAATTCAACGAATAACGTCCGTGCCGTTTTCGGCCGCTCGGGCCGCTCTCAAAGGTGTCCGCTTCTCGGAACTTCCAACAGACGACTTCCGTACGCTCTCATCATCTTCTCCTCAGCCATCCCCGTGTTTCTATCCGCACACTGCCTCAAACTCACCTGCGATCTGGAATCATCCGCTCTCTCACGTCTCGTGCAATTTGCAGGTCGGTGGCAAGCGGGTACACGCAGACCCGGTGCGCAATCAAGACGCTACACTTCCCCGACACGCACCACGAACGGCCTCGAACGCACGATTCCGACAAAGCAAGATGCTAGATGAGAAGGAGCTGATCACCCGGCCAATCGTGCCCGAGAGCGTGCAGCACAATGGTCGCGTAAGTCCAGTCAGCCTCTCGCGTCATCACCATTCCCCCATCTCCCAATCATCCCACCCACCATCCCTTCATGTCCGACAAGCCACGTACGCTAACCTGCACCTTGCCACTCCCAGACCGTCTCAAACATGCGCGCCCTTACCGCCTCGCTGTTTGGCGTCGCCGCCGGCACCCTAGGCCTGGAATCCATCCCCGGCTTCATCTTCTACTTCCTCGGCACCGCTGGCGTGTCCCTGCTGATCTTCAACTTGAAGGCCGACGGCAAGCCTGCGGCCTACTTTTACAATCCCTTTGGCGATCTCTGGTTCGGCGATCTGTTTGGCGGCCTGATGTCTTTTGTGCTTACCTGGACGCTGTTTTACGGGCTGTGCAAGGCGTGACGCAGTTGCCCCGGCTGGTGGCCATTGTGCCGGGTTCTGGCGGCATGTGATCTACGTGAGGCGATGCGACGAAGCTCAGGAGTGGCATCCGGTGGATTGCGCCACTCACGACTCCGTTCAGAGCGCTAGGCTACAGCTCCTGCGCCGCGGAGAGTTGGTGCGGAATGATGATGCAGAGTGGCGGGAGAGGCTTTGGTGCTGGCATGGTACTATCCTTGCTCGGGCAGTACCCCTTTCTCTGTCATGACGCCAGTGGCGTGAACAGGCTACGCTGCGGATGAGATCTGGATGCATCTCAATAAGCAAGACGGAAAGATCCGATGATGTCTGCTTGATTTGGAACGCGGTCTGCCATCGTGGCGGGCTAACGATGTCTTCGCTGGCGTTCTCTAGCCTCTCACTCGACGCATTCGTCATGCATGCAGCACGCATTGCAGCAGGGGACTTTTGGCTCCGCTTTCACGAAACCGCCGCCTGATCGACAAGTGGCGACACAGTGGCACGGAGCCTTCGGAGGGCATGTGGGCCTGTTCCAGCGGCTTCATGTCGCTTGGCTACTGTGTTCAGAACTGCCGACTGCTTCATTTGACTGCATTTCAACCACTTTGGTCGAGTGTGATGGGATGGACTATTTGCGCCGATTGCGTGGCAACAGGGATAATCATTCACTATCATGCAGTTGATCAATGTTCGTTCTCATACATCATCAAAGCACTGACCCTCAGACATGCCGTAGGCATGTAGTAATACGAGGTGTAGTAAGTAGTACGTGTAGTGATTGCGCGCCTGAGGCAGCATCACGTGAATTAAGCTTCAATTTGCAGTCGCGCGTCGGACGCGTTTCCCCGCGATTCAATACTTTTCCCACAGGCCTCCAAATCAAACAAGGTCATCAACCACTTTACCACTGCAGCCTTCCACAACAAATCGGACTGCCTCCCAATCCTACAGCGCCCATCCCTTATAGACACCGCCAATCAAGGACCACCACTAATCGCAAACATGCTGGAGGCACGACTGGAGCAGGCCGCTCTTCTCAAGAAGGTCAGTCGATCACGCAAGAACAAACAGTGCACACGAGGGAGCACCCTCCACTAATAACAGCCTCGACCCAGGTGGTGGACGCCATCAAAGACCTGGTGCAAGACTGCAACTTCGACTGCAATGACTCGGGCATCGCGCTGCAAGCCATGGACAACTCGCACGTCGCGCTCGTGTCGATGATGCTCAAGTCGGAATCCTTCTCGCCCTTCCGCTGCGACCGCAACATCGCGCTCGGCATCAACCTCACCTCCCTCACCAAGGTCCTGCGCGCCGCGCAGAACGAGGACATCCTCACGCTCAAGGCCGAGGATGCGCCGGACGTGGTGAACCTGATGTTTGAGGACAGCAAGACGGATCGCATGAGCGAGTATGATATCAAGCTGATGGATATTGATCAAGAGCATCTGGGCATTCCTGATACGGAGTATGCGGCCACCATCTCGCTGCCTTCGTCGGAGTTTCAGCGCATCTGCCGCGACTTGTCCCAGTTGTCTGAGTCTGGTAGGTGACACAAGAGGATGGGTAGAAAACCAGACACTAATGCATATATCACAGTGGCCATCGAATGTACAAAAGAAGGCGTCAAGTTCAACTGCTCGGGAGACATCGGCTCGGGCTCGGTGTCGCTCCGCCAGCACACCAACGTGGAAGACGAGAGCAAGAACGTGGAGATCAACCTCAGCGAGCCCGTCGCGCTCACCTTCTCCCTCAAATACCTCGTCAACTTCTGCAAGGCCAGCGGGCTCAGCGACCATGTCAAGCTGTGCTTGAGCAACGAGGTGCCGCTGCTGGTGGAGTACGCGCTGGCCAACAACAGCTACTTGAGATTCTACCTGGCGCCAAAGGTACGCGTGGTCACATTCTTACTGTCGCTTGTGAGAGGACTGTCACTAATTCCAGACTGCAGATCGGTGATGAGGAATAGATTGACCACTCTACCTCGAAACGATGCATGAGGGTGGAAAGGCGTTGCAATAGGATACGGAAGGGTCGAGTTGCCTAGAGCGGCAGGCTTCCAAGAGTTCATCATAGGTCATCTGCGCCCGTAGTGTTTTTAGTCGTCAACAGTTCAGTCTCAAAGATCGTAAATGTCGGCGCTTCCAAACTCCCACCTCCGACCCGGGAATTTCCCTTCCTACCGTTCCGACCTCGCCTTCCGATATTCGCTATCATCCTCGCTCTTCCGTGCTATTCATGGACGTGATTGCGCCATTGCCTATTGTAGAATTCCGACGCGACTCAGATGGCCAACGATGAAGTGCCAGAGACTCACGTTCTGGCCATTGCAAGCCATGTGGGTTGCCTCCTTCATCCGTTCATTCTTCACCGGGCGGCCTTCCCTCCGATCAGCTAGCTAATGCGCGATATCAAAGGTCACCTCCGGGTAAGTCTGTCCCATCAGGAATACCAACTGGACGGCTGAAGGTCGACGTTTGTCCAGCTATGTCGGCAACACCATGGCCACCTTCTGCATGCAGACGCTCGGGTGCGAGGTGTCGGCCATCAACACCGTGAATTACAGTAAGCCATGCGCACGTGACAACTCCCGTCCACGGCAGAGACCAACACCATGACTCCCCGCAGGCAACCACGTAGGCTACAAGCGCTTCAAAGGCCGCAAAAGCACCGCAGACGAAGTCGCCGAGCTCTACGCCGGCCTGAAAGATGCAGGCCTCAACAACTTCGACGTCCTGCTCTCGGGCTACTGCCCGTCCGCCGCGCTCGTCGAGCAAGTGGGCATCATTGCCCGCGAGCGCCGCCTCGAAGCTAACACCTCGCCCGGCTCCTTCTTCTGGATCCTCGACCCCGTCATGGGCGATAATGGCCAAATCTACGTCGCGGAGGAGACGGTGCCGGCGTACAAGAGCCTGCTGCGGGACGCGGATCTCATTCTCCCAAACCAATTCGAAGCAGAGCTGCTGTCCGACGTCAAGATCCGGGACTTCGACTCCATGCGTCAGGCCATCCGAAAACTCCACCAAACGTACCAAGTGCCGCACGTAATGATCACATCAGTTCGCCTACCCCCCACGCAAGCCAACACGCCATCGAAAGAGCCCCACCCAGCAAGCATGGCGAAGCTCTCCGTCGTAGGCTCGTCCGCCAACTCCAAAGGCGAGCCGCGCATGTTCCGCATCACCGTGCCCGCGCTCCCCGTCTTCTTCTCCGGCACAGGCGACATGTTTTCCGCCTCGCTCGTTGCGCGTCTCCGCGAAGCGGCGCAGCACGCCGGCCTCCTGCAGACGGAGCACTGGCAGTCGCCCGACGACGTGCAGAGTGCAGACCTCCCGCTCGCGAAAGCGACGGAAAAGGTGCTGGCTTCGATGCATATTATTTTGAAGGATACGGCGGAGCACTACGAGGTGGCGGCGGAGAAGTACCGCGACTCGATGGACAACCAGTTGAATTTGGGGCAGGGAGAGGAGGCGAAGGAGGCGAAGGAGATGGAGAGGCATTTGAGGCTGACGCGCGCGGCGGAGGTGAGGGTGGTGAGGAATGCGGAAGTTTTGCGCCATCCGCCGGACGTTGGGGAGTTTAAGGCGCAGGCTGTGGAAGAGGGAGACGTGAAGGGGGACCACGGTGAGGATGATGTTGCGGATGAATTGGGGGTGTTGAAAGTTGCTGGGGGCGATGGCGCTGCTCATCAGACGTAGATATATAGCTGTTGGAGTTCAAGCATCAACAATAGTGTACAGACAATCATTTTCATTTCTCGAAGCCTACATAAAACCTCGCCGCGCGGAAAGCAGTGCTACACATACGCCAAACCAACATCCCCGCCGCCAACCCATCTCACCTCCTCGCCGTCGGTCCACTCACACCCGCCCCAATCACGCTCGGCAGCGTCTGCTCTCCCATACTCCACAAATTGCCCACGGCAAACGAAATCAACGACACCATGCCCACGCTAAACAGCGCAAGCAGCCAGAACTGCAAGCTAATGTCTTTCTTCTGACACGCCGGCCCGCCCCAGTACGTGGTGCTCTTCTGGCCTTTCGAGTTCTTCACCACCGTCGCGGAGCAGGCGCAGGCGTAGCACGGCCGGCTGTCGTCGCCGTGGCTCTTGTCGGTGTAGAGGAGTTTGCAGCTGCCGTGGCCGGTGCAGTTGCGCGTCGTGGATTCGCAGTCGGATTGCGAGGTGTAGCAGGCGGGGAGGATGCCAGGGAGGGGGGAGTTTTGGCTGTTGTCCTGGCGGGTCACGAGGGTGGAGAAGGTGGTGGTATCTTGGCGTTTGGCGAGCGTTTGCGCGCCGGGCATGCTGTATCCGCTGGCCCATTGGTCTTCTGCGTCAGAGACGGCGGAGGGCGGGAAGACAAGCATGGTGATTGCGATGTGGGTGTTGTCGTTGCTTGCTGGGCTATCCACGATTCGCTGCCAAAACTGTTCCAGCTCTTGCTTGGAGCCCCGGATGAGTGTGAATCGGGATTTGGAGGTGAAGTCGTCGGCGGTGGCTGATGCCGAAAGTCTCTCTGGTGGAGGGGAGGGCCAGGTGTGCTGGATCTCGAGGTCGGCGAAGAGCTTGCGCGCGGATTTGAAGGATGGGGCGGGGGAAAGGCTCAGGTGGGTTGCTCGTTTCATCGATACTGTGCGCGTATGTTTGTTAGCATAGGGGACTCCAAGCAGCGTATGCAAGAGTCAGACGTACGTGTGTTCTCCTCAGTCTCCTCAGCGAGGATCGTTATCCTTCTTGTATCGTCTGTGCCAAAAAGTGGCTGCTTCAAGCCAAACTGGTTGACAGCCTCCAACACCCCCGATCTGCCCAGATCCTGCACATGGTAATCCTCCACTCCGGCTCTCTGGGCAAGCACCACTCGCGCTTCAACGGGTGACAGCACTGGCGGAGTATCTAAGCGGAGCTGGCGGGTAATCTGGTCGAGCAGGCCGCCGCTTAGTCTCCTCCCTGCCTCTGCGGAATCGTATGTGTAGAGGTGTGCTGTGGCCGCTGACGCCAGGCGAGCAGTCCAGCATAGCGCCGATATCGCGACGGAGGTGGTGAGCTTCATCTCTGCGCAGATGGAGATGGAGTGGTGAGGCTGGGTTCAATGCATGATGCAGCGCAGGACACGGGTGAAGCTCTCCAGACACTGGACGCCAAGACCGAGTCCCGCTGACTGACGCCACCCGCGGTGACTGACCTCAACCCACATATGCGCTTCATCGACTCCATCTTCCCACTACCTACGCATCACAATCCACGACACCACAAGTGATTCCTAGATCCGGCGGACAGCTCTGATTTCCCTCGCTGATATTCTTGGATTCCCCATTCCGCACACCATCTCGATGCGATAACAGCGACCACCGCCATGCATCGCCTCCCCCGGGCTCTGGCCTTCCCTCGCCAGCCCTCACAGGTCTCACGCTGGCGCCCACCTCTACATACACCCCGCATACAGCGTCGATGGAAGTCACGCACACCCTATGGCCGGGACGGAGAACCGATGCGCCATCAAGTCGTTCGCTTCAAGAGCCCGAGCTGGTCATTACGAAGGGTTGTGACGCTCGGTCTCTACACCGGCGCGGCGTACGGCTTCGGCAGAGTACTGTGGCGACAGCTGGACATTGAAATCGAGTTTGTGGAGGAGGAGGAACTTGCGCAAAATCAACAAGGGCAGAATGCACTTGGAGAGGCGGATGAGGCTGCCGAGGAAGGGCCCTTTTACGCCGATGAAAACTCCATCTTCATCCCTCTCACCTGGAGCAAGCAGATGCCGCGGTCCTACTATCGTGGCACCGATCCGGAATGGTCGGAGTTCATTCGCGTCGCCAAAGACCCGCCGCGGCAGAAGCTTATTTACAAGGACCTGACGACGGTTATTCTCACGGGCTCCGCCCAACATCCGCCCGTCGCCCGCCATCTCGGCGCAGATCCGAAGATCGGCAAGTACTGGCTGGACATCTCGTTCCCGGACGGTCCACCGCTAGAGTATGAGCGGCAGGGAATTGAGATTGGCGATGGATTTGTTGCTTGGAGCACGCAAAAGGTGGATGCCGAGAAGCAGTGGCGTACTCAACGCGCGCTGGTCCCGAAAGCGGCTGCTTCGGGCATTTGGGCGGCGTCAAAAGTCATGGCGGGCATACAGTGGCGAAGAGTGAAGCAGTATCTGGGGTGGGAGGAGGTAAACCCGATGAGTGTGGAGGAGAGATTCCGGCTTGCCATCGCAATGTCACAGAGGGAGGACGACAAATCCAGGCGACCAAAGCAGACCTCTCCTGGTACTCCAACAGCGGCGCCCAATGCGGCCGCTTCCACAGCCACCACAAACCCAATCACTCCGCCGAAGAGCAACTTGCCCTGGCATCTGCCCAACGTGAAGCTGCCCTATGCCGACCCAGACGCGGATACCTCATCTTCCCCCCCACTCGACATCACGATAGCCAGGCACGTCTTCTCCGCCACGCTGTCGAAGCTCTGGAATCCCAAGAAGGCCGAAGCTCCCCGTGGTACTTTCCTCGTCGAGGGAATCGTCGAAGTCAATGGCGGTACGGGCAAGGTCATCTTCGACGTCTCGGGCTTCTACGACCCGCGCGCCAATAAGTTTGTCAATATCAATGCAGGCATCAGGAAGGTTAAACGGTGGAAGCAGAGACCTAAGGGTGGACCGTGACTCGGTCCTCCGTTCACTCGATTTGAAGCGTTTCAGCAAGCGGTCTTTTGTGGCGCATTTGTTTAGATCATGATGGTAGCGCTCATCAACGAATTGCATCGGCGTGTAACGAGTATGCTGCATAGTCTTTATAATCTAGACGTGTTAAGAGTTTCTCGTGTTCAAGAACTCATCCCACATGCGGATGCAAGGCTTCGAAGCCATGCCAGAGGAATAGAGTTTGACGGGCTTCCAGTCCTCGGGGCGCTGCCGGGCAACCTCACGCTATTCGTGCTCCGTATTGCGTGAGATCCGACAACAACCATCGTAGGTCAAACTACGTCTCATCGGCTGGACTGAAGGGACAAGTATGGCGAAGATGCTGCTGCATACCTTCTTGGTGTCTTTGCTCGCCAGTCTGGCATGGACTGCTTCCATGCGACTGCCGTCCTTCCCCTTGGTGAGTGTCTGAGTCAAGTATCATGGATCCGCCATTGATACCCCATGTACAGGCAGTCAAGACTCCATATCTCTCCGTCTGGCTTCCTGGTCACCTGTCACACGACTTTCCCAGCGCAACGCCGCAATTCTGGGAAGGCCAGCCGTTGACATGGGTCATCATGGCTCGGCTCCACGACACCACGTACTGTCTCCTCGGCTGCCCAGGTGGCAGACCAGGCGTCAAGCAGGCCACGCAGAAATCCCTCAACTTCACTTCCACGCACACGTACGTCACGCTGGAGGCTGGCTCGACGCAATTGACCATGGACTTCTTCTCGCCCGTTGACCCAGTCAATCATGTACGGCAGTCGCTTCCGTTCAGCTATGTTACCGTCTCCGCGGCGGATAAGCATGGCAAGCCGGTGGATGTGGGCGTCATTTCTGCCATTGATGCTTCGTGGCTGGCTCAGAGGGGCGCTTCTTATGCCGACATCAGTCTGAACAATGGGACGCACCTCCTCATGCTCGACGGCGAAGACGGCGCCGAGTTCTCTGAAGACCGGGAGATGGCCCTTTGGGGCAAAGCTGTCTTGGCTGGTGCAGACAACTTCAGGCACTCGAAGACAGCATGTCGAGTTGGCAGCCCCGACGCTCTGTTGGGGATGTTCATTGAGAGCGGCGACTTGGCAGAATTCGACGGATCAATGGAGCACGGCGGTCTTGCGGCATGTTCGCAGCAGATTCCCTCGTATGATCATTCCCGAGCTGTCTTTGCTGTCGGGCTGTATCAAGACAACGAGATGCAGTATTTCGACGGGGAAAAGATCGAGCATTACGTGGGGTACTTTCGCAGTCGGGTGTCAAATATCACGGAGGCTGTCAATTACTTCCTGGACGACTATGAAGATGCTCTGGCTGAGTCTCATAAGTTCGACCAGAAAATCGTGGACATTGGGAAGGTGACTTCATCAAACTACTCTGATCTTCTTGAGTTCACCATACGGCAGTCGTGAGTCACTCTCCACACTCCTACAGAGATTCTGCCAACTGACATCAATCAGCTTTGCTGGACAACAGGTGATGATCTCGGCGGATACCCTAGACACCTCACACCCGTACTCTTTCATCAAAGAGATTTCAACAGATGGCAATGTCAACACTCTAGCGGACCTGATTCCCAAGGCTCTGCCCGTCTTCAATGTTCTCAACCCGGAGTACACTCGCATGTTCTTGGAACCGGTGCTTCGCTTCTCTAAGAATGCGTGGCCGCTCAATCATGCTGTGCATGACATTGGAAAAGGTATGTGGCTTCCCACGAGCGATTACCTTCGAGGAATCTCACAGATCTTGCGCAGCATATCCAAACGCCACTGGAGAGACACCATGTATCGAGGAGTTCTTACCCCTGGACTCGACATCCGTCTTGTTGTGGATGCTATACCTCTATCAAGACGCCACCGGCGATACTGAATTGACGGAAGACTATGCACCAATTCTACGCCGCTATGCAGACTACTGCGTTAGATATGGACTCTGTAAACTTACCGAAAGGACTGTCCACCTGCATGAATACGACTAACCAATTCCTCAGACCCTATCATTCAAAGGTCTTCTGTCGATGCACTCGGTGCTGCCACCAACCAATCCGCCCTCTCAATCTCCGCCGCAATCGCTCTGAACGCTTACGGCAAAATGACCGGCCATGCAAACTACTCCGAAGCTGGTATCACCATGGCGCAGGAAATCCTCGACATTGGTCGTGATGCAGGAAAGACGCATTTCCTCGCCCACTACACAGACGACGACGAATCTTGGGTGCTCATGTACCCCCTCGCATTCGACGCCTGGCTGAAGCTGGACACATTCCCAAAGTCAGTGTACAAGACACAATCCGATTGGTACTCGCAACGTCTCTATCCATTCGGCGTTCAGTACCGACACAACATCCGCTACACTCTCATGGAGTGGATGATGTGGGTTGCGGCCGTGTCGCCTGATCATCTGCGAGACCACTTAGTCAATGGCGTGCATCGATTCCTCGATCAAGATACCGCTGCTACGGAATCTGTCCCCGGCCCTACGCAATGGAGAGTCGTGCCTGGAGCGGATGAGGGCGTCTGGACGCATTTCAGCAAGGCGAAGTCGGTGATTGGGTCGATTTTCATGATTGCTGCTGTTCAGGGCGGATTCAATCAGACTTCTGTTGCAGTTTCGCGCAACAGACCGGTGTCTACGATGGACAAGGCTGTCCCGCAGAGCTTTTTGCCAGTCGACGACAAAGTTGCGAGTGCTGGACCGCTCGTTGACTCCGAGCTCACCATCCCCTTCTACCTGCCGAAGGGTGCATCGAAGCCCGTTGACGCCGCTTTCTTGGGTCTGTCGTTTGACATGGCAGACTTTCCCAAATACATTGGTGAGTGGATGACGTCCTCGGATTGCTTCGCCTACTAACTCGCATGCCAGGAAATACATCCGCAACAAACACAGAGTCCATCGAGCTCATTCGGAATCTTGTCAAGACAGCAGACACACCATTGACTATCCGCATCGGAGGGTCCGAGGGCGACTCTGCTTTCTTCGACGCAATCCAACCAAGTCCAGTGAGAAGGATAGACGTCTCAGGACGGTCAACATTATCTATCGGGCCCTCATACTTCGAATCGATCCGCGCTCTAACCGCCATCCCCCGTCTCAACTGGATCTACCAGGTCCCTTTTGCCTCCCTCAACCGTCCAAATGCAGTTGCTGGAGCACGTCAGGCAGCAGAAGCCATGGGACAAGGCCATCTCTACGCCTTTGAAATCGGCCATAAATCCAATTTGTATGCAGGCGCCTCACGTCCTGACAACTACGGCTGCCGAAAGTACGCCGAAGAGCTGTATGCGTTCAAAGTCGCTTTGAGGAACAATATTCCCGGTGTGGGACGGAAATTCCAGGCTTTGGGTCTGTCTCATCACCAAATCCACGACGACTGGACCGCAGAAGAATGTTTTACTGTCGGCATCGAAGCGCAGGATGATCTGAAGTCCGTGTCGGCGCACTACTCGCACTTCAACTCCAGCCGCGAGCTGCGATCGTCAAAGAAGCTGCCGCAGCATTCGGCAATTGTATACGAGCACGAGAAGTTCCTTCCACAGGTGGAATACGTCAGCAGAGTCTTCAGCTGCCATCCATTCGTCATCTCTGAGGCGAGCCTCGTATCCACTACGGACAAAGATTACCGCGAAGGCGGCAGCAAGCCAGACGACGCCACCGTGCTGGGAATCACGCTGTGGAATCTAGATTTCTTGCTATACGCCATGTCGAAGAACGTGTCGAAAGTGCTGATGCATCAGTCGTGCGACTCCATGTCGTCCGCTTGGACGCCGGAGGCTTGCCATGCTGCTGGTTCCACTGGCAAGGGAGAGGAAAGCCATGTCAATGGGCCGTATTCCGCTCTGACGTTCGTGACGTCGTTTGTGAGGGGCGCTGGGCATTTTCAGGTCGTTCCGATTCGTGAGTCGGATGGGGCGGTGGTCTATGCGGGGTATGAATCTGGGAAGTTGGCGAGGATTGCCATTGTCAATTACCCGTCGGTCGAGGGGAAGGATTTGGATGAGAGCGAGGTGCTGGGGCTTCGACTCCCGGATGAAGTTTTGTCTATGAGACAGACGGCGAAGATAGACCTGGCCCATCTCGGCCGGGACAACACCGGCTTGACGCAGAGTGTAAGGAGCGGAGGCGAGGCGCAGCAAGTGCCGATCAGAGACGAAAGACGACCAGGTTTTGAGGTCAGAGACGGGATGCTTTCCGTGCAGCTGGGGAAAGCCGGAGCGCTGCTGTTGGAAGTATGATGGATCTGTCCATAGAAGCTGGCCAAAAGTCGTGCGCTGCAGACGTCCACGTGTCTGTCACTCCACGACGTGTGAGCTTCGAAACATCAAGCATCAACCGGCCTTTCCATGGACTAGACCTTGCCAATCTCAACAGCCGCACCACTCTGCTCCGCCTTCTTCCCCTCCTTAGCAAACATTTCCTCCCAATACTCCGCCTTGAACCCATCCATCAACCCCGTAAATTGCTCCCCACCCTTCACCCACCCCCTCATCCCCCCCTCAAGCGCCATAACCTGCATATCCTCATCCCCAGCAACACCCCTCACAAACTCCAGAAACCACGCCGCGCACCGCGGGCCCCGCCCGCCCGGCGAGCACGAATTGCAAGTAAACACCACCCACTGCATGTCGGCTTTGTACGCGAGCTCGTACAGCATGCCGCGGTTCCACCAGAAGCCCTGCGCGGGGATGTTGAGGCTGCCGCGGATGCTGCCGCCTTCGTAGTCGGTGCGCCGCACGTCGATGATGAGCATGCTGGCGATTTTCATGGAGAGGATTGTGTAGGCTTTGTTTGCGGGCAGGGATTCCGGGACGAGAGTTGAGGCTGGGAAGGAGGCATGCCAGGGCTGGTCGGTGGAGGACATTTTGGAGTTTGGGAGGTCGGGTTTTATCTACTTGCGTGTGCTTGAGAGGGAGGAGGGACAAGGTGAAGTTGAAGTTTGAGGAAGATATTGGCTACAAACCCTAACCCTAATGGCGAGCGAAGCCTAGGAGAACGATCAACATCACCGAGAAGAAGCAATATTTATGACTCTGTGGGTCGATCGATCGAAAACCTATTGAAAATATTGATGTATCGATTATCAAGTTAATCCTCTGCTTGGAAACCAGCAAAGTCCAACCCCAAACATCCCTCTAATCTCAGAGAAACTCCCGTCTTGCGACAATATGCAGATGGTCATCGTGCTCGTCAAGACACTCGGGCTGTGCTAGGCGGGATACTCGATTGGCACGGCGTACTTGAGAGCCGGCTCTCACCGTTTACAGCTGCCCGAGGCATCAGCTCTATCCGTTCACTATCTCAGGATGGTAATGGGGATCGTGGGTGCAATCGGCGAGGCTATCAGAATGACGTCCGGCGGGAGGGGTGGGAAAAGGAAGATGGGGAGACTCACGTTGAGGTTGCCGCTGTTGTTGCCGCTGTGGCTGACGGAGTTGTGGCTGCCATTGCCGTCCTGGCTGCCGTTTCCGGCGCTGTCGCCGTTGCCAGCCTTGTTGCCATTGCCTGCCTTGTTGCCATTGCCGGCCTTGTTTCCGTTGCCATCCTTGGAGCCTGCACCATTGCCATCCTTGGAGCCAGCTCCGTTGCCGTCCTGACAACCATGTTAGCACTCGAAGCTGTGCCTCAATCGACGCCACCGGATACACACCGAAGACCCGTTGCCGCCATCGGAAGATCCATTACCACCATCGGAAGACCCATTACCACCATTCTTGTCTCCATCTCCGTCGACCTTGTTGCCGTTGCCACCATTGCCATCCTTGGAACCAGATCCGTTGCCAGCGGTGTTGTGAGAGTTCGACCCGTTGCCGGCGGCGTTGTGGGAGCCCGATCCGTTGCCGTCCTTGGAACCACTGCCATTGCCGGCTCGGTCGCCATCACCGTTGCCCTTGGCCTTGGCCGTGTTGCCGTTGCCGCCGCTGTTAGATGGGCTGAGAAGGCCTGTTCGATGTATAAGTCTCCGATATCGTTTGTTCGGCCATAAAGGAAAACTTACCGCCAGGAAGGAGATCTCTCTGCTGAAGCGCGAGAGTGTTCGTGGCCGGAATAGCGGCGGCGGAACAGAAGATGGCGGTGCCGAAGACGGCGTAGAGGAGAGAGATACGCATGTTGATGATGTGGATGGAAGAAGAACTAAAGGAGTGTCTTGTTAAACGAATGAGTGAATGAGTGACTGTGGTGAGTTTGGAAGACGGAGGTAGCTGAGTGGAAAGAGGAAGAAGGAAATCGAGGATGAATGAAGAGGGAGAGCGCGTGAAGTATACAGCAACACCCCCCTGCACCCCGGGTGGTGACCATCCCGTGAATAGGATGAGCGTGTCGTCCCCACATCCGTCCGCTCAGTCAATCTCCGCGTTGTGATGGGGCATGGTGTCCGTTTGGCGGAAACCGGTGCAAGAGCGCAGAGAAGGACGATCTCCGGCCAACAAGCTCGTCACAACCGTCAACGACCGGCCCAAAAGATGAGGCTGAGAGCGGAGGCAACCGCATCCGCACATCCAACGGCGTCCGATTATGCAGGTCCTCATCTTATTGGGTTCGAGCCTGCCATGCTGCCTCGAAAGTCAGTTCCAATTGGGAGAGGGCGTGAGGTGCAAGTGCCGGAAGGGGACATGGGTTTGAAGAGGATCGACAAGAGTGGAGTCGGCCGTTTGGACGACATCTCCTGGTCTCGGAGCCGCTGCCGTAGCCGCCACTTCACAAACTACTCGAGCCAATTTCGACGCGTCGGATAGTAAATAAAAGGCCGAGTCCGTCATGATGATGAAATAGAGTCACCACTCTCGGCCGTGTTGACACTCTCCGAAACAACAGCCTCGAGACGACGGAAATGAAGGGCTCCACACCCATATTCCGCAGCGATTCTCGCCATATCAGCCTCCTGTCTCTAAAAATATGTCTAAAAGTTATTCGAAGCAAATCCCCCGTCCACCGGAGTCTCGCGCGCAATCAAATGCTCGCCCAATGGAATCCTATGTCTACGCAAAAAACGTTCGGGATGAAAGCAGACCGTCGGAATCTAGCAGGTCAACGACTATTGCGCGTATGCTGTGGACAGTCAGCAAGTCGTCTCTCAATATCAATCAGTGAACCACTCACGCTTAATGGGAGGCTCCGTCGTAACATCATGCGGATACAACCCCGTCGCAACGACCGCATCCACAATCACATCTTCCGTCAGCAAGAAATCCGCCAAATCCAGTCCCGGCGTGAGGTAAGTTGAGCAGACGGTGTTGAGATCCAAACGAGACGCCTGCCCCGGCCCAGAGTGGGTCAAAGCATCTTTCAACAGCGCGAACCCGAGCGGATTGTACAGCGTGCCTTCGTGAGTGTAGAAGCTGCCGGCGGGCTTCCCAGCACACACGACTTGGACTTCGTTGTTGGAGGCGGCGGCCGAGCTGGAGCTGAGAAGATAGCCGGATGCGCCGGTACCTTGCTGGGGCTCGACAATTTCGTCGAGAAAGCCCGAGTAGATGGTTGTTGTGGGGACATAAGCTGCGTCTCCGCCGTTCGCGCGGAGCGTGGCGATGAATTGGCTATTGTAGGCTTGCTGGATGAAGCTTGGGGGCTCGGGAACCCGCGAGGGGGACTGAGTAAGGATGGTGCCGTGGTAGTCGGGTGAGAAGCCGATGTGGTCCGTCACTCGGCCGCGAGTGGAAGGCCAGTATTTGTACGCCCACTGGGCGTTGATGTTGCCTTGCGACCAAGCGAGGACCGCGACTTTGCGGCGGTTGGAGATGCCGTAGATGTAGTTGATGGCGTACGCCACGTACTCTGAATTCGTCTGGGCATCGTTGAGAAGGAAGCCCGGAATGTTCAGCCAGACGGGATCGGCGATGTTCGAGCCTTGCAGGAGAGGGATGTAGTTTCCTTCAAAGGTCTGGTAGCCGACGTTGCCGGTCCCGGGTACGAGGATGGCAGGTTGAGGTGCGCCTTTCGCGCCGTACTTGAAGGTAGAAGGGATGTAGATGGCAGCTCGAAGCTGGGCCTCAGTCAGGTCGTACGGAGCATCATTAGGTCCAGCTTGAGGGTACGCAGGTGGAGTAGGATTGCGTAGGTTGACGTTCTGGTCGCTCGCCTGAGCCGGAAGAGGGTCTTCCAGGAATTGAATTGCCTGCACAAAGTTCTCGGTAGTCAGACCGGCGGCCACCAGCTGTTCGGCGGCCTGCAGATAGCTTGACGGCGTTGGGACGGCATTGAAGATCGATGAGATGATGCTGCTTGCCTCCGCTGGCGAAGTCGGGGTGGCGGTGGCGGTGATGCTGGTAACGCTGGACAGAACAGAGTTGACATCGCCTTCTAGACCCGATAATGAGCTGCCGAGGGTCGGAGCAGCGTTGGCAAAGGCGTTAAGAAGAGCAAGGAAAGTGAAGGTACGTGAGAAGGAAGCCATGCTGTAGAAGCAGTGTTCAAAAAATGAGAGACAAGACAGCAAGCGCGTGGTCAATGTGTATAAAACGTGACAGAGTCGAAGTGCAACAGAAGACGAAGAGATTCCATCGAGGAGGAGCGCAGTCAGTCCCCGTGCCTGCCGAGGCTGTTGGCTTCATCGTTCTGCGCGGAGCCACGGACACCATTCCGGTGCGAGTTTGGATGGACAATTCAATGGTGCCGATTCGGAAGACTTACTCTCCGGCGAGGCCAATTTGGCACATTTAATCCTTCGCTCGGCAGGCATATAACTGATTGTGCTTATAACCAACGGTCGCCCGTTTGAACGGAGTCAGCATGGTGCGCTGGATGGAGGTGGGGACTGCATGGCCGACGCGTTGCGCGCTCTGATTTGATGATCGACTGGGCTGAACTCTCTTCGACGACTAAAGCAACGTTCTGCAGATCGCGGAGATTGGCTCGACATCTATCGAAGCTCAAGGTAAGTTGTGGTTCCTTGCAGCCGCACCATCGTCTACAGCAACTTAGGCAAGTACCTTATAAGTGCAGATACCCACAACAACTCACTCCATTATCCAGCGTCCGCTACAGCCTCGCCTTCGCTCCCTTGCCATGACCCAAACGCCCAAAAAAGTCAACAATCGCCGCATTAAACGCCTCCGGATTATCCATATTCGCCGCATGGCCAGCCTTCGGAATAACAACCTTCTCACACCCGGGGATCTTCTTCTGCATGTAATCCGACGCAGTCAGGAAGTCCGTGTCGTCCGCCCCGACCACTACAATCGCCGGCACCTTGATGTTGGGCAGATTGTTGATGATGCTGGGATCACGCTGCGTGAGCATGCCACGGGCCGCCATGGCTAGACCGTGGGCATTGCGATGCTTCACTTGCGCTCGTTCGGGGCTCATTTCCTGCAGGGGTGCGAGGCCGTCTTTGTCGAAGCGGTCGCCTGTTTTGTTGGCGTACTTGTTCCATTCGTCGCGTGCTTTGTCGCTTTTGAAGCCTGGGCCGGTATCTTTGGAGAGTTAGCACTGGTTGCTGCTGCGAGTAAGTTGTCGACTCACCGATGATGAGAAGCGCCTCGACTCTCTGCGGGTGATCGCGGTAGAATGCTTGACTCATGTAGCCTCCCAGGCTGAGCCCGCCGACGACGGCTGAGCAGCCCGCACCACCTACACGATCCAATATGGCCGCCATGTCCGCGACGGTGTGTTTCTCGCTGTAAGCCGACAGGCCTTCGGGATACTCGCTTCGGCCATGCCCTCGCATGTCCTGTAACAACACGAGTCACGATCAGTCACTCACCCTTCTTCACACCCGCGTATCTTGGGAACTGCTCACCCAAAGAATCACTTTGTAGCCCGCTTTCGTCAACGGCTCGATCTGGCCGCGCCACATTCCCGAGGCAGAGCTGTAGCCATGCGTGAGGATCAAGAGCTTGCCGCTGCCGTGTACTTCGTAGTAGATGCGAACGAGCAGTTCGCGCTGGAGGAAAGGCATCTTTGCCGTCGTTGAATGTTGGACAGCAGCGTCGAGGGAGTGAGAGTGGTTGCTTCGGGTGGGTTTTCCGATGCGTATGCCAGCTCAGGTAACTGCTTGAATTGAAAGAAAAAGTGGAGCCTGGGCTTCGATTGAACATCTGGGGTGTGCCATTGATGCTGGGTAGATGGACCACATACACAAGATTGTCGACGCATTTGGGAAATAGTACAGTTGAAGAGCAAAGAGCTCTACATCGATGTACATCCCGCTCTACACGGACTCCGTATATACAGATGCCCCGCTCCATTCGAGTCCATTGCCAACACAGCCTTATCCCGCCCTCTCCCCATAACACACCACAAACGGAAACTCCATCTTCTCCCCCTGCCCTTCCTGCATCTGCCCCTTCTCCCCAAACTCCCCAGCAAACTTCTCCACCGTCTTGGTCATCGTCCACTCCGGCCTCACCCCCACATTGACAAACCCCACCTTCTCCATCAACTCTGCCATCCACGCCGCAGCAATGCCATGCCGCGCAACCCCATCCATCTTACTCTCCGGATGAAAGCGGCGGGCTTCGGACCCAAAGTCCTCGAAATCCGTCAGCATCACGCGACCGCTGGGAGCGAGGCAGCCCAGCATTGTGTGTAGCACAGCCTCGAGGTCGGGGATGTGATGCAGCACCAAATGGGAGAGAATGAGGTCAAATTTCTGCCGCGGGCCGTCAGGTTTCGCCGGGTCGGCTGGAGGGAGCTGTGGGTCTTCTGGGTCTTCTAGCAATACTGCTACCGGCATGATATTCTTCGGCGCATCGCTGGCCTTCAGCTTCTTCTCCAAAACATCGATCATGCCTTGCGCGGCGTCGATGGCTACAATCCGCTCCACATGCGGCGCCATGAGGAAGGACAGGATGCCGGTGCCGCAGCCGATTTCCAGCACTTGGGCTTTGCTGGTCTGCTGGTTGAGGGACTGCAATTTTTCTACGAGGACTTTTTGCGCGTCGCGGCTGGCTTCTTTGACGAAGGGCCGCGAGTCCCAGGACTCGGCTTCTTTGTTGAAGCGCTCGTTTCCCGAGGCTCGGAGGTTGGATACTGCGCTTGCCATAGTGGGTTGAGATGGTTGATGAGGGGATGTATTCGAGTGTGAGTCTGAGATGTGGACTACCTTGGATGTTCTCGCTGTTGACGCAAGGCCTGGAAGGTGGGTAATATCAAGTTTTAGAGTGCATTTGCCCCCATCAGCTGTGTCTTTTCGTCGTCTCCAGAAGCGATAACGGAGGTCTGTATTGTCTATGCCGCGGTTGTAGCCGTCGTGCAAGTCGGATGGTAAAAAGATCCACATTCATGCGGGGAAGGTGCAACGGGCTGGATCGAGCCTGCCTTCCAAGCCATCTTTCACAGTATCTCGCCACTACGAGCAACGTCACTCTACTGTTTTTTCTCGACGAGACACTAAGAGTCGACCGGTTTCTGTGTTGTAAATCAAAGTTCTCAGGGTCTTCAGAAACAAGCCATCAACATGACCCTGCCGCCTTCTAACCCCGTCCAACTACTTCGCATCCGGATCCCAAGGGAATGGAGTCGTCTTCCTCTCTCCCGCTACAACGCCCCGAGTCAGCCAAATCGCAACGCAACCTCACCAGTGATCCCAATCTTACCCGTAACCTTCCCAAACCAAGCATGCTTATCCTGCGGGTATAGCTCAATGACCGGCTGCGTCTTCTCGCCCCGGATGGAGCCCTCATGCAACGCCACAAAGCTGGGCACCACGTTGGATCTGAGGAACATTGGGCAGCCCTGACACGCAATTAGCAAGAACCGTACCTTGTCCGTCTGCACGCCTCCATTTTGGAAACGTACGCAATTCCCGCAAAAGTGTCGATACATCACGTTCCCGGAATCCGTGTTGGCGTCGGCGTATTGCTTCAGCACATCCTCGCCCTTGGTGATGGTGAGCTCGGCATCGATGAAGCGGTGGTTGTGGGCGAACGCGCTGCCCGTGGCCCGCTGGCAGTTGGTGCAGTAGCTGTTGCCATGGGTGAGTCAAGGAAGGCTGCGAAGGGTGTCGTGAGGGGTAAGAGCAGTGATGTACCAATGGACAGCCTCCTTGTCATCTCCCGTCACCGACACCTGCACCTGGCCGCAATTGCACGCGGCGGTTTTGGTGATTTTGGGCATTTTGGAACGCGCTGAATGTACGGGAGGGAGAGAGGTTATTGAGAGGAGGTTGGCTCCTACCGTTTGTTTCGACTATACGTACAGCAATCACGCCATCTTGGAGACCCGAGGTTTCCTACTTTGGTTGCGATGATGAGCCCGGAGTGGTTTTGCTGAACGTTGCTCCATTGTCATCGCATCGCTCACGACAACAGCATTCCTTGATGCCGCAACCGTCGTGCATGTTACGAGTGCATGTAGTAAGGAATGCAATGTACCGGCTGAGTAAGGGCGGGTCATATGTCGAAGGCAGGCCATCACGGTTTCGGTGCGCGGAAGGGAACAAAGTCCGCTTCCGGGGCGACACGTGGATCATGTTTACGCCCAATGACCAATTCACCTGGCACACACGACGATTATAACTCCCGCAAGTCTCCGTGTCGACGATCTATATACTGTCCACTTGCAAGTGAGCCGAGCCGAAGTTGGATATCCCCTTTGCAGACCCCATTAACTCACCTACGCCACTTCCCTCAATAATCAGCCGCAACTCCAAGCACTTCCGGCAATGGATCCCGTCATCGTGTTTGGCCCGACGGGCAACATCGGGGCTGTCGTGGCACGAACGGCAGCCCAAGCCGGCGCAAAGGTGGTGCTGGCCATGCGAGACACGAACAAGACCATTACCGGCATCGACGAGCAGAGCGGCAGCTTCACGAGAGTTCATGCCGACTTGCAAAAACCCGAGACCGTGGAGGAGGCCGTTCGATCTACGGGCGCGAAGCGAGCATTCGTCTACATTGCCCCTCGCACGCCGGATCACATGAAAGGCACCTTCGCCGCCATGAAGGCCGGCGGCATCGACTTTGTCGTCTTCTTGAGCAGCTTCACCGTTCCCACCGACGTGCCGCTGAAAGACGTGCCCCAGTCGGAACTCATCGCGTACTTCCACGCACAGGCCGAGGCCAGCCTGCACGAAGTGTACGACGCAGGGCACTTTGTCTCGCTCCGGCCCGGCTCGTTCGCCACCAACCACCTGCGCCAGAAGGACAACATTCGGAAGGGCCAAGTCGCGCTGCACGCGCCCGACTTTCGGCAAGACAACATTACGTTCGGCGACATTGGCGAGGTGGGCGGCGCCATCTTGGTCTCGGGCCCGCAGGACAATCAGCAGTATGTGTACCTGCATGGGCCGCAGGTGATTCCCCAGCGCGAGGCTGTGATTCAGATTGGAGAGGTGTTGGGGGTGGAGGTGAAGGTTACGGAGTTGAACGACGAGCAGGCGCTGGAACAGTACCTCGCGCAGGGGACACCGAAGCCGTTTGCGGAGTACATGGTGCGCGCCGCAAGCAACCCCAACTCATCGTTGAAGTTCCCTCATCTCGACGAGGGAGTGCAGAATGTGCAGCGCTATGCGAAGCATCCGGCGACTCCCCTTCGAGCGTGGGTCGAGGCCAACTCGGGCCTGTTTGCCGCGTGAGCGACGGACATGGCCTACATGAGAGCACCGGCATGCCGTGGAAGATGGCGGAAGTCAGCAAGCATCGCTGATACAGTAGAATCCGGGAGGGCATCCTATTGGATGTCTCCCACTATAGGCAAGGCTACCTATCGCCGATTTGGCGACATGCTCATTTGGCTCCACTGCACGATGCGATTGGATATGAGGCCATCTTGTGCTGACTGAGCCTCGCGTTCGGGCCTAATTCTGACCAAGATTTCGGTTGCTTGCCTGTTTCGAGTTCGAACTCGACGCCGACGGTCAGACGTCCAATTAACTCAACGCAAGGCATGTTGTGTGGCGTCTGGTTTCCGGGTTATCATACGGTAGCACCTTCATCATCTCCTCTTCACATTGGTGCGGCAGTCGCGGCGGCGGCATCTCCACGCCAAGCAGGATCCCTCGGCATGCGCGCGTCCTTGGCCCTCCGCGACGTAATCAGAGAAGGGGCACACGAGCCGGGCACACAAGACTGCCCTCCCTGCTATCAATCCCGATGCAATCCGGCGCGCGGTATGTTTTGACGGTTTCTTTTTCCTCCTTCTCCTACAAAGCATCGCGTTGGTTGCGCTAGAAAGATATATCCCGCCTTTCCCTACCTCCAGCATAGCTACAATCGCCGCTCAGCCTGAAATGTCATCATGCCGCTAAACCCGCGCGCGGTTACGAGGCAGCCAAACATCGCGCGCCGCCTGCTCCGCCCAAGCATCTACCTCACAACCACACTTCTAGCCTTGGCCCTCCTCGCATGCCTCCTCCGCTACACCCTCGTGCCCCTCCTCGTCTACTGCCGCCCCAATCTCGACGCCTACTTCTTCGACCTTGGCGTCTACGGCGTATACCCGCAACGCCACTACCGCTCCTTCCACCTCTCCTCGCCGAGCCCCCGCACGCCCGTATGGAGCGCAGATGTGTGTGAGCGGGAGTCGGCCGAGGGCGGGCTGGTGTTGCTCGATATCAGCGGCGAAGTCTCCCACACTGGTCCGGCGATTTTCGACTTGAAGGGCAATTTGGTATGGACGGACAACACCTTTGGCCAGCGTGCCATGAACCTGCGCTGGCAGAAGTGGAGGGGAGAGGAGTATCTGACGTTCTGGGCGGGGGAGTTTCTCGGTGATTTCGACTACGGGAAATACTACATGCTCGATCGCGGGTTCAATTTGGCCAAGACGGTGCAGGCGGTCGGGGAAGGATTGCATGGCGATCCGCATGAATTCATCATCACCAATGACGACACGGCGCTCATTGTGGTGAGTCCGCGCACGCGCGATGTTGATGTGAGAAGCACGCATCATGCCAGCATGCGGCCGGATCTCTTGGACGCCGTGTTGCAAGAGATTGACATCGACACCGGCGAGCTGCTTTTCGAATGGCGAGCATCGCAGCATTTCAACGATGGCGAATACCTCAAGTACTCTTACGATCCCACGCCACTTCATCGACCCAATATTTTCGAGAGGGTATTTGGGGCGGCGCAGACTGACCCCATCGACTACTTCCATATGAACAGCGTGGACAAAGACTCCGAGGGCAACTACCTCGTGTCCATCCGCAAGACTCACCAAGTCATCTGCATCTCCGGCAAGACCGGCGAGATCTTGTGGGGATTGGGAGGCCGCGCGACCGACTTTACGGACGTAGATGCCGAGGATGCGATAGCCTTCCGCTGGCAGCACGATGCACGCTGGATCGACGAAGACCAAGGGCTGCTGAGCGTGTTCGACAACGGCATGTCCAAGGGCCTGGCGGACAACAGCGACTACAGTCAAGGCCTTGTTTTCGAAGTGCACATCGCCAATCGCACTTTCCAACAAGTGCACTCGTACAACCCCATGCGTCCCATTCGCTCCATCTCGCAAGGCTCCCTGACCTACCTTCCCGGCAGCCATCGAGCCCCGGAGCTTCCGAACGCGGGGGTGGTACTTGCACCGCAGGACCAAGTGTTTGTCGGCTGGGGCTCGGCACTTGCATACACGCTGCACGACGCCGAGACGGAAGAGCTCTTGTGCGAAACGCATTTCAGCCCGGCCGCCTTCTTCTCCTGGGAGCGAGTCAAGTCATATCGGAGCGTGCGCGCGCCACGAGACCTGCACTTCCGGCCGGAGAAGTGGGATCCGTCGGCCGTGTGGGATGGCGGGCGCATTTACGTGAGTTGGAACGGCGGGGTGGAGGTGCGGTCGTGGTTGCTCCAAGGCCGCGATGCAGCTGGGCAGTGGGAGAATTTGCGCATTGTGGTGAAGGAGGGCTTCGAGACGGCCATTGCGTTGTCCTCTGGTGAACGAAGCTCTTACTGCGCGTGCATTGTGGCCGCGCTCGACGCCGACGGGAACGTGCTTCGGCATTCGGGAATTGTTGAGCTGCCAGCTTCGTTTGGTCTGTCCTTGTGGATGGTGCTTTTGGCTGCGTTGGGGACGATGGGCATCACGGCTATGCTGGTTGCGTGGCGGAGGGGCGTTCGCATCGAGGCGTCGCCGCTACGATTGTCCGACGGCTTTTTCCTGTCGGCGGCGAAGAGGAGGACTCGAGGATATCAGATGTTGGAGGCCAGCACTGTCTGAGCAGGGCATTACACACGCAGCGTAACGATCATGTACACATAGGCAGAGGCAGGATACACAAAAGCGACGAGACCTGCCATGGACGCCTAGAAAAACAACAACAATGAATGAGACCCGAGCTGATGACATTGGATGATCCATTGGTCATCATCGGAACCCTGGTTCCCCGACGCAGGTACACAAACCCGCGTACATTTGCGTACATGCGCTGTCGGACCCTAACAGCTGTAACGTGCAGCAGGCAGCTGTAGCCCGGCGGCCGGACTGGGCAAGAATCCTCCTCTCGACCACGCACGGTGGGCCTTGCGCCGCTAGGAGCCCACGCGAGATTGGCGGCAAATCACGGGCGCGCGCTCGTGTTGATGATGGGCTGGAGGCTGGGGGATGGTCGCTCGTGCCGTGATCCGTGCACGCGGGATCCACTCTGCTTGATTGGCCTGGGCTGGGCGGGGCGGGACGCCTATTCTTAGCTCGTGCCTGCCCCTATCAATCACGCGTTTCACCCGACACCCGCCCGACACTTGACAGGGTGGTGAATGCCGGCAGCGTGCATGATGGGTGTGGACAAGACGACAATGGCCATTGTGCTCGAGTATGTTGTTCGTTGATGCAACCCGCGAAGAACAAGATGTATTACTCGCCCGCCGAGAGGCCAGGCGAGAGCGCCTCGCCACGCCCGCCCATCCACCCACCACCGCAATAAGATTGACTTCGGTTCCTGCAGTGCTAAGGATGCGCCGCTCATCAAACCCATGCCATAAGGGGCAAGGTCGGCGGAGACGGTCAAAAACAATCTCCTCTCGCTTCCATTTGTCTCCTCTCTCTTTTCCTCTCTCTCTCTCCATCTCACACACACACAGACAACACACTCTTTCGCCCTCTGTACTACCATCACCACCACACTCGTTTTCCACCCCTCCTAAACCCAACCACACACCGCCAATATGCGCACTCAAATCCTCGCCTCCGTCTCCCTCCTCGCCGCCGGCGCCTACGCCCAGGCCTGCCTGACCACCGCCGAAGCGCAGCTCGTCGCCGACAACTTCCAGGCCCTCATCGACCAGCCCTTCAGCATCCCGCTCGCCGAGGCCGCACTGACCGAAGACTACGTCGACTGGGCCAGCGGCGTCAACACCCTCATCAACTCCGGCTGCGCCGCGCCCCTCAGCCTGACCGGCCCCACCTTCACCAACCGCACCGACTTCATCAAGGGCCAGAGCGGCCAGGCGCCCATTGGCTTCCAGATCCTCAACCTGTGGAACAACTGCGACACCGTCATGCTGCGCTGGAGGGGCACCAACCTCGGCGGCCCGACGACCCCGGCCGAGGACACCACCGGCATGATTGTGCTCGAGGTTGTGCAGAACACCTCGTCCACCACCCAGCCGTGGCAGATCCAGACCTCCTACTCGGAGTTCAACAGCGGTGCATGGCTCTACGACTTGGGGTGAGTTCATTCCTTCTCGCTTGTCTGTTATCTAAATACTGACTGCCTTTTCCCACAGTGTCTTCAAGCCCACCAACTGCACCTCTTAGATGCCGCCTCATCGACCTTTTCTTGCTTTAAAGACGGCGTTTTTGACAAAACCAGACCATCTGCATTTTGGCGTGGGGGAGGGCTGATGATTTGAGACGCCCGATCGAAGGGTTGCCTACATCTCGACGTTGCACGCCCGGCTCTTCTTGTTACCTCTTTTTCCAGCTGCACATATTGCTTACGGGTGGGTGCGCGCTACCCCCCGGACACGCGTCAGCAGATACAATATGTCGTTGATTGTTGTGGACAGCTTATAATTCTATTTTATTAATACCCACAACCCTCTCACAACTGTCTCAACATCTCAACGCGCTTGGAGTCATCTGTCGCGTACGTGGAATAGCATTGGACGCGTTGCGTTCGAGTACATCCATGGTAGAGGCGTGACTGTCGACCCTGCCTCCGATACTCGACGAACATCACAGCCTCGCCCGCTCTAGCACCGCCTCCTCCACCAGCCTCTCAACAGCTCCCGCACACCCATAACTCGTCTGATACCCATACCCCCCATGCCCATAATTATGCACAACCACCACACCCCCGACCACGCTCCTCTCCACCCGAATGCCCCCCGTCCGCATAGGCCTCAGTCCAACCCCATGCCGCACCACACTCAACCCCTCAATCCCCTGCCCCTCCCCGACCAACCCGGGACAATACTCCACGCAGCGCTTCATAATGCGCGTCGCCAGATTCGCATCCGCCTGGCTCTCCCAGTTCCCCGCTTGCAGACACCCGCCTAGCACTGTGCCGCCTCCCGGCCGCTGCATGATGTACATCGCTTCCGCCGGGTCGTCGTCCGTGCCGGACACGGTGTACATATTCCCTCCGGCGGAGTTGCGGACGATGACGATTTGGCCGCGCGCGGGGTACAGGGCGGGGTCTTGCACGCCGCCTAGGCGGAGGGAGGACAGGCCTGTGCAGTTGATTATGATGTCTGCTTTTCGGCTGGAGTGGTGGAGGGTTGCGGCGTCGGAGATGTGCGCGAGGGTTGTTTGGTGGAGTTTTGCGCCGTTGAGGAGGCATTGTGAGGTTAGCCAGGGGAGGTAGAGGCCTACGTTCATGCAGACGGAGGTGAAGGATGTGCCGCTGTCGATGCCGGGGGGTAGAGTGGATTGGTCGAGTATGCGGAACTGGAGGGGTCATATCAGCAGTGTCGGTGGAAAGGTAGGTGGCATGGTGCGTACATTGGGAACGAGGTTTTTGAACCACGGATCTTGGCTCACGAGATCGGCCATCCATTCTCCCGTTGGTGTGCCGCTGTCTTTGGCCCGGCGGTAGAGGATGGTATCTATTGCATCAACATCAGTCGTCGGGCAGTCATCAATGCCGTCTCCAAGGGAAAGGACGTACTCTGAAAATGAATCCCCGCCTCCGGAACATGCCTAGCCAACCGCTCCAGCTCCGGCCAAGTATCTCTCTCATACTGCTGTGCAGGCGTGTTTGGTTTGCTGAATCTATCTCGCCATCATCAGCATGCGAGTTCCGTGACGAGAGATGGGCAGAAACACCGCCAAATCAACTTACGGTAGGAAATTCGCGCCTGCCCATGGCGAGGCATATTCGATGTCACTGTCACCCGGCACGTGCTTGGCTACGATCGTCACGGCGTAGTCTTTGTGCTTGGAGAGGAGCAGGGCGGTCGTGAGACCACTCACACCTGCGCTGGAGTCGAGTGTTGGTAAGTGCATGGCGGTGGAACGAGGGTTTTAGCTTGACTCACCCAACAACCACAATATTAACCGGCATTTTCTACATAGACGGGCAATCACCCAAGCGTAGGAATGAGTTGTTGGAGCTGAAGTCTTGAATGCCGAGTGGGGGCAAGCATTGGCAATGGACGACACTTCAACGTTACATCCATCCTCACTTCCTTCCGCCGTCTACACTCTAACCCGACGAACTACATTCGACAAAAGCGATCGTCCGGATTTTACTTAAACCATCCCCCTGCAAATCTTCGACAAAATGCCCACCTACGTAGTAACGCACCACACCAACCGCCTGCAACCCGCCCAAAAAACCAACATAGTCCAAGCCATCACCCAAATCCACTCCCAGGAAGGCCGCGCCCCGCAATACCTCGTGCAAGTCATCTTCAACCCCATCCCTCCAGGCGACTGGTTCATCAACGCGCGCCCCGTGCCCGCCGACCAGATTTGGATCCGAGGGGATATCCGCCCCGGCCGCACGGAGGAGCAGAAGAACCGGCTGTGCGAGCGCATGACGGCCGAGTGTGCGGCGGCGGTGGGGATCGAGGGCAGTTTTGTGTGGGTTTATATTGTGGATGCGGATAAGACGAGTGAGTTTGGGAAGGTGCTGCCTAAGCCCGGGGAGGAGGCGAAGTGGTTGGAGGAGATTGATGGGAGTGTGAGGGAGAGGTATGGCTTTTGATCCGTTATTTATTCGCCAATCTTGATACTACTTTCGCGCTTCGGCTCTGTTGTTCATGTACTCCTTCTCGGCGTCTGCGGGCTGCCAGCTGAGTCCTATGAACCCTCTGCGCTTCGTCGACTCGAGATCTCCAACCATGCCGGGCAATTGACGAAGCACTTTATTCTCAGGCGCTTCGTTGCTCTCGAATCTCTGCACTGCATCGCGATACTCTGCGCCAAAGCGGAAGAGCTCAAACGCATCCAACGTCGCTGACCATCGTTTCTCCGCGAATGTCCACAGCTGCGGGACGGCCGTTACTAGCACCCACGCGACGAGGAGAGCCAACACAAGTTGCCAGGGAATCGGTCCGGCCACGAGATCCGTTGCGGGCACCACTCCCTTCAGTGCATCCGTGGTCCAGTTCCCCGGCCCTTGAGCCATCATTGCCGCCGCAGTCTGGCCGAAGATTTTGTACGCCGCCAGCGTCATTCGCGCCGGAGTGATGACCGATTGCCGCAGGATAGGACCCGTGAAGCCGTCTTTCGTGATGTTGGCGAGGTAAGGGATTCCGCCCGTCGCGAGGTTCGCGGAGTAGAAGAGATTGCAGGTAGGATCGAAAGAGGGCGAGATGCCGTTTGGAACGCAGCTAGGAGGTGTGATGGCCAGACCGGGGATGATTTTGGTCAGCGCTGTGAAGACTAGCCAGTTGATTGACATGATGCCCGGAAACTCGATGAGCGGGGAATTGTTGTTGGATGCAGCTTCTGCTTTCGCAGCGAGTTGCGACGGCGCCTTTGTGAAGTCGGAGAACGTCCGCTTCATGGCGTCGAGATTGGCAAAGCCAGTTGAAGAAGAACCTTCACATCGAACTCCGTAGCCCAGGGATCCATTGGAAGACTCGACAAAGGGACTTTTGGCCATGGCCTCGAGCGTCGGGTTGCTGTCGAATCCGGGCACTTGTGCTTGCCAGATTGCGATTTCGAAGGCTCCGTGAATTGGCTGCTTAGACGTGTCGTCGTACTCTGGATTGCCCGGGTCGTTGTCAACATCGAAATCACTGTCCGAGATCGCCACCAAATACTCGAAATCGATACCAAACGAGCTATCCTTGAAATAGATTGCCAACGGGGTGCTGTCAAAATACCAAGAGCTGTTGATAAACAGTAATGGCAGATTGTTGAATGTGTCGGAGGAAATGCCCGGCGCGGACCAGTTCGACTTGCTCGTCACTTTGACCAGATCGAGGCCGGTATAGATGTTCGCTGGTGCACAGCTAATGGACGACAGCAAGCCCCAAGCATTTCCATGAGCGCGTGTGGCGACTCGTGGGCCGGAGAAGTACGTCACATTGCGATTCGGACTCGGCATGCTGGTGTTGTCGGCAATGTAGATCTCCTGGATCAAATCGTCGAAATAGCTGTCGCTGAAAGACTGACTCCCGTTTTCCGCAGCGTAGAAGACAGTCGGATACACTGGGCTCGTGGACAAGCCTTGTCGCCAGGTGTTGCGTGCGAGATCTGCAACTTCGAGATTCGTTCGATCGTCAAATGTGTTTTGATTCGGTCCCAGAATCACGACGTTTTCGCTGGAAAGGCGGACCCCGTCTGCGAGATTCATGGTCAAACCTAGCAGAGGGACGGCGATGAAGAACAAGAGACTGCTGAGTGCCAGGTAGCACCAAAGGAGTCCAGGACCATCCCAGTGAGCATTGGATTTCCGGCCGATCTTTCCAGACCAATAGTTGAAGGAGTAAAGCGCTGCTTTGTACCATCCGCCGATACTGCCCCAGTTCCTTTCCAGGTGCCAGCTCAAATGGATTGCGCTGGACGGGGCAAGACGTGGCTTCATCAGCGCAGCAGCCTCGAATCCTGCGATGGCTGACTTGGCCCAGTCGAGGATGAAGATGGATAGGATGACCCAGAAGAAGAAGACGACATTGGCGTTGATGGCGCGTGAGAGAATCACTCCTTGCACGGCGGGTCGAAGGAGGTATTCATAGATGACGAGGAGGAAGTACGCGAGAACGAACAAGGGTCCCAGAGTATTGGCCATGGCACGGGGAATATGTCGCTCGAACTTGAACGATGTCGTGCTGGACTCGCCGACTTCTTTCGAAGGTGCTGATGAGAGGCGTCGCAATGGAATGAGGCCTGGCGCAACAGTCAGCGTAGATTTTCGTTCCAAAGGTTGGGCTTTCGCACGTGTGTGGCCATAAGGGTCTCCATCTTCTCCAGCCTCGTCGACGTATTGTGATGTAAGAGAAGGCTCATACTCTCCCACCTCACTACGATGCGCTTTGATCAGCGACGTCGTATCCTCGTGTACGCCACGCTGCGGACGACCGAGATCCATGGCGGGGGAGACATGCGTGCTGGTGCATGGCAGAATGGCTAGAGACGCGGCTAGACTTATAGCTGGCAGACTGGCGCTTTCTGGGGCTGAAGTGGCATGTCCGTGCTGCGTCACGTCAAGCTGCAGGTCGGGCTTTAGTCTAATGTACGCCAGCGCAACGGCCAATTAAACGGGACTGGCGGTCAACATATCGGTGTGCATGATGTCTCTTTTGAACGCTTCTGACAATCGAAAAAGGTTCGTTGTTCAGCTCGGCGGCTTGCGCAGCGTCGTCGATCGCCACATCGGATGATCGGATCAAGGCTGAGGTAGTATGATATGATATTGAACCATCCACATCTTTCGCAACGATACCAGATGCCGGTCGCAACATGCCAAGGCACTTATCGTGAGTGATGCAACGAGGCGCCTTGACACGGTCACCTTACCCCAAAAACCCTGGCCAGCGCGAAAGGCGGCGGTCGTCATTGGTACGGCATTCAGAATGAGAGACTGCCCCTGCCCTTCTTCAGGTTAAGCCATTGCTTAGATATGACCCCCCTCATGTCGATGGCTGAAACTGGCTGTCCTCTTTCAGCCACGTCTTGAAGTCCTTCAAGTCCGGATTCATTGCGCGCAGTTTTGCAATGTCGGCGCCGTAACCAACATCCCCAAACCACTTGAACATGTACCCGAGCTCCTTGACCGCCCAGTGGAGGATGCTAGCCAAGAACCAATAAGTCGTCGGCAAGGTTTGCTTGGTGGTCTCCTCGAAGATGGACTTGAACTGGCTGAAGGTCAACTCATCACCAGCAATCGAGAGCTTCTGGCCGGCGAATTCGTCCGGTTTCGTAAATGCTTGCGCAGCAAAGTACCCGATATCGCTTGTCGCGATGAGTTGCAGCTTTTGATCCTTCTTCAACGACATCTCGAAGCTGGTAGAAAAGACTTTGCCAAAGAAGCCCGGAGCCAGATTCTCGAAGAAAGCAACGGGCCGGAGAACGGTCCATGCCATGGTGGAGTTCTCCGTCGTGGCGAAAAGGTGCTTCTCGATGTTGTGCTTGCTGATGAAGTGAGGGATGTTGGTGGGACTGAGGTCCGAGTTGGCGCCACCGCGATCCACGGAGGAGTAGACAAAGTGCTGCACGTTGTTCTTGATTGCGGCGTCGATCAGTCCGTTGCCCTGCCGCTCCTCTCCATCTGCTGGAGCGCCGAATCCCATGGGCGGAGTCTGTGAGTACTGATAAGTATCGCATTACAGCCATTGATCGGTTGGAATACGCTTACCTGCACGCTGAAGACACCCCAGATGGGTGCGGAGGATACCTTTTTGGCGCTCTCGAAAACGGCGTTGCAATCATTCAAATCCCCAACGACCAGCTTGATGTGAGGTGATTTCTTTGCAAAGCGTTGCGCTGAGGTCGAGTCTGCGTCTCGGGTGAGGGCAAGGATCTCAACGGCAGCGTTTTGTTTGAGCAATGCGTTGACGACAGATCCGCCCTGCTTTCCAGTCGCACCAGTAATAAGGATTGCCTTGGCCATCATGAAAGAGTAAGAAACTGATTATTTTATGTAATTCTTAGCAAGAAAGATTGATGTGACCGTGGATGAGAGGAAAGAGCGATGCATTTATGTACCTGTAGGGAAGGCACAGATCTCGTTCCAAGAACGAAGGCAGCGGCGTGATTGGTCATCGCTTCGGAGCGACATGACGCCGACAATTTCATCAAAGGGAACGGAAAAGGCCCTTTAAAAGATCCGCCGGGGAATGACAAGGCTATCTTGCTATCCTCACCGCGACTCATACACAGATTTATGCTTGGTCAGATGGCGTTGAATACCAGAAGCTTCCGATGAAAACCTGCTCATCGCCTTTTGCGTTTCTTTGTCGCCGGCGACTGCTTCTTCTTCCACTCCTCGACATCCACCCTTGCGTTCTCATCATCCCATTCAATTGCGCAGTATCGCTTGACAGCATCGCGGTCCTTCAGCCATTTGGCTGCAACAGATCCAGCCTTATCCCGGATAGGCTGAACACCTGCCTTCTTCTTCAGACTCGTACCATGATCAGCCCCTTTGATTTCCAGAAGCCATGATCGAGCCGTCATCCGCTCAGTAACCTCCTGCAATAATTGACCATCGCACATTGTGTCCTCGGATCCATACACGAAAAGGACATCGACGGTGTCCGGCAGGTCCGTTAAGATATCTTCCCTCGTCTCAGGTTGTCGCTGATCGCCTCCCTTTCCCCCAGTCAATGGATAGCTGACCAGCACGAGCGCTTTCGGCTTCTCCTCCAGTTCATTCGCAGTCATCACCGCTGCTCGAGCACCCATACTTCGTCCGCCCAACGCCGTAGCACCCTGCGAATGCTCGATAACCGCATGAAACGTCTTGACTCGTGACTTGAGATTCATGGTGCCTTGGAAACTGATCACACTTGATTCCGTGGCCCAGCCAGCGACCCATTCCTGCATCGCCGGGTTGGCGATTCCGCCTCCAGCTCCATGGGTGAAGATCAGCGCAGACTTAGACGGCGAGCCTCGAGCTTCGCACACGATTTCTTTCTCTCCGAAAGGGATTTTAAAGCTGCTCACTCCGTCTTCATTTTTTGTTTCGTCTCCAGTAACGCGAGAGTTGAGGGTGGGATCGCGTAGGCCGCCCAATACTGAGTGCGCAGTGTCATCTGCTTCATTGGCTGGCGCACTGGACGGTTTGTTCTTTTGGCGCTTCTTAGGGGGCATGGCGGCGTGCTTTGGTCGCTGCGCGTTCTCTCGCCCTCAATTGTAGTTGAGACTGGTCATTTATACGCTTGGATATGTTGAAATCAAAGAAGTTAGGTATCTCGCAAGGCCAAGGCAAGGAGAGTGAGGGTCATAGCCAACCGTGGAAGCCGGCCGGAGCGGCGGCGCAAGCCCGTCAGGCAGAGACGCAGCTGCCTGACGTGTGCCACCACGCTGCCTCATTTCCAACTTAGCCGCATGCTGAAACAGAACATTGACGATTCCATTATCACACAAAAAAGCCCACCCAGTCGATACACTTCGGCCATGTGCAGCAGATTTACACATCCGGCGCAGCAATGCCCTTCAAGCGGCTCCAGCGTCGGCACTTCATCGTTCAGCTTTCGCTGCTTCGAGCGAGCTGATGGTTGTGGGCAGCTGATAGATTGGTCTGCGCCGAAATACGCGTTGCAGAGCGAGGGAAACGAGGGCGGCGATGACAGTGACGATGAGGCTTGATGGATATTGCAAGGCAGACATATATAGTCGCGGCTGTCTGATACGAGTACTAGGTAAAACTGCCCACGGTCCATATGTCCAGGCAGCCTCGCCGGCTTCACCCACCCGGTACAACACGAGACAATACCCACCGCATTGAAAAGTCCCCGTGTCCGCTCGGTTGTTGTGCCTCCATGACAATTGCCTGACGTGTCGAAGTTGACTGCTCGGCCCGATCGGTCTACTGGCGTTTCTTTCGTTCGCGCTTCACATCGGCGTCGGCCAGCCGTCCGGTGCCACGCGTGTTCCTCGTACCCGTCTCTCAGGCCTCAGTGTCCCGCATAACCATTCGCAAAAACTGCCAGCGTCCTCGATCGGTCGTCAAGTCTGGACCGCCGTCGCCGTAGACCTCGGGCCGGGGCCCCTTCTTCAACTCGGATGTGTTGACGTAGATTAGTGAGTATTCCGGGGTGTTTGAGCGAGGGAGTAGCTGTTGTTGGGCTTGCCCGTCCCGCTCGATTCGGTAGGCTCGATTTCTCGATTGTAGGTAGAACATCAAATCGGGAAGGTTGCTGACGAACTCCACGAAGAGGTCCCAGTTGGTGGTCAGGTTGTCCCAATGACAAAGGATGGCTAGCCTGTCCCCTCCGTCTCTGATCATTTTCTCCAGTTTCATGGCGAGTGCGGGACAAAAGTCTCCTGCCAGTCCAGGCGGTACTTGAATCGCTTGTTCAGTTCCTGGATCTGATTTTCCGTCCGGGCGAGGAAGAGGTTGGATTTGATGTGTTCGTAGTAGACTCCGCGCGTGCTGATGTCAACTGTCCACCCCATGGCATGCTTCAGTCTCTCAACTGATCCATCTGAACTCTCCTTCAACCCCCCTGGAGTGAGCAGTGCCTTGAGATTCAATGAGGTGGCACGATTGCTGGATCGCTAAACGACGACGATCGATGTCGGTGGCTCTGGTGTTGTAGGCACAAGCAGTTGAGCGGGTATAGTGCTCCCAACATACTTGAATTTCGCTGCGTACGCGGGGAACTTCTTCAGGTGCCAACTGTCTCGGGGCACGTACAGGCCATGGTAATCGATAAGATGTGCCATGAGGATTTTGGGTCTGTGAAAGGACCCACATGCAGGGCACTCTTTGTAGTCGTTGTGCTTGCGATGGCGCCTAAGCTCCCCCGTGTAGTCTTCCTTCAACACGAAGGCGGTCCGCGCTTCATCGTACTCGAGGACATCAACATCGTGGAGCTGTTTGATCCTTTAAGTCAGAATGTAGACCTCGCCGAAGTCGAACTTCAAGATAAAGGTACTGTAGAGCTTGGGTGTTTGTAGAGCGATCGGTGCCTCCCAGAACACTATATGCGCATTCGATGTACGTAGGGTGCACTTCGGCCATTTGGCACTTGGCCGTCTTCACGGCTTTGCTTTTGTATCTCCCTAGGCTACAATCTGAGTCGTCGTTCGTGGAGGTACTCATAATGCGGCATCGCCAGCTCAACCATCTCCCTGACAAGAGGCAGATCGTCACCAAACTCCGTTGCCCACTCGGCTTCTTCTTTCGCCAGGTCTTTATTTTTCGCAGCAAGAGCAGCATTCGGGCCCGCCGAGTTGAGAAGCGTGCTTTGTGAAGCGTAATACATCGGGTGGTGCTTGTCCTTGTCGCCGTCCGTAGGCCACGAAAAGTAAGCTTGATCGGGATCGAGTCCGGCCTTTGAGCATAGATGCCGTACAAATTCCTCGCTCGTCATGAAGTCGTCTGCGTCTACGACGAGAGGTTCAATGCCCTTGGAGAGGAAGTAGTCGTACAACGCTCGACTCCAGATATGGGACGTGACGATCAGGAAGTTCGGGCGGCCTGCGCCGTGTGGGAGCCCCATTTTGTTCAACGTACGCCAAGTAGAAGGGACGACGAGTTTGGGGTGGCGGATGTTCAGGATCGGAACGGTGCCGGGGGTCAGGAGAAGATCGTCTGGGACCATGGAGAAGTTCTCTGGACTGGGGGGCGCGGTTTTGTGGTTGGCGTAGTTGATGTAACGGAGGATTGTTTCAGCTGGCACCGGAAAGAAGGGATGGAAATGGAGCATGAGGATTTGGTCCTACGGCGGGGATTAGAGATGCGTGCAGGTGTGTCTATTGATGACAACGAGCCTTGTGCTGTGCTTCTTGGAGCGCGCCCTTCCACTGCTCCACGCCCTTTTGGTTCTCCCCGTCGTAGAAGGCGCGAGCATCCGGCGCCATGCCGTCTTCGAGGTGTTCGCTTTGCAGCCATTGCAATTGGGTCCATCGGCCAGAGGAGAAAAGATGGTCGACGAATTGCACTGTGGTTTGGTGGGAGAGCATGCGTTCCAGCAGGTGGCCCGCCAATGTTTGTCAGCAACGCTCCTGACGAAAGGCGAACCGTGTGGGTTGCACCTACTGCCGCTCCTCGACTGCCCGCAGAGAAGAATTTGAGCTGGCATGATGATCAGAGTTGAGTGAGAATGTTTGGCGATTCAGTGGATTCGTTGTTGGTCTTTTATGTCTGCATGAGCCAGCGAGATGGTAAGGCGGCAGTCAATGCTGCCTGAATTTGACGTACGCCGACACGCAATCCACCTCGAGCAATAACATTACCGCCAAGACAGTTACGCACTCTGCGACCTCTCAATGAAATGACTCCAGGCAGCATCGATAGCACAAGCAATCAACAGAAAGAACAGTCGTTTCGACAACTTCATAAAGCTACGCTACATCGCATCGAAATCCGGAACCCCTCGCGCGCCAATCTCTACACGCTTCTTGATGGAAGCCTCGCTTTCACCCTTCTTCAGCCTACTGATAATATCCTCTGGATCGACGTCAGTTCCAATGGGGTTCTCCGCAAAGTAGGGGCTGCTCATAAAGGCATTTGCGTCCTCGACCGAGTCGAAATTATCGACCTGCGTCTCCAGCATATTCCGATCGGGATCAAAGTAGTAGAGACTAGTAGTAGGACCGTGATTGACTGTCCAGACGGGCTCGATGCCCTTTTGCTTCCTCTGCCGGTACGCAAGTAGCAGGGCGTGCAGCGTGGGAAAAGTGAAGGCGATATGCTCCAGCCCACTGCTTTTGGGCTGCTTCGGTCCGGTGCCGGGGACGTTGATGAGGGCGATACGATGGTGCTCTTCGTCGTAGGTGATGAATGCGATGAAGTCGTTGGCGTGCACGATCTTGCCGCCTAGGAAGTTCGTGTAGAAGTCGATCATGGGCTGGAAGTTGGCCGTGCGGAGGACGACGTGGGCCAGAGTCGACGGACTGAGGACTTTTTGCGCTGGCGCATCGAAATCGTCAAACGTGCCATTTGTCGTCTTGTCGGACACCATTTTGACTCAGGTTCGAGTAGGTCAGGGTGATGGTTCCACGGTGCATATAGCACATTCTTGAGAGGCATCTTTCGAGCTTACGTACGCGGGGTAGTCTGTGAGATTGGAACATTTGAACTTACGTGAGATCCCACCTCACTTCCTTGGCCACACTTCCATACGACCGTTTCCACGATTTTCCGCTGACATCGACACTCCGAACCCTAGGGCTATGGTCAAATAGACTATTGCGCTCGTCAACACACACTCTTTTGCCATTTCAACGTGAGCACCACACTTTGCCCCACACCGCATCCGGGACAATCCAGGAGGCCTTACCCTATATTATCAAATCACGTCCGGAAAGCTGACTTCCGTTCCGAAGATCATTGACTTGCGCCATACAAACACGATGCATCACAGGAACAGGTTCATCGGAGACGGCCTCGCAGCGATCATTACGCCGGCTATACTTGCAGCTGAACGGCAATCACGAAAATCACCTACCTAAAGCGGTAGCCCCTGCCCAAAGTAGTTAGCCGCCCACTCTTCGCCTTCTCCTTCGAAGATGGGAAGACTACATTTCATGCCTCTGACGTTCAGAGAATGTTTCCTCCATTAAACGGACCGCCGGGCTCATTCTGGGATATATGAACATCGCTTGTGTCGACGAGGTAGGTCGCCAAGATTGCTTGCAAGCAGGACTGCAACTAATGAACTGTTCAGCGCCTCGACGGCATGCGCCTTACGCTACTGCGTGGATCTAGGTAGAAGAGCGAGTAGACGAGATGTCCAAAAGTTCGAACGAGCGGCTCCTATTCATCGAGTGCAATGGAGCGACCGGGCGCCCGAGTCGAACTGTCCGGCCTCTCCTAAGCCGACATGTCATGGGCGGTCACGTCACAACCAACAGCTATCACAGTGGAGAGATCATATTCGAAGATGAGAAGCCTGCCATCAAAGCCCCTTCCGTGTTTGGCGCCGCTCGAAGGACGCGAACGGCTCATCGCAAGGGCAATTCTCCGAAACCTCCAAGAGATGGCGCTGTCGTCAACAAGCAACACCTTCCAATACACACAGCCTTCTTGTTCCAGAGTGGACATGCTGAGGCTTGCGCTCCGCTCATCAAAAGTCTCAACAGCTTCCAACGGCAAGAAGAAGTCGCAAAGTGGTGGTTCTACTGCGGTGACGAGCCCTCGCCGGCTTTTGAGGTGGCGCAGTATCACTGGGCCACGGCAGCCTGGGACATTGCTCGCCAAAGCAACTTTTTCCTCGAAATCTTGAAGCTCTACGCGTGGAGGAAGCGGGCCCAGCTCACGGGCCACGCGGATCACTATGTCGCCCAGCAAGTGTCGTTGATTCGACGGATCAAAGACAGCGTCGACGAACACGGCGAGCACTTGGAGTCCGAGCCTCTTGTGCTAGTTGCTGTCGGTGTCTTAGCATACGTTGCATTGCTTGAAGGCGACATGGAGACCAGCGCGACGCATCTGCATGCCCTGCGAGCTTTCGACCTCGCCCGACACTTTGAACACTCCAAGCAAGGCTGGCTCTACATGGTCTGGGTGGATCTTCGCTTCTCCCTCATTCAGGCGAGGCCGCCTGTGCTCGACCACTTTATTCCGTCAGCTTACAGGCATCAATTACCGCGCCTCTGCAGCGAGGAGGAATTGAAGATGCTGCATGAACGCGCATCTCGGAAGTCGGCTTTGGTTCCTTGCTCCGCACTCTTCGACGAGGTCGAGATGCACTGCGTCTTTCTCAAGCTGCACCACCTCTACCACGCCTGGTCTCCGGCGCAAGAAATGCAGTACCCTCTTTACGGCCTTCTATATGACTTGGAGTATCGGCTTCGCGTCCTCCACGCTGGCATGCGCCAATATGACCGGGAGCTTGCCACCACTACGGACACAGAGGCAGTTCGACTCAACAATTACGCGGAATTGATTCTCCTCGCAATCCAGCTCCACGTCTGGATTATCAGCCGCCACTGGGCACCCGTGTCCAGCCACAGCCGTCAAGCCGTGCTCAATCGAGCCTGCGAATTGATCGCCCAGGCTTCTGCAGAGGACCTCGTCGCGACGTGGAAAGGGGCGGCAGATGTTCGCTCGCTGGTCTGGTGTCTGGCCACTGTCGTTGCTTTCTTCTTGGAGACAAGCGTGGATGGGGCTGTAATTCAGACACTCCAACGCACTCTCGCCTCGGTTGGAGTTTTCACACGCGAGGAGCTCTCGGGATTGCTCAAGGAATGGTTTTGGCATGAGGATTGGCACCCGCGGAAACTCGAGCTCGTGTGGAGCGCGATTGAAGAACCCAATACTCAGAAACCGCGCGCTGGATTCGATCTGTCGCGAAAGCAGAAGACTTCTTTCTACATCGGAGCGGTCGAGTTTTATCAATAATGCAAGTCATAGGAGTTTCCGTTCCGTTCCTACGTTCTACGCTGCCAGTTAGCTAGCTGTTTTAGGCAGGAGCTGCCATTTCAAGTAAGACCACCCAATTCGGGTAACATCAACTTCACCCGTTCGTCGCGCGATCAGGTATGGATACAATGACATAGCACCGGGCGAACTGCGCTGATCTAAGCGTATTCAAAGCCGACTACGTTGTTCGAACTTCCGTCGCTTAAGATGAGAACTTGTCGATCACTCTCGCGGAACGCAGATTTGCCTGTCCCCCGAAGATCTCCAGTGAAACCGTAGGGTGATATCGTGTTGGATTGACGTCAAGGAGGAGAGGCGTAGGCAGAGACGTGCGTGTGGATTGGCGGAATGGGTCGGAATAGCCTTCGAACTGCGGTGAACAGAAAGGCGTCGTAACGAGGGGCGCGGCATATATAAACCGGGTCGAAGTGGCAAGTTGGAGGAAGAATATTCACCAAAGACAGCCTCGACTCCCTCTTCTCCACAACAATCATTCAAAACACCCTCTTCACGATGCCTTCTGTCATTAAGTACCTGGCCCTCGTCGGCCTCGCCAGCGCCTACAACGGCTTCATCTGCTCCTGCAACGACGAAAACGGCAACAACATCGAAGCGACCGGCGACACCTGCGTCAACTTCTCGCAGCAGGGCGGGTACATCGACAAGAACAACAACTGCGACCTGCCCGACGGCCCGCCGATCCAACAGCAATTCCTCAAGTTCTGCCAGAGCGACGGCAAAGGCGGCGCCTGCGTCGGCGAGGGCAAATACGCCGACGATTCGCAGAGCCTAGCGCCCCCGGCGAACAAGCGCGGCAGCGTCTCCAAACCGTTCAACTCGCGCATCCTCGGCCGTGGAGCTAGCCCTCCGGGTGCGTGTCCACCTATCGGGCCGTGTTCGTCGACCGGCGACCCTTACACGGTCCGTTTTGAGCACGGGGACAGTTCGTGTGGTGGAGCCGAAGCCTATTTTGCGCCCACGGACGGCGATCTGCTCACCACGTCGTCGGGATGTTCCTTTGATCCGGGCCCATACGATGGCTACGTGTACCTCGGCGGAGGGACGTGCGGTGGAGTCGGGCATGGACTCCTGCAGACTATGCAGTTTTACGACTCCGACCAGAATCCGATCGGTCAATACGACTTCACCATTGGCACTAAGGGGAGCTGCTTCTCTATGGGGGCTGCCGCGTACTATTCGTGGTCTGTGAACAACGGTTCAGAGTAGTAGGACGGACATGCGATCGCGGTGACGGTTCGGATTCGATGAGGTGCCGAAGTCTTGCCTTGTAGATAGATGTTAGTATTGCCGCAATGACACAGTTGTTTGTCTCTGCATTCCATTGCCAATACCGACCAACAGCTAAGTGATCATTGAATCACTTTCGGCCTCGCAGCAACTGTCTAAAGGGAGTCGGCGTGACTTACTCCTCAGAGAAAGGTGGAAAGATCAGAAGACCAGGCTGCGGGTTGAGATAAAGTTATCTTGTCCCCGCGCTTGACGCCACAGCCGGACAAGCCCGGAAGAAGGAACGTACAGACGCCGAGCCAGGAGCACCATAGCTCTACGTTCCACCAAAACGCATGCAGTGCAAGATGCAGCGCCGATAAAGACCAATAGCAAGCCTAGCTAAATGACAATGCTCACAACTCCGCAGCCCACAACGAGACGCATTCCCTCGTCAAGCAGCCGTCGGCCTCACAACCATGACTTCTCTCTCCGTCTCCTCCCTTCCATCCGGCCAGCGGCGCGTGACAACGTGAATGCGCCTCTCCCAAGCGCTTGACGTGATCTCAATCGAGGCCCCCGCTTGCGGACTCGTGTCGTCCTGGCGTGAGGCTCCAGTTGTAGAACCAGTCTGTCTGGCCTGCGTGGCGTAGGTGCGTTTCGACTTCTGCTCGTATCGCGACTCGTCCACTTGCCGGTATGTTTCCCGTGTCCTGCTGCGAGGCTCTCTGCGCGAAGCACTGGACACCGATGGGGCATCGCTTTGATTCAGTCGCTCGAGGTTGTTCTCCGTAAGCGGCGCGCCAGATCCAGAGCCAGTCTGCGAGGAAGCACCAGACGTGCGAGAGCGGGACTGCTTCACTTCCCCGGAATAGTCGTATCGGGTCACGCGGGTGGCATTGTTGTAACGGCGCGAAGTGCTGGCGGAAGTGTCATGGCGTGAAGAGCGGGGCGCGCGCGAGATACTGTCAGATGGAGCGAGGGATGGAGCGGCGGCGAAATGGACGTTGTGTTTGTCTTGCAGAGTGGAAGTTGAAGTGCCGGAGACCGAGGAGCCGGCGGGTGGAGCGCGAGTGCGCGGTCTTTGAGAGGAGTATTTTGACCGGCGCTCGGATGTATACATCTTCCTTCACAGTAAGTGGATTCTCCTGGTCCAGTTCTGATGAAAATTTTGCGATGCGATGTCAAGTACTCTTCGCACTTATCAATTCACGCCCGCCGTCCCCTGGGGCGTCATACTGCATAGCAAAGGGCGCAAAGCAAACCACGCTCGCTGCAGACAAGCGGTCTAGTTTGCCTGCGGGATTCGCAGGAAGACGGGCCACGTCGCAAGTCGCACCCGCTGGCCTAGCAGAATTCCCCGATGCCGATTGGACTGATCGAATGCACGATGAGACTTGGGCTGCAGGTGGCCGTTGGAGTTAATCACGCGGGAGAGATTGATTCCGCGAGGGCGAAGAGCGGAATGGATGCTGGGTGCGGATTTGACCGCAGAGGTATTGTTTTGAACAAGATATGTCGTGTAATGCAGACTTGGAGACGTTTCACCGGAAAGCTTGTGTGACAGGCGGCTGGCAATGCTTGTCCATTGTGTCGGCAGTGGATGCAGGATGGAGGAAAGGTTTGACGGGGCGCATGCACGCCGCTCCCGATCGAGCAAGGTGTGCGCGTGCTGCGAGATGACATCGGCTGGTCGGGTGCAGCGGCAAACCGCATCTTTCGACGCCATCATCACACGTTGCACGAGATACAGAGACACTGACAGCATAGTGCCAATGACAACCCAGGAGTGTACGCCATATCCTCGCACTTCAGCGCTCAGACAGAGCACCCAGTAATATCTCCGCCTCAGGAAATCAAACCAATAGGTCACGTTGGCTTCCTTAAGCTGATCAAGCGCCGTGCATGCGCGGTTCATTCGCGTTCATTCACCTGCTGGGATGATTGCGATGAGTGATTGTGCACATGCAGCTTCTTCCCGTTGGAGCAAGCCAGGCAACTTGCGGACATTGTCGCACATGGCGAACACGTATTACACCACGCCATCGATCGGAGATTTCTATTGTAAGATCAGTACCCTTGTCTATGACACACCTCATCTAAGCTGTAGCGACGTCGAAGCCCGTCCATCCAGCAATGGCGTCTTTCATGCGCTGCTCGTAAGTATTGATCCCGCCGACGTAGATCATGTTCTGGCGTGCTTTCCCGGGAATATTCGCCCCGTTCCACCAGCTATCGGTGTACGGAATGAGCGTGTACTTGCTCATAGTATCAATCTCCTGTTTCCAAGCCTCCTCCGCGGCATGCTGAGGCTCGATGGTCTTCCCATTCTCCGCTTGCAATTTGGCGATGATAGCAGCGACGGTCTCCACCTGCGCCTCGATGATTGTGGGCCCGTTGGAGAGCGCGGTGGGTGCGTGCGGGGTGTATGCCATGAAGAGATTGGGAAAGCCGGCCATCATGATGCCCAGGTAGGTGGAGATGCCGTTTTCCTTCCAGGATTGCGCCAGCTCGGTGCCGTTTTTGTCCTTCAGGCCCATGGCGGTGAGGGAGCCGCTGTAGCTGTCAAATCCGGTGGCGAGTGCGACTGCATCCACGTCGTACTCCGTACCGTCGTCCATGAGCAGACCTTTCTCGGTGAAGGACTTTAGCGGCGCTTTGCCGAGTTCGTGGATGGAGACGTTGGGTTGGTTCAGGACTTCGTAGTAATCTTGCTCGAGAGGCGTTCTCTTCGTGCCGAAATAGTAGGGGGCGATTTCGGGGGCCATGATCTTTTGCTTGGCGGGATCGGTGAGTCGTTCGCACACTTTGCGTCGCCAGAAGTCGTAGACAACCTGGTGATATTAGAACGAGCATAGGGCGTCGGAAAATGGCAGGAGCTCACTTTGTTTGCATCTTTGTCGAGAGCGACGTTGTTGTAATTGGAGATTGCGAAGTTGAACCCTCCCCTGCGCCAGAGATCTTCAAATAGGGCTTCCCTCTCCTCCGTAGAGACGTCGCCCACACCGACTTCTTGTCGAGCCGAGGGAAAGCCCGCCGCGGAGTCCCGCCCAGCCTTGAACATGGCAGGGTAGAAAGCTTTGAGCGTATGCTGCTCCTCTTCCGTCCACGTACGCTGCTTCATGGCCAGGCAGTAGCTCGGGCGGCGCAGGAACACCGTCAGCTCATCCGCTTCCTTGCCGAGTTCTTGCGTAATCTGCACGGCCGTTGCACCGGCGCCGATGATGGCGACTTTCTTGCCTTTGGCGCTGAAGTCTTCTGGCCATGCACTGGAATGGTGAATCTCACCCTTGTAATTCTCCAAGCCGGGGAAGTCCGGAGTATATGTACGATGAAGCAAACCAGAGGTCAACATGAGATATTTAGCTTGGGCGATATGTCCAGCGGTAGTTTTGATCGTCCAGAGGTTAGCCTGTTGATCCCAAGAAGCGTCAACGACCCTCGCATTGAAAAAAGTGTCCTTCCTGAGATCCAGCGTCTTGTCGATATGGGCCATGTACTGTCTCAGTTCCTTGTGGTCCGAAAAGCGCTGGTTGAAGTGCCAATGCCGATACACTTCGGGGATATTGAGCTGGTAGAACGGCGCCTCGGAGTCAACGCGAGCACCGGGATAACGATTCCAGTACCTGCATAGATGAGTGACAGGCTAGCAGTCAGCACTCTGAAAGATGAACATACCACACGCCACCGAAATCCCCTCCCGATTCAAAGCACTTGACCTTCAGACCGAGCTGTCGGAAGCGGTGAATCGCAGTGATGCCACTGAAGCCCGCGCCGACTATCAGGCAATCGCACTGAATGACATCGTTTGGCACGTTGGCGTTGGCATCGCTCCTGGGCTCGTGGACCGCGCCGTTGGCCCCATTTGGAGCGGTGTCGGCGCTGATTAGCACTTCGCCGTTCAGGACTTCTTTCGTGTTGCTAGGTGCGGTGTTAGCTGATGGCACGGGTTCCATCTTGACTGCAGTTGCTGTGGTTTACTGGCGATGGATGTTGGAAAGGAAGGATGGAGATGATGCTGACTGCCTTCTACTGCTGACAGGACACAGGCACAGGGTGGATCTCGGCTGGTGGGGGTGGGTTGCCGAGGCTGCTGCCTCAGCCCTGCCGCTCGAGCGCTCTTCTTTCGTGACGATAGTCTATTGACGAGGAGAGACGTGTAGAAGCAAAGCATCACGCAGTTCTGAATCATTCATCGTAGGTGTAAAACCAGAGCATCGACTGCCATCACATGCGAAGAGCAGCACGACTTCAAACAATCTGCTTCGTCTTGCCCGTCTCAACCTCATAAACCCATCCACTAATCGCAGAGTCCTTGACCACCGCTCCATTACTCTTCAACCACTCCACATCATCCCTCACGCCCTGCTCCACATCGGGGAAAGGCTGGAAGTCATACGTGCCGCTCAGCACGCCCACGCCCTGGTTCTCCGCCACGACCTTGAGTGCATCGGTGTTGGTGAAGGTCACCATTCCGCAGCCGGTATGCTTGACGAGGATGATCTCGCGCGTGCCGAGGAGGTGCTGGCTGATGAGGATGCTGCGGAGGGCATCTTTGGCGTTGCCGCCGGCGTTGCGGATGACGTGAGCATCGCCGAGCTCGATGCCGAAGGCGGCGGCGGGGTCGATGCGGGCGTCCATGCAGGTCACGACGAGGTATTTCTTTGCGGGAGGGAGAGCGAGGCTGCCTTTATTGAAGGAGGAGGCATACTTCTCCGAGGAGGAGGTCAGGTTTTGAACATTTTGGGTGGCCATTTTGGAGATTGGAGAGCAGAGCCTTGCGGTGGGAGTTTGTTGGACGAAGGAAGAAAGTAGTTTGGAGGTATTTGGAGCTGGCCGATTTCCTCCGTGATGGTTGACAGTGACTTTGTAGGTCAGGTTGGTTCGCACGCCATGAGCCGTCATATAATAACTTTTGGAGGGGTTGGCGGTGTCAACAGTGGGGTCTAGCACGCCATCCGTAGCTCTAGAAAGCTAATGCAGGTACAATTGATTCGAACCCCTCTCTCCAGCCATTCATGCTGGCAGCGGGTGGCCGGATGGTGGCAGTTGCTGAGACCCAGGCGGGATGTGTGTCTGTCTGTTGGGGAAGGCAGTCGACTGCAGGGGATTCGCCGTCTCTGTGGGCCATGTTCCTCGAGCTCAACCTGGCCTTGCTCCCTTTTTCGGAGCCAAGTTGGACCGAATGCGGGATCGAGGTGTTCCGTGTTGTCCAGATGGGAGATTCGTTCTCAATCGCATGCCTGCGGTAGCTTCGATATCCGAGCTGCAGTACGCGTCCTGGGGATTCGTTGTCTGCATGACGGCATTGTCTGGCGAGTAGCCTTTTGGGCGAGAAGTGCGGATGGTTATGTTCGTGACCGAACAGAACGGAAGGAGAGAAACAATGAGATGAAGTCGTACTCATAAAACTTGCCGTGTCCATCAAGGTCGGGATGGCCCACACCGCGAGAAGGCTCGAGATCCGCCAGGCGCGTGTCAGGCTCTAAGTCGGTCATGATGCCAAAATGGTCCGGAATGATACGATTGAAAGATATGAGCAGCCTGCAAAGAGCAGACGACTTCTGCTAGCTCGGCATTCGACCGGCAGAAAGATTGGCGACGACAGCAGAGCGCAGGAGGTGGAGGAGCACGACGAGAGGGAAGGCGCGTGACACGACTTTTGACCACAAAGCTTCTCCTCACCTCAGCAGCTCCAAGAACTGACTCCGATACCGCACATCAGCCATTGACAACAACCGGATCAGCTCGGGCCATTTCAAGGTGGGAGTGCAGGGAGGCCTCGTATCTGACATGAAAACACCTAGCGGAACCTGCTGTTGAACTTCACCAACGCAACATGACAAGCGGCAAGAAACTCCAAGTGGTCGCATTAGACGACTGGGTGCCGCCGCCGACATTCGCCTTCGATCACGAGTTTGTGCAACACAAGTTCACCCCTCCGGACAAAGTGCTCGAGAGGATTCAAGATGCAACTGTCGTCATCATCTCGGGCACTCTGATAGCGCCTTCAGACATCGAAAAAGCCTCGCGTCTACAGCTCATCTCTGCCAATGGCACGGGGACGGATCACGTTCCGAAGGATGCAATTCGACAAAAGGGCATTTCGTTGTGTCGTGTACCCGCTCAGAATACCGAGAGCGTGAGCGAGCATGCTCTCGCCATGTACTATGGTCTTCGGCGGCGGCTGGTGGACTTGCACTACCTGGCCATGGACGGCGAGTCCTGGAAAGCAAGCAAGGGCAATCTGGTTCCATCGCATTACAACCACGCCGGTCCACGGATAAACGCCGAGGAGACGGTGGTCATTATCGGATACGGAGCAATAGGTGAGTCAAGGCAACGTCCGACACCGCTTACATCTCTGATCGAATACAGGCAAGAACTTCGAAAAGATGGCACGAGCACTGGGCATGCGCGTCCTAATCGCCGAGCGGAAAGGCAGCAAGGAAATACGACAAGGCCGAACGTCATTCGAAGACGCTATCAAAACCGGGACAGTCTTCATGCTCGCGACACCTCTGGACGCAACGACCAAGGACGTGCTGAGCGAGGCCGAGTTCGAAGCCATGCAACCGTCGGCGTTTGTCATCAACGTTGGCAGAGGAGGGACGATCAACGAACCCGCACTGATCAAAGCGTTGAAAGGCGGCCAGATCGCTGGAGCAGCGACTGATGTCTTCGAGAAGGAGCCCGCGACCAAAGAGAACTGTCCACTGCTGGACCCTGCGATTCCAAATCTGTTGCTCTCCCCTCATGCGGCCTGGTATTCTGATTGCACACTCAAGAACACCGCTGCCATCGTCAAGGCGAATATTGAGGGCTTCGTCGCTGGGAAGCCGCAGAACCTCGTCATAACCGAAGGGCGGGACGTCTGACGCAAGCACGAGGGTCGTTATGTCGACGCAGATGTACAAAACATAGAGGTAGAACCGGAAACAGACGTGTTGACGAATATTGACAACATTTCTTCGTACAGGACATTGCATCATGCTATAGCTGTTTCATCCCACAAAAAGCAGGCGACATCATCGCCCGTGCTCCAACCAGCGCCATCGCTAAAACGCAAGACAAATGCAGCAAAAGCGAAATCATAGCTCGAGAGCTCTAAACGGACTCCAAACAGGCATCTCATCCAGCGCCTTCGGGCCCCTGACCTCCGCCATCAGCACTCTGATCTCTAACCCCGGAATCTCCGACTCATCCACAGCCTTCCCCTGCTGCATCTTGACTCTCCACCGCAGTGTGCTCCTCAAATACCGCACGACATCCTCTTCCTCCAAGCTAGCCAGCCTGCCATCCTTCACCGCTCTCCTCAGACCCGGAGTGAGAGAAGTGCCTGCGCTGGATAGAAGTGTGCCATCCCCTTTCTTCCCCGGCCCGGTGAAGAAGCTGTGCGAAGCGATGACTGCCTCGCTCTCGTGCCACGAACACACCTCGTCGTCTCGCACTTCTTGGTCGAAGAAGAAGACTGTGAATGAGCCCTCGGCGCCCATTGAGTCGGCGCGGATGTTGATGATGTATTCTTGCCGCGTTTCGCTCTTTTGTTGGTGAGGTTTCTTGCGGGAGTGATCTTCCTTATGGCTCGGCTGGGTCTTCTTGTGGCTCGAATGGTCCTCCTTCTGATGACTTGGATGGCCCTCCTTATGGCTCGGCTGGGTCTTCTTGTGGCTCGGCTGAGTCTTCTTGTGGCTCGAATGGTCCTCTTTATGGCTCGAATGATCCTTCTCGTGGCTCGACTGATTCCTACCATGACTCGGATGGTCCTTCTCGTGACTCAAAGAAGGCGGCGAAGCAGACATCCCCATCGAAGCCGCCCTCGTATCCGTCAAATTGTCATCCCCATAAAGCGTATTGATAATCACCGCAGCCGACTGACCCATCTCCAAATCAGCATACACATAATTGAAAATCGTCGTATTGCGCACAGCATCCGGGCTCCAAAAGCCGCCCTTCCCATTCGACCGGAAAGGCGTCAAAGCCGACTCGGCATTCTCCACCGTCCCGCTGGTGTACGTGTACGTGGACCCGACCTCCGTCCACGCCGTCATGAAGTCCTCCGGGTTCGCGAGCTGCCAGAGCGCGTACGCGTGGTCGACGGCGGCGTGGTGCAGGAAGAAGATGGGATCGAAGGCCGCGGTCGGGATGTAGGCCATGTCGCCGCCGGTGCGGACGTGCACGCGGTCGTGCAGCATTTCGATGCTGTTGGGGTTGTCGCGCGCCTTGTAGAGGGATTGGGTGGCGAAGTTGTTGAAGCCTTGGGCAGAGGTGAGGAGGGCGTAGAGGTCTGTGCGGAGCGATTCGCGCGTTGCGAGGGTGAAGGTCGGGTTACGGATTGTGACGTCGGAGTCCGGGGTGAAGGCGGTCTTCATAAAGGTGTGGTTGGCGGAGCCGAAGGAGTAGGAGTGCAGGGGGTTGTGGATGGTTGCTTGGCCCGAGGGGGTGGTGACGGTGACGGTCTCGTCGGTGAACATTTGCGGGAAAGGGTTTTGGCCTGCTCCGGGGAGGAGTGCCCAGTCCCAGAAGGGCATGCGGAGGGAAGTCGCTGCTTGCAGATATCTGGATCGGGCGTCGCCGCTGAATTGATTCGCTACGGCGAGGGCGTTGAGTTGGAGCGATTGCTCGAACAGCGCAACGTACGACCGATGCCAGTTTGGGAAGAGCGTCGACGAGTGCGTGCAGTAGCCCGTCGTCGGACATCCCGGACATTGACCGACGCCAGCGTACGGTATATACGGCACGCCGTGAATGCCGCCAATCTGATACCAGGACAGCTCGCTCGACGGATCCATCTGTTGAAAAGACTGGAGTGCCAAGAGGAAGATGTTCCATTGGTCTTCATTTTGCTGTAATTGGAAGATCTCGTATCGCGGTTGTATACCTCCTTGAGTCGCGCCGGTGACAAACGTGAGTGAAGTGTTCGCTTGTCGCGGAAGCATGGGATGTGCGACGACGCTCGATGCGCCGAGCAGCGCGACAGCGACGTATCGCAGAAGCTCGAACATTGTGGATGAATCGGACAATGGGGAAGGAATGTGGAAAAGAGAGAATGGAAAGGAATGCGAGATGCCGGTGTTTTCTCAAGCCTTTCGGAGGTTTAAGGCGTAGTGGCTGAACAAGGCTGCGAGGGGCTGGGTGCCTGCCACGCACCCACCGTAAGCGCCACCGGGTCGACCGGTCGGTGAACAATAGACGAGATGCAGACGTGGTAAGGTATATACTAACTGCATGTACACTCTAAATGGGTGATCTCTGTACTTTTGTGCTCCACCATATTGTCGAGTGGCGAAAAGACATCGAGACGAGCAAGCCGGATGGGCGCGCGCGAGAATATTACAGCGCAAGCTATCTGCCACGTGCCTCGCAATGATTCCACCCAGTCCACCCTAGAGAACAGCCAATATCAGAGCAGGATCTTCCGTAACAGCGCATATAGAACAACAGTTTCGCAAGGCTGTCAAAGCGCCCTCACCGCCGTGAAAAGTGCAGATGTACAGCGACTCAAAAGCGGCTTAGCGCGCTCCCGCCCGCCATCTCCAGCCTTGCGTGGGGAAAAAGGTGGGGCGGGTTTGTTTACCTAAGCGACCTCTGCTACGGCGAACACGAAAGCGGCGAGGATTTCCAACGACATCAAACTCCTTGCACTCGGTAAACATGTGCCGTCAGCCGAACTGCTCGTCTGCAAGCGATGATGGCTGCCTCGCGATCGGAATCACGGAATGATGACATTTGAATCGGAATCGCGGCATGATAATGGTGGTGGTCGGGATGCTTTGCCTCCGGGGTTGGATGCCATTGCGAAGACGGGAAAGATGAGGTATTGTTTGCAAAAGCATCGATCACAGAGATTGAGCTCACTCGAGCAAAGAATACCTCTTCTCCAGAGCCCCATACACCCATTGTGGCCTTGTAATCCCCACATCCTCATCCCAAGACCGCATCATTAAATCCCACGCATTCTCCTTCTCATCATCAACAGCAGGAACAGCGAAAAAGTCGACAGCAAAACTAGCCATGTAAAACGAGAAAAAGAGCGCCGCCAGCCACTCAACCACGACGGAAGTGCGATACATGCGCTGGTACATCGTGACCGAGCCGAGGATGACGAACAGCAGCTCGACGGCGATGAAGAAGAGTTTGATGCGCAGGGACCAATGGAGGATTCGGCGAGTAGGGAAGGTGTTGCAGAGGTGCTTGCGTTCCGCGCAGAGGAGGGCTGCAGCGAGGATGTAGCCGAGTCTGTAGAGGACTGAATCAGCAGTGATAAGAAACATGGGCGGGGCGGCCGACGTACGCGAATGTAGCGACGAGAGTGTAATGAACGACAGCATGTCGACGCACGCAAAAGATGGTGAAAAGGACCAGGGCGCAAGTAGCTGTGGCCGTCAAAACCGCCGCGGCGACCCAACAGACAGAAGACCACTTGGTTGCAGAGTGGAGCAGTTTACCCTTGTGTCTCAACCATCTTTCGCTAATGAAGGTGATGGAGAAGAAGATGGCGGTGATTGTAGCACCAGAGATAAAGAGCGGATGGCCCCAGTCAGAAGCCCCGGCGTTGGAGATGTAGGAGAGGTGCTGGCTCGGCCACATCTCGGGGTAGTGGGGTGAGCCTTTGACGATCCATTCGATGAGTATGGCCAAAAGGGTTACTGTTGCATTGTTAGAACGTTCCAACGATTGAGAGAGAGGTGGAAGCAAGTCTCACCCAACCAAGCGAGTCCGGCGAGGATTGGGAATACCCAGCATGGTGTTCCAAACAGCTTCGGCGAAGCTGGTAGTCGCATTATGTGTAGAGCTGCGAGCAGATCTCCTCTCAGCTCGGCTGATGTAGCTGATCCAGTTGAAACATTAGGATTTTGCTGTGTAGTGCACAGCTATTCGAAGACGGCGCAGTGAACGAGCGTGAGCGTCTCCCGCAGGAGGTCAAGGGAAAGGACGGAAAGAGTGAATTACGAGATCAAACGAACGACAGATGACAGCAAGAGAACAAGAGAGGTCCAACAAGAGACAGAGAAAAGAAGAGCAAACATATGTGCTTCCCTCGTCGACCCCAACCAAACCTCACCAGCCAGCCTCGAAAAGGTGCAGCCGAACAAGGCGGTGCGACAGACCACACCATAGACGCCTTCATCGACCCAAGGCCAAAAGAGGAGTCAATACCTCTCAATCAGAGCACACCACCCCCCACTTCCGCACACGCCTAAGATTGCAGGCGTTTCAACAGAGCATACGGAAAAGCAGACGCGCGACACTGATAGGCGGGGCACGAAAAGCCGGATGGCGTCTCCGGCACAGGAAAGCGGAAAGAGGTGCAGGACGGGTGCTTGAAAGAGAGGGAGGAGGATGGACGGGAGAGATGCAAGGGATAAGGTTGTGCCTGCCAAGTGTGTCGCTGCGGGCGTTGATTTGTCTCTCCTTGTCGGCTGTGGCGCCGGGGCTAGTGAAGTTACTTTCACTCCTTCCGCTTTTGGCGGCGGTGCTGGGATGCCGTTCCGCCTGTTCGTGTGATTGAGAGGATGGGTGGGTGGTCAGGCATGATGATGCGAGGGTTGGGAATGGGATGATTAAGCAGTTTGATTCGGTAGGCGACGCAGCAGCGAATGGATCGTAAGATACATGTACAGACGACGAGCCAACGTCGGGAGGCATACATGGGACCAACTTCGATATCCCTCTACATCCTCCTAAACGTATTCCCAGAAGCACTCCTCCGATCCTTGGAATGCCGCGCACCACCACCACCACCACGACCACCTCTCCCACCACCACGCCCACTCCTATCCTCACCCCTTCGTTCAAACCTCCCACCCACATCCCCGAATCCCATCGTCTTCTTCTCCGCCTTGGCCGGCGTGAAAGAGACCTGCTTCTCGCCCACCACGCCGCCTCGCGCCCCACCCCTGGCGCCACCATGCCCCGGCGATTTCGGCGCGCGCCCAGCGGCGAGATCACCGAAGGATTGCGATTTCTGCACTCGCTGGGGTCCGCGATCTGCGCGGGAGGAGGAGACGCGCATTCGTGGGCCGGATTGCTGCTGCTCTCGTTGCGTTTTCGATTGGTGCCCGCTCTTTTTGTAGTTTGTGCTGCCGATTCTGCCTTTGGAGTTTCGTTCGACGTCCAGTTGTCTGCCTTCGCGCTGTCGCTGGGCAGGTGTTGTAGTGTCCTCGTCATCGCTTTCTTCGGCGTCGTCGTCGTCGCTTGATGAGCCCTTTCTGTCTTCGAGATCTTCTTGCTCTGCGGCAGTGAGCCCGCGCTTCTTCGGCTCACTTGCTCTGCCTCCAACTTCGGCAGACGAAGGGTTGTGCAGCTGGAATTCCCTCGACGTCTCGTCAATCTCAAACTCTTCGTCCTCAAACAGTCGTTTGAAACGGTTGTCCTCCATAAGATCCGTCGTCGCCTTCTTCGCCTTGACATCTCGAGGTTCTGGAATTGGCACGTCCGCTGCAGCCTCCTCCTGCTCATCGTCGAGGTTATCTTTCTGCTTCCGCAGCAATCGTTGCGCCTTCCTCCTCTCATTCGCCTCTTCACGCGCCGCCAACTTCTCGGCCAGCTTCCGATTGACCTTGACAGCCACCTTCTTATTGCCTCTGATTCGACTTTCACGTTCCTTGTCAATCTTCTCCTGTATACTCTTCTGCCGCTGCTGCAGCGCCAGATCCGGGTTCGCGAGTAGTCGTGCCTGCTCATACAAGCGCTGCGGCACAAAGAAGCCGTGCATGTACGGTCGCAACACATTCGTCGAGCTGCCAACGAGATGATCGAGACTGAGGGCTGACAGTTCCTTTTGATCGACGAATTTGTAGTTGTCGTAGACCTCGCCCACGCCGCCGGTAGTACGAGATGTGAATGCCTGGGGGTCGGTGGTTTGGTCTTCTGCCATTTCTTCCACCAAATTGTCGAGGAACGCACACCATTTCGGCGCAGGGCCAAGTTGAGGGATAAAGAAGGAATGCTGTTGTCGGCCTTCGTTCGCGGTCAGAAGCATGCCAGAGTCGCGGACCCAGGTGACGTGGTTGAGGTCGACCGCTGGCTCGATGGATGTCCATAGATTTCCGGATTGGGAGTCGAAAATTTTGATGGACTTGCGATCGCTGCTGAGCAGTTTGTCGGAGGAGATGGAGGACGAGGAGGAAGATGGATTGAGATGTTCGAGAGTTTGGATGGGGAAGCCGTAACCTTGGTCTTTGCGGAGGAGGGGAACGGGCGAGCGAAGGTCGTAGGTATGGATCAAGCCATTGCTTGACCCTGTTGCAAGATGTAGGCCGGAAGCATGGAAATTCAGCGCCGTCACTGCTGGCCGCAAGTCCTCCTGGCCGGTGTCGAGAATGGAAGTCAATGTCGGTGGCCCCAACACACTCACACGACTCCGACTTCTCGCATCCCAGAACTCGACCGTGCCCAACGAAGTCCCAAATGCCATCAGTCCATGAGAGTCTTCAGCCACGGCTGCGCAATTCACACTGCCGGTGCGAATGCCGCCTTGTAGTGCGCCACCCCCAAGAGAAGTGTAATCGTCTCCTCCGACGTCCACCTCAAATCCTTTCATGAATCGTCCCACTTCCAAATTCAGTCTGTATACCTCGCCAAGGCCATCTGCATTGACGCCAACAGCCGGTATGAGCGCTTCCGCCGTGCGCAAATTGTATTTGAGATCTCGCCCATATCTTGGTATGCGCGTGGAGTAGTGCAGGCCGCCGGGGGTGTGGAATTCGAGGAATCGATCGGTCTGAAGGTGCAGGGATTTGCTGTAGTCGGAGGAGAGGAGGATGAAGGTCTGGTTGATGGTGTTTGTATGTCGTGCATAGCTCAGCGACAGGTGTGGGAGGTAATGCACATGGATCTGCGGTTTGTAGGTTCCTGTTCGTGGACGCCCATCTTGTCAGCATGCGTTCCTGACGAGACAACTCCGATCACGCATTTGCAACGCACCAGTACTGACAACCCACTCTCCGTCCTCACTCACGCGCACACATTGGCTGGCCTCTTCAAACTCAAAGTCCTGCAAGAGTTCCACCCGATTCGCATACTCGGCGTCCTTCTTCAGGCTTCGCCGCCGCTTGCGCGCAAGCCATTCTGGAAGCGGGCGAGATGTACCCTCGCCGGCGATGGTATACACCGGCACGGCAGAGGAGGTGGTGAGCTTCATCGCATGTCCAGATAGGATGTACAAGCCCGACGGTGAAGTCGCAGCAGACTTTCAAAAAATATCTGGAATAAGGTTTCGGTGGCGGCCCATCTGCCGGGGGTGGGGTGAGTGGGGCCCGCACGTTTATTTATTTGGAGCCTTCCATACGCACGCCGTTGAAAACATCCAATGTCATCGGCCTGATTTATCCATCCCCTTCGGCTCTCGGCACACCAAAAAGCACGCTCCTCTTGTATTGTCCGGTTCGGCGTACGCACAGAGCAGCTGCCTAACTCAAACAGCCCACAAAGGATGGTGGCACGAAGCTATAAGGCGAGCCCCTAACTAGCTATAACCCATGCAAGGCTGAAACACCGCTCCTTCGCGTATTCAGGGGAGCTGGCCGACACCCGGGAGTTGTGCTACCGCCTCGTCCGAGATCAAGCAAGGCGCTGGGAGTACTTCATGGACACCCTGCGCCTTCTTGACACAGCATCGCCCCCTACAGCCTACTTCTCGGGAGTCTGGCGCAAAACTTGTGCATCCCGAGCGACAATACGGAAGCCGGCATGGGCTGGATAGTGTGGTGGGTCGGGGGCAGCCAAGGCGTGTAACCGTGGCAGTCTACGCGAGCTGCTGATGTGCATCCAACACAATACATCCAAATTGTAAGTACAACATGGAGCCCCCTCCGCTATTCGCTCGGCGCCCAGTGTCTTCTCCTCACCCTCTCCCTCACCCCTCCGTCTCCTTCTCTCCTCTCGCCCCCATGTCTCGCCATGTTGCACACCAGAAGAGTCTCTTCGACCATGTCGCACCCCAAGAGAATCTCTTCGCAGTCGTGGAAGGAACTGGGGATTAGCACTCGCCCACTCGCCCCCGCCTATCGCCGCCGCTTCCAACAGCGGCCTCTCTACTTCCTCCTCGGAATCGCCTTGGTTCTCTACCTTTTGTACACGCAAAGAAGCAGCAATCGAATATCCTCCGAGGATGGCAGGAGCAGGACATGGGTACAATACGAGGCGGCACTGGGCCTGGGTTCCTCGCAAAAGACTCTCCCCTGTCGCAGCCTCCCAGGCGCAGAAGATGTGCTGGTCGTGCTCAAAACCGGCTCCACGGAGCTGGAGGATAAACTGCCGGTACACCTCACCACCACCCTACGCTGCTACCCCAACTACATGATCTTCTCCGACTACGAAGAAGACTTCCGCGGAGAGCACATCTACGACGCCCTCGAGTTTGTTGACCCCAAGATTCAAGAGACACATGAGGACTTCGAGCTCTGGCGGCGCTTGCGAAATGCAGGAGGGAGATCGGCGCTGCTACCCAGCGAACGCAGTGGCCCAGTCAGCACACCTCCAGGCGCAACGGGCAAGAAGTCGAATCCTGGGTGGAAGCTGGACAAGTGGAAGTTCTTGCCCATGATGAACCGCACGCTGTACGAGCACCCGGACAAGAAGTGGTATATTTTCGTCGAGACCGACACCTACATCATGTGGCAGACCGCGCTCAACTACCTCGCCGCTCTGGACCACAAACAGCCCATCTACATGGGAGGACAGGTGTGGATAGGAGAGATACTCTTCGCACACGGCGGAACTGGCTTTGCCGTTTCTGCGCCGGCGCTGAGGCAAGTGGTGGAACGCTTTCAGAATCATCAGAAGGAGTACGAGGCCTTCACTCACTGGCATTGGGCGGGGGATTGCGTGCTGGGTAAGGCGATGAAGGAAGCCGGCGCCCCGCTCATGGGCGTCTGGCCGATCTGGCAGGCGGATGGAATCGGCGATATGCATTACAGGCGAGACGAAGGCGGCTTGAGACTGTGGTGCATGCCGAGCGTGAGCTACCACCACCTCACCCCAGTCCAGGTGGAGAGCATGTGGACCTGGGAGCAAGAGTGGATGGCCAAGACAAAGGCGAGTCCACCTCACTCGCGCATCGAAATACAGAAAAGCTGACTCCTCCCCACAGGATCCTCGCGCCATCGTCCATCACCGCGACGTCTACAACCAATACGTCCTCCCCCGCATCACCGCCCCCAAACAAAACTGGAACAACCACGCAGACGAAGATCAAGGCCCCGTCAACTCCCTCGACGAATGCCGCGCCATCTGCACCGCCCTCCCCGCCTGCGTGCAGTACGCCCTCAGTCTGGATCTGCGGTGTATGACGACCGCCCGCGCCAATCTCGGCGAATGGTCGCGCGGCATTGATTCCGGGTGGATTCACGATCGGATGGTGGATTTTCACGATAATGCTACGCTGTGCAAGAAGGAGCGGAACTGGATTACGCGCGGAGTGGCGAAGCAGCAGTTTGTGCATGAGATTGCGCCGCAGGTGCTTCACTGAGGGAGCGGAAAGGCGCTCGCTACACCAGAGCAAGCACGAGCAAGCCGGACAAGGATGCTATACCACACCGCGCGCTAGCCCCAGTACTCCCGACACCGCCTACATCGCTGCCGCCGGCAAATCTGACACTCAAATACAAATGCCGGCATCACCTGCCCGCACAGATCGCACGTGTTCGGTCCACTGCGATGCTCCCAGTCGTGCTGGCCGGCGTCGGTACAAGCCACCTGGATCCAGTACTGCTCGTCATCGAAGCCGTCGCCCTCGTCAGCGCACTCGCAGTGCTTCCACGGCGTGCCGCAGAGATAGCAGAACTGGGCGCCGCAGAGGCATCTAGAGGTTGTCAGTTGCAGCAAGACACGAGCGGGCTCGGGGTCATTGAGCGATATGATTGGAAGCTGGACTTACGTGATCTGGTTGCAGCCGATTGCCCGCTCCACCGTCCGGCGACACTTGGGACACGTCTGCCAGCGCTTCTCCTTCGCGAGCTGGCGAAACTGCTTCGCGGCCTCGTCGTCCATCTGCGCGCTGCAGTCTCCCTCATGGCCTTCTTGTCGACACAGCACGCACGTCGCCGCCCCACACCGCTGGCAAGTCGCCCTCATCGACTCCTCTGCCCTTTCACCTTTGCCGATATAAGCGCCGCACGCAGCCACATGGCAATACACCGGCTTCGCATCCCCCAACTCCTCCAACTTCGCTCCGTACTCTCTGATCAACTCTTCTCCGAGGAAGCGCTTCACTTCGTCGAAAGGGATGGGCTGATAACAGCATTCCGGCGGAAAGAGGCCTGAGGCTGTCAGAGAGGTGCGGACTAGCTGCCGCAGGTCTTCGTGGCAGTAGGTGTGGTTGCAGATGTGGCGGTAGCACTGCTTGGCGGAGAAGTCGTCTTCGCAGACTATACACGTGAACATGGGGATGCGTCGGGATGCAGTTGACGCGGTGCCTTGTCTGAGTACGTCGGAGTAGCGTCTTTGCGTGCGAGGTCCTGCTGAGTTGTTTGGTTGGGCTGCCATGTTCCCGTTGCGTGCGTGTGGAGGAGGGAAGACTGCTGATGAGGGTGTTGAGGTGAGGAGAGGAGCAGAGAGTAACGACATGGAAGTGTCTCCATTTTGAAGACTATATGTACATTCTGCATTCAGCGAGATTCACTGAGAAGGGGGTCAAGGCTTCGGACCTCTATATAATGTGGACTGAATGGTATGTGAAGGCTGCTCACCATTTAACACGTGAAGCGGAGCAGGGGTTAGCATGCAGCAAACAAAACGCATGGCTCGGTACTGATGCACACTGAACCACCTTGCAATTGTGTCACCCGCAGCTGTTCGATCTTCCGCATTACCCCATTCTCTTTGCAACTCTCATTTCACGCTCACAGCCTGTTGTTCTTGCATCTCACACATAGCAGCATCAAGCATTGCCTGCACTGAGGAATCCACGTCCGGAACTGGTGTCCGCACATCTCGCAGTCGATGCGTTGCCCCAAATCTCTATACGTCTGAAAGCGCTCGTGGTCGCATTCGTGGTTGTTGCGGATGTGTTCGACAGCTTGCTGGACTGCTTGAGCCATTGCGGCATCGTGTTGCGCTTGCCGTCCCTGCAAAGCACGCTGACGAATCCGTGCCAGCACTTCCATAGTCGCGGGGCGCTGATCCTCCGCCCCTTCATCCTGTGCGCCACGCGGTACTACAGTCAGAGCTCCAGCGAAAGCATGCACCCGAGCTTGACCTTGTGCGTGATCTTCCGGAGGCATGAAGTTCCGCGCGACGCGATGTCCCCGTTCAAGTAGACGAGCTTCATCCCAATTGGGGCAGTCGCATGTCTTCCATTCCTCACCGCAGACGTAGCAGAACTCATGCCTGCAGCGGCAGCTGTATTGAAGTCAGCCATCCCGCTCCCGGTCGACAAGTCACTTATGGGACTTACGTGATGTGGTTGCAGCCATGTTTCAGCTCAACGAACCGACGGCAAGCCGAACATCTCTTCCAGTTGTTCTCGGTAGCAGCAGCGAGGAGCTGGTCGTAGCCCGGATCGGCTTCACAGTCGCCTGAATGGTACCGACTTTTGCAGAGAGTACAGGTAGATCGCATGCAACGTGGGCATTGGGCACGATCGCCATTGATAGTGCTGGGCCGAATGAAGGCGGAACACTGAGGTCGAAAACAGTATGTCTTGTCCAGCGTCTCGAGCTCTTCCTTGCGGTCGATGAACTCGTCTCTAAGAACGCGTGGAAGGATGCGGTGGGCGTCGTGGATCGGGATGTGCTGTTTGCAGCAGCGAGGGGGGTAGAGCGTCTCGTCCTTCATCGACGATCTGAACAAATGTTCCAGACAGTTGCGACAGTAGACATGTGAGCATGGGGCTTCGACTGTTTCTTGCTCGGGGTAGTTGTCTGTGCAGATGAGGCACATGAGGAGCTTGTTCGAAGGGGTAGTGGGTGCCTGGACGACTTGCTTCTCCCGCTCATCGAAATGCCAGGAGAACGCCGCCTGCTCGAAACGGCCCTCGCGGCGATTCTCTGTGACCGTCAACTTCTCGCCCAACGCACGATCAGGCAGCTGGCCATGAATATCCTTGAGGTCTTCCTCAAAGAGCTGGCGGGCGAAGTCTGCGTCACGTCGAGTCTGATCCGCCGTGTTGCCAGCGGGCATGGAGGCGATGGCAGCGGCATCTTGCATTTGCAGCTGGATGATCAGGCGGGCAGTGCCAACATCGGCGTAGTTGAGTACTTGTCTCCAGTCCGCCATTCTGCCTTGATGTGTCTGAAACGAGAGGTGAGAAGGATTGCAACACTGGGAGAAATTGTCGAGCAGAGGGCAAGACCCAAGTAGAACAAAAAGTCTCAGAAAGGTTGCCACAGCGCGCCGGGGTCTCAGGTAGAAGGCACCTGGGTGTGAAGCGGAAAGTGCCTGTATGAGCAGGAAGGTGCCCGTGTGAAGCGGAAAGTGCATCAGATCGTGAAGTAGCTGCTAGCGGTGGTTGAGCATCAATACCACGAGCGGGGTTCCTGGGCGCCTCAGCAGCATGCCTGCGCTCCAGACCTCGAGAGCGTCGTCTCAACCCCTGAACAGCATCAACCCATCCTCACCCACACCACCCTCCTCCTCCATCACCTCATCCACATCCTCCTCACCCAACCCCAACCTCTGCCCAAACAAACTCCCAAACAGCTCATCAGCCTGCCTCTCCCCCCACCTCCCCCGATCCTCAGGCGCCATGAAATTCTGCAACTTCTCGTGAACCGTGTACCTTAGCTTCCGCCCCTTGCTAGCCTTCGTATCCACCACCTTCCGCGTCTTCGCCTCGCGGCGCAAACTGAAGCTGAGATCGATGTTCGACGCCGCGACGGAGTCGGCGCTTTTCTGCTCCAGCAGGTCTTTGAGCAGGAGGCCGTAGAAGTCTGCGTCGTCGTAGATGGTGGCGTCTTCGGGGATGTTCTTCGCCAATTGGAGGGGCGCACAGGAGCGCGGGGTGTGGGCTCTTTTCAGCAGGCGGTCGGGGTTGGAGAGGTGTTCGGTGATTGTGTCGAGGACGCTGGTTTGGTTTCCGTTTTGGTTGAGGAGGCCGGCTTGCAGTTGCACGGTGCCTCGACGGCTTTTGGCGGACCAGCGTTTGAGGGTGGCGTTGCGGTGTGCGAGGCTGGTGATGTCTTGGTCTTGCATGCGTTTCCAGAGGGTTTCGGAGGGGGTGGTGGTTGTGAAGGCGCTTCGCTTGCGTTTTTCTCCTGTTCTGGCTCCAATGAGCTCTTCGCGGAAGTCGTTGAGGGTGGACCAGAGCTTGAAAGCAGCCAGCTCCGCCTGCCCAGTGATATCCTGATCTTCGAGCTTGCTGCTGTCAATGGCGACGGCACTATTGGCCCCGACCAACGCCTTCTGCAATTTGATGCGAACGCCGAGAAGCGAATCGAACGCTGTGCGCTGCCTCTTCACCGCCCGTCCCTTCTCAACATCGGCTCGATTCGACAAAGCCAGTCTCGAAGTAACATCCTTCGTCTCGTCCATCATACTCCTCAAAGCCTCATACCGCTTCTCCACCACCGCACCATTCTGTACTCCATGTTTCATTTTCTTCTGAGCCCCTTCATCACTAACATCAGTCCCATCCGTTTCTTCATCCTCCTCCTCCTCATCCTCCTCTTCACTATCCCCCAACTCAAAACCCTCACTCCCACTCTCCTCATCCCCAAACCCCCTCTCAAAAGGATCGTCCTCATCCTCCTCCCCATCCTCGCCCTCAAAATCCTCCCTCCCAACCTTCGCCCCCGCATACCTTGGCCCAAGAACCGCACTCTTGGGCTGCCGCAGTTTACTCAGCCCCACATCTAAATAATGCTCGCGCGCTCTTGCCGTCTTGTCGTCTTTTTCGGCGGCGGTGGCGGCTTCATCATCGCTGGAGGAGGGGGCGTGTGCGTCGTCGGCTTCGGGGTCGAGGTCTAGGGTGGAAAGTGTCAGTAAGGGTTTTCGATTGGGGAGCTGGGGGCAGCGCAGAGTTACGAACCTGGCGCGCTGGGTAGCAGGAGATCGTCAAATTCATGCGCGCGATTGCGGCCTCTGTTTGGGGCCATGTTTGCTCGTGGTGGAGGGTAGAGGACTTGAGCCGGAAATTTCTCGAGAAAGAGATGATGTACGAGCGGGAAATTTTTGAGTTTCGTGGAGCGACGCTTTGCTGGAGCTTAATTTTCATGTCAGGCTCTCAGGATCCGCAAGGCTTCGAGCATGGCGGAGTCCACAAGACGATATCTCTATCGGCATGACGAGGAGGCATTTGCAAGCTCACAATTCACAGCAAGAAAGCGAATTTAATTCTTTTTGGCAGGGCCTCTATGAATATCGCCCGCACTGCAACACCATCTAGCACACGACCAGCACGCCCCTCATCAATGCTTCTTCTTCTTCTTGCCTCCTCTCTTCTTCTTATTCTTATGCTGCGCAGCCCCACTCCCATTCACCCCACCCTTCGCAGTAACATCCGAAGCAGTGCCATCATCCGACACATCACCGGCAGCGCGCTCAGCAACAACAGCAGCAGCCTCATCGTCGCTCGAGCTCGTAGTCCCCAGCACAACCTTCTTCATCCCGCCGATTTCCACCTCTGTCTCGGTGATGCTGCCGCTACGCACCCCACGACGATGACTGCGACTCCGGTCGCGACTCGGGGCTTGCAGTTCACCCACACTGTCGTCCGCTTCGGTCGTATCGCCTACGACGAGTTTGCCGGGCACTTTCAACCATTCGCCGCGCTGGGCGGAGTTGGTGGAGGGCGTTTCCGCGTTCTCTTCAGCCACTCTGCTCGCTTCCTCGGGCGACATCATCTTGGGGTTCTCGTCGTCTGCGCTCATGGCTTTGATGGTGGGCACGTTTGTCGAGCTGGTGACTGTGCCGTAGCCCGCTCGCAGTGCCGCCGTGCCGTCGCTAGCGTCGCGGCCGGCGGATCTGAGCAGGCCGTCGGCTTCATTGGTGCCGTCTGATGCCACCGGTTCATCGGTGCGGCGGGTTGGAGTTTCGTTGAGGCTGACACTGCGGCCTCTCGAGGCATCAATGCTCGTAGCGGCAGTCGCCAGGCCTTCTGGGATGGTATCGACGCCCGGTTTGATCGTGACGGATTTGAACTTGGTCTCGCGCGGTTTGCTCGCGGCATTGCTTGGACCGAGGTGTTTCAGATGCTCTCGCATTTCCATCGTGCTGGTTCGGACTGGGACACCGGTCGGCTTGACGGAGGCACGCGTTCCCTCTGATGCCGTGCTGCTTTTCCGGCGCACCAAAAAGGTGGACTGTCTACCGTTCGCAGTCGGACGGGCGGGGGATTTGCTTTCCTCCCCATCAGTCTCCGCCAGCAACGGCTCATCCTCTCTGGCGTCCGCGGAGGAATCGATTGCGGTTTCGAGAGTCAAACGTTTGTTGTACTTTGAGTACGGAGCTGGCGCCATTCTTCGTATCGCTTTGTGCACGTCGATGAAGACATCGCTCTCATCGACAATCTCCTCGCCGATGAGCTCTTCGATGACATCTTCGAGTGTCACTACGCCGAGAGCACCTTTGGCATGGCCAGGGAAGTCAGACACCAGCACCATGTGGCTTTTTCCTTCCTGGAAGAAGTTGATGATGTCAAGACAAGATGTATGAGGGAGGGTTTCGGGGAGGGTAGCAAGAGCAAAGTCGCGGACACGCTTGCCATCTTCCGGGTCGTAAGTGATGAGGATCTTCACCAGTAGCATACCGATGAAGTTGCGGTTGTTGTCAGGTGCGTAGATGGGGATTCGGGAGTAGCCTTGCGAGAGAATGGTGTCCATCATTCGCTCGTCGAGTACAGTGTCCGCGCTCATGATGAAGACGTCTTGCATAGGTGTCATGATATCGCCCACCGGCTTCTCTTTCAGATCGAGGACGCTGTTGATGATGGTGACTTCATCCTCCATCAGTCGCTCTCCAGGTGTCGTGCCCAAGGACTTGTGTAGCTGTACGAGGGTTTTGAGACCGGCTTTCTTGTACATTGTGCCATGATCTTCACCGAGCAGCCAGTCGAGAAGCTTGGCTGTCGGCCATGCAACGGGGGCCATAACCCACATGAGGATGAGGACGAAAGGAGCCATGAAAGCACCAATTGACAGACCGAAGCGGACGCACACGGACTGCGGCGCAATCTCACCAAAGATGACTGTATCCTACTTGTCAGCGTGCGAAGGAGATTCCCGCGGTGTTTCAACATACCAATTAAGACAGTACTACTCAGCACCGCCGGCCATCCCCCACCCAAACTCCTGTCCAGCACAATGGGCAGCGTCTCGTTGGTAATGACATTACTCAACAGCAGCGTGACCAACACCCAATGCTTGCCCTTCTGCAACAAGTTCAGCACCTTGCGCGCATGCCTCTTCTCCGCCCCATCGCCACTCGTAGCAATGACTTGCAGATACGTCTCATCTTGTCCCATGAACGCTATTGTGAGGCCGGCGAAGACTCCACCGAGGAGCACGAGAGCGACTGCAATGCCGAGATAGAGCCAGAGGTTGGGGTCGTCGGTGGACTTTGGAGCGTCCGGGTCGTCGCCGGTGGCGATGACATCGCGGCGGAAGGGGGAGAGGGGGATTGCGCTGGCAAGAGGGAGGAAGAGGGCTTTGGAGAGGAGTAGGGCGGCGGGTCTCAGCGTGCCGAATGCTCCTCCTGCATTCCCCATTGTTGGATGGCGGGGCGCATGGTGAGATGTGCGCAGCGTCGACTGTCGCGGAGACGACATGCGAGCTTGGAGAGCGGTCAAAATGAGGGCCGGGCGAGTGAGAGTGGATGCTGACGACGATTCGAGATGCAGTGGATGAGTTTCTCGAAGACGTGCCTTGAAAGTTCCCACACGGTCTGCGTGGACGAATGAGGTTGCCTCTGACGCAATTTTCGGTTTTGTCCGTGCTGAAGCTTGTTCGCGCCGTGGCTTCCAGCCCAGCCACCGTCATGAACGGTTCTGGACCACGTTACACAACACGATAATTGATCTGCAAGTAACAACAGCGAACCCAATCTTGGGAGACCAAGCGAGAGATGCAGAGCCAGTTTTTGAACGATATACGCTATGTTGGAACCCGTCGGGACTGCAGTGCTCATGAGGAAGGAGCAGCGCTAGCCTTATGCATTGCATGCAGGTGCAACTCACTAGCTGCATATCTCCCACCATCAAAGCCACCGATGCACACGAGAAGAGATTCCTTCGAACATTAATTCGTAAGGCAATACGCCCGCAAACTCTATCGCAGCGAAGCACACCACATTGCCCTTTGAACTCCCCGCCAGACTCCGGGTAAGAATACCACCCATCACTCCCAATCATCATCGCTCTCCTCCTCCTTCCCACCCGCATCCCTCTTCTCCTCCTTTGGACTTCCCATCGCTCGACTCGTCGCCCCAGACACCATGTCGTAGCTCGCATCCGAATCGGCCACACTCTTGGATTCGTCCTCGTGACTGCGCCGCGGGGAAGCCGTCTTCTGCTCTGCATTGACAGGCGGTGCACTGAGCGTCGTCGTCGATGCAGAAGCGGCTGCATTGCTCGCTGGTGCCGCCGTGTTTGGTGTCGATGTTTGCTCAGATTCGTCCTCCGAGTCTTCGTCCCATGTCACGGCTTCGTGATTCGTTGCCGCACCTATCGATCGGTTAGAATGTGCGATTTCAAAGAAAGAGAGACGATACACACCTTTCAACACCTCTCGTCTCCGCCTCTCCTCTTCCTCCATCGCTTTCCGCAAGAAATAGTACCGCATCCAAAACGTCTTGTAATCAACCTCCTCCGGCACCAGCTTCTCCATCGCCCGCCGCAACTCCTCATACCTCTCCAAATCCGCCGCCACATCCCCCGTCTTACTCTCAATATCAAACTCCCTCTCCCACTCCTCCCATTTCTCCCCCTCCGCAGGATTGCGCGTGAAAGACGTAAAAGTCGTGTGGATCGCATGCAGCTGCGCATCCAGCCGCGTAGAATGAAACACCTTCTTCCCCGTGCCGGGCTCCTTCGTCTCGAAAATCACCTCCCTCTCAGCCGCTTCGTCATCCTCGGGAGCGGAGATGACCACCGCATCGCGCAGGAAATTCCGCACATTCGTTCCAAACTTCAGCAGCGCCTCGTCCGCCGCGTCCTCCGCCCGCTGCAGATCTTTCAACCTACTCGCTGCCGTCGAGCGTAAGCTGGCAACGAGCGATCCGGCTTCTTTCACAATATCCGCGGGCAGACTCTCCGCGCGCTGCTCCGGATCTTGCAGCGCTTCCGCCTCCGCCGTTGCGGCCCCCGTCGATGTTGCCGTCGTCGACCGTGGCACCGCCTCTTCCCCCGGCACAGTACTCTGCAGCGCAGGCTCGGAACCAAAACTCAGCGAGCCAGTGCTCTTGACAATCCCCTCTTTCAAACTGCTAAACCCCTTCGTCGCCTGCTCCTGCGCTTCCGAAGCCTCCTTCTGCAAATCCTGGTAGAAGCTTTCGCCCTGTTTGCGCGCCGTGCTGAACCAGCCGCCGAGCTTGGTGCCCCATTGGGACGTCGAGAGGGTTTGGAAGGCGGTGCGAAGCTCGGTGTTGAGGTCGGGGTGTTCGGGGGATTGCTCGTCGTGGGGGTCGTTGCGCCCCTCGCCCGTCGGCGAGTAGGCTGCTTCTTGCACGTGGTCGTAGGCTATGTCCATGGCTTCTCTCTTGTGCTGCTTGGAGCACCTGGAGGTGAGTGCGGGTGCGCAGACGGCTGCGTAGGGGTTCCGCATAAGCGATGATGTGGGTTGCGGAGATGTCGTCGGCGGTCGTTGGCGGGGAGCTGGCGGTGCTGAGATCTACACAGTGTGCTGAATAGTACTCAGCCGTGCGGACTGGTATGGAGTGCTTCTGATCAGGCACATCAAGGCAAATGATGAATACATGTCTGCATCCAGCAAAAGAAGATCATTCAAATTGATTTGTGGTATATGTACGACCTCGCTATCTATACCAATCATAGCTTATGCTCCCTCACAGCTTCGCCTTCTTCGACAGATCCGCAATCATCTGTCTCCACCTGTCATCCAGCTCCTGCTTCTCCTTCAACGACTTGCTCACCCATTTCTCCCGCCACTCCTTCTCTTCCCGCTGATATCGCCCGAGAGGCTCCACGACCCACTTGGCCACGATTTCTGCCGCGCGCTGGGGAATCTCCATGGGTAACAAATGCCCGCCACCCTCCAACATGACGCTCTTCACCATTCCATTTGCCTGTCCGCCGGAACCGCCAACGCCCGACCCGGTAATCGCCGTTCTATCCTTATCCCCCTCCTCGTCTCGGAGGTACGATTTGTCGCCTAGCACGTAGAGAACGGGAGGCTGCAAGTGAGCCAGTCGCGGGTAGATTTCGCGCATCTCCGCCCGATAATATGGATCGTGGGCTCCTCCCAGGGGGCTGACTTCACCAGTCACGGCACCAGAGGCATAGTCCTCGTCCCGATTAGGACGGATGAAGATGAACACCTCCTGCGCGTTCGTAGTAGACAATGTGACTTGTGGCTTTTTTGCGTCTGGGTAGATCACGGTAGGGACATCGCGCAGGCCAAATTCCATCCACTTCTGGCGCACTCGAGGGTCCCAAGCTTGATACCAGGCCGCTTTGCCAAATGCAGTTGCTGCTTCCTCTCGTGACGGCCACAGTGTGCGTCTGTAGGTGGAGAATTTGGCCATTTGGAATGACGGCCATGTTAGAGGGTCTGCATTGAACACCCCTTGGATTGCTGGGTCGAGGAAAATGAGCGAAGTGAAGAGACGCGAGTGCATGAGAGCGAGGTAAGCTCTATATGGAATTAGCAGAGTACGAGGGACCAACAAACAGCTGAGTGAGGAATGTTTCTTACAGATGAGAACAACCCATGCTGTGACCGATCCCAATGATTGGCCGCGGCATCTCGTCTCTTTTCGTATTGACCAAATGCAACAGGTCTCGCGGATGGTCGTTCCAGCCGGGATCGTTGCCGAGGCATGCCTCGTTCAAGACATAGCTCTGACCAGATTGGACGCAGTCCGCAATCCAAATGCTCCTGATCCGCCAACCATGTCGGGCAGACTGCTTCCAGAGATCGTCCCAGAGTGGTTCGTAAAGTTCTTTGGGAAAGCCGTTCGCGTGGGCGGCGAGGATCGTGACATCTCCCGGGCGGGGACGTGGATTGTCCAATGGAATGTACTGCTTTACGCTCAGGTACAGCACCTCTTCTTGCGAGTTTGCTGTTGCATTGGGATACTCGCGGATGTGTTGAGCGGGGACTTTGTGCTCAATCGTCCGGAAGGAAGCCATATCTGCAGCGGTCCAGGATCGCAACAGTAATACACTCCGTCCAGAGGTACGCTGGGCTCCGGACGCCTGGCTGATCACGGGGCAGGCATCTGGCGGGGCATCGGGACGGGCAAGTGCGCGGAGCACATACCACAGTAACAACAGCAAAAGTGAACGAAAGTCAATGCCATGATGAATTGCAGCGCTCGGTTATTAAGTTCTGCCGGTAATTGGTGGTTCACGGGGTGAGGTGAGGGTGATTGGGCCGAGGTGGTTTCGGATTGATCCACAGCAATTCACCGGAGCTTCTCCCGACCTCACCTCCCCTCCAGCGCCTGATCCCATCTCCTTCCAACACATCTTTCATTGTCTTTGTTTCGGGTTTGCATTGCGCCAGGGTTCGTTCTGCGAGACCAGTGAAAAAGACATGCGAGCTGGAGCCCCGAATGTCCACTTTGCATTCCTGTGACGTTCCGCAATCTCCCAGTTCTCCATGTTTTGATGCAGCTACATCAGCGCCAGATCCTGCGTGGAAGTCGTTCCTCTAGTTCACTACTTCGCTTTGCACACTGCAGCAGCGCTGTAGCTAATTTCCGTGTACGCGTAGGCTGCTTGGAGCCATTATTGTTAAGGCCTGGCTGGAGCTGCGTTCTGCACGCATACACCGATGTGCAAGTAGCTGCCTACTCTCCCCATCCTTCTCCCGACCTTCACGCGCATTACAGGTCTTCAAGGTGATCGTCTGAATGCTGCTGCTCCAACAACGAAGCGGCAGCGAGTTTCAATGCCCGATATCAATGGAACGATCGATACAATGGACGTTCGCCATGCGCTACACGATATGAGTGCGCCTCACAGCGAGTCCCCTTCATGTGAGAGCGCCTCACGTCGACTTGTGGCCTTCGACCCGGCCAGGATATTAGTCCTTGTGTCTCTTCCTCATGCAGAAGGTTTGGCAGAAGGTTCCGCACACACAATACACTTCTCATTTCGCGTCCTGAACTTTCACAAACACACTTTCTCACGCCTTCTCTCGCCCTTCCCATCACCATCATGAATACCGCCAACACGCTTGCCCTGCTCATTCTCGCGCTCTCTTTCGCCGGCGCCGTCTACGAAGACCCTGCCGCCATCATTCTCGTTGCTCTCGCCGTCGCGGAATACGTAAGAACCGCCAGGCACCCGTCAAACTTCAACCTCAAGCTAATCAACCCCAGCTGGCCCTCTACACCACCACCCTCTCTCCATTGGCGGAGCTCTACCGCCAATGCAAGCAATCCCACCAGCAAGCGGTGCTTCGAGCAACCGCTGCTTTGTCATACCGCGCGCCTCCTCTGCTGCGTCTGGCCAGAGACGCTACCACCAAGATCACGATAGATGATCCCACCACACGCCTGGCCGCGTGCAACACCGGCGCCCATAAGCCACTTCTCTTCCCAGAAGCAACCGCTGTCTTGTTGTACGAAGCGCCTCCCCTCCCGCGTCTGGCCAGAGACGTCGCCATCACCAACGCGATAGACGATCTCACCGCACGCCTGGCCGCGTGCACCACTGGAGGCCATAGGCCACATCTCTACCCCGCCGTCGCCCCCTTCCGGGGCATAGACACTGCATTCGCCGTCCCCATGGTCGTCCTCGAGGCCAGGAAAGCTGACGAATTGGCACCGTCGCCTGCTCCCACCACGCCGCTCAGCCACGCTCTCCCCGTGGCGAACGTGATGGGCCTCAACAAGCCTCGCAAAGACTCTGCCGTCGTCGATGACGCCACCAATGTTTGCCGCGCGATGAAGGTGGGCGAGAGCATCCAGGTAGTCGACCCTGCCGCTACCATCGGAGCCTCGCCATATCACCAGAGCGGTGGTAGCTCGGAGGATCTCACAATGTCGGAGTCGAGCGAGGTGGATGGGGGTTCGTCGCTGACGCCTACATCTCAGGATGTGATGGAGTGGGATGATGTGTCGCCGGCGCCCAGCCCAATGGCCGAGACGACTTCTTTCGGGGCGTTGCCGACCTGGAAATGTCCGATCTCCACGGTGATGTGCCTGCGGAGGTTGCTGCGGCGGATAGCCGCATGGAAGACGCGCCGCCAGCGCCTACTGGAGAGGAGGCCAGCGTGGAAGACGCAACGGCAACGTCTACTGGAGAAGCGGTCGACGCCGCCATGGCCGACTGCACGGTCCCTGTGCCGGCAATCCATCAGCCAGCACCAGCGGCTTCTTTCTCCGAGGCCATTACCGTCAGCCGGACGGTGGAGATGGTGGAGCCATCGCCGGCCCCCATCGTTGACTCTGGAGCCTCGAAAATTCCAATCGTCAGCCAGGTGCCAGTTCCTGCTGGCCCGGCTCCGCCGCCAACCACCACTCCGCCCCCTCCCTCCACGCCCCTTTCGCCAAAGGGCAAGGGGAAAGCGGCTGTGACGCCGATTTGGAATTCAGCGCCGAGGCCGCGACCAAATACATTGTCTTCTGGCTCGTATCCGCGGAGAAGTTCGCCACTCACCTCTCTCATCGTTTCAACGAGATGGACGAGGCGGGGAGATCCAACCTCTTCGCCGCGCCCACTATCCTCAAGGACTTGCGCGTGGTGGTCTGCAGGTTCCGGCTGACCATCGAGTACATGAGGGGAGAAAAGGGAGAAGACTGGGACGATAGCCGACTCTGTCAACACATAACCACCTCGAGCCAGCTGCAGAACGGAAATAACCGGGTGTTGCAGAGGCTGAGTGCGCTATACAACAGATGCCAGCCAGCAAGCAGCACCACGACCGCCCAGCCAGCAGCCACCGCCGCGCAGTTCTCGGAGGACGACATCATGGCCATATGTCAGCGAATTGGAGAGTCCGCACCGCCTCCTCGCACCAGAGAGCTGCGAACAGGGACGGTCCCGCAGCCCATCACAGGCAAGCGCAAGCAGCGTGAAGCGGTCGAATACGATCCGACGCCCTACCTTCGTCGCTGCACGGTGGCGGAGTGGAAGAGAGTGTCTGAAAAGGGGCAGAAGGCCAGAGAGCCTCGCAAGGAGGTCGACACGACAGATGTCGAGGAGGGGCTCAAAGGGATGAGCGTGAAGGAGGACTGAAGGAGTATGGCTGACTGGCTGCGCTGCTCTGAACGACACAACAAGACACGATACGATGAATGAATGATGGACGATACGATACCCGATACGATGGCATGAGTTTCAGGATGGTTCAATGGGATTCAGGTCTGCAGGACAGACATTACGAAGAGTCGCGAGGGCTTGAAGGACAGGATGAAGTCAGAGCCGATGATGCGTTTACGACATACCGCTTGAGTGAATAATTCAGTACAGAGAGGCATATCACGCGTTGACTGCAGCACGTGACCGGCACCTCTCATCACTGCACCGCCTGCTGCCCAGACCTCCGTCGGTGGCAGCGCAACACGGCAAAAGGCTGATCGAGGCCGATCCTAAATGGCGCAGCGCTGATTGGCCCGCCGACATCTCTTATCTCTTGTCCGTCTCAAAAGAGCGACTTTTGTTCAACACCACCGCGTTTCTCTTATGTACACGTTTGCTCATTTTACGTACTCCCTTCCGCATCCTTTATGCTTGCAGCTCGAATTGCCGCACTATTTGGCATGAGGTGGATGAGGTCGGGTGCGGGTTGGGGAAGCCCTGCCTCCACACTGCACCCCCCCCAGACAGCAGGTAGGGCGGTTGCGGGTCTTACTCCATCACTCATCTGCCTCTTAAACGCCTCATCTCTCACATTTCCCGTGTTCGCGTGCTCTCCTTCCTATTCTCCCTCTGCTGCCGCTTCACTGACCACCGGCCCCTTTCTACCGTGTCAATGACGGCAAAGACGCTTGACCACCTCATCCTCGTCTCTGCCCTGCAAGCCTGCTGTGACCACGCCTGACTCGCGCCCCGCCGCCCGCCCTCCGCAAGTGGGATGATAAGCACGTGCTCCTAACCACGATAGCCTGACGTCTCGTGGTTCGCCGATTGCAGCCAACGGAGAACCGCACCTGTGACCTCCGGCATATCTATCATCCGCCGCCGTCAACCTTATCCTCGATCGTCTCACGATATGGCTGCGGCAATCGCCATGCAGCCGCTGGCCCCGCGGCCTTCCCCTCACCACATCGCCCCGGCCTGGTCGTCTCCCGTCAGCCACCCGCATTACATGGACGGCAAGGAGAATCGTCCGGTGAAGAAGCAATCGACCCAACCCTCTGCTCCATCCAACGCCCGCTCGCGGAGAGAGCGACCATGTGACGGATGTCGACGCCGGAAAAGCAAATGCGTCCTCCAGCACGCCCGCCGATGCGTCCTTTGTGAATTCCACAAGCAGGACTGCACGTTTGTCGAGAATGCCCAGCCGCGCAAGCGCAAGGCCGACGAAATGTCCTCCAAACCCGAGGAGGCGGCGACGGCGGCGAAGAAGCAAGACTCCGTCATCGCCGAGCCTGTGACCACCCCTTCGTCTCCTCTGGCGCAGGAGTTCAGCTCCGTGACCGACTATGCCTCCGACTCGCCCAACCCATACGCAGTCGATCAGTCTCTCAGCTTGCAGCGACACAGCCACTGCACATATCTGGGTCCAACCACAGCGCTGGACGCTTCTCTGATTGGTCTCAGCTCGTTCGACGACAACAACGAGACTGCATCGTACGTGGGCACCCTTCGTCACGTGACCGATGGCGAATACTTTAGCATCCACTCCGACGCCGATGTGCCCATTCCCGACGACGAAGCGCGCGCATTGGCCGAGATAGATGCCCTCATTGGCCCGCATGGACCAGCCTTGATCGACCTGTACTTCCACAATGTCCATCCCAATTACCCCATCATGCAAAAGAAGACGTTCCTCGACCGACATCGACACGGCGACCGGCATTTCAATCCGCCCTTGCTGGCCGCAATGTATCTACTTGCCATGGACTGGTGGCACAGCGATCCGGAACTCTCCCAGCATCCGCGACCCGATGCGGACAGACTGGAGTACATCGCCATCACTGGCTTGAATATCGCAATGCAGCGCCCCAAGATCTCTGCGGTGCAAGCCGGCCTGCTCCTTCTCCAACGCGCCAAATCCTCCACCTGGACATTGACCGTCCAGCTCGTCGCACTCGGCCAAGATATCGGCCTGCATCTCGACTGCACAGAATGGTCGATTCCCCTCTGGGAGCGGCGCCTCCGCAAACGCCTCGCCTGGGCACTCTACATGCAAGACAAATGGAGCGCGCTCATGCACGGCCGGCCCTCCCACATCAACGCCGCAGACTGGGCCGTACAACCACCCGTCGCCTCCGACTTTGACGACAACCTCGACCCGGAGCCCAGCGAGCCCGCTCCCGAAGCGGCCAAAGGCCGCTCGCTCTTCATGCACATGATCTCCCTCACCAGCATCATGGCAGAAGTGTGCTCCACCTTCTACTCGCAAACGGCCAAAGCCGAGTTCGCGCGCGCCGGCCGCTACGCAACCCAGCTCGTCCTCAACCGCGCCAAACCCGTGCAAATCAAACTCAAAGACTGGTTCGCCAAACTGCCCCCGGAGTGCAAAATGGACTCCCCCGCCCTCGGCCCGCACCACCTCTCCTCCACCGGCTATCTGCACCTGGGCTACTTCGCAACGGAAATCAGCATCCACCGCCGCATCGTGCAGTCCCTCAACACCGCCACCGCGGACCCGTACATGCTGTACATCTGCCGCTCAGCCGCCAAAACGCGGCTCATCAGCGCCATGGACTTCGCGAACCGGCTACAGCCCGCACACCTCGATGCCTTCTGGTACTTTGCATCGGCGGCCAATTTCGCGCTTATCGGCACTTTTGGCGCGCTGTTGATGGCTACTGCGCCCGGGAAGGAGGAGGCGGAGTTTTACTCGTGGCGGCTGAGGGAGTTTCGGTGGACGCTGGCTGTCAGTGCGCGCAAGGCGGCGTGGATTGCAAGTGCGGCGGAGATGTTGGAGGCGAATTTGGAGATGGTCGCGAGGGTGCCGGAGAAGGAGGCTGCCGTGGAGATGAAGAGGAGGGAGAAGGTGGTGGAGGTGGCGGAGGTGGAGCATGAGTTGGAGGAGCAGGAGTACGACGATGATGAGCTTGAGGTGGACGGATGGGACGAGCAAGTTTGACGTTGGATAGACTCTTATAGGATAGACGGATTGCCTTGGTATGGCCCGCAATACGACGTTATGACTTTCTCTCGTGGATTTTGCCTAAGCTTTGGGTATCGTTTCTGTCTTCTCTCCATTCTCTGCACCGCCAGAGGCATTCTCCAGTTTCGCAGCCTCACGCGCCGCATGCTGCTGCCGCTTCATCTGGCGCTTGCTAACAACAGGCGCATTGCTGGCATCCAACACCTCCGCCTTCCTCTTCTTCGCCTTGTCATTGACTGCATCCGCCTCTTTCTCTTTCTCTTTCTTCTTCACTTCCGCCTTCTCCCCTCCATAAACCACATCCACCACCCCCCGATAACTACTCCTCTTCAACCGCGCCCCAACAATCAAGCTCCTGCACTCCCCACTCACCGCCTCGAATCCCCTCTCCTGCCCCAAACCCCACACAGCAGCAAGATTCACCACATCCCACGGGCCCCTAGCAGCAACAGCCGTCTTCGCCTCAGAACTAATCACCACGCCGCGTCCCCTACTAGCCCGAATAAGCTGCGCAGCATTGGAAATCAAATTGCGCCTCGCGTTCGCATCACCGTGCAGAGCGGACGCATAGCTGATTTCGAACCTCTTGCCTGCTTTCACCGCTTCGTGGAGGAGCTTGTGCTTGAACCAGAAGGGTAGGCGGACGGTTAGGTCGAGGGAAATGAGGTCTACGCTTTCGAGCGCGGTGCAGGCTTGTTGGAGGGTTTTTTCGTCGATTGGGCGCACGGCTAGCAGGTCGTAGTTTTGGGCGAGTTGGGCGAGGCGCGCGTTGGAGTGGGAGTCGGTTAGAGTGAGGGTGCAGCGGCGGAGGAGGGTGAGGTCGGATGGGAGGTTGGGGAGTGTGGTGAGGATTGGACAGGTGAGGTCGGAGGGTAGTTTGCCGCTTAGGGTGTGGTTGAGGGCGATGGTGGTGTAGCCTAGTTCGTGGAGGAAGGTGAGGGTTCGGTTGAGGTTGGAGTCATTCGCGGACCAGGGGATGTTAAGGTCGTAGAACATGTTTGCGGTGCGTGGATCTTGACTTGTCGCGCATGTCTTTGTGGTGCTGATGTTGGATATGGCGAACGTGCTATGTGCCTCTCATGTCACTTGGAGTATGTTACACCATTGCAAGCACACGAGGTGTACATGTAGGTCAAAGGTACTGTTGTCATGAATCCTTGAAGCTGCTCGGGTCGAGTTTGGCGGTCGAGGTTCAGGTTCAATCGATGTCTGGCCTGCTTACGTCAGCGCAATCGGGTCGGAAGTTCAAGCTGATGTCCGATCGACTTCAGCCTTCTACTCCAATGGCCGGTGATTCATACGATGACATGTAAGACCCTCCGTTCCTTGGGTCCTGCTGGACGAAGACCTCCGTCATACCAAGACACTCGCGTCAGCCGGGAGTTCTCTTCAAAGCGTCCATGAAACGATAGATACCTTTCTCTCCTTCGCTAATCTTCTCTACCTCCACTCTCTTTCCTTGCGATCTTTTCTCCATTCAGCAACATGGCCGATTTTCACGTTGCAATCATAGGCGCGGGACCCGCTGGCCTAGCTCTGGCTCTCGCCCTCCACGCGCAGTCAATCTCCTGCGCCATCTACGAAGCCCGTGATGCTCCGCTCAACAAAATCGGCGGCGGCCTAGTACTCGCCCCAAACGGGCTCAAAGTCCTCCAAGGCATCGGCATCTATGACTCTCTCCTCGATCATTCATATCCTTTTGACACCGCCTATGTTCAACTCGGCCCCACCGGTGCCATCATCGATACGATTGAGTATGGCGGCAAGGCCAAGTACGGGATAAATGCCCTGCGTACTTACCGCTACACCCTCCTCGCTCAGCTATTGGCAAAAGTTCGCGCGGCCAGCATTCCGATTCACTTTAACCGCCGCTTCTCCCATGTCTTGGCTCAGACGGACACCGATGTCACGTGGCAGTTCACCGACGGCAGTAGCTCACACGCCTCGATTTTGGTCGGCGCAGATGGCATTCGCTCTCATGTGCGCGAGTACGTCGCCCCGGACATCAAGCCAACCTTTGACGGCGTCGTAAGCCTTCTAGCCGTCGTGCCCACCACGCAATTGGGCCTGCCCGCCAAAGACCTCGAAGACCTCAATAACGGGCACAACAAGCATCCGCTACCGAGCTGCATAGTGGCCCCTCAGTGTGGAGCCATGCTCTTCTTCCCGCAAAAGAAATCAGGCGACGAAGTTATGATCTCGGTCATGCGGCCACTGCCCGATGAGCCGGAGCACTGGGCTCCCCTTGATGCCGATAAGGAGCGTCTTCGAGCGATGTTTCGTGAGAATGTGGAACAGTTTCCCGAAGTGGTCAGGAATGCGGTCCGGGAGATCCCCAGCGAGGGCCTGCACGTTTGGCCTGCATATCAAGTTCCATCGCTGGAGCACTGGTCGTCCGGGCGGGTCGTCATCGTGGGTGATGCGGCTCACGCCCTCCCCCCACACGCCGGGCAGGGCATAAATCTTGCTTTCGAAGATGTGTATCTACTTGCGGGTGTGCTTGGGGCGCGGGGCGGTGATTCATCTTCCCCCAGATTGAAAGCCGCGTTGCATGGCTGGCAGCTGTTCAGACAAGAGAGACTCGAGGGCGTAGTGCGTCTGACCAAGCTGATGCAGATTGCACGTCTTCCACCCGCAGCTCAGGCTAGGGAGGGTATCGATATGGACGATGCAAGCTTGAAGGGGGCCATGAATGAGGAGTATACCAAGCTCTTCAGTATCGATTATCCCTCGGCCTTGCGCGAGTGTCTGGAAAGAGCTCATCTAAGTGGGGAGAGAAAAGACGAACCGGGTGCACCACTCACATCGTCTAGTCTATAGCTTCGCCTTTTCCCTCTCATCAACAACCACCACGCCCCTCTTCCTCCCCTCCTCCCTATCCTTCGCCTTCAACACCCTCCTCAACGTCTTCCCCGTCGGCGTCTTCGGCACCACCTCCGCAAACTCAATCTCCTGAATCCACTTATACCTCACCTTTCTCTCCTTCACAAACGCCAACAGCTTCCTCCCCACCTCCTCGCTAGGCTTCACGCCTTGCTTCAAAACCACGTACGCCTTTGGTCGCTCGCCAGCGTACATATCCTGGAGCCCGAGCACGGCGCAGTCCTCCACCAAGTCATGCCCCAGAAGCAAATCCTCGAGTTCGGCGGGCGCGACTTGTTGCCCCTTCACTTTGATCATTTCCTTGATGCGGTCTTCAATGTGGATGAGGCCTTCGTCGTCAAAGTGTCCAACGTCTCCGGTATGGAAGAAGCCGTCCTTGTCAAACGTTTCCGCTGAAGCTTTGGGGTTGTTCAAGTAGCCCAAGGCAATCTGCGGTCCCTTGGCCAGGATTTCGCCTGTCTCGTTCGGACCGAGTTCTTTCGTTGGATCGTTTAGATCCAGGACTTTGGCCACGGTGTTGGCGACTAGCAAACCGGTGGTGCTTGCGTACTTGTAGTCGTAGTGCGTTGGGGGATGGCAGGAAATGCACGCCGTGCTTTCTGCGCAATTGTTAGCTTCGTCTTCTTCAACGGACAACGATAACGACTTGCCGGTCCCGCCATATCCCTGCCGAAACCCGGTATCCGGGAACCTTTTGCGGAGCAATTGGATGATTTCTGGTGCAATGGGTGCGGAGCCGGAGGACCAGCGTTTCACAATGCGCTGGAGATCGGGGAGGTACTTGTCCACAATCGGATCGCGGACCATACGGATGAGGATCGGTGGGACTAGAATCAACTCGGGCACGTTGAATTCCACAATCGCTTTCAGCATGCTGTCCATTGTGAAGCTGGGCAGCATGATGCTGTCCCCATTCATGAAGACCGGATAGTTGCAGAAGCGCACGAGCCCCGTGATGTGAAAGAGCGGCATGACGGCAAGGATCTTGTACCGCTCGCCCGGAGGGACGACCTGCAACTGTCGTAGCTGGTGACATTGCGCGATGATGTTGTGATGCGAGAGGATAACCGCTTTCGGCAAGCCAGTCGTACCGCTGGAGAAGTTGAGGAAGGCACACACATCACGATTCGTTTTGCCGGCGGGTAAGGGATGCACGGCCGGCTCGGTGCAGTACTTGCCCAGCTCGATGAGGTCTTGGATGCTGGTGAAGCCGGCGTGCTCGCCTTCGAGGAGGAAGATGTTGCGTTCGGGGATCCCCACTGCTGCGCACGCCGCTCGCGCCGCTTCGATGGCGTTGGGGAGGGTGAGCACGAACTTCGTTCCGGCGGTTTGCAGCGCGTGGGTCATTTCTTCGACGTTGTAGGCTGGTGAGGCGCCGTTGACGCACGCTCCTGTCGTGAAGAGTGAGTACATGCTCGCTACATTCTCATGAGGTTGATGCACACATACCCGCTCGAAGCGTGGCCCACATCACAACAGGATACCAAATCGTATTCGTCGAGAAGAGTGAGACCGTATCGCCGGGTTGGAGTCCATATTCGTTCACGAGCGCGGCGCTCAAGAGCGTGGCTTTTAATTTTACGTCTGCGAAATCGAGCCGTTCCTTCGTAATGGCGTTGATGTAGCTACCGAGTTTCTCCTTAGGGTATCGTATGACGGGAGAGTACTCCGGGGATTCGAAGGCCCATTCCCATATTGTCAGGTTTGTTGGGACTGCAGCATCTGTCAGTACTTGTATTTGTAGGGCAGAGGCGGAAGACACGGCAATTATTACTGTCAAGATCGGGATGTGGCGATTTCCAGAGCATGGTGTGTCGAGTATGTCATGTGTTATGGATCCAGGGTATATCAGCAATACATCTTAGAGAAGAAGAGCTGTCAATGTAAAAAGAAAGACGTTGTATTCAAAAGAATGGATACGACGGCGGTGTCGGCGCTGACCCATGGCAAGTCATTCCAAGTCATGCTCGCAAGCCGAGGCAAACCTGAGCGGCCTAAAATGGAAGGAGAAACCACTTTCCAACACCACATCCCTTCCCTTTCCCTTTTCCCCTCCATTCACTCATCACTGGTAACAAAACAACTGAATGCTACCAAAAGGAATCGTCTGACATCCCTCGGGAAAGGAGAAGGTCTGCGACGACCCCTCGCAATTGCCGCCCGACCAAGTGGTGACAAACCCTCCTCCCTGTCCGCAGGTGCTGCCGAAACCGCCGAACGAGGCGCCGCCCAGGCCCTCGAAGCAGTAATTTGCACTTACGTCTGTGCTGGCGAAGACAGAGTTGCCGGTGCAGCCGCCGCCGCTGTAGACTGTGACTTGGTTGAGATGGGCGGTGGTTTGGGCAACCAGGCCGGCGAAGGCCAGGGCTAGCATCGTGGAGGTGTACATGATTATTGTTTGAGATGTTGTTGTCTGGTGGACTGGTGGACTGTTGGGGTAAGCATTGGTCTCTGCATAGAGTTGGGGTAGACGTACGAGGAAGATCGTGTTGAATGTGAGTTCGGGTTCGCCGTTGCTTTGAAGAATTCCTTGCGTCGCGATGATTGAGGAATGGATTGGGATGGGGACGAAAGCGTGCACTTTATATGTCCCTTTGAACTCACCACACTCTCGCGCTCACCTGATGTCCACCATGTGCGAGCTGAACAGGCCGTTCATCGGCGGCGGTACCCCGTGCAACGATACTGTACGAGGATGACATCACGTTGTGACATCCGATGTGGAGAGATGCAAAGAGAGTATGGAAATACAAGAAGACGGCAAACAGTGCTCTTTGAAGCAAAAGACGAGAACGAGCGGTGACGGTAGTGGTACGAGACTGATTCTCCACCTACCTCATGGGTCTCGCTGTGCTTCCTTGCGGGGACATCAAGCATGCTTCCGGCAGTATACAGTGGGATCGCTGCGGCAGAGTACTACCCTGCTGCGCTGGCTGGGTGCCATATGTCGCTCAGAGTCCTGTCGGAGCGCTCAGCCTTACGATGCGTAACGTGATGCAAGCGATGACTTCACCGCCATCACCATTCGGTGGATCTTGGAGAAACACGTCGGCGATGCCGTCTTGGTCTCGAGTACAGATGACGCGCTCGACTTCCGTGGATGCCACTCGCGTTGTGGAGGGGAATGCCAGACAAAGCGACGAGGCGAGCGAGGCTCACGAGGAGAGATGACAAAGCCACTTGTCAAAAGTCGTGGCAGCAAGGCCGTAAGTCGTAGTACCTTCTCGCAAGTCGCTCAACTCAACTTCACCCCGTCCCTCCGCATCAACATCAATGTCTTCGCAAGGATTCAAAGCCAGGATGCAGGTACCCACTGGAGCTAGACTTTCTGGCAATCATTTCACCTGCCAGAATGTTCGCCAGCTAACACCAATGGCATGGTCGACAAACGCGTTCGGTAGTCTTTGTTCGATTGCCGCTTACGGGAGGTGTGATAAAGAGAAGAATGCACTGCTCGATTCTGGAGGCCTGAATGAACAGCCCTTTTGAACTCAACCGTACAATGAGTTCGGAAACCAGATACGGCACTCCGACCAAAGCTGGGTTCGTTACAAAGGTAGGTGATGCAAAGCATCGTTCCTTTCAATTTACTTCAGTGCACGCCCAGGAAGAGTCTCAACATCCAAATGTACACAATGTCAAAGCTTCCGAAGCAGGAACATGCTTTCATTGTCCTCATTGTACCAAATGCGGACATTACGACGATGTCGTTTGCCAACAAATGCGGCAATGGCTCGCAGCAATCTCTTTGTACGGATCCGGAGAAGCGTCAATTCTTATGCACAGCTCGGTCGTCCATCTACTCTACTCTTCTCTGAACTTCTGGCAGCTATCAAGCCTGACACCCCGTTAAGTCAATTGAGATTTCTCACTTCCAACACCATTTCAAATCGCAAGCATGGCCGGACGCTACAACCTCCGGCAGACAACCGTTATTGAGCGGGCAAAACGGGCAGCAGCACCCGCCCCAGCTCCACCTCGCCGCCCAAGGAATGCAGCGGCAACCGCGGCTGCAAAACCTGCAGCTGCTCCCAAGAGAAAGGCGGGAGCTCCAGCCGGCAGAGGACGACCGAAGAAGAAACCGGCGACCAAAGCCGCCAAAGGGCGAGGGAGAGCTAGGGACGCAGACTCCGAAGATGATGAGCTGGAGGACGATGATCAGGACAACAATGATGGCCCTCCATTTGCCGAACCTCCAGCCGCCGACCCTCCAGTTGCCGAACCTCCCGCTGCCGACCCTCCAGCCGAAGAGAGAGATCTCGGTGGAGATAATGCTGAGGGTAGAGACAACGGTACCCTCGACGAAGAAAATCGGCTAGAGGAAGAAAGACTCCAAGAGGGGGCCAGGGAGCGCGAAAGACGTGAGGAGGAAGAGGGAAATCGGCGGGAGGATGAGAGAATCCAAGAGGAAATCAGGGAGCGTGAAAGGCGTGAGGAGGAGGAGAAAAAGCAGCGGGAGGAAGAGGAAGCCAAGGAGCGGGAAAGACGTGAGATGGCACCACCAGACCGCGACCAGACTCTAGACGAAAATCCTCCGGGTGGAAATGATGAACCCCCGCCGGAAAAGCCTAGAAGCGGCGGTGCGGCGGCTGGAGCTGAGAATGCGACTGGAGACGACAATGCGACCGGAGGCGGCATCGCGGCAGCTAGAGACAGCGGGGCGGCAGCTGGTGACGAGAATGCAGCTCAAAGCAACGGCGCGGCAGCTGGAGACAACAAAGCACCTGGATCCGGCGGTGCAACTGCTGGTGTTGGCGTGACTACTGGTGCCACCGCTGGAGCCGGTGGTGAAGACGACCTGCGCGACTACGAATCTTATGAAGCCCAAGAGAGGGACCAAGACCGTCCCATTTCACCCGTTTATGAGCCAACTTCGCCGGGACCCCCAAGCCTCACTCAATACTGGGATAATTTCATGGCGCAATTCTTGGACGACCAGCAAGAACTTCGCCTCAAGTGGCGGCCATTGCGAAGCCGCGCGCTGCTGCTCGAAGCCCTGACCGAAGGAGTCGGAGAGACGACGGAAGTGGAGCCACCAATGTATATCGATGAGCTGCACTACGAGCGCACCCTGAGCGACCTGAACGCCGCCGACCTCGACCGCTTTGGACCACTGGCGGACCGGCCGAACTTCACCAGCTTTGACGATCCAACACACCCGCATTGTGCCGAGCACCGGTACAACGAGTGGGCGATGACCATGATATGGGCTCAGCATGCTGCAAAGTTAAACTCGACCGCCGGTAAAGATGAAGCGACCTGGTGTTGTCATCGAGCAGTTATACAGCTCCAGAGTTTGGAAGATCGGGACCGCTGGATTCTCCCAGATGACGACGAAGATGATCCCCTGATCCCCGCCAAGACGTTTCTCGATGGCATGGGTCCAGAAAATGTCAGAATGAACCCATTAAAGGCCCGAGCCTTGGATATCTTGTCTCTCGGTGTTCGTGTCGCGCCTCACCTCCAAGGAAAATGGTATAAACTCGACTTCTTGGGGGCGGGTGGTTTCGGTAAGTGGCACGGTGGCATGCGACACAGCGATTCTGACCACGACTGAACAGGGAGAGCCTATGCGTACGGGCAGTACGATGACAGGGGGCGCCTTTGTGATGTAAGTTCATGGTTGCTGCACCCCTGACGAGCCGAGACTGACGTACGGTGGCAGCGGGTTGTCGTCAAAGATTCATATATGTCAATGGAGCGTAAGTCATCTCCCCACTGCCATTTGTTGCAAATACTGAGCCAGCTTCCCACCAGATTGGAAGGACAAGGATTGTCCATTCCACTGGAAGAAAAACTCCCGCGACGAGTGGGAGCCGAAAGAGTCGTTCATAATGGAGCGGTTACAGCCTTTGATTACGGCGGACACACCTCTAGTGCTCATGAGAGCACATGCACTTATGCCTACGCTGGGGTGTTATCGGCTGTACTTGGAGCTTTGCCCGCATGGCGATCTCCACGACCTAATCGCAGAACATCGATCCATGATAGGTAGACGGGACCAAGATGGCGATCCAATCGATGCGTAGGTTGCTCACGAGGTGTGCGATATTTCCGCCAAACGCTGACAACTCTTTGATTTAGTGCACTTCCCGAGAGCGTGCTATGGTCCCTCTTTGAGCGGCTTATTGACGCCGTCTGCATTCTTCACAATGGTCACGTGGAAGGAGATGAGCCTCCCAAAGACGGGTGGGAAAGGGAGATTGTGCATCTGGACATCAAGCCGGTGAACATTTTCCTGGCGGACCCGGCCACGGACGTCTGGCCCCGTTATCCCATCTTCAAGCGTGAGTGTTTCTGGATTGACATGCGGACTCGTATAGCTGCTAACTACCCTTGCGCAGTGGGCGACCTTGGACACAGCGATGAGACGTACGACGGCGATCCAAGAAACCCAGGGAATCTATCCAGGAATCCCAACGACTTCTTCTGCATGGGCACCCCAGGATTCAGTGCTCCCGAGCAGGAAGGCCGGCCGCCCGGCGCAAGGCGGCGGGACTACCGCATGAGCGCATACACGAGCGTGTGGGCATGCGCAAACGTTGTCCTTCAAGTCATGGGGCTGGAGACCATGCCCGAGCAGATCAGCTACCGCCGAGGGCCGGATCGTCCGCAGAGACAAGCGGACGTGTTCGATTCGTACAGCGAAGAGCTCCGTGAGGTGCTCGATTGGTGTCTGGACCCCACACCCAGCGAACGACCGGAGCTGTCGGTTCTTCGTGACTACATCAGGGCGTTTGTCGAGGTAGGGCCGGAGGGAAAGGATGAGACGGAGTCGTTGCGCTTCCGCAATGACCGGGACGATTGGATCAACTACCGCCGCCATCTTAAGTATGAGCTCTGGGCGCAGACTGGATAGATTTTGGGTTTTGATTGTCATTTTTTAAATTCGAGGTCTTTATATCGATTCGTATATATTCTTTTCTACATCAAAGGTGCCCAGCGAGGTCAGAAGGAAACAGCAGCCCAGGCTCGAACTCGAGGCCTGCCAAAAGACAAAAAAAACAAACTCCTTTTCAGGAGAGAAAGCAAGGCGAGACTCGTAGGACCCCAACAGGTTTGCGTTTTTGGCGTCTGACCAACAGATCGATCGATGCTGCGATCATTGGTTAGAGGTGGAGAGTAAATGATTCAATATATAGATATTGTGAATAGTGACGAAGTTCAACCGGGCGGCCAGAGTGGGAGAAGAGGATGAGTAAGAAGAAGGTTGGTTAATGGTTCTAGGAGTGTCTGATGTACATTGCATTGCACCCCGTTGCAAGGCTTGGCTTGGTACCTTCCTAATTGAGTTGAACCACCGCTGTAGCGCGGAGGAGCTTCACGTCACATCATCGTCACCCAACGCAGTCCTTGATCCTGATATACCATTCACGTTCATACGAGAGGAGATCATGGACAGCAGCGCAGACCTGGCCATCTGTGTCGCCTGCGGCACTCAATTCGACGTTCCCCTCTCCTCGCCACCGAAAAGCTGCAGAATATGCGATGTACCTAACCCTCCTCCTCCCAACAAACCCCGTCCGTCTAACCCTGCCCTAAACAGGACCCCCGCCAATTCGTCCCCCCAACAGGTCAATCCTGGACATCCCTCCACACCCTCCGGTCCAGCAAAGAAACCCACACCAACAAAATCCACCCCGACTCGACCAACGCCTCCGTCCACTCCATCAGCACGTCGCCCAAAGTCGGGATCGGACAGCGGTGTATCCTCCTCGAAACGCCGCACGGCAACGTCCTGTGGGACTGCATTACGTACCTCGACGATGCGACGGTGGACTTCATCCGGTCGAAGGGAGGGTTGAAGGCGATTGTCATTAGTCATCCGCATTACTATTCTACGCACTTGGTTTGGGCGGAGGTGTTTGGGTGTTCTGTTTATTTGGCCGCGGAGGATGAGGAGTGGCTTTGTAGGGAAGACGTCGGCGGGAGACGGAGATTTTTGGGGGAGGAGAGCGTGAGGGAGGAGATTGTGCCGGGGGTGGTGGCTGTCAAGGTTGGAGGCCATTTTCCCGGGAGTTTGGTGCTGGGATGGGAGGGGAGGTTGTTTATTGCGGATAGTTTTGTCACGGCACCGGTGAGTGATCCCCTCCTGATGTTCCTTGACAATAGTGAGAATGCTGACGTGCAACACAGTCGGCGTATTACCATATTGATCGACCGCCCGGGACGACGAGCTATGCTTTCATGTGGTCGATTCCGAATATGATCCCTTTACCGCCTTCGGAATTGCTGAAGATGTGGAAGGCGCTGGAAGGGGTGGAGTTCGAAAGTACGTACGGGGCATTCGTTTCGACGGAGGTGAGGGACAAAGGCTTGAAGGGAAGAGTGCTGGAGAGTATGAAGATTCAGACGAGAGCCATGGGGCATGAGAAGCATGAGATTCTGGAGCAGAGCTGGCCTTGAGTCTGTTTTGTCGTACGGAAGCGCCCATGACTTCTACCTGTCTTTTATGACGCTGGATTCCGCATTTTGTAGTCGTGAGATTTTTCTGTATGGCGAGGAGTATGCATATTCTTACACGCCGCCAACACCATTGAGCGGCGGCAAAGCTCCTCCGAATCCACCAGTCGATCCGAATCCGCCTGCGCCTCGAACAGTCTCATCGAGCTGGTCGACGACCACGACTTCCGGCGTGTAGATCTGTGCAACCACGTCAGTCAGCCAACTGCAAACCAAAAGGGGTAGAGGAAAACTCACCCTCTCCACAATCAGCTGCGCGATCCGATCCCCCGCCGCAACACCAAACTCAACCCCACTCAAATTGAGCAGCAACACCTTCACCGGCCCCCGATAATCCGCATCAATGACCCCCGCACCAGTGTGAATGCTATGCTTGCTCGCCAGCCCACTCCTCGGCGCCACCCGTCCATAAGTATTGACAGGCAACGCAATGCTGATATCCGTATCGACCAGCACCTTCCCCCAAGCAGGCACAGTGGCTTCTTTGGAGGCGTACAAGTCGTAGCCTGCGGCGAAGGCGGAGGAGCGAGTGGGTGCTCTGGCGGTGGAGGAGAGGAATTTGACTTGCAGTGCTGGAGGGGGTGGCTCGGTTGCCATTGGGGGGAGAGTTGGGGCGGTGCCGGACACGGGGACGGTGTGGTGAGACATTGGAGGGATGGATTCGAGGGGGTCGCGGATGGGGGCTGTGGCGGGGGTTGGGGTGGGTTGGGAGTCGTTGAGGATTGCTGGCATTTGTCAATATTGACATTCGTTCTCTTTCTGCCTTTATTGACGTGCGGGAGACATACAGGCTACCGAAAGATTGGGAGCTGGCTCGGTGAACTTGGTTCGTTTCGGCTCGGGCGAGGCGGGCAGGCTGGGGATGTCGTGCTCGGGTTGGGGAGTGGATTCACTGGCCATCGTGTGTGTGCATTGCGGGATGCAGGAGAGGGGTGGAGTTGCTTGTAATGTGCAGCACGAATTAAACTCTGGAGTTCGCGTGCGGGACGCGAGGAGAGATCTCAGTCCGTGCGCGTAGATTTCGTCATGGCCTGGACTTCACTCCTTCCACCGCGATGCTTTGTTCCTCGACACGACAAAGGCATGCTTGTACGCATGTCCATTACACCACGTCTTCCGAGACCCATTGCCAGACAAAACCCAAGAGCCATGCATGTCGGCGACTCGAACCGTGGCAAAGTCCCACAATCGCAATGCATCGTACATCGCCGCAGCCCCTTCCGACAAATAAAGCGGCTTGACATTCGCCCCCGGTCCATGTCTCCCTGGAAATAACTCCGTGTTCTATCGGCACCGGCATCTTTATCCAGCCAACCTCATCTTCCCGCAGCCAAAAGACTCGCATCCAGCGGAGACTGGCAAGCGGACGGCACGACTGGTAGCAGAACTGGCAGCTTGACTACTACCAGGACTGGTAGCAATACTGGTTGACCCGGACATCCGCTAGCGCCCGCTCTTCTTGACCAATCATGAATGCCTGATCTTGAGCCGGTTGTAGTCGTCATATCATGGTAAGGGACTCGATGCTAACAACGGGGAAGTCTGGACGCCTCCTTGCGCCAGGACCCACGACGTCAGCCTCGAGATCCATCTTGAGAGCCTCCTGTTCTGCTACAGTCGCCTCTTGACTCAATCCATATTGATGCCCTGCCCTATGCTGACCGAGAAAGGTGGACTCTATCTTCCTTTCCCAGGACATCAAGAGACGCAGCAGGTGTATTGTCTCGCGCGACTACACTAATCACACGATGAAGTGAGAAAGGCTACAGACAAAGAGATGCAATCTCAATCTCCTTTGTTCGATACATGTATTATTCACGGTCACCGCTCGACTTTCAAAGCTCATCAAACGGACAAAGGGCATCGACCATGGCAACATTATTTGTTGCATGTTAATCATTCTTTCCTTGACTTGCTGTCTTACCATCAATCACACCCAACCTCTCTGACGAAGCTTTCAACGTGGGCAAGCGGCGCTCTCCAACAACCACGTCCCTCACTGAAAGAGCACAGCATATCATACCACCCAACATGGCACCCATCACCCGCCGCAACGGCATCCTCGCAAAGAAAATCGCCACCCTACAACTCAGTCTCGCTCCTCTCGTCCCGCTCCCCTCCGGCCCACCACACCCGGCATTCCCACGAACGCTCCTAGCCTTCCACCTCCTCACCGAAGACGAGTTGGACAGCATAGCCCACTACTACCATCAAAGCACCCCCGGCCCGTATTCATATCACTACCCATCCAACATGAATTGGGACAAAGAATTCCTCGCCAAACCACAACCACCCACCCCCGGCCCCTCCTCTGCATCCCAACGGCCTAACCGCCACGCTCGCCGCCTCTCCCAGACCGAACAAAACTGGGTCGACGCCCTGCTCAAAACAGTCGATGGCATGCGCGCTCCGATCTTGCGCTCCAAGTCCTCGCCCGACATTGCCGCTGACGGAACACATCCGGCTCCTTACGCAGGTCTGTCAGATCGAGAACGGATCCGCATCAAGAGGCGCAAGGTGGGCAAGTTCATCGGGCTTTGCGGGATGGAGACGCCGGTGGAGGAGATTGCGGGCAGGATACAAGCGAGTTTGGAGAGGGCTGTGCAGAGGAGTCGGGAGGAGATGCGGCGGAATGAGGAGATTATGATGAGGCGGAGGAAGATGATATAAGGACGGACTGTAGAGTGTTGGTATGTGATTGGTTTTCACCTTTGGTCATAAGTACATTTCCCTCTTTCTATCGCCTAACTCCGTGTGTTGTTAAATACAAATCATTCTCAAATGTCGTTTCTGATCCACGCTCAAAGATTGTTCCCAGCATTACATCGTCCGCCGCACTGCCCGTCACACCAGGGCACATGTGCGTCTCGACCACTCTGTTGTGAAAACTGCGGCGGTTGCTGATAGTACTGCACAGGCTGTTGTTGATATTGCACCGGCTGTTGCTGCTGCTGCTTATTGTTGCTGTAAACTTCGTACGCCTTAACGCCTTCGTGCGCAACGCCGAACATGGTCGCATATTTCATCCCGTCGTGGACGATCCCGCCCGATCCACCGCGGTGGTGTCCATGTCTCCGGCCGCCATTGCTGCCGCCGAGTACGTTGCCGAGACCAAAGAGGCTGTCGTTATTTCTGCGTCCCATCGTGGAGTTTACAGAGGGGTGGAGTGGTTGAGTAGATTCGGGGAGGATGGTTTGCTTTGTCGTTGTTTGATGAGATGATTGAAAGCTTTGTTTGGGGGTGTGATGTTTCCACGAATATGGGTTGACAAGAACTTTATATACCATTTCATAACCCTTCCAACCTCGACGCTCGATCGACGAGGCTATGTTTGCGCAGCATCAGCCCCGGGATCGATAGCGTAGCTACAAGGCGCACGCCGTAAGGGTCGCTCGGTTTCGTTCCGAATCCGAAAGAGTGACTCGGCCAATCAGAGCCTTGCGCGCGACGTCAGCCTCGTCATCGTCTTACTGCCGGTCGGTCGGCCGTCTCCGCCATTGTTGTTCAATGTCTGCGCTCACTGCTAGCAGTGAGGAAAGACAGCATAGGAACAAAGTATGGCTATAGTTTTTACAACAGAATGACCACGATGTCGAACACTTCAAGAGGTTCGTGCACCTCCGTCTTCTGTTCCGAAGCAATGTTCTACTGTTGAGAGGTGACAATACAAGGAGAACAAATCGATTTCACATCTTCAAAAGCATTCTACCTCCTATCTACCACGCTCCTCGTCGCCACAACAACTCCCCATCCACTTCATCGCCCCAAGTCCAATCCTTTCCTACTTGCCCCCAGCAACGTAAGGCCCATTACACCGATGCCCGCACTGCGCATTGCAAAACGACTGGTGCAGATACCCTGATGCATCCCGGTGTTGAGTTTGCATTGGTGCTGCTTGGGTGTACTGCTGCTGCTGCTGCTGCTGTGGCTGCGGCTGTTGCTGCTGATTGCCATTGTGCGACTTGCTGTACGCTTTGCTAGCTTCGTGGGCGACGCCGAAGAGCGCACCGTATTTGACTCCGTCCTTGATGAGGCCCATATTGATTTGTGTTGGTGTTGTTGTGGGTGGTGGATGTGAATGGGGTGATTGGTTTTTGTAGAAGGTCTGTGATGGATGTTCTTGGTTGGAGTGCTGAATTGATGATGATGGATGATAAAGCAATCAATGACAGAGCACGACCCTTTTATACCTTCCCTCTCCTGCACAAAAATGGAGCAACATCAGCTACGTAAGTGTCCAAGAATACACAGCCCTGCAAGGCATTGACGTCGCATTGGACGATGATCGGGCCCCAGCCGCAGCGCCGCTGCTCGTAAACGGAGGCCTCGGTCTCGGGTTCGCTATCGCAGCTATGCCCGCATCCTGTCGGACTCCACATTGGAATATATGCGTATAGCAAACCCTGCGGGATCATGCATGACGGGGCAATGCCATCTCCACATTCTGGGGGATCGCAAGGCGCAGGCCGTAACCCCCTTTGCTCAGCCTATCTGTTGGGCGGGGTTGCGACCGCTCCGTTCGCGGAGGGTGGTTAGGTCTCTTCGATCGTCGAAGCAAATGACAGACAGTGCAGGATGCAAGTGTGTCGGGAAAATGCGTTGGAATAAAGTGTAAATGTGCCGGGGTAGCTACAAGACCAGCTGAATACAATGTAACCCGCCCACGTACACCAGCCTATCTGTCTACTTCGCCGAACACGAGATCCATCGTCTGAAGGGGTTGGATTAGCAAAGCACAGCATCAAGTAAAGGGTCAGTCGACAACTTACACCAATAATAGCAACAGCATCCGCAAGCAAATGCCCGCGACTCACTTGATCAAAGCACGCCAAATGCGCGAAGCCCGGCGCGCGGATCTTGCATCGGTACGGCCGCTCACTCCCGTCACTCACCACAAACACGCCCATCTCGCCCTTGGGCGCCTCAATCGCCGAATACGTCTCGCCCGGCGGGACGGTGTAGCCCTTGCTGAAGAGGAGGAAGTGGTGGATCAGCGCCTCCATGTTCTCTTTCATCGCTGCTCGCGGCGGCGGCGCGATCTTGTAGTCTTCCACCTTGACCGGCCCGGGCGGCATCTTGTTCAGGCATTGGTGGATGATGCGGAGACTTTGGCGGAACTCTTCCATGCGGCAGAGATAGCGGTCGTAGCAGTCGCCGTTGACGCCGACGGGGACATCGAACTCGACTTGGTCGTATGCGTCGTACGGCTGAGACTTGCGGATGTCCCATGGGACACCGGAACCACGGAGCATGACGCCGGAGAAGGACATGTTGAGTGCTTGGGCGGCGGGAACTACGCCTACACCTTTGGTTCGACCGATCCAGATGCGGTTATCCGTAAGCATTTCTTCGGTCTCGTCGACGCGGTCACCGAATTGCGTTGCCCATTGGTAGATGTCGTCGAGTAAGCCCACGGGAAGGTCCTGAGCCACACCTCCTGGTCGGACATAGGCTGCGTGTAGGCGGGCGCCGGAGACACGTTCGTAGAATTCCTACACATGCATTAGTGACGGGAAGGGTCAGGGCAGACACAGAGTCAACATACCATCAGCTTCTCTCGCTCTTCAAAGCCCCAGAGGAAAGGAGTCAATGCACCGACGTCCATGGCGTGCGACAAGACCGACATGAGATGGTTCAATATCCGCGTAATCTCCGCAAACAATGTCCGGATCCATTTGGCGCGCTCGGGGATTTCGATATTCAGCAGCTTCTCCACGGCCAAACTGAAGCATTGTTCATTCGTCATCATGCTCACGTAGTCCAGACGGTCGAAGTAGGGCAGTGCCTGCAGATATGTCTTGTACTCAATCAACTTCTCCGTTCCTCGGTGCAAAAGGCCGACGTGTGGGTCGGCGCGGACAATCTCCTCGCCATTGAGCTCGAGGATGAGTCGAAGCACACCGTGGGCGGCAGGATGCTGGGGGCCAAAGTTGACGGTGTAATGTCTAATCTTCCTCTCCTCGGGGGTGCTGCCGTCGTCTCGAGCGCGGTTCATGAAGTTCTTGCTGTCTTGGTCCACCGGGTGGCCGAATGCAGGGTCGACGGGGATGAGGCGAGTGACTCCTTCGTGAGGCATGATGGGTTCCCGCCGACCAACAACATCGCCAGATCCCGCGGGTGACGCGAGGTGGCGGGGAGCGGAGGTGGACAGACATCGAAGGGATCGCGGGCGGAGGGAAGGTGAGGGGCGCGGGCGGTTGCACAGGCGCTTGGAGCCATTGCTGGCCAAGCGGGTGAAGGAAGCTGCCATCGTGAGGGAGGAGCAGATGGCAGCGGACGAGAGGCGAGGGAGATGGAAGAGTGGAGAGTGAGGACCTAGCGAGCTCCGTGTTGCCTCCCACGGAGGAATCGATGATGTTGTCTCGCCAGCTCCAGCGCCAAGCCTTTGTCCCGGGCGCCGGCAAACTTTCCCCGGCGCGTGAATGGCGGCCCCACAAAAAAGTTCGCAGGCAAAACCTCACTTCACATTTTATCAGTCTTGGGCGCAAACAACACATGATGCGATGACCATGGCGCAGCCTCTTGATGTCAGTCGCTATCGCAGCGAGCGACACATTCCGTGGGCGCCTCTGAGCGCGGAGGAAATCGAGGCTCGGCGACTCGTGCAGATCAACGCCGAGACCGTTACACATACCGCAGCAAGCGATTTTCCTGGCCATTACGGACCCGAACAGGACGACAGCTGGGTTGTTGAGCGATTCAGACAGGGCCTGAAGGTCGACTTTCACCACAACAAGCCTCATGATGCCGCTTTCTCTCTGGTTGGAATCGACGCCAGCATCGCCAACGCCTTCCGCCGCATTCTCATCGCTGAGATCCCCACTCTCGCAATCGAGGATGTCTTCTTTCTGGACAACACGAGCGTGATCCAAGATGAAGTGCTCGCTCATCGCCTTGGATTGATTCCCCTCACTGGCGGACGGGAAGGACTCGACTGGCTGCACTGGTTCCATCGAGCTCCATCCAAAGATGCCTTTACTATGCAGACTGCTTCAGACGGGGATGAGACTACACCCGTCAGCACCCACAACGACTACAACACCATCGTCATGACACTCGACATCGAATGCCGCTGGGCGACAGTGGAAAAGGACGGCTGGGATGGCAAAAAGAAGGCCGCAGAAGGCGACGTGGCCCCAGAGGAGAAATACATCAAGTCCAACGTTTACGCCTCCGACCTCGTCTTCCACCCCCAAGGCAAGCAATCCGAGTACTTCTCGGGAGAAAACGCCATCCGCCCCGTCAATCCCGAAATCTTGATCGCGAAACTCCGACCAGGCCACCGGATCCATCTGCGCTGCCACTGTATCAAGGGCGTCGGCTCCGACCACGCCAAATTCTCTCCGGTCGCTACAGCGTCCTATCGCCTCCTCCCTCAAATCACAATCACACAGCCCATTCTCGGAGCCGACGCGAAGAAATTCGCACGCTGTTTCCCGCGCGGCGTCATCGGTTACGAGCCGGACGCCGCGACGGGCGAGCAGAAAGCTGTCGTGAAGAACCCGATGAAAGACACCGTGAGCAGGGAGTGTCTCCGACACGACGAGTTCAAGGGGAAAGTGAAGCTGGGCCGGGTACGGGATCACTTTATCTTCTCGGTGGAGAGCACGGGGCAATTCGAGAGCGACGAGCTGTTTCTGGATGCTGTGCGGCTGCTCAGGGCGAAAGCGGAGAGGTTCAAGCGGCATTTGACTGAGCTGGAGGAGGGTCGGTAGCGGTCGGCTCGGGCTGTTCTAAGTGCATAGCGTCGGCGTTTGGAAGGACTAGTGAGAGGATAGATTGGGGTTTTTGTGGTATTGACTCAATCAATGCTCCGCACGTGCAATTCATTCACGATCATATAGACGTTAACGACAGTCCCCAACGCGTGGCCCAACCTCTATTCATCCTCCTTCCCAACGCCAAACTTCTCACAAATGCACACCATTCCCCCAATCCGACCGAACGAAGTCCCGCCTTGCGCCACCTAATAAGCATACCGGAAACCCTGATTCGTCTTGTCCGTCTCGTCCTTGAAGCCATGCACAACAGCCTCCCGCTCCGTCTCGTCGAACGTCTTGCCAGCAGCGAGCATCTTGCGCTCCCTGCGGCGGTTCTCAATGACCATGTGGAGCCACAGGCTGGCTGCGGTCACGATGATGATGGCGTAGCAGATGTAGAGCACCGTGATGGCTGTGAAGTACTGTGGTGCTTGGTTTGCGAGGAAGATCTGGTGATCTGGGTTAGCTGGTGATGGAGGGGATTGTGTATGTGTGTGTAGAGGTGGTCTCACGTGTGTGCCGCCGATGTTGCCTGCTCCGAAGATTACGAACCACACGCCGTTTGCTACCGTGCGTTTTGTATGGCCGCCGATGTTGGCTGTCATCACGATCCAGTTCAGGCAGATCAGGCCCAGGACCAACAGTTGCAGCCATGCGCAGCCGAGCAGATCGAAGTGATGGTGCGGAATGGGCAGCACGCTGGATTGAGATTAGCGAGACCGATGACTTTCACAAGTACTGGAATAACTCACCGAATACCAATCAAGCCGCCCAGTGGAGGCAGACACAAGAGGATAATGGTGAGACAGCGCGTGTTGGGAACAAAAGTCGCAAAGAGACCAGCAAGGGGTACGACGACAAAGGCAATTGCACCGATCGGCAGCTGCAGAATGGTGCTCTTGATGTCGCTGTATCCAAAGCTTTCCACCAGCGCCGACATGAAGTTGATGACGCCGCCGATGATGATGCCAATCGCGGCAGCCATGATCCACGTGCACCAGACTTTGAAGTCGAGCACGGCTTCAAGCGCTTGGTCCTTCTTGAACTTCTTCGTCTTGAGGCCGACCATGTTCTTCGAGGTGCGCCACACAGCGCACACCTTCTCTTCGCGCGTCAGCCACCAGGCGTTGTGCGGCGTGTCGGGGACAAAGATGAGGAAGATGATGCCGATGAGGAAGTTGAGGCAACCGCACACGAGGAAGTAGAGCTGCCATGGGTGGACGGCGGCGTGTGTCGCGTGTCCCACGCCGTATGACAGGAGCGACGCGATGACCCAAGCGCCGCCGTTGCAGCCGAGGACTAGGCAGAGACGGAACGGGGCTTCGTTGCGGGGGTACCAGAGGGCAACGATGTTCATGGCGCTAGGGGCGATGGCTGCTTCAAACATGCCCAGAATGAATCGTACAGCCAGGATCCCGCCGTAATTCTCCGTTGCGGCCGCGCACATCTGAAGCAATGCCCTAGATAGTGTAAGCTGGCGTGTCGTCGATGTGGAATGTTCAGACCTACCACACGAGAACCACGGAACCTGTGTATTTGGCGATTGGAACGCGTTGAATGATCAGATTCGTTGGGAAAGACCAGGCGACGAAGCCAAAGTTGAAGATGGCGGCAACCTGAGAACGTCAGCTTGGAGCAGTCTGGTCAGGATCGGGGGACAGCTCACCCATGCATATCTACCGTGCCCCAGGCCGAGTTCGGGAATGATGCCCAGCGCAGCGACGAAGTTGGGACTCGACTTGTTGAGGAATTGCAGTGCATGCGTAGAAGCGACGATTGGCATGATGATCAAATCGAGCTTCCACCTGACGCGATTGTTCAGCTGCTCGAGTCGTGGCAGACCCATTTGCTCGGCTTCGAGATAGAGATCGGCGCCCACGTCGTCGACACTGTGTTCGGCAATGGACGTGCGACGCATGTCAGAGTCGAGTCCATCTTTGACCAATTCATTGTCGGTTGGTGCAAAGGGATCCGATCTCTTTTCCTCATCAGGCGACACGAAGTCCTTCTGGTCTTCATCACTATCCGTGCCCGATCTGACGCCGGCGTTGAAATCGTGCACGTGCGGCGTTCCCGCCGAGTTGTTCCGCACAAATGCCATTTTCGTTGTCGATCCGTGGAATGAAGAGTGGTGAAATGAACGATGAACACCCCAAACGACCGTACCGTGTACAACAAGCACTTGAGATCGACAGGAACCTCCCCAAAGCACTCAATCTACAATGAAAGTCGTCCATGGCAGCGGTTTTATGGTGCGTGCAAAGCCTTTCAGGCTGCGAATGACGGTTGACCACCAAGGTGTTTTCCGAGGAAGTTTGTTCACTTTAAGCCTTGCAAGTGCCCCTTCGCACGGCCACTGACGCACGGCTGCGACGGAATGTGAGGCATATGGATTCGGAATCACGGCTCGGCTTTTTCTCCATGTGGAAGGTACCGCAGAGAAGGGTTAGTGCACGTGTGAGTGCGTGGAAACATCATGGTCGTCTGTCCGCCCGATCGATCGTCCGCGTGAGCATCGTCGCCGTTATCTGATTGACTTTCGACGTGCAGTGATGCAGGCCGCGCACATATCGCACGTGAAGATCGCCACCACTACCGAGGGTGAGATGAATTGGCGCAAGGTGCCGTCAGCAGAGCAGTTCATGTTGGTCAGGCCAAGCATCTTCATTTTTGCCAAGCAAAAGCTTGGTATGGCTGCCTCACGTGCGACGTTCGGTCGCTTATGTAATACGCTGGAGCTGCACATTACTATGTACGGTCCTTCTTCTTTGATTCCGGCGTGATTTTATCAAACATTATGTGGCCTTTCCGGCACTTATGTTCATTTATGTCGCAACCCATTTACACCATTTCATCACGTCAGCGTCGCAATTTCTAAGCAGCATTTCTAACAAGCCGAAGAAGCCTTGTTGAATCAACCGACTGTTATGTAAGCGTCAGCGAAGCCGGCGAGTCCCTCGACCCTAACGCCGCGCATCGAAACGTCATAAAACGCGACCATCCAAATCACATTAAGGTGCCTTTACCTGAATCACCTGCATGGTCAAACCACCGCCACATCCTCCACAAACATGGCCACACTAGCACCACCCCTGAACCTCCCAAAATGGTCTGCAGACACGCCTCTCACGTCACCCTCCGAAAGCATGCTAACCCCACCACCATCAAAGGCTAGAGAAGAACTCCCACCTCCTCCAACCGCCCATCAACAACTTCTGCGTCTACGACGACCCGATGACAGTCATGGTCGTCGGCGGCCCGAATGCGCGAACAGACTACCACATCAACGAAACGCCCGAGTTCTTCTACCAATACAAGGGCCGCATGCTCCTCAAAACCGTGCAGAAAGATGGGTTCAAGGACGTGTACATCAATGAAGGCGAGCTGTTCCTCTTGCCTGGCAACGTGCCGCACAACCCGGTGCGATTCGAGAATACAGTCGGGATTGTGATTGAGCAGCCGCGGCCGGAGACGAGTCTCGATCGGTTGAGGTGGTATTGTCAGGATTGTGGCGAGCAGGTGTACGAGGCGGCGTTCTTTTGCACGGATCTCGGCTCGCAGCTTAAAGAGGCGGTTAATAATTTCAAGGATAATCAGGAGCTGAGGAAATGTGGCAAATGTGGTGCGATCTGTGATGTTGCTCCGTCGCCCGAGGTGATGGAGAAGATGAGGACTGCGCAGCCGTGATGCTGGTGTCTTTCTCTGACATACGCGACCAACTCATATGACGACTCGCTCTACGACGTTCAATGGACAAGAATAGAGGCAAAAGGTGTATAGGACTACCCTTCTTTGAAAGCAAGCGGATCTCCACCCCAAACTACAACTCATCCCTCACCCCCTCCTCTTCCTCCCCGCCTTCTCCCTCTCATAAACCTTCGCATCATGCCCGGCCTCGCCCTGCACCTCCGCCACCAACCGCCGATACTTCCTCTCATACTCCGCATCCCGCTCCCTCTTCTCGCGCAACTGCTCGCGCGCAATGAAATTCGCATCCTTGCGCAGCTCGCGCAGCGCCCCCTTGCGCTCCCGCTTGTACTCCTTCTGCAGCTTCTTGCTGTCCGCGCGATCCTTGTCGGGGTCGTAGTGCTTGTCGGGGTGGAAGCCCTCTTCGAATTTGGGGATCGAGGTGCGGATGGGGAGTTTGCGGTGGTGGTGGAGTTCGAGGGGGCGGCGGTGGAGGTGGGATTGTTGGAGGAGGATTTGGAGGGTGTGGTGGGCTTTCTTTGCGTTGAGGTTTTTGATGGGGGCGAGGGCGGGTTGGAACATCTCGGAAAAGGCGCTTGTGTCGCGCCATAGTTCGGCCATGGCTAGGAGGTTGCGGATGTGTTGTCTTGTCCATTCGACATCCTGGGCTGTCTTTGTGTTTAGAGCCCGCAAGGTGAATCGCAAGGCTTCGGGGACGACCCTCTTGCTGCGTTGCTGGTACTTTGTACACAGAGCGACCAGGAACGCTCCTTTCTTCTGTTTGGGAGTATCGTCAGGGACATTCATGCCAAGCCATCTTGCCATCAGAGTCATGGCGGGCGTGACAACCTGGTGCCAGTGATCACTAGTGGGGTAGATGCTTCCAATGGCCGCCAGGATCACACAATCGCCGGCATCTAGCTCCTTTCGCGTGTGTGCATCGTTCATTCGAGCTCTAAACGCTCCTGCGATGCCCTCCGGATAAGTTCGACTTAAGCTATGCAAGTGGCGGATGACTTGCTCTGCAATCGGTAGTGGCTGCTGATGTATGCCCATGTACGACAAATGTTCCACGAGTGCGGCAGCAAAATCAGCCATCGCCTCCTTGTTCGTCGCGCTGAGTGAGGGATGATGTAGGGCGCGAATGCGCTGAATGATCGTCGGCAATTCGGTGGCCTCCGTGTCTTTGATCACATCAAGCAACTCAGCGTGTGACCGAGGACACGGATAAGCATAGGCCAGTTTCGAAGGTTGAACTTGGCCTTGAGGTTTGGGAGCATCGCCCAGGATGTCCTTGACGAACTCGTCTTCTTCGTCCTCAAGTGCTCTGGCCGCTTCGCGGGACTCTTCGTCCTCAGCATCCGAGTCTGAATCGGTTTCATCGGTGATTTCAGCCTCGGAATCAGAGGCGATCAAGTCTTCATCCAGCGCGAAGTCGTCCTCGTCTTCATGCACGACTGGCTTGTCGTCTTTGTCTTTATTTGACGGATTAGCGGCAGCAAAGCCAAACTCGGCTGCTTCGTCGACAAAGTCGTCATCTTCGTTCAGTTGGGTTGCATCATTCTCCGCAGCCTCGGCCTCTTCAACCTGCTCACCACGCATCCGCTTCAATCGTCGGTCTTCAAGCTCTCTCAGCCGCTCGGCCTCCTCTTTTGCCTTTTCTTCCTCTGTCTTGGTCCGGTCACTGGGTTTCGCCTTGGCATCGAGAGCTAGCTGCTTCAGTCTAGCATCGTACTCCTTGTCAACATCCAGGCGATCGGCGCCGTCGAGTAGCTTCTGTCGGTCGGGATTCATGAAATGGCCCTCGCCATTTGTTGCTGGCTCTAATGCTGGCGTATTCGTCTGTGGCCGAGTCGGGGCTTGCGGAGCTTTGTGTCCGCGAAGCAGGGCTAGCATGTCGTCCATGCCTTTGTCGAGCACCTCACGCAGATCATCGTCATCCTCTTTCGCCTTCTGCCGCTCATACTTGTGATATTTGGATTTGGCAATCACCTCTTCCATGACCTCTTTCTTTGTCTTCTTGCGATCCGGCTGTTCCTCGTCCTCGCTCTCGTTGGCGTCATTCGCCCCATCATCTTCAAGCTCATCTGGGTGTCTTCTCTTCCGTCGCATGAGCTCTCCATCCTCATCGCTGACCTCCACGTCCTCGTTGAAGTCATCTGCAGGAAGGTCGTCCACATTCTTCCCACCGTGTGTGAGTCCGACACCCTCATCATCGCTGTCCTCAAGATCAAACAAGGTTTTCGCCTTTCCCTTCTTTACAAACCCAGCCGCGAATCTCTCCTCTGCTCTTTCCTCAGCGGTCATCATGGCATCTCCTTCGCCGATTCTCCGGTCCACCAGCCCTCCAACTTTATTACGCCTTTGCATCTCCGGCAGAAGCTTGGCTCTTCGCATCTCTTCGCCCACGCTTTTGGCGACACCGGGCCGATGCAGCACATCTCTGTAACTGAGCTTTCCATTGCTCGCACCGTTGGCTGTATGCTGGTGCTTCTCGGGTCGGGAGGAGGGCGCGCGTAGTTCGAAAGGATTGAAAGAGTCGCGAAGATGTTGCAGCTTGGCCTGCTTCTCTATGCGGTCGTTATTCCCTTTGGAATCTCGCTTTTGCTTCTTCGATTTCGGGGGACCAGTGATGCCCGCTTCTCGGAGCGACGTTTTGAGCCGCTTGAGTTGAGAAGGAGGCATGGCTGGAGAGGTGTGTCGGGCAGGACGGCGCAGAGTCGTCGTCTTGACATTCAAACTTCTGAACTTTTTGAACGTCTCGAGGATTTTAACTTTTTGGAGCGGGGTGGGGACGGCCCGCCCGATGAACGTGCCTGCCGTCCGCCCCACAGCTCCTCGACATTGATTGCTCCAACCTCAAATGCGCCTGAACGAATCTCGCCTTGCGAACAACATGTGAGCGTCGAACAGGCCGCCCATCATGCTCCGTTCTCTCCGTCATTCGGAATTTGCATGTCAACATGTCGGCAGTACCACGGATAGATGACCGCCTCCTTTGGCTCGGCTTCGGCATCTTCCTCTTCAGCGCGGCCAAAGGCATCCAGTACGCCATCCATGACATCGTGGAGCTGACAGAACTCACTCCTCTTCCCGATGCATTCGAAAATCCCAAGGGCGACTTGCCCGAAGATAGTACACTTCCCCGCGACGTATCTCCAAGCCGTTCGTGTCTAACTGCATCCACCAGAAATGTCACTCGAAAACCTCAAGATTCTAGCCGACTCGCCAGACTACCACATCAGCACTGCCGCAGCAGAAATCGTCGTGGAACGAATCGTGCGTCAGCCAGAGGCAATCCGCTCCATCGTCAACGATGCAACCCAATCCGAGGACAAGCAACTACAGGCGCATGCCAGACAAGCCCTATCCTTCCTCCGGCCTTTCCGCAACGCCAGGAGATACGCCGAAGTGCGCAGAAACTGGGAGCCCTACCCGGAATTCGGGGAGCATTCCGGGAATTCCACTCCATCTGTGCACCCTGTACCCGAACACGTGCGAGCCGCGTTTGCATCGCTACAAGATTTGCGGGCAGAGCGAGCCGCGTTTTCATCGCTACAAGATCTGCAAGCGGCCGGCGACCGTGCCGCGTTTGAATCGCTACAGGAGCTGCGGGCGGAGCGTGACGCCCGCATGCAGGGCTCGTTGGATGAGCCGCTTTTGGTGCCGAGCGAGGAGAACCCGGTTGCAGGGTGGACGAATGTTCCGCGGGAGAGATCTGGGACGAGAGGCGAGGATGAAGCGGGTAGGAGACGACGACGCAGGGAGGCTATGGTGTTGAGGGAGGGCGATGGCGGTGCTGTGGAGGACGACATTATTCGATTTCACGAGGACGGCTGATGCTACAGCCACATACTTTACAAGCAAGCAAAGACTTCACCATGTGCTCCGTTAGTCTTCCCGAGGACTACAGACATCAAGGGATGTGGAAATGTAAAGCAAAGAGCTACGAGGTGCGCATCAAGCGGTGTTCTTCAAAGTGCACGGCCCGTGGTCTCTCTCCAAGTCGACACAATTGCTAGTAATATCAACCTTATCTTCCGAATTACAGCAGAATACCCATCAAGATCAATTGCGATTGGATGGACCTCTGATCTCTTGGACCCCCCGAGATCTGCGTTCCAGACTATCCTTCCCCGACCCCGCAACGAGGGGGCGAACGGAATTGGCGCCGCGTCGATCCTCGACCTCACCTATAGCTCTCCGATAAGAGCGGAATCGCCCTTCTCCAAGACTCTGAGATATTTGAGATTGGCACGTCTGTATTTATTCAAGACTCTGATATTCTTATCCTCACACATCCTCGTCGTCCTCTCTGAAGCATTGTCTTATCGCCGCAGCCTCGTCAACATGGGTTCCACCGCACCAACGGGCCTGGTGAGGGTAGCTGTCACTCAACACGAACCCGTATGGCTAGATCTGGAAGGCGCCGTTACGAAGACAATTGCCATTATCAAGCAAGCGGCTGCTGAAGGTGCAAAGCTCGTTGCATTCCCTGAGTGCTGGGTGCGTAGGCCTGCATAGCATTGGCTCCTCCGGTACATCATGCTAACAATCTGTCGTGCAGATTCCAGGATACCCAGCCTGGATCTGGTAATACCCTCTAGCTCTGTCACTCACCCACCTTTCAACTCCACTAACAACCCACCAGGTCCCGCCCCGTCGACTTCGACCTCGGCGTCAAATACGTCCAAAACTCCCTCAAACTCAACAGCCCCGAAATGAAGCGCATCTGCGCCGCAGCGGAAGAACACGGCATCAACGTCTCCCTAGGCTTCTCCGAGCGCGACGGCGAGTCGGTGTACATCGCACAAGCGCTCATCGACGAAGCCGGCCTGCTGCAAATGGCGCGCCGCAAGATGAAGCCCACGCACATGGAGCGCACCATTTTCGGGGATGCGTCGGGCGATTGTTTGGCCAAGGTGGTCAATTTGCCGCAAGTCGGGGCTGTGGGGGGTTTGTCGTGCTGGGAGCATATCCAGCCGCTGCTGAAGTATTATACTTTTTCGCAGGGCGAGCAGATTCATGTTGCTGCTTGGCCGCCGCTGGATGGGTTTATTCAGGGGTCGCCTGGGTTTTATTCCATGTCGATTGAGGGTGATTGCTTACCGTTTTCATTCGCGTTGGGACTCGTGCTGATCGTAATGCAGGCTGCCGGAACCAATCCCAGTCCTACGCCATCGAGGCGGGAGCATACGTGCTGCACGCCACCACTGTGATCACCGAGAAAGGCATTGGGTTGATGGGCACGGCGGGCAGTCCCATCATGGGCCATCCGATCGTTGGCAGTTCGGCTGTCATTGGACCCGATGGCCGCATCCTGAGTGCGCCGGAGACTGCGAACGAACAGCTCATCATTGCTGATTTGGACCTTTCGCTCATCACCAAGACGAAGACTTTTGCCGATGCTAGCGGTCATTGTACGTCACCTTGCCCGGTGGCGGAGTTCATTTGCTAACTCGTGCAACAGACAGTCGTCCGGATATGCTGTGGCTGGGTGCCGATGAACGACTCAAGAAGATTGTCCGAGTGGACATCTAAAGCGGAGATGGCTTCAAGACTGGCAACGGTATTTGGCGGAACTGATCTATCGTGTCTATATAATACACATAGCAACCGTCGCAATGTCTATAGTGTATAGGTGACAGCACAACATCTGAACTACCTCCCGGCGGTGACGTGATTGAGTGCATAGAGATCGAGACTCAGCAGGTCGTCTTCCAAACGCACATTGGTCCGTATCGGGAAGACCCAGACCGGCGAAGTCCACACCAGAAACGCCAGCACCCAAGCGTACCCTACAGCCATCTCGACGGCGCGGAGCGTGCGTCCACGGCCAGGCGAGGCCAATCGGAGATACGCGGCTTGCACCAAGTCTTCCAGTATGATACCGACAGCCTGCATGGGGAAGAAGACGAGGCCGCCAGATTCGCGTGCCGGCGTTCCGCCGCCCATGTCCGACATAACGTGCATCATGCCGGACATGATGAACGAGACGAAGAGCTTGGTGTAACGCTGCAGGAGGCCTCGGGCGGGTAGGCGCAAGATGTCATGAGCGAGCCAACCAGTCACTCCTTCCATCGAGCAACGCAAATTCTGGTGCCAGAACTTTCTACTCGTTGTCAGCGTACGTTGAAAAAGCAGGCACCTGTGTTCCGCCAGCCACTCACCCCCAAAAGCCTCGAATGGTACAAGCGTCCTCGAATGGCCCGAATTGCGGCGGCCATAGCTTGATATCTTGTCCACTCGCGACAACGCCCTGGATAGCGAAGAGGGCATACAGGAACTGCAATAAACAGTACTGTTGGATCCAGAAGGCCAGCGAGACCACAACTCTGGTCTGGAGTTCTGCCCAAGATACCTCGTCGAGCCTAGCGAACAGCGGCGCATGCGCACTGGTCCGCAACGAGCGGTCCGAAGCGAGTGTTACGTGTACCATTAGATTTTGGAGGAAGTAGCAAGCTATCAGGGCTGTGCCGTTGAGGAGCAGAAATGCGGATTTCGAGGGCACATAGGCCGGCTGTGTTTTGGAGAATGCCGGAACGTTCTTGACCTGCCAGAAGAGCCCGATGCCGCGCGCGTTGCCAGTCACTTCGTTTGTAAATTCACTTCGAGTCCCGGGGTAGTGCGAGGGGAGTTTTCCATCCTTATCTTTGGTACCGGGGTCGAGGTCCACCTTGGTGGCTGTGCTTGCACCGTCTCCTGCGACGGGAGGGTAGTTGTAGTAGTCCCATCCTCTGAGGATGAGTTTGTCGAAGGCAGTGAAGATGTTCCAGAAGACGGCGCCGGCGGCTATGCGGCCCAGCCAGCCGGTTGTATGGGACCAGGACTGTATCGAATGTGGAAAGATGTAAGCGCACAGGGACATGAAGACGAGCAGAATGTACCGCCAGGGCGAGCCACGTAGCGTGTATTGAGTAGTCAAGGTAAAAGCAAGAAGAGAGGCGCTGAAGATGAGTAGAGGGTGGTAGAGTAGGGCATGCATTGCTGCAGCGTTGTGGCAATCAGCCGAAGACCTGTGGTAGGTGATAGAGACTAGAGCATGGGCATGGGTTTTGAAGTCGACAGGTACAATGACAAGTAAAAGAGCGCGAAAGCACACCGGATATTTATTTGCCATCATCGGTCGACTGCTGACGTGAGAAGCGTGTGTCGTCCGAGCGTCAGGGCGTCGACATGATGAAACCCAAGCTGATGAGGTACATACCTTACCTTACGCTGCACCGCTAAGATCATTGTCATCAGTAACCTCCGAGGCTGTCGTTGTCGAGTGTGCGCCTGAGCCCGTACTGCCCTGACCAGACGGCGGCGCAAGATTTTAGTCAGGCAGCAGCAGACCGTCCCTCGACTTCATCGCGCAGTAGCCGGAGCAGATCCAAGCCTCTATCTGCCACTTGAGAGTAACAATGGACTCTAAATCTTTCCCCGTGCCGAACTCGACTACGTCCTTCTGGCGATCAGACCCTCATCCATTCGACAGTCATCGAAGCACCGAAAATCTCCCTTCCGCAGCAGATGTCGTGGTCATCGGCGCCGGCTATGCTGGTGCCTCCACTGCTCACCATCTCCTCCAACACACCGACTTCGCTCATGGACAGCGCTCAATGCTCATTCTGGAAGCTAGAGAGGCATGCTCGGGAGCTACAGGTCGCAATGGAGGCCATTTGAATGCTGGTAAGCTAAAGCATGGCCCCTTCATCGTTGTGTGTTCCTGCTCACCATTGATCGTAGATCCCTATAATCGAGCAGCCACAGCTCTGGAATCTGTTGGCAAGGTCGCGGCCGATGAAGCCACGCTGTTCGAAGTCCGACATATGAAGGCCGTTGGCGATCTCATCAAGCGGGAGAACATCGATTGTGATTTCGTCATGACGAGAGTGACGGATGTCTGTTTATATGAGGAAGGTGCTACGAGGCAGAAGACCAAGATTGAAAAGCTGACTGCAGCTGGAGTCGCCGGATTGGACGATGTGTTCTTTAGCGATCACAAGACCGCGGAAAGGGTAAGACGCAGATCGTATACGAGTCTACGCACTACTAACTGACGAAACTCAGGCTTCTGGCATCAAAGGGGCCAAGGGTTGTGTGAGCCATACAGCTTGTCATCTCTACCCCTACCGCTTCGTGATGCACCTACTCCGATCCGCCGTGGCGCAAGGGGTCAATCTACAAACGCATACCCCCGTGGAAGCTGTGTCCAGCGAGCCGGACAAAGAAGGCAGATGGACGGTCCAGACGCCCCGAGGAGCAGTCCTTGCGTCCAAGGTCGTCTTCGCAACCAACGGCTACACCACCGCTCTGCTACCAGAACTCGCGCAGAAGATCGTCCCCGTCCGCGGCATCTGCAGCCGCATTGTCACGCCGAAGCCATACCCACCATACCTTCCGACGAGCTCTGTCTTGCACTTCTCCGACCATGAATACGACTACTTGATCCAACGATCGGACGGCAGCATCATCGTTGGCGGTGCGCGGCAGGGTTTTTACAACGACCTCGGATCTTGGTTCGATGTGTATGATGACAGCGAGCTGATGGAGTCGGCGGAGAAGTACTTTGACGGGTACATGCAGCGCAACTTCCACGGCTGGGAAGATAGCGAGGCTTACACGGACAAAGTGTGGACGGGAAGTACGTTCGTCTTTGCGCTTTCTTGCTGGACTCTTGCTAACGCTACTGGAACAAGTCATGGGCTATACCGACGATGGCTTCCCGTATGTCGGCAACGTACCCGGCAAACAAGGCCAGTTCGTGGTCGCCGGCTTCTCAGGCCATGGAATGCCGCAAGTCTTCTTGTCTGCCAAGGCTGTTGCTTCGATGATTGCGGATGATGCGAGACTCGAAGACGTCGATCTTCCCCAGTTGTACCACTCGACATCCGAACGCTTCGCTTCGAAACAGCGGCATATTTCCCTCCAGGCCTTCGATGCTGTGATGCAGAAGATAGGGCCGAAGAATTGATGTTCCGGCTTTCCAACTCCACTCAAGCCCCATTTCCACCGATGCTGACTGCAAACGCCAAGAGCAATGCGTTCGAACGGACAGCTCATAATCGTCAAGCAGTCGGAACAGGCGGCCCGGAACGCGCCTGTCTCCGGTTGGCACCTTTGACCGCCCCTCTTCTCTTGAAAATCGAAGCTTCATAACTCGGCGGCGGCGGTAAGCCCGAATCGTCAATGACCGGATCCGGCATCCGCGCCGTCTCGTCGCCCGCCACTTGCACGAAAGAAGCCGCTCGATCGCAGCACTCGTGATAGTTGGGAGCGGCAGATCCATGCCCGACAATCACCTCGAACGCCATCTGCCGAATCTCGGCCAGACCTTGCCGCGCATCCTCCAGCGAGCGAGCGGTGCTCTTCACGATCTCGATGGCGTCGTCTTCGTAGTGCTTGAGCAGCTTCGTCAGCACCGCCTGCGCTTCTGACGCTAGTTTCAACTCGTCTTCGACGTCTTGAATCACTCTGTTGCATTGCGTGTTGGTGATGTACGCATACGACACTTCGAGCGGCTCCTGCAACGCCGTCCGCGCTTTGATCAGATGCTGAGCGACGGCGACATGGTTGTCGTTGAACGCGGTATCCAGCGGCCGCGGGAGGCCCTCGTCGATTTTAAGATTGACGTTCAGCGTCTGCTCAATCAATCGTGCCGTGCGCTCAAGGAACACAAGCGCCGTATCAACACCGCTGATGAAGGAGTTCTGCAGCGCAGACCGCGCACGGTTGTTCTCCGCCCGCGCCCGCCCAATCGTACTCTTCACCAAATTGTTCTCCTTCGTCGCGCGCACCGTCGCGCGAAACGTCGCCACATACCCATCGTGCTCCTTCTTCGTCGACTTGAACGCCGCCTCGCGCTCATCCTCGTCCGGGAACCCAGGCGTCGGCCCATCAAACAGCTCCTCGTACAACGCATCGAGCGCCGCGTGCGCCACCCCATGCCGCTTCACCTTCTCCTTCACCTCCACATTCTCCGCCTCAATCGCATTCTTGTCCCTTAGCAGCTGCGTCTCCCTCGCCTCCGCGCGCTGCTGCGCCCCCAAAGCCTGCAAATAAACCTGCTCGCCCTGCCGGATCTTCTCCTCCAGCACCTTGCGCTGCTTCACCAGAATATACGCCCACCGCTTGCCAAACGACTCCTTGTCGCTCGTGTACTTCGCCAGCTGGTCCTGCGTCAGCGTCGCCGCTTCGCGCGCCGCTTTGCTCTGCTTCTTCAGCTCGTCGGCCAGCGAGCTGAGGCGGGCGTCGTTGGCTTTGAGTTCATGCACCGCGTCTCCCGTCGTGCTGATTTCGTGCAGGAGTTCGACGTTTTTGGCGCCGGCGGCGGTGATGGCGTCCCGGACGGCGCGCTCGGCTTCGGGGCTGTAGGTTGTTGTGACGTGCGGGGCGTCGGGGTGGTGGTCTGTTGCTTCGCGGTTTTTGAGGCCCGCTTGGACGACTACTGTAGTAGCTGCCATGTTCTCTACCACGCTTCTGCACTCTTTTCCACAACAATGCCTGATGATTTACAAGGGAAAGCTATTGAGACATATTCAAGGAGACGTGTAAGCAGCAATAGTGTGACGTTGCACACTGACAGTAGACGCTCACCGCAGCATGTGACGTGTGTTGGCTGAGATGTGGAATCGGCAACAGCCTTTTTGGGGGGCGATAGCCTGCGATCTGTCAGCATTCTCCACGCGTACACCACCGAATGGGTGGTTCAATCTCTCTCTCACGGGGGCATGGGAGCGGCAGATACCGCTCGTTCCGTTCTCAATGCAGTAAAAGGGTGTGCTGTATGCAGTGGCATGTAGGGATCTTCCGTTACGCCCATCGAGGCTGTGAAGGTGGAGCGGGCGTGACGTCTGCATCTCCAACCGATCTCTGTACATCTCTATTCGCGCGATCAAAGGAAACTCCAGGACAGCAATGCAAGAATCTTGCAAACACGTTCATCCCACATCCAAGCCCTCACGTCCAGGATCAACGTCTCGATACCGTCCTGCCTCCCCCTCACTCTCCTCCTCATCCTCGCTCCCAAGTCCAAACATCTCCTCGTCATCACTCCCCTCCGCAAAAGCATCATACAACTCTCCCGCCCTCTTTTTCCTCCCACCTCCAGCACCACCACCACCACCACCACCACCGCGCCTCACATCCCCATTCGCAAAACCATTCGCATCTCCAAACCGCGCCTCAGGCCGCGACGGCGCATCGCCATCGTCGTCACCATCGTCGTCGTCCTCGTGATCTACCATTTCGAACGCGTAGTCGTCCCATCTGCGCTTCCGCTTGCGGCGCACATACAACGCCCAGCCGCCAAGGGCTGCCAGGAAGATGAGGATGAGGGTGATGGCGCCGTAGATCCAGACTTGGGTTCGCTTGCTGACACCAAACGTTGGAAAGGGGCGGGGCAGGAAGGCGGGGTTGGAGGTGGGGGTTGGTTCGTCCGCGTTCTCGTCGGCTGTCGGGGGGAAGGTGGGAGTGGGAGTGGCGGGGACTGAGGTTGTTGTGATGGTTGGTTTGGAGTTTACTGGGCGGTGTTGGTGGTCGTCTGGGTTGCCGGGCGGTTCGCCTGTAACGGTCGGTGCGGACACGGTGGTCGTTCCGACGGTGGCGGTTTGCGTCTCGACGACGTCGTGGTTGTCGTCGTCGTGCCGCCCAGGCATAGGCAGTAATCCTTGCTTGGAGGCGTCGATGGCCTCGCCGTAGAATTTGATTCTCCAATCGGTGAAAGTGCCGTTGTGCCCGTTGTTGTTCGTGTCCTTGACCACCACTGTCCACTCGCCCACACCGCTCTCCCCCCAATGCGCGACACTCATGAAGGTCCAGTCGTTGTAACCAGCCCTGGCTTCGTCATTTCTCCGGTGCGTGGCGAGATAGCTCACCATTCCACTCGGGCTGATGAGATCCACGCTGAGGTCACCACGTCTGGTGTGCTGCACATTCATCGTGACCGTCACGTGTTCCAAGCGTTCCAAGTTCGCCTGACGAAGCATATTCCTCGTGACAGTGAAAGAGGAAGTGAGACCTTTCTCGCCTTCGGGGATGGCGTGCTTGACGTGTAGCCATGGTCCAAAGTACCAAGCCTGCGGCTTCACCGGTTTCCACGTTTTTGCGAGCTCGACGAGGGCCCACGCATCCGCCTTCCCGTAGCCAAATTGGTGGGAGAATTCTTTGCCAACTGCGCGATTCATCGTCCAGTCACTGGGCTGGTCGATCTTGACTGCCGTCTGCAGGGTGATGTGTTGGATGTCCCTCCATGTTAGCTTGGGATTGGCTTGGAGAGCGAGAGCGTATATGCCGGCTACCAAAGGCCCTGCAGCACTAGTGCCGCCGTGACCATTGTAGCATTGGTTCAGGCCGACGTCTGTGGTGTGAATTGCATCGTTGGACCCGGAGGAGTACGTGACGACCAGCTGGGCGGAGCATGCCTCGGAATAGTAAGGATGCAAGCCTTTGCGATCGATGCCGCCCACGGAAACGGAGTAGATGGAGTTTGTATAGCCGTCGAAGTTGCAATTGTCATCCTTGGCTGCTCCGTTGCCGATGGCGAAGACGTAGATACTGCCCAGCCCGCCACGGCCGTTTTGCACGCCATTGAGCATGGCACGCTGGATCAGTACATCCGGCGCCTCCATGCTCTTGCCGTCATCCGGCGGGCCCCAAGAGCAAGAATAGATATGGTTGTCCTGGAAAGCGTAGTTCATCGCAGTGGCCTCGTCGGCGTTGGAAATTACTTTGCTCAAGATGCGCACGCCGGAGATTTTGCCATCGTACGCCACGCCCACACCGCACACATCGTTCCGCACCGCCGCCACCTCGCCTGCACAGCGAGTGCCATGTCTGTCATCGCTAAGGCGAGGCTTGGGGTCCGGGCCGACGTCGTTGAAGTCCCAGGAGCCCTTTGCAAAATAGTTGTCCTTGAGGTCGAGGGAGTCCATATCGAGACCATCGTCCACAATACACACCGCACTGCCCTTCCCCGTGATGCCTTGCTGCCACACGCCTGTCACATTGAGGTGATGGCCTTCCTCAACGTGGTTGAAGAGGTGCCACTGTTCCTGGAAGATGGGGTCTTCGATGGCGAGGTCTCGCGCAATGTTCAGACCTTGCTTGATGAGGTCTTCATTTTCATACTCTCCCTGTCGAGGGAACAACCGGGCGTCTCTCCTCACGAGGGGAAATCTCTTGTGCAACTCTTGCTTTTGACTGAACAGCACGTGATCAAGAATGTGTGCCTGCTCCGCGCCGCTCTCCCTCCGCCGCCGACGCCACTTCAAGTCTGCTTTTGCGGCCTTGACGTGATCATGATCGTGTCTGTCGGAGGCGCGGAAGATGTGATGGTCTCGTAACTCGCCCAGCGGGCCATCGTAGTGAAGGCCTAGGGACTCGGCGACTTGGTGGGGAGGAATGTCGGGGGACAGGTGGACGGCGTAGTAGTCGTGGGAATCGTAGTCTCTTTTGATGAGATGTGAGGAGGATGCGGAGGAGAGCAGCAACGCCGTCGCCAGAAGCGAAGGCCACCTCATCTTTTCCACGACTCTTCCACGGCCACTGCTTCTCTTGTCGAGCTTTCGCAGTGCTTTGACCGGAGTCTTCCTGCGGCATTCATCGTCGACCCATTATTGATTAAGCGAATGCATTAATAGATGTAGAGAAGGGAGGCAAGTCGGGTCGAGGTATCGGAGGACAGGTGGTACAGGTGATGAGCGTCGTGGCCTGGGACGGTCGAGGCGCTTTTCTTTGATCTCGATTGCGAATAAGGCCCCGGCCCGGCCGGTTTAGGCGTCCGCTTTCCCCTTGTCAGCTAGCTTGCCCCACGACTTCTATTCGGTTTAAGCTCGTGCTCCGTGCGCCCGCGCTCCGCTCAAAGCGAACAATAAGCTTTCCGCCTTCTGGGGCAATCGCGTCAGAAGGCTGTGGTTGTGGCAGGAACGTTCGTGGTGGGTCAATGGCAAATATCGAGACATTGCTCGCAATCAATATATATCAGCAATTCCACGAACATCGCTCGCGTACGTTGGTCGGGAGTGCATGCAGGGTGTGCTGGATGCGCGTAGCCTATTCGGGCGCGGCAGAGGAGTGCAGTTGGCCGCAGCTTCACCAAGCTAGCCCAGCCATCCTCCATCTCCAACAACCACCCTCCTCCATTCCTCCGCCCCCTCCATCTCCCCCTCTCGTGATTCATGTCCTCCTTTCTTCTCATCAGCGTCTGCAGTTATTGAGCAAGCGAGTCGATTCGTCTTTCCGTCCCGTGCGCGCCGCTGTCGAGTCGTGGAAGCGGTCAAGCCCCCGTGAAACCTGACCAGCCAGCACTTCCATCCCGTCCAACCTCGCCCACTCCACGTAGTCGCATAAATTCTCCTAATCTCCGACAATCCCCCCCGACAGTCATGTGCAACTAGACTGACATCGGACATCCCAAGACCGGCTCCAATGGACACCACTGCGCAACCACGCCGTTGGACCCAGAACCCTACCACCGGCCTCCTGGAACGACACTCTCCTCCACTCCTCGATCCTCCTCCCGACCACTACTATGGACCGCCTCCAAATCCCACGTCGAGCGATCGTCGTTCCTTCGCCGAACGTACCGGCACCACCGAACCCACCTACGACCCCCGACTCGACACACCGCCAGACCCCTACCGCACAGTCGCCGATGCCGCTGTTGTCAAGATGAATACTCGCGCAGCTCTTTTGGGTCACGAGCAGCTTCTCGATTCCCCAGAACATATGAACTTGGTCAATCAATTACACCAACACGAGGCGGGTGGTGAAGCGGGGAGCGAGCATTTTGCACAGACTGCTCATTTCGCCGATTCCTTGCCAGCCTCAATGGCTGTCTCTATGGGCCCTACAGACTCGGAACATCTCAGTCAAATCAAACACCGTAGCTCGATGGGTCAAGAAGACGTGCCCAGAGATGGACAGGCCGAGGAAGGTAATGCGAACCACCATTTGGGCGACACAGCTTCTGACAGTCTGGCCAATACCCGCCATACCAACGAAACTGCCCTTGTGGGATCCAGTGCGCAGCTTCCAACTTCCGCCAATGAAGACGATGTCCCAGAGAACTTACGCACAAAGCCATGGTCTCCGCCTCCGGAGCACGATAACGAAGAAGAATTCCCGGAGCCCGCATCTGCTACCAGCACAACCGCAGAGCCACCAAGACGGCGCGTCAGTGTGCCCGAGCGCAGCCCGCTCCAAAATATCGAACGCACCGCGAGCAAAGAAGAAAAGCGCGCGCGAGTGGAAGAAGCCGAGAATCGAGCCGTTCAGCGGCAAGGCACGTTGCGCAGCGAAAAGGGCCGAGTCGTTAGTGATGGCAGTCGCCGACCTAGCGAGAGCACAAGCGATAAGTTCTATCAGAACTCACCGCGCCATGTGTCCGCCGGGTCGGCCGCGTTGAGTGGCCTGCCCCCCGCGAACGGGTATTCGAGGAGTTATGCGCGCACGAGCGACGGCATTCCTCGCATCGCAAAGGATCCCAGGCCGTATCATCATGCGCCAGAGACGCCGAGAAGTCTTGATGCGGCGAGGCAAAAAGAGTTGGGCGGTGGCCGTGGCAAGCCTGCTATTGCGCATGAGCCAAGGCCGTACCATCATGCTCCCGCTGCCCCTAGGAACTTGGACGTGGCGAGGCAGAGGACTGTTGCGAAGCAAGAGCAGCCAGATATTGCGCAAAAACCGAGGCCATATCACCATGCTCCCGAAGCTCCCCGGAGTTTGGGTGTAGCAAAGCAGAGGATCATCGCGAACAATAACCCGCCAGCTATTGCGCAAGAACCGAGACCATACCACCATGCACCTGACGCACCCAGAAGCTTAGATGTGGCGAGACAGAAAACTGTCACGCACAATGAACAGCCAGCTATTGCACAGGAACCAAGGCCATACCACCATGCACCTGCCGCGCCAAGGAGCCTGGATGCCGCACCGAAGCGCGACAGCCTCCAGGACGACCGCGCATTCATCGCTCGCGCTTATGGCGACACACCGCCGATTACAAAGGAGCCACAACCGTACCACCACGCCCCTGATACGCCTCGCACTTGGGGTGTAGCGCAGTACTTGTATGGTGAAGGCGGGCGCCTGAGCGGCGATCAACAATCTCACCACGCCCAGGCCGACGTGGACGGAGCTAATCGCGTTGATCGTACTGCAAGCGGTCGTTACCAGCACCGCCTCCGTGACGCGGGATACGTTGGTGCGGCGACCGCAGCCGCAGCCACTGCGATGGGCGCGGGTACAGGCTTGGCTGGGCATGAAACAGCGTCTGAAGAGAAGCATCAGCTGGCCAATGGCAAGCAAGACGGCGAGAACGTATCTCGTAGCAACAGTAAGAAGGTGGAGACCAAACGCACACTGGGCCATGGAACCATACGCCGCGCACTCAGAGGCGAGACATCGGATCCTGTGCCTCGTGATCAAGTCAAAACGGAGCATGACAATCCCTTGTCGTACCACATTCCACCGCAAACGGCTGCTGGCCAGGCTGCTAGGGAGCAGGTTGGGTTCGACAGTCAGCCAGGAGGTCAGCAACACTCACATGGCCGGTTCGGGGCGATGTTCCATCACCAAGCTGCTGAAGGAAGAGCATATCAACCTGCCAAGCCTCTCGAAGAGTGGAGAGGCGTTGCTCCATTGTTCCTTGCGCTCAGCGACGTCGAGTTTGATCGGAACGGACAGTCCACCACGGACGGCAAAGATAACGCATGGTGGGAACAAAGCCGAGGCGGCCAACGAACGAGCAGCTCCCGACCATCGCAACCCTCTGTGCCTCAATACGACGGACCGTTTGAGGAGTCTGCCAAGTTGTTCCAACCGCCAATGTTCCTCAAATGCGGACCTCTCCTACGATACACCGGCATACGGCGAGAAGGCGAGCGAGAGATCTGGAGAGGCAGCATCATGATTGTTACCGAGGATGAGCAGTCCGACTACTCCACAGTGCCTACTCTGAGGATCTTTGCACAGCCGATGGACCTGCTACAACTACCACCGAATCAGTTGACGCAAGATGACCAGCCAATGGCACCTGAGCATGAAGATCCCGTCGCGGGCCAAGTGAAGGTCTCACGTACCGGACGGCCTTTGTACGTGCGCCACATCCGCGACATTGACCCGGGCGTGGATCTCAGTCGCGAGGAGAACAATCAGGGCCTCTACGCTGCAACGCGCCCTCCTCAACTCGTGTCACCATCTGGACAGGATGGCCAACAAGGCAAATCCCGAATCCACAGCCGCGATGGGGAAAAGGCAGGCCGGTACAAGGAAGTCCGCGCCGTGCGATTGCATGCCGAACGCGGCTTCACCTTCTGGCGATGGAGCATCGAAATCGAACTGGGGTCGCAACAACATCGAGTCGCGTACAGGATCAACAAGGGTCCTGCGTTGGGCTTTTGGGTTCCCGCGCGAGGCGAGACGATGAACATGATGTTTCACTCTTGCAACGGCTTCTCCTTATCCGTCGACCCGAATGTGTTCAGCGGCCCAGATCCGCTATGGCGAGACGTGCTGAACAAACACCAGACTCGCCCCTTCCACGTGATGATCGGCGGCGGAGACCAAGTCTACAACGACGGCGCGATGCGCGACACCACGCTCTTCCGCGAGTGGCTGCAAACGAAGAATCCGGAATTCAAGCACGGCGCCGACTTCTCCCCGCAGATGCAGGAGGAGTTGGAAGCGTACTACCTGCATCGCTACAGCATGTGGTTCAGCCAGGGCCTGTTCGCCATGGCGGGGAGTCAGATCCCCATGGTGAATATCTGGGACGACCACGATATCATTGACGGCTATGGCTCGTACCCGCACCATTTCATGAGCACGCGCGTGTTTACTGGGCTCGGGGCGATTGCGTTCAAGTACTACATGCTGTTTCAGCACCAGTCTGTCGCCGCTGAGACAAGCCAGGAAGAGCCGAGTTGGGTGCTCGGTGCGAGTCCGGGTCCATACATCAACGAGCTGGCACGGCATGTGTTCCTCGACCTTGGCCGCAAGGTCAAGTTCCTCGGCATGGATTGCCGCACCGAGAGGATGAGGGACGAGGTTTTGAGCGAAGCGAGCTACGACATCCTCTTCGACAAGTGTCGTGCAGAGATCAAGAGTGGTGAAACCAGACACCTGATCGTGATGCTCGGCGTTCCGATTGCGTATCCGCGCCTCAACTTCCTGGAGAACATCCTGACGAGCCGCGTGATGGACCCTATCAAGGCCATCGGGCGGACAGGGGTATTGGGCGGGTTCGTGAACAAATTCGACGGCGGTGTCGAGATCCTGGATGATCTGGATGATCACTGGAGCTCCCGAGGTCACAAGCACGAGCGGAACTGGTTCATTCAAGAGCTGCAGGAGCTGGCGGCGGAGAAGAGCGTTCGAATCACGATACTAGGCGGCGACGTCCACCTCGGCGCAGTAGGGCAGTTCTACACGCCGAAGAAATTCGGCATCAGCAAGGACCGCGATCACCGCTACATGCCGAACGTCATCAGCAGCGCCATTGTCAACACGCCGCCTCCCAATGTGATGGCGGACGTGCTGAACCGGCGGAACAAGGTCCATCACCTGGACTCCGAGACGGACGAGGATATGATTCCAATGTTCGATGTCGACGTCGATGGCAGCAAGCGGAACAATAAGTGCCTGCTCCCGAGGCGCAACTATTGCACGATTCGCGAGTTCGAACCGGGCCATACGCCGCCTCCTTCGCCCCCGCCGGAAAGAGCTGCGCCGAGTGGGGAGTTTGGAGAGCCTGCGCAAGCGGCGGGAGATGTGCAGAGAGATCGCCGGTTTCCCCCGGGTTCCATGGCTGGTCGGACCAGAAGTCTCACTCGGGGCTCACTGGGGTTGATTCGACGGCTCTCTGGATCGAGGAGTAAGAATCCTCCTTCCTCGCTGGCGCAGGCGGGCGGTAGAGGCGGACTGGCTAGGAGTCAGAGCTTGGATGGACCACACCCGGTCTCTTCTTCCGCCAGTGCAGGAGTAGCTACAACGGGTGCTGATGTTGGTTCTGCAAGACCCAACTTCCATCGCCGACCCAGCAATCTTACGGAGAAGGATCTACGACGTGCGGCAGCTAGAGGAGGCGCGCCGGCCACGGAGGAAGAAGGCCTCGCCGAAGACGCAAGACAGCTGGGTCACATCAACCTAGAAGCCGGACTGGACATCAGTCTCAATATGGAGATTGACCAGCGCGATCCGCTGGGTGCTACGGAGAGGTATCGCTTGCTCGTGCCGGCGCTATGGTATACGGGGCCGCCGGATGTTAACGACAGCCGGATTAAGAGCAAACGTGGCACGCTCTTGGAGCGGTTGCGGAGTGGGAGGAGAAGTAATCGGCGATATGCAGGGGAAGAGGGAGACAGTAGGAGCCCGAGTCCTGATGCTGGTCTTCGGGGAACTGCTGGCTACGCGGCGACGGATGGAGCACTTGACAGACGCGCCAATGGTGTGTCGTCTGGCGCGCAACACGGCAGGGACGAGCACGCGGCGTCGTATGATCAGGGGTATAATCTTTCCGGCCCTCCGATTGGAATTCAGCATCAGCCTTTGCCGGTGTCATCTTCTCAGCAGCAACCCGAGAATCAGATGCCTTTCGGCCAGGACGGCCAGCAGCAGCAGCAACACAGTGATGATGATGAAGGCAGCGTCACTTCCGACGAGTATGTGGATGCGCCTGATCTGCAGCCTAACCGTCGCTTGAGCAAAGCTGAGCGGTTCTTTGGGATCGGCGATGCAGAGGGGCCGATAGCTGATCCCCCTCGCGGCGCTATAGGACGATGGGTTAGTCGCAAGGGAGGAAGAAGGGGGTGATGAGGAGGTGAGGAGAGGCGTGCAATGAATGTAATGACTGAATGGGATGAGGTGAATATACTTATGACGCAAAGATAATATACGATTCTGCTGATGAGCGAGGGCAAGTGAGGGCAAGTGAAGGGTGATGGTGTTGTGGTGTCACAGACAATGCCGTGGTGATGAGTGGCGTGGCGCGCGGATGACAAAACGCTTGGTCCATCAGCCTTACCACTCGCCGTTGACCTACACGTCCGCCCGCCAAACCCTCACCTGCACTCCCCGCCCACACGGCAACGAGTCCTCTTTTCTGCTCGTTCATCCCTCCACCTGCTTCTGCTTCCCCTCACAACTCGTCTTGATCCTTCTCCCCTCATCCCCTCATTCACACTTCTCTCTCATTCAACCACCTACCTACCCGCCCGTCAACTCGGCCTTGCCGTGCGTCAGTGACGTGAGTATGAGTGAGCTCAGCAACAACACAACGCCCACAACCGACGTGATGGATCTCACACACCTCTCCTCGAACATGGAGGGCGTCAACGAAGACCAGGCATCATCGCCCTCATCTCACCAGCACCCCGACAAGGATGTCTTCCCCTTCTTTCGTTTGCCCCGCGAGCTGCGTGACAACATCTACGACCTCGCCCTCGTCCCCAGGTCGGACTTTACCATTCAAAATCCCCGCCCGCAGCGTTGGGGCCCTCCGATGTCCCAGGAGGCATTCACGCCCACGAATGCAACCACGCCCGCCATGGCAACCACGTCCGGGGTCCCCGCCTGGTTCACGAATGAGTATGCTCAAGACAACGTGCCCATCTTTCCGCACGCGGATATCCGTCCTCCCCCCGGCGCCTTCCTTTCCCCCTTCCTTTCCTACGATGAACTCGTGCGCCTCCGTCCAAGCTTGCACGCGAGCGTCAACTTCCGTGCCAACGTCAACCTGCTGCTCACCAACAAGACGGTGAAGAACGAGTACGAGGCGCGTGCGAAGCTGGCCCTGACCCTCGTTTGTTCCCCACATCTCCCCCCCTCACCCACACTCACCTAACACGTCAAACAGGTCCTCAAAGATCACGAGAACTACGCCTTCCACCGCGTCAAGCTGCCCCCTCCAGCGCTCAAAGTGAAGCACGCCAAGTTCACCATCATCTTCTTCTGCCACGACTGCCGCATGCTGCCTCACTTCGGGCCCAACACGTGCCAAGCGGCGGTGGAGAGCGCGCGGCACCGCCTGTGGATCGAGAACTTGCTGCCGCAGCTCACGGAGCTTAAGACGCTCACCATCGACGCGCTGCTGTGCTTCCAAGGCTGGACGCCCGCGGACAAGAGCAAGCTGCTGTGCGAGGAGGTGCTGGAGGACAGGATCCCCAAGTTCTATGGCATGGATAAGTTCACGCGTCTCACGCTGTCGAAGTATGACTTCACGGCGCAGCCGGACTTGCAGGGGGAGAGGGTGAAGGTGTTGGAGTGGACGCCCAAGGGTGGTGAGGTGAAGGTTGGCGAGAAGAAGGAGGAGGAGAAGATGAAGGATGACACTGAGGGGCCCGTGAAGGAGAAGACCAAGACGAAGACGGGGACGGGGACGGTGAATGCGCATGGGGAGGAAGATGATGATGGTGATGGCGATGCGGACGTTGACGGAGATGACGATGGTAACGAAGCCAGCGGTGAGGACGAAGACGAGGACGGCACGGAAGCCATGAACGTCGACGAGGCTGACGCGAACGACGCCGGCAACGAAGAGGACGAGTACGACGCCGCGCTCTACGGTTTGAGCGCGTAAGATGGGAACAGGAGAAGCAGCTCCGACCGAGTGAACTGAGAACAAGAGAAGCTTTGGGCGAGTGAGATGGGAACATGAAAAGACGCCGCGCCGGCCTCTGGGGAGCATCAAGCTGATCGGACATCTTCGTCACTTTCGCTTGCTCCGCACGCCCATCCTTCTAGGACATTGGTGCTGCGCTTTCATTAGCTTGAGTCGTAGGGAAATCAATCATTGATGATTATGCTTCCCTTTTCCCTCTCCACTGTCTTTTCATTGCGTCCATATCGCCATAGTCGCGGTTCAGCCGTCGGTCTTGCTTGGAAGTCGATACATTTTCGCTTGACTCATAAATCCAGCACCCTCGCAATCTCTCACCTCATCTTTCACAAAATGAATATAACAACCTTTCAACACGAAAGAACACAACAAAACAACACGCTCATTAACTGACCCCAACAACTGATGAAACCCGAGCCGATACCCACCAGCATTCCATATCTCCAACACACCCCATTAACAACAACGCCAAATGCCGCCACCCACCTTCACCATCACCCCCGTCAGCACCCCAGCAGACCTCTCAGCAATCGCAACCCTCTTCAACTCCTACGCCACCGCCCTACAAATCGACCTAACCTTCCAATCCTTCGCCTCAGAACTCGCAAACCTCCCCGGAGCCTACTCTCCTCCCCGCAGAGGCGCGCTGCTCCTCGCGCGGGAAACGGGTACCGGAGCCGCGATGGGGTGTGTAGCGCTTCGTGCGCTCGGGGACGCGAACTGCAACACCGCCTTCGACTGCGCCGAGATGAAGCGGCTTTATGTTGCGCCTGCGGGCCGGGGACGCGGGGTGGGCAAGGCGCTGGCGGAAGCGGTGGTGAGCGAGGCGAAGGGGCTAGGGTATGAGGCTGTGAGACTTGATACGTTGCCTAACATGCATGCTGCGAGGGCGGTGTATGAGGGGATGGGTTTTAGGGAGATTGAAGGGTACTATGCGACGCCGATTGAGGGGACGATTTTTTTGGAGTTGAAGCTAAGGTGAGCTGGGGACTCTACATCCATCCGAACGCGCTGCTCCTCCTCGACGCCATCTTTGGCTTCTCTGCTGCAGGTGTCTCGACGACTGACTCTTGCTGCGACGACGATGTTGTACCGGACGGCACGACGCGGATGATTCGCTTCAACTCCTCCCGCCTCTTCTCCTCTTTGCTCTCTTTCCAGCTTTCCAGAAACCCGCCGAAAATACTGCTCTTCCTGCGCGGCCCGCCCGTCGGCGACTCTGGACTCTCCACGAGCGCTGCCCTGCTGGCGTCCAGTGGTCGAGCGGCCGTGGTGATGTGCGTATATATCGACGGATGCTGCCTCTCAGGCTTGGCTGGAGGTTTGAGGCCTGGGGAGACGACTCGGTCGAAGGTGGTTTTGGCGAGGTCGGACCAGCCTAGGTGGACGTTGGCTTTGGAAGTCGGAATAGAGTTGACGGGGCTGGAGGAGAGGTTGGATGAAATGGGAGAGATGGTGGCGATTGTGATGGGCTGGTAGCGCGCTGCTTCCTCGCCGTCAGAGTCGGTGGGCTTCGTGAGAAAACCAGCGTATCTGGCGGCGCCGTTGACAATGCGCTGGTGGAGGCGGGGACGCGAGGTATCTGTCGGACTCGTGTCCCTTGTTCTGCGCGGGGAGCCATCGCGAAGCACGTCTTCAGCTCGCTTGACTCGGAGGGGCGAGTGAGCCGCCCGAGCAGCGGCGCTCGCCAGTTGTCTGTCGTTGTTCGACAACACTGGCATGGGAGGGGCTTGGTCTCGCTTTGTCCGGGCTTTCCCTCCTGTCTTCGCCACTTTGCCTTTACGCGGTGCAACGTGAGGGTAGTAGGCAGACGCGCGGTTCTTTTGCGCGGCGCTCTTGGGTTTCGCTGTCTTCCGCATTGTCACCGGTAAATGGTACTGCGCAGCCCCCTCGTCAGCAGCCAAAGGTGGAGAAATCCGAATGGACCCGCTCGTGCTCATGCGTCGATGCGTGGCCGACTGAGGCGACGAGAAGGCCGTCGTTATTGACGTTGCATCATAAGAACTCTGGCTTGGAGAGCTTAGCTGGTAGGACGACAGCGACTGCTGCTCCTCCTCTTGTCGACTGCTGTAGACTTCTCCGGGAAGTTTGGCCGGCGGCTTTATCTGGAACAGAGGCCGTGGCACCAGTCTCATGTGGGCGCTTGTTTCGTCATCGGAGTGCGCGCTAGAAAGGCTGGGTGCAATGCTGGGGTATCTGCGTTGCTCTGGGGTGAGAGTGAGGAATTGCTCCGCGGGCCTTTGTGATCGGGTATCTTGGGTGGACGAGGCCTGCATGGAGTTCTGTTCACTCCTGGATGGAAAGCCTACATTCCTCGACCTTCTGCGGCCTCGTTCCATTGTTCGTCCTCGTTGGTCTGAGTCGACTCCAGGAGGTGTTTCATGGACATTCTGAAATGCCCAGTCCTGCCGAGCTGGCTTTATCTTCGCTGCTATCTCAGGAAACGAGTATCCGCTACCACCTTTCCATCCATCTGGAGATTTGAGAAGTGTGCGTCTCCTGCCCTGAGTGTCCACCAGAGTCGTCGGTGGACCAGGAAGCTGCGGAGAACCGGTGGGGAGGTTCGTGTTGACCAGCGCAATCCGCAAAGGCTCGTGAGATCGCGAGCGACCAGTCTTTTGCGCTCGATGCTCTTCGGGCAGAAGATGGGCAGCCCCAGGCGCATGTAGGGTAGCCATTGCCCTCTCCAAGGGCACCGTCTTCAGCGTCTTTCCGCCATTCTTGTTGAAGTAACCTCGAGGTACAGCGGTTGCTGACTGCGCCTTTTCCACCGCAAGTGGAGTTACGACCGGGCTGGCGATGGGCGACGGTGCATCGATCAAGGGACTGCATTTCCGCGGTTGAAGCGCAGGTGACGTGGACAGTTTCATCGCCAGATGTGGCGTGCTCGCGCTGTACGCCAGAGGTTGCAGAATCGGGAGCGGAGGCGCGGGTATGTCTGCAAAGTCCTCGCTGTGCCAGCTGACGGGGCGGCTGTACACGCTCGATGAGCGCCTTCCAACTGACCGCAGTGGGGTCCTCGAACGGGACGACGAGGGCGTTTGGTGTGTGGAGTGGAGTGGTGGAAGTGCTCTCTGCGTATCCAGTACGGGCGGTGTCCGCTTGACGAAAGTTTGGAAAGGCGGCGCGTCTTCCTCGCTGTAGGCCAGAGATGACACCGATGAGTTGGCGGTGGGCATGTAGGAGTGATTGAACCAGCGGTCGACTTGTGGCGAGGACATCTTTGCAGCTTGGAGGTACTTCTGGCGGAGTACTCTGCTGTGTGTCGAAGTGATAGTCAAGGTAAAGCAAGAGTGAAGCCCTGATGATGATGCTGTGCGGTAGTATACAGAAGTGGATTGACAAAGAAAAGACGACATTGTCCTTTTGCAGCAGAGACATGCCCCCACCACAAATGAAACAAAGAGCGTAATAGCCCCGGATGCGGCATGAGGGCGAGACACAGCAATATGCAAACGATGCGCCGTAGACCTAAGTGATGCACCATCGTGCACTGTGCGCATACCAGACCACGCGATGGTTCATGAACCGAGTTGTGTCTCTCCTCTCGAATGAGGCAGTTCGCATGTAGGAAGATAGAAGATCTGGAGCCAGAAACACGTTTGTGTCTCAAAAATAAGACTTACCATAGTCTCGATGTCTCGTCCCCACAACTATCAACATCGCCTCTGTACATTCTCATTCGATCTACCGTCGCAGAAAACGAGTGGATGCTGCTGTTCATTGTTCACGCGAAGACTGCGAGCTCGGGTATGCTGACGCCTTCCTTTCACCCGCCTGGAATGTTGAGGCCATCTGCTGTCATCTCGAGATCGGGAGCACGACAAGGTCTCCGACGACACGCTCGCGCGTGCATGTTTCAACAAACAACTGCACGAGAGGAAAGCAAAGCTCTCGACCGTCTTCGTGGACTTCTGGTGCGAATGGTTGTAGAACGCGAAGTGATGTCTCGGGCCACGGCCCAGCCGTGCTGATCGCCGGAATAGACAGTAAAAGCGGGTCTGGATTCACGTGCCAGGAATGCTGAGTAATGGAGATGTCGCTCGCCATGCAGGACTCGACTGTTGTGCGGGGAAGCATGACAGCTATAGAGATGTCGATTCGACGGGTTGGGTCGAGATTGCCCACACTGGCCAAGACTCGTAGAAAAGGGTGGAGAGCACAGATGAAGGAGATCCGAAGAGTTCGCCCATAAATTGCAACATCTGGGTTATCAAAAGAGGAAATTCGCAGCAAGCGGCAGGGCGATATAGACGCAGCGCCAAAGAGAAAAACACACTCAAGTCATCACGACACACTCATCAATTGTCTCCCGTCGCAACTTTGCCCTCGCTCAGCACGCCCGCACCCTTCTCGGACTCCATAATGGTCACCGGGTTCTCCTCGACGGCTCCGTGGATCGGCGCCCGGTGCACGCGCACCGCCTCCGAATTTCGAATGGCAGACTGCAACGCGCTCATCAAGTCGAGGTGGAAGAAGGGGCGGTTGAGCCCATGCACGGCGGCCGTGCGCGTCGTGCCGCCGTACGCCTTGCTCTTCTCAATGTCGTTGATGCCGTTGCTGCTGCCCTCGCTGGCGCCAATGCTGTCCACATCGCGGTGCGGCACCTTGCCCTCCTCCGTCTCGCGAATGGTGTCGCGGCGCTGGTTCTCCTCGACCTCGGCGGCCTCGGCGGCGTTGCGGATCTCGGCGATGGAGAAGATGGGCTTCCAGCGCTTGAAGTGCGGGTCGCCGGCGGGCGTGGCGTAGCCGAACCCGGCTGCGGCCAGGGCGCGCTTCGTCCAGCGGCTCTTGATGTTGGCAAAGTGCCATTGCACGCGGTCCGGGTCGGCGTAGCGGTCGAGCTGGTTGCGGACGTCGATGAGGTTCTGGATGGAGGTGACGTCGACATTGTTGATTGCGGCAAAGTCCAGGATGATGGCCTTGAGCGTGGGCCGGGTGTCGTTCATGTCGACTTCTTGGCCCTTGCGTGGACCCGGGTCGTTCCATGGACGGTCGCCTGGGCGCTTGTAGGTGTTCGGGTTGGTCTTTTGTGTGTGTACAAAGATGGTGCGGGTGAGTTGGTCGAGGTAATGGTTGGCGTTGGGGTAGTTGAAGCCCTCCGAGAATCGGTAGATGAAGATTCCGGGGTACGGTTGCTCAGGGTGGATGTCCGGGTTGCTGCCATCCGAAGACTCGATGGGCAGGAAGATCGTCCGATCGGAAAGACCACCGACTTGCTTGGAATCCTCGTTGTGACCCTCCGGACCTGCGATGTGCTGGTCGCCGACGACAGAGTGCACCTTGACGGTGCCGAGGAAGGTGCCCTTGGCCTTGAAGACACGCCAGAGGAAGAGCGCCAAGGAGGTGGTGATGACGACGTAGACACCATACTCGATGGTGGTGAAGATGATGACCAGGACACCGGCGAAGAAGATTGGCACTTCGAGGGGAGATGTTCTCCAGAACTGGTAAACCACGTTCGGAGGGGTGATCAAGTCGCCGACAGCGTGGATGATGATGGCCGCCAGACCGGCGTTTGGAATGTAGAAGAAGACCGGGGGCAGGGCGTAGATCGCCAGCAGCACGACGACAGCGGTGATGACGCCAGCAAAGGGCGTGCGCACGCCGGCCTTCGATTTGATGGCTGTGCGGGAGAAGGAACCGGTGGCTGGGTAGCCACCCAGGAACGGCCCAAGGAGGTTGGTGACTCCAATGGCCACGAGCTCTTGCGAGGGATTGATGGTGTAATTGTTGACCCGCCCGAATGACTTGGCAATAGCAATGTGCTCGATGAGGAGGACGATGACAGCGGCGGGAAGGTAGCTCGAGAACAGGCTGACGATGTGGGAGTTGATCTTGGGAACGCCGGCAGCCTGGAAACCACGAGGCACGGGACCAAGGATCGCCCAGTGATCTTTCGCGATTTCTTTGGCAGCATCGGCAGTGCGGGGATAGCTGAGGAGAGACAGGGCGCTGCACATGACGTAGAAGAGGAGGACAACGGCGACACGCAAGGTGCCGATGATGAACCACATCTTCTGGCGGTGTGGCTGCTTCTTCGCCATGCGGTTGCAGATCCATCGCCAGAGGTAGAGAGAGAACAAGGCCGTGATGCCCAGAGCAGCATCAAGCTTGGCGTCGGGCAAGTACTTCAACGTGTTGATGATGACCTTGTAAGTCTGTGCTCGGGTGTTGAAATCGGCATTGACCGTCTCGCCAAGCAGATTCGGTACCTGTCCAGCAGCAATGTTGATGGCGGAGCCGGTCATGAAGGCACAGATGGCGACAAGGGGGATGAACTCGACCAGCCATCCCAGGCGGATCAAGCCAATAGCGCAGACGATGCCTCCGACGACAACTGCGAGAGCTTCGGCCAGAATCTCGGGAGGGAAGCAAGTGCCAGACGTGACGCCCTTCGAGCTGACGTGGCAGGTAGGATCGGCAGCCCAGACTTGAGAGACGATTTCACCGACAAGTTTGGACATGACGGCGACCGGCTGTAAACAAGGTGTCAGCGTCACGATCTCGTACCGGCTGCGTGAAATCGAATGCTTGACTTACGCCGATGGTGATGTCCTTGGAAGTGGCAAAGAACCAGTAGATCAGAACGCCCATGAAGGAGGAGTACAGTCCGTACTGCGGGGGCAGTTGGGCGAGCTTCGCATAGGACATGCCCTGCGGCACAACCACTGCGCCGATGGTGATACCGGCAATCAGATCACCGATGAGCCATTGGACGTTGTAGCGATGAATCCAGCTCAAGAAGGGAAAGAGGCTCCACGCGTAGTTGATGAGCTGACGGCCGCTAGGAATGACAGACCGGACCCATTCAATGGCGTGCGGCTCCTCCTCGAGATAGTCGTCGGCGCTGTTGATAGAGTAGGTGGAATCGCCAGGCGTGGCGCCGGGGGCCGCGGTGGGATTCCGGTAGTCAAGCTTGATACCAAGGCCCTTTGCCAGAGCATGGCCAACCTTGGTGCTCGTTGGCTCCGACATGGCTGAACGACAGATGGACAAAAGCGTGTCGCACACAAAGGGTTTCCACGAGAGCAGTGGGGCGAGGGCGCGCGCGCTTTATATGAAGGCTCGCGCACAATTGCCAACATGCAAACCAATGCGTAGAGATCTGCGCTAACCGGGAGAGTAGGCACGACAGACCCACGCTAGAAGGACTCGGGTGGTCGAGGTGCTCAACGGAAGTGGGCTGTCAACCAAACGGAACCAAAAACAACTAGGCGAGACCCCTCCACAAAACTTCACACCCGGTCCAACGCCAAGCAGGAGCCGGCCTCGGAGATGCACGATCCTCGTCGAGGCGCGAGGATTCCGACACACCGACCTGTGTGGCAATGGAGGTGATGATCTTATGATGTCGTGCTTGACGACGCGGCTCAGATCGCACGCAATTGGCAGCCGGGCGGTCTGGCGTGATCGAGGCGAGTCGAGCACGTTTGCATGGGATCACCGTCGCAAGATCTCCGAGCGTTTGGTGGAATCACGCTGTTACAAGCAAAAGGGGTCTCGCATGGCTTCGCGCGCCGAGAGAATAGTACTCGGTGAAGCGGCGATTTAGCGAAACGTGGGCAGATCGCACTCGCCATCCTGCGTGGACGTCGCAAGGCGATGCCGTCTCGTGGGCCGGTAGCGTATGTCGTGATTGTCGTTAAGCCTGATTCGGCAGGCGATGCCCCACGCGGGCTCTGCCGTGCGCGAATCACGGTGGCTTGGGAAGGCGTGCTGGAAGCCTTGCGGATCGCAGGCCCGCAGCCAAGCAACACCCTGCTTGCATGGCAAGAATACTCTTCCCCCAGGCACATTTGCCGTTCTCAACCTGCAAATCTAGATGGCTCGTCGCGCTGCCACAATCGACGCCCCCTTCCACATTCCTCTTTCGGAGATGCGGATCCGGCGCCTCACGTGCTTGCTTGCCACCTGCAGGACTCCGGCGGCGTCATCTAGACTCTCCTTCGCACAGAACTGCGTCATCTGGTTGGTTCGGCGCTGCTCGATGCGCACCACGCTACTTTTAACCTCATATACTTTCATGCACATCGCTGTGCCACCCTCGCCATTTCCCGTTCCCGCTCTCTCCGGTGCCACTCCCCGCCTTCGGGGCAAACTCGGCACCTTTGCAACCGCCGTCGCTGTTCTGGACTCGGGCTTTCGATGATCGATGGCGCATTGCAACATCTCCGTGGTGTTGCCCATGCCTTGCGCCATTTCAGACGTCGGTCTCTTCGCGTCGAACACAGGACCGAGGCTCCGAAATTCACCTCTCACAAAATGATAGCGTTTGTGTTTGTTTGTTCGTTCATTGAGTCGTGTAGAGCACGTTTGGAGTATCGTAGCTTACTTGGCTCCAACACGCTCGATGCGATCAGCTACACGTGGTCGAGAAGACGGGGGATACTGGCCTCACCGTCTACTCACCTCTGTACCCTACGCGTGCCAGGCCACGAAAGGCAGCGTCAACGAGGTCACGCTTGTCGTTGGATGGCTCGGAGACTGCACTACTCACCCTGAGTACGCACAATCAGAAACTGCCTAATGAGCAGCGCGCCGAAAGGTGCTCCGTAGAGCGATCTCGGATATAATGCCTGTGCCTGATCATATGCACTCGGGCTTCAGGAAGGTATGGCGGTACATTGGCCAGGAACGCGCGAAACTGGCCCGGAGTTTGAAGTACGGCCAAGGCTGATCGCGTACCGCTGGCTGTTCAGCACGTCCTGTCGTTTCTGCTCATATGGTCAACAAGGCGGCTACATCACATCTATCGTAAATTAGAGGTCAGATGTAGTTGAGCTGTTCCACAGACTCCAAACAAGTCCAAAGCACAAAGATGGTAGTGCATCTTCTGCCGGTTTCGCCACCTTCTCGGCGTCTTACAGATCCTGTGACAACTTATCAGAGGCGTCCAAAGCCCGACCAATATTTGAGCAATGAAGCACGGTACAAAAGGATTGTAGGGTACGAGACGCACAAGACGCGATATGTGAAGTGGTCGAACGAAGACGAGTAGAAGACGGTAAAGTCACGTAGTGTTATGCCACGACTTTTGTCACCATCACGAGATCGCGGGGCCGGAGGCGTGCCAACCCCAGAAACTCTATTTTCACGACCTCTTCGCGTCAACACCGCACCAGAGCCGCTGCGAACAAACACATCCAGCCTCTTGCTTCCATTGTCGGGCAGCCTTCCAATATGACACACCTCGATCTTTTCTTGCAAAAGGGCCCGTTGAGTGGGAATGTGGTGCCCGGCCTGGAAGAATTGCGCCGCATCGTTCTGCTCGACGGCATCCCTTCCAATAACGATGGCATGGTGCGTCCTCACGTGTCGTCCGCCTCATATTTGACACAGACTGACGACAAATATCGTACAGTCCGAGCTACGTATTTACATCTGGCTTATCCTGCTGAACGCGCCGCCGCTGAGAACGAACGTCTACCTCGATCTCGTGGGCCAAGGAGCGTCTCCGGCCTACTCGAAAATCCGCGACGACACGTTTCGCACTCTAACCACCGACCCGCTCTTCCGGAGGCGCGTGTCGGAAAATAGTCTCACGCGCGTGCTCAACGCCATAGCATGGAAGCTGCACGACGCCAATGAGGCGAGGGTGAATGGCTGGATGTCGCCGCCGACGCTGGACGTGCCTCGCAGCCTCGACGGCACGAGCGACATCTTCCACTCGCCTAATTCCGTCAGCGGAAGGAATGCTGGAGCAGGCTCGGTTATGGGGACTGAAGGCTCCGAAGCAGGCGATGTCCCCTCTGTAGCCCTTGGAAGTGTTGGCTATGTGCAGGGCATGAACGTCATGGCCGCGCCGTTTCTGTACACTGCGAAAAGCGAGGTGGAGGCTTTTGCCGCCTTCGATCGCTACATCAACAACGAGTGTCCCGGTTACGTCAGAGGGAGTATGGAGGGTGTGCACAAAGGTGTCGCTCTCGTGGATCAAATCCTCGGCATCGTCGATCCCAAGCTGGCAGCCCATCTGCAATCCAAAGGCATGAAGGCGGAAATCTATGCATTCCCCAGCGTGCTCACCCTCTGCGCATGCACTCCACCACTGCCGGAAGTGCTACGATTGTGGGACTTTCTTTTCGCCTACGGCTCGCATCTCAACTTGCTCTGTATTGTATCGCAGCTTGTGTTGATGCGGGATCAGCTGTTCAACAGCCAGAGGTGGGTTTCCAAAGAAGCGTCTCCAACAATCAACCTTCCGAGCTAACGAAGTACAGCCCAAAGCCTGATTTCAAGCCATTGAGAGCGCAGCAAGTCATCGATCTCACAGTCAACTTTGCGCGAAAAATCCCGAACGAGCTGTACGAACAAATGCTCGTCCATGCTAAATGAAGGTTCTGCGAATGACGATATTTCACGGCTGATCATCATACGTAACTCATGGTCGCATGCGAACTTCGCTTGCCAGAGCATGGCAAAGCTCGACCTTCACGCCAGCGCCCGACAAGACATCAATCCACATGCGCTGCGTATCACTCAAACGGTCATTTTCGCTCTTGACCTCTGCGAACATGACCTCGCCACTGGATGACCCCTTCGAGTCGTCACCACTCCCATCGACCTTCCAGAGGAAGAGGTCTGGAACTCCGCCACCCCGTTGCGCGTACTCCTGTGCCATCACCTTCATCACCGAGCTAAGCGCAGCCGGGGCAAAAGCCGAAGCAATCTCGAGCAAGTCCGCCAACGCAAAAGACCAATCCAATCCAACAACACAAGTCTGACGCTCGAAATGTTCACTCCAGACATTCTGGATAAGCTTCGGCGCATCGCCATTGGAAATCTCATTCAGCCGCGCATTCACTTCGGACATGCGACTGGGGTAAAAGACGTCCGTGTGCAAGTCCAGCGGGCACGTCTGGAACTCGGTCTGGAAGACGTTGGGGATGTAGACGAAAAGGACGTCGTAGAAGAGGTATGCGAAGAGGGTGCGCAGGATCCCACCCTCCGAATGATAGCCCTTCCAGCCTAGAGCGCGATAGCTGGAGAGACACATTTCTTCGACCGAGCATTCCCCTTCCACGTGTGTTTCTTCACCAGTTTCGGGGTCAGTGATGGATTTGAGGGCAGGGTCAAGCCAGATCGTCTTTGCACCTCGCCTGTCCGGCTTAGCAGGCTGTTGATCACTGTTGCGTCTACTACCGTTTGCCGCATTGTGCGACGGCTCGATTCGAACTCCATAGAACGTACGCTCGGAAGGCTTCGTAAGCCTCACATGGCCGAAGTCGTGCTGTTCGCGCTTCGGCAGCTTCAGCGCTTTCTCCAATTTGAGCGTGCGCTTCTCGAGATCATGGTGGAAAATGAGATGCGTCAGTTGATCCTCCAGCCCGCCCTCACACGTCGACAAGGCCACGCGCCTCCAGTGCTTCTTCTTGCTCTCGATGTCTTGGCACTCTGGCGGAGACGGGAGGTGCAGATGCATGTAATGCTCTTCCAGCAACGCCTTGCGCTGATACCAATCGCCTCTCCGGCTCGTGTGGAACAAGCGTTGGTCCAGCAGCTCATACAGCAGCTCGTACTCGCGCTTGTGGTCCTTGAACTTGCCGCGCACGTACGCGCCTTTGTGCAGGATGCGCGTGTAGACCCATGCGGGGTTCAGGCGGCGCAGGTAGGCGCCTTCGCCGCTGCTGTAGATGCTGTCTTCTTTGCTCTGCTCGGCGGCGAGCAGCGCCTTCCAACGCGGGTGGATTTCTTCCGCGATGTCGATGACGAGCCGGAGATCTTCTGGGCTTGGTGGGCCGTTGAACTCGAGGATGTTGTCGATGCGGAACTGGGTTCTGATTGAAGCCTCGAATTCGAGGAGCAGAGAGCGCGAGGAGAAGATGTTGGCGGAGCGGGATACGATGTATGGTGGGAAGTTGCGGCGGGCGATTCGGGCGAGGATGATGATGGTGAGGGACTTTTCAGTCCATTCGGATGAGCGGTAGAAGACGAGGTGAACTCGTTCGAAGAGTCGCAAGGTTGACAGTGATAGACGGATACACGGGCCAGTCTCTTCTAGGATCTTGTTGACGAAGTAGGCATCCCTGTTCTCGGCTCTCCCGGGAGTGCACTCACGGCTATCGGCAGAAGCTGTGGAAGTGGTACTCTCAGTGGTGTCAGAGCGCTTCAACGACTGGAAGCCCAAGCCCGTCTGTTTTCCACTGGTCTTTCGAAACGCTCGCAACAATCCTTTCTTATTCTTGCCCTGGACTTTGGCGTCTTTGGCAAACGCTTTCAGCTCGTCGAGGAGAAGTAACGAGGAGGCTTCTTCGAGGTCTTTGATGCAGTCCTGCGAATTGTCGGCGAATGTGAAGGCCTCTCCAAAGGACACATCGGATGAAGATTCCTGTTCACCGGCGTGGATTTCGGGCGCCGTTGGTTGCACAGGCAAGGTTCGTGGGGCTTGTAAATCCTCCACGGCTTGCTGCAAGTCTGCAATGTCGCTGTGATATCCCAGCCGATTGATGCGGTGCCAAGCAGAGGTCTTGCGCAGGAACAGCCTGACGTAGAGATATTGCGCCTCGTAGCTCGATTGGCGCCATTGGTCAAAGATGGCATGCTCCGCGGCGTCGAACAAATGCGACTCGTCTTCAAGGACGGTGTCCAACGCGAGGTTGAACGCATCCACGTAGATCGAGCTCTTTCCCTGAACCCAGTTCTTGCCATCGAACCGTTCCTTTAGGCCTAGTTCTGCTCGCTCGGCCGCTCTGGAAGCCTCATAAGCCTCGATGGCCTCTTTGTCGGTCCGCACTGCAGGCAGCGCAGTCTCGAGTTCTGTCTGTCTACTCTTGCGCTCCTCTTCTTCTTGCAGATCATTGGCGTCGCTCTCGGCATCAGAATCCGAGATGATGTCCTTTTGCGGTCGCCTTCTCGGCGTGGCATTGTGACGAATGTGCACATAGTCTGAGGAGGTGTGCTTTCGTCGTTTCGCCGGCGGCGTTTCGAAGTTGTCGTCATTGTCGGCGTGCAAACCGATGGCGTTTGGCTGCTGCACCCCCTTACCGAGCATGGCATTATGCTTCGAAGGACTGCTCGGATGTAGCATTGTCCGATGTGGCGGTGATGTACATGATGATGTGGTCGTAGCAGGCGGCAGAGGCGTGGCGCGTGGGAGCGAGCTCGAGCTTGTCACGACACTGTAGCGAAAGCACGTGCCATACAATTTGGGCCAGGCTTCACGTGACCGGGGGCGCGGCGGAGAAAAGGGCGCTACAGGTCCCTCCCCAAGGGCACGCTATATAAGACTAGTACCTTATTTGAACCGTGAGGCTGCTGCACGCACTCCCTCAGGTATGAGATTGGTGCTGCCAAAGATCAAAGTAGCGCCGATTCATTGGAAATTGATTGTTTCTTTCCACCGCACCAGGCATACCAAGCTTACCTGGTTATTGTCGGGATGTTGTTGTGCCGCACGGTGCTCCACAACAGCTGGCAGATCTGCCGACGAGGCTAACCAAGACTAGCGGAGGAGGGCGAAGGCCCGACTGCCCGGGTGTTTAGGTGGGGCGCACAACGTCCTCTCGAGCCTGACAAGCCATTCTGCCCACGCCACCTCTACGCAGACCTGTGGGATGCTGCCCACGCAGAAACCGGCATTATCCCTTACGACCGATACGTGGGCAGTCCCGTGCCGGACCACTCCACCCACCCCGAGCGGCCGGCATATGTCGACTTCACGACTGCCTTCCGGAACCCTGCGTTCATCTCCGCCGAATGATTGGTCCCGGCGGAGGATGGCGGTTGACCCCAAAGTCTGGGTAAGTCCGGCTATTTAGTGACCAGGGACTGCTTAACTCGACTTCGATTCATGACGTTGGCCTCGCACACGATGCTCAGGTTACCGACATACCGCGCAAAGGTGGAGAGTGCGTGCTTCATCGCCATCGCTTCCTCGCCGTTGTCTGATTGCGAGGCCGTGTGCCAAGAACGGCATTGAAACGCGGTTGATCACAAGGGTCAACCGCGCAGAATGGCTGAGGTTTATCTTTCTCACTCTTGTACTGGGGCTGATCACCGATCCCGCGCCTGCTGTCAAAAACAAAAGCCCAGGACGCCACCCCTCCCCACATAATCTTTTAAACCTTCGTCAGCCGACCATGATCCAGAGCTCTGCAACTTGACACGTAAACCTTGTGGCAAGCATTCGCACACTTCGTCCTTTTCAACGATACATATACTTGGTGTGATCCACTCCAATTGCTCTCCAGCAGTGAAGGCCAGCTCACAAATCCATCCGTCAGCCATGGCGCCGACGTCTACCGGCGACGGCACGTCCGACAGAGCGTCCGTGCAGCAATTTCTACGGACTTGCGACTTGGACCTCGACCAGCCACGCGACGCGCAGATATACGACATGATGCGGGTACTACTCCGTCACGTTGCCCCATGTTCGACCCCGTATTGACCGCATTTCTCGAACAGCATGAGTGCTTTGCAGGCTTCCAAAGCGTCCGAGCCGCAGTGGCGGGTACCGAAAGACCATCCCCCTCCGGCGAGATTAGCGAAGATGCCCTGAGGCGCGCAATCTCGCACATTTTCATGACTGCTAGCCCAGAGACGCGACAGATCTACTCGAGAGGGCGAGCGCAAAACGACGACAACTGGATCATACGTTGGCTGGTGATGGAAGAGATCCGAAATGAGGAGGCGCCCACGGTGACCAACCACGTTACTTGAGGTGGTCAACGACGAAGGCTGGCAGACATTCGCTTCCTGTACTTCTTCATCGGTCTTGCCTTCCGACGCTTGGTCGTGGAAGCACGTCGAAGACTTGAGTCCAAAGTCTCAGAACAAGAGACGAACTGCCGGCGGTGAAATTCACACCTGCAACTGCCGGCAGTGAGGCGCTCATCCGCGATGCATGCATGTTTTGTGGGGCCTGAGGCTTGCCTGATGTGCATCCCAGTGCAGAGCGCACAGCCACATTCAACACGGCGAGAAGCACAACATTCGACGGCATTCTGTATACTCGCACACTAACGAGAGAGATAGAATCTATGTGCCGGCCGTCATGGCGGTCCTCCTTCAGATCTGCCGAGTTCTTACGTACCAGCCCATATCCTACCCCACGCCGCGGCCGTTGTTCCAAGTCATTGTTCGTCCCGTTCATGCATTGCGCTCCCGGACCTCCCCGATCTGAGAAGCGACTGAAGCACCATCAATCCATGCACAATGCGAAAAGAGCGTCAGGAAACTAGTCATAGGTCTGCGTGACCCGCCGACCATCTGGGAGGTTTCTCGGCTCTATTGCCGGAGTTGTGTCCTTGTGCGCTTCCGGAGGGTGCCTGGAGAGATCGGGGCACAACGCGGAATAGCCTTCCTCAACATCCCTTGCGCTCGGTACGACTTGGGGAAGCTCCGCCCAATGCGCGCTTTCGCAATAGGCTGGTGGGTTGCGCTGTTGCGCAGTCAAGCAAAGCAGGTGGCCTTGCCATTTATGACCGCATTCGCTCCAGATCCATTGTTGCAGGTAGCACATTGCATGTGACCAGCGCAGGTTTTGTATTGCTTCCAATCTCTTTGCAAGAGATTCCTTCTCGGGGTTGGCAGTGGCTATCTTCGACCGTCAGCTCTCGAATCGTCGCTGTTGTCGATCGAACCTGCCTTAGCCTCATGCGGCGGCACTACTGAATGCAGGTAGTTCTGTGGCAGCGACTGAAATTCGGCAAGGCCAGATCGAAAAAGGGTGGTACGGTCGCAAATCTTTGCAAGCCTGATGGGAAAAAGTCCAGCGACGTCAGGCAGGATACTTGAGTCCTTTTAACGTTTGCCTTTCACGAGTATGCCTAGCTTGATGCTCCATGGAACGAGCTGATGATTGCCACCGGAACCCGGGTCCTCCAACGCCAACGCGGACCCTTTACATATTGGAGCCTGTTCACGGGGTGGCTTTCGCGGCACGGCATCGACTACGGTGCTGGCGCCGGGCCGAGAAAGAGCGGAGGAAAGTAAATCGAAGGCCCGCTCGTACACGCCAACACGACAAGCGAGACACCAGCAGCGCAGGCGCTTGGCCATAAAAGCTTGGCTGGCTGCCGGGCGCGCGACTCTTGCAGTAGCCTGACGACCTACCTCACTCTCGGGCAAGGTGCAAGGCAAACCTTGTCCACAGCCTCGCTCGGGCCGGATACGAATGTACAATGATATACGCACGGGATAAGCTGCACGTTGCGCGCAATCGAAGCCAGTGTCCAAGCAGCATGCCCGATTTCACCCTGTGTTGTGGGCGAGCGTGCGTCCTCTCGCCCTCGTCTTCGTCAAATCCGCGAGCGCTGACGCACCGGGCCGGGGCAGATGCTTGCACGTTACGAGGCCTCATGGGGATGTAAACGCCACACCGCCACCGTGCCATTGTACTGGGCGGCTACACGCTGCGGCGGTATTGATAGGCTATGGCAGCGGCGCTGGCTGTGCATGTAGGCCCCTTACAAGTTCCGGTCTAGACTGACGGAGATCAGCGATGACGCAAAATCGGCAGCTGCTTCTTCACGAGCCACTCGACACGACTATGGTCGTTATTGCGCTGCTGAGTACACGTCCGACAGACGTCTACACTGCGCGTTTTGAGCAGTCCTTTTCCAATCTCTCGATCTTGGCTGGCGATGCATGACGGCATGTCAAAAGTGTCGCGGATCTTACTCGAACACTTCCTGTTGGTTCAGTCAGACGAAGTCCCACGATGGGGTCGGAGACGGAGTGGGCTCCGTGTATCGAAGTCTTCAATCGTCCCGCCTCTGAAAGCTCTGCTGACGAGGTATGACGAGCCCATGAACGATAGAAGTTTGGGGGTCTTGCAACTATGGCTTGGCCGGACTTGCCGATGCCTAGAGTACGTTCTAGCAGTGCGTCAGCTGCTACAACGTTGTAGCGTGGACGGTATGGCCGTCTTGGCTGTGCCAGTTGACCGTCAGTCGCCGCAACACGAGCCGGAGATTTCAGCTTTCATTGCAACCTCATCGGAGCAGAGTCCGAGGATGTCAGCTTGGCGGCCAGCATGTGCAAGCCACAATGACATGGGGCGGTATCGACGAGCCTGCACGCCATGTTGCATGAAGTCAGTACGGTGTTTGGTCCGGCATGCGCGTCGAATCGCACTCACGCAAAGCCGACGGCTGGCGGAGATTCAAAAGCATCGTGTATAAGATTCGCGTAGGACGAGAGATGTTGGTGGAAATCGCTGCGAGATGATCAAACATCGACGTATGCGGCGCCCTTCACTTAATGATGTCCACTTGCAAGGTTGGACGGAAGAATGCTGGGAACGGCGATTGAGTGTCGAGTAAAGAGTCAAATATGCATCGCGACGGTCCTCTTTCCCAAACAGGAAGGTCGTATCCCTTCACTGCACGTTCCTCGTCAGCACGCGCTGGATATCTCCTAAATTCATACCGCATCACTACGCTCTCCACAGCCCGAGCATATCGTAACAACAAAATCACCCAATGACATCCACAATGACGTCCGAAAAGCCACACCGAGTGCACCCTCGCATCATCCTGCACGGCGGCGCCGGGAATGTCACCCGCCAGAACCTCTCCAAAGAGCGCTACGCCGCCACGCGCAAAGCAATGCTAGCCATCCTCGACAAAACGCGCTCCAAACTCCTCGCCCCAGACGCCACAGCTCTCGACGTTGCCACCTACGCCGTAAGCCTGCTCGAGAACAATGGCATCTTCAACTCCGGCCATGGAGCCTGCTTCACCACCGCCGGCACGCAGGAACTCGAGGCGTCGGTCATGGTGTCGCGGGGCTACCGGAAGCGGGGTGTGGGCGTGATGAATTTGCGCCGGGTCAGGAATCCTGTGATGCTTGCGCGGGAGATGTTGATTCGAGGGGAGGAGAGCGATGGAGCGGGTGCTGGGGCGCATTGTCAGTTGCAGGGGGAGACGTGCGAGCGGCTTGCGGACGAATGGGGTCTGGATTTGGTGAAGCCGAGTTATTTCTGGGTGAGGCGGCAGTGGGATGCGCATCGGAAGGGGTTGGGGTTGAGTTGTGACGATGAGACGTATGAGAGGGAGAAGAAGCTTGCGGATGAAGATGCGGCGTGCAAACGTGGTGCTACTGAGAGATCAGGGGATTCCAATGCAGGTGATCTCATTGATGTTGCGAGTGACGACCCCACATGGGACGGCGAGAGCTATATCCCGCAAGGCACCGTGGGCGCGGTGGTCCTCGACAGCTTCGGCACGATCTGCGCGGCGACATCAACTGGTGGCCTCACGAACAAGCTACCCGGCAGAGTGGGCGACACACCAACAATCGGCGCAGGTTTCTGGGCAGAAGAATGGCCTACGCGTTTTCGCCAGACCCAATCGCCAGCAGCAGAATTCTCACTCGCGGGTTGGCTGCGCGACTGTCTGCCGGGCCTATCAGACTACATTCCACTGCCCTCGTCCAGCGCCACGACAGCATCGATCAACACCACCCCGGAGTTCCGGGCAGTTGGTATGTCAGGCACGGGAAACGGCGACTCCTTTCTCCGAGTCAACGCCGCTCGCACCGCAGCAGCCATCGCTCGTTACGCCCGGAATGCGCCGTACAATGTCGGCGTTCCGTTACAAGACACGATCTCCAACGTTGCTGGACCGGGGGGAGAACTGCAGCGCAGTGCTGGAGATCGTTGGCGCAAGACGGGCGAGGGAGAAGGTGGGATCATCGGAATTGACTACGATGAGGGCAAGGGCAAGGTGGTGTTTGATTTCAATTGTGGAGGGTTGTACCGGGCGTGGATCGACGACGAAGATCAGGAGAGGTTCGCAATCTTCCGAGACGAGATTTGATCAGGCCTTGATCCAGGCAGATGATTCGACCTCGACAGTCTCGCGCGAGGCTCCCTCGTATCTCGACTGTTCCAAGGTCAATATGATGTAGCCTCGTCCACAGAGCACCCGATTCTGTGCTGCAATCTGCTATGTCAGCGTACAGCTCAGCACTGCATCCTTACCACCACCATGATGGAAGGTCACCTCACTCATTGACTTCTTTTCCATTGTCGATGTCTGGCTGTCAATTTCCTCCTCCCTCGCTGTCTTAGAACCGTCTTCAAGCGAGCAGCCCCATCATGCAGAGCCATCTTCCAGTTGCGGGGTACACGCTGTCGCCTGATCGCAGTGGGGCTAGGCGCGCCGAAGGAGCGTTAGTGAGCCGATGCTTGGCGACTCATTATGAGTAGTTCCGTAGCTCAATCATAGTCCAGGCCTGGAGCAGTATATGTGCCCTGAACAGTCCACGTTGAACGAGTCTCAATCATCCTCAAAAGTGACATCTTCCGAAGCCATGGCAGACTCAACTAGTGCCGAAAAGCCTCCGCAGTCTGGGGAAGAAGTCTCACCACAGGCCGCTACTGCTGGCGAGGGACCAGGCGCAGGCAGCAAGAGACCTTTCACCGGCGGCTGCCATTGCAAGTAGGTAGCCTTCACCGACACGTGTCGGGCTTCACTAACCTGGAATCTGCAACGCAGACGCATCACATACGAAGTGCAATTCGATCCCGCAGAGCTGAAAAACGTATCGCGCTGCAATTGCACATTCTGTCAGAGACTCGGCTTGATCAACCTCGGAGTCAAGAACCCAGGCTCGGACTTCAAGCTCGTGAGCCCTGCAACGCGCGAGGAAATCGATGACTACGCTCCGCGGACCAAGGCGACGGAAGCGGGCAATCTAGACGTACATCGACGCTTTTGCTCGCGCTGCGGCGTGCACGTATGGAGCGAGGGCTGGCATCAGTTTGGTGATCAGCGGCACGATTTCTTCGGGGTCAATTTGGTGACTTTGGATCAGCCACAAGATGGTCTCGAGTTGAATGAGGCCAAGTTCACGTATTGGGATGGGTTGCATAACAACTGGTACGCGTTGCCTCCCTTTCCATGAAATGATGAATAGTCTGGCCTGACAGTATGATTTAGGGACGCTGGAAAGCAAGACCATCCATTCCCGGGCGGTTTGCTCTAGATGCTCGTGCTCAATGCTACACAACTTGTCTAGGTTCGGCTGTCGTCGATGCGGATCTGTGTTTTGAGAACAACGTCAGTCATTGCGCTCGACCCTGAATAGTCCGTGGAAAATCGACAGAGCTGTTCAAATGGTCAGTGTGTCCCGGTCTAAGCAGCGACGGCAGGTATTTGTCGATACGAGCCATGCCTTTTACGGCTCTTCCTAGAAGCAAATGGGTGGTAATCTCATCAAGGAAATTGTTGTGACTGTGCTCAAAAGAAAGAGATTCCAGGCTTACCAGTATTGAACGTGTTGAACGCAGCCAATGCGCTACTCCCATCATTCCATGCACACCTTTGGTGGAGATGTAAAGACGAAATTTGATAGCAGGAGAAAATGTACAGTACGGAGAATTGATTGACAAAAGTCGTGGTCAGATTGCCATAATTCGCAGCTGTGACGCCAGCCTCACATAATTCGATGACTCGCGAGCTTTCTTTCTTTCCTATTGTCAAACCCTCACTTTGCGCGTTCATTCACGCGCGTTCATGGCACACTCCTTCGGCAGCGTCGACACCCTCACTCCTTACCATCTCACCTAAACATTCACAGTCACTGAAAGCACGCCAGCAAGTGGTGCAGCAAACACCACTCGGATCGCCGCCTATACCCACCGACACCATCTTCTCCACACGCATCTGAGCAACGACACACTCTCTCCCCTCCCACATCAAGCCGTCATGGCTTCGCGCACACAAACCCCACGAAACGCACCTCGAGCCCCTGCAGCAGCACGACGTGGACGAGGCGGCCGTGGAGGCGGCGGCGGCCTTCGATCCGACAGAGATGGCGATCTCACCATGGACATTGCCGTCAAAGGAAGAGGGAGGATAGGCAAACCTACCCCGCCTCCATCCGCCAGCAGAGATCTCACGTCACGAATATCACGCGGTGGAGCAAGAGGAGGAAGCATATTGAGCGGGAGAGCACGAGGGGCAATCCTTCGGCAGGCTGCTGCGTCGGACATATCCATGAAGGAAGCGCGAGCACCAGCACGGCAAGGAGGATTGACGGAGCTCAAGGTGACAGGGTGGGAAAAGAGCAAAGCGTCGTCGGACGCCGACGGCGGAGTCAGCTCACTCATCAAGTGGATGGAGAAGAAAGCGAGCCACAAACTCGGATCAAGAGCGAAACAAGTCAAAATCAAGAAGGTATGTCGCCATCCGACACCTCTTATCCTTCGCCGCTCTCTGCTTTGCCGGCTCGCCGCCATATCCGGTCCGCTCTCGTTTGCAGCCAATCTCAGAACGACGACCGCGATGCAGTTCACATTCGGCCCGCGCTTGCGATACGGTTGAAGGACTTTGAGGCCAACTTCAAGGATACTAACGATAATATAGTCTCATGTGGAAGGATCAGAGTTGGTCATCAGCGTGCCGGCGGAGGATGTAGGCGCACTGGTTCGGATCAGCGGTTATGTGTGGGCAGGGGCGACGGTGAAGATTGAGCGCGTAGGAGCTGGTACGGAAGAGCCTGGAATATCGACGGCAGACCTCAAAGCCACGCTAAAGGGCGTACTGGAACGGCGGTATAACGCGGACACGAAACTCCTGGACCTGAGTGCTCTCGGTCAGGATGCCGACTTGCAAAAGCAGTCTATCTTCGAGAAGAAGTCGACCACTCAGAAGTTTTTCCCGGCTTTGATGAAAGTTCTCGAGGGAGCGTTCGACACTCCAGCCGAAAAGGACGCAGCTATCAGCAGTGTATCGCTCGCGAACAACGAGCTGGTCGACCTGACGCACGTCACGACTCTGTCGCTCACCTTGCCCAAGCTGCACAACCTGGACTTGTCAAATAACAGCCTTCGGAAACTCTCATCCCTCGACAACTGGCGCCGCCGCTTCTTCCAACTCGAACATTTGGTGCTGTCCGGCAATCCCATCGAACAGAACGATCCCGAATACCCTGCGGAGATCATGAAATGGTATCCCAAGTTGCGACTGCTCAACAACATCCAAGTGCGTACGGAAGAAGAGGTGAACAGCAAAGCAACAGTCACTGATCTTCCATTCCCCGTGAGGACGCCACTATTCCAAGACCAGGATGGAATCGCGGAAAACTTTGTGCGAACCTTCTTCGCGGGCTTCGATAGCGATCGCCCAGCTCTGTCAGGACATTACTACGACGACCAATCCGACTTCTCGTACGCGGTGAACACTCAAGCTCCGCGCGATCCCGCAGCGACCGGGCACACCGAAAAGCAGGAATGGGACCAGTACATCAAGAACAGTCGCAATCTTAAGAAGATTGACCACCTCCCTGCTCGCACAAGTCGGCTCTTCCGCGGCACCCAGGCCATCTCAGACTCCTTCGCCTCCCTACCGCGGACAAGACACCCTGACCTGGCGACGGAGGCGCGGAAGTGGATGATCGAGGCTCACATCCAGCCCGGTGTGCCCGATCCATCCGGCAACAGTCCGATGGGCGTGGATGGGTTCATGATTGTGGTTCATGGCGAGTATGACGAACTCGACTCCAGCGGCACGCAGGTCACCAAGAAGAGAAGCTTCGACCGGACGTTCATCATTGGTCCTGGTACGGGGCCTTCGGGAGTTCGCGTCGTGAACGACATGCTCACCGTTCGCGCTTACGGCGGCGCGCAAGCCTTTGAGCCTGAGTCGGTCGGGGAGGATGCGCAACAACAGAACGTCGCTCCCGCGGACGCGGTACCGCAACTTCCAGCAGGCCTCACGGTCGAAGTGGCGGAGCAAATGGTGGCGGAGTTGCAGAAGCAGACGGGGATGAACGTGCAGTTCTCGAAGGATTGTCTAGAGGCGGCGGGATGGGATTTCGCGAAGGGAATGGAGACTTTTGCGAGCGTCAAGGGAAATCTGGGACCGGAGGCTTTCGCTTGAGTCAGGCCAGGCCTGCTGTTGCTTGAGGGCGTGGAGGAAGAGAACACTGCTAGTCCCAGTAGATGACTACCTTATGGAAATGATCAAATGCAATACCGCTTGAGCCAGCCAAACGGCACGGCAACATCACGACACAATATCAACCTTACTCGCCCAAACAACCCTCCCTTCCCTCACGCACCCATGCCACCCATGCCACCCATCCCCCCCAACCCACCAAACGCCGCTATACCCCCCGTGCCCCTCGTAGCAACCAACCGCCTACTCTCCCGCGTCCACAAATCCCAGCTCGCCGGATCGTCCTTCATCCTCTGCAGCCGCTCCTGCAACCACGCCTTCCTGCCGCCCGCCGGCTCCGTCGTGTCCGCGCGGTACGCGCCCGTCTTCTCGTCCTTGATGAAGTGCGCGTAGAACTCGGCGCGCGTCATGCGGATCCCCGTCGTCGCTTTGCTGCTGCTGTGATGTTTGTGCGAGAGCGCGGCGGGGGGTTTGATGTGCCGTTCTAGCCAGGAGGAGTTTTTGGAGGGTTCCGCCGGGGGAATGGGTTTCTCGTCACCGTCGTTGGAGTAGATTTCCGAGTTGGGGATTTGGACTACGAGCCATTGGTTGTCGAGGGAGTGGGTGCTGTCGTTTGGTGTTTCGAGAGGTGGGGCGTTGTTGAGCATTGTGCTGATTGCTTGTAAGGCTGGGGATGAGGCTGCTACTTACGTGGAGTGCTTGACCAGATGGCGTCGTAGGTCTTTAAATATATGGCTAAGTATGGCAGCCTAGTTTGAGGTATATATTCCTTCCCCGCCGCGTCGGCACCATTTGCCCGCGATGCGTGTCGTTAGCTTGGTACATGGCTGCGCTCGCGCTGCACGCGGGTCTCATGATCTCCCTTAGCTGGACCGCTAGATGCAGACTTTCCCGCGTGGCAGACAAGCTTTCAGGCTTGCATTAGAACTAATAAAGGTGATGAAAGTCAAGCTTGTTTCTACTGCAACTAGGGCAGCACATGGTCGCTGGACTGCTGGTCGGGCCGAATGGATAGGCCATCATGTCCCAAATCACTTTCCCACCCGTAGTTGCTCCAGCCTTTCCTTCTCCACTTCCCGTCGCATCAACCAGTCGCCCCCCAGCATGAGTACGGGCCCTAGAAAGGGAATGATGCCCACTTTCACCCAAGCGGGCAACGCCCGATGCCACCGAATGATCGCCAAATCCTCCCACCACGCGGAGAACCTGTCGAATGTCTCCTGCCCAAACAGCTTCTCCGTCTCCTCGTCCGGCAAAGGCCGCACCGCAATCAGCTGATCTTGCCCCAGCAGCGCTCTGACACCCGCTCGCGCAGCGATCAAAGCGAGAAGGTAGAGCAGCGAAATCCCCAGCTCGCGCTTGTTTTGCCAAAGCACGAGCGCGGGCCGCTGTAATCCCTGGCTGACGAGGAAATCCCCGAACCGGCTGCCGAGATAGCAGAGCACGCCAAACGCCCAGAAATACGGCTGGCCCCACCAGCGCTGCGAGATGGAGGGCGCGTACAAGCTTTGGAAGAAGCAGATGAGCGCCGCGTTGTCGATAGCAGCGGTGATCACAGGCACGAGCGAGAGGAACTGCAGCTCCAGTTGCCAGCCCGGGAGGGTGGAGGAATTGCTCACGCGGCCTTGCGCGTGCGCCTCTTTGATCGTGGCCTTGAGCTCCGGCGTCCACTGCGAGATGAGCACGTCCACGTATGGCTCCATCACCTGACTACCTATCCAGAGATGCACCATGCTCAGCGCCATCACGTTCACCCAGGGGTCCGGGAAGCGCAGGAAGAGCTTGGTGCAGAGCGGTTCACAGACGGCGTAGACGAGCGTGGTGAGGGCGCGCTGGTAGGGAACTATTGCTGGTGCGCGGTTCGCTGCGACCGGTGGGGCGGTGATGATCCATTGGTTTGAGATGAGAGTCGCCTCGTTTGCTCTGCAGATTGTGGAGGTGAGGTATTGTAGGGCGGGATGGACAACGCTCCACGCAATGGTGGCCATGCTGCGGGAGAGGCGGCGGATTGTAGAACACGACTTTGCCAGCTCTGCCTTGGTCCTGCCGCGAAAGGCAATCTAACAGGTGATTGTGTGCATTGGTGAGTATGAGTTGCAATGTCTGGAGGTTGCACAGAAGTTGCGCTATTTAATCTTAGCTGATTGCTGCCTGGAGAAACCGCTCTTCCGGTAAGTCCAGTTTAGGCAAGGCTGGCCGTTTAGTTAGCCTGATCGTTACCGTTGAATCGAGGGACGCTAATTCCACTGTTTAAAAATGAGAAGCTCCTCAACTCTCTGCAGTCATTGAATTGTTTGATGAGTTGGTATCTGAGTAGCGATACAGAGGGGTGCTTCCTACCCCTTCTTGACTCCCGCGAGTAGCGGTGGGCGGCGCAACAAATGAAAACGCCCTCCTTCCCTGATATGCATCTATTGTCCCCAAGGCTCCATCCCGGTGCTGCATTTCCCGTAGAAACTCCTCTATCCTGGACAATTTGATCCCGCGCACAGCGCAACGTCAACCACTCCATTACCGCTCGCCCTCCTTCTTAGGCGGCTCGGAAAGATCCTGCTCCCGCTCCGCCTCGCGCGGCTCCTCAACCTTCATCTTTGCATCCTCATCCTCGCCCGTAGCAGCCTGGTTCTCGGACTCCATGGCCACGGCGGCATCGCCCTGCTCCTGCGCAGACTCCTTCGCCAGAGCAGCCTCTTGCCTCCGGTCCTCCTCCTTCTCGTCAATGTCTTCGATATCCGACACGCTCGATCCGCTTTGGCTCTGCTCGCTCTCCTCCGTAATCAGCTCCTGCTGCTCGCGCAACACCTCCAAGCGCTGTCTGTTCGTTGCCGCACCCTCGGCGTTGTGCACTTCCAGCTCGATTTCGTGGAAAAGTTCCTCGGGGATGCTGGAGAGGACGGCTTGGAGCGCATCGATCTGGCTGTCAAATTCCGTCTCCTTGCCCTGGGCGTACATGAAGGCGTTGCTGAGGACGAGCAGCGTGCTAGGCACGCCATATTTGAGACGCAAGTCAAGCCAGAGTTGAAGGTCGTCCCGGAGTCTACCCGGGCTCATGCCGTGGGTTCGCAAGCCCCGTGAGGCACAGGCGGTTTGCAGTTCGGGGACGGAGAGAGAGTCGACGCCTTCAAAGGCAATGGCTTTGTCGTCGCGCTTGATTTGTCGCATGCGATGCCGGACCTGATACCGGAGCATGGTGTCGGTGCCGAAGGTGGAAAGGTTCATGTAGGTACAAATGCCGACGAGTTGAGGCCGGGACAGGTTGTCCAGGGTGAGATCATCCTTGAACAGCTTGCACACCTTGACCACGTCGGACTTGGTCGGGGACTCTCCCGTTGCTCGCACCTTTCGGAAGAACTCCGTGAACTCCTCCTTCTGCGCGTTCGCAGCCGAGATGGGAATACCAGACTCCCGCAGCGTACTTCGCAGGAAGTTGCTGACTTCTTTGCGATTCATTCTCAGGCGGGTGGCTTTGGCCTCCTTGCTCTTGGCACCCTCGTACGTGCTCGGGAGTAAGTTGGGGAAGAGTTTGAGGGCGACGGGCAGCAGCAGTTCGGCGAAGGGCACTATCAGAAACACCGAAAAGGGAACCAGACGGCCGAGATCCTGGACGGTGCGATGAAGCTGTCGATGCTCCCTACGCGTCAACTCGTAGCCAGCAGACATCTTGAGCGCAAGGCGAGATGAGATGCGGACTTCGGTGGCGAGAAGCTTCGTGCCATCCCAGTAGTGTTGGAGTTCATGCTTCACCTTCTGCCAGAGCGTGAGCTTCTTCTTTGCCTCTTTCTTCTCCAGCTCCTTCTTTTCCTGCGACTCGGTCGCGGCTTTTTCAGACGCTAGTTCGGAGAGAGAGCGGGATTCGGAGGCTTTGGTCGGCGCTTGAACACTTGGCTCGGCGACGGGGATGTTCACATCCGGTTGTGACTTTTGCTCTGATGATGACTTTGAAGACGCCTCCTTCTTTGATGCTTGCTTCTCTGCGGCGTCTTTGGAGAGCGGTTTCTTGGCCTGCTCGATGTTGAAACCGGGTGGTGGTCCATCGGTGCCGTGCGTGGTGGAAGTCTCGGTGGAGATTCGTCTTCTCGGCACCAAGATTGCGATCGCAGGGGTGTGTCTAGGGAAGCGCGCGGCTCGATGGAACGCAGCACGCTGGCCAGTCCGGAGAAGGAGAGGAGCCAGACGGGTGGCGCTTTTGTTGGTCAGCATACTAAAGACACCACACCATCGGTGATGGGGGAGATAGAAAGGTGGAGGTAGTGAGGTGATGGGTGATCAGAGATAGGGGAGAGATGGTGAAGGGTGGAAGATGGGTGAAGATGTAGGGGCGAGAGACAGAAGCGTGCACGGAATGCAAAGGATCGTCCGCGGGAACGTTGAGTGCAGCAGGGGCTTCAAGGAACGTGCGGGTCGGCCCGAGCCTATTGATCCCGACGTCACTCCACAGCCACGCTCCGACTGTCCGACGCTGCCTCGGGCCCGAGCTCCACGATCCGCACGATCCCCATGTCTGCACGTTCCCCTCACCCTGTCTTCTTGACCACATACTCCACGCCTCTCAGTGTGCATACACCGTATCCCTCGACCACCTTCGGCCGCATCATGTACGATAAGAGCTAGTCCAAACATCTCATCGAGGGCCCGTTAGCCTTCGAAGGCCCGCGCGCCGTATCTCACACCCCAACATCTCTCCGCCGGCTCTCACTGTACATATCTACCACCATCATGCCGAGCTATGCATCCTATGCCACGGGCCTCACGCTCAAAAGAGCCGTACGAATGATTATAGTTGGCGCTCCCGGAGTGGGCAAGGGAACGCACACGGAACGACTCCTCAATCGTTACCCCCAGCTCTCGTCCGTTAGCTCGGGGGATTTGCTAAGAGAGAATGTCCGAAAGAAGACACGTATTGGTGTGTGGACCACACTGCACCTGAAAGACTCCCGCAAGCTAACTGCGTCTCTTCCTCACCACCAGGCAAAGAAGCGGAGGCCCTAATGAACCGCGGCGAGCTCGTGCCAGACAACGTCATCCTCCGCCTCATCCGCAACGCCCTCGTAAGCAAAAAATGGCTCGTCCCACAAAACGCCAAAGACACCCCGAAAGAGGCGGGAGCCGAAATAGACGAAGACAACGACGAACCCATCCTCAACGTCTCCTCCGGCATCGACGAAGACTACGACTACAGCGAGCACCCCGACACCTCCTTCATCCTCGACGGCTTCCCACGCAACGCCCAACAAGCCGCGCAGCTCGACAAGCTCATCCCCATCAACCTCGCCATCCACGTGCACACGCCTTTTGAAATCATCATGGACCGCATCACCAATCGCTGGGTCCACCCGCCTTCCGGCCGTACGTACAACACCACTTTCAACCCGCCGAAAGTCGAGGGGAAGGATGATGCGACGGGCGAGAAGCTGGTGCAGAGGGACGACGACAAGCCGGAGGTGTGGAAGGCGCGGTTGTCGCAGTTTGAGGAGAGCGCGAAGCCGCTGCTGCAGCACTACGAGAAGATGGGCGTTCTGTGGCGCGTAGAGGGCAACAGCTCGGACGAGATTAGTCCGAAGATTTTCGAGGAGTTTGATAAGAAGTTTGGGAAGTAGGGCAGGGTGTGGATCTTGCATTTCAAGCTGAGCGCGGAGTCATGGGACTGCTGTTCTCTTCGGGGGGAGTGGCCGGTAAGCTGAAGGTGTCCTGGGATAGATTCGTGCTGTCGTGGAGGCTGAGCTTGAGCTCTGATAATAGGCTACTTGACCAACGATATCTTCGCTCCCTACGTGGTGTTCTGCTTCAGTGCGACGTCTACGTGACACACGTGTGCCGGACTAAGCCTTCAGTGTCGCGCGATGTTTCGCCAAGGGCGCGCAAGACGAATGTCGTAACTGTCGCAACACAGCTTCAATGCTGTCCGATGTGGCGATGGTGGGACTTTTGTGTGATGGTTACACGCACGTCCGTCTGGCTCGATTGTGGGAAGTTGGCAAACCCGTCGGATTCTCTCCTCTGCATCGCCGTGGGCAGAGAGGTTCTCCAAGCCATAAGCCAACGAAGTCCAGCCCCCAAGTCTGATTTTCCCCATCTTACGCAACACATCCAAGGCGCATTGCAGCCATGCATCCAAGCAGCAGGTAAACCACTTTTCCCCTTCGTATCCACACATCGATACTCACCCATGAGCCAACCAACAGAATTCCCTGCCGCATCTGCCTCGCGAACAAACCCCACAAAGCCTTCTCGCACTCCCAAATGAGCAAACTGCACGACCGCATCCGCACGTGTAAGAGGCACAGCCCGGGGGATCAACCGTACGTTTGCTGCCGCGACTGCGAGCCTGCGAAGCAGGGCAAGGTCAAGTGCGGGTGGTGTGGGGAGAAGAAGCAGAGGGAGGAGTTTTCGAAAAGGGAGTTCAAGGATGTTGAGCCGGTGAGTTCTTTCATCCCTTTGGTTTGGGAGTGAAGGTGAGATGGGTGCTGATTTTGGGTGGTGGCCAGACTTGTATGGGTTGTAAGGGGGAGATGGAGAAGATGGGGAATGACGGATCCGATGATGGGGGTGATATTGAGGAGAGCGCGGTGGGTCAAAACAATGGGGAGGAGAATGATGAGAGGTGGAAAGGGCTTGTCCGTGCCGCAGACAGTGCGAGTGGCGGATGGAAGGAAGACGGAGCGACGGCAACACTGGTTCCCATCAACGGGAAACGCAGTGCTGTCGCGTCAACAATGGAAGACTCTGAGACGGAAACACTGGTTCCCACCAAGGAGAAACGCAGTGGTGTCGCGTCGACAACCTGTCCGCCGCAGTTCAACTTTCCCGAAGACGATTGGTCCGCGTCAGGGACAAAGGAACTCGCTACAGAGAAACGCGGTGCGGGCGTGTCAGCAAGCAGTTCGTCGCAGCTCAACCTGAACGAAGACGAGTGGCCTGTTTTGGGGACGAAGTCTTAGTTGGACAGCGAGGGGAACCGAAAGATATGAGTAGCAGCAAGGACGGACAGGTCAACCGCCATGCATCCGCTACTATGGTTCGCTCTGAGCTTGGGTGATTGTTAGGTGAATAGTGCAATGGGGAGGAATGACGTCCACCCATCTCTCGTCTCAATCACGTGTCTACTGTGTAATAATGGACGTCATCCCGCTCGCACACCTCCGGCTAAACCTCGACTCCTTTTCCCGAATATATACACGATAATTTGGTGTCCGCACTTCACCAATCACTTTCAGTGCGCTGCCAACGGCTGTGAAGTGATTGTTGCCTCCACTTTCCTCGGTGACCAAAAAGTGAAGTGCGAGGCGTCCCCCCTTCCCCCGGGCGGAATTGCTAATATCTAGGCTCCGACCTAATGAAAAAAAGCAACAAAACCAGGCTCCACGAAAGTCCCTAACGGGATGAGTGTGCGCAGCTGAGTTTCGCTTCACCCTCCGCAGGTATGTATCTAGCCCTCTCAAAGAGGAGCGGCGCGGAGAAGGTGTTTCGTTTTTGTTGATTTGTGCGGAGAAGATGTTCTGTTTTTGTGGTCATGAGTCATAACCATGTGCAGGCATATGAATAGAGTCTCCCACAAGACAGGCATCACAACGAAAGCGGACAAGGAAGGTGATATGTTTCGCTTTTGGCAATGTTCAGACTTTGTGGGAACTGTATCAACGATTCCCTGCCCTGCATCACCAACTCAAGAGGAAAGACGGTCAAGCGCCAAAGTTCAAGTACCTTGAGGGACAAAAGTCCAGGGGGTTTGCAATCTTTCGCCTGTTACAGGCGAAATAATTAGGTGCTGATCCACCGCTCACACAGCCATACTGATGTGTATAGGTTGTGGGGCGGGGGGCTTGTGGAGTGCCTTCTCTCTAGTAAGATAGAAGGCCGGGGGATCGGCGGTGGGCGTTGATTGCCGCCTACTTTTTGTTTGTTTTGAGGTCGCGGGTTCGAGTGTTGTGATCGAAGGAGTGTTGGTGATGTAAGGAATTCTGTTGTTTTGCGTTACACCAGGGTCGCGAGTTCGAGTGTTGAGATTGGGATGCGGTTAATGAGGAGCACGCACACCACACAGGAATCAATGTATAGAGACAAATGCTAAATGATCGAGGTTTTGGCCTCTGTCTATTCTCAATTATTTCGACGTCGTTCATGTAAACTTTGCAAGGCGAGGCTGAGATTACTCAGCGGGTCAGGCCGGTGCGGGCCATCAGATCCGTTCGGCTTGCTTGACAATCTGGACCCGCCGCCCAAAAGTCCTGAAACTCAGGCGTCCCTTCCCGCGAACACTTCGACTTCAGCCCGGGATCTCCCTACACTTCACCTCTCCACTCCCGACTCTCGCATCTGGAGGATGAAGCGTCCGGATGAGCCGTCCGCACAGTATCTCCCTTCATCTCTAAGATGACCCAAGATGCGTCGCTCAGTGAGCCCCCCTCAATCCGAGCCGATTCACGCCGTACTTCCCACTAACCATCCACCTCCACAGACAGCGTCGCAAGCCTCCCCATCCACCTCCTCCACGCCGAGATAACCCGTCGTCAAGATGCCGGTGAGAGGCCGGCATGTGGCAGCGGCACCGCCATCCGCGGCTACAACACCTCGCTGCACGTCTTCGCCCTCTTCCTCATCCTCGCCCTCAGCACCTTCGCTTGCTCCTTCCCCGTCATCGCCCGGCGATTCCCTACCCTCCCAGTCCCAAGCTACACCCTCTTCCTCTCCCGACACTTTGGCACCGGCGTACTGATTGCCACTGCTTTTGTCCATCTGCTCCCCACCGCATATGTGAATCTGATGGATCCATGTCTGCCTCCGTTTTGGAACAAAGATTACCCCCCTATGGCTGGCTTCGTGGCTATGCTTAGTGTGATGACAGTGGTGGGGATTGAGATGATATTTGCGTCCAAGGGAGCGGCGCACAGTCACGCTGTGGATTTGGAACATTTGAGGGCTGATGCTGGACACACCGATGCGGGGGAGACGAGGAGGTCGGGCAGTTTCCGTGCTTTTCGCCAGGTGCCTTCACAGGAGAATGGGCAGGGATATGAGCAGTTGCAGCCGCCGCGGAGTCCGTACTCGGACGCGCCGGGATCGGTCGATAAGCCTTTGCCGCCTCCACCACCGCCGGCCAAAGATGATAACGACAGAGAAGACGAGGGAGATAATGACGACTCAGACCTCGACCTCGACGAGCTTGACCCCGAAACATCCGACACCCAACCTTTAACCTCTCACCGATCAATCCAACGAACCTCCTCCCTCTCCACCGCAAACGGCCACACAAAACCGAAACCTCCGAGCCGCAACGTCTCCTTCGCCGAACCTATAGAATCCCCCATCCCACCAAGCCCGACCTCCGCGCTCCCCGCCAAAACGCAAGAACAGCGGCTAGTGCTCCAATGCCTGCTCCTGGAAGCCGGCATCCTCTTCCACAGCGTCTTCATCGGCATGGCCCTCTCCGTCACCACCGGGCCCGCCTTCATCGTGCTCCTCATCGCCATCAGCTTCCATCAGACTTTCGAAGGCCTGGCCCTCGGCTCCCGCATCGCCGCCATCGAGTCATTCAGCACCACGTCGTTCAAACCGTGGCTCATGAGTTTGCTCTACGGCATCACGACACCCATTGGACAGGCGATTGGGCTTGCGGTGCACACGCTCTACGATCCGGCGTCGGAATTTGGGTTGCTCATGGTGGGCATTGTGAATGCGATTTCGGCGGGATTGCTGTTGTATGCTGGGTTGGTGCAGTTGCTCGCCGAGGACTTTTTGAGCGATCGCAGTTATGTCGATTTGAAGGGCAGGAGGCGCGTGGAGGCTTGCGCGGCGGTGGTGTGTGGGAGTATGTTGATGTCAATCGTCGGCGCTTTTGCATGAAAAAATCTAGAATATGTGCAATTGGACAAAGTCTTTCGCAATGTGTAAACGACAACACACTAGACGGACTTCCCTTCCGAGAAACTCCTCGCTAAATGCCCCTCCAACGAGCACAACGAACACAGGAGTAGACACGAGATCAAGCCGGCCTCCTCCGCACAAACTCCTCCAAATCCCCCTTGGTAGCAACACCAAGCACAAACCTCCGCCCCGGGTCGGTGACAACAGCAAACTCCTGCCTCGCCCCATCCACACCAACGCCATCGAAAAACGCCTCCAACTCCTCCAGCCGCGTTTCCATCGTAATCAACCTATACCTCCGGCCCTTGCGCTGGAAGCGCACCATCGCCTTCTCCACGGGGTCAGAGTCTTGCACCGTCTTTGCTTCGAGCTGGGCGCGCAGGTGCGCGATGGAGACATAGCCTAGGAGGGATTTGTCCGTGGGGGAGAGCACGGTGAGGTGGGAGAAGTCGCGTTCGTAGGCTGCGAGGAGGGCGGAGGAGATTGAGGCTTTGGGGGAGGTGGAGAGGGCTGGTGGGGGGTCCTGAGGGTGTGGTTGTTAGTTGGGGACGAAGCGGGGTGGTTGGTGGGAGGGGACGGACGAGGTCTTCTACTGTGGCCTGGTGGGTTTGTTAGAGATTTGCCATTGGGAGTGGGGGAGGAGACGTACGCCGCGGTATTTGTGTGAGGATCTTCTGGCTCCGTTGCTGGAGGAAGGGTCTGCGACTGCTTGGGCAATGGGGGCTTCCATGGTGTTGGATGTCGCATGGGTAGTGATCAACGGTGATATGCCATTTTGATATTCTGCTCGATCTCGATGTGGAAGTTACGTCTGGCGCATCGGGCGCTTGGACCAGCCTCCGGCCTTTACGTCATTTCCTCGGGATTGGGTTGTTGAGCTCCCCCAGCTTTGGGCAACTTCTCCGCCAGAAACAAGCACATCTCCCGCTCTCTCCCCTCACCAACCCCCGGAATCATCATCGACTGTCTCGGTAGCAGTCGAGACATTGCTGGTACGTTCCTGCCGCTCGTCGCCAACCCACGCCTCTTCCCATCTACCACTCGACACCCGCGCAGTCCCCCCTCTGACCGCGCATCGGTCGGAGATAAGGAGAGCCGGCTGACTTCCCTCACCCCCTCAGGCAATCAGGGAGATAAAGCATTGCCATCGCCGCAAACAATGTCTCTCTTCCCCACCGCCGGCGCCCTGAGCGCCACCTTCGGCCAAGCATACCCCTACACCGTCAACCGCCCCGCCAAACGCTCTCCCTACCAGGCGCGCTCCGAGCTGTACAGCGCGTGGGATGTCGCGGAAGATGCCAAGAACAAGGCCGGCCAGTTGAGCGATGCCGCCACCAAAGAGATCCAGAAGGCTTCCAACATTGCCCAGGCCAAGGCCGGCCATATTGAGCTGTACAGCGGGAAGTACTATGCTGTGAGTCCAGCACCCTCCACTCCACTCGCGATGCATCCCCCTCCTAACATTGGCCATGCAGGCGTGTACCTTTGGAGGCATGATGGCTTGCGGCCTGACCCACTGGGCCGTCACGCCGCTCGACCTCGTCAAGTGCCGTCGCCAAGTCGACAGCAAGCTGTACAAGGGCAACTTCCAGGCCTGGAACAAGATCTGGACGTCCGAGGGCGCGAGCGCCATCTACACCGGCGGCTCGCCCACCTTCTTCGGCTACTCCGTCCAGGGTGCACTGAAGTACGGCGGGTACGAATTCTTCAAGAAGTTCTACTCCGACCAGGTCGGCGAGGAGAACGCCAAGCGATACAAGACTTGGGTCTATCTTGCTGGTTCCGCGTCTGCTGAGTTCTTCGCCGATATTGGTCTCTGTCCCTTTGAAGCCGTCAAGGTCCGCAACCAGACTACCATGCCTGCACCGTACAAGGGAGCATTCGATGGTATCAGCAAGATTATCGCCGCCGAAGGTTTCGCTGGGTGAGATTACTCCCTCTTCAAAACACACCACGTCCCCTAACGCTGATATCCGCGCAGTCTCTACAAAGGCATCAACCCCCTCTGGGGCCGTCAAATCCCCTACACCATGATGAAATTCGCCTCCTTCGAGACCATTGTCGAAATGATCTACAACTACCTGCCCGGCACCAAGAACGACTACGGCAAGGGCGCGCAGACCGCCGTCGCCTTCTCTGGTGGGTACGTCGCCGGTATCCTCTGCGCCATCGTCTCCCATCCCGCCGACGTCATGGTCAGCAAGCTCAATGCCAACCGTCAAGCCGGTGAATCCTTTGGTGCCGCCACGTCGAGAATCTACAAGGATATTGGCTTTGGTGGATTGTGGAACGGTTTGCCCGTGCGGTGAGTTATCGCTTCTCAGCATTTCTAAATCGTACGCTTGGAATGCTAATATCGTCTAGTATCGTGATGATCGGAACCCTCACCGGCCTCCAATGGATGATCTACGACTCCTTCAAGATCTTCATGGGCCTGCCGACCACCGGTGGTCCGTCGCCGCAAGAAGACAAGAAGCAGGCGGCTTAAACGAAATGATCTGCCGCTTGGAAATCTCGAACATCGACATCCGGTACATGCTGAACTGACTAATGGAACTCCTCAAATCACACACACACAACACCGCATATCCCCTCTGCTCTCAAAAACTCCGATTACGCTGTGTAGGTACGTTGGCAAAGATGAAGAGGCTGGAGGCTGGAGATGGAGCGTGAAGGCGGCGCGCGAACCCGGTTTGCTTGTGTTTTCTTGTTTTTCTTCTCTTTGAGAATATGAGTGGATGATAGAAAGTTTTGTGTTTGCTGGTATACTCTCCTCTCCTTTTGTTACCATTGTCTGTTTCTTCCCTCTCGTTCTTCTCGGGTGTACGAATGCTGTTGGACACTTCGGCCTCGATGCTGGCTTGTGGAAGGTAAGACATCTTGTCGATCACGGGTGCTCTCGTATCGCATTTCTTGCTTCGGTCTCGATCTGCATCGTACCATTGTGGATTGTGTGATGCGTTACACCCCTTGTGCCCGGGCCCGTGCGAATGCTTGGACCCGTAGAGTCGCCAATTGATGCCGTACCAAGACTAGGGCTACAGCTAGGGCCGAGAAGCGTTCGCGGCTCGCGCCCTTTAAACACGCTGTTCTACCAGGCCGGGGATGGCTGCCAGCGCGGCTGTGACTTTCCCGACGTGCCTCCGATCCCAGGCCGGAGATAGCTGCAGCCGGGCTACGACTTCCCCGACGAACCTTTCGTTTGCCTGATTGCATCCGCCTTATAAAAGAAGGCAATAATGGATCCAGCGATTCTCCCCTTATCCTTTGGTATGGAATATCTCTGTTGCTATAGATATTGGCAGTGCGATAGCAGGAGGCGGTCCGATGTCGAGATGTGAAGGCTCAGGTGGGCCGGTAGGGAATATGAGGCCAAATCAGGGTACAACCCTGCGGGAGGAGTAGTAGGCGGTGCGGGCTGACCGTAGAATAAAGCAATCATCTTCATCAGACCGCATCGGCCGCAGTCATGTCTCGAGATCTCCATAATCATCCGTCATGGAGTGCAAGCCTTTGCCCGCCGACACATTCTTCACGGGAATCTCGGCATCTCGGATCGCCAGTAGGACAAGCCGACGTGTTTTATCAAACCTCGGATGCTCCGGGCAGTTCCCGTAATACGTCTGCTCCCCTTCACAGAATCTGCTCTCCGGCACGCGGTCGGCAGGTGAGGTGGGCATGAAGCCGTGCAGTCGGCCGCCATGCTCCGCCACATGGTACGCGCAAAACGAATAGCAGCGATCGCTCTGCTCCACGTATTTGCGCTGTCCGCGCCCAATGGTCATGCTCTGCTTGTAGGTGCTCTGGCACCAGCGGCCCGTCGCCCAGCTGTCCCAGGTGACGACTCCGTCCGGTTCGTAGTGGTACTTCGTGTGCAGCGTGCAACCTGCCGTCTCCAGATAGCGCTGGACGAAACTCGGCTCCGTGTTGTGCTTGATAAAGACGTTTGCGCCGAAAGCTAGCGTGGCTATCCAGAGGATGATTGTGAGCCGGTCGGCTCTGGCGCGGGTCGGGAGGCCAAGGAGATGCACGATTAAGGCGACGGTGGCGCACAAGAAGGGATACAAGCAGTCCCAGAGGAACGGAAGGTTGTCGTGGTAGATCAGAATGGATAGCTGGACGACTGTGCGACATCCGCCGATTACGCCGGCGAGCCTGCAAAGGAAGAGGGCATTGTGGACGGTAAAGAGGCGGCGGTCGAAGAAGAACATGGCCGTTGCTGTGTCCAGGTGTGTGGAGGAGGTGATGCTCGAGCAGGTGGAGATGTGAGTTTGGTGGAATGCGAGGCTGGCCGTGGATGTAGGCGGGGTTCAGATTGTCTAACCCGCGGACTCGTTTCCCCCCGATCGCGAGGGGGGCAAATGTCGAATAGATTGTTGTGATGCTACGCGGTCTTCCTGTGCGCGTGAAGAGTGCTGCCTAGCGTCCTCACGGTATAGTCCGTAGTCCGCATGGTGGCGTGTAATGAATTACGGGAAGCTAACGATGCGAGGAGCATTGGGTGAAGACAAAGTATATTCTCGGCCTGAGGCAGAAAGTCCGTCTTTCAGGCAATCGCCATGAGGTTGCCTTACTCGCAGGACAGACTACAAAACCGACTTTCATTGTTCTGACTCGCATTTGCTAAATCTTGGAGGCGAGAAGGCTAAGATACAATTACATATAGATTCTTCGCACTGAAATTGGAGACTCATCAGGATGATGCCCCCGTCCCAGCCGCCTTGTTCCCCATCTTACGCTTCTCGTACGCCTGCTTGCGCCCGACCAAGTACCGGAACAAAGTGAGCACGGCAACGACCCTGAGTCCAAAGGCGAGGGGTTCAGCGACTGTGCCTGGCAGGCCCAGGTCTGGCACGAGCGAGGCAGCGGAGCCGCAGACGACGGGCCAGAGCGCCGAATTGCCCGTGCGGTAGATCTGGAAGGGGACGATGATCACCATGAAGATTGCGGTGAGCTTGGTGACGAAGTTCCAGAAGACAGTGAACTTTTCGCTCGTAAAGATTTCGTTCCTCAAGGAGTCCATGGTGCGCGTTGTCTGGCGATGATGGTGTCCTGGATGGGTGATGGCGAGGGAAGGCTAGCAGTCCTGTTCACCCGCTTTGCGACTGGTACGAAGCAGATGAAATAAGCGATTAGACCGGCGGTCCAGAAGCAGCACGTGAGCCGGTTGGCGATATGATGCGGCAGGCGAAAGGCCGGCACGAGCAATGTAGCGGAGACGCACAAGGTGGGCCAGACCATTCCCCGGAGAAGGGGATCGCCGGTGCGGTAGATTTGGATGGGTAAAGCGAGCACCAGGACAACTGCGCAGAACCTGGCGATGCGGAGGAAGACCCGGTCGAGGTTTTCGGCGATCCAGCGGCGGAAGGAAAACATAGAAGTGTATGCTTAGTGTGTGGAAGCCCCAAGCCCCTCGGATGTAACCATACGAGCTGCTGCCGTTCTGAGCAGGCTGTAGTAATGATGAAGTTTAATGTAGCCTGAGGCAGAAAGCCTGCATTGCCTGCCTACCAGACAACATTGAAACAATGTGCTTTTCTGCGCTGCTACTAACGCAATGCACAACTCGATTGCACTGCCTTCAACGAGTATTGACGAATACCCATCGCTACGAAGGCTCGAAAAACAACGAGTCCACTGGCATATAGAAAATCTCAATGTTGAAGAGCTTCGCCCTTGCACCAGGCTGAGGCCGTACGTCCACTCGCCCATCGTTTTCGAGGACACCGAATGCAAACGTAAACGATGCCCTGAACAAATGCCAACATGACCGCAAGAGAGGTGGGCCATCCCATCCTACGCGGCCTCCTTGCCTTCCACACCACCCTTCTCCCTCTCAGCAACTTCCACGTCCCTCACACTCTGGAAATAGCAGGAATAAAACCCTAGTGCAACCACGCACAGCTCGGCAATGAGCGGATAAGCGACAAAGTCCGGAAGGTCCAACTCCGGCACCCGGTAGGCAGCGTGTCCGCATAAGAAAGGCCAGAGGACAGGCGATGTGGTGCGGGAGAGTTGGATGGGTGCGACGAGCGTCACGGAGGCCACGAAGAGCTTTTTGATGAGAAGCCAGTCGAGGGTGACGATGAGCGTTCGGAGGGTGGAGAGCTGGTTGGCGAAGACGTCCATGCTGGCGTAGGTTGGCGATGATGATGATGCGATGAGTAGGCGATTGCGGGGGATGGGGATGGGTAAGATGAGTATGGAGTGGCTGCGCCGATTCTGGCAATGCAGATTAAGTGCCTGCGCTTCTGCTGAACGCAGCGTATCCGCCTGGCCGGTGCTGGGAACAGCAAGTTGCTGCCTTCAAGAGGATGTGATGAGGTGAAGGTTAAAGTCTCAGTCATCCTGAGTCAGAAAGCGTGTAGCACATATCGACCCGGCAATCGGCAATGATAACGTGAGGATGCGTGGGACAGCTTGGATCAGAAGTTGCATATGCCACCCGGCCTCTAAGACGTAAGCTTCCAAAATACAATACCCTTTCTCCCAGCGCCTTCGCTATGTGTCAAGCAGATATCAGGTACGCCCAGGGAACATAGAACTACAGGCTCTGCCTCAAAGCATCGGTCCCCATGCGCATCCGCAACATCCTCGCCGCCAATTCGCTCCTAATCGAGTCAACGGTGGGCGTAGATGCGTTGCGCGAATCCTTCATCATGCTGGCTTGCTCCTTGATCGTCTTCCAAATGTCCAAGTCGGCGAGCACAATTTGGCCGGAGTGGAAGGCGTCGAAGATGTGCTCGTCTGTGGCCGGAGCGGAGGTGTTGGCGAGCAAGGCGTCGTGGGCGGAGGGTTCGGCGATAGAGGCGGCGGGGCTGGTTGCCGTACCCGAGGGGTTGAGGGTTTGCATTTCGATGTCGTGTTGCTCCATCGATCGACGCACGCCTCGCTCCTCCGAGTCTAGATCCTGTGTCGATGGTTGCGTCGCTGGAGCGGCTGGTGCTGTAGTCGTGGTAGTAGGTGCTGCAGCCGTGTTCGTGGACGGAGTCGTGCTCGTGGACGCAGGAGTCGCGCTGCTCGCTTTGTCTTTTAATCTTTTGCGCAAGGTACCAGCAGCGAGCAGTACGAGCTGCAGGACCACAACGAGAATATCTAGCAGCACAAGATGGATCTTGCTGCTCGGTCCCTGCTGGCCGATAAAGTCCATCGCCAGACCACCATGCAGGAATCCTCGAGTCGCTTCTCCCGCGGATGGCGCGGCAAAGTAGATGTGGCAGAACAGACAAATGGCGTTCGTGGTGAAGATGGCACCCACGACTGGTCGGTCTTCGGGTTGTTCAGGGAAGACGGGTGGTTTTGGAGTGAGAAGTAGGAACTGCACGAAGGCGCGGAGGACGAAGCGGAGGAATGAGCAGCTATTTGTTAACGTCAGCCAAGGGTGTTCATCAAAGGAAGGCGTTCCGTACTCCATGTAGTAAATCGCGCTCAACTCGGCGTAGATGATGAGGTCGAGATTGCGGAGCAAGTCGTCGAGCAGATCGCCGCGCTTACGATTGAACGTCTGTCTGTTCTTTTTCCTCCGCTCTGCGAGTTCGGCCGCCGTCGGCGCCGGTTGATATGAGGAGCCATTTGAATCGACAATCGAGGGTGGTGGGCGGGCGATTCGTGATGAGGAGGCTTCATCGTTCATGTCTCGATTCGGATTGCCGGTGGCGATCGCATGGTTCGCGACTCATCTGGGGAATGACTGGGGCTCGGTCGAAGGCTGTATCCAGGATGCTGGGCCCATTTGCAAGGGTGGAAGAGGGAAGGGGGCGCGCGTGTGTGGGTTGAAGATGACGAGTGACGGGAGCTTGCTCGGTTGCGACTTCCGAAATTGATGCGCCAAAAGTCGCGTCCAGCGCGTCTACCGCACCTCATGCGTGCCTCCAACTCCATCTTGTCTCGTTTCACCACATCATCGCCGCCAACATGTCCAACTTCTTCGACATCAGAGCACGACAAGCTGCTGCTGCCGCTGCGGCACAAGCAGGCTCATCCAAGTCATCCGCACCAGCACAAGACAACCGGTTACAGCCATGGGTGGAGAAATAGTACGAGCTCCATGCCCAAATGGACCACAAGAAACCTTGCTAACGTAGGCCCCTCAGCCGCCCCAAATCCCTCGACGATGTCACCGCACAAGACCACACCGTCATCGTCCTCCGCCGCACCCTCCAATCCGCCAACCTCCCCCACATGCTCTTCTACGGCCCCCCGGGAACAGGCAAAACCTCCACCGTCCTCGCGCTCGCCAAACAACTCTACGGCCCGGACCTGATCAAAACCCGCGTCCTCGAACTCAACGCCTCCGATGAGCGCGGCATCAGCATAGTACGAGAGAAGGTCAAAGACTTCGCGCGCATGCAACTCTCCAACCCGCCTTCCGGCCCCGCAGGAATAGAGTACCGAAAGAAGTACCCCTGCCCGCCCTACAAAATCATTGTCCTGGACGAAGCGGATAGCATGACGCAAGATGCGCAATCGGCTCTGCGCCGCACGATGGAGACATACAGCAAGATCACGCGCTTCTGTCTCGTTTGCAACTACGTCACGCGCATCATTGACCCGCTCGCCTCAAGGTGCAGCAAATTCCGCTTCAAATCGCTGGACGAGGCGAATGCGGGCAAGCGGTTGGAGGATATTGCGAAGCTGGAGAACGTGGCGCTGGAAGAGGGTGTGGTGCCGACGTTGCTGCGCTGCAGCGAGGGTGATTTGAGAAAGGCAATTACATTTCTGCAGTCGGCGGCGAGGCTGGTGGGGGCTGTGCAGGCTGGGTCAGGCGCGGAAAAGAAGAGAAAACGAGCGAATATCGAGGACGATTCGGACGATGGGGAGTCGATGGATGTCGACAGCGATGCGCCGCCCGCGGCCACAGGAGGGCAGGCGGTCACGGTTCGCAGTATTGAGGAGATCGCCGGCGTCATTCCCAACGCTACGATCGACAATCTCACCACTGCCATGAGGCCTTCCTCAAAGGGCACGGTCTATTCGCGCGTGTCGAAAGCGGTGCAAGATCTCGTCGCCGAGGGCTGGTCTGCTACACAGGTCGTCTCGCAGTTGTACGACGTGATTGTGATTGGCGACGAGGCCGTGGGAGATTTTCAGAAGAGCAAGATTGTACTGTGCTTTTCGGAGACGGACAAGAGGCTGGTGGATGGGAGTGATGAGCACCTGACCATTCTGGACTTGTGTTTGCAGATTGCTGGGATATTGGGGGCGAAGTGAGGGGTTTTGTGTGAAATTCACCTTCATTACGAATCGCGCCTCAAGGACCGCTCGGTGGCCCACTCGACTACAACGTGGTCGCTGCAAGACCAGATCACAGCTCCTCAGAAATGCCACGCACGGCCATTTGCATGGACACAAGCAAGAATTGAACAAGGAAGCACCGCTCAGCCATGCTCATCCTCCGTTAAGCCAGGGCAGCCCTCCATCTCAGCATCCGGGTAGCGAAACTTACACCAGAAGCAATAGCGATACTTCTCCCGCAGTTCCTTGGTGATTCTTTCCAGCTTTTCTGCGAAGCTGAGAGCCTCGAATTCCTCGAGTTCGGGATCAGCGTCTTCCAGCTCCTCCACCCTCTTGTCGAAGACGCTCTCATCTTCGTCGTCGTCGTTGTCGTTGCGGGTAGACAGTGAGTTGTTGAGGTCGTAGCGCATCTTCCGATCCCGTTCGCGCTCTAGTCGTTGGCGGACAAGGGGACGGTACAGGATATTCACGCCACGTAGTCGACGCTTCTTCGCTCCATGACCAGTCGTCGTCGTGGGCACATCGTCGCCTTCGCCCTCCTTCTCATCCTCCCCCAAACCCTCCAAAACCCTCATAGCCCCCCACACCAACCCCTCCGCCCTCCTCTCCTCCCTCTCCCCCGCCCGCCTCACCCTAAACTCCTCCACCCCCACCTTCGCCCTTTTCTCCCCACCACCCGCGCCAGCCTCCTCCGCCGCTTCCCTAACCTTGCGCTTCTTCTCACTATCCATCCCAATCCCGCCTCGATCCCCTTTAACCTCCAACTCAATCGGCCGGGTGCGCGCGCCCTCCGTCTTCCCCAAACCGCCGCCTTTGAAGCCCATGCGCGCCAGCATTTGCGCGCCTCTGTTGCTGCTGTCTATTGAAGTTGCGAGGCCGGTTTCCAGATTGGCCTGGGCCTGGGCTTCGAGTTCTGCTTTGGAGAGGGGCAGGCTACGTGCTGCGGCTTCCTTTTTGAGGCGCGCGGTGCGTTGGAGAGAGGTTTCTTTGGGTGGTGCTGGTGTTGTGGTGTCGGCGAAGGTCATGGAGAGGTAGTCGTCTTCCTCTTCTTCATTTCCTGGAGTTGATGCGGCCATGCTGGATGAGGTGCTTGTGCTTTTGAGTTTTACTGCGACTCTAGTTGGTAAGGGAGTGGCAACGGTGAAGCCTCCGGTTGTGTCGACTTCGTTCGCGAGTCCCCGGCGCTGCCTCGTTCGGACATTGGCTACGCAGGGGCTATGTTGCTTTGATCAATGTGTTGTCAAGGCGGAGGTGGTGTCGGAGCCGTTCCGCCTCCTATTTAGGTGCATTATCGACCCTCACACACCAAAAGGTAGCAAATTGCCTGTTTTAGGCAGACTTAGCACAGCTTTACTGCCCCTCTGATTAGATAATCGTCGGTAAATTCCCCGGATGGCGTCAATGGCAACCAGAGCTCGGATGCTCGGGCGGTCACAGATTTATAATGTCCCGTCTCTATTTACATTCGAGCTGTTCCTCAGTCCTTTCCCTTACAAATTTAGATCTGATTCTATCTCTTCCAACACTCCTCCCAGACTTCCCATCGCAGTATTCCCTCCTACCAACCCTCCAAAAGCTCTCTCACAATGGCACCCAAGGTAGCAATTGTCTACGTAAGTCTAAACGCCCAATGCCCAATGGCCCCTCCCCGCCAACGAGTCCAATGCTCAATGCCCACCCCTCCCTAGTACTCGATGTACGGGCACATCAAGACCCTCGCCGAAGCCGAAGCCAAAGGCATCCGCGAAGCCGGCGGCCAAGTCGACCTCTACCAGCTCCCCGAAACCCTGCCAACGGAAGTGCTCGAGAAGATGCACGCCCCCGCGAAAGACGCCGCCGTCCCCACGCTCGACGACCCACAGAAGCTGCTCGAGTACGACGCCTTCCTCTTCGGCATCCCCACGCGTTACGGCAACTTCCCCGGGCAGTGGAAGGCCTTCTGGGACAAGACGGGCGGCATCTGGCAGACCGGCGGCTTCTGGGGCAAGTTTGCGGGCTTGTTTGTCGGTTCCGCGACCATGGGCGGCGGGCAGGAGAGCACTGCTCTTGCGGCCATGTCGACCCTCACGCATCATGGGTTGATCTTTGTGCCGTTGGGGTACAAAACTACCTTTGCCTTGCTGGGTGATCTTTCGGAAGTGCGCGGAGGTAGCCCTTGGGGTGCCGGCACTTTCTCGGTGAGTTCATTCGCCTCTCCACCGAACATTCCGAGCTGCTTGCTGACAGATCTTACTCTTTCAGGGCGGTGATGGCTCTCGTCAGCCTTCCGCAAAGGAACTCGAGCTCGCTACCGAGCAAGGCCGGTCATTCTGGGGTCACGTCTCGAAGCACAACTTCGCGTGACTAGATGGCAGTGCCGCTGGAAAGCCAAACGGGGAGGGGGAGACGAAGCAGGAGGCGAATAAGGCCGAGCCCGCCGCGGCGGCGCCGGCCACTTCTCAACCGGTTGCACAACAGCAGAAGCCTGCGACGAGCACTCCTGCTGCTGCTGCACCCGCTGCTGCGAATCAGGAAGATGAGAGTAGTAAAGGACCGTGTGGTTTGCCTTTCAAATGTAGCGTGTCTTAGAACTAGACATTGCTCGGATGGATTGGTGAATACTAGACACTTTTAATGCTCCAGTTGTCTTGACGGTCATGCTCTCCACTGCCCACATCAACGACTATTCATCTTGCTGATGGCCTCCTTCTGCGCCGCCCGATCCCTCTCCGCCTCGCTCAGCGGCTGTATACTCCTCAAATCCCCCACCACATCCCTCGCCTTCCCAAAGTACACCTCCTGCAGCAAGTTGCGCATCCGCGTCTCCATATCCTCCACCATCCGCCCAATATTGACAATATGCCCCTGCTCGACCTCCGCCTCCCGCAGCCCACTCAAAGGCAACTCCTGCTGCGTCTGCCGCGTCAGATTCCCCGCCAGCTCCAACTGATCCACCTCCTTCGACCGCAACGCGAGATCCAAAATCACCGTCGATGTAAGCTTGTACTGCGCCGAACGCTTCGACCCCGACTCCCCCACCTCCAACACATGAATACTATCCCAGCCTCCCTTCCCGCTCCCAGCACTCCCCGCGCTCTTCTTAAACAACACCACGCCCGCGAACCCCTCGTCCAGCGCCCACAAATACGCAGAACTCACGCCCCCCTCATAATACAGCTCGCGATAAACGTCCACGCCAGCATTCAAACTCTCCTCCATGCGCCGCACACGGCCATGCGGAATCAGCTCCGCCGCGTCGTCGGCGTCAATCGCCGGCTCGAACTCGTTGCTCCACGGTGAGCGGTAGCTGTTGCCGTCGCGGTTGTAGTCGCAGCACAGGTAGTCGCGGCCGGATTTGCGGCAGCGGGCGGAGGTGAGGGCGACGTCGACGGAGGAGAGCAGGTCTTCTTCTAGCTCGGGGCGGAGGGAGATGATGCCTGTGAGGTTTTGTTGGGTGGAGGAGGGCGGGAGGCGGCGGAGGAGGTCGCTGGTGGGGGATGGTTAGATGGTTGGTAGGCCTCGCGGATTGAGGATGGGGGACTTACAGGGCTGCATCGAAGGGGTCGGCCATGATTGTGTGGTTGTTGTGTAGTAGTGCAGCGGAAAGGACAGTGTGGTGGGGGGCTGGCTACTGTGTGAGGTGTGCAGGCTGCATCAATGCTCTCGTCTGACGAATCCCTGGCCAATGCGCCAGGCGTTTCGGCCGCACCCGAAACTCTCCCCGTCCTCCAGCCTTATGCAACTCCCTTTGAACGAGTGATGATGCAAAATGTGTCAACGTCTCGGATATGTCCTTGGCATAATCGCTGAAAAAATGTAGATTACATGCCCATCAACATCTCATGCATCAGTCTCGCTCACTTTTCCCTGTGACTACCCACGACCACCCATAGCAGCCACTCCAACCTCCTCCGAGACATTCCTCATACCTTGCGGAGACTCCCCAAACCCCCTCGCCTTCAAAACATCCGACGCAACTCCAATAGCCTCACCCGGCATCCCCGCCATCCTCGCAACCTTTAGCGCATGCGAAGTCCGATTAACCCCCGGCCTCAGACGATGCAAAAACGCCCACCCGCCATCCCGCTCCTCGGCAAGATCCGTACAATAGCAGCTCAAATCGTCAAAGTCGACCGTCATATCCGCCAAAGCGTGGAAGTGCGTGGCAAACAGCGTCCGACACTTGTTGACATGGTGGATCTGGTGCAGACAGGCGTAGCTAACGGCCAGACCGTCTTCGGGCGTCGTGCCGCGCCCGACTTCGTCCATGATGACGAACGAGCGCGGCGTGGCGCGTTTGAGGATCTCGGCTGTTTCCATCATTTCCACCATGAATGTCGACTGGTCTTGGTAGAGGTTGTCCGCCGAGCCGACGCGGCTGAAGATTTTGTCGACGAGGCCGATGCGTGCATATTCGGCGGGGACGAAGCAGCCTGTTTGCGCGAGGATGGTAATGAGCGCGTTCTGGCGGAGGTAGGTGCTTTTGCCGCCCATGTTGGGGCCGGTGAGGAGGTAGATGCGTTCGGAGTCGCCTACGAAGCAGTCGTTGGAGGTGAAGGGGCGGCCTTGCTCTTTGAGGCCGATGTCGACGGTGGGGTGTCGGCCGCCTATGATGTGGTGGGAGGTGGTGTTGTCTACTTCCGGTCGGGTCAGGTTGCGTTCTTTTGCGACGATGGCTGACGAGCAGGCCACGTCGAGTTCGTCCAGGACTGCAGCGTTTCGTCTGAGCTTGACGATATTTTGGATGACTTGAGCGCGGAGCTTGCTAAACATTCGTTCCTCTTCGGTTCTGATGCGGGCTTTGGCGCCGTCGATTCGATCTCCGAGCGCGGTCAGTTCTGCGAAATGGAAGGTACGGATGGTCTTCGTCGACGACACGTTTTGTACACCAGGCAGACTGGAGATATCGATCTTGTGGACATCTTTGCCCTTGATTCGACAGGTGTGCCCATACCTCAAGCTCCATTGAAAGTATACATCTGTGTTGAACTGTGTCCGGAGTTGAAGCAACAGCTGGTGCTTGTCCTTACGCAGCTCGTCTAATTGACGGTGAGTGATTCCCAGGGCGGACGAAGCGTTGCGCCGCATGATCCAGATGTCTTGCGAGTCAAGCTCGGGGGAGTCTGCGGACAGCGGGGGCTTTGATATCGAGGCTCGCCTTGTAAGTTGTGGCGCTTTCTCCCCAGCGGCATCCGCTTCCATCACTTCTTCGGTCATTTCCTCAGCCTCTTCACGGCCAGCGTCCTCATTGTTATGCTTGCGGGTAAGGCCTTCTTCGTCAATGGCCGTTAGAATGGCCTTGGCCAGTTTATTCGGACCTTCGAGGTCCAGACGTTCGAGAACATCCCACAAACACCCCTTGTCGGAGGGTGCGTCTTCATTCGACCGTTGACCAGCCAAGATGTGGTCATGCAGAATTTCAGACATCTGACTCATGACTTCGACGGTCCTCGCCAACGCCAGAAGATCGTCTGCGTCCCCTCGATTGATGGAAAATCGTTGCAAGAGTCGAAAGGTATCTGCTGTCCTTTCCAACAAAGCCGTGACATCTTCACGCAGAGCGTCGTGCGAAAGCATCTCGTCGACGAGGTCTAAGCGGTTGTTGATGACAGAGAGCGACATTGACGGCGAAGTGATACGCTGATTCAACAACCGTGCTCCAGACCTCGTGACTGTGCGTCTGATTGCATGCAAAAGGCTTCCTTTGAAGCTGCCATCGCGAATCAGGCTTTTGATCTCCAGTCCACGAAGGCTTTGCTTGTCGATGGCCATGAAATCGTTGTCCGATCGGCGAACAGGCGGCTGCAGTTGGACACTTTCATCGTGCAGCTTGTCTCGGACGTAATCCAAGACGATATTGCCCGCCGCTAGCTCTTGCGCAGTGAAGTGCGGGATGTCCTCCGCGGAGACGGGCTTCTCAAGCATGGAAGCCCACTCGGCAACGGACGACGCTGCCTGAGAAGGCCGGTGGAATTGAAATACCCATCCGATCTCCCCCAATAACTTCTGAAGCGCAATTTGGTCGGCCGATTCCATCGATGAATGAAACACAATCTCCCTGGGTGCAATCCGCGCCACGAGAGACGGCAGCGTGGCAAGATCGCTGGTTTGAACAAAGAAGTCGCCGCTCGATAGATCCAACCAACTCACGCCCACTTTTGTCGTCCGCCTGTACTTGTCGTGCGCTTCACTCGAAGCAGAGGCTGACGCGGACGACACTAGGCCATCAATATGAATGCCCAGTAAGTAGCTGTTCTCGTACGGCTCGATGAAGTCCTGATCAACCAGCGTGCCCTTGGTCAAGATCCTCTTCACAGGCCGATCATACCGAAGCGGCTCGTCTTCAGCAGAGACTTTGACTTGGTCGGCGATTGCCACTTTGAGATTGTGGTCTTGGACCAGAATCCGGGTGTACTTGTCGAGCTGTTCGATCTTGAATCCGGCCATCGGAATAGGATTGTCTTTGTTTCCCTTTGCGGATGGCTTCAGTCCAAGCAGCGGAGCATACTTTGGGACATGCTCGAAGTAGAGTTCGTAGAAGTCGCCGATGCGGGTCAACAAGACGCAATCTGGGTATTTGCGCATATTGTTGTAGTGTTGTTGGAAGGCCGGGGGTAAGCGTCTGGTTTGCACGTCGTTGGCTGGCTCATTGCTGGCCCCATCCTTTGGATTCTCTGAAAGAGGAGGCAGGCCCCCTTGAGGGAGATCCTTGAGCTTGACCACCGTCTTTCTCTTGGCGCCTCGCGTGAGGATCGTTGGGCCGAAGGCGGATATCGCACGAAGTTGCCATGATGGTCGAAATAGTACTGTTACAATATTCCTACATGTCGCCGGTCTGCATACGCTCCTGAGGCTCATGAGAGCGCTCGGGAAGGTGTGACCGAGTGTCAAGGAACTTGATTGTCGAAATCATGGATGTTCTGTGCCAAATGTCGTTTTGTCGCTTTTGTCGGGATTATCAGGAAATACGAAGTCCATTGCAAGAGAAGCGTAGGTAGTAATACCGTTTGACATTGAATGGCCAGTCGCTGGAGTGAAGCTCCGGAAGGGGATGTCAGCCCGCGGGGCTTGGCGTGAAGTGTCAAAGCTCGGACGGATTTGCAGCTCAAATTCACCTCGTCTTCCATTCCATTTGCACACCGCACAGTTCATCGACACCCTCTTCCACTCATCATGTTCACAAAGCGATCACTCTCGACCCTCTCGGCGTACGAGCGGCAAGCTCTGCGACTCCAATGGCTCCGCAGCGGCAAGTGTCACCGATGCTTCCACGCCTCCCTGCGTACGAGGGCCGAGGAAGCAGCAGAAGCTGAAGGCAAGGCTAGGAAGACGCGCGTGAATGGTGAGATGACCGTCTAGTACATCCACACAATCGCGAGTGACTAACTTGTACCTTCAGCTCCGAAACGCGGGCCATCGAGGCAGCAACGGGCGGCAATGGTCTCCGAGGAAGTGAAGATGCTGCAGCGCGACCTCCCCAAGTCCGAAGCGGACTCCAATACGCCACAGCCTTCTGGCGCGAGTAAGGAGGTCAATTCCGAAGCAGTGGGCAAGAGCGCACGTGGTGGGCAGATGGGTCAAAATGACAGCCCTACGCAAGAGGGGCCTTACGCGCAAGGCAGCGACCCCAACGTGCGAAACGGCGTAAAGGTTACGGGGCGTTCAAGCGCAGCCAAGGGCACGAGTCGGCCGGTCAACGTGGAACATGCCGATGAGAAGAGAGGCCATGGCATACAAGAACCTGTGCAGAGTGCAGACACAACCCTCGCTGATCAGCACATACTCGATCCGGAGTCGAGCATCAATCTCGAGGTGGAACCCAACTTTAGACCACTCTACAAACGCGACGCATCGACCATCGTCGCCAACAACTTCGAGGGTGTCATTGAAGAGCATTTGAGTGCAGTGTCGGACGCCGGGATCAGCGAAGATAACCGCGCAACGAGTCAGCTTGCTCGAAAACTATGGAGCAAGCAATTCGTCCGCTTCGAGTCGCCCGACGAAAAAGCCGAGACGCTGGAGATGGTGAAACGAATGATGCCTAAGAGAAAAGATTCGGCCGTCAAGAAACCTTCTTTCCAGCCGCTTCCCGAGAAGCTCAGGAACGGGTTGATCGAGCAGATGATTGCGGGGAGATACCACCAAGAAGAGTTGCTGAACGGCAAAAAGGTGTTTCAGCAATCTGTACTGAACAACATCGCCCGTGCGACTACGCTGAATGGGACGTACCTTCGCGCGGATGGAGACCGGTTGATGGCGAAGGTGAGGAGTCTGTTGCCAGCAGCAAGGACTGCAAAGGCGCCGCCCCCGCCGCCGCAACAGAAGGCTCAAGTGTAAAGAGTAGACAACCACAAGATATCATTTAGCACAGCACATCGCCACTGTATCGACGAAATAGTTGCATATCGAATGCGAGATCGTCACATTTCGCAATGCTTGAGCACTGACCACGGCTCGGGATCGCGTGAACTTAGGTAATTACTTCGCGTCACCCGCGTCTCAAAGTAAACACTCTTTACTCCAGAGCAGCATACCTCTTACCGCACGCATATCCCACTAAGGTACGATTCCTTATTCACAAAGTACGACCGCACCAAAAAGAATGTCTCCTAGGCGTTTGCGTTCCGCAAAGGACGCGCCAAAAATGCCAACCGCCCTCGGGCCTCGAACCGCGGGAGACGCAGCTAGCAAGCTGCATCGGACTCCGGTCTCCAATGGATCGCTGGGAACGAAGACTGCCGATAAACGTAAACAGACGGCGGATGGAATTTCTGGAGGTCGACCATCCCGTGGTGTAGGAAATTCGCAGGCGCGAGACCTGGCGGAGCAATCGTTGAAGGACGAGGAGCATCTCGCACCGCCTGCAGCCAAAAAGCGAAAGTCGCAGGAAGCACCCCCTGACGTATGCCGCGAGATCCTGCGCAACCCCGGTGCCTCGAACGAAATGTTAGTCATGGCGGCCACTCATAGAAGGGTCAAGAACACCATGGACATGGTGCACCAGGTTGGCAAAGACGTCCGTGAACTCCACTCGAGTCAGGCCCAAAGCTTCGAGGATTTGCTCGGCAACATCACAGACCATATCGACAGTGTTCGAGAGCAAGTGGCTGAGAAGGCGGATATTGAAGAGACGTCGGAACTCATAATTGACAGATTGCAACGCATTGAGGCCAGGATTCAGCGAGTGGAGGACGTGCAACGCGTGAATTTCGTCGATTTGTTTGAGACTTTGCATGAGTTGAAGGAAGAAATCAGGGATCGCTCACACGGGCCCGCCGTTCAAGTCTACTATGGTGTACCTCATCCTTATGCTATTATGCCGCCACGATGAGCGGCGCCCGACGCTATACACCAGGCACAGAACGCATCCTACGGATTCCAGGCATACCAAGGATATCATTAGGCACAGAGAGCAAGACAGCTACGAATGCGAGTAGATTGGGAAGATGTATTCGGAACGATTTGTACCATCTGCACCGGGCTGCATTCGTTGACGCCCTACCTCGGCCCCAAGAATGAAGAAACACTGAATCAGATCAGTAAAAGCCAGCTTTCTGATACCATTGTCTCGACAAAGTCAATATCCGTCATATACTTCGTGAACGACAGTTCGGCGCAGTTTGGTTGCGCATACCGTTAGCCGTCGTCGGGAATATTGCCAGACGCGCACTGACCACCACGGCGAGGCTAGGTGAACTTACATCGCGTCGCGCAGCCTGATGTAAACATTCGCACCTACACTTGTCTACCTCGCACGCACACACACACACACTCTCTCTCTCTCTCTGTGCATTTAATCTATTTAGTCTCAATGGCCATTGGTTTCGGGAGAAACTCGTTAGTAACGGCAAGAATGTCGAGCTCTCAACTGCGTCCCAATGCGAACGCATCAACCCCTCTCCCTCGCATTCCGCTCACGAATGGAGCGCTGGCAACGGCGACTGCTGGTAAACGCGCGGCAGAAGACGACCTCAATTCTGCAGGAAAGAAGCAGAAACCACTGGACACATTGTCCAGCGACCCTGTTGCTAGCTCTACAGGCTACGATTTCGAGTTTTCCGAAGCCGATGAGTCGGCTGGTACTCCGGACTCGGTAGACGAAAACGAAGACAACGCCCCATGCGACGAGAACTGCCGATGCAACGCGCCATACGTATCGTGCGACATGCCTTACACGGGGGGATCTTTTTTCGATTTCCACGACGCAAGAAAACAACGTCTAGTCGACATGCTTGATGCTATCGATGCGAGCGAATGTCGGCTGCCGCCCAAAGGTCCGCTACCGCCGCCTCAAGACGACGCAGACGATGAGTACGACGAGGACGACGATGAAGACCTCCCTGTTGTCGTGAACACGGAACTTTTCAACCGGACGGCGCTCAAGCCCAGTACGCTGGCCCAAGCCCGCGATCCCAACGCAGATCCCGTTCGAGTGGGATTGAGCCGCATCGAGGATAAGGTAAGTTGGATTTGGGGGTACATAGTCGACAACGAAGACCATGAGGAATTGAGGGACAGGATCGAACCGAAACTGAATATACTCATGGGAGACATCGCGGAATTGAGGAACAAGATCGTGCCAAGGCTGGTTACACTTACGGTAGACATCGCGGAATTGAGGAAGAGGATTGTGCCGAGACTGGATCTACTCACGGGGACGGTGGAAATGACCAAGGCACAGCTAAACCGCGTCGAAGAATCGATGAAGACCTTCCAAGACGAGCAGCGCAAGAACTGGGGGCTTTTGTTTGAAGGCATGAAGAGTCTGGACGAGCGAGTCATGCATCGCCTTCCCATCGCGAGCCATCATCACCATCCCGGACCTTACTTTCATGAAGCCGCGCCGGGCGTGCAAGGCCCGCTGCCTGTTCACCACAATAGATTCGCGCCTCAACATGCATACCATCACGGATCCCATCCCGCACAGCAAATGCCGCCGCACATGACACCGCAAATCCATTACCAAGTACCGCAGGCACAGCACGCACAGCCACAACCTGTGCAACAGCCCCAACCACAACCGGAGGCACGTCTTTCTTGAATGCAGATTTAATAAGGATACTGTACACCCCGCGTTGAGCTGGACTGATCGACACGTCCACCGTCATTCGTGGAACCATGACGCATTGCCATCCAACCAAGATTTCAGCAAGCTTAGCCAAGGTTTCGATGAAGACGAACCTCACGCGCTTTCACGTGGTCGTGCAATCTCGATGCAAGGGTTCATTGGATGACAGAGCTGAGAGTGACGACATACAATGCAATCACCTGCAATTCACTTCTTCTCATCAACACTATTTCCATTCAATCCATCTCGCCTTATCACACTCAACTCCGATCAACAACAGACATACCAATCACTCAAATCCATCACAATGCCTCCCGTACGCCGCCACCTCAACTGATTCCGTCCTATTCTTCGTAACTGATCCCCAAATAGAAAGAACACACCGACCTCAGCGACGAAGACAAGAAGATCCTCGAAGACGCGCACAAGAACCGCGACAATCCCGAGCATCCCGCGCACGAGAAGCATCCGAAGGTGAGTCGCATCCATCCCAGCCATCCTGGCCATCTAAGGTGTCGTAGGCCGTCTTACTAACGGTGGCGAATAGCATGGAGAATTCCTAAAGAGCATCCCGAAGCGGCTCGGCGGTGCTGCGATTTTCGGCGCCGGGGCGACGGCGGGCGCGGATGCGGTGCAAGGGATGCTTGGGGGTTGATGAATGTGATGCTGCTTCACTGAGGGGGAAATAGTCTGAAAAATATTGTGTGTGCTTCAATCGTTCTTGTCCCCCTCCAACGTGTACCTTACTTTTTACACATGATGGTGAGCACGTGGGCATGCTACGTCATTGGCTTGATCGATCACTCAGAGTGGCTCTGCCTTCTACGGTCGAATCTCCGCAAGACGTGCAATCTCTCCGCCGTGCTTGCTTATCTCCCGGCCATGAGCGTGTACCCTCCATCAACGGCCACAGTTTGTCCATTGAGGTACTGTACATTCACATCAGCACATGCCTCGACACCCCATGCTATCCGCAACACATCAACTCACCTGATTTGTCACTGTAAACAGAATCGCACCCGCCATGTCTCGATCGTGTCCGGGGCGGTCGGCAGGCACCTTGCCCTCGAACTTCTCCTTTGGCACGTGCGACTTTTGGTTGGCGCCGCTGTCGCCGGCTGTCATTTCGGACGGGAAGACACCTGGGTGATGTCAATACAGAACGTAGCTGATTTCGAATGGTTGGGGATGCCTTACCCGGCGCGATGCTGTTGACTCTGACTTTGAGGCCATTGATCTGGATCTCTTGCGCTAGCATGCGGGTGAGATGGATCTCCGCTGCCTTGCTGTGGAAAGAGTCAGCCCACGTGCACGTCAGACCGCATTTGACAACCGAAACATTCCCAACATACCTGGCGTTGTACTGCGGATGGTGCTGCGAGGTTTTGACCTCACCCGAGATGCTAGTGATATTGGTCACGCATGCGGACCAACCGCGATTCACCTCCGTCGACTTCTGCAGCAGCGGCAAAAAGCACATGGTCGTAAAGTAGCACTGCGTGACATTCGTGCGGTACACATCATCCCAATCCTGGAAAGTCGCCTCCTCGTTCTCAAACAAGTTCTTCTTCATCTCCTCCGCCGAGCTGGCCTCGGTCTGGAAGGTCTTGGTCGAGATGCCGGCGTTGTTGATTAGGATGTCGAGACACTTTTCCTTGGACGCGATCTCCTCGTACATTTTGGCGATTTCGTCTTTTTTCGTGATGTCGCAGGTGATGGGGATGATTTGGCCGCGGATGCCTTGGCCGTAGGTGTGCGCCACTTTGTCCAGCTTCTCCCGTGTGCGGCCGCAGATGTACACTTTGGCGCCGTTGACGGCTAGGGCTTGGGTAGCCATGAGCCCGATTCCGGTGCCGGCTCCTGAGATGTTTGTCAGTCTGAAAGCCTCATATTCATACCATTGAAGGGAGACTTTCCCGTTACAAGGGCTATTTTCCCCGAAACATTGAAGACGCGGGATAGCTCGAACTCGGGATTGTTGTGGTGGCTGGCATCGTCTGAAGACATGTTGTATTCGGCCTTTGCAGGTGAGCAAGTAGCAAATTGCCTATTCAATTGTCGTAGTCGAAGTGTAGAGTTGCACTGAATGACTGGTCCTCTGATTGACGTAATGTGTCTTGCAATTGGCGTCGTCTTTCCTGTACGTTCAATGCAGCGAGAAATGTGTGAGGTCAAGAGGGAAGCAGAAGGTGTTTTGGTTATAAACATTGTACTTGAAGGTGAAGTGGAAGTCGACCTCGTGGATGTAGTGTTGTCGTCGTCCCGAGATCGTCATGGTCGCATCATCATCATGCAAAGTTTCGGTGGAGCACTTGGATGCTTTTGGACGGGTACCTGCAGGTTCGCGCAGAACGTGGACCCCGTCGACAACGACAGATGAGTCTATAACTGTACCTTGTTCTTCCATTCGATCGACTTGACAAAGCATTACCAGACGGCTCACGGACATTTACTTGCTGGATACGCGATGTACGGATGCATCGATACGCCGTCTACCGCGCGGAGACTCAGCCTTGCCCTCGTCTCCACCCACGCCATGCCACATTCGGCCGAACGTATTCCCCGCCAAAGGCTTGGGGCGCATGAATCGTGGAGTATATAAGATGATGGGACTTCCTTGATCTGCTGCAGATGTTCACATCGCTAGTCTTTGCATTCATTAGATCTCTCCTGACGCGGTGTGCGAAGTTCAACCACAATGTCGTCCGTACCGCACGGCTATGTTGACCCCAACTTCCCCAACCCCATGGGTCCCAATGACGCGACGATTATCATCTATGGGTAGGCGTACACATCACCACCGTACAGAGCAACCACCTGACAACAACCACCAGGTACCGTCCATCCCTCGCCCTCGCCGCCCTAGCAATCGCGCTCTTCTTCCTCGCCCTCCTCGCCCACCTCTACCTCCTCCTCCGCCACCGCACCTGGTACTTCAGCACCATGCTCGTCGGCACGACCATGGAAGTTGTCGGCTACGTCTTCCGCCTGCTCTCCAGCCAGCAGGACCCCTACTCCGTCCCCTGGTTCGTGGTGCAGTACTTCTTCATCGTCGTCGCGCCCGTCTTCTTCTCCGCCGCCATCTACACCGTCGTGAGCGTGCTCATCAACGCGTACGGGAGGGAGTATGCACCGCTGCCGCCGCGCGCGATTCTGGGGATTTTCATCACGTGTGATGTTGTTGCGACGATTACGCAGATTGCTGGCGCGGCGCTGATTGGGGTTGCGTATTCGAATGGGGAGGATCCGACAACGCCGAACCATATTCTGCTCGCGGGATTGGCGTTCCAGGTCTTCACATTTGCCGTCTTTCTCGTGGTCTTGGTCTGGACTCTGTGGAGGGCTCGCCGCAGTTCGGTCAACGTCAGTCGGACTTTCCTCGGTGCGTTGGTTGTTGCCACGCTCGCCGTCTACCTTCGAACATGCTTCCGACTTGCCGAGACGGCGCAGGGCTTGGAGCACTACTTGTCGACCCACGAAGTCTTCTTTGGATGTCTCGAGTTTGCTCCGATCGTGGTTTCCGTGTACGCATTCACGTATTGGCATCCTGGGGGGTGGCTAGGTGCATCGCTGAAGGGCCGGACAATTGGGGATGCTGACGTTTTGGAGGACAGCGGTCCCGGGAAGCTTGCACCTTGAGCTCCTCAAGTACGGTAATCCCACAGGTATCCCAAATCAACCTGCCCAAACGTGGCAGGAAAAGAAAGCAGCGGCGTGATCTTGGGATCCTGCAGCAAGAATAGATAATGCACAATCGCCATGCACTCCGCCCTCGCGCGCCGCGTCATCCACCACTGATCCAGGCGTCCGAGAAGCGCAAACCAGTAAGACACGAGCAGCAAAGTCCTCGGATCCTTTTGCAGGAATAGCGGGCGGATCTCCACCCACACTCGCCCGCCGAAAGCCATGTATTTGCAGAAATTGCAGATCTTGCCGTCGAGGCGTAGCAGCGGGGTGAGCAGGCGGACCAGATGGTAGTAGTCGTTATTGCTGCAATTAGAATTCTCGCGCAGCTCGCACAGGTCGACGAATGCGGGAGGTAGCCCATCGACTCCGGCTTGGCGACTATCGCTGAACGACCTCTTCCGATCATCGCTAGCCAGGATGACAGCCATCCACGCCGACTCTGACAGCGCTGCGGGAAAGAGCTTCGTCACCGCTTTGAAGCCACCCGTGGCCGCGAGCGGATTGATGGCTTGCTGGAACGTCTCGTCATCTTGACCCGTGTACGCATCGAGCGGTAGGTCGTCTTCGAGGGCAAAAGTGAAGATGATAGAGAGGAACGCAGCAGCGACGGTTGCGTCGAAATCCGGCTTGATGGAGTCGGATGAGTAGCTGTCCAGTGCTTGGCGGTAGAGCTGCAGCCCTTTTTGCCAATGTACAACTTCGGCGGTGGAGAACTGCTCCGAAAGCACGGCATGAGAGGCAGAGGTGTGCAGTCGTTTCAGATGTGCGGCAGACACCGCTAGACACATATGCATCAGATAGGGATGCTCCCAGGCCTTGCGGGCGACGATGGAATGGAACACCGCGCTCGACTGCACCTGGCCCAAGGTCGCAGCGGTATGGTTTTGGAAGTGCTGGAGAATGCGTAGAGTGCCAATGGACGTCGATTTGCCAGAGGATAGTGATAACCCGAATATCTCACCCAAATCCCCGACCGCGGTATCAACAGCCATGGTGTAGACGTTCATGGTAGGGGAAGCTACACTGTACCCCTCGTCGGACTGCAGATCCGGCGATGCGCCCTGCTGCAGGGGATAGATGCATGCTAAGCCGTTCTTGCTGCATTTGCCGCAGCTTGGTCGGTCCTCGTCGCACTGCCAAAGTTAGCATAGTGTAGCCGTGGGAGACCAAAGGACTCACTCGTATCCGCCTTTGCTTGCAGTACACGCAGCCTGTTCGCGACTTCTTGTGTGTTCTGCGAGACTGGAACGTCTTTTCTTTCGGACGGCCTGAAGAGTCCGACAGGACGACTTTGAAGACAGTCTGCATGGCGCGAGAAGGGAAGAGTGCTCACGCACTTGCTGGGTGATGGGCGTGTTGATGGGTCTGGGCGGTCATTTTCATTACAGGCCGTGCATCAATGCCATGGTGCCTGCACAGTGTGGCGAAGTGCAGCGATCATGGCGATCGGAAGTCGATGGTGTTCAATGCCGAGCTAGAGGTCTGCAGTCAAGCACTCAGCTCTTGGCCCGAATACGCTGTTGCCTCATGGGGACGAATAAGTGGAGACGCATGCAAGATCGAGGAAAGGCTGCCGGCATATCGTCGACAGGCAGCCCAGACAAGAGTTACTGGTCTGCGATACTATTTCTATCGTTGATGTCTTATTGACGCAATTAATCACTATTAGAACCGCGTACTCCAATACGTCTTACAGAAACAAAGGCTCAAGTTGTACACACTACCCGGCCCACATCTCATCCATCATGAACTCCCCGACTGCTGTGCACTTTTCAAATGCCACTCCATCACCTTCTCGAAGATGCCCTTGCCACCAGTCTCAATCACATCTCCATGGCAAGGAATCAATCGATCGAAGTCCCACTTGGCAATCCGGCTGACAGACTGTGAAAAGCCTTGTCGGTCGCCAGCCGAAATGGCATACCAGAGAAAGCGCTTCTGCCAGATCGCAGTACCCTGCGTGCCGTTGAGGCTGGCGAAGAATTTCGTCAGTACACCCGAAGTCGCGCTCTTGCCTGTGCGAGAGTATTGTTCCGTGGCGGGCAGATTGAACAGGAGATCCGCTTCGATCAGTGTTCGGGTGGGCTTGTGGACGAAGACGAGTTCCTGGTTGGCGTGTGCGCTGACGTACTCGATTTCGAATTCTGCGTCAAAGGTTGGGTCGACGGACAGGCCGCTTGACTTGTCTGCCTTCTTAATCAGGTTCCAGTTTGACTCAGGTAGCTTGTTGTAGTCCTGCTTGTCGCGGTAGGCCGGGAGGGTTTCGGGGGCGATGATCTTCGCATCCGGCCATTCTTTGTGCCATGATTCGAGGAAGATGTGATGTTCTTGGTCCAGGGCTGTCAGGTACTTGACGTTCGTCGAGCCGAGTTCTTCCCGTAGTTTGGCTTTGACGATGTCGGTGAGAGCTACAGGGGAGAAGACGGCTAGAGAAGAGTCGGCGAGTTTGACGACTGTGCCACGGCCACCGAGTTTGATTCGTCCGAAGCGGTCAAAGGGGGTTGAAAAGGTGAGAATGGTGGGCACCACTTTGCGAATGACCATCTGCCGCGTGTTAATCATCCAGCCTTGGGCTAAAGCACCTTGGTGGCCGTGAGGCTGGCTGACATACCACTTTATCTGGCTCGCCTGGGACAAGCTTCGAGGCTTGAGATGGCGCGCCTGAAGCCATGGTTGCGGTGGAGTGAGCTCTGGCTCGGATGATATTGCAGTGAAGGCGTGGTATTAGAAGCAAGGAGGCGTGGCGAGAAGGAAGGTGTTTGAAGGGTGGAAGACGCGACAGACACCGTCGAGTAGGTGCAATCAGCATACAACAGCCGGCGAATTTGCGCAAATGATTCGAATGAACGCGCACGATGTTGAAGTGTCAAGGTCAGAAACACGGATGAACGATAATGTGAATCTCCCTTGGCAGCCTACGACGCCATCCAAAAAGTTCACGTTGAAAGACGTCACTCTTCAACAATCATCGCCCGGCGTCGGAGATCGGCCAACAACGGGCCGAGCCGGCAACTTTTGCTCTACACCTGCTTTCCAACCACGCCCTCCTATTGGCAGCAAGGTCGACTGCACGCATCGCAAGATACATGTAGCTGGGGTCGATACAATGGCATCAATCCAGTACTCTCCCAGGCTCGTACGACAGCTCCTTCAGCTCCCACCAAGCATCCGGCGATCCTGCTTCTCAACAGCCGCAACGCCATCCAAACCAGATATCTACGACCTCGTCTGTGTCGGCGGCGGACCCGCTGGCCTCTCCCTCCTCTCCTCTCTGCGCTCACACGCATCGACCCGAGACCTCAAAGTCGCCATCATCGATAGTCAAGATCTGACGACTTCTCGTGTCGCCAACGACCCGAGTGCCTACTCCAATCGCTGTTCCTCTCTTACTCCAGCTTCTCTCGACTTCCTCAGAAATAACGGTGCATGGCGGCATGTTGACGCTCGCAGAGTACAAGGCTATCATGGGATGGAAGTGTGGGACGGCGTGAGCGGTGCCAAAATCAGCTTCGATCCACTGGAGGCGAAAGGCGGGCTGTTGGAAACAATCGCTGAACTGGTGCCCGGGAGTCGGTTTCAAGAGAGTGTGCGGAAAGGTGACGTTGCTGAAGATCCGGCCGTGATGGCGACCATGTGCGAGAACCAGAACGTCACGTCCGGATTGCTGCAGCGGATCAAGGAAGTGGGAGGTGTGGAGATGCTGGATAAGACGAAAGTCGAGTCTATCGAGTTCGGCCCTGAGCCTGAGGGTGAGACTGGACTCGACCTCTCGCAATGGCCGATCATCACTCTTCCAAGCTCTCGCCGACTCGCTGCGAGGTTACTGGTTGGTGCAGATGGTGCCAACAGCCCCGTACGCAATTTCGCGGACATCAAAAGCGACGGCTGGGACTACAACCAACACGGCATCGTCGCCACTCTCCACCTCGATCATTCCTTTGCCGAGAACAACCTCCGCACCGCATATCAGCGCTTTCTACCCACAGGACCCATCGCACTCCTCCCCCTTCCCGGCAACAAAGCCAGCCTCGTCTGGTCCATGTCAACACCACTGGCGACAAAGCTGAAATCACTCCCACCCTCCGACTTCGCGACAATGGTCAACGCAGCCTTTAAACTCCAACAAGTGGACCTATCATATCTGCTCACTCACGCAGGGAGCAATCTGGACATCGCCGACGAGCTCTCCTGGCGCTTACCAAACACCTCTACCGCCGCGACTGGCCTTCCACCCAGCTTCCCCAACATCGCAGCTGTGCAGGAAGGCAGCATAGCCTCTTTCCCTCTGCGCATGCGCCACGCAGCAACCTACACTCGCGATCGCGTCGCTCTAATCGGAGATGCGGCACATACGATTCACCCGCTTGCTGGACAAGGCCTTAATCTCGGCCTGGCAGATGCCAACTCGCTAGCAAAGCAGATTGTGTACGGTGTGGAACACGGAATGGATATTGGGAGTACCTGGTGTCTCGACGGATACAATGCCGACCGCTGGGCCGCGAACAACGCTGTCATGGGCGTGTGCGACAAATTGAACAAGCTCTACAGGACTGACAGCGCGCCTGTGGTGTTTGCACGCAGCTTGGGCTTGAATCTGGTCAACAGTCTCAGTCCATTGAAGGGAGCTTTGATGGGTGCTGCCGGCGGCAAATGATGAATCGGGTCTCGAATTTTCTCACTACATTACTCTCTTGCCGGAGCTAACAGTACAATCCGAAATCGACCCCTCAAGTGTCAGGCTTACGCCCCTTGAAGACATTCTTCATCTTGTCCCCCATGCTCCTATCGCCGGGAGTGCTCGTGTTATCCCCCTTCCGGTCATAATCATCCCTGTTGTCATACTCATCCCGGTCATCGTAACCATCCCGGTCTTTATCCTTATCGCCCTTGCCCACCATTTTCTTCATCGCATCCCCCATCTTGCCCGACTTCGACTTGTCCTCGTCCGAGCGGAACCTGTCGTCGCGGGAGTTGTCGTCGAACCTCTGGTCCTGTTGCTGGAAGCCCGCACCGCCGGCGCCGCCTTGGGCACGGTCGTCGAAGTCTGCGCGGTTCTGCTGGACGCCACCGCCGCGACCACCGAGGCCGCCTTGGGATTGGTCGTCGTAGCCTTGGCCACCCTGCTGCATGCCTCCGCCGCGGCCGCCCAAGCCGCCCTGAGATTGGTCGTCGAATCCTCCTTGGCCACCCTGCTGCATGCCTCCGCCGCGTCCGCCCAAGCCGCCCTGAGATTGGTCGTCGAATCCTCCTTGGCCACCCTGCTGCATGCCTCCGCCGCGGCCACCTAGGCCACCCTGGGACTGGTCGTCGTAGCCTTGGCCACCCTGCTGCATGCCTCCGCCGCGGCCGCCCAAGCCACCTTGAGATTGATCATCGAACCCTCCTTGGCCGCCTTGCTGGAAGCCTCCGCCGCGGCCACCCTGGGATTGATCGTCGAATCCTCCTTGACCACCCTGTTGGAAGCCTCCACCGCCACGGCCGCCCTGAGATTGGTCGTCGTAGCCTTGGCCACCCTGCTGGAAGCCTCCGCCACCACGGCCACCCTGGACACCATCGCCGAACCCTCCTTGGCCACCCTGCTGCATGCCTCCGCCGCCACGGCCACCTAGGCCACCCTGAGATTGATCATCGTAGCCTTGGCCACCTTGCTGGAAGCCTCCGCCGCCACGGCCACCTTGGGCACCATCGTTGAAAGCATCGTCTCGTTGCTGGTTACCTCCGAGCCTTGGGTTGCCAGAGGCGCCGCGGGCGTACGCGTCTTGGACCGTCTCGTCTCTGCCGGTTTGCATGACGTTCCTGCCGGCGCTCTTGTCGTCGTAGCCGTCGTTGAACCCTTGGTCGTTTCCTGTAGACAGTGTCAGAGCGGGTTTCCTGGAAGATGGGGGGATGGAGCGAAGATGTACCTGGGTTTCTGCCCGACATGTTGCTTTGTGGAAGTGAGAGTGAGGGAAGGACTAGATTGGTTCTGGTAGTTTGGTGTGATGTGGTTGAGTGAATGAGTAGCTCGATGAAATGAATCGTGTGAAAACAGACCGGGGGTCGCGTCTATTTGTAGCAAGGCATTGAAGGCGTGAAGCTCTGCCACGATGAGATCATCGGACGGCCAGTCAAGGCAGTTGCATTCCTCTGCTTCCCCTCACTTTTCCAAGACTTTCAGGTTTCATTTGGTGGTGTGACAGCTCAGGTCACTTTCAGGTTCCTTGATGTTGCGTTCTGATGACGAGGTGTGGCGCAGTCCCGCCTCCCCCACGTGCATCTTTCAGCCTGATCGTTTACCTAATCTCGCGCAGATCTGGCCTGGTCAGCGCTTAGGTTTTCAGGGTCCTCCTGGCAGTTAGCCCCGTCTCGGTGCCCCTCTCTGCCACCAGTACGCCCACTCTCAGCCACCGATCGTATCGCACATCGCGATGTGATCGGGCCAGTGGCATGTCGGGAAACGATGACGACCTGCTCGCGCGGCTGAACGCCCTGAAACCCTCCTCCGTCACGCTGCAACCCGATGCGCACCAACCCGCAAATCTGGGCACAGCCCAGTCCCAATCCGTCTCAGATCGCCTGGCGGAACGACTGAAAGGCTTACGGGCGGGTGTTGCTGCTCCTGCTGCTCCTGCTGCTGCTCCGCATGACGTGACTTATGGCGCTTCAGAGCACGCGGCCGATTCTGAGGATGCTGTTGGTCCCGACGGCCCGGATCCCATTCTTAACTGGCAGCGGCATGGGGATGACGAGGAGAATCTCGAAGATTTACTGGCGCAGCTTGGACCGGAGGATCAGTGGGAGCTTGATCCGGATGATTCTAAGAATATTGAGTCCCTGCTGGCGGAAGCTCGGACTGCTTTACCTTCCACAGAAGCAGGCAATGCCGATGGCGGGGGAGACTTTGCAGCGGGGCATGGGGCCTCGACGGCACATGCGGTAGAGCACCCGGACGATGGCGATAACGACGACCATCCAGACCAAGACAAGCGAGACGAATTAGAAGCGGACGACTATGTGAAACGCATCCTGGCAGAGCTCGAATTCGAGAGCAAGTACGGTGGCGACGAGACTTCGGAGCAAACAGACCAAGAACATGCACCCGGCCTCGATCTGCCATCCACGCCTTCAGCCAACCTGCAAACCCCAGAACCGCCTTCATACGAAGACTCGGAACTGGAAGCCCGCTTTTCTCAGCTCGGCCTGAACCTCCCATCCACTCCAAGCACAGCGCCTTCAACGCGGACAAAGGCGGTGCACAAATCCAATCTGAACGATCTGAAGAACGCAAAGGGCAAATCAAATTTGCCCACCTTCACGGACGACGACATTGATTCGTGGTGCTGTATCTGCAACGAAGACGGCGAGGTGAGATGTCTGGGATGTGATGATGACATCTACTGTCATGTTTGCTGGAACGAGGGCCACGGCAGTGGACCAGGGCAAGAACGAGGCCACAAGGCTGTGCAATTCGTCAAGAAAGGTCCGGCCGCCGCAGCTGCATGAAATGGTCTGAAACTCCAGGAGCAGATCTATTGTTGCTGTATAGCAGTCTTGGAATGTCGAGCATTTTGTTCCGCGCCGCCGGCTGCTAGTGCATTCATGTTGCCCTCACCGGCGCCTGTCACAGCCTGGATTAGCGAACAGACTCGAAACTGCGCATCGATCTTCACCAATGCAATACCTTTGACTTTCGCCCGACCCTCGCGGTGCTCCGTTGAACTTCCATCCGCTGCTGTTTCTTTTTGGCTCTTGCCAGAGAAAGCTCCAGCGATTGCCCCGAAGATGTTGAGATTGATGCCGGCCTATTGACTCTCAGTCAACAACTCGTCGCAATTTCAGGTGATGTAGTGAGGTTCTTCTTACACTAGCATTGGCACTCGCGCTGGCTTCTTTAGTCTCCGTCACAGCCTGCTGCTGCTGAGCGGGCTCCGCGACTTCGTTGGATGATTTGGCTACGGCTGATGACATGTTGGGCACCTTGAAAACGCACAATACTCAATTCTGAGAAAAGTTATCGAAAGACAGACTACTCTATCGAAATGGCACTCATTTCTGCGAGACTGGAATGCCCACACCATTTCCTTGGACAAACTGGAGTGCGCGTGGTGGGGAAAACAGGTTTGAAGCTGCGGCAGCCTTGATTGCGTCACAAGCCCACCACGCCCTCGCAGCCCTGCCAGCCAAGGCTGAAGACCTTTAACCTTGAATCCATGTGTGGTCATCCGATACGATCAGATGCGATGATGATTCAGATGCAGCGATCTTGATCGCATCAGCAAATGTCAGAAAGCTTAACAGTGTGGCATTGCTTACCAGAAGCAGGGCAGTTGTCGCCATGACTCGTGCTGGCTCCGTCAACAGGTTACAACTTGCGACTCCCTCGGGGCGTTTGCTGGTTCATGTCTGGTCGTAAAATCGTAATGCATGTTCTCCACCTTCGTCACGTCCGTCCGATCTCCGCATCCAATTGCTCAACGGCAATTCGCCACTGCTCGTCCACGAACACCGCATAAGCAAGAAGGTCGTTGTACTCCAAAGCTGGAGAACGGCTGCTCGTGGGCATTTGCACCAACATTCCAGCGCTGTTGACCACAACATCAATTCTTCCATGATCGGAGAGCACGTCGGCGAAGACCTTCTCCAGCGCTCCGGCGGTGGTCAAGTCGCCGCTGTGGATGGTGATTTTGGCGCTCGGCTGGGCTTCGTGGATGCTATCGCGGAGGCTTGTTGTGTGCTCGTTGCTTTGCGATGGATTGCTGTATAAGGCTATGTCGGCGCCGTCTTTTGCCAGGTCTTTGGCGCGACCTGTATGGGTAGAGGTGGTCAATGTTTCTGAAGACGGCCATTCTTGTTTCAGGATGGTGCACGCACTCGCGACTGCTACATCTCCTTCGGCCATCACGAATGCGACGGTGCCGCGCAGTGACATGATAGAAAGCAAGTCCCGGAGCTCGTGGTTAACAAAGCGACTTGATGGGATAACGAGACAGGACCACAGGCAGAGGTCTTCAGAACATAACGGCTCTCCAAAACATCCTTAGGCTTACATGTAAGTGCATTGCATCGAAAGCCAAGGCTGGAAATGAGATGGGACTAGCCCCACTTGTAGACGATCGAGACACGCCGCCAGCCATTACAACGAATGATCACAGTGCGAATCGTGGTACTGACGGGGCAGAAGCGAGTAACTGCCTTCGCTTTGGTGAGCGGAGACTCCATCGGGGGTGGTTGAAAACCGACGCCGCGGACAAATCCGACATCCCACATTGAGTCGCGATGCGGGAATTCGGTCGGATATAGGCAATGCTCACCCTGAAAGAGCGGAGAAGGTTTGCTCATCCCCATCCCGCCGTTCAGACCGTGGATTGCACAGGACGGGAGAGCCGGGGTTGTCGCGTGGGATCGTACAGGTTGGGGTATCACAGGTACACAGCGGGGCAATGCAGCCCCCATCAAGATTCTGTAGATGCCTGGCCGTGCATCCCTCCAGTCTCGTGAACTTCTTGCAAATGCACGTACGACTTCGGACATGGAGGAATTGAAAGGAAAGGAGCGTGGGGTGAACAGCCGAAGCAGGGAAAGCATTTGGGGCATGTCGAAGCGAGGGACAGTTCTGAACTAGCCCGTTCCGGCAGCCTCCTACCTATTGCAGACAAAGCCAAGCAAGAGTCAACATTTCTGCTCTCCCATCACCACCGGCTCGTGCATTTAACTTGTTCCACGGCATCGCCAGCGTCCACTCGCGCTCGCGCGGCTTTGTTCGGGCGAGGATTGGCTGGGCGGGGCGAGCGTGTGCTTTTGCACGACCCGGCACGGCGGGAGAAGGGGTTTCGAAGGGGTTTCATGCTTGAACCGATCTACATCACCCTCTGGTGCGGAATGGCTTGTTCCCGTGTGAGCATGCGTCATTTGGGTAGTGTCGGGCACGTGCTGGCACACGAGCTTAGTTGCACGGTTGCATCGCCGACGGATTCCGGCGACATACGTTTCGGCGATCGATGTTCGGCGATAGATGCTCAGCGACGCTCGGGGAGACTTGGTGTTTGAGATTTCCTTTCTTCCTCTCGTTACACTTGTGCTTTTGCACTGCTGTGCTCGCTACCGTGACAAATTCGATGCCGAGCCTCATGAGGCGGTGATGCCTAGGGACTTAATCTCAAGACCGAGACGGCCGATGCGCGCAGAGCGAGAGAGCTTACGCTTCGTGTGAAGTTTGATCGACCTGCGATCGTTAAGTTACCTTAAAAAGCTCCACCGCCGATCATTCAGCTCTTCCGATTTTCGCCTTGATTCAGCGTCTCTGCTACTCTTCTACAACAACGCCGTTCTGCTAATGGCCGCATCGCACTACTGCATCGTCAACCCGTCACAAGCCACGCTCATCGACCTGCTAGCACTGAAAGCGCGCGCGCTCTCAGAGATCAATACGGCGCTGACGAACCACCAAGGAACCATCACGGACGCCATGGTCGGCGCGGTGGCCAAGATGGCGGCGTACGAGGCGATTTTCGGGGACTCGGAGGTATTCGCGGCGCATATGAAGGGGCTGCAGATGATGCTGAAATTACGTGGAGGATTGGGGACGTTGGGGCTTGATGGGCTGCTGGAGCGGATGGTGGTGTGGATTGATTTGAACGCTGCGCATTTGACGGGTAGGGAGGTGGCTCTAGGAGGCGATGCGTTCCCTACCCGGGTCAGATTTGCGGCGCCGGATCCGTTTCATTTTGCGGGCATTTCGTGATGATGCTGGATGTTTGCATCAGATGGTGGTGGGGGCCAGGTGTAAGCGGCATAGACGAAAACGGGGGAAGGCGGGAGCGGAAAGGATGGATGGGCCGAATGACGAATGGGACGAGACATGAGTGACGACGGATATGAGTTTGATGCATTAGCTTGGGAGAGATGGGACGGCATGGCATGACATGGGATGGCATAGCATAGCATACCGTCACATGACATTAGATAGCGTAGCACAATTGCAGGCTTTGACTTGAATTCGAGCTGCTGACAGCAATATGACCATGATCCAGGAGATGGCAAGCAGCATTCCAAAGGACTGAAGCAAAAGGAGAATATGGGTTTATGGACGAACATATCGGAGATACATGCTGGCAGACGGCATGCATTCCTTCTCGGCATATTCCCATCACGGAGATGCTGCTTCTCCGGAGCTCCTCGGCACAATGTTTGCAGACGGTCAGACGTCAACATGCATTCCATAGCTAGCAGCAGATACGGGAGGGGGTGATGTAGACGAGGGGCGGAGAGAAAGCCACGACATGCACACACCCCACGCACCTGCCAAAAGAAACCATGACTTCCTACTCGGGCCAAGATCCGCAAGGCAGTCGCGACCAAAGACTGCTGCATACAGTCATGAAAGTAGGGCGAGACGTTCTCCTCGCTCGCCTATTCCCGCCTTTCTAGTCGACGCGAAATACTCTACATTCATCAATCGGACGACCTGTCAAATGTCCGAGATTAGCGGCCCCCCTCACACTCGTTTTCTGGTTCTCGTGCCGCTTTGGCGAGGCCGCGTAAACGCTAACCAAGCTTCGTGTTCTCCGCAGAACAGCTCTGTACCAGCAAAAAGTTTTGGAAGGATGGCATGGGTGGGTGGGTGGGTGTTCGGGTGGGTGTGGCGCCGGTTCATTCCATCTTCCGCCATAACCGCAACACCTCGTAGACGTTTCTTTGTTTCGGGTGATGTGATGCATCTTTACTATACCCCCTCCCCTCACCCCGCCCTGCACTGCTCTGACGCAGTATTTCCACCGCCTGAGTCGAGGATGTGATCCGATCAACCCGTCGACGACATCGTCCCCACTCCGAATAGAAACTACGAGCACCATGGCCGGTGGAGGAGGCAGTGGTGGCGGCGCGCGATACCTCGAACTGCCCTTCCTCGGCGCGGCCATCGGCAAGAAAAAGAGGCGCACCTCGGCCTCGGAGCAACCGCACGATGCGCAAGGCAATGCGCTGCCCAAGAAGAAGCGGTCCTTCAAACCGCGAGGCCAATACAAGAAGAATGGCGCAAAGGGGAGTCGGAGTAATGGGCACACGAGCAATCTCGATCTCGAACTCACCAAGACGGCGGCGGATGTGGCGCAGATGAGCGAGGAGGATATTATTATGGACTACAATGCGCCTATTCATATGTGTATGTTGGCTACGGGAGGAACGAAGAAGTATTGAAGGCATATGGCTTATACTCGCTATTCGCAGGGGTTGTGGCGACGCTCTTTCCTCTCATTGCTGGTAGGTGGTGAAGAGCACGTCAGCTGAGTTGTGCGGAGATGCTGACCATTCACAAAGGTACTTTTGGCCCCATTGCGTCCATGTTCAATGTGTGCGCCATTGCGACGGATTGGAGGATAGTGGTCAATCCTGAATCCGGTGAGTGCCAATCGTTCATCTCCGCAAATGCCATCCTGACTCACATGGGTAGTACGTTCTCTATCATCTGTTCAACGCTGCAGTTTCATCCTAACCAATACCAGCTCGAGGCCGGCGGACGCTACATCAAAGATCCGCCTTGGGTGAACGCCGTGAATGTGGTATCGCTAGCAATCGCCCTGGTCGCCAACCTATTCCTCCTCGGCCAAATGACCAGCCGCATTCGATACAACATCTCCGGCCCCATCACCATCATCGGCTTCTTTGTCTCCGGCTTCGTCGACGTCGTCCTCGTCGCCGTCGCCTCCCACGTCCTGCCGCTGGACATTAGCAAGCAAGAAGTCTACTCACAAGCCTTCTACTATGCCTGCTTCTCTGGCGGCATCTACGTCGTGCTGGCCATCATGCTCAGCATGACCGCCTGGGGCATCTGGTTTGGCCATTACAGCGAGGAGTTCAAACTCAGCCTGTCCCAGCGCTCGCTTATGCTGCAGACCATGCTGTTCCTCACTTATGTGCTAGCGGCCGGTGCGGTGTATAGCGACATTGAGGGCTGGGATTACCTCGACTCCACCTACTGGGTCGTTGTCACCGTCTTCACCATCGGTTTCGGAGACTACGCGCCCTCCACCCATCTAGGAAGAAGTCTCTTCTTTCCCTTTGCTACCGGAGGCATCATCTTTGTCGGTGTGATTATCGCCAACATCCGGACGGTGATACTGGAGAGCGCGTCGGTCAAAGTATCTACGCGCTTGGTAGAGAAGGCAAGAACTAAAGTACTCCAGAACGGAGAGCCGGCCAAGGGCATCTTCAAGGTGCACACTCTGCTCGGCACACGGACTCACGACATCAATGCCGACTACGAGCTGGCTCGCCGCCGGAAAGAGTTCAACCTCATGCGGGCCATCCAGCGACAAGCGCACGTGCAGAACCGCCTGATCTCCCTGGGCTTCGCCATGACGGCCTTTTTGATCCTGTGGTTCATCGGCGGCGTGGTGTTCTGGCAGGCCGAGATTCTGAGCGTGGGCGGAGAGCAGTGGACTTACTTCGACTCGATATACTTTACATTCGTTGCCCAGCTGACGATTGGATATGGCGATTTCGCTCCGTGAGTATTGTCCGGACTGCTCAGATACATTGGCTAACACCCACATCCAGACAAACCAACTCCGCCAAACCCGCCTTTGTCTTCTGGGCTCTCATCTCCCTCCCGACGCTCACCGTGCTGATAGGCTCCGTGGGCGACGCCGTCTCCTCCGTAGTAAACTGGTACACCACCTGGGTCGGCGAGCACGCCACCGCACTCTACGACATCTTCGTCGCCCTCTACCAACCGCATAACCGCGCGCGCGACAAAATCCGCGACCTCATCAAAAACCCCAACAAGAACAAAGACGAAGACGACAGGGCCGCCGACCACGGGATCCACGATGTCGGCGACGTGGAGAACGCGTGCGTCCTCCCGCCCGACTTCGACGCCCAGCCCTTCTCCTCCTGGCAAATCGACACGCTCGAGCACAAGTACCGGCCGTACATTGCGATCAAAGCAATGCAGAAAATCGTCGACTCGCTCGACGATGACCCGCCGAAAAAGTACACCTACAAGGAGTGGACTTGGCTGCTGAAGCTGATTGGCGAGGACGAGACGACGGAGGAGGGCCACCGGCACGTCGGCCGGCCGCTGCCGGAGGGAATGGAGGTCGCAGAGCCGGTGCGGGAGAATGCGAGGCAAATGTGGAGTTGGCTGGGGCAGGAGTCGCCGCTGATGAGTCTGGCGCATGGCTCGGAGGCGAAGTGGATGATTCGCAAGTTGATGGAGATGTTGGAGCGGGATTTGAAGGAGCGGGCGGACGTGCGGACGGAGATGGAGCTGGGGTACGAGGCGAGAGAGAAGGTGGACGATGCGATTGAGAAGGATGAGCCGCCGTCGGAGCCCGGGGATAACTGATTGATTGGGTCGATGGTGAGTGCTGTTTTGCTTTACGGAGTTTGGGGGCTGGGGAACACGTCGTCAAGCTAGCGAGGAGTCTGGCTTGCTCTTTGGATGGGCAATTACTTTGGAGACATGTGCAATTAGGTTGGTGGGGGAGTATGCGGTTGCTTTCTGGTTTCGTGGATGTGTATAGTACTCGAGAGGAGGGGGTTTTGGATGGGATGAAGGGATGATTATGGCCGATCGGAGTTTCGATGTATTGCTAGATTACCCTGTCCATTTTTACTCTCCATCTTCTTGACCATGAGAAGGGATGTTCTTGTTATCATGGTGCACTTCTCGGATCGTTCTCTTCCTACCATGCAGGACTCTGTTCCCCAGCTTGAGAGGTTTAGGATTATGTAAGCCGCAGAGCCGCCTGGCGTGTGGGGCTGGAGTGAACCGAGAATAAGCGAAACACGAGACGGCCGACATTTCACGACACCTCCGCAGGAATCTTTTCTGCATTCTCAGTCTCAGAGGATGGAATAGGCTGCGGCTGCCACAGATTCACACACAATGGCATCGAGAAGAGTCGTGCAGGCCTTGCGAGGCGCATTGGCCACGCCGCCGCTGCGACTCTCCGCCGCGAGATCGAGAGTGTGCTTCCAATGCCAGCAGCGATGGAGCTCCGTGTCGCAGCGACAAGGCTCCGACCGGTGAGTGCACACATCCCTCTTCCAGCTCGTCAAGAGCACTGCTAACGACAATCCCCAGCGTCAACTTCCCCGGCGCCGTTAACTCCTCCTTCACCACCGACCTCAACTTCCAACGAGCCACCGAGGCCGATGCCATGCCCACCTACCGCTACCTCGACCAGGAAGGCCAGGTGATTGACAAGGCGCGCGGCGAGCCCGACGTCACCGACGACGAGCTGCTCGGCTACTACAAGACCATGGTGACGGTCAGCATCCTCGACCTCATCATGTTCGACGCGCAGCGCCAGGGCAAGGTCAGCTTCTACATGGTCAGCCAGGGCGAGGAGGGCATTGGCGTGGGGAGCAGCAGTGCGCTGCGCAACGACGATCCGCTCTTTCTGCAGTACCGAGAGCATGGCGTGTTCTTCCAGCGTGGGACTACGCTTGACGACTTTATTGCTCAGTGCTTCTCTACCAAGGACGATACGGGTCGTGGCAGGAGCATGCCGGTGCATTACGGCTCGAAGAAGCACCACGTTCACACGATTTCCAGCTGTCTGGCCACGCAGCTCCCGCAAGCCAGCGGCGCCGCGTATGCCCGCAAAATCGAAAACGCCCGCAACCCGAACAAGGACGAGCACCGCGTGGTAGCATGCTACTTCGGCGAGGGCGCAGCCAGCGAAGGCGACTTCCACGCCGCCCTCAACATCGCCGCCACCCGCAGCTGCCCCGTCGTCTTCATTTGCCGCAACAACGGCTATGCCATCTCCACCTCCACCCTCGAGCAGTACAAGGGCGACGGCATCGCCTCCCGCGGCGTCGGGTACGGCGTCGACACCATCCGCGTCGACGGCAACGACATCCTCGCCGTGCGCGAAGTGACCAAAGCCGCGCGCGCCCTCGCCTTATCGGACGGCGGCCGCCCGGTCCTCATCGAAGCCATGTCCTACCGCGTCTCGCACCACAGCACGTCCGACGACTCCTTTGCGTACCGCGCGAAGGTGGAGGTCGAGGACTGGAAGCGGCGCGACAACCCCATCACGCGCCTGCGCAAGTACATGGAGAACAAGGGGATTTGGGACGAGGAGAAGGAGAAGCAGCTGCGGTCGGATGCGCGCAAGCAGGTGCTTGACGCTTACCGGAAGGCGGAGAAGGAGAAGTGGCCGCCGCTTGCGAACATGTTGGAGGATGTGTACGCGGAGGTGACGGAGGAGCAGAAGGAGCAGTTGGTCATGGTGAAGGAGATGGTGGAGAAGTATCCCGAGGAGTACGATTTGGATATCTACGAAGGCGGACTGGACGCTTTGAAGAGCACTGTAGAGGCGCAGCGATGATGATAGCCGGCGTTTAGATTCCTTCTTCCGTGAACAAAGACCACGCATTTCTACCTCACAACAACTCCTCCAAATCCAACCCCTGCACCGACCCCAAAAACTCCCTCCCCTCACTCGTCCCATGCTCCTCCCGCTGCCTTAACAACGCATCAACATCCACGCCCCCACCAGTAAGATACTTCTCACTAACCCCCACATTCACCCTCTGCTTCAACAACCCGTTCAACTCTGCCCGCAAAGAAGCAACCTCCGCCTTACTCAACCCGCTCGCCTCGCGCTCCTTCTTCTTCCTCCCAGCCCCACGCCCCCGCTTCCCCTTCCCCTCTTCCGCCGCAAACGATTCGGAATCGTAATCCACGCCCAACTCCTTCGCCGCAGCGCGCATAAACTCATCCTCTTTATTTGACTTCTCCTTCGCAATCTGCGTGTCGGCCAACTGCTTCGCGAGCGCGGCGCGCGGACGCAGACGCGACACGATTTTGCGGTTCAAGTCGAGGGTGCGGATGAAATTTTTCGTCTTTGCGCTGCTGTTCGTTGCGGAATGGCTGGTGTGGACTTTGGCTATTAGTCTGCGCACTCCGGCTACTTCTTCCGGGGCGCAGATGAGGATACTCGAGCCTTGCTGGCCTGCGCGTGCTGTGCGGCCGGAGCGGTGCACGTACGTGTCTGCTGCGCGGGGGAGGTGGTAGTGCAGGACTGTCTGGACATTGGGGATGTCGAGACCGCGAGCGGCGACGTCGGTGGCAACGAGGATGGAGCAAGAGGGTTGATTGCCGCTGGTGGTGGTGAAGCGCTCGACGGAGCGCAGGCGGGCTTTTTGCGCCATGCCGGAGTGCAGGGCTAGGGCGGGGAGGTTGAGGTTTTGGAGGAAAGGGGTCAGGCGCTTGACGGCGCTGATGGAGTTTGCAAAGACGAGTGTTTTGGCGCCGCTAGTTTTGGAGTGGGAGAGGAGGAGGAGCAGGGTGTAGAGGTAGATGTCTTTGTCCGTGCCTGCGGGGCATTCCACCAGGGATTCTTTCAGGCCGGTCACGAGGGGGTTGATGGGGTTGACGTCGATGAATTTCGGCGTTTCTTCTCGGAAGTTGAGCCGGGAGAGGAGGTATTCCATTGATTCCTGGTTGCTGAGTAGATTCTGGGCATCGCCTTTGGTCGACTTGGTGGCAAGCTTCCGTTGCAGTCCCTTGTCGAAGGTCGCAGAGAAGATGAGGGTTTGTCGAGGTGACTTGTTGGTGTCATACATTTTCGCTTCGTCCTCGTCCTCGTCCTGGCGATCTAACGCATTCAAGATCTCCTCAAGCTCCTTGAAGTTTCCTTGGCTCAGCAGTCGATCTGCTTCATCAATGACTAGAAACTCGATCTTCTTGAGCGATTCAATGATTCCCTGTCCGACCGAGGCAATTTCCCACAACCTGCCCGGCGTTCCGATGATAATATCGGCGCCCTTGAGCAAGCGCTGCTGCTTCTGAAGGGACAGGCCTCCAGTAATAGTCGCTATTGATGGGCCTTCAAAGGCACCTCCATTGCACAAAGCCGTGAGATGCTTATCTAGCTGGTGTGCCAATTCACGGGTCGGCGAGAGGATGAGCGCCAGCGGGGTCTTCTCCTTGCGCTGCCCAGCCGAGTTGCGAAGTTCCAAGAACCGCTCAAGAATCGGAATGCCGAATGCAAGCGTCTTGCCTGAGCCGGTGGAAGCTTTGCCGATGACATCATGCCCAGCTAGGATCTCAGGAATCGCGTCCCGTTGGATGGGAGTGGGTTGGGTGAAGTTCAGCTTGGACAGTGCGGTGAGGGTGTCGGGCACAAGGTTGAGCGACTGCCATGCAGTCATGTCTGATTCTCCTTTTTGGTTGTCGTCCGGAGTCTCGCTGGATAGGCTTTCAAATGCTCCACGATACGACAGCGACTCGTTCGCGGGATCAGGCTGTCGCTTTTGCGACTTTTGCGACTTCTTCGGCTGTGGGGGCGCCTGAGAAGGGGCTTCGCCATCGCCATCGTCATCACCAAAGCCAGACCATTCGTCTCCGTCAGGTTCCTCGTCTGCGACACCATTTGCTTGATTGGAGTGTTTCCCAGCATCGGAAGTCGACATGAAGGAAATTTTGCCATCCTCCTTCACAACCTCCACATCCTCAATTTCCTCTAGCCCAAAGAAGCCTTCGTAATCCTCGAGATGGTCCGGCATCGAGACCGTCTTCCAGGGGAGATGCTCCAGGTGGACCCGGCTTTTCTGTTGCTTTCCAGGCTTCCCAGCTGCTGTCTGAGGCGCCTTTCCCTCTTCTTCGCTCACTTTGAGCCGTTTCCGCGCCTTCATGGCTGCCACCTTTGGCGGCAACCGGCGCTTCCCTCCACCAGTGGAGTCCGACGTAGCCATTTCGTCGGAAAGCCAAGATGAAGATCCGTTTAACAAAACTAACGGGCACAGCTCTTCGTCTACACTTTTTCTTCCCGCATATCTTTTTAAGCTCGATGCCAAGCTTTCGGGTGGCGTCGAGCCGTTTTCGCTCGCTCCATGTGGTTACCCCGCCAACCGCAACCATCACCGGAGCATTTCTTCCACTTGTGACAGCCGGCGAGATTGTGAAAGATGCGCTTAACGAGGAATGCTACCGAGTTGAAGGATGCCAAAATCCGACCGCTACCCTGATTCGCCTGTTCGTCGTCAACGCCGGAGACGAACGCATCAGCGTATCGACAGTTATGGAGAAGCAGCGCTACGGACTCGAGAGCGAGATGAACGCGGACCACTTCCACCGAGTCCATCGAAGACGCGGGCGCAACGAGCGGCCAGGCGAGAATCTCGGGAAGCAACGCGATACAGTAATTCGAACAGCACACAACTTTCTTCTGACCAACTAGCTAAGCTCGACCGTATCAACCGCAAGCTTGGTTGGGAGGAGTACGATGGGATCAGTCAACGACCTGGGCAGGATCAGGGAGAAGACAGAACGCAGGCGGAATTGGGTGAAGAAGATCAACGAAGAATATACAGGCAACAGCGACGGCCTTCCGATCGGCGATATGATTCTGGGCGGAACCACATCTCACAACCGCCAGCTGAGAATCGATTCGGAGATTATCGAACTGCTAAGACATCGGAGGATTTCCGACCATATGACCACAATCATGACTTCCAACCTCGAGATTATAGGCGCTCTAGCGGCCAGCCTATGCTTGAACGAAACTCCGCCTACGATAACGAAAAGGTGCTGTATCTCCACAATCAGCGCAATAGACACGGCCACACAGCACGACATCACGATGAGGAGGCCAAGAGACGGAGAAGCGTCTGGATGATACGCATTGGTCTCATCGTCCTCTTACTCGTGCTTATCGTCGCTGTGCCAGCCGCGGTGGTGGTGTCGAAGAAGCACAAAAAGTCTACCGATCCCACAAACACCAACATCCACGGCGTATCGCCTTCCAGTATACCTAAATGGGCTCAAGGCGGGTATCTCGATCCCTTCGACTGGTATGATACCACGGACTTCAACCTGACTTTCACGAACGCCACTGTTGGGGGACTTTATGTGATGGGACTGAATAGCAGCTGGAACGATAACACGCGAGCGAATGATAACGTGCCACCGCTGAGCGAGAAGTGGAATTATGGCACGCTTCCATACCGAGGAGTCAATCTTGGAGGCTGGCTGAGCATCGAGCCATTCATTACGCCTTCTCTTTTTTCCAGCTTCGACAGCAGTGCCGGTGTCGTCGACGAGTGGACTCTCTCCAAAACGCTAGGACCGACCAAGGCCCGCGAGACGATCGAGAAGCACTACTCCGCCTGGGTCCAAGAATCGACCTTTGCAGAAATCCAAGCCGCCGGCTTCGACCATGTCCGCATCCCCTTCTCTTACTGGGCCGTGACGACTTACGAAGGCGATCCATACGTTCCCATGATCTCATGGAGATATCTGCTGCGTGGTATCGAGTGGGCACGCAAGTACGGTCTGCGTATCAACCTAGACTTACACGGTGCACCCGGCTCACAAAACGGTTGGAATCATTCCGGCCACCAAGGGCTGATCGGCTGGCTTAATGGAACGGACGGAGACCTCAATGCCCAGCGAACGATCGATGTGCACAAGCAACTCTCCACCTTCTTCTCCCAGCCCCGATACCAGAATATCATCACGATGTACGGCCTGGTCAACGAGCCCCGAATGGACGCCCTCCCGCATCAAAAAGTACTCAATTGGTCCGCGAACGCAAGCGCCGCTATTCGAGCCAGCGGCTACGACAATCTGATAATTATCGGCGACGGCTTCCTCGGTCTCCAAAATTGGCACGGCCTACTCCCAGGAATCGAAGGACTCGTCCTCGACGCCCATCAATACCTCATCTTCGACACGAGTCTACTGGGAATGACGCACGAGGACAAACTCATCTTCAGCTGCCGCGGCTGGGCCCAGCAGACGACACAATCCGTCAACAAAGCCAGCGGCTTCGGCCCCACGATGTTCGGCGAGTGGTCGCAAGCAGACACAGATTGCACGCAGTACCTCAACGACGTCGGCGTCGGGTCACGATGGCAGGGGACGCTCAACGAGCCGAACACGCCCGGGGGTTCCAGCTCTGGAGTCGTGCTGACGCCCAGTTGTCCCACGCACAACAATCCGCCCTGCTCTTGTGCGCAGGCGAATGCGGACCCGTCCACGTACTCGGCGGCGTACAAGCAGTGGTTGCTGATGTTTGCCGAATCGCAGATGGACTCTTTTGAGTTGGGATGGGGCTGGTTCTACTGGACTTGGGAGACGGAGAGCGCGGCGCAGTGGAGTTATAAGGATGGGTTGGCGGCGGGGATTCTGCCTAAGTTGGCGTATGAGCGGAGTTGGAATTGCAATATGAGCATTCCTGCGTATGGGAGCGATGTTCTACCCGAGACTTACTGAGGAGTTGCTCATAGACAGTCGGTCCAGGCCAAATTGGAGTGAAGCCGGGATCGATGAGGACTGATACAGTGGCAGAACGTCGCCTATACGTCACCCTCCACAGGGAAAAGAAGGAACCTTAGATACACACGCAACCCCACGAACCCCCAAACCCCAAGCAAGCAACAATCCAGCCAATCTCGTCGTCGCATCGCCCTTATCTCCCGCACGGCTAGCACGTGCAACAAGCCTCGTCGGCAAACAAGCTTCCTGGGGAAGGCAGGCGAAGCTTTCGAGCCAATGTCCGGGGTTAGGCTTATCACTCGCCCGCCACGCAGCCCTGCAACCTTCGACCCGTGCAACCCGCGCGCGCAATCAGGCCTGGGGTTGCAGCCAGTCGTGGAGCGTTTAAATATCGCATGCTTCGCCAAGGATGGGGTACATTTACTCGCTGTGTTCCTGTTGTCTGCTTTTTCGCGCTCCATATTGAGCCCGTTATCAGTGCCAGATTGCCCTCTTTGCACTACTCATATACTGTCACTTGCAGCTCCACTCATGTTCGGCGAGGCTTCTTTGCAACCTCAAGCACTGCATATAGAACACTCTGCTTCCTCGCCTGCCAACGGGAATTGCAGACCTAGTGAAGACACTCTCGTCAACCGTCGACGATCTAGCGACAACACGCTCTTCGAACGGAGCACGATGCCTCAAGCGTGCAACACGATCACACCACAGGAAGATGTAGCGCGGAAGCGCAGTTTCGGCATCGGGGGCGCGGGAAACATTCGTTCGTCGGATCTCTGGAACCCGGTGAGCAACCATCACTGACGTCGGATACTACAGGCTCTGCCGCGCAGATCCAGGCTAGGATTGAAGAGGACGGGAGGAAAGGGAAAGACGGTACATTGCGCTTGCTTCGAGAAGCAAATCGTGTGCTGAACGAGACTAATTCGATCAGAAGAAGGACGTCGGGACAGCATGTGGTCGAGACGGAGCTCGAGGAATGGGTCGATCGTGGGCAAGCTATTCCGGAAGGGATCGAAGAGTTCCGAGTCGGCGATTGTGGATGATTCTGCGTGAATGTGAGGGAAGAGATAATCGTGCTGCAAGAGCGTGTGTGATTTTGGGAAAGGCTAGGCGTTTTGGTGTGCGAGTAAGTCGTTACAAGAATGTTGACTCATTGACACGTATAACCTCCGTCGATGATCATGCTGTGGCCTGTCACGAACGCCCTGTGTGAAATCGTTAGCATGGGCTTCATGTGTGGCATGGAAATGGTGGGTACGCACGCCTCATCACTGCACAAGAACACAGCCGCATCGGCGATATCCTCCGGCCTCCCCAATGCGTTCCACGGATGCTGAGCAGCAAGGGCATCTCGCGTCGCCGGGTCGGCGGTAAGAGCAGCAATCATAGGACTCTCGATAAAGCCAGGACACAGGCAGTTCACATGAATGCGGTCCTGGGCGTAGTCGATGGCCATCTGCTTCGTCATGCCTACGACGGCATGCTTGGCTGTATCGCAAAGCACTATCAGTTGGGTGTTCTTGCCTTCAACAAGATTATAGATCGACTCACCCGGAACGTAGCAGCTCACATAAGGATACGCAACGAGTCCAAGCATGCTAGCAGCGTTGAGGATCCACCCTTTCGTCCTCTCACCCCGGCCATTCGGCTCCCGCGGCTCCTGCGAAAGCATCTGCGCCAATTGATACTTGCAGCTCAACCAGACGCCTCGCTCGTTGACGGCATACAAGCGGTCGTAATCGTTGGAGCTGACTTCATGGGCGCGCTTATTCATGCCCTGGCCCGTCTCGACGGCGATACCTGAGGATATCCATCAGTAACAATCACGAGGCATCGAGTGAGACAAGATACCAGCATAGTTGCAAGCGATATCCACCCGGCCACCCCACCTCGCCGCCTCCTTGACCAAGGCCTCGATATCCGATTCCTGCGTGACGTCGCACTTGACGAAAGTGGCACTATCCGCGCCATGCTTGTCTTGGATCTTCTTCTCGACGCCTGCGGACTTGAGGTCGGCGACGACGACTCGGGCGCCGACTTCTGCGAAGCGGATGGCTGTTGCGGCGCCCAGGCCGGACGAGCCGCCGGTGATGATTGCGATGCGGCCTTTGAGGCGGGTGTCTGCCATGATTGGAATGTCTTGAAGCTGGAATGGAGAAATGGAGGGGCAGGGCAGAAGGTGTTTGACTGCAATTGGTAAGAGTGAAGTGAAGTGCAGTTGTCTGCCGTTTTATCTGTTGGCTTCGCGGGGTTCGTGAACACCTTTGGCCAAGTCGACCCCGCATGTTCCACGTTACAGTGGAGTACCTTGTGTATCCACCCCTGCATCAAGGATACCCGCGGTCATGGAAAATAATGCCGGCCGGTTGCGTTGGCCCTTCCTTCGATGCGGACGATTCTCTGCCGCATTGTTGAAGTCGTCGACCAGCAGTGATCCCAACTCATCCCCTCTCGTAATTGCATAAGGCCCAGTTATTCGAGCCTTTCACCATGCAGTCATTCACGCCGGCTTCACACCTTTATGGATGGCCGCAATCCCAGCGCTCAAATCCTCCCATCCAACGTGCTCCTGACCATCTCCTCGCTCCCCCGGGATCAAAAACCCAGCCTCCTTAATCATCCCCATAAACTCCCTCTGCGTAGGGAAGCGCTCAATACTCTCGACCAAGTACTGATAACTATCGCGATCCGCCGCAACAATCTGTCCAATGAGCGGAATGGCAGCAAAACTCCAGCGTTTGTAAATCGCATTCAACACCGGGTTCGAGAGGTTCGGCGTGAACTCCAGACACGCAAAGACGCCGCCTGGCTTGAGGACACGGAAAGCTTCGCGCAGTGCTTTGTCCTTGTGGGTGAAGTTGCGGATGCCAAACGCGACGGTGTAGAGGTCTATGCTGTTGCTTTCGATCGTGTGGATGTCTTCTGCGTTCGCTTCGAGGAACGAGACGCGGCCGTCGCGATTGTAGGGCGACTGCTTGAACCGCTTCTGCCCCTCGGCGAGCATGTCTGGGTTGATGTCGGAGATGATGACGGAGGTGTGGGAGTCGCGATTAATGTTGGTGGCGTGGTCGAGATGGCGCAATGCGATGTCGCCCGTCCCTCCTGCTACATCCAATATCTTTTGGCCGCGGGGCTCTCCGCTGGGGGCGAATGCCGGTCGTATGCCGGGGTTGAGGGATCGGACAAAGTGATCTTTCCACAGTCGATGGATGCCCAAGGACATGAGGTCGTTCATGGTATCGTAGCTGGAGGCGACGGAGGAGAAGACAGCGCCCACTGATTTTGGTGTCAGCCTTGCTTTCGCAACTGTATGGATGCCATATCTCCAGTCTCACCTCTTGAAGCTTTGGCTGATTCCGCAACGGTCGAGAAGCCAAAGTGTGTGGTGCCCTCATCGCGAGTGCTCTTGCGATCGGTCGTCTGCTGCTCCGATGATCTTGAAGTCGATGAAAAGGCGGCGCGCTGCTGAGCACATGCTCTGCACGTCCATTGCCGGGTCGTGGCTGGCAAGCTCAAGCGCAGGCGCTTGGCCGCCTGTGGTGCAAAGGTAGACATGATCGAGCTGGAGCTTGCGCTTTGATGAGAATGTAGATGTGCTGGTCTACTCAGCGAAGACGAAATTCCCAAATGCATGATCTCAACAATTGGGTTTGCGCCACTTCGGAACGCCACCCGAGCCGTGCATTTGCTTGCTGCCTGAGGACGAAACATCAATGCTAACTTAGGATATCTTCGAACAAAGTGAGTGTCCCTCCTCCTGCTCAATACTAATACCCCAGCTGCACAATAATGTCAGGCCGATTCAGAAATCCACACCGCTCCGGCAACTTCTGCGCCACGAGTGCCTCATTCGTCGCACCGGATCCATTCCAAGCAGACAACCCTTCATTCGGCCCCCCAATAATATAAATATCAATCTCTCCCGACGTGCTATACGCGGGCTTCCAACCATCCAACGTCCCCTGGCCAGCCAACGACGGCGCTCCATGATTCGCAAACGCCGCCCACGAATGCGACTGGCGATTCGCAAGCGCAAAGTCCGTGCCGTTCGGATGGTACAGGAAGTCGTCGACGTTGTAATGCGACAGGTTGTGGAACTCGAAGGCAAAGTTGGATGTGTGGATCACGCCGTAGCCCGGTGTGCCGAGGGAGACGAGCACTTCTTCCAGCATCGTTTCGTTCTGCGTCCAGTAGTAGACGTCTTGGCCGGCGCGTTGTAGTGCGTTGCCGAAATTGATGGGTTGGCAGGTGAAGAGGATGTCGCGCAGGATGCGGCCGGCGCGGTAGAGTTGGGCGGAGAGGTTGGCGGAGGGATTGGCGGAGAAGTCGCTGGAGGGGTACAGCGATAGGAGTTCTTCAACGTTTGCCGTTGTCATGCCGGGTAGGTATGCTTTGAAGAAGTCGTACGTGTCCTGCTCGGTCGTGGGTGTGCCTACGAAGAATGTTCCGTCGTTCTCGCACCAGCCTACCATGGTGGTTACATTGGCGAAGCGACCTTCGGCGATGAGCTCGGAAGGCGCGGCGGGCAGGAAATCGCCATCAACGAAAGGGAGCCACTCGTCGCCGACGTTTGCGGCGGGTGTGCTGAGATTCGTTGCAATCTGGGCGCCGAGAAGCGCATTCGTGCTCAAGTTCCGGAGACAGGATAGAGTCGCTGCCGATTGCAGATCGGAGGTATTACATCCGACCGGCTGCACGATGCGCTCCATGGCGTGGAGGGTAAAGTTGCCCGTGATGCCACCTTCCATAATCTGACTCTCGGCCGATACACGTTGAAATGAGAAGCCCTGGCTCCCGCCGTATGCGAGCATTTGCATTCCCATGGCAAGACCTGCTTCGAATCAGTATTGAATAGCTCCCATATTGGGATGTGTCAGCCCACCTCCAGACGACTGTCCCAGGATCTCGATGCTTGATGGGTCACCTCCGAAAGCAGCAATGTTGTCTCTCACCCACTCGATGGCCATGCGCTGGTCTCTCAGACCCATGTTGGTGTTGCCTTCCGCCGACAGAGCTTTGGACTGTGCGAAACCGAAGACTGCGCAGATAATCAGCATAAGACACACAACAAGGCGCCGCCGTACGCACCTCCAAGACGATAATTAATATTCACAACCACCACCGGCTGCTCCATCTTGACAGACTGCTTGATCAACCCCCCCGGCTGAATCACCAGCTCATCCTTCGACCCAACAATAAAGCTCCCACCATGCACGTAAATCATAACCGGCAGAGACGCATTCGCCGCCGTGCCGGCCGAGCGATACACATTCAAATGCAGACAGTCCTCGGAAGTCAACGTGACGTTGGACAGATACAGCGGCGTAAAGGGGGCGCCATGCTGCTGCGGACACGCCGGGCCTTTGGACGTCGCTTCGAAACTGGAGCCGGCTTGCGGGACGTAGGCGATGGGGTTTTTGAAGCGGTTGGGCGGACTGGTGTCTTGGCCGTAAGGGATTGCGTAGAATGTTTCGATGCCTTCGTAGAGGACGCCGGTGTAGGTTACATTGAGGTTGGAGTTGTGGACTGTGGGGCTTTGGGCGCGTGTGAGGAAACGGTTGGAAGCGAGGAGGATGCCGACGGCGTTGGCGATGGTTGAATGGCGCATTTTGGGGTTGTTATGTTGTCCAGGTTGGATCGGTATTATGAGAGACTCCCATTGTCTTTTATTACTCACCTTCCGCCGTACCGTGCGGTCGCACACTTGACGCCATTCGTTGCGACTCTCCACTGACGTAGTTGGGATGGGATGCAGGAGCGCCTCCGCTTCTCCGCTTTTCCCGAGGAACTGCACCAGCCTTGCGGTGATTAAAACCAAAAGAGTTGGATTCTATAGAATTCCTTCAAGAAATCTGATCATAACAGCACCGACGGAGGGATGACGGTTCGCGATGCCCAAGGCGGTCGTTATGGCTTCTACAACGAAGTCGCCGGGGTACGGACAGCAGTCACGAGTTGGGAGATGAAGCTCGACGCCGCGAGTCGAACGTGTACACCTGATCGAGCCCCAAGTGCAGCCGTCTTCGACTGTGGGCAGTCGAGGGACGTGGTTTCCCATTCATATCGTGCTCCACTTCGCTTCAACATGAACCTTGTCGAACCCCCGCAAGAGGCCATCACGTGCCGATACTGCGAGGCAACACGGACCTCGGCTTCGCAAGCCTTATCCCACATGGCCTCGTGTTTGGCAGGTCCCCTACGCGTCTCCACCACGCACATTGAGTATGATAATGGAGTAGATCTGGGAGAACAGCGGCCGTCATTGATTCTCACATGGATCCTCGACATATCTACCAACTAGCAAGGTAACCTTCATCAATCGCAAAATCCTGACATCAATGATAGGCTTGATGACGCTCACATGACTGCAGAAAAGTTCCCGGGCAACATGACGCCCATACAAACCCCCAAAACATGATGTGAAGGAGTTGTGTCGTTGTTTTCATTCCCTCTGTAAATGATCTGTGTTCGCTTCTTCCCCCGAACCAATCTCTCACGCTGCGTTCAAATCCGTCATAAATCGTCCACAATGTCCGGCATTGTCCGAGCCGCGCAAACCACCCTCTCGCAAAATCTCGGCGGTGTCGCCCATGATCTCGCCCCGAACGATGCAAAGTTCTCTTTGGACGATGTGCCTGATCAATCTAACAAAGTAGCACTTGTCACTGGCGGAAGCGAAGGCATTGGCTATGCCGTCGTCCACACACTCCTTAGCAAGAACATCGCCAAAGTCTTCATCCTCAGCCTAAGCCAGCAGCCCATCAAAGACGCGGTGCAAGCAATCAAAGAAGACTTGGGAGAGAATGTCGCGGATAGAGTCGTCTGGAAACAATGCGATGTCGGCGATTGGAAAAGGGCGACAGAAGTTGCGCAAGAAGTACAAAAAGAAACGGATCGGCTGGATGTTTTGGTGTGCAATGCTGGACGGGGTATCATGACATTTGAGCAATTGGACAATGGAGTTGAAAGACATATGGGGGTGAATCACATTGGACACGTCGTGCTCACATCACACTTGTTGCCTCTGCTAAAGAAGACCGCCGAACATAGCACTGTTCGCATATCGAATCAAGCTTCCAACGCCCACGAGCAGGCGCCAAAGGACACACACTTCCGCGACTTGGAGGAGCTGAATCAAGACCTCGGACCCCTGGCGCTGTATGGCCGCTCAAAGCTGGCGGTTATATTGTACAGCAGGTACCTGACCCGACATCTACACACCGCGCATCCCAACATCCTGATCAACGCTACACACCCGGGCGTGGTCGAGACGACGATGAGTACAAGGGACATCCTGGAGCCGTATCCTATCGCTGGGCATCTCATGAAAGACGTTATGGCACCATTTAAAAAGGATCAGTTCCAAGGCGCTCTTCCCACGTTGTACGTGTTTTCACCATTGCGATGAGCTCAACTCGATACTGACCCTTGATCTCTCAGGTACGCGATTTCTGCAACGACAAAGTCCGGCGAGTACATCTGTCCACCGGCAGACCCAGAGCCCGGAAGCGCCCTGGCTCAAGACGACCAGCTTGGCGAGCAGCTCATGAAGATGACACGAGAAATTGTCACAGAAAAGACGCGAATGGAGAGTGTAGACAAGGGGTGTCCGATGCAAGATTATTGAGCATGCTATATGAGCTTGGTGTTTTGACGGACAGCTCAATGCATGCTCTATTCAAGCTTTGCACGGCGTTTCAGGCGAGAGAACCATGTACAGAACCTATGCCAGGGTTCACCGTAGCAGTGGAGTGGCCCAGCCTGGTCGATGACTCCTGTACATATCAGCTGCCATCTAATGCAAATGCAAAGACGCTATGCTCACGATCTGTTGGCACTCTTGTCCGATCTAGAAGCAGCATGCACCACCATCAACAACCATATCCGCCCCATTGATATACGACCCCGCCCGACTCGCGAGCAAAACACACACCCCATCCAGCTCCCCCAATGCCCCCATCCTGCCCATCGGATTCCTCTCCGCCCAGCTCTCTCTCGCAGTCTTGATATTCCCCTCACCCGCATTCAAAATAGTGTCCATGTACCCGGGACTAATGGAGTTGACCCGAATGCCATGCACCGCCCACTCCGCCGCCAAACTCGACTTGAGCGCCACATTCGCCGCCTTGCTAACATTGTACGCCGCCTGCGCCTGCGGGAAATTCACCCGGTGGGCCGAAATCGACGCCACGAGCGTGACGCTGCTGCCGCCCGCTTTCTGCGCCGCCATCTGCCTCGCGGCCGCTTGGGCGCACAGGAAGGAGCCGGTGGTGTTGACCTCGAGCGTTTTGCGCCAGATGGCGTCCGTCATTTCCATCGCGTGGAAGCAGCCGACGATCCCCGCGAAGCAGAAGAGATGGTCGAGACTGCCTAGCGTTTGGACGACGGCGGTGACGCCTTCGGTGACGCTCGCGGCGTCGGTGACGTCTACGGATACGCCGAACACGCGCGCTTTGGGGAAGTCTTTGGCGAGGTCGAGGAGTTGGGCTTGTGCGCTGCGAAGCGTGACTTCTAGGTCCCAGAGAGCGCAGCCGGCGGCGCCGTGTTCGAGTAGTGCTCGGGCTGCTGAGAGGCCGAGGGATCCCGCTCCGCCGGTGACTGTGTGGTGTCGTCAGCGATATTTGTTTCGCTGTGTGAAAGACAATGGCGTAATATAAGTGTACCTAATCGGTCACGTAAACTTACTCACTACATTGCCTTCCACGGCGAACCTCGCCATCGCCCGGCCCTCGGCATTGAGATAGTGTGGCAGTGGAGGTGGAGGGCCTGTCAATGACGCTTCCGAGCCATCTGAGAGGATCATGAAAGGGAGCACGCGGGAGCTGAGGGCTTCTCGATCGGTCGACATGTTGGGTAGATGTCTGCCGCGTCTTTGAGCAATGAGTGTAGCGATAATCCGTGAGAGGTGGTGGATAGGTGCGGCCAGCAGCTTTTGTTGACGTGATCTGGTATATGTATCTCAATGGATGCCGCGGAGTTTGCTCGTTTCGGCTTACCGCTTTGTGTCTGTGAGGATTGAAAAGCGCAAGCTGCAGGTACGGAGTTTGGCTTGTGGGACCTGCCTTTCCTGGGGCAACTCCGCCGAGCCGAAGTCATGCTGATGATCCAAGGTGACACTGAATGATGGTTTGGGTAGCATTGGACGCGGACGACTGAAGAGGACGTAGGAAACAGTGGGCATGGTTGCGATGAACTGACTGGAGCAAGATATGTACAGATATATCTCTACGCTGCATGCTCTACTTCTTCTTTTCCTCCTCCTTCGGCGGCTCAGGCTTAGGCGTAGGCAATTTGAACTACGGATGGTGTCAGCAAACATCTTCCTCTGGGAAATGGCATCCGAGGGGCTATCGAAGAAAACTTACAGTCTCCGGCTTTCGGTCCTGACCTGGTCCAACTTGCTCCCAAGCTGCGCTGCCACCCTCAAAGTTCCGGAAGGCCTGCGTCAGCTCCAGAGGCTCGACAACTATCCGCTTCTTTTCCTCATCATATCTAATCTCCGTGTAGCCGGTGAGGGGAAAGTCTTTTCTCAACGGATGTCCATCGAACCCATAATCCGTCATGATTCGTCTCAAATCGGGGTGGCCGGTGAAGAAGACGCCGAACAAGTCGTATACCTCTCGCTCGTACCAGTTGGCGCCATCGTAGAGGTCACAGATCGAGGGGACCGGCGTGGCTTCGTCGGCATACGTCTTCACCCGGATACGGGCATTGTGGCGGACGGAGAGGAGGTTGTATACCACTTCGAAGCGGGCGTCACGAGTAGGGTAGTCGACGGCGGTGATGTCGCTCACTTGGGTGAACTCGGCAGCAGTGTGGTATTTGAGGAAGCTGATGGTGGGAAGGACACCGGCCGGGGGAATGTAGATGGTGAGTTCATCCTTCCAGACGGAGAATCTGGAAAGGCGCGTCAGCGAGGGATCTTCTGTCACAGGGAAACCACATAATCGCCGTACTGCTGGATGTATTTGGGTAGGCAAGACAGCAGATACTGCCCGTATTGGTGTAGGCTTTCGGCCTTCTCTTGATGTCTGTCTGTACCGAGGGGTCAGCCATTGGCCTCGTCGGCTGTGCATCATCCTCTCACTACCCACCATTCGGATTGACAATGGGCGCTTCCAGTTTGCCGATCGTCTCTCTCTGCGCGTGTCGCATATTCGGGATGGCGGATGTGTCCACGGCCACCTCTTTCCGGCTGCATATCGTCGTCGCAAATGCTCGCGAAGTGGTTCCCCTCGACCGCTGTGCCTGGCTCACGGCCCTCGCGGCTGAGCGGAGGGGCCGCACGACCATACGCTGGGCAGTCATGGTCGAAGGCTGCTCACTGTGATCTTTCGGCGCAAAGGAGTCGGCCGATGTCTTTGCAAGGACCTGTGCTTGTCATGGATGAGCTCAGGTACAGGCCGTACCTCATTGCGCTGCAGCACCTCCCCGGCGCCACTGCGGGAGTTGCCGGCTTGGCGCCCGCCCGGCCTCTCTTGCATGCGAAAGCGCCAGACTCCTTCTCCAAACTCCTTCCATCCACCTCATCGCCTCGACAACGTGCATCCCTCCCCCGGGCACGTCTTCTCATCTCCCCATTCCATTTCCCTTCGTCCACATCACATATCCACCAATCTGGCTTCACCGTCGGAGCTGGTCGCTCGTGGTGCGCTTCTCTCCCCATCCACGCCTCCTTCGCGCGCTCCTTCGACATATCCATCATGTCGAGGCAGCAGGATCAGTTCATCGATGATGATGAAGAGGAGGTGTGCCCGCTCTGCGTGGAGGAGCTCGATCTCACCGACAAAGGCTTCCGACCATGCCAGTGCGGCTACCAGGTATGTCGTGATCAGCCTTTTCGTGACTTGCAGCAACACTCACACCTCACTCAGATATGCCAATTCTGCTACAACAACGTCAAGAATAACATGAACGGCCTCTGTCCAGCATGTCGAAGACCCTACAACGACGCAGACGTCGTCATTACCAGACCGACAGCGGAGGAGATGACCGCCTACAAAGCTCGACAGGCGCAGAAGCAGAAGAAGACACAAGTCGCCATGCAGAAAGAGAAGCAGCGGGCAGAGGCCGACAATCTCAGTCGGAAGCACTTAGCTGGTCTCCGAGTAGTGCAAAAGAATCTGGTTTATGTGACCGGACTTCAGCCTGCCATACACGAAGATCAGTTATTGCAGACCCTGCGCGGCCCGGAGTACTTCGGACAATACGGTCGGATCATCAAAATCGTCGTCAGCAAAGCCAAAGACCCCGCTCATCCTAATTCCGTCGGTGTATATGTTACATTCGAGCGGACGGAGGATGCGGAGAAGTGCATTCTCGCGGTTAATGGCTCGAAGAACCACGAACGAACCCTGCGCGCGCAGTTTGGTACCACCAAATATTGCTCTGCGTACTTGCGTGGGGAGACTTGTGGGAATCGGAATTGCATGTTCCTGCACGAGCCCGGCGAAGCCAACGAAAGTTACTCGCGAGCCGATCTATCTGCATTGAACGCTGGAGGGTCACAGAACGGGGGTGTTGGTCGACCGCCTCCTCAGTCACAACAACCGGTCGCATCTGCAGCTCAACCCATGGCCCGTGAACCGAGCGAGGACCAGCCGAGTAGTCCTTCTGCTGATCGCCCAGCTCTTCCATCGTCGGCTAGCTGGGCTTCGAGGATACCACACGGTCAACCACCGCCCCGATCGGAGAGTAGAGCTACCAGCAGTACAGCAGATATGGACACGCCTGCCGATCCAGCACCATTACACACCCAGCAAGAGCAGGCCGCAGCGCAAGAATCGTCCATTCCCGCACAAGCACCAGTCTCGTCCGATTCCACCACGGGCCAAACGCCAGCTTCGCTGCCTGTGCGACCCCAGCGCCAGGAGTCTTCTTGGCTGGCATACTACAGGACATTCCACCCGGAGGACTTGGGGTTCTCTTTCCATTGGGATGGTGTTGTTCCAACCTCTCACGCGATCATCAAAGATTATCCGCCGTTGTTCGATCTGAATGTTGGTCCCGGCCAAAGAAGAGTACGACGACGACAAGAAAATGAGCGCCAATTGCAGCTACAGAATCAGACACCGGATCAACGGCCGCCGATCGACGCTGATAACGGTCTTGAGCGCAGTGGCAGTCTGCAGCTGGGTGGCGAGCCGGAAGAACGAGTAGGCATGAACCAGCCACGGAACGCGATTTCACCTCCGGCCCAAGACGATTCTGGACAACGATTTCCGTTTGGCGGAACAAGCCCAAGCATTGGTGAGCGTGGTCTGACGCCTCAACAACAACACCAGCAGACGTTGCTGAACAGCATGAAGTCTATTGAGGGCGCGGAACCATTTGCGAACAGCGCCGCGCAGCCGAACGCTTTCCAACAATCCGGCAACCCCCCGGGTCATTCGCGCAATGCTTCTAGGTACTCCTTCGCGAATGACGTCTCCGCCTCCACCAACGTCAAGCCCATGGCGAGCGCCAAGGTTATGAACCAGCAAGCCTCCATCATGCCCCCAGCCACTGGTAATCAATATGGAGGTCAACAGCAGACGCATGGCAGTCAATTCTACACCAACAACGTTCAAGGCCCTCCTCCCGGCATCAAAATGACGGGGACGCCACCTGTCTCTGGCGGCATGACCTTCGGGCAAGGCCATGGCTTTGCGACTGGAGGTATCCAATACGGTGCCAACGCGGGACTCAACGCCAACGAGGAACGCATGCGCAGCTTACTTCGTGGACGTGAGGCTGGTGCTCCAGCCGGGGCTACCGACGCATCCAAGCGTGAGTTCAGCACTTTCTCTAATACTTACAGCAATTCATCCTCCTCCCACTACCACAATCAGGGTGGGAGCACAGCCGCATTCACCAGTCCAGCACCGGGCAGCACGCCTTTCACTACTGGCCCGCCTTCATATGCCTCTCTTTCCTCCTTCAGCGGAGAGGATTCCAAGCAGCGCAAGAAGAAGGGGAAGAAGCACCGACACAACCACACATCGTCCTCTGGCGGTGGGTTAGCCGACCTCACCTCTTCCACCCCTGACTCGAGCATGATGCATGGGAGATATGGCCAAGGACCCGGTAGCGGATTCGGTGCTGGACCCAACAATGCGGCTGGCGGGCTCTATTCTGTCATGCATGGCGGCGGCAGCGGCAGCTACGGGAATCGATGGTAGTTGCGGCGACCATACGGCGGCACGGCGACTCTTTCGACCTCATTTTTTGCTTTTCTTGCTTTTGGGGTGCTTGTACATGCGGCTATGACCATTTTTCTGGTTTTTCTTGCAAGGTGTTGGGGGCGCAAGTCAGAATGAAACATCCTGGCTCAACGAGTGTCCAAACCGGACTTCGCTTGCACAGCCGGATGGGGATGCTCGCTTCTCGCCATTCTCGACCACACACACGACCTTGGTGCGGCGAGCATCCTTCTCACCATTCTCATCTCACACACACAAACACACGTTTCTCGTCAAGTGTCAAAGGCGGAGCAGCGATGTACGTATGCAAACTCACGGCATCTTCCTAGTGGCTGATAGATTGACGGAAAGATAGTCAATTCTCCTTCTTGCTTCAAAGAGTTTTTCATACGTACATCGCTGCCCTGCTAGTGACCCGTTGACGAGCGAACGTGTGCATGTTGTGTCTACATAGAGTAGTAGTCTGTGTTTGGTTGCGCCGCAGCCCTTGCGCCATCATTGTCGTCCGTGTTGCCGTCGCCTTCGCCGCCATGCAGAAAGAGATGGATCCCCTTTCATTTCACGCGTGCCATATGCTACAAGGAAATCATATGCTAACTACTCCTCTCCAGATGACACCGACTTCCCGCCCCTTCGCGCCCCTCCAAGCCGCCAACAGAGCATCAGCATAGCCGGATCCCGACCCTCCACACCCGCCGTGCCACCAGGGTTAGAGGGAACCATCGGCAGTGCATCGCGGCGCTCCACGCCCACCGTACCTCCAGGCCTCAGCAAGCCCGCCGTCCTCCCGGATTTTGAAGCCCTGACTGAAGGCAGCGGCTCTCGACCGTCTAGTCGGCCCTCGAGTCGAGCGGGTGTGAAGAGAGCTGTGTCGCAGATTATGCCTGCGCTGCCTCTTCGGCCGTCTCGGCCGTCTACTCCGGCTCAACAGGCTGTTGGGACGCCGCCTTCGAAGGTGCAGGGTGGAAATGTGGAGAGGATGGGGACGCCGACCAGGGAGCCTCGACATGTTTCTTCGAAAGTTGATGGGCAACATGAGAGTGAGGTTGCCGCTGCTGCTGGTGCCGGAAAGCGCGAGGATACGACAACTACGCCGCAAAAGTCTGGTGTTGTTTCGCGGGATGCATCTCCAGCTGTTCCTGTTGCAAAGAAGGCGGCAGAGGCAGCGAATGATCAAATCCAGCCTGCCACACCCAAATCTGCAGTTGGCCCTGCTCCAGCACCGAAAACGATGCAGCCCTCTGCCAAAGGCGTCGCCACTGTCTCGACCGTGGACACGCAGGCCACGCCGACCAAACAGCCGCAGCAGCCTGCTTCTACCAAGGGAACGAAACGAACACCACCAGGCAAACTCGACATCGCCGCGGCAGTGAGCAAGCAGCCGGCAGATGCCACCGCTGCTGCAGATGCCGCGAGCGCAGCGCAGCGCAATGCTGTCCAGACTCCCGTCGACTCACTGCCCAGATCACAATCTCCGAACGCCAGCGTCTCCTCGCCCGCTATCCGGACAGGACCGAAGACATTGAGGGTCGTTCAGACTCCGAGGACCGAGACTCCGCCGGCAGAGGCCACGCCTTCAACGGCGAGGTTGCCTTCACGTCAGCCGAGTATTGCGTCCATTCAGCTCCCCGGCACGCCTTCTAGTGAGCATGTCTCTCTGCCCGATAATCTGTCGATGCCTTCGACTTCCCAATCGCGTGCGAACTCGCCACCGCCAACCGCAGCACCTGCGAAGGCGCCCGTGAAGTCGAAAACGCAGTTGAAGAAGGAGCGTCAGGAGCGCGCGAAGGCTATTGAGGAGGAGCGGCTAGCAGAGGAAGCCAAGAAGACGAGCGTTGAAGAGCCGGAGCAGGAAGCGATTATCAGTCGCAAGAAGAAGACCAAGAAGGAAAAGGAGCCCAAGAGTAAGCCGAAAACGGCGGCCTCTGCTGCGGCTGCTGCTGCGACGCAGGACTCCACTCCGACCGTGAGTCGCGCCGCCTCGCCTGTGCCTAAACCCGCTGGCGAAGACAGTGCTGCTGCCATTGCCGATCACCGACTTCAATCACCTGCACCCGCAGCAACACCCCCAAGGAACATCACACCTCTCAACCCCTCTCCACCCCAACACCACTCCTCCCGCGAAGCCTCCCCAGCACCCCCACCAACACCCCCGACCCTCAGCGCCGCGCAAATCCTTGCCGACCTGCAATCCAGCGACCCCAGCGTGCAAACGTCCCTCGACTCCTTCTTCCGCCTCCCCACCTCGCCGCACTTCACCAAACCCACCCAACCCATCACGGCCCGCGACCTGCACGACCCCATCAACGACCCCACGCACTTCATCCTCAACCTCCCGGAAAGCGACGTGCACGCCCTGCTCAGCGGCGCCCTGCACTCCTACCACTACGGCGGCGCCGAAAACCGCACCTGGAGCCGCGGCATGGTGACGCCCGCAGGCTCGCACCTGCGCGCCCTGAGCGCCGAGCTGGAAGCGCGGGTCCTCGAGCTCGAAGAGAGAATCCACTCTCAGCCGGAAGAGCTGCGCTTCCACCCCACCAAACCGCAAGATCTGATGAAGTTCCCCGCCCTCGACCTCGAGGCGCTGAAGCGGCATTTCGAGAATCTCGCGGGCCGCAGTAGCGCGTACCTCCTCGGCGCGGCGGCGAACGCCAATCAGCAGCAATCGCCGCAAATCACAGACGACACGGCCGCGTCGTTTGTGAACGAGTTCGTGATGCCGCCGTTGACTCCGCCGCCGGGGACGGCGACGCCGAGTGGCGGCGTGCGCGGGTATCAAGCGAGTATGCGCGGGACGCCGATGGTGAGTGCGCCGGAGGCGGGCGGCGCGGCGGCGGTGCCGAGCGTGGAGCATGCGGAAAGGCTGTTGGCGGAGGCGAGGAGGAGTATGGAGGAGAGCGAGGGGGCTTTGCGGCGGATGATGAAGAAGAATCGGAAGGTGCTGGGCCTGGCGTGAGGCGTGGGTGTGGATGATTGACTCTCGGTTTTCGGCGAGACGCCTTGCTGCAAGGTCTCGGGCATATTGCTTGCGAATACGCCTACCCTGTCATTCCTGGTCCTGGAAGAGTTTGAGGGTTTAGAGATGAACTCTTTGGCATGATACCACTTCGTTCATTGTTGTATAAATAGCACAGCACTTTAACAAAGCTCTCCAACATGGAAGCAGACTTCATCTAATTGCGAAACCTTTCATAAAGTTGAGAGAGGATAAGGTAGATGTAATCAACCGACAAAATCGCAACACCCAGCGCCTGATTCCCATATCCCACAACATTCGCAGAAGGCTGGGTGGCAGCAACCATTTCTCCAGCTCGTCCAAAGACTGACTAACCAACAGGCCCCTTGAATTTTGTACGCCGCAATAAAATCACCGGTCCAGCAGGTACCAAGACGCACCACCCTCTATCCAGAAACCAGCAGTGTCGTCGTCCACGATACAATGTTGCCTTACGCGCCCCCGCCATACCTCTTCAAAGCCTGCTCGAAACTATCCTGCTCCACCAGCAGGTATTTCGGCGGCTCAAAGAGATTCCCCTTCTCGTCCTTGGAGCCCAGCTTGCGCAGGGCCGCATTGACGTACTGCTGCTCAATCATGACGCCCGACTCGGAGCAGCGCGCCTTGGTTTTGAGTTCGGAGCACAGGCTGTCGAGGTCGAATTTCCCATCTTGGAAATCGGGATTGCTTTGGAGTTGCGTCCTGTGAGACAAAGGTTAGCATTGCTCTTACTCTGGAGGTGGGGAAAGCAGGCATACCAAATGTTGTTGCAGCTGATGTATTTGCCGTCGTCAGACTTCGCTTGCGGCATCAGCGCGTTCTCCATCTTGACTGGCGGGGATGGGTCGCTGTAATCGCCGTCTCGAGCCTTGTCCATTTCGGCCATGAGATTTGAGCTGGGAGTGGGTGCGTTCGCCGTTGCGCTGCCATTGACGCTGAGAGTGTCGTGGGAGGATTTGGGAGTTTGAAGGATGCCAAAGAGGTTGGTGGGAGAGGCATAGTCGAAGGAGTGCAGGCTGTCATCGAAGAAGCCACCGGTGAAGTCGCCACCGCCGACGATGGCGTCTTGGCTGTCTCGGTAGTCGCCAAAGAGCACGGGGTCGAAGGTGTTGACGGATGGCAGGCTGTAGTCAGTGCTGGGCAAGGTCATCGCTCCTCCGTCCATGTTGGCAAGGGGGGATGTGTGGCGGGTGGTGTTCATTTTGTCCAGGTTCTTCTGCCCTGGACTGCCATGCGATGGCTCGGGCGAGGTGCCGCACGAACTGTTCGCCTGTCCATTCCATTGGCTCCCGGAGCTGGCGCTGGGCGAGGCGCTATCGCTGGCGTTGCTGTTGCTGTTGCTGTTGAACTGGAACACGCGGTTCAGGTTCAACCCTGCTGTACTCTCACCACCATTCAATTCAGTGGGCATGTTGCCGGTATTGCCGTTGGGAACCGCCGAGTTCGCGAAGTAGCTGGGATTGCTATTCTTGCGTGCGGTTTGCAGCAGACCAGGGCTGAAGAGATCGCCGAAAGGATCGCCGGCAGTGTTCATTTGAGGCAGTGTACTGCCAAAGCCATGCATGTTGTCGGCGGTACTGTATGTGGCGAAAGACTGGCCGAGGCTCGCGTTCTGTGCCGGGCTGTGCGTACCATTGCCATTCATACTCGCAGGGCTCATGCTTATCAGGCCGACACTGCTCTGTCGGGAAGTGGGCTGCACCTGCTGAGTCGGGTTGTTGAAATTGCCGCCGACCGGCGAGTTGGTGCCCGGCGGTGTTGCACTGTTGCGCTGCGGAACGGAGGAAGTGGGATTGGTGAAGAACTGGCTTGTCGGCAGAGCACCGAACTGAGGGAAATCGAAGTTGAAGCCGTTGCCATTTGCGGAGGGGTTGCTATTGCTTCGAGAAGAGGCTTGCCCGTTCAACGTCGGCGAGCGATTGACGGCAGATCCGGCGTTCAGGGAAAGGCGCTTCCGGTATTCGCGGAGCTCGTTCTGAAGCCGCTCGACTTGCGCCTTCAACACCCCGTTCTCCTGTCGGTCGGCTTCCTTTGCTTTGCTCAGTTCCGTCACCTTGGTCTCGAGGTCTTTGACATGCTGTTCTTTGCGCTCGCGGAAGGCGCGCTGTGCGGCTCGGTTCTGGGCTTTCCGTTTCTGGAGGAGGCTAGTAGTTAGCATTGCGCCTGGCGATACACTGGTGGGGAAGAGAAGCGTGAGGGTCCTTACGGTAGTGGGCTCGCTCATCAATGGCTTCCGGCCTGGCTTCTTCGCGACCTTTTCGCCTTCTTGCGTCTCTTGTCGCTTGGCGTCGCCTTTGTCGTCCTCGCCCAGCTCATCGGAGTTCTTTCGCTTTTCATGCAAATCGCCCGAAGAGCCGGGGAGGCTGCCAATCATCTCGCCGCCAAGGTCGGCATTGTCGAAGTCGAAGCCATCCCCGTCGGCGAAGTCGAGGTCAGGGGAGTAGGAGTCGTTGAAGTCGTCGAAAGTGGCCTGTTGAGGGCTGATGTACAGCGCGCTGTCGTGGATCGTTCCGTTCATGTCTGCGGGGTGGTGGTGGAGGGCGGGATGGGAGGGTGATTGCTGAGCGCTGGCCGAGTGAGCGTGTCTCGCACCGGCTTGGGAGGTCAAGGCGGCGACGAGAAGGTCTTGTTGGCTTTGGGAGAGATGGGAGGGGTTGTTCTGGATGGATTGCGCGTGCTGACTGGCCATCAACTGGGGCTGGTCGTCGGGTTTGACGGAAGCTAGAGTGGAGTGGAAGCGTTGCTGCGGGACGTGATGATCAGTGGACATGGATGCCGGCATAGACGCATCGAACAGAGTTGATGAAAGGATTGGAAGCGGTGGTGCGATGAAGGGCGCATGCGATGCCCCATCGGACCCTGGATGGCGGGGCTGGCTGCTCGACGGAGGGCGTGCGGAAGGAAGCGGAGTTGCTGGCTTACCGGCGTGCTACAACCCGCACACTTCTCGGCTTATGTTCCCCCTCGCGACGTTCAATGGGACAGGTGGGTGAGATATCTTGAAATGAAAGAGGAGATGGGGAGATGGTAGAGTAGAGAGGAGGAGGTGGAGGTCAGAAACGACGTAATAATGTGGAAGGCGCCCAGACAGGCGGACTGCGCGAAGCAGACTAGCGCGGTAGGATTGAAACGGTGGGAAGGGACGAAGCAGCGCGCCTCGACCGCGAACAACCGCAAGGGGTTCGGAGCAGTGACTCGATGGACGGGATGGAAGGATTCGATTGGACGAGGCGGGAGGACAATTGGAGCAGTTGCGAGGGGAATGGAGGGCGACAGAAGCGATGCTGAGCCTGCGACTTCTTGATTGTTAATCAATGCAAACCTTGTTCGCAGCCGCACGGCGTGGCGGGGCCAAGTTGCCCCGTCCGCGTCACGTGCTCCACGCTTCTGCTCCTTCTCGAACACCGCATCGATCCTTCCTCCTTCCGCGCTAGAGACCGTCACGTGCACGGAACTTTCGCTCGCATCGCTCCTTCCTCTTTCCGCGTCAAAGACTATGGACACGGCTCAGCATAATAATAGCACCACCTCCTTACATGACAGTCTAACTAGACGCGACATCATTGCTCATGTATGCTTATGTACTCGACTACAGATCAGACGTGACTTATCAACCATCAGGCAGCGCATTTCTCGTCTGCTCTCGACAGGCGCCAGATCCTCTACCGTACCGTGCCGGTCGCCGTACCGCTTCACAGTATCCCGTGCCGGTGCTCGATATGTACAGACTTGTAAGCAGTAGGTCTATAAGTAAGTGTTTTCGCCCATAGTATCTCCTCTCAATCTCCAGACCACAATACAACCTTCCATCCATACCAAGTCACCCAAACCCGTCGAATCAGCCAAAATGCCTTTGGACCTAGCCAACCCGGATCGCAAGATCAACGTGGGAATCATTCTCACGGGAGGGTGAGATTTACATGCTTGTCTCTTCACGAATCTGCCCTTTTTTCCTAAACCTCTACTAGAATCACCGAGATCCTGGACGTCGCTCCGATTGATTTGATCCACGGCATGACCCCAGAACTCATAGCACCGCTGCCCCTCCCAGAGCCTATGAAAGCGCAGGCCCTCGATCTCGCATTCTTCTGGATCACCGAGCACGGTAAACCAGCTAGGATGTCGAGTGGCGCGACGATGCAAGCAACGGTACGCGCACGTCGAGATGCAACCCTACCTTAACGCCAGCTAAGACAATGCTAGCATTCGTTCGCCAACGCCCCGACCATCGACATCGCACTCATGGGCGCCCACAACCTTGGCTATAACCCCAGCGAAACCGAGCTGGCGTACGTGCGCAAAGTGTTCGACGAGTGCGCCGCCTTTCTCACCATCTGCGGGGGGTTTGAGAATCTGCTCCGTGCCGGACTGCTAGTCGGCAAGACGGCCACGGCACCACGTTTCATGCTTCCGCAATTGCAAAAAGACGCTCCGAACACCAAGTGGGTGGAGCAGCGCTGGGCTCGCGACGGCAAGGTCTGGACTACCGGCGCGCTGTTGTGTGGGCCGGGCATGATGAGGGCCTTTGCGCAGGATACGTGGCACAATAAGCCAGAGATGGTCAATATCATGCTCGATATTGGGAACGCTCCTGGCCGAGAGACTGCGTATTAGTCGATTGGCATTTGGGAGAGTCGTAGATAGCTCTCATTGGATGATATCGTCGAGATTGAGTATTGTCGGGTCATAGCCTTCCGACCCGCCCCACAAGTCCAGTGTCATGAAGTCGTCAAAGTGCGAGGAGACATCACCATGAGCCGACTCACCCGGAAACATGTCCGAATGCCCGGTGAGCACATTTCCAGGCAACTCTGTATAATGGCTGACTGGGGAGAACAGCGCCGGTTTTGCCTGGACAGAAGTTTCGCTTGTCGGTGCCAGCGATCTCGCCCGACTCACATACCACGTGCGCGCCTGATCCATGATGACAAACATCGCTTTCCAGAAGTCTGGCAGCGGCTGGTGAGGCGGGCAGCACGTCGTCAGGGTCTGCATACGGCTGCACAGGGCCTCGAGGTACAGCTCCAGCCGGATGGAGCGATCGGGCGCGGCCGCGTCGGGGCTGAGGGTGAGAGCAGTGAGAGTGATGATGATCAGCGGCAACCGCATCCACACCACAAACGGGATTTGGTGATAGACGTGGACCGAGTGCTCCAGGAGAGTCTCAAGAAAGGATCTTCCCGCGTCCAGACACTCTATAGTCTTGATCGAGTTGTATTCGGCGGTCCTCGATGAATCGCCGAGGTCGTTGCCATACTGAACGACAGCGTTACAGAGTTCCATCTTGGCAAAGTAAAACAAGAGTTCAGGGGCTAAATCAAAGCATCATTAGCATCGTCGACAGCAACAAGGCTCCGCATTGCTCACTTCGGACCACGTCATTGCCAATGTTACCAGCTAGATCTTGGTGATAGTGGTGCATGTTTGCATCCACACTTCTTAGATCCTCGTCTGGAGATACGGACGTCTGGCTGCGAAGTTTCTGACATAGCTCATTCACTTGGTCGTCCAGATGCCTCCAGCTAACCAGCGTTTCAATCGTCGCGTCGCTTTCGAATTCTGCTCCTTCCCTGAGACGCAACAGACATGCTTCGAAGATGTCAGGTTTCTTAAACAGAGCCGTCTTCCGAAGGGCTGCCGAGATACTTCATCGCCGTCAGCTTGTATTTCACGCATCGCATCATGACTACAGTGAACGAACGTGGAACTCAAGAAGTAGCAGCCCAAGAGAGCACGGTCTCGTTCTCTCTGCTGTTCCAGGGATGTCTCGACCAAAGCTTTCCGACCTTTGTCTTGATGTAAGCCAACATCAATGACGAGGCCAATGAGGAGTTGGAGTAAAGGGAAGATGTTCTGAGTTTTGTGACTGAAGAAATGGTGATACCACGCCAGGTACACGAGCAGGCTTTGCACCAGTCCGGTCGACTTGCGTGGAGCGATGATGGTGTGAGAAGCGAGTTCCTCTCGATACCGCTGGTCAAGTGCTGCTTGCAGCGCGCGATCCTTGGACGATGCTGCGGCTGCGATGGCAAGGAGAAGCATCGGTTTCGAAGATCGCAGCGTACATACTTGCTCGCTCGGTTTAACGGGCACGAAAGGGAACGCAGATGACATCGGTCGATATTCGTCCAATAATTCCTCCAATCGCTCCTCTGATACCAGGCCGCGGAAGATGTCTGGACCAGATGCAGTTGATGGTGGAGTCGGGGACGGTGCGCGAGGCACACTTGTAGAGAAGTCGTGGATATGCGCCAGCTCATCTAACGTGGTCGCGGTCGTGCCGGTCGCTTCAACGCTCGATTGTTCGAGGTCCTGTGAGATGGGGGTGTGAAGGTTGGTCTGGAAGATTGATCGATCGCCTCGGGTTGTGTCACCGATATCCTCGGGGCGGATATCTGCCTCGGGGCCTCGAAGGGCGGCCGACATATGGTTGACGAGTCCATCGAGCTTGTGCTCAACGCGTGAGATACCACTTAGACAAAGTTCAGATGAGGTCGTTTCTGCTCTGTTGTCTGGACGGACGACTTACGATGCCCGTGGGCGAGTACGTTGGCGCGCACGACTCTCGGGCCAGACGCACAATCGATCGAAGTCTAGACATCTGTCACCGTATCCAGTGAGTCAGTTTGACCGGGAGAGAATCAAGACAGCCCTACCTCTGGCATCGACCCGGCTCCACGCTGCGGATGCACCGAGCCTTCAATTGGCGGCAAGGTTGGCAGGCCTGCTCGCTTCGCCCTGGCCGCTCACGACTGGCCATGTGCACACTCCGTCCGTCACAAGGGCCCTGTGCAGGTGGAATTCGGCAGCTGGTTTCTCTTCGTGAATGAAGGCGGGCGGCGGATATATGCGCGCAAGGCCCCGGGCGGCACGGCTGTCAGCTTTGCATCCGTGCCGCGCCTTCCCTCCAACGGGCGATTACTTCATCGCGGCTCTACCCGTCCATCTACAGCACTCCCGTTTGGTAAACTTCACGCTCCCACCTCTGTCGCTGCAAACACTCCCCACCAACTCCCTCACCTCCTCATCAACCTCTCTCACACGCACGCCATCAACCTCAATCCTGCACACGCAGCAGTTGGAGTCGAGTAACGTACCAATTCTCAAGCACTCCAACCCCCGCGAATGACATACTGAACAATCGCCATGAGTGCTCTCGCCCGGCTCGAGAATGAGCTGGCTCAGCGCCAAGATGACCTCGCCACCTGCCACGAGATGCTGGCCCTCGAGCCCGACTCGGCCGACGCGCTCGAATCCATCCCCCTCCTCGAAGCAGACATCGCCGACCTGAAGGCCCAGATTGCCGCACACAAAGCCAAACAGAGCGCCGCCTCTCCCACTCCTCCTCCTCCTCCGCCACCGAGCGATGCCGCAGCCTTACCACCTCCACCGCCGCCAGCAGCGGAAGAGCCCGTGGCAGTCTTCAATGTCAAGGATGTGGTCATGGCCAAGTTCTCCGAGGACAAGCAATGGTACCAAGCCACCATCGTCACCAAGACCGGCAGCTCCACCGATCCCGTGTACAAAGTGACCTTCAAAGGCTACGGCAACACCGAGACGAAGCGCAAGCACGAGATTCGCGCCATCGTCGAAAACTCCAAGAAGCGCAAAGCAGATGGTCCGCCGGCCGGGAACAGCTCTTCATCTACCACTACGCCTGTCATCAAACCCATATCGAACGTTGCGCAAAACGGCAGCGTCATCTCCGCCGCTGCCTCGGTCGACACGACTCTGGTCAAGAAGCGCGAGCCGAGTAAAGTCAGCGATGGGCCGACGCGCTTGCCGCCGGAGCCGAAGAAGTTGAAGGGGAGCAAGCCGCTCGAGAAAGCGAAGAGCAGCTGGCAGGATTTCCAGAAGAACGGGCCGAAGAAGGGAGGAGCAGGGATGGCGAAGCAAATGGCAAAAGATAGCCAGTTCCGCACGCCTGATCTGCCCGGCGCAAAAGGCGAGTTCTTGCCCATTCCAGTGTTCGCAGAGAACCGGCTAAGCTGACATTTCATTAGTCGGATTCACTGGATCGGGCAAAGGCATGCAAAAAGACCAGGCGCGCAAGACGTGGAAGTATGGTGCTCAAGACGCCGAGGACGAGTAGGGCTTCTTCTTCTTCTCAAGGTAAGCATCTTACTCTACTCTACACAGTGCACGCGGCGATATGGCATGGCGGGCGGGCATCGGCATTGGAATGGGACACGAGACATGGCTGGCTGGTGAAATGGTTCTAGGCGTCGGAAAGTGTGGCTTATGACATGGATTGGCGTTGATGTGAAGCGGAAGGGTGTCATGGGTGGAGTTCACCGGCGCATCCTCCGGGCGTGATGACGAGCACTACCATGGGTCAGACGAACTCGCGCGGGCGAGTCAGGAGAAGTACCCCAATCACCACCGAAGCGAAGTTGAACGTACTAAGAAGTCTTTCTTCGCATAGTCTCAGACTTCAGTGCGGATCACGAATGAAAAAGGCTTGAATTGTCAACGTGCTCATCAGAAATAGTAGAAGTGATGTTTGTGACTGCTCGGAGATGCACAAACTCTCCCACTGCTTGCTAGAAACGAAAGTGTCTCGTATCCAGAGGTGCCTAGACGCTCTACCCACAAATCTGTTCCATCTACTCAATCGCTCTCCTTTCTTCCCCTTTCTCCCGACCACTCAAGCAATCCCAAACCCCTCCAGCCCAAACTCCAGCGCCAAACTCAACTTCCGCTCCAACACCCCCTCATTCCGGTACAAGGGCAAGCCCAGCGTCCCAAAACAAGTGGAGCTAGTAGGCAGCATCGCCTCATCCTCCTCCTCCCCAAAATCCACCACCCTCTTAATCACAAACGTCAAACACCCCACCCCGCCCGCCGGCACTCGCTCGCACGCCGTAACGAATTTGAGCAGGCGCATTTGCTTCGCGACGGGCCAGCGGTCCAGTACCCGCCAGAAGGACGCGATGTAGGGCATGGCAGGGTCGTAGCCGTCGTATTGCGTTATGGCTTGCAGTTCGGCGAGGGAGAAGTGCGTGTCGCCTTCGAGGAGGGTGCGCAGGCTGGGAAGGGAGAGGGCGCGGAGGAGGGGTGGGGGGAGGATGTGGGCGAAGCCGCGGCGGAAGGAGGTTAGTTGCGGTTGTACGCTGAGGTGCCTGAGGTGGGCGGTGTAGAGGGATGTGTAGAGGGCGATGTTCGAGGGGTCGACGTCGGGGGGTTCGGTGTGGGCTGGGATGAGGTGCCAGCCGGGCCAGGAGGTGGCTATGGCTTGGATGTCGACTGGAAGTGGAGGAGAGGTTAATGAGGAGGCTGTGGATTGCTGATGGGCAGCGGTTGGGGTTGAGGGATCAGGGTGATGGGCGATGGGTGTAGCATCGACTATTTTCATTGTCCGTCTTTGATCGGGCGTGAAGTCTTCGGGTGCGCATGTTTCCTCTTCCATCAGAATGCTGAGACGCAGGCCGTTGCTCTCGATCGGAAAGGTGAACTGGAGCCCTGGAATGTCGTACTCCGCAATCTCGGATAGAGCCTTGCGGTCCTTTGGCCAGGCGTCTGCGAGAGGGTCTTGGATGTCTTCGGACCTGCCAGACAGCATGCCGTAGTAGATTTCGGGTAGCCTTATCGGAAGAGTAATCCCGTTGTAGAGGGCGAGGGCGAAGAGCAAGCCGCAGAGTTCAAACATGTATAATGGCTGGAGACAGCCTGGGCGGATACAGCTGAAGCCCGTCGTTGGGTCGGTCGTGAACATTTCTGTGCAATCGCAGATCAGTATACAGTCAAAAGTCAGGCCAGAGGAACTTACGCAGATCCTCATGGAACAGCGTCCGGCAGATGGTGTTAAAGAACTCAATCTGCACCCCACCAAGATCATGTCCGACCTCAAAAGCGTCCTCCTCGCCCAAGCGTACCTTGAGAGGCCGCAGCAGCTCGCTTTTGTGCCTCTGCCAGAGCTGGTCGAAGGCGCATCCTAACACACGCATTCGATTCACACTCAAGAGAAGATGGTGCTGCTCTTGACTCATGATCCGCTCTCGGTGGATGGCCAGCGCAATGGAGTAGCTTTGAAGGTCGATTTCACTGCGCAGTCGGTGTGCTTTCTGCGAATCGCAATACGCTTTGAGCATGCGGATGTGGTTCATGGTGCGGAAATAGGTTGCCTGTTGATTGATGTTGAAGAGGAATTCGAATTGAAGTAGGTGCCCGTCGTGTTGGCCGTCTAGCCATGTTCGTGCGATCTCCATAGCGTCCATCCTGGCTGCTACGGCTGGGATCAAGAAGTCGTCTTCGGGGTTGAAGTTCAGCTCATCAGACTTGTCGTGTGACTTTTTCCCTTCCAAGGTGCTCTTATGAAGGTGTTGCAGAACGCTCAATGATGTGTGGGCTATTGTTCCAAGTGTCAGGTTGACGCCCCCATCCCAGTATCGTAGGAAGGTCTTTTTAAGCCAGATTATCACATCGAGATTCGCAGATAGTGATGGGTCACCAATCGTCCGCTTCATATCGACCTTGTTAGCAAATCTCTGCACGACATCATCGCGATCGAGTTGGTCCTTGTCCATCGACTTCAAGTGGATCGAAGTTTTCGCAGCGTTGCGCTCCCAGTCCGCAGTCCTGCCCAACAGATCGATAACGTGACAGAACAGACGGAACGACTGACCGTGATCCATGGCATCGCAAAGCTTGATCCAGGCATTTGGTACGCGTCGGGATTGTGTGGGATAAACGCATCCTTCGCTGATGGTTTCGTTGACGTATCTCCAGTTGCCGGGCAGTGACCCGGGCAGGGTGCCTCTCAGCCATAGTACACAGGTAGAGCATTGATCAACCACCCTCCGTCCTATTTCCTGAAGCTCGTGTATTGTACAAGCAGCTTGGTCAGGAAAAGAGGTCGTGATCCCGTCCAGAGTCCTTCTCATCATCGCCAAATTTGCAACCAAATCTGGGACGTGGCTGGTCGATGCTGGTGGACGCCACACACTTTGATCTTCTCTTCCATCTAGTCTTGCGGCACACAGCTCACGGATACTCCGTGTATCACTCAACTGCTGCACAACTGCGCTTGGATCTCGCGGTCCGTCAGCTGGAGGATTATCCCCTCTCCCCCGAGTATGCTTGAACCTCGGGCAGAGATGTGACCTTGGCCGATGTCCACTGGCAATCGTGATTGCAATTGTCCTGACAGAGCGGGGGGTATACTTGCGCACTGGTCCCGGGGAGAGATTGCGTCTCCCGGTATCACAAAGGATTTCGGTGCATTCTGAGTCGCCGCAGCCGTACAGCAATTGTCCAACATATCTCCACGAGTTAGCCAGAAACGCTGTCTGGATCTCGGGGGGGCCAAGGCCTCACCTTGAGACTACCGCTTGTATCTCTTTCAAACTGTCGGATTCTCGAGTCTCGAAAGGTTCGGCATCAGCGGACGAGACGTTGCGATCGTTGGATAAGCGAGGGGATGTTTCTGAGGAGTCGACATTGTTCTCCTGAGCAGATTGGTACTGCATGATTTGTGGACGGTAGTAAAGAAAGACCGTAGAATATCGTTACAGCGCAGGTATTTCATTAGACACGTCAAGGTGGCCGTACATTCGTGATTGCATGAGCACCATACCGCTGCGCCAGCGCATCACGGTCCCTGTGTGCTGCAAGAGTCGCGCCTGGGTAAAAGATCGAAAGCACAAGCATGGAAGGTGCATGCATAAGGTATCCCGTGGAACGGAGAGACATCGTGACGGGCTGAGGGTTGCTTACCAAATCATGTGCTAGTCACGTGATCATGTTCAATTCCACCTTCTCCGTCCGCTTCTTCCGCGACCCGTTCCTCCGATCGACTGAAACCACCACAACGACATCAACGCCTTCTCGTCTCTGACTCGCTGGGGTACTGGATTGACTTGAATTGATCGTGCCTGATAAGGCCAGAGATGACTCTGGACTTTCATCCCACCGTCGCTTCGTGCTTTCCCCTTACCCCGACCACTTCTTCGTTCCCACTCCATCCGTTGCTGTGTTCCTGCTGTCCTGTGCATGAACATGACAAGCTCCCCTTCGAAATAGGCAGGTGAGCTTCTCAAGGTCTCGAGTTTCCTCATATGTGTTTCCTATCACGCGGTTCTTCATCTTCCTCGTAACGCCTCGAGTTCCTCGCAATCTCTCACGTTTTCTCGCACTACCTGTACCTTCATCTTGGATATATGAGACACTAAACAAACACACATCCTATCTCTATACCTCGCCATTGGATATTACTCTGCTCTCAAAGCAACCTGCGAGCGACTCCATCCATCACTCCAGATCCCAGCTCTGCTCTACCTCGGGATCGCTCGCACGATGTTCCTTCGATCTTCCCTTCACGCCAGCCGACGCTCCCTTACCCGCCAGGCCGTATGTCAACCTTTTCTCTGCGCCCGACTTAATGCCCCTGCGAAATGCAAAGACGGCTCAGTCCCAGTCGTGGCCTACCATCGCACCTCCAGCTCTCCAGAGATCACCGCAGCAACCATTGGCGGTAATGGGCCTGTCAAGCCCCCGGGAGAAGATCAAGAGCGAGAAGCTCAACCTCTCAATCGAGGCGTCTACTCCAAGCTTACCCCGACATTGCACAAATTCACTCTGCCGGACAAGGTCGCCGTCATCACAGGGTTCGAGAAACAGACCAGTTCCAGAAGGTGCCATTCGCTGACCATGTCGCAGAGCCGGCCGAGGATTAGGTCTGAACATAGCCCAAGGCTTTGCAGAAGTTGGAGTGCGCGGGATTGCAATCCTGGACGTACAAACAGACATCGGCAACAAGTCGGCTCGCGAGCTCACCGCCCAGACCGGCATCGACACTCGCTTCTATTGCGTCGATGTGCGGGATGGTGATGCTGTCGGGCAAGCGATCCGCGATATAGTGCACCACTACGGAACTCTCGACATCCTCGTGAACGCCGCCGGGATCGCCGAGTGAGTGCCTGTCATCCTTCATCCATTGCATGAACCGAGCTGAAAGACTAATCTGTGCAAAGCTCCAACATGAAGGCCGAAACGTACGATCTTACAAAATTCAGACGTCTACTCGACATCAACGTCACCGGCACGTTCATCACCTCGCAAGCCTGCGCTCGACACATGATCAACACCGGCCGCGGAGGCAACATCATCAACATTGCCTCCATGTCAGGCAGCATCGTCAACTACCCTCAGGAGCAATCCTGCTACAACGCTTCCAAAGCGGCTGTGATGCAGCTCACGAAGTCACTCGCAGCGGAGTGGGCGGGCTACGGTATCCGCGTCAATGCGATTAGCCCAGGCTACATGGACACCGCTTTGAATCGCGTACCGGCTCTGGAGGCACAGAAGAAGATCTGGATTGAGCGGACACCGCAAGGGCGGCTTGGTGCAGTGGACGAGCTGAACAACTTGGCGGTCTTCTTGGCAAGCGACGGATCATCGTACATGACCGGCAACAACTGTGTGATTGACGGCGGCTACACTCTGTGGTGATCGGTCTATGCATCATGGGTTATTGGATCTATGTAAGTCAAGCAGACATGTATTCGGGCCTCGTAACCCTTCCAAGAGATGAATTCGCCTCCGCGGCATCCGCATTCCAGCGATGTTGTGCGAACATTCCACGTACCATGTCAACTCATTTCGCACCCCAACAGCCGGACACCTCCTTGGCAACTACTAAACAATCAGCATGCCTTTGCCACAAAATCTTCAGCTACCAAACCATCAGTCGCGCAAGCTCGAAGCCCTCAAGACCCAGCCATGGAGGTATTAGCCCTCTTCCTCATGCTCGGTGGCGTGCAAGCACTTAAAGCGCCATGGGAACTACCACTTTCGCCTCTGAAAGAGTCCGAGCCGGCGTTACGAATCGCGCGAATGCAAATGTCGGACAATCCGGCGCCGGTGTCACCATTGCAAGTGACGGATCATGTAGTCTCGCTGACCCAAGGGAACATGAATGCGAAATCGCGAAGCGCCATCGTTGCGCAAGCGATTCGAGAGCAGGCTAGGGCCGCTGCAGGGAGACTGGAGGTGCGTTGGCTCAAGCGTTCATACTTGTTCTTATCAAGCTGGCTGGATTCTGACTGGAACGTCTACAGAACGGATCAGCAACACTGCTGCAAGAAGAGTCCGGCACCATCTTCCTCGTGCCCGTGACTGTAGGCGGGCAGCAATTCGACGTCGTCCTCGACACCGGCAGCAGTGACCCCTGGCTCATCACGCCCAACTTTACCTGCGTCGACATCTACACCAACACGCCCATCAACGAAAGCTACTGCTACTTCGGCCCGCCGTACAGCCAGGAAAAATCCAGCACCTACCACCCGCTGCCCAACGAGAACATGAACGTCTCGTACTCCGACGGCGAGTTTCTCACCGGCTCAATGGGCTACGAGACCTTCACTATGGGCGGCATCACCGTTCCCAAACAGGAGTTCGGACTGATCAACTACGCCGGCTGGCTGGGCGACGGCGTCTCCTCGGGCCTCATAGGCTTCGCTTACAGCACCATCACCTCCGCCTACAACGGCACGAACGCGACCGCCGACGTCCGAGGCGACACAATCAAGTACAACCCTCTCTTCACCAACATGTGGGAGTCCAACACCACCGCCCCCATCTTCGCGCTCGCCCTCGACCGCACCCCTCCCAGCGGCGGCCTCCTCTCCCTCGGCGGGCTGCCCTCCATCCCGCACTCGCCCATCTACATCACAACGCCCATCCAGAGCGTAGGCGTGTACGCCAACAGCCACATCCCCGTGTACGAGTACTACACCATCGTCGCCGACGGGTTCGCCCTGTCCAACGATTCAGGCGTGATTTTCGGGCCCGTGAACACCACCTCGCCACGCAAAACCCCGCTCTACGAAGCAGGCGATGTGATCGTCGACTCCGGCACCTCCCTCCTGTACGCCCCCAACAACGTGGCAAACGCCTTCGCAGCCGCCTTCGACCCTCCAGCAACGCTAGACGACAGCACGGGTCTGCTGAACGTAGCGTGCACAGGCACGCCGCCGATTTTCGGCGTCAGCGTGGGCGGCAAGGTGTTTTACGTCAACCCCGTCGATCTGATTATCGAGGAGGATGTGGATCAGTGTATCAGCGGGGTGCAGCCTAGCAATGGCGGGCTGACGATTCTGGGGGATGTGTGGATGAAGAATGTGGTGGTGGTGCATGACATTGCGGCGGAGGTGATGGGGTTTATGGCGAGAGAGTTTTTAAATTTGACGGCGAGTCCGGTGGTTGCGCCGGGGTATTAATGGACGAGTCGGATTGGTTGTAGGGAATGGGGAAGGTGGTTTGGGGACGTGGATGTTGCCGGGCTGTTCAATCTATCATTCTCAGCCGCAGTGAGGAGAGCTAGTTCATTCTATCGGGGTATCTACACGCAAGTCGCTCCGTCGTCAAGGTCATGCTCAGTGTTCAAGTCACTATCCTCCTCTCGCTTCAGTCCGTACAAAAGACTCCAGTCGCTATGCCCATCAAAATGCTATGCAAAAATCCCCAACAAACTGTCGTCAATTCCGTCCACCGAATTACTCCTCCCCACTGGCAGAAGAAGCGGCGCCACCGCCGGCGAATCGCGAGCGAGCCCACCAGATGGCGAAGCCGATGATTGCGAGGAGAGCGAAGAGGATGATGATGATGAGGAAGATGACAATGTTTCTGTGTAGTCCCATCTTTTCTTGTAGTCTGGAAGTCGAAGGTAGAGGATGGGTGGAGAGCTTGGGAGCTCGTTGAGGTTTCGAGGCTGGTGGAGTCGAGTCGAGTCAAGAGGGGGGGAGAGGAGATTGAGTGGTGCGACTCAAGTGTCGTGATTCGGGGTTCGGTGTTTGTAGAGTCGAGGAATGTAGTGTTCTTGATCTTGGTGCAGGTAGGATGTGATTTTCTCGCCAACTGTACAGTGGTGGTGGTGGAAGATGTCGCCGCTTGCAGTGTCGGTGGCTTGGTGAGCAGGCCAAAGGTGTAGCAAGTGTAGGAGATTGCCACAGCGGTTTCAAGATGTCAGATGGACGGAGAATTGTTGCTCGGAGGCGTTGTCTCTCGGAGCATTCTCTTTTTGTTCGGAGAGTAAACACATGGTTGGGCTTGGGGTGTCATTGCCTGCCACCAGGCGGAGGGAAGGCTGGCAAGGCTGGCAAGTGGCTGGAGCTAGCCTCGGGGATATACAATTCTGCCATCACTGCAACAATGACGACAGGCGCGTTTTGGAGAGTGTGGCCTGTCGCAATGAAACGACGAATTCACTGGCTCCAGGCCGGCGCAGCATCGTGCAGCGGGAAGGGCGATGGTCGAAACACATTGGAAACAGTTGACATTTGACACTTCCTTGACAGGCGGGGCTGGGAGAGATAGAGTTTGGGGGAAGAGGCGGGAGGCAGCGGGCGATTCCGGCGCTAGTCGCGTTATTCGACCGCGACCGGATCAGGCAGACAACTCCAACTCCGCTCGACTGCGGGTGTGAAGATGACTCGGACCGTGACAATGTCTGCCAGTCACTCCAGGCAGATTCACGAGCAAGACACATAAAGCACCGACGATCAGTCTTTCCTGACGCCCGTGTTGTCTTGCCCAACGATGGACTCAACCCCTCCAAACACTTCGGCTGCTCCAGCATCTCTACTCACACAACTGCGACGCCTCTCTTCTACCACGCCATCGCAACGAGCGCGCCGCTTCTCCGACACCGATAGACAACTATCAGCTTCACCGCGCATGATTGCACCATTTGAGCGATCAACTCCCGCACGAGATGAACAATCAAGCGTCTCACAACCTCCCCCACCTCCATCCATCCCACTAGACCAACACTACTGTCCAGCAAGCACCTGCTCAATCCTCCAAGTCTTCGAAACAACCGAACTCCTCGAACTCATCCTCAACCACCTCAACACCAAAGACATCCTCTCCCTCCGCCGCACCAGCACCCACTGGGCCTCTACCATCAACCACTCCCCCTACCTCCGCCTCCACTCCTTCGCAACCCCGCACTGGCGCCGTCCGGGACTCAACTACGAATTACTCCCCCTCACCCTACCGGGCTTGCGCATCTCGCCCGGCCAAGAAATCGACAAAGGCCAATGGATCATCGCCAGCTTCACCGCGGACACCATCCGCCTGATACTCAGAAACCCGCCGCCGCCCAAAGCCCTCGTCCGATCCAACAGCATCTACGAAGGCCTACGAGCCGGCGGAGGCTCACGAGCCAAAGCCGCAGCCGCCACAGCCGCATGGCAGTCTTCCCACTCGTCTGAGCCCTTCTCACAACCCTCAAGTCCAGTGCCATACCGCGATCTCCTCATCACCCAACCACCACTACTCGGCATGCAAGCCTTTACCATCTACGCCGACGACGCGCCCTCGGCAACAGCAGCGACAAGCATAGACGACGAAAACGCCGTCGCAGATCTCGACTTCGCCGCCAAATGCGCCAACTACACCGGCATCACCCTCGGCTTCCTGGCGGGTATTTCGCAGTCGTTGCTAGCAGGGGAGGCGGGCGAGGAAGATGGACGGCCGTTCGCTCGTCCCTCGTCGTCCACTTCGCCGTCGCGGCGACCGGTGAAGGTGGTGTTCAAGGCCATCATGTCGTTCTGTGAGCCCGTGCGGCCGGGCCCCGTGCGTCCCAAGCAGCCTTGGGAACAGGGGAGTTCGGTGACGAGGTTCTCGGAAGGAGAGTGAAAGGGGGTGGCATTGGGTGTACGACTTGGACAACAATGTCGGATATGATTTGAATGATTGATTCATGCAAAAGTGCCTACATTGTAGAAGACATACAAGCGAGACGAGCCTACACGCATAACACTGGAAAGGAAGGTCTTGTTTTTATCACCACGAATTAAATTTGCAGCTGTTTGATCTCTGTACACAGTATCATTGGATGACCATCTGATGCACCAGCGCGTTCAAATTCATCCTCCACTCTCAAATCACACAAAAAGAAAACCCCCAAGAGAAGGCGGGTGTCGAGGTTTGTTTCCCCTCCCCTTCCAAATCTCCTTGTCAATAACCAAAAGGAAAGAAAAGTTCGATTCAATTTAATTGGGGATTGTGGCCGTTTATACACCGTCGTCGAAGGGCGCGTCGAAGATGGAGTTGGCGTTGGCGTAGTTGAGCCAGTTCACGCACGTCTCCTGCAGCTGGCAGGTATTCTCGATCTTGATCGAGTCGATCATCTCGACAATCTGGAGCGCGAAGCCCATCGTGTTGTGCTGCGGGAGTATGTTAGCTTTGTGTTTTCTTGGGACTTGTTTTGAGGGAAAAACTTACCCAGCCAATGTGGCAGTGCATGAGCCAGACACCCGGGTTGCTGACCTGGTAGGCGACGACGAGGTAGCCACCGGAGCCAGTGAGCGGGTCGGCGGGCATGACGGCGACGTCACGGCGCGGCGGGTTGGTGAGCTGGAGAGGCACGTCTGCGGAGTAGGTGCCGACGCCGGAGGCGAGGAGGAAGAAGTCGTGGCCGTGGAGATGGATGGGGTGGGGCAGGGGCATGGGCGAGTCGATGACGAAGTAGACCCATTCGCCGGCGTTGGGGAGCTCGACGGTCAGGTCGCCGCCGTACTGCGGCACATCGCCATCGTACCAGATGCTGAAGAGCGTGGGGTCGTTCCAGTTGGCCTGGAAGGTCGAGCCGGAGAGAGTCCACTTGTAGAGGTTGGGCACGGCGCCGTTGGCGGCGATGATGGACGTCTCGACGAACTCGCCGGCGCTCTGCGCGCCTGCGTTCTGCGCGAGGTAGGGCACCAGGCTGGCCGAGGGCTCGTCCAAGCAGTCGGGTTGGTAGTTCAGGCCGGTGGTGGTGGGCGTGGCGAACTTGACGCCCTCGTAGTTGAGGATGGCCTGGACGTTGGGCTGCTCGAGCTGGCCGCAGGGCTGCTGGTTGTCCGAGCGGATCCAGTAGTTGGCGGGCGCCTGGTTGGCGGTCAGGATCAGGTCGTAGCGTTGGCCGATGTTGACGCTGACAATGTCGGTGGTGTACGGGTGGATGGGCACAAAGTCCATGGCGATAACCTGGAAGGAGTGGCCGTCAATGTGGAACTTGAACGTCGACTGGATGGCGGCGTTGAGGACGCGCAGACGGTAGCTCTTGCCCGGGGTGACGGTCATGGACCAGTACTCGCCGCCGTTGCCCCACACGTTCTTGCCGTTGATCAGACCAGTGTCGAGAGTGAGCCCACCGCCGCGAACGCCGGGAACGACGACCTGAGAGTCATCGAAGAGGGAGTCGGCGGTGGCGTGGTTCCAGTCCTGGAGGATAACGAACTGCTCCTCATCGTAGGAAAGGGTCGAGGGGCCCTCAATGACGAGGGGACCGAACATACCCTCGTAGGTCTGGAGGGAGAAGTGAGAGTGCCACCAAGACGAGCCGTAGCTGGTCGCGCGCCATGTGTAGGTCATGGTGTCACCGGGAGCAAGAGGGCACTGGGTGATGGAGCTGACACCATCGTACTCGTTCGTGCCGTTCTGGCGGACACCGTGGAAGTGGAGCGACGTGCCGTTGTCGATGGAGTTAGGCAGGAGGTTGGTGAGCTTGACAACAACGGTATCACCCCAGTTGGCCTTGATCATCGGGCCGGGGAACTGGTTGTTGATCAAGAAAGCCATACGCTCAACGCCGTCGGGAGAGACGAGGCCTTGGGTGAGGTTCCAGTTGTACTCAACAACGTTGCAAGTATTGGGCGCGACCTCATACCAGTCATCGTCAAGAGTCAGTCCACACCATGGGCCGGAGCCTTGGCCCTGGCAGGGCACGCAAGACGACGGGGCCGGGAGGGGTGTACCCGAAGTGCACGACTTGGGCTTGAAGGTGGTAAACGGGACGGTGCTGGTGGCAGGCGGCGCCGTGGTCGGGTACGAGGGCGCGCCGGTGTTGGTCACGGTCCACTCGCCGGTGTTGGTCTGAGACTCGTAGGAAGTGTACTTGGAGGTCCACTGTCCCCAGGAGTAGGACTTCTCGTGCGGGATGACGGTGATGGATTCGGTGATGGTAGTGGTCCAGACTTCACCCGGGGAGCGAGTGGGGTCGTAGGGGCAGGTGGTGGTGTAGATGGTGCTCGTCGATGGCGAGGGGGTGGGCCACGAGCCTTCCGGCCAGCTGGGGTCCGAGGTCGTCGGGTAGGGAGCCTTTGGCGAGCTGGGAGTGGGCCACGAGCCTGCTGGGCCAGTTCCCGAGGGGTAGGTCGGCCACGCTGCGGTAGAGGAAGTGGAAGTAGAGGTCGGTGCAGCGCAGTACGACTTGAGCCAGCTGTCGTAGGCTGCAAAGTCTCAGTTAGTATGAATTCACGCGAACAAATAGTTTCAAGTTGCAAGGCTCGTACCAGAGCTGTCGGCAGAGTCGCAGCCGCTGCTGATGCACTTGGTGATGGCCGCGCCGGTCGAGTCGTCGCAAAGGCACGCCTCGTCCTCGAGGTGGTTCTCGGAAAAGCAAGTGGACTGGATGACAAGTTAGCAGTCGCGTTCCCGTCTCATGCCCACTGGCAACGCGTCTTTGCATACCCAGCACGAGGGGAAGCTAGAGGCATTGAAAGCCGCCGAGGCGGAGGCCACAAAGGCCGCTGCGGCGATGGCCGTCTTCATTGTCGGTCGCGTCGCGGGGGGTGGCAATCCAAGAGGTAATAAGAATTAGAAGTAAACGAGTAGTAGTAGTATCTGATCGAGTGAAAGACAGTGTCAAGGAAACGGGCAGTCCGGCTGAACGAGTGAAGCCGATACTGGAGAGGTGTGTGTAGGAGAGAGAGAGTGCACAACAGTCGCACCCAAAGGAGAAGAACGAGATGGAAGAGGGAGAGGGAAGGGCGGCGCCGCAGCGTTACCACCCCATACATATGAGAGAAAGCCCCCGGGCCCATGGCGCAACGGTCGAACCAACACCACCCTGGCCCATGTATGGCTCGACTCTATATTGGGCCCATCCATCCGCCCCTAGAGCCGGGGCCAAGGCGCAAGCCCGCCCACTTCATCGGCGCCCACGGTGCAGGTGCAGGCGGCAGGCATTTGCCGCGCCGTCCCGATCGGCGCTGTGACGCCTGCGAAATGAAGCTGAAGTGCGCGCGCCCCAGCTGGTGGAGTGCAACCGGGCAGTGTGTCAAAAGTGGGCGGGGCTTAGAGTTGCCGCCTGTTCCTGCGCTAGCCCCTGACGTTTCTCCCCCATTCGGCTAGCTCCCGTAGGATCCCTGCTCCTTAGCGTGTCATCACGCCGGCGTACGAGGGAAAACAGAGGACGCGTGAGATGAAGGAAGGACTTGGCCAATTCCGCGTAAATGGGCGAGCGAAATTCGTTCCACTGTGCCCCATGGCTAATCACGTCTCGCCATGCACTCCCCCGCGGCCTCGCTGGCTCGCTGACTTATACATGGGGTGCGGCGATGCGAGCAAATACGCGTGGGAGGAAATTGAACAAGATCCTCCCGTCTTCTCTCCTCACTGTCCTGCAAACAAGGCACTGGTGTGAGGGCGGATCGGGGTATCACGGAACCGAGCGCAATGGAACATCCCTGGTCCTGCCGACTCACCTCGCGCAAAGCCAATTGCCCAGCGTGCCTGGCTCATGGACTCATCATTGGCCCCTTCGGACTCTTTCCATCCCCACGTGAGGCTGCCGAATTGGATACACCTGCCACGAAATATCGCGAAATGTCCGGGACTCCGATCATGACTAGGATGTCAGCGCGCACGAACGAGAGAGCGGACATTCGCAGGCACAGCCCCATTCATCTCTCGTATTGAGCGTGGATATCAATTGATCCTGCATGTCGAAAGATCGACGGTCTCGGATTGACGGCAGCATAGTCATCTTCTTTTACTGCCGATTGCCCGCAAGGCCAGGGCACACGTGGTGACCGTTGTGACGCACGTCAGAACAGCTTCGTAGAGTCCTCTAGGAGTGTAATGACTCCTAAAAATGGCATCCAAGGGTTGCACAGATGTCTCATTTGACATTGATGTTGGTGGAGTTGATTGATGGCAGGCGAAAATGCCAACCTTGCCATGCCGATTGCCGACATGGACCAACTTGGCAGCAAGGGACGGAGAGGCGGCATGGAAGTCGGCTCTGGAGTGACACTGATGGGTTGCGAAAGACGTCGCAGCGCTTTCACGCAGCAATTATACTGCCAAAACTCGCTCATTGCTGCTCAAACCGGCGCAAAGCCCGCCAAGCCGTCATATTTGCACCAGACATATATGGGACAGCACAAGAAGACGACATCAACTTGACATCTTCCGTTCAGTGGCCATCAACGTCAGTCCATTCGAAACGCAGACTTCCTCGCTCTCATCAGTGATCATCAGTCGCCTCGCGCGTAAAGTTCCCTACCCGAGTCGACTATCGATCAATAGACACAATTCCCGCTCCACATCGGTACCCACCAGTTCACCATTTCGCAACCAAAAAAAGCTCCTCAAAGCCTTGGCCTGATCAACTCCCCCCAGCCTCATCGAAGACCAAATAAAGCACACACCTAACCACCCACAGCCAAGCACAAACAATCAACACCAAACCACAGCATCAGCCTCGTAATAATAATCAAACGGGAAGACGCATGAGCACGAGTCCATACAGACCTGCAGGATCGGAAACGGACGACAGCTGCGGACCGCAGCATTTTGACATCCCGGCCGGGCGGGCCCGCGCGTGAGCCCTGGCGATCCGTGCACCCGCCACTCCTAATTTCGGCTGTCGCTTTAATTTAGCGCCCGCGCTCTAACTCCAGCTGGGCAGCCAATGATGGCAAGGTGGTAATTTCCTTTCGTACCGGGGGACGGCGCGCCTTGATCATCTTATCTCTCGTATCGGGGGCCCGCTGGCGATGAGATGATGATGATGGAATGGAATACGAGGGCTGAGGGCTTCTGATCCATCGTCATCGCGTTTGTTTGTGCCCGTTGACGCAAGGCGCGTTTTTCGTTTCATCTTCGGCACATCATCATCTGGACAGCCATGTTCCACGTGCAGGGCCGTTTTCGTTGAATGTTAACGCCCGGCGGTCACACCTGCGTGAGGATTGTGTAAGCCGTACAGAGCCGTGTCATGAAGTGCGAACTGTCATTGAGAGGAGAAGGCGTGAGAACGGCAGCGAACGATCTGCTGCATGGTACGTTGTACACTACAGTACAATCATATCCCATGCGACGCGTCATATTCCTCTCTCCCCGTCAACCATTAGACATTATCACATCTGTCCACATCAATTCCCCTTCTTCAAACCACCTGCCCAAAGCCAATGATCACGAGCGTGCATAGAGTGCAGGACACCACGAGCAATCGTGCAGGGACCGCATGCGTCTCCGCGCCAGTCGAGTGAGAAGTCGACGACACAGTATAAGCGCTCGTCGTGCTGCTCCCGCGGCTCAACAAGCTGCTGTAGACGCTGGGAATCGGCAGACCGGTGGGGTCGGGCGACACGTCCGGCGTGACCAGCGTGTTGAGGGCGGGAAAGGCTGTCACGCTCACACCAGTTGGTGTAGTAGAAGCAGCTGGCGTGTTGGTGGAAGCGGAGGAGGAGAGTTCGACCGTGGTGGAGGCCGCTCTCTTCATGGCTCCCAGATGCGTAGGCATGGTGTGCTCATCTTCATTGCCCCAGCGGTCGAAGTTGAAGACCACATCTTGGGCGAGATCGGGTGACTGCTCCAGCAATGCATGGACGGTGATTGTCTCGATGACGACGGAGGTGTAGACGTAGGTGCAGATGGCGCCGTTGCATGTCACTGACATCGAACTTGTCATAGATGCTGGGGAGGGTGGTGAAGTTGCTGCCACAGAAGTAGTCGTCGGGCCAGTTACCATCGGTGAAGGGGTCACGAGGCTGGTCGTCGGCGTCGTCTGCGCGCTGGCAAGACTGGCACTTACAGAGCTGGCGGACAACGATGACAAGACGCTGAGCACAGAGCTTGTGGCAGTGAAGGAGCCTGTGGTGATGTGTGGCGTTGTGCCGGCAAGGGACATTGTAGGTGTGGTCGAACGTCCGTTGGCATTGCTCAAAATCGAGCTGACCGAGCTCGTCGAGACCGCGGGTGTAACGCTCGAGAGGCTGGAGGTGGATGTCGGAGCGGTGCCGGGAATGAGGGAATAGACGTTGAGGTAGTTGACCTCCCAGTATGTCTCGGTGAAGGCGCCGGGATTCAGAGCGACGAACTCGTTGCAAGATGACCAGCTCTATCGATTGGTTAGTATGGAGATCATTCGGTGGTAACACTTCCAAGCTCACATTTGTTGGATCAAGACTGAAGGACGAGTTAGCATGCATCGTGGAAGATCAGGTTCAGGGAATACCTACGGTGGACAGCCATCTGCTTGAAATGTTGGTCCAGCCCACGAGCCACAGAAATCGATATCGAACATCAGGCTGTGATTGGAGAAATAGGAGTCGATGTTGCAGCTGCCGGCGAAGTTTGCCATGGGGACGCCGAGGGCGCTGACGTCGGGGAAGGGCGATAGTAAGGTCGCGGGAATGGCGTTACGAGGGAAGAACCACATTCGAATTGCTGCTGAGGTCCATTCCATAGCATACACGCCGCCACCGGCTGCGTTGAACTCGGTGCCGGAGTTGAATGGGGAAGTGGCCTGGACGGTGCAGCCCTCGAAACCACCAGCGAACTGGGTATGGATCTGTCAGTAGTGAGACGGCACGTTGTGAACATCACGTACGCCGCAATTCGAAGAGAGAAGTGTGCCGGTTTCGTCGGCTGCCGCAACTGTACAGCCGGGCAAGGTATGCAGCGACATGAGATTGTCTGGGACTTGATTCACAAGCTCGATGATGTCGATTTCGCCTGTACGGAACGTCAACACACGCTCACGTTGAAGATACGGGGAGCGTACCGCTGCTCGGCCAGACTCCTGTTCCTCCCAAAGTCCAGAAAGAAGGCCAGGAGCCACAAGCTGCAACTGGCATGTGTGCCAAGTCGAGGACGAATAAGCCACGTGTGTATCGCTGGATGCTGGAGAGACGAATGCTAAGGCGGCCGAGGTTGGCGTCGGGGTCCAAGATCTGAGTGGTATCCACACCCCATGCGACGGTGGAGTCGGTGGTGGTGATCATGGAGAACTGCTCGGCGAAAGCTTGGTCGACATAGTGGACAAAGCCGAACGTGGGATCCCAGCTTGTCCTGGTGAGTGTCAGTGAGATGAAGCGGGCAGCAGGAGTAGAGGGACAGATCCGACCAGAAATTGAAGTTGTCGAGAAAGGTAGGACCGCCGAGGAAGGAGTCCTGGAGGGTGTAGTAGCCGGTTTGCGATTGAGCGAGGGATACGAGTGTGGCTGACAGGAGAAGCGCGATGGCCCTCATGGTGGAAGAATGAGAGAGCGTCTTGCGATGGAAAGGGACGAAAGGAGCGTGATGGAGGGATTGAAGGAAGGACAGAGGGTGGGTGGGATGAAATGAACGAGTGCCAGTTCCTGTGGCGATGAGGAAGATGAAAAGAGGATGGCGGAAGGGGATGAAAGAGAGCTGGGATCTCAACGGCAGCCAAACACGAGGTGCGCATGCCGTTGTGTCATGTCATTTTCAATCATGGCAAGAGCAGTCCATGTCGCGGCAGGTGCAGTCCGTACCCGGTGAGGTTGTCACGATGGCGCCTGGAAGATGCACGTGATATGTAGCGAATGCATGACGGGCTGCACGTGCTCATGTAGGCAACCTCTTTTAGGCAATCCGATCGAGGGCAATAATAACGAGACCGAGGACATTGTCGAGTTGAAGGAAACCGAGTCGCAGGGTAAAGGGTGTGCCAGCCAGAGGGCGACGTCGACGTGCAGTGGCTTTGACGCCCAAGCTCCTTTCTCCATCCCGAGCTTGCCTCGTCACGCGAATCAGCGAGGCCTGGTGACTTGTTTCTACATGGAGTGACATGAAGTCTCTCACAAGAGACGATGACTCGAGCGTACTGCAGGCGTATAAGTAGCGCGCAGGTCGCCCTCCGCTCCTTCCCTCTTCTGGAAGCCGCAGAGCCACGTCCAGCTAGACCAGCCATCTCAATGGCAGTTGGAACATGCAGAGGCAAAGCTTAACGGGCGTCTTCCCACCTCACCTTCCACCCAGGCGGCTCCCCTCGTCCGGCATCGTCGCAATATCGCCGTCCTGGAAAGTCATCATCATTAATCCTTTAGCCCTACGTGTAGTTTCGCGAGGATTATATACTAGGAAAGATGGAGCGGGTCAAAAGCGTCTTTCGACGGAACACGGAGAAGGGCCGCCGCAGCTCGGGACCCTACGTCACCGTTGTCGGACCCAATGGTTTGATTTATGAGCGACCTTTGCGCGCCGGCGAACAGGATGGACTACGTTCGCATGCGCACGATCCACAACATCCGCACCCGCATGAGGCACAGCATCCGCATGCCCACGACCCACAGCACCCCCGCGCGCACGACCCGCAACACCCCCATGCGCATGACGGACACCACCCTCACGCACATCCCCATCAGCATCCTCATCAGCATCCTCATGGAGGCACTCCAACCCATCAACAGCCTCCTCCTGTTCAGCCAACCAAACTCCCGCCCCAGCCTGGAGACGGGTCCGGCGCGACGACCGGAGGTCCTTCCGCCACCGCCACCGGCCAGCTTCAGATCCATTTGTACAACGATACCAACTCGAGCAATGTCTATGCATACATAAGTAAGTATCATTTCTCCCTCATTAAACCCCGCATCTAACATCCACAACAGCCGGCCAGGCTATCAACCAAGGCAACGCCCTGTTTCTACTGTCCGCCGACGGCCACACTCCCTACTACCCGGCTAGTCCATCAAGCACAAACCAAAGACTCACTCAAAACGTCTCCATTCCCCTCGGCGCGCCGGGAAACACAGTGTACTGCACCATCCCCAACCTCGCCGGCGGTCGAATCTGGTTCTCCATCGGCGCCCCGCTCGTCTTCGCCGTCAACCCCGGCCCCGGCCTCGTCGAGCCCTCCATCTTCAACCAAAGCGACCCCAACGTCGGCACCACCTTCGGCTTCGCAGAATTCACGTTTAACAGCGCGCAAGTCTTCGCGAATATCAGCTACGTCGACTTTGTGGGCCTGCCGGTCGCGTTGACGTTGACAGACACCAGCGGCACCACGCAGCACGTCTCCGGCATACCAGCCAACGGCCTTCAGTCGATCGCGAATGGCCTGCGACAGCAGACGGCGCAGGATGGGCAGCGCTGGAGCTCGTTGATTGTGAATTCGAGCAACGGCCAGCTGCTGCGCATCCTCAGCCCCAATTCCGGCATCTTGTTGAATCCTTCCTGGTTTGCGAATTACTATGCCAACTACGTCAATCAGGTTTACGGGAAATACACCGGTCAGAACTTAATTGTCGATACGCAAGCGCAATGGGGGGACGTGAATGGTGTGTCGAACGGCTCGGGCATTAGTTTTGGGGCAGGCGGCAATTTCACCAAGCCGTCCACGGGGGATATCTTCAGCTGCGCGTCAGGCCCCTTCGCTACTGGCCAGAATGCCGAGACGAACACCATCATCCCACGTCTGGCGGCAGCGTTCAATCGCAGCACGCTGTTGTTGACCAACTCGATCCCGGATGGAGCTGGACCTAGCCAATATTATCAAAACCCCGTCACGAATGTAAGTGACCTCCTACTTTCCAAAAACCAGCCGCAGTACTGACTTCAATATCCAGCACTATGCACGCATCGTCCATGCCGCAAACCTCGACGGCCAGGGCTACACCTTCCCCTACGACGACGTGACGCCCACCGGCGGCGTGCCGCAAGAGGGCGCGGTGTTCAGCTACGCGCCCACGCTACTGCTTGTATCTGTAGGCGGGAATCACGCCTACGCCTAACGAATGCTTATGCTTCAGCAACGCGAAAGAAGAAGTGGGCGGTACATATGCTTTATTCCGAGTTCTCCGCAATCCCACCCTTATGACACCTACGCTAATACAATGATCGTCCAAAAGAGAGAAAGACAGCCGTGCGTGTTCAAGCAAGAGTTCCCCCATCTCAGCGCACCTATCTTTCACGATGACAAGTCGCCAGGTAAGCATCAACATCAATCTTCATGACCCGCCTCATCAATCTCCTCCTTCAGCTCCGCACACTCCCTCCTCAACTCCCCAATATCCGCCTTCAACCTGTGCAACTCCGCCTTGCAATTCCTCTTCTTCACCCCAAACTCCGAAATCATCTCGTTCAAGCGCGCAATCTTCTTCCTCAGTTCCGCAATTTTCCTCCCTTTCATGCCCTCCTCTTCATCAGACTCATCACTTGCTCCATCCCCAGTAGTCGCAGGCCCGGCCCCATTCTCCAGCAAGCGACGACTCTCATTCTCCCCAGCGCTTCCACCCGTCATCACCCGCTCCGAACTCTCGTGACATCCACTCGGCTCAAGTACCCTCACAGCCTCAGCAAGACTGATAACATCCTCCTCCCCACTCTGCGTCGTCGTCAACGTCCCCTCAGAACAAGCAGGATCAGCAAACGGATTCGGCACCTCCGCCTCCAGAACCCGTCCACTTCGATGTCGACTTCGTTGTCGCTGTCGTTCACTTCCACCCTCTCGCGACCTTTCCCGCCCATGCTGATGATCACGGGATGGGACCTTCGTAAGCTGATGATCGCTTCCTTCGCCGTCCGTCACGGCTTCGGGGGGCAAGAGCTCGTGATCGTCTCCTGAGAGGGCGCGTCGGTGTCGGGATCTGTGGGTGCGCAGGACGTCAGCTGGGGGCCCGCGGTGGAGGAGGGCTTTGAGGCGTTTGAGGACGGCGGTGGGTTTGGGCATTTTTTGGGCTGGTTTGTGTTGATGATTATTAGATTGGGTTGTTGGGAGGTGGTGAGGAAAGGCGATGTAGTAGGGCGAAGCGAAGTCTTGAGAAGATGCGAAGTCCTTTTCAAGGTGGCTTATATGGAAGGGAGTGTTTGGGGAGTGAATGTGTGGTGACAATGGGACAGCTTGTTTGGAGGCAGAGAGAAAGGGAAGTGAGGTTTGTACAAACACAAACTCTTCTAGAGCAGACAAGGGGGTTTGCATGGGAGTCGGTGATTGTTGTGCAACCTGCATACAACAGATGTGACGTGAATCAAACATGATAGCGGATTGCTCCATATCTCTTGATCCTCACCACGCTTGCTCCGTGAACGCCAGCCTGATCTTCCAACCATGAGATGGCCTCCAGCCTCCGACTCCAAACGCAAACGCAAACGCAAACGCAAACATCCGAAGCAGCAACCACCGCCCCAGCCACGAGCAATCACTGCAACATCTCATCCCTGAAATGCTTCTGAAAGTTCGCCCGCTTCTCATTGCCCGCCCGGCGGCGATTATCTGCCCGCTCCGCCCTCTTCAAAGCCCGCTTCTCCGCAGTGCGCACCTCCTTCTTCTTCGCGTCGCTGACGCCCACCATGCCGAGGCCGCCATTAGCGCGAGAAACAATTTGCCTGCCGCGGCCGGAGCCTTCGGTTTGCTGGTCGTCTTCCTCGTCGTCGGCGTCGGAATCGTGTCGAGCATCTTCGATGGTGCGTTGACGTTCTGCGCGTTCCTCGGGAGTGGGGTAGTTGCGGAGATTTTGTCGGAAGTAGGGTCGGAGGCTGCGATGCCCTGCTGTCCTTCCAGATGGGAGATGGAGTTCGTACTCGTCGTGGTAGACAGCCAGCGGTGTTGATGGAGATTGTAAGCCGCCGCTCTTGTGGGTCTTGGGCTTCGGTCTTCGCTCTGGAATGGAGGGGACGGATGTGATTTCGTCGGTTGGAACGGAGGAGACGGTGCTATCGCTTTCCCACCCTTCGTCGTCTTCGTCGGGCATGTCCACGTCTTCTCCTTGTTCGTTTGTCATAGTAGTCTTCACATCTCGTTTGACCCCTAGGCTCACACCGCCGCTCGTCTCCTCGTCTGTATCCTCCTCTTCCTCGTCGTCTGAGTAGGTTGAGCGGAAGTCGTAGAAGTCGCCAATTTCCATTTGCTCGTCTTCGGTGGAGTAGGCAATCATGCAATGCCCTCGATCTCGCATGTGCGTTTGGACGCCAGAGCCGGTGTGGAACAATTTGTGACAGTACAGACATTCGTGCAGTACAAGGACAGTCTCGGAGAGGTAGTTGATGAGGCCAGGGAGGTCGACGAGGAATTCCCGTTCGGGGATGAACAGACCGTGTTGTCGAGACATGTGAACAAGGTTGAGGTCGATGTTTGGGGAGATGTAGTTGCAGAAGAGACACTGGTCGACGTTGGCGTGGTGCTCTTCTTCGTCATCATTCGAATCCGCGGCGGCCACTAGAGGATGGTCCTTATGATGAACGGCGGCTGAGGGCGTCGGTCTGCCCGGTCGAGCGGACAACGGATCTTGTACATCGTCCAGGCCAACATCTTTGATCCCGTCCACCACATCTTCAAACTCTGCTTCGGCCGTCGGGTCTACGGAATCTCCTTGCATTGTGCTCTCCGTAGTTGTGCTCGCGTTCTCCATCGGGTCGCCAAGAGAGAAAGTAGAATCGACCAGACTCTCTGTCTCATTGCCCGCCTTGGCGTCCAGTCTCGCTGTGAGCAGGCGATGCTTTTGACTTCCCAAATGATTGACGTAGGCATTTTGAGAAAAGTATGTCTTCTCACAAGCTTCACATCGCTTTTCGAAGCTGGCGCGGGCAGCTGTGGCGGCGGCAGAGGCTTTGTTCGCAAGCACTTTCTCGGCGAAGATCTCGGAGGCTAGAGGGGGGAGAGAGGCGACGCGACGCTTGAGATTATATCTATGCCAGTCTCTGTTCACTGATTAGCTACGATTGAACAGGATGAGCGGGTATTGTGGCGCAACTCACGATTGCATGTGTGTTCTCTGCAAATCGGATGCGCGAAAGGCGACTTGGCAGGTGTTGCAGGTGAAGGGATGAGACGAGCCGTTCGGCACGGTCGCCGGTGCTTGGACGAGGGTCGCCATGTTTCTCACGACGTACTGGGTTGTTGAGGTGATTGTTCTGACTTGAAGAGACGGGAAGATCGAGCGCAGTCAGATATTTCGACGGGAGGCGTCGAAAACTTGGGATTTAGTCAGCGAGAGATATGACGCATTTGGCGGGGTCTAACTGTTTTGGGAAGGAGGTCTGCGGACTGCTTCTGATCAATTGAACACTCACTATTACTCACTAACAACGTGCCAAGATGGCGATTGCGAGGCCCTAGCAAGATCTTGATGCACAGTTCTCCATAGCCTTTCAAGAGTTGAAGCACAGATTACTCCAGCATATACTGCCGCCAAAATGCAGGGTTTCGTACGTTCCGTCCCTACGATGCATCAGAACGCGTCCACTAACCGCGTGCATCACGACAGAACATGGGCCGTTATATACCGCCCGAACTCGAAGGCACGACAAGCGGCAACAAGCTCCACCAGCGCCGCGCGCCCGGCACCTTACGCAGAGACGGCACGCAAACAGTACGTTTCGAAATGCCCTTCGCCGTGTGGTGCCATACCTGCCAACCGCACGCCATCATCGGGCAAGGCGTGCGATTCAACGCGGAGAAGAAGAAGGTGGGCTACTACCACAGCACGCCTATCTGGAATTTCCGAATCAAACACGCGGCTTGTGGTGGTTGGTTGGAGGTTCGGACGGATCCGAAGAATACGCGATATGAGGTTGTATCGGGCGGGAAGGCGAGGGATCATGGGGATGATGGGGATCGGATGCGGGAGGGGGAGGGTGGGTTGCCAATTTTGACGCCTGAGGAGAGGGAGAAGAGGAGGGAGGATGCTTTTGCTGTGTTGGAGGGGAGGGTTGAGGAGAAAGAAGCTGTGAAGGATAATACGAAGAGGATTGAAGAGTTGTATCGAAGTCGTGAGAGGGATTGGGATGATCCGTGGAGTGTCAATAGGCGGATGAGGGACTCCTTTCGACAGGAGAGGAAGAAGTTGAAGAAGGAAGATGAGGCGGATGAGGCGTTGAGGGAAAGGCTGGGAACGAATATTGATTTGTTGCCAGAGACCGAGGAGGATGCAAGACGAGCACGGTTGATTGACTTCGAGCCCGCGAACCGAGACGACGGTGCAGACTCCAAGGCTATGTTTGAACCCTCCACCAAAGCCCATCGCCAAGATGCACCGCGGAAGAGGCCTGTGAAGCCCACGAAGGAACAACGAGCCGACATTCTGCGCAAACAGCTTCTCAACAACACCCGTGCGGCGATGAACCCCTTCAACAGCACACGATAACACGACTACCACAATCCCACCCTCCCGAATTTGCAGCGTTCGAGCGTGTTTGCTTTACGATACCCACTTTGCACGCATTTAGCGCGGCAAAGAATTCATCATTGAGCCCTTCGAGGTATACTAGCTCATTTGCTCTTTGTCGACCCTCCTATGAAGTGCTTCACGCAAGCAAGTGTTGTGTGACAAACAGTAAGTCAGACAACAAACTGGTTGTCTTGCATCTTTCCTGGGTCAAACGGGATTTTAGTATCTCTTTACTGGTACCGTCTCTGGCAAACTGAGACCTTCACTCCGGTTTGCCATCATCTCTTTGTCCATCTGAAGCATGATGCAGGTCTTTTGGAAGACCATATCATCCCCAACTCTACTATATGAATGGCCCTTCTCCTTCCTTCAATACCACGATCCAAACAATTCATTCTCACAAGCTCAGACGTCAAGATGCCCTGGCATCTAGTGTACTGCTTTGACGAACCCAGACCCAATACCATCCGCGATTCCGACAAAGGCAAAAAAGGGCACCATGGAAACGCCAAACACAAACATGCCGGTGGTATGTGCGGCTTGGGTGGAGGCGGGGTGGAAAAGCAAGACTGATATGCCCAAACAGCTCTGGTGAAGAAGGGTGACAACGACAAGGCCAGCAGTCACGGCGGGCACCACGTTCATGCCAAGAAGCACAACGAGCCGGATCTTTGCGGGTTCAAAGAACTCAAGAAGGCGCTGAGCGACGCAAAGAAGGAGAAGGAGATGGTGGAGCAGCGCATGGCCAAAGCGCAGGGGTACACGGAGTTCAAGGTGAGTGCCAAGCTGATGTCTCCCTGTATATCTCTGAGTCTTTCAGCGGCTGCTAATGTTTCTCATGGATAGGTTTGGAAGCGCGAGGCTGAAGAGCTGGACAAGAAGATCAGCTGGTACAGACGCGAGGCTGAGCAGGAGTTCCGCAAGATTGTGGAAGAGGACTGATCAACGGATTTGCGGCATTTGAGCGTGGTTTGAGGATTTGCTACAAGCAGTGGTGGACATCTCGAATTTGTGCGTGATCATGTCGATTCAGCTCTAGAAGTGGTTGTTGCGCAGTCTTTATACATCTTGTCCTCGTCAGCTTCTCTCCATCCTTCCACGTGCTCGGCGGGTTTAGCGCCAACGCCAACGGATCGGCGCTCCACCGGCCCGCCCCTTCATTTTCCCCCGAGCCCGTTGTGACGTCGACAACCGAAAACACACAAAAACACAATTAACCTCCGCGCCATCTTCACCGCTCCATTCCAGCAGTGCACATTCTTCAGTTCGAAGACCGAGCGCAGCGGCCGGCAATCGATCATAATGGACCTCCTCAGATTAGAGCAGCAGCGGCAAACACTGGAAGACAACCTCCAGAAGCTGCGCCAGTCTCTCAAGCACTGGCAAATCTGGGAAGCCGAATACGAAGGCTTGAAGGAGGAGATTCAGACCGCGGGCGCCGAACCATCTGTTTCACAACTCGAGGAACTGGCCAAGTCGTATAATGGCGAGCTGGTCACGGAAAAGGAAATTCGTGAAATTGTCCGACTTGAGACGGGCTCCGATCCGAGGTCTGCGCAGCAAATCATCGGCCTCATCGAGCGACGGCAGGAGTATGTGCAGAAGAATATCGACACTGTACAAAGACAGTTCTTCGATGCGGAGGCGAAAGCAGAGGAACTTGCCTTCGCAGCGGCGAACTCGACAGCTAGCGAAGGGACTGGTTTGCCACTGACGGAGATCCACGAAGAACTAGACGAGGATGGAAACGTGATCTCCAGCCATCTCAGCCAACCCGAGCAAACGACTGCGGATCTTGTCGCCTCGCTGCGAAAAGCCGGTTTGAAAGACGGCGACTTCGAGGGCATCGCCTCCGCTGCTCAGCCGAAAACGGAGGATTTGAAGCCCGCCATCACCAATCTCAGTCCTCTGATTACATCTCATCCTATTCACGTGGAGAAGCGCACAAACTCCGACACTCCTATGTCACGCACGAGCAGCAGCGGTGCTGAGGATCTGGAGCGGCCTTCATCCCGCAAGAAATCGGTCTCGTTCACCGCCGATACCAAGCCGCCCGAGGAGCGACCAAGGACCCTCTCTCAAGAAGGCAGGAAATCTGTTTCATTCGCCGAAAAGGTCGCGGTCATGCCCGCTGCACCTCCACCGGACAGCCGATCTGTCTCCTTCTCGCCCAATGTAGAAGAGATCCCCCCTCAGCCCCTCGGACCACCGTCGCCAGATGTGCGGCCAGGAAACACCCAAGACGCTTCGCAAACTTCTGGCGTCGCTTCAAAAGCAGTGGTCGATGTTCCAAATCAGAACGGGACAGACGAAGTTGCGGTGGACGACGCACCCGTGATACCAACCACCGACTCCCCCGAAGATGCTCGCCTCCGCCGAGAAATGCTGGAATACCACCTAAACGAAGTGGGCAACGTTGTCGCCCAAATAGATCTAGATGAAGGCGACATGGACATGGAGGACGACGAAGACGACGGTAGCTCCTTCTTCACCTCCTCGGAGTACCGTGACGACGATAACGATAACAATGACGAAGACACCCCCTACACCACTGGACACTCCGAATCCGAAGAAAGCGAAGACGAATTCGGCCGCTTGAAAGGAGGCGTTATTACACCAGAGTACCGGGAACAAATGGAAGCGCTGCAACGTAGACTGATTGGCAATCTCGGCCCCGAACCCAAAGACGAAGAGATGGCTAGCGCCGCCAGCTCTGCACCCGACCCCAAGGACGTGCGAAGGCTGGTTATTCGCGACAAGCGCCACTCGACTTCCAGCGCCAGTTCAGACAACAGTGAAAAGAAAGGTGCCGGGAAGAAGCGCGTGAGCTTCGCAGACGCGCTGGACGTGGCGGAAGCCCCAGGGTCGCCGCCTCTGAAAGCCCAGAAAGTGCTAGAAGGCGAGAACGTCGCGCCCGTGGCGAGCAGCGTGCTCGAGCGGACAACAGCAACATCCCATTCCCTTCCGCCAAACGCAATGCCGGCATCAAGCATTCCAAAGAGCGCGCGCGCCGCGCCTATCATCGATGACTCTCCCACTCAAGCCGGCTCATCTGCTCTCGACGACGACGATGACGATCGTCCATCCGGCCCACCAGGAAAGACGATCGCCGACACATTAACAGAGCGTACGCCATCTTCGAGAACCGCAGTGGCCCCGGGAGCAGACGAGGGAGATCCAATCCTGGAGCGCCGCGAGCTGGCTACAGAGTACTACCGGCGCCGCAACGACTTCATCCGGCAGCAAGGCGGCTTCAAAGCGACTTCTGACGAGAGCGAAGGGTTGGGCGAGCTGATGGAGGAGCGGCCTGACGGGCAGGTGAAGAAGGTCAGTCGGTTCAAGGCTGCGAGGATTCAGCCGCTGTAGGTAGGAGTCGCTGCGACGACTGGGTAGTAAGAAGAGCGCGCCGCTTTTGATTCATCACTTTTCCTTATTCTCAATGTCGGTGGTTGTTGCCATTGGACTGCTTCTCCAAGTGGTGCGGCTTTGTACTTCTCCATGCTGCTGCGAACCGCCTTACAAGCTGGTCCTAGATTGATGATACTGAGGACTCTCTGACACCGTATCTGACGTACGCTCCACAGATGCGAGTGATTGAATACACCCTCACATCCCTACTTGCGAAGCGGGTGGTACCATGGCACGTGTGATTTGCAAGATTTGTACATCACTGCACAGCTTTCGCCGGCCTTGAGATAAAGAGCATCTGCAGTCTTCTAGCTAGATATACAAGTGTCTGTTCGTGCCGCACAACAGGGCGAAGTAGAGTGTAGAATCCGACATGAACCCATCAATGCCGATCAAAAGGGACCATCCCACGGCGCCACGCTATGCACCGCGGAAAAAAAGGAAACAACGCCTCGCAAACCCTCCCCTCAAAATGCCAGATGTATGCCTCCTCTTCATTGCTCACATCGCCCTCACGCCGCTATCCGCCCTTCACTCCCCTCCCCCTGCCCAGGCGGCGGCGGCGGCAACTGCAACCTCGTATTCTCCGCCATCATGCGCTGGAACCCGATTCCCACGCCCTCGATCACCGCCAACAGGATTGCACACCCGATCGCTCCGTTGCGAATTGCGCGCGGGCCGCCGCGCACCGCGAGCGAGCCGCCGGTGAAGAAGCCGGCGATGATGGCGTTCCAGGGGTCTTCTTTTCGCCGCACGCCTTTGACGGCGCAGTCGAAGGTGCTGAACAGGCCGCCCCAGACGCCGAAGTTGCCGCCTAGCACGGGCGCGCGGGCTTTGATTGCTGTGAGGGCTGTGGGGGAAGAGAATGGTGTTAGTTTCGTGGATTCGTGGTGGAGGGATGGAGGGGACGTACAGCCTACGAGACGTTCGTTGTAGGGGCTGTTTCGGAAGCCTTTGATGCCGTGCCAGACTGCGCCGCCTATTGCCTGTTGTGCTCATACCTCGTCAGCGAGGGCCTCTGCATGATTAGATGCGGATGGAAAACACGTACGCCCATGGAAAAGGCACCGCCGAAATCTGATAATGCCACCCACGGACATGGGTCTCGGGAATGGTCGAGGCCATGGCCTTCGTGGTCGCCCATCGTGGCGGGGGCGGTGGAGTGGACAGGAACGGGCTGTGAGGGCAGCGGCGGATGGGCGATGAGCTCACGCTGGCTGTGGGTGATGTCGTGGCTGATGGACGTAGGGGATAGGTCGGGATCGAGGATGCTCGAAAAAAAAGAGTTCTGGTGATGCGACGTCAAGTCTTGCGCGCAAGCTTTCGCCCGACGCCTGCGCGGGAGTTGCCGAAGACCCCCGAGATTTGCCCGCAATAGTTATGCACGTGCCCGACCTCACTTGTTGTCTACGGCATGGCTTATAAATGAGGTCATCTGTCCTCATCGAACTTCTTCTGCTTGCTTCTCGTGTCTCGCCAAGATGTCTCGTCTTGCTCAGCACAAGACGTCTCCCATCACCAAACGCGAGGTGCGAATAGGAGATGCCCAAGATGGTAAGTCGCTTCTCGCCTTCTTGACTCGAGAGCTCCATCAACATCTAACACAGCCATCTACAGAAGTCTGCCCAGTATGCAAGAGCAGCCGCTACCTCACCCCCTCCCTCCGCTTCCTTATCAACCCGGAATGCTACCACAAAATGTGCGAGAGCTGCGTGGACCGCATCTTCTCCCATGGCCCGGCGCAGTGTCCCATCCCCGGCTGCCGCAAAACGCTCCGCAAAGCTCGCTTCCGAGCCCAGCGATTCGAAGACCTGCAAGTCGAGCGGGAAGTCGACATTCGGCGACGCGTGGCGGCGGTCTTCAACAGGCGGGAAGAGGAGTTTGAAACGCTGCACGACTACAACAACTACTTGAATGAAGTGGAGGACATCACGTTCAACTTGATCAACCAGATTGACATCGAGGAGACGAATCGGCGGTTTGAGGAGTATGAGAAGATGCACGAGCAGGAGATTCTGGAGAACGCGAGTTTGGAGGAGAGGGAGAAGGTGGCGTTTCGGGACGCGAAGAAGGCGGAACGTGACCTGGCGAAGGAGAGGCGTGACCTGGCTCGCAAGGAAGAGGAGGAGGAAAAGAAAGAAGCAGAGGAGAACAAGCGCGATGTGCTGAATCGCCTCGCAGCCGGCCAGGATGCGGAGAAAGTCACGAAGCAAGGGCAGCAGGTGACCTTAAAGAAACGCATGGATCGCCAGGCTGCGGCAGAGAGGCAGCGACTGTTGCATTTGTCCGATGCCCGCAACGGAAGCTCCAGTTTGATCAGAGGGTTGAAGGCGAAGGTGAAAGCCGAGCCCGAGGCTCCTATCGATCCGTTTGGCGGTTTGAAGGTGGAGACAAAGTACTTTTCCGTCCAGGACGACTACGTCTGGGCGGGCGTGCAGGAGACCAAGGCGGATGTGTTGATGGGGGCTGGTGGGTACGATGTGCGAGAGTTCACGACCAGGGCGCTGTGTGATGCGTTCTCGGGTTTGGGCGTGTTTATTGGCGAGGACAGTGCGGAGCGGGAGAGGATTGGGGTGGATGAGAAGGCCGTGGGCACCATCACCGCCGAGCGAGGAGTGAAGAGGATGGAGGCTGCATCGTGACTTTGTTAATGGTATGGAGTTTGGTGGTGTTGTCGTTGAGATACCCCATATAGTTGGAAATGCATAACATGATCTTTGCTGCATCCTTCGTCTCGTTGTAAATCGGTGTGGGCTGGTAGTAATGTGGTCGATACCTTGCAAATCCGTCAGTCTCGCTGACCGACTGGAAAGATCCAGCTGGTCGGAAATGCGTTAGCAACCTGAGTATTCATCTCACCACACCATCGTGATTCACAGAGTCTACTTAGCATAATCAGACGCCACACAGCATGATCGTAGTCCTATATCCCATATCGAACGAGCAATGTAGACAAGTGACGGCGCAGCCTTGGACCTCCATCTCGTCCCCAAACCTAAACCCTAACCCTAGCGGCTCGAAAAACTTCCAGCAACGACAAGACACCAAACCTGTCGATGCAATTTACCATTCGCGAGAATTGAGCGCTCGACATGGCACGAAGGAGAGCCGTATAAATCGAGCCCAGGAAACCCAGTCACCCAAGCACCGCAAAAGCCGCGGAATATGGCGACCACGTCCGCACCACCCATCCTCTCCACGCCATCGGAGCACGTCTTTCACGATCCTACTGCGTCCACAACGGAACTGAAAGAGTCGAAGTTGTCCGAAGAGGAGCTGTACATTCAATATGAGATCCCAAGAACGATTCGCGAGATCAGGGATGGGAGGTGGAAGAGGATTGCGCTGCAGTTCCCCGACGAAATGCTGGTGGATGCCCCGAGGGTGTTTGAGAGGTTGAGGGATGGGTTGGCAAGAGAGAGGGCAGAGTCGAGACGGCAGAAGGCAGGGAGGAATGGTGTTGAGGCTATTGGGAGTGGTGTGGATGCGGTGAAGCTGGAGGACGAGACACAACAATCCACGCGAGAGGCAGACTCGGATGAAGCGGAAGAGAAACTCACCATCCTCGCCGACACGTCTTACGGCGCCTGCTGCGTCGACGAGATCGCAGCCGAGCATGTGGATGCCGATGTGGTGGTGCACTATGGTCGATCATGTCTCTCGCCCACCGCTCGTCTACCCGTGATATATGTCTTCACTCCGCAACCACTGAACATGGCGCGCGCAATAGCAGACTTCAAAGCCACGTACCCCGACCTCGACGACAGGGTGTGCTTAATGGCCGACATACCGTACCACCATCATGTCGAGACTCTCTACCAAAAGCTGCGCGGCGAAGGCTACACCAACCTGTTCCCTACTGAAATCCAGCACGACCCATCCTCGCTTCTCCCCAACCGCTCAATCCCCCCCTCCGCCAAAGAAAACGCCGAAAACCTGAAAGAGTACTCCATCTACCACATCTCCACACCCCCAACACCGCTCCTCCTAACACTCACCTCCCGCGTCCGCAACATCCACATCCACTCAACCTCCGCAGACACCTCAGAAGCCCCAAGGACAACAATCGCCCTGCTCCGCCGCCGCTACGCAGCCCTGCAATCCCTCCCCAGCACCCCGACAATCGGCATCCTGATCAACACGCTCAGCGTGCGCTCTTACTTGTCAGCCCTCACGCATCTCCAGTCCCTGCTCGCCTCGCACGGCAAGAAAGCGTACACCTTCGTAGTGGGCAAAGTGAACGTCGCCAAACTTGCGAATTTTAGCGAGATTGGCGCGTGGGTCGTTATCAGTTGCTGGGAGAGTAGTCTGCTCGAGGGGCTTGGGGGCGACTTCATGGCGCCTGTCGTGACGCCTTTTGAATTGGAGGTTGCGTTGAAGGGCGAAGGGAGTAGAGTTTGGGGCGGAGAGTGGGAGGCAGACTTCGGAAGTCTCCTCAAAAACGACGGACTGGTGAATGGAAGCGCTCATAATCCAGGAGAAACAGCCTCATCAGAAGCGAACTGGGCCGACGATCCCTCAGACGACGAAGAACCCACGTTCGATCTTCGCACTGGCCGCTACGTAAGTCGCTCGCGGCCCATGGGCAAGCCTCGCGCCGTTGATCCCTCCACCACCGGCGCAGCAGCCCCAGCACCTCCGAGCTCTGCTCTTGTGCAAAGAGCAAAGGGAGACGTGGCGGTGATTAACGGCGTGCTCTCGCCCGGCGCCGAGTTCCTGCGAGAAAAGAGGACGTGGACGGGTCTCGGGAGCGATTACGAGATTGCGTATGAGCGGGACGAGGAGGGGAAGATTCGCGGGGCGGCGATGGAAGTGGGGAGGAGTGGAGTTGCGAAGGGTTATGACATGTAGGTAAAGGAAATCGAATGGAATGAAAGATTCCCCTGTTAATCTGTGCGCGACCGCTCTGGCCTCCCATGCAAGTTGTAGATCGAATGCAGCATATCACGGTCAACAGCGGTGGATGATGATCGTCTTCATACATGTAAGCAATGAATGGAACAGCGTATATGAGTTTCTCAAACGAGTGCTTGCTTTATACATTATCTCGAGAGAAGTCAAGGACCCTTGGAATCCAACCCCTGGCCCATCAACCGCAACCCCTCGCACACACACCAATTGACGCCGGGGACCTGGCCTAAAGCCGCCTGTCAGACAGAACGACAATAGCCCAGTCCCACGACCGCCGCCTCATGAGCAAGACACGACACCGCCGACAGATACCACCCCGTCGCCATGGCTGGGAGCGAGCCGAAGCAAGCTACAACCAACCCGGCAACAAGGCGGCCAAAGTCAAGGCAGTGCGGTCCGCTGAGGTCGCGCGGTCGCTTCTCGTAGTCATCGCATGGTGGTTGTGTTCGGGGCGTTGGCGACGAGCGCAGGGCCGTCATCCGCGGGGAGACCATAGGTTATTCGTCTCATCGTCGGCGTCGTAATTCATTTCATCGTAGGTCCGCCCAGAACGCCGAAATCAAACCCAGACCCTGAGAATGCAAAAGAAACCACTTCCTACTCCTCCACGACTTCCTCCTCCCACGCCCCCGAGGGCTCCTCCACGTCCTCCCCGCCTGCCCCAGTGGGCTCCTTGCCATCCGTCTCTCCCGCCCAGAAACGAGCGGCACTCATCTTCATTCCCTCCACCACATCGTAAAGAGCGTACACCTGGTCGCTGCGCTGCTCGATCAGCTTGGTGAGGAGGTCCATGGTTGCTTTGGTCTCGATGCGCTTGTGCTTCTCGGCGCCGGGGTGCACCTCGTTGTAGATGCACTGCTCGTTGACAAGCTTGGACTTGAGATCCGTAATTTCGGCCTCCAGCTCCTCAATGACGGCTCTGAGCGCAATGCGAGGCGGCATCGAGGGCCGCAAAGTGTGGAAGGTGAGCTCTGTGGGCTCTGCTTCACCCTCCGATTCGTGCAGGTATTCCGAGGGATATTCGGAAAGCTCCTTGCGTTGATGGTCCGAAAGAGCGTATTCAGAGAATTCTCTGCATTGGTGGTGCGAAAGAGCGGGTTGAGACTGTGCGCTGCCTTGATGGCCTGAAGGCGTGGATTCGGACAGTGCATTGCTTTGATGGTCTGAATGAGCGGGTTCAGGCTTGGTTTTGCCTTGACGGCCAGAAAGAGTGTCTGATTGATTGCGAGGAAGGCGCTCCTCGGAGGTTTGCGCCGATGCCGACTGAAGCTGTGATTGATAGTCGGAGGAGTGTTCGGCTTCGTACGCGGACATCTGAAATTCAGAGTCCCCGTCCATTGATGGCTCAACGTCATGAATAAGGACGGTGTCCTTATCGTCCGTCGTGGTCATGATGTGCTCGGTGGGCATGCGCGAGTCGTCGGATGTGTGCGGCGACTGAACGCGAACGGTCTTCGAGACTTTGTTAAAGTCGATGAGGTTTCCAGAGACGGTGCCGTCCGCCGCATTCGTAGCCTCCTTCATGCTTGACTTGCGAGGCAGGGATTGCTGGGCCGGCTTCTCCTTGCCGGAAGCCTGGCGAGAGCTGGTGCCGATTCTACCGGCCGCTTGATCGTCCTCAAGCACGCTACGCAGGCCCACCATCTCGTTGGGGTTCACGAAGCTGAAGCCGGTGAGGTTCTCCGTACCATCCTCGTGTGGCACCGGCACCAGCCGACCCCCCAGCTGCTTCGGATCAACGTAGCTGAAGTTCATGACGTCCTCCGAAACGGTGCGAGGCTTCGAAACGGTGGGGTTTGGTTCAGCATTGGTGAGCTTCTTCGTGCCGTCCTCCTGTGGAGCCGGCAAAGGCAGCCCCGCGGACCGCTTCCAAGAAGCGTAGCTGAAGTTGATGAGGTTGATCGAGCTGGAATCGTGGAGTTTCTCCGAGTTGCAAGGAAGGGGGTTCTCCGAAAACCAGCTGTCCTTGCGCTCAGTGTCGCCCTCGGCGTAAATCGAGAGCGATGTGTCGCGGTCGATGTCCACCAAGGGCTGACGAGTGTGTGATTCTGATGGGAGAGTGAAGATGCCATGGGCCAAAAGGTGAGACACGGAGCGGGTGGGCGGCGCGTTCCTGTTCACCCGGTTCTGGGTCACTTGTTTGAGGATCCTCTTTTCGTGCCGCTCGTCAACAGCTGGCGTGAGGGGCTTGGGCTTGGACTTCCTCCCACCGAACACGGGAGCCGGCTTCTTCGGGCTCTCGCTCGGGGCGCGCTTCTTCGGGCTCTCGCTCAGGGTGCGCTTCCTCGGGCTCTCACTCGGGGTGCGCTTCTTGGGAAGTTCGGCGCCACTCGGGGCGCGCGACTTGGGCGTGTCGGCGCCGCTCGTGGCGCGAGACTTGAGCGTGCCAACTCCGCTCGTGGCGCGAGACTTGGGCGTGGCGACTCCTGCATTTGTGTTCATCGCTTCGGCAACGTGGGCTTGGGCAGCCATCGCCTGGAGCTTCATCTTTCTAAGATAAGTCATGCTGTCCATGCGGATGCCTTGCTCGGGGTCGTTGTGGTCCCAAACTGATGAATACGTTGACATCTTCTTAGAAACGTCGTCGTCGATTGCATCAGTCGACACTGCGCGGGAATGGTCTTCGGCTTCTGGCACATCTTGGCCTTCCTTGCGGATGTCTGCTGCCGCATGGCGATCTTCCGAGCCGGTTGCTGCGGATGTCGTGCGGCCATTCGGATTGGGCTCTAGTGCACGATCACCATTGTCGCCGGCCTCTGTGGCCGATACGCAATGAGGATGTGCGGGGTGGGGTGCTTCTTCGCGTGCTTCGCCGGCTGTGGCTTGCCGTTCACGCGACTGCCTGCGCTCGAGCTCTGCAGCTTTGATTCGACGTTCCAATGCTTCGGTGCGCTCGTTGAAGAAGTCACCCTGGTCGCCGACAATCTTCTGTGTCACGCCCAGGGTGTGCGTGAAGGTTTCCAGAACGCTGAGGGCTTTTGAGCAAGACAGGGCGGTTTCATAGGCGTTGCCCTCGAACTTGACGGTTGCCTGACGGAGAATCTTATTCTCCATCTTCATCGCCTGGAACTCGGCCCGGAAGGATTCCATTTGGGCGGCGATCTGGTCCTTCTCCCTGGCGAGGTCCAGGAGAGCGGCCTCGGAGGCACGGGCATTGCGATCTCCGCGCTCGGTGGCAGCGCGGAGAGCGACCTGGAGGTCACGCCTCTCCTTTTCCCATTCCGCCAAAGAAAATTGGCCGGGGCTGCCCTCGCGGGCCTTCCCCGAGCTGCTGCTGCTGCCGCCGCCGCCGCCGCTGCGCTGGCTGCCGCTGCGGCTGCGCTGGTGGCGTTGGCGGAGATCCGCCACGTGGCCGCGCAGATCTTGGAGGTTGCCAGCCTGGGCAGCGACCTGGGCATATGATTGCTGGACGGACTCCATGTGGGATTTATGGGCGTCCAACTGCATCTCGTTCAAACGGTTCTTAACCAGCATGAGCGACTCGTAGATTGCAGCTTCGGTGTCGTCGAGCTTGACCTCATTGACAGGCTCATGCTTGGGAACTGCATGAGGAGGCGTGGAGTTCGACGAGAAGCGCGAGCTGGACTTGCGGCTGCCGCCAGTGCCGTTCAGGCGGTGGATAGTTGAGACCAGCTTGGTGACGTCAAGGTGCCCAGAGAGATCGCGCGAGTTGGAGATGTTGGAGGGGATGCGGAGGCCTGGCTTGGGGATGGAGGCAGCGGTGTCTTCCTCGGGCTCCGGGACGGACGCGTAGGAGTGGTCCGAGTCTCCGGCAAGGTCCTCGGGAGGGAGGACAGGACCAGGCTTGAAACGGGAGCTGTTGAGGGCGGGGCGAGAGTTCTTGAGGCCACGGCCCCAAGAGGTAGTGAAGTCCATGATGCCTTTTTCGCGGGCGGCATGGGCGGACTCGGAAGTAAGGTCGGGGCCGGTACTAGAGGCGGAACGTGTTAGCATTGAAGTCGATCATGGGAGGAGAGGCAACATACTTTTCGGCGACCTTATTGAACAGGGAGGAGCGTTCTCCGGCAGAGGCCATCTTGAACAGTGAAGAGCTTCATAAGGACTGGACTGAAGATGGAATTGGCTTTGGGAACTGAAAATCTGTCAGTAAGGAGGAAGCTGCAGCAGGGGAACTGGGACGCGCAAACCTGAAGGACGCGGATTGAAGGCGGCGAGAAGCTTGGGAGCTGGGGAAATTCGGGTTGGAATTGAGCTTGGGGGTTTGAATTGAGCTTTGGTGAACAATTGGGATCTTTCTGAAGGCTTTGGTGCTTGCTGGTTGGGGCTTGCTTGCTTGAGAAAGGTGAAGGAAAAAGAGAAAAGTTGGGGGGAAAGAGAGTAAACAAGTATAAACAGCGGGCGCGTCAAACGCGTGGCTCGTGCACCACCAACCACGGCAAAAGTCGCGCGTCGGTCAAAAGTCGCGGTATGCTGACCATCTCCTCCGCTGCTGCTCGCCCATCTTGGACAAATCTTTGACTCACGTTTCCTTCGCTTTCTTTGCCCCAACTGGGAACTGTTGTCAGGGAAACATGCTCAATCTGGTCGAGTGACGTGATTGCGCCCTCTCGCGTTTGGTGCACCGCCAAATGTTGAAATCACGTGCGCCACGCGTTGCTCTACGATGACCATTGACTTTCCACAACTATGGCCGACGAAACGCCCCCGCGGCAGATGTCGCTGATACCATACCCATACCAAAATGGACAAATCGTCCTGTACGTTGAATCTACATGTTCTTCATCCCCGAATGTCAGCTGATTCGCGCAGTCGTCAGGGCAATTCGGTCGTTGTTCTAGATGCCAATTCTAGGCAGCTTTCAGTCCGGCGCGATGTCGACCATTCGATGGAGCTTTCCGAATGTCCATATTGCCACAGACCACTACATGACGACTCACCAACCGAAGCATCGGGCAGTCGCAGCCACTCGGACTCGGCTTTCAACTCGGGCGATCGCTTTATCAGCCCGGAGTATTTTCAAAGGCTTGCCGAGAGCCAACGCGGGTCGCCTTCCGGCTCTCCAGGACCAGCGACTCCCAGTGTCCGAGCCTTCCAACCTGCCCTCCGTTCTGGACACTCGCGAGATGTGAGTGGCGCTCAGGGGCCACCTACCGGAGCGGAATTCATTGGAAGTGAACCTTCTATCTCAGCACGACAGCGGATCAGCCAGTCCGCCTTCAGCCCTGGATATTTCAAGAAGTTCTTCACCGAGCTACGAGTCCTGGGCAAAGGCGGGAATGGCGTTGTGCTCCTTGTCGAGCATGTTATTGACGGATTTGCCCTCGGCGAGTTCGCATGCAAGCGTATACCAGTTGGTGACGATCATGACTGGCTCGAGAAAGTGCTGCAAGAAGTCAGGACATTGCGAAGAGTTACGCATGAAAATCTCATCACCTATCATTTCGTCTGGTTGGAAGAACATCAGCCTTCCAAGTTCGGTCCCAAGATTCCCTGCCTGTGGATGTTGCAAGACTACTGCAATGGCGGTGATCTGCATGCATACGTGATGGGTTCGGGACGGGAAGATCCTACTCTCACGGAGAAGCAGAAGCAGAAGCTGAGACGAGCATCTCGATCGGATCTGGAGCCAGTGACGAACCTTCGGGGGCCCAGCGGACTAAGCCTGGACGAGATCTTCTCCTTTTTCAAGGACATCACCTCTGGCCTCAATCACCTCCACATGAAGAAGTATATTCACAGGGACCTAAAGCCGTCCAATTGCCTTCTCCATCTGGATGGCAACAATCGACCCAAAGTTGTCATTTCCGACTTCGGTGAAGTGCAAGCAGCCGGTGCCCAGCGTGGCTCCACTGGCGCGACAGGCACGATCTCCTACTGCGCGCCGGAAGTCTTGCAAAAGAGCCCGGTGGATGGCACTTTCGGGAGCTTCACCACCAAGTCCGACATCTTCTCTCTCGGGATGATCGTGTACTTCATGTGCTTTGGCAGGCTACCATACAACAACGCGGACAACATCAACGAGGAAAACGAGGATCTGGACGAACTTCGGGCCGAAATCACCAAATGGCCCGGCTTCGACGACCAGCTCAGAGCTCGATCGGATCTGCCCGAAAAGCTGTACAAATACCTCAAACGTCTGCTGAGCGTCGACCCCAATCAGCGCCCGAGCACCAGCGACATCCTGGAGAGCATCAATACCGGCATCGCGGACATGGCGTCTTCCATAGTGGAAGAAAGCAACGGACGAGTCTCATCTGTTGATTCTCCGAAGATCCGGCCGTCTAATGCACGCAAGCAGCCTCCCCTCCTCCATCGACCTTCGGGTTTGCAACGACAAACATCGGTCGACACGGTGCGTGCCCGCAGCGAGAGCAAATCGCAGAGCCACAGCCGACACACGAGTCCAGTCGAAGGCTCGGTAATCAAGCGACCAAGGGACATCGACATCGACATCTCTTCGCGACCAAGTTCTCCGGCGCAGAAAAGCCCGCAACTGATGCTCCCGCCTCCGCCACCGTCGACTACAGACAAGATCCTGAACACTCTGCGTGCGCCGACGGCACTCTCAATCATGAGGTGTCTGATCTTCCTCGCGAAGCTTTGCTCCCTACTGCTCCCCTGCTCTCCGTACGCCGTCAACGCCTGGGTGCTGTATCCACTCCTCGGCCTCGCGGCGCTCGAAATGGTTCTGCCGAACTTTGCTTTCAGGAGGTCTGTGTTGCTCCTCGGCCTTCACTTGGCGCTTTTGAGTGTGGCGTTGCAGCGGGGGCGTTTGTGTCAGAGAGTTACTGTGCTGTGGAAGGATCTTTAATTGATATTGTGATTACGTAGCGTGGTGTCCGGTGCAGGTCGATGAGGTTGCAAGCGTTGTCTATTGCCGGTTTCTTTTATGAAGCAAGCTCGTTCATCTGGTCAAACCTGAATCGAGTCTTGTACATGTACGATGACGACAGTGATATATACTACAAGTAAGTGTATGTTCCTTCAGGGCCCTGATGTTGTTCATGTTCCCATCGTGACTGTACCCTAGGGTATATGTGCTTTGCGTCGGGTGCTTCCTTCGGCTTAGGGTTGGGGTTCAAGTAGGGAGACGAAGAATCAGACTCACTATTGTCTATTTTCTTTATTGTTTGATACTGATCTGAATCGTAAGCAATCTACGGTAATCCTAGACAAATCCTGGAGTTGTCCGTCTGCCCTAGCGTACGCAACAACGCGAGTGCGGAAAAAGCTGTCGCATCCGCCGACGTCGGAGACCATTTCTCACCTGCAGCCTGATCAGCCCTGCATCAAGAAGTGGATCGCAGGGTATAAGAATAGAAATCCTTCTCCATCTGCGGCGACATTAACAAAGGTATTTATCTCCCCACAGAAACTCTCCGCGGCAGTTCAAACACAACCCAAAACTCATACTACACGGAAAAATGCCATCAACCTACACCCAAGGCTACGACGCCGCCACTCTCGCATCGCACCAATCCCGCTCCGCGGAGGCGCAGGCAGATTACTTGATCCCGCACATCAAACCGCACTTCCGCATCCTCGACATCGGCTGCGGGCCCGGGACGATAACCTGCGACTTCGCCAAGTACGTGCCGCAGGGGAGCGTGACGGGCGTGGACTTTAGCGAAGAAGTGCTTGCGCAGGCGCGCGCGGAAGCCGAGCGGAGAGGCGTGGGCACGACCATCCACTTCCAGCCCGCGAGCGCGCTCGAGTTACCGTTTGAGGAGGGGAGTTTCGACGTCGTGCATTGCCATGCTTTGCTCGTGCATGTCCCCCACGCCGCCGAGGCGGTGAAGGAGATGCGGAGAGTATGTAAGACTGGAGGCATTGTAGCCGCACGAGAGCCAGTCTGGGACACGACGGTGATCCATCCGCATAACCCACTTTTAGAGAAGTGGAAAGTAGTCGGTGCACGACTGAAAGTATTAGAGAGCGCAGAACCGGACGCCGGAAAGTACTTGGCGGAATGGGCGATTGCGGCGGGCTTCGAGTGGGACAAGGTCAAGGTGTCGTGCAATGTGCTGGAGTACTCCGGATCTTCGGCGCAATGGTGGGGGGAGTTGACTGCGAAGAGGGCGCGGAGCGAGCTGTATGCGCGAGCCATCAAGGCAGAGCTGATGACTGAGGAGGAGGTTGAGCAGGTCGCTGCTGCTTATGCGGCTTGGGGGAGGAATCTCAGAGGTGGGCCGATCTGGGCGATGATGCATATGAGGTTGCTGGCGGTGAAGTAGAGATGGTAGTTGTTGGATAATGCCTCGTTGATACGATGATAGTTACCTGCAGTACGATTTCAAAGGGTTTGACCGACACAAAATCTCCTAATCGCTGCCCGAGCCGCGATCAATGTCCTCTCCCAAATCATTGCCGTCTTCATCAACTTGAGGGTCATACACTTTTTTCTGCATCACATCCATCCACTCCTCACTCACCTCAGCAAATGATCGCTTCTCCCGAACGATACCATGGTAATGATCGACGACTTCCAGCTCGCGCTTCTCCCAATCCAGAACGTAAATCCACTCACAAAACGTCCGATCATTCTCGAAGTTGGTATAGTCAATGAGATGCGACAGCGTCCCCTCCAGAATGGCCTGCAGACAACCACCATCTTGCACCCAGCGGAGCGTCGTGTACCAATCGTCGAAGCGGCCTAGATTGCGATCCGTGAAGCCGGCGGCGGCGTAGCGGTTTGCAAGGTCCTGGGGGACGGGATCATTCATCTTGACCCTGATATTGTGCGCGCAATGTTAGTCTTCAATGACAAGATGTAGCTCCCGAGGGAAGTGGCATCTTCTCACCACTCAATTTTCTCGAGATTCTCAATCATTTGCTGAATTTGGGCGCTGTTGAGACTCTTGATGAAGCTGACAAGCTTCTTTCCCAGGCCCTCGGGGTACGAGTCGGAGTGGTTGTAGGTTCCCTTTTTGCGGCCGCGGATGATGAACGCCAGGAGTCCGCGAGTGCCCATGGTCGAATCTGTATTGCGATGTCGATTGTGTTCTTTTGTTGAGTAGATGTCGAATCGTTCATCTTCTACGAGGTGTTGGGTGGTATTTGTATAATCAGGACGTCGCACATACCGCCTGTGCCGCTGGCCTGCACGCCGACGAGCCGCTCGCATGTGTAACGTCCAATCAGGCAGCCGCAGGCTGCAGCAGGCTACAAATCCAATGCATCGGACCCCGATGAGCTAACGCAGGCGGAAGAAGTACCGCTGTGACAAGTTCAGCACAGGTCGCAAAGACTAATCGAACAGCTGAATTGAGAGCTCAAACTTCGTACGTGTCGTAAAACTCCACTACCACGCCTCTCACCGAAGCGGCTCCGAACTCCCTCGCTCCCCACGCTGCTGCTCGCTTTGCCCCTCCTCAGCCTCACGCTGCTGCACCTTATCCTGATCGGCGTGTTTGGCGGGATCGAAGACGTAGATGGGGAATTCTAATCCGATGGTTCGCTTGACGATGACAGGCAATCTGCTCCAGATGCCCGGCGGCATGGGAATTAGGATGCTGGTATCGTGTAGGTACTGCTCGTACTCAGGCCAACCTCTGCCCTTCTCGTAGCGCTTCTTGGCTCCTGGGCGTTCTTGGAGGGTGAGGCCTGATACAAACATGAGCAGGAGGGTGAGGAAGATCCAGCCGAGCATGCTGCTGTAGAGGGCTGCGTATGCTCCGGAGCCGGACGGGATGTTGCCGTATGAGGCTGGGGTGATGGCCATCATGAAGATTGCTAGAAGTTCGATTAGCGTCTTGTATCAAGTCTCAAAAGCTGCTGTCGAGATGACTTACCAACTTGAATGATAATCTCTCCAAAGTAGTTCGGGTGCCGGCTGTACTTGAACAAGCCCACGTTGCAGACCGCGCCAGGCTGCTGTCCGCGCTCACTCTGCTTGAATCGATACTTCTGGATATCGCTCACGGTCTCCATGGTCAAGGCAATCGCAAAGAAGATAATCGCAATGATATCCGTCGCCTTGCCGAAGCTCGGCTGACGATACCGCAGTACATTCGGGCTGTTGAGGATCGTCACCGGGAGACTCACGACCCACACCCACACCATTTGCGCCACCCAGAAGCCCAGAAAGGGGAAGAACTTGTCGCGCTTGTCATCGAAGCGGTCGTCGCTGCCCGTCTTGAGGATGCGGAAGAGGAGGAAGCCGGAGAGCCGAGCGCCCCAGAGCATGATGAAGATGGACGTTACGATTTGGCGGGCGGTGGTGGTGCCGGAGAGGGAAAGGGTGAGGATGGCGAGCCAGATGAAGTTTGTGCCGCCCATGAAGTCGGTGAGTTTGTCGAACTTGAAGCCATATGCGAAGGCAAAGCCGATAAGCTGGTAGCCGATTGTGACGAGGAGGGTGATTGCTAGGTAGTAGTTGTCCAACACGTGGACGATGGGGTGGGTCGACATCGTTGCGGGAGCAGAGTGTCGCTCGTGGATGGACGGCCTCTGTAATGCTGGGGAGGGCTGGTCCTGTAAGTGATCAATAGACAAAAAGAGGGAGAGAGGAAGTCACTGGGGAAGATATACTACATCACGACAAGCAGTACGAGATGAGCGCATACATACGGCGTTCTGTGCCCGTACAGCCTCCGTCCGCCGCTCACATCTCACCCGAGATCTGTATCACCCCGACGTCGTCATAGACTCGCGATAGATTAGAGTTGGCGCTAACTTGATCGGGCCGTCGATGCCGAAGCTGTCACTTTTTGACCTCATCGCGCTTCGGTTTGCGAGCCTTCGCAATCCTTTGCTCTGCTTAGCAGCACCGCGCGAGATCTGCCAGCATCCCTTCTCGCCACGCCCCATCGCAGAAGATGTGCGAGAATGGTAGGGCAAGGTGCTGCCAGGCGTGCTAACGCCAAGCGATCGAAGGCCAAGCGCGACAGGAAGAACGCGCAGCAGCAGCACGGAGCAGTTGACTCCACGCTCCCGGTTCCAATCATCACAGAGGTAATTTGGCATCTCTCTGCCTGAGACACTCGAAAGGTAGGTACTGACTCTTCTTTCTTCGCGAATGTAAGGACGATCTCCTAGCCTTCCAAATCTCTCACTTCGGCGATGACACCAAGCCAGACGTGTGGTTCGTGGACGCCGAGACTGCGGTGAACCTCGATCCGGCGTTCGAGGATGACGGGCTCGGATACTACGAGGATGGAGTGAAGCGTACACTCACCGACGAGCAGATTGAGATGTTCAGACACAGTGAGATGGAGGCGCTGGCAAGAGAAGAGCGAATACGAAAAGCCAACGACGAAGAGCGTGCCGATGCATTGAACGAGATTGTCACTGGAGCGAATCTGGAAGGAAGACGGGGTTCGCTGGCCTCCAATAACTCCAGCGTGGAAGATGATCTGCTCGACCTCGCACAAGCTCCTTCGCCAACTCCGCCACTATCAATCATCGAAAGACAGCGATCGCAGAGCAGCCGCAGCCGCAGCGAGACTTCTTCATCGCAGCGAGGAAAGGAACGAAGGAAGCAAGAAATTCCATACAAGGATCGCCACAAGCGCAAGTGGGAGGGCTACATTGGGGACACCGATCCGGTCGAAGGATCGCGGACGCATCGCCGTATTGCCCGCGAGATGGACGAGCAACAGGAGGCAAATGTCGACCTGGACTATTGAAGATGAACCAGGCATTACGACCCCTCGTGGACTTGACCTCGGAGCAAGGCGATTCAACGACCCTCCTCGATTCGGGATACTACAGCGTTCACGGTCCTTCCACTACCGGTGAGTACATTTCTCACTACCTCCCTTTCATGCCCTCAACGTGATGAAAAAACTCAAGTCATCCTTAGACGTAAAGCTCCGCGATTTGTCGGCTCTCGGGTCTGGTCTGTCTACAGATACTCACCCAGACTGGCGTCTGCGCCCGCTGCTGTCGACTATAATCTTCTCTCTGATAATAGAGTGGCCACTGATCTCTACCAACGAGATGCTTATTCTGTCGTGGGAGGTGAAAGCTGACCATTGCACGCGCAGATGACAATCGATGACGGAGCTTCGTGAGCCCCGATGGTGGTGGTATCTACTGAAGATGCACTCCCGCATCTTTCTAGCTAGTGTGTTGAACGCAACGCCAATATGACGACCTCGCGAAAATGCAATACCCACAAAGATCCCTCTCTCACGCGGGCCCCTTCCAATCATACACTAGGCGTATCCTCTCATCCCGATGCCCCGGCTTCCTCGCCAAAATCCTCCTCACATGCTTCCTCATCCCCTCCACCTCCGCAAACCCCCAAACCTGCCGCGCACTCCACCGATCCGTCACACTCTCCACATACCCCTCCACCACCTCCCCCTCCACACAATCCGGACCCCAACCCTCCCGCAAATAATCGTCCTCAATCTCGCCCAGCGTCGTGTAGCGCGACTGCCCGCTCACCTTGCCCCAAATCCAATTCGTCTTCTCCCCCGTCTCCCAGTCCATAATGCGGTCTTCGAAATTCCGCACCCCGCCCGTGGACACCTGCTCCTGGTCGAGGTGCAGCGCGCCGTCCGGAGAGGTGTATTGTTTGAGGGTGACATCCACAGTGGAGTAGGCGACGGCTTGGCGCACGAGGAAGTTGACGCCTTGCATTTTGAGCACGCTTTGCGAGGAGTCGGAGAGGTGGCGGTTGAGGGTGTAGGTGCCGGAGAGGTTGGAGATGGTTACTTCGGTTGGGACGGCCATGGTGTGTAGAGAGGTTGTGGCGGCTTTGCGTTGCGAGCCGAGGAATGGTTGGGAATGCAGTCGTTCGCTTTCGTGGCTTTGGACGTAGTCGAGAAGATGGATGCAGCAGTCTAGCACAGGTCTAGAAATCGAATCTGTCCGCCGGCGGGTGGAAAAGTGAGAAAGGAACTGTGTCGACAGCCGGGGTGGGGTTTCTTCATCAATCTCTGATAGCGGGAAAAAATTAGGTTGTGAATGAACAGCAAGGGATGGAGACCAGTCAATATGACTTACATCCACTCTATGCGGAGAGTCTCACTCTGAGATCACAAGCTCATCAGTGCACAAAAAGCATCGATCGCAGCAGCCTCAGGTTTCCATGATTCAAAGCGGAGGTGATCGGATACAAGAGCGTCGATGAGGATTTCGTGACTGGGTGTCGATGCACAAGGGCGTCGGTTACCGGATGAGATTCCGAGATGCAGAGAATGTATTCAATGAAGGCATGCTTCAGACAGTTGAGGTTCTTTTTTCGTGAAACAAGAGCTGGGGCGCCCAGTGGCGTAGCTCACCTCAGCTTGTTGGGCGCCGCCGAATGAGGCAAGTGAGCACAAGCGGGGGCCAACATCATGTTGCATAAAAATAATGCCGTGCTCCAAGACAATATGGCGGATGTTCTCGTTACGGCAGGATGGATTGCAAAACGGCACACATTGTAGGTATACATCGAGCGCAAACTACTTCACTGAATGCCACCCTGCCCCAATTCCCACGTGACTCCAGGACACCATGCGCTTATGCCCTCCCGCTCACCGCCCATGAAAGTCATGAAAACAAAAGCCTCCCAGTAGCTCGTCTCTCGCCGTCCACCGTGGTAGTACCCGCGTAATGACCCAGCTCGGCTGTCACGTGACTCCGGCCGACTAGGAGAACTTCCAGAAATGGCCGCATACCGTGCACTCGCAGAAGGCGGTCATCGGTTCGTCTGCAGAGCGAGTCTGAGCCAGCGAGTAGGCGACTTTGCTTTGCTTGCATTTGCCACATTGTAGTCTGGCAGGAATGGTTAGCAAAGGTTGGAAGTTGGGGAAGGAGAGCGATGCGCCGGACGCAAAGAAGACCTCACGCTCCATTGCCCTCTCGAGCAGCGGAGCATGAGGTCTTCCCTGTATCCTTCCCGGCATCTCGAGCGCGAGACATACGTCGTAGAGATACTCTTGTCCTGGGACGGCGTCATAGACTTGTTCATATTCTCCTTCGCAATCTCCTTCTCCTTCTTGCGCATCTCCTCGCTCTTCAGCTCCTCGCTCGACATGCTCACAAACCTCTTCGGCTCAATCGCCCGGCTAAACACATCCTTGCGCAGCTCCGCGTTTTGCTTCATCTTGAGGTTCAAATGCAGCGAGCGCATCTTCTGCTTGTACGTCGTGCTCGTCTCGGGCTGGTAGAGTTCGAATGCCGCGGCTTCCACGCTCTTCGATACGGCCAGGATGTCCGCCGGCGCTTCCTCCGACATGAAGGCTAGCCCATTGTAGATGAGAGTGATGCTACCATCTCGAGTCGGGTTGCCGGTAAGCGCAGTATCGACGCCGTCCTCTTTCGCATTGCGCTTCTCCGGCGCAACGGAGAACTTCTTCGGCGCAGGCGGCGGCGGCGCGAGGACCTCCTTCTTCGGCGCCGGGCTGTTGGTCTGGCTTCGCAGATCGCCATTCAGTCCGTTCTTCCCCGGCGTGCCCGTGACGCCAGGCTTCTTAGTCTTGACATCGGCCTTCCACTTGTTAATCAGTTGGGATGCGAGGAGCGCGACTTTGGAGTCTTTGCTTGAGCGGAGCTTCGAGACTGCTATGCCGATTTTGCTCTGTCGAAGCAGGTCTTCGCTGGCTTTCCATTTCTCGAGCGGGGCGAGGAGTGTGAGGAGGGTGGTGGAGGGGTCGCCGCCGTCGAAGGCTTTGCTTAGCTGCCGGCTGGTTTCTTGGAGTTGTTTGACGTCCATGGCTGCCGCCATGCTGGCTGTGTGCTCCGACGAGTGTTTTCAGGCGGAAGAGATCGGCGGAGAGGCGGAAGGAGGAAGTAGCGGCGCAGCTGGCTCGTGGAAAGCAATTGATGTGGTGGAGGTCGAGGCATGTGAAACAGCCACAGACTGCGGGCGAGTTGTGGCGCGGCCAATCCACGCTGACTAAGCGAACGCGGCCGCGGTTTTTGTGATATTCAATGTTCTCTTTCTACTATGCTCTCTCGAGCAGCATGGAAGCTCATCGAGCCCTGGCACGTGTTGTACAGCCTGGCCAATGGCCAAGGCTCGTACAACGGTGTTACTCATGCGCTGTCTATCGAGAAATATCTCCTTTCATCCCGACAACGCCTTCACCTCTCACCTACACGATCGGTATCGCACATGAAAGCAGTCGCATACAGTCCAGAGCCTTCTCGACCTCGCCATGTCTGCTCAAGAAAGGCGGCAAAGCTGCTCGCGAGGAGAAGCAAGCGTCTTCCAAGACCGAGTCTACCGTTGACCCCTTCGACTTCTCCGCCCTTGAGTCCGAAATCGCAAAAACCATCGAGCACATGAAAACCGAACTTTCAAAGCTAAGAGGAGGCGGTCGATTCAACCCGGAAGCTCTCGAGAACCTTCGCGTTCGACCGGAGAAGAACGAGAGTCAGACGGTCAAACTCAACGACCTCGCCCAAGTCATTCCCAAGGGCAGGACGGTGCAGATATTGGTGGGCGAGAAGGACCACGTCAAGCCTGTCACCACCTCCATTCAGTCATCCAACCTATCTCTTACGCCGCAGCCTGATCCAACAGGGACCAATCCTTTGCTGCTGGTCATCAATGTTCCTCCTCCTACGACTGAGTCGCGACGCGCGGCGGTGACGGAAGCCGTGAAGGCGGGTGAAAAGGCGGCAACGGGGGTAAGGGATGCGAGGGGGAAGCAGCAGAAAAAGATGCGAGCAATGCAGTTGGACAAGAGTGCGAGACCGGATGATTTGAAGAAGGCGCAGGGGATGATGGAGAAGGTTGTGGAGAAGGGACAGGCCGAGATGAAGAGGGTTGTTGATGCTGCGAAGAAGGTGTTGGAGAGTGGATGATTCGTCGTCCTGGGCGGGTCGTTGAGTCGACTGCGGCGAAGACTAGCTCACGACTCGGGGCCTAGCAGTTTGGAGAGAGCGATGCTGGACTTCGAACGGCGCCACTTCGAATGCTTCATCAAGCACTCGACGAAGCCCAAGCCTACCCGACAGAGCTTCGGGAACTCGCAGGCGCATTGAGCAAGCCCGAATGGCTACTCTCCGGATACTCATGAGTCTGCAAAATCAGAAGAGCTGCGCAAGTAGGTAGCTACCTATGCTATCCCGCCGTCTTGAATACGACTGGCGTCAAAGTTCAACAAGGCCGAGGTATTCGAGACCAACCTTTCGACTGTCCCATCTTGCGCCCGCACCCACTGTGCAGCGGATAATACGACGATGCAATTGTCGGAGATCAATGCGACGTAGATCGATTATTGTCGACAACAATCGCTTGTGGTAGGTCGTGGAAGATGGACGAAACCGCGATATGCGCTGCCCCGCAGTCCATCAGCCTTTGGACCCGACAGCTTCTCGAAGGCGCTTGCCCCGCATTTTGGGGTGATCGATGGGGAAGAATTTACGTATGCGGTTGCCGGATGAAGTCATACGGGCACAGCTCCCATCACGGTTGCGCGGTTCAAAGGAAAAGAAAAATATGTTCCTCGTTTCCGGTTTCGACTTGTCCAACATCATCAAATCTCATTAAACGCGCTCTAACGAATTCACCGAGCAATCCAGAGACACCCACGATCACAACCACAAAGATGACTTCCCTCAAAGTCCAGCTTGAATCCTCCCCGCCATTCGAGCATGCGGCGGAGCTGCACAAGACGGCCAAGGCCATGGGCGCCCCCGGCAAGGGCCTCCTCGCCGCCGACGAGAGCACGGGCTCCATTAAGAAGCGCCTCGAGAAGGTCGGCAAGGAGAACACCGAAGACAACCGCCGGGAATGGCGAGACCTGCTCTTCACCGCCGACGGCGACATCGAAAAGCACATCTCCGGCATCATCACGTTCGAAGAGACGTTGATGAACCACAGCGCCCAGCTCGAGTCCAAGTACAAGGGCAAGACGTTTGTCGACATCATCAAATCCCGCGGCATCATCCCCGGCATCAAGGTCGACAAGGGCACCGTCGCTCTGCCGCGCACCAACCCGGAGGAGACAACGACACAGGGTCTCGACGGCCTGCTGGACCGCTGCAAGCAGTTCTACGAGCGCGGCGCGCGCTTCAGCAAGTGGCGATGCACCTACATTGTCTCGCCTACCACGCCCTCCGCCCTGGCCATCGAGGATAACGCAGAGGTGCTCGCTCGCTACGCTGCCATTTCGCAACAGGCGGGTCTGGTGCCCATCGTAGAGCCCGAGGTGCTCATGACGCACGACCAGTCCATTGAGCGCTCGCTCGAAGCGCACATCGCCGCCTACTCCGCCCTCTTCAACCGCCTGGCGCTGCACAAGGTCGACTTCCAGGGCCTCGTGCTCAAAGCGTCCATGGTGGTGCCGGGCGAGAAGCACTCCAAGGGCAAAGCGGAGCAAGTCGCCGACGCAACGCTGCAGTGCCTCTCCAAAACCGTTCCTCCCTCCGTGCCGACAATTGTCTTCCTGTCGGGCGGTCTGAGCGACAAGGATTCTATCGAGTACTTGAATGCTCTTAATAAGCTGAAGCAGAAGGACCCGAGCATTGCTCCGTGGGCCCTGACCTTCTCGTACGGCCGTGCGTTGCAGGGTGTGGCGATGCAGGCTTGGGCTGATGGCAGCGTGCAAGACAGCCAGAAGAAGTGGGTGGATCGTGCGCAGTGGTCGGGCGAGGCGGCGGAGGGCAAATACAACGGCGGATGCCCATGATCGGGTGTGCAATACGTGGCTCAGAAAGAGAAGTATGAGCGAGAATCCCAACTGTTGAAGGTATCTAGTCTTTGCCGAAGCACTCAAACATGATTGTCTATCGTCTCGGTAAATCAATCGTAGAAACACGTCTCCGGCTTATGCACGCAGATTTTCCCACTCGCATCACTCACGAGCACAATTTTCGGGTCCTCCTTGCTAGCCTTGACATCCTTGCCATCCACCTTCTTCCCCTTGGTCAACACCTCCTTGACCTTCCCCTGCACGTAGCCTGGCATCGCCTTCCAACTCGCCGCCTGGCCTTTCTTCGGCAGGCGGTCCGCGGAGCCGCGTTTGCCTGGCTCTTTGGCGTCCATGTGTTTGGAGCCGACTTTGCCTGGGGGTGCATTGCCCTCTTTGCCTTCTTTCGCGGGTGTCTGCTTTTGCTTCTTCGCTGCGGTGCCGCTGCGAGTGGTAGCCGTGGAGGAGGATTGGGAGCGGGTGGATTTGCGCTTTTGCCCCGTGTTGGCCTTGGGCTGGTCTTCTTCCTGCTCTTCCTCTTCATCATCCTCACCATCCTCCTCCCCCTTCTTCCTCTCCTCAAACGCTTCATCCTCCTCCTCATTCGCCTCCTTCCGCTTCTCCTTCGCCTTCCCCGTATTCCCCACAAACTGCTTCCCCTTCTTACTCCCCGCCTGCTTCTTCTCCTCTGTTTCCTGCTTCTCCCCCTCGCTCATCTTCTCCCACGCCTTCTTAGGCAGGTAGCGCTTCTGCGTGCCGTCCGCTTTCTTCGCATTCGCCGACCCTTCTTTCGTCTGCCACTCTTCTTCGCCCCACTTTTCGAGGTGCTCCTGCGATTCGTCCTGGTCGGATTTGGAGGTGGTGTAGTCGCCGCCGCGCTTTTTGTATTCTTTGGCCATCATTTGGGCCTGTGGGGGGAGAGGTTAGTGAATGTTTCGTGTGGAGGTGTGCTATTGTTCATGTACCTTTCGAGCACTCCATTGCCCTGGCGCGCCGCCTTTGTCGCTCTGCTTGAGCTCTTCTTTGACTTCTTCGCGGAGCTTTGGGTCGGTGTATTTTCCTTTGGGAGGCATGGCTATTGTTCTGTGCTTGACAAGAGTGTTTGAGAGGAAAATGAAATACCACACGCACTGTTGTAGGAAGAAACGAGGAAAATAGAAAGTTGGAACACCCTACCGGTTTGTAGCTACTTGCCATTGATGTTATCTCGTCATGGACTTGGAGTTGCTGGGTATATGGAACAGATGCCGTATGGGTGACATCACGACTCGGTGTCTCACAGCACGCCCAGGAGAATGGACTGGTCACCGCCCCCGGATTCCCAAGATCGTTCCTGCAGATCGATCTGAGCTCTAGCTGCATGCAGCTTAGAGCAGCATTGATGGCTACCCACGTCCATCCTTTTCATCGAAACTCTTCTTCTCGTACCGTTGCTCATTGCAGACGGTGCAAACTGATGATTATCGAGTATCTGAAGAACGTCCTCATAAGCCTCAAAGCTCCCTGCGAGCATCGTTGTATCAGTATGTGAGTGTCTTAATCGCAGCTCTATCGCGCCTTCCATTCGCATCACTCCTGCCGTATCCTGCATTCACTGCATCTCATACCTTCCTCTCCTGTTAACACGCTCTCCTGCCCGCGGTAAGATCTGTGACCAACATTTCATTCGTCCTGCGCTTCACTCCACTCCACAAATCGCATTTCCTACACCATCTCCTAACAAGAAAATGCCCTCTTCGTCAACCTGGCCTCCGTCATCCAGCAATCCCTGAGCTTCCTCAAATTGAAACTCACCGAGTTCCTCATCCACCTGCGAACCAAATTCCGTCCTCCTCCACCGCAAACCTCCTCCACCGCGACCATGACGCCCACAATCCATTGCGTGCGCCACGGCCAAGCCTACCACAACCTCTCCATCGCAAACCACAACATCCACGACCCCCTCCTCACAAATCTAGGCGAAGAGCAATCCCGGCGCCTGCTATCCAACTCCCCAGCCCTGCAAACCGCAGACCTAATCGTCTCCTCCCCGCTAAAACGAACGCTCTACACCTCCCTCCTCGCCTTCGACTCCCTCCTCGCAGCAAAAGAAACCCGCATCATCGCCCTCCCCGAATTGCAAGAAACCAGCGATCTCCCCTGCGACACCGGCTCGCCGCTCTACGACCTCGCCACAGAATTCGCTCATCAACCCGTGGACTTCTCCCTCGTTAAACCCGACTGGGACAGCAAAAAGGGCAAATGGGCCCCCTCCGCCTCCGCAATCGAGAAGCGCGCACAAGAAGCGCGCACCTGGCTCCTGCAGCGGCCGGAGCGCGAAATCGTCGTCGTCACGCACGGCGGCTTCCTGCAGTACCTCACGTCCAACTGGACGTCGACGAACTGTACCGAGATTGTGCGGGCGGTCGGGTGGGCGAATGCGGAGTGTCGGTCGTACGTGTTTAGTTCGGCGGATCCGGGGACGGCGTGCTTGGTGGAGACGGTGGAGTCGAGGGAGAGGCGGATGGGGAGGGAGAGGGGGCTGGATCATAATGAGAAGACGCAGCTGAAGCGCACGGCGACGGAGGAGGGGCTGAAGGCGTAAGGCCTTGTGTTTTTGGATCTGTGGATCGCGCTTCGCTTGTGATGATAGTTGTCCTGCTCGCAGGATGTCGTCAAAAGCAGCGTGCTGCCTCTTACTTAGATCTTGTCCGCTCATTGTCGGACCTACTCAGCGCGATGTCATGTTTCTCCCCATTCGCCGCACTGGAGAGGCTCTTTACTTTGAGGCCTCCAGTCGGCTGATCACCGTCAGGCCACCCGACTCGTCGGACCTTTTGTCTTCTTGCATACCTCATATGATCGTCTTCGCCCCGCTTTTCAGCTGGACACGTTGAATTCCTCATGAGGCTGAGCAAGGCCAACCGTAACAGTCAGCCAGCCAGAACATTCAGCCGAAGTAGATTCGAGTGGCATGCTCGCCACGATAGAACAGTACAAAGTCAAGAGCACCATACACAGCCTGTCTCCCATCATTCACCCTCCCCATTACCAAGCAGATCAGCGAGTTCTTCCTTTGAAAGTGCCGCTCATCGTGCACTTGCACAGCGGCGGCTGGATCCTCGGCGGAGCGTTTGGGTACGAGAGGTTTGTGTTTGAACTGGTGGAGCGGACGGGGTGTGCGCTGGCGTTTCCGGAGTATACGCTTGCGCCGGAGAGGCAGTTCCCGGCGCAGCAGGAGCAGTGTTTGGAGGTTGTGCAGTGGTTTGTGGAGCATGGGCCTGGGATTGTGTTGGATACGTCGAAGGTGGTTGTTACTGCGGATAGTGCTGGTGGTAAGCTTCCCGTTCAATTCGTAATGTTTGTATGCGGGAAGGGGCATGTTGTGCTGACGGGATGGCGTGTAGGTCAATTGGCGCCCGCAGTCTCCATCCTGAATCACCAGTGCTCCCTGAATCTGCCCATCGCGCATCAAATCCTCCTCCACGCAGTGGTGAACGCAGCCAGCCTAACCAACACCTTCTCGCAATTCCTCTTCCCAAACGGCCCCTTCCTCACCACCGCATTCATAGAGGAAATCGTCAAAAATTACTTCCCCAACGAGCAAGCCCGCCACGAAATCACCGCCTCCCCGGGCCTGATGACGAAGCAGCAGGCCAGGGAGTTCATGCCGCCCACGACCATCATCACCTCGCAGAGCGACTGGCTGCGCGACCAGGGCCAGGACTTTTGCCAAGTTGCTGCAGCAGGCTGACGTGCGTTGCGCCGTTCTGCAGGATGTGGCGTGCATTCATGATGTGGAGATTATCCCCGTGGCGCGCGAGAGTGCGACGGCGCAATTGGTGATGATGGCGATTGCGGCCCAGATTCGGGGTGTGTTGTTTGGTGGTAGTGGCGGGGCTGGGAGAAGTGAGACTGCCTCGGAGAGGGTTGGGGGATTGAATTAGGTCGCCATCTTGAATGGCGCGCCCGATGGGAGGAAAGGATACCAGTGATTCGAAATGCGCTCCGTGGGCGGACAGGGCATAGCTTCGTCATAGCTTCGTATTCGAATATCTCGTTTCCCAGATAGCCAGTTCAGACGAGTAACTTTTAGATTTTCACGATTAATCCTCCTTCTTTTTCACCGACGCCCAATTGGTAAACGCAGCGCCAACGATCGCGGTACAACTCAACCCCAGCGCCAAATAGAACGTCTGCTCAATCGACTCACTGAACCCTCGCGTCACTTCCTCCAGCTTGACCCCAGTAAATTGATGCTTAATCTCCGTGAGGCCCAACGTTTCGATGCGCGTGACATTCGAGCCCGGCGCCAACGCCTGCAAATTAGCGGACAGGCGGTTCGTAAAAATGGCTTGTGCAATTGCGACGAACAGTGCCGGGCCGAAGTTCTGGAAGAAGAGCATGACGGCTATCCCGAGCTGCACGTCGGCTTTGGGGAGAGTGGTTTGGATGGAGGTTTGCGGGGCGCCGAAGCCGAGGCCGGACGCGAGGCCGACGAGGAAGAAGGAGCCGACGAAGAAGGGGATGGTGGTCGAGGAGGACCAGGTTGTGAGGAGGCCACTGCCGATGGGGAGGAGGATGGCTGTGGCGAACATGAACGGGGTGAAGTATCCAAAGTACGAGGTCCTGTGACGGAATCAGTCAGTAGCGCACGACGAGGATGATTGTGGGTTGTTCGACGCACCCGCCGCCTGCAGACATGAAGCCGATGATGGTGCCGATGAGACATGGCAGCATCAGGTAGCCCGAGCGGGCTGGCGAGTACCCGAGCACGGCTTGGAAGAAGGTAGGCGCGTAGTATTCCTGGACGGCGAGAGCTCCTGAGAGTGCAGTGATGAAAAGGGCGCCAGCCAGGACGTTCCGATCTTTCATGACACGCAGCGGGAGAATGGCATCGTCGCCTTTCACCACTTGATCGATGGCGAAGATGCCCAAGAGGAAGGCGAAGACAACGTAGAGGGCGATCATCTTGGGATTGTTCCAGGCGTACACGATGCCTCCCCAGTTGAAAGCGATGAAAAGGGCAGTCAACGAAGGGATGAAGACCAACGTGCCGGTCAGGTCTAGCTTGCGGACGATCTCTCGTCCCGTGAGCTTTGGTCGGTTCTTGCTAGTTTCTGGGAGAAAGAAGATCATGGCCAGTATGGCTGCTCCGCCAACGGGGAGATTGATCCAAAAGCACCTGGGTGATGGTTAGCTTCGAAGAAGTGTAGTCAGGTATGCATGGGGACGAACCAGCGCCAAGACAGGGTTTGAACAATCACCCCTCCTAGAGGCAGCAAAGCAAAGTCAGCAAGACAATGGAAGTGAATCGCAGGGGTGATGACAGACCGATAGGCGGGGCGGCGACGTTTGACACGCCTTCCACAAGGCCAAAAACGGCACTCAGGAGCGGACGGCGAGACAGTGGGAGGATGGCAACCATGATGGTGAAGAAGCCGGCGGCGGCGCCAGCCAAACCGACACCGGTGACGGCCCTGCCGACGACAAACATAATAGAAGAGGAAGCAGCGGCGCAAAGGACGGAGCCACAAAGGAAGATGGCGGTGGAGGCGAGGATGAGGGGCTTGGTGGGGAAGATGGTGTACATTTTGCCAAAAGCAAACTGCAGGGAAGAGGATGCCAGGCGATAGGCGGTATAGTACCAGCCCACATCGGCAACGGTGTGGAAATGATCGGTGATGGAAGGCACTGCGGTGGCGATGATGTTTCCGTCGAGGGCGGCGAGGACAAGGACTAGGGAGACGGCGAGGAAGACGACGGAGACGATGGTGAGGGGGGGATACTCGGTCTCATCTGGAGGAGAGTTGGAGGGGTTAGAGGCGCTGGCGGCGTCGGAAGTCCCAAGCACATCGAGTTCAATGGCCCCGGGGGGCTCAGAGACGAGGATGGCGCCTTTGTGGACCGTCTCGATTTGCGACATGGTGTGTTAGGTAGGAGGTGAAGTGGGCAATCGAGATGAAGTGGAGTTGAGAATTGGGGCGGCGAAAGGGAAGAGAGAAGTCGAGGCTTTATCCTGCCCGACTCGACATGTGAAAGGTGGCCAAACTTCGAGCGAAGTGAGCACCGTGTTGCAGCATGAACGCCGATGCAACGGGTTGGACCATCGGTCGGAGTTGGAGGGCGAGGCGAGGCAGCAACTCCGTCGAGGAGAGGTTCAGCTGCAACACGGCGTGGCCCGTGCCCTGCAGTGCGCGCCACCGACCACGACGACACCTCGCCAGGTAGCCTCATCTCGGCCCATCTCATCTCGCCCAAACCACGATGGAGTTGGAGATGGCTTATGAGTTGTGTGATGTGGTTGTCCGACAGCCTTGTAGGCAAAGGAGTGGCAAGTAAGGCTTGGGACCAAGACGGGCGCAGCGGCCGGCAAACGGCAGAATGTGGCAAAGGCTCATCCTCCGCCGTGGGTCCTACCAAGACACGGCCACGAATACGCGACGTCACACGTAGCACCTCTTGTGGCTGTGGTATTACTGCTCACACACGGCACATCTCTTTATCGGACGCGGCGGATGATGGTCGGAGGTAGGGTGGGTCATTAATCCATCGTTCCAAGGCTTTCATCTCACTTCACTTCATCATCTCACTTCATCATCTCACCTCATCTCATCTCATCCCACTTCCCTTCCATCTCCCTCCTCACCGTGCGGCACCATGAAAGTCTCCTGGGCGACAACCGCGCTCGCCGTGGCAGCATGGTCTGCTATTACTGAAGGTGGGCCAAATCACTTCCAGCCAACTCACCTACCTCCTGCTCAGCACATTGACAACCTTCCCAGCAAGAGCCATCGCGGAAAAAGAGATCGTCGAACTGCTAGCCCGCGCATTGCCCGCCAACGCCCCGCATGGCTACACCCCTCAAACCAACGCGTGCCCCTCCACTCTACCAAAGATCAGAGCAGCGTCATCGCTGTCTTCGCAGGAGACATCATGGCTCTCGACCCGCCGAAAGGCCATTCGTACCCCCATGAAGAACCTGCTTCAGCGCATCAACATCACCGGCCTCGACACGAATGCGTACATCGACAATCTCACCGCCGCCGCACTGCCTACCGTTGGTATCGCGGTCTCAGGCGGAGGCTACCGTGCCATGCTGAATGGTGCTGGAGTACTCCAGGCCTTTGACAGTCGCACCCCGGGCTCCACTGCGACCGGCCAACTCGGAGGCCTGCTGCAATCCACTACATATCTCTCCGCTCTTTCCGGTGGAGGCTGGCTCGTCGGATCTTTGTATACCAATAACTTCACCACCGTCAGCAACATCCTCAAACAAAACGGCAACGCCCCGGCCGCCTCCGATCTCTGGCAATTCGAGAACTCCATCCTTGAAGGCCCGGATGCCAGTGGTCTCCTTCAGGTAATCAGCAGCGCCAAGTACTACGCCGATTTGGTCTCGGATGTGGAAGGAAAGAAAGATGCAGGCTTCAACGTCTCCATCACCGACTACTGGGGTCGTGCGTTGTCGTAAGTTCTGCCGCGTTGCAAAGAAAGGCTCCCCGACTAATCATAAACCCCTTCCACAGGTATCAGCTCGTTAACGCCTCGAACGGCGGCCCAAGCTATACCTTCTCTTCCATTGCCGACCAAGACTGGTTCTCAAGTGGCACCGCCCCCGTTCCTCTACTCGTGGCTGACAGCCGTGCCCCCGGCGAAATCATCCCCGCCGCCGATGGCACCATCTACACCTTCAGCCCGTGGGAGCTGGGCAGCGACGACCCCACCGTCTACGCCTTCGCCCCTCTGAAGTACGTCGGCACAAACTTTACCGCTGGCACCCCAGCGACCAAGAACTGTGTTACAGGATTCGACAATGTTGGCTTTGTGAGTAAACCATGCGCAAGTCCTACTCCACACCCTTGTATTGGATGGCTGACTCTTCCCATAGGTCATGGGCACAAGTAGTTCCCTCTTCAACGCCGCCTTCTCAGAGGTCAACGGCACCTCCACCACCGGCCTCTTCTCCTCCCTCCTGCAAGACGCCCTATCCGCACTAGCAGGCGACCTCAGCAAATCAAACTACGACATCTCCGTCTGGCGCCCCAACCCCTTCTACCACTACAACCCCAAAACCAACACCAACGCCAACAACGAGCAACTCACCCTAGTCGACGGCGGCGAAGACAACCAAAACATCCCCTTCCACCCCCTCATCCAACCCAACCGCAACCTCGACGTCATCTTCGCCGTCGACTCCTCAGCAGACACAAACGCCACCTTCCCCACCACCGGCTCCGCGCAAAACTGGCCCGGCGGTCTCGCGCTCGAAGCAACCTACCAACGCAGTTTCCTGCCCATCGCGAACGGCACAGGCTTCCCCAAAATCCCCTCGACAAACACAATCTTCAACCTAGGCCTCAACAACCGCCCCACGTTTTTCGGGTGCAATAGCACCACCTCCCCGCTGATCGTCTACCTCCCTAACGCCCCCTACACCACTACTTCCAACGTGTCGACTTTCGACCTGTCATACCCTGACGCTCAGCGCGACGCCCTTGTAGCTAATGGGTACGCGCTCGCGACGCAGCTCAACGGAACTCTGAATGCCGAGTGGCCCGCTTGCGTAGGCTGTGCGGTTTTGAAACGCAGTCTGGAGCGCGAGGGCCGCGCGACGCCTGCGGTTTGCGAGAGGTGTTTTGAGCGGTATTGTTGGGATGGAACGGTGGATGATTCGGCGCCGAAGAACTACGTCCCGGCTTTGAAGGGCAAGTAGGGTGGTGCGTGGCTTTGAGGGTTGAGGGTTTGGTGCATCGGTGGAGTTGGAGAGATTGAGTGTGATGCGTTCTAGCTAGTGGTGTAATCATAGAGCAAGCAAGCAAAGAATTCAAAATAGAGGGCTGTTCTTTCTTTCTCGCGCTCAAATGCCGCACACCTTTCACCCACAGAGTTGAGTAAGATACTTACGAGTAGAAACCCTCTCCACCTAAGATTACAATCAGCGAAAAAAACCACAAAAAATCCCGCGCTCCCTCAAACATTGGACGGAAAAACAAAACAATTCACATCGGATTCTGCGGCACCCCCCAAGCCCCCGCGACACCCCCCGCACTCGGGCCCCCGCCGCCCGCCCACGCAATATTGCCCACATTCAGCTCGGGCGCCGGCGTCGACATGTCCTCGAAAATATTCTGAAACTCCATCCACCAGTTGAGGTTGGAGTTCGAAAAGTCCAAATCGGAGAGGGCGGTGGGGTTGGTGAGGTCGAGGTTCATGGGGTTGGTGGTGTTGGGGTCGAAGGGGGGAAAGGTGGTGGTGTTGTTGGAGAGGGAGTGTGCGGCGGCGGCGGCGTTGTTTGGTGGGAAAGCGGGGGAGGGGTAGAAGGGGTTGATGATGGGGTAGGGGCTTGTGGGGATGGTATTGCTGGGGTGCAAGGGGAGTTGGAGGGGTTGTTGATGGGATGGGGGTGAGATTTCGGCCGAGCCTTCGCGGTGCTCGCGGAAGGCGGTGGCGGTTTTGTAGAGCTTTTCAATCGGGCGCCAGAGCATGCCGCTTTGCGAGTCGGCGATGACGCCGCGGAGGCGGAGGTAGGCTTTGTCGACCGCGAGCCAGGCCTCGTTGGCGAGCTCGGTGTCCCGGATCGCGCAGAGGCCAGCGAGCGCGACGGCCAGCGGATGCCAGGGCACCCATGCGAGCCATTGGAAGGGTTTCGTGGCGGCGTCGGTGTACGTGTCTTCCGAGGCGCGGATGGAATCGAGGGCGAGTTGGAGGACGTAGGGGCTGTCCACGCGCGGGGCGGTGCTCAGCGGGTGTTTGCGCATGGGGCGAACGGCGCGAAGTCGATGCGAGGCGATCATGGATCCGCACACGTGCTTCACAAAGCGGTGGTAGGGATCGGTGGGGTCGATGTGGCGGAGGTACTTGTCGTTGATGTGTCGTGCAAACTCGTTGGCGGCGGCCAGCCGGTCTTCCCAGGTGTCGCCGCCGCCGGGCTTCGATTCGGAGCGCGCACTGAAGCGCAGCATGCTACTTGCGGAGTCCACCGAGATGACTGCCCAGCTCATCGATGTCAGGCCTTCTCTCTCCGGCGGAAGCGTCTCGGAAGATTCGTTGATATCAGTGTCCTCGATATTTAGAGGACGTGGGGTTTCGGATGGGGCGGAATCGATGAGCAGATCGGATGATCCTCGATCCCAACTCACAAAGACATCGGTAAAGCGGATGCTATGCCAAAGTCGCCGTCTCAGTTCGGTGATGAAAGGGGTGCGCGGGATGGCCTCGCTGTGAAGTCCGGAGGCGCGAGCAATGCGCACAAGGATGGCAGCCATGGTCCATGCGCGCCGACTGGAGTCGATATATCGTGAAGTGATCTGGAAAGCAGCGTGAGATTGGGATGGGGTACGAGGCAGGGAAGCGTGGACTTACAGTATATGTGGTAAGGGCTTGTAAAGTAGCGAGGTCGCTCGTGGTGAACAAGTCAGCTTGAGCCAAGGCAATGTCAACCATCTTGCGAAAGATCTGCGACTGTGCGTATCGAGATTTGCCGAACATCATCTGACACTCATCTTCCGAGAGGGTGTTGGAGGCGGCGAACCAGATGGCGGCCTTGACAGCGTTGTTTCCTGGGGTAGAAGGATCGTGGCCGAGGTAGGGCTTCCCTTCGATCATGAAAGCTTGCAGCGAGGGCGTATGGTAGATCTTGGAGATGCGGTCGACGTTGCTGCAAAAGGCATCGAAGAGGACGGCGGAGGCTTGGGGCGAGGGCTCTGGCAATGCACCAGGCATGACATAGATCATGCCAGGAGGGCAAACGAGCAGCTCGTACTCTGCGGAGTTCGAAGGGCCGCTGGCAGATGAGGGCGAGGTGGCCTGCTCGTCCTCCGTCTGGTCATCCTCAAGCGCATCCTTCAGTGCTTGAACTTCGCCAGTTAGAGTAGACCAGAACTGGCTGCCGATATATTTGCGGACAGCAGGCGAGGCCGCGCCCTTTGTCTCGGCCACTTGACCGGCACCGTTCATGGAGGGCCCCTCCGTAGCTAAGGCAACATCGCCGCTGAGATTTTCCACGAGGTTTTCGAGCTTCGAAATGCGATTGCGCAGTTCCGAGTCGACGGCACGCTTGCCAGAATGTCGCGCTCGAGGCTTGCGCGAGCTCGCGACGCAATGCAGATTGGACCGTACACATTGTGTGCACGGGAAGTTCTGTGAGAGGTTAGTGCATGGGCGTGCCTTGCGAGCAGGCAGTGCTTTCGTACGCGGTCGCATTTAATCTAGTGAGATTGGTCATTAGTAGGGTTCAGAGGGGAATATATGGCACTGGTGTTTCGAGCGCAGAGAGCTGATGAGTCAGTTGCTCGAGCTGCGCGATGCACGTACCTTCTTCCTCTGACACGCCTGACACGCCAGGCGGATGTGATTGTCGGGAGAGTTGGACATGTGCCCTCGTGTGGGCGAGTGGTCCACGTCGGTCATATTGCGGTCAGCCATGGGGTGCGCGCATCACGTTGCGCATCGGTGTGTGTAGCAACGAGCTGAAGTCGAGACTGCACGTGCACGGGACTGGAAGTATGGGTCTATGACTAATCAAAGGCCGGCGGCGCGAAGCCGGAAGGTGCAAGGGTGGTCCAATGTTTAGGTATCAATGAAGCAAGAAACATCCGACGTTACGGGCGAGTAAACCACATATCATTTGAGGCATTTATGTGGCTGGCTGCATTGCTGGAACTTGCCGTCGTCACTTGACCGAAGGAAAGGTTGCATCGCCGACGTGATGCGGAAGTCCTCCGATTCCGAGCCGACTGGGCTTGGCCTCGACGAAAAGTAGCCGCGAGCCGGCTGGGGAGATGTCGATTTAGAGTTCAGCCGGGCCACAGGCAGCCGCTCCCAGCCGAAGTCCAGTCGCATCGCGTCACTCCACGACGCCAAACCTTATTGTCCGAGCCTCGTTGTTGTCCATTGTGGGAGCACCATCAACACATCTTCAGCCAGACACTGCACCTTCTCGACACGGCACGATGACGGCCATCGCGACGAAGAAACGCCTCTATACCAAAGCCCTCGACGCCCTCTCCAACAACTCCCAACTTTCCCTCGCCCCCAGCATCACCGAACAAACAAAGCGACCATTGACGGCCATCGAAGCCTTCGACGAGGCGAGAGAGCGTGCGAGCAAGAGACTCCGACAAAGTACATCCAGTGGCTCACTCAGGCCCATCTTCGTCCCTTCCCATGCTACGACCACGCGCGGTAAAGACGACTCGATATCCAAGGATCCTCCCAACTACTCGCCGTGGTCTCACGAGGCCTTCCTGAAGAGATTGAAGACCTTTAGCAGCGTGAGCTTATGGCATCCCAAGCCTGAAGCAATCAGTGAAGTGGAGTGGGCGAAGCGAGGCTGGGTCTGCACCGGCGTTAACACCGTTCAGTGCAAGGGCGGGTGTGAGAAGCGACTGGTCGTGAGTCTCGAAACTGCATCGAGGAAAGAGATTGCAGAGGAGCAAGGGATCGACACAGACGCCGCCGCAGAAGACGACGATGCAGACGAGTCCGCTTTCGAGCAAGCGCTCACAAACCGCTACCACGCCTTGATCATCAACGGCCATGCAGACAACTGTCTCTGGCGCAAAGCCGGCTGCAAAGACGACATCTACCACCTGCAAGTCGTGCGGCCGTTCGTCTGGCAACCCGATCTCCGCAAACGCTTCGAATCCCTTCTAGCAATCCCCTCTGCGATCGAGAAGATAGACGTCACATCCTCTGCCGACACCACCGCCGACGCACCCTCCACTCCCCCCTCCCAACTCCTCGCAGACCTCTCCCCCTCCCTCCTCGCAGACCTCGCGAAACCCCATGAAGCCACCCCCTACCTCCCACCCAAAGCCCTCCAAATCGCCCTAAACGGCTGGCGCGCCTCCAAAGACGCAAGCACCGAGCTCCTCCACTGCGACGCCTGCTTCCAACGCATAGGCCTCTGGATGTACCAGCCCGACTACCGCCCCTCCCACCACCTCTCCCCTTCCACCGACGACGACGACGAGAACGAAGACGACAACTCCAGCGCGGCGACTCTCAACCTCACCACTCTGCACCGCGAACACTGCCCCTGGCGCAACGCGGAGTCCCAAAAAGCGTCGGGGAGTTTGAGCGGGTTGAATGCGGCGCAGATTTTGTTGCGTGTTGTTTCCACTGCGGCGAGGGATTGGAGAAGGAGGAGTAAAGTTGCGGAGCCGGTTGCTGGTGCTGGTGAGGGCGAGCAGAATGAAGGAGAGGCGGAGGCGGAGGCGGAAGAGCTGGAGCCTTATTCGAAGGAAGATGTGGAGAGGCTGGATAAGGAGCGCGAGTCGCGCTTGCGGCGCTTCAAGAGTATGTTTAGTATTAAGAGGAAGGGCACGAAGGGGTCTGGGGCCAAGGTGCAGTCGTGAGAGGATCTGTTGTTGGGAGGGGGCAACACTGCGGTGATGAACCTGAGACGGGGACAATACGATCTAAGGTACTCATATGTTGCAGCAACGGTAGATGAATATCGTACTTATCCTGCAAACATCTATTCATCGCGAGAAAACACGCTGAATGCAACGCACCCCCATTATCTATGCTTCAATCTGATGCACGTTCTCTTCCAAAGGCCGTCGGGCTCTCTTCAGCAAGGCGTTTACATGATCACCTCGTTTTGGACGTCCTGCGTATGTGTGGTCAGTAAGGACAAACATCACTGGAATGTTGCGAGGACACAATCTACTCACCCGCTTCAACTCCTTGAACGGCAAGCACACGCAGTTTTGCACGCGCACCTCATCCGCCACCGAGCATTCCTTGCCCAGAATGGTGATGCTCTGCACCTTGACCCCATTCTTCACAATGCTCGTGCTGTGCTCGCGCACCGGTGTCGGCGTGCCTTCGACACGAGCCCACGCGCCCACACGGCTGCTCCATCCGATGATGGAGTACAAGACGCAGGCATCGTGTCGGATCTCTGCATCCTCGAGCACGATCGACTCCTTGATCCTGGCACCGGCGCCAATGACTGCGCGCGGGCCGATGCTGACGTTCGGGCCGAGCTTGGCGGTGGGATCGACTTGCGCGGTTGGGTGGATGAAGACGGGCGGGAGGATGGTGGCGGAGGGCTTGGCGAGTTCCTTGGACTGCGTCTGGAAGGCCTTCATGAGGTAGAGGGCGTTGGCGGGGACGGCGGAGCCGGCGGTCTTGATCTGGCGCCAGAAGTCCTTGGTCTCGAGGACGTAGAAGCGGCTGGTGTCGGCAAGGTCCGAGAGGATGTCGTGCTCAAGACGAATGGCTTCGGTTTTCTGGTCATCATCGTCGCCCTGAGGAACATACTGGCGATCGAGGGCGTCCGAAGAGGGGTAGCTGACGAGTCGAGGGCGCTCGGAGCGGCGGGTCATGGCGCTCTTGATGCTGGGGAAGATGGCCTCGGTGGCGAAGAGGTAGACGCCGCAGTTGATGAGGTTGGAGATGAACGACTCCGGCTTCTCAACGTAATGCAGCACTCGCTTGCTCTGCGGGTCGCTGACGATGCAGCCGAAGTTGGTGGCGGAGTCATTGGGTACTCTGGTCCCCAAGATGACGGCTTCGGCGTCGTTGGCGTCGAACAGTTGCTGCATCTGCTCGAGCGGGAAGGAGCAGCAGACATCGGCGTTCAAGACGAAGAACCTGTCCGGTCGGCCTTTGAGAATGGCATCGCGGAAATGGTAGAGACCACCAGCGGTGCCCAGAGCTTGGTACTCGCGGAGATATCGGACGGAGATGTTGGAGTGGGTCCGGCCGCAGTCTTTGATGAAGTCGCGGAAGACACTCTCGTCGTAGTAGCCGACGATGAAGACCTCGCGGATCTCGGGAAGCTTTGTGATTGCGGCGAAGCAGTGGGAGATGATTGGGTGGCCTGGAAGAAGTCGGTCAGTTTCAGCCTAAGGGCCAATGGGAGAGTGTCCGTCTGCATACCGGCGACTTCGAACAACGGCTGCTCACATTAGTACAGTCATATTGCGGAGGAGGGAATGCTAGCTGCTTACCTTTGGGAGATCCTGCAGGGTTGAGATCGAGCAGTCAGTGGTTGGGCGGATGATAGACTTCAAAATCATATGCGAAGCTCACCAAGCTGAGCGGTCTGAAACGAGTGCCTCGCGACGGACCACCGACCTATTTCGGAGAGACGAATTAGACTGCGTTCGAATCGGCTGAACAATGCTGTGGTCAACGTACGAGGATGACTGCTTTGGTGGTTGGAAGACCGCCCGCCTTGCCTCGCACAGGGACCTGAAGACTAGCCATTGCCTGCTTTTCGTTTGTGATGTCTCAGAAATGTCGTCGGAGCGGTGTGCTTGAAATATCACTTGCAGGGATCGAGCAAGTAGAACCAGGGGACTCGTGCAATGGGATGATGGATGAAAGGGAAATGCTACTTGTCAAGAATTGTGGTGGTGAAACACAAAAAGCTCAGTCCACCACACGCGCAAGTCGAGACCCCGTGCCTGCGCTAGCGAGAAGCTTAACCGTTACTAGCCGCAAATCCGAGAACGCTTCTCTCCACCATCCAACGACACTTCACCTCATCACCGCAATTCCAAGGCGACTTCACTACGCTTTGCCTCTCTTTTCTGAAGCATGGTATCTCCAAAACTGACTGCAGATGCAGCTACAAGCCATCTCCAGCTATTCACGAGTTGTAGCCGACTTTCGAGTGTCCCTCGCGAGATCATTCATGGCGAGAACACCTGGAGCATTTGCCTTGACGAGAGCGGCCATGTTCAACTCTGTCCGCCCCGCGATCTTCGGATGTCGGCTGCACCTACGCGTCTTGATAATGTAGCACCGCAGACCGTCTCCTGTGACTGTGTCTCCTGACCAATCTCATTGGAAGAAGAAGCAAGACGGTACGTGCCAAAACTTCACCCTCAGGCGATTGTGCAGCTGGTGGTCACTCTGACTAGTCCGCAAGTGAGCGTGAACTGGTCGATGTCGAGCGCAAATCCCCGATGGCTGTGACAGAATGAAACGATATGTGCCTATAAAATGCCCAAGCCCATGCTCGTGGAGATGCCTTCCCGTCTGCAACACACTTGTCCTCCATGAGCACTCTCTTCCCCCTTGGCCACGACTCCCATTCTCTGGTGAAGGCATTTGTTCGGCAACTTCATCGGTGAGTCTCGCACCTTTAGACTTCACCCTCCCGTCTCTGTGGCGCAGAGTTCACCCGCCAACGTCACCACTCAGCGCCACGCCACAGCCTCGTTTCACAAACGTTAGAACGTCACAACGCCACTTCACAACCTCACTTCAAACGCCGCACTCACCGCACTCATTTCACACACTGCCAAGATTTCCACCTTCATTTAAGCTCTTCCTTTTCCTTCTTTCAACTTCTTCCCTTCCACAACCTCATCCAACTTTGCCTGGCCTTTGGCTGATCAGTATGGTCGGCACAAGGCGCTCTATCGTCAAGACTGAACAACTGGAGGACGAGTTCGAGCCTACTTCGCTCAGCTCTCACCGCGAAGCCGCTCCGCACGACACCTCTTTCGAACTTGCCGAACGCACAAGCACCGCCCCTTCTTCTCAAGTCACGCCTCCTGCAACGATGGGAGGACTGCCGCACGCCGAGGGCGACCACATGGAGATCGACCAGGGCACCACTCAACAAGCGATGGAGACCTTGAGCGCTGACAGCCACCACCTCATACAAGCCATGCAAAAGCTCGAAGCTCTGGGTATCGAGGACGTTCTGCCATCGCTGCCCAAGATCGTCGTAATTGGCGACCAGTCTCATGGCAAAAGCTCCATCATCGAGGCTGTGTGTGATATTGCCTTGCCACGAGCGGCCGGAACGTGCACAAGGTGCCCGTTCCAGATCACCACGACTGCAAGGTCCGGCGTCAGCGACTGGATTTGCAACATCTCCCTTCTCCTACGCTATCAGTACAACCCCAACATGACATCTGAATACGAGGGATGGGAGGATCTTGGCAGCCAGCAACGCATCGAGTTCCAAGAGGTGTATGACAAAGCGGACCTGGAGAGATGGCTACGCCTTGCTCAGATCGCCATCTGCCAACCCGAGCCGTCAGCAAAGGCTGCAGACATCGCAAAGATGAACGACCTCAACTATGGCTACGCCATCGAATTCTCCCCCAACATCATCAGCATCGAGATTTCTGCCCCTGGCCTCCCCGAGATGTCACTCACCGATTTGCCTGGAACCATCAATGTCCACCAGGATGCGTCCAAGCAGTATCTTGTCGACTTCATAGGTGCACTGGTCAAAACCTACCTTGAAGAAGAGCACGCTCACGTCCTCCTGGCTGCATCCGCTGATCAGAACCTGGAAAACTCCACTGCAATGAAATGCATCAACAATCACAACGCATCGGCCCGTTCGATGGGTGTCCTTACGAAGCCCGACCTCTCCACGTTCCGAGTGACTGATCTTCACAAGGTCCTCAGTGGCAAGACATTCAAACTCACTGGCGGCGGGTGGTACGTGACGAAGCTACTCTCGCAGGACGACGTCGATGGGGGCACGTCGCATGCACAAGCTAGAGAAGCCGAGCAGGCCTTCTTCGCCCAACATCCATGGAACTCCACGCTTTCCGCGTTCTCCGACCGCTTTGGCATTCCCAACCTCCAAAAAGAGCTCTCCCGCATACTCACTACCAAGATCAAGCGTCAACTTCCAGACCTCTTGGCCGAAGTCAAGCGTGCCTATCAGGAAGTGTCGGCTGAGCTGCTAGACTTTCCGGAACAAGACAAAGATGCGCAACGCACGGTCAGGAGCAAGATCAATCAAGTGACCCTTGCCATCACGAAGCAGTTGAATGGCGACTCTATCCAAGGAGGCTTCTATGCTGAGTACAAGGCAATTATCAAACACCTAGGACTGCAGTTCAGGAAAGCGAGACCCCAATTCGATTTCGCCACGCCTGGGGCCAAAAAGATCATCACCATCAACGACGACAGCGAAGATGATAGCGACACCGTCCAATCCAGTGCAGCCAAGCGCCGCAAAGGCAACGATAGCCGTGCTGTACCCACGCCGCAACGCCCTGCCGACAAGACCCCTCGCACTCCCCGTACGCCGATCAAGCAAGAGAAAGACACGCGTACACCGGCAACCCCAGCGATTGCGCCGGTCAAATTCACCCTGCTCCAGGTGCGCAAGGCCTACAGTCTTGGCGAAGCCTCAACCATCGATCCACACAACGGGAAAGTTACCGACAGCCTCATTAGGAGCACGATCCAGCGCTGGGATGATATCGTTGATGCCGCGCTTCAGTCGGTACACGCTGCTGTAGCATCGATGTTGAATAACGAGATTGAAGCAGCATTGTCAGGGTACCAAAAGAGCAAGCTTTTCGGCCAAACACAGTCGATCGTCCATGAGGTCTTCATGCAGCTGTAAGCCGAACACTTCGATAATCCTATCCGTGTGTGATTGAAGCTAATCAACGAGCCCGATACAGGAAGGAACAAAACAAGGATTCCGTTCTGAGACACATCAAGTGTGAAATGCACAAGCCAAACACGTTTCAAAAAGAACTCCTCGGAAATCAGACTGCCGCCAGGGACAAAGAGCTGCGGGCTGATCGTGAGGAATGTCGCGGCCGTGAGTACATCGACGCCGGCCACCTCGAGAAGAAGTTCAAGAACGTGGAGCAGGACAAGCAGGCACAGGAGAAGCAACTGGCCGAAGCCATCAAATGTCTCGGACCCGACAAGTATACCAAAGAGATCGCAGCCATCGCTAGGATCCTCGCATACTACGACATCGCCTCCGCACCCTTGCCAGACTTCGTGGCCAAGAAGCTCGAGCTCGACTTGTTCTCTGCAATGGAGGAGCAATTGCAAGGCGCGCTGATCGAGAAGCTGAACACCGCTGACCGGGAGTACTGCGCCGAGCTGGTCGCCGAGGATCCCGAGCGTGAGCGGACGCGTCGCAAGCTAACGGAGAAGCAGCACAAGCTGAAGGCTGCGATGGATGAGCTCAAAAGCCTGTACTCGCGCGAAGAGTAGGCCGACGAATGACAGCAGAACGTTGACGCGGGTTGCGAGCAGCTTGGCAGACTTGCTTGTCTTTCTACTGCACTTCCCCCAGTGAGCATATTTGATCAATGAGAGATTGAGAAGAGATTGCGTGAGCAGAGGGAATGGGAGAATGCTCTTTCTTTGACAATGATCCTGGGCAGGGTTCTCTTTACAGACTTGTACCGATCATAGCACAAAGCAGTTAGTTCAGAAATTGAAGTCCTCGAAAATCAGATCCTTCTCTGGCAGCCATTCCATCAATTGCTTCCTCATCGGCACGGGAGTGCAAAGGTAGTACTTCTGCACCTCCCGGTCGAATGCAAGGTCAGATTGTTGAATCCGTCGGCTGTGCTGCACCACGCCGGTTCCTTTCAGCTTGCCAACCGCCTCACTGCCCTCTTTCGCATTCGTGACAAACACAGACAGGCTCTCTGCAAGCCGCGGATGCTGCTTCAAGACGTCCAGCACCAACTCGACGTCGTCCTCCCGCACCGACCATAGCAACTTCAGCCGGGAGTAATCCAGTCGCCCCAGAGATGGCAGAATAGGCGTGATACCGACCCCAGCCGTTACAAAAGCGATCGTCTCGCCAGCATCTTGTTGAACTTCAAACTCACCCCCGAATCCTAGCACCGGGACCTCAAGCTCATGCATCCCGCGTGCAGAACTCCCTTTGCCCATATGCCGGAAGAGAAAGTCTGTAGCGGTCCCCACCTTCCGAATCGTAATCTCAAACTCGTCGTCTGCGAGGTTGCGCACGGGATTCGGGGGATCGCCCGGCGTGCTGGAAACGGTGAAGGTGCGGACAAAGTCGTCGTTGATGCTGCGCGGATCGTCGTCGGCCATATGACTATACCCCATGTCGAGGTGGCTCGAGAAGTCAAACGTGACGTATTGCCCAGGTTTGTAGGTTGCGGCGTTTTGGAGGGAGAAGCGGAAGCGCGAGACGTTGGGGGTCAATTTGACTTGGTGGAGGAGGGTGGCTTGTTGTGTTGTTCGTGCGACTTGAGCGGGTGCTTTTTCGGACGCGAGGTAGCGGACGTTGGGGTTGTAGGGGGATCTGTCGCCTTGGATGCCGCGGAAGGGTAGGGCGCGGGCGACGTAGCGGGCGCCTGTGGTGGTGATGCGCACGGCGAGGTTGGAGCGCGGGATCACGGCGGCGGCGTCGGGGCCTACCAGGATTTCTGTTTTGCCGGTCAGGTATAGCATGTCTCCTGTTTCAAAGTCTGGGATGCACAGGCCGGCAAGAGGGTTGACTCTGAGGTTTCCGAGTGTCTGGTAGAGGCGGTTGCCGGAGTATTCAGGATAGCAGAGGACGGCGCCTGATTCGTTGTTTGACTCAACTCGTAAAAAGCCAGCTGGACCGCCGCGGTGGTTGGTGTCCATGTCCTCCTCACCGTGCCTGCTCGACACGAAAAAGAGGTCGGCTTTCTCGATCAGATCGATGGCCTGCTGCGGGAGGTGCGGCGAGTCCGACACCAACTCGGGCTTCGCGAGCGCCGACACAATGTGCTTCTTGTTGAGATACTTCGGGCAGTTGCCCAAGCTCTGCTCAATTTTGAGCACCATCTGCACTTCCGCGACGTGCTCTTCGTGCTCGGCGACTTCGTCCTCGTTCATAGTCAGCGCCCCGCCCAACATCCGGCCATACATTTTGACGCGCTTCCGCGTCTCCAGATCGATCGTCAGTCCAGACACCATTCTGCCCTTCCCATCCTCTGCCCTCGTAATCTTCTGCCCCACGACATCCTTGCCGAATATTTCCTCAATCACGGGATCATGGTGCCCAGTAACTGGCGTCTTAATCCCAATGACGCCCTCTCCAATCGGTTGCGCGAATCCCTTCTCCCCATTGCCCCACAGCGTTGTCCATGGCCGGCCATCAGCATCAAGAGCTCCAATCGAGATCAGCGGCGCAACGCGCAGATGATGCGCCAGCTGCGGCGAAAGAGCGGGAACAGTCGGGTTATCGATTTCGGGGGCACGCATCGCTTTCCGCATGCCGATTTCGCCTTCGTGCCAGGAAAGCGTTTGCATCTGGATGTATGCCATGCTGGCGGGATTGGATCCGGGGTCTCCGGCTTAGACAGGTAAGCTGGACACAGACAAGTCGTAGAGTGGCCTTTTCGAGAGCTCGTGCTCTCCCGGCTGCAGCCGTCCTGGGGGAATGCCGCACTTATATACCTCTGACTGCCAGAGCTGACATTGAAGGCGAGCGGAGGAGGTGGAGTGATTAATAACCGGCACCAAGTTAGGCTATAACCACTTACTTGAAGCAGCCAGAAGAGGCGCTCGCCCAGCGACGCCGCGACTCGATTGGAATCTCGAGCCCCGCGCATTACTAATTCAGCTACTCATCATTGCACTGATGTTCTCAAGCTATGTGTCTTGAAGAAACAGATGAAGCACACGTCACAGCTCGTCGTAAATATCCTTCATTCAGACAAATCGACTATCAGCAAGCGATCAAATCAAAAGACCGTCGAAATCGCCCATTCCACGCCGTATAGTCATTCTCGCGCAACACACCCCTCACTTTCCCGTCCACTGCCAACCCCTCACCCATCACGAGCGACCAAAACGGCGCTGGAACTTCTGGTTAATCTTGCGATGGATCTTATTGCGCAGAGAGTGGAGTGACATGCTGCTACCTGAGCTCGACGAACCGGAACTCGAGCCGCTCAAGGACGAGCGGCGGCGCTGGTGTAGTTTGCCTTTCCAGTGCTTTCTGCCTCGGGCATCCTGATTGGAAGCGGTGGCAAGCGCTGAATCGCTGCGCTCAACGGCCTTTTCATTGTTTGGTTGTGTAGCGTTGTCGGGGAAAGTCGCTTCGTTGTCGGAGGGGGCGTGTTGAGCCTTCTCCGATCGACGACAGTCATTGGCGCCTTCGACGTATGGAGGTGGTCCGTTGACGTGACACGAATCGCTCTTCGAACCATCTGAGCTGCTGGAAGGTGTCCTAGCAGCATCACCCATCTTATCCGAGCCGTAGGCCGCCCTGTGCGAGGCTCGCATATCAGACCGGCTGCCACGCTCGGGTCTATTGCTGCCCAAGGGGGCACGAGATCTGGAAATGAGGCCCATGTCGTCGTTGTCGTCGAAATCAAGAATGTTATCGTGAAGAAGCGGAGAAACGAACATCAACCACTTGAAGGTGCGTATCGGATGTCGCAGCCTTATGAATGCAGCTTAAAGCCGACCGTTTCGGATTTCCGACTGCATCGGCCGAGGGTACTCGGAGCTCGTGCTCTCTCGGACGAGGCATCGATTGGTGCAGCCGCCTAGTGAACAGAAAGGAAGAGAGTCAAGAGGACACATTGATGACACTAAGCCCTCAAGAACGGTCTGGAGAAAGCATAGAGACAGTTCACTCGCGGGACGAGGAGTACACAGCACCCGGGCTGTGAATTAGTTAATGTCGTATAGCAAGTGCCAATGGGTATCATATTAAAACCTGCGCCGCCCTGATCACAACCGATCACCATCCTCATTCTCCTTTCCAAGCGCCGCCGGCCCTTTAGTCCAAACCGGGATGTCCAACACCCACTTCTCCACCTCTTCGCCCTCTGCCTGTTGTGCAGCAATCAGACTCTCCCTCATCGCAGCTGCGGTGGTGACAAGCTCCGTAACACTAAAGCGATTCAGAGCTTTCCCCCTCCCGCAATACCTTCGAATCGTCCTCTCCAATACCCGCTCGCCGGCATACTCCTGCAGCCCATCGCACAGCGCGAGCAGCTCCGTCTGCGTCCACTCGACTTCCGCCGCGGCATCGATGAAGCCCGGAGGCGGCCCGACGCGGGGCACAAAGACCTGCTGTCGGGAGAAGACCTCGCCATTATGATCGTACTCACGATGCAAGTTGGAAGGGATCTCCAAGTGGTTCATCTTCTGCACGCTCTTGAAATCCGGCTCGGCGGCCCAGCGTTCGTTATGCAAGCGCACCCATTTGTCCTGCAGCTGTCGGATGCGCGTTCGCTGGCTGTCCTGACGTTCTTTCTGCTCTAATTGTAAGGCGCGCTGGCGGGCTTCTTCTTCGCTTCGCTTTTGACGTCGTACTGCCAGGCCGTGGCGTTCGATATCCCGTTTGAAGGCTTCGAGGACGTTTCGCAGGGGGACCGCGAGGCCGTTGTGTACTGGGTCGACCACGCAGTACACCGGCAAAGGCCGGATGTATTTTCTCTTCGCTGCGGCTGCCAGTTCAAGGATCATCTCAATCATGTTCATCACGATGCGCAGTCGGCCAATGGTGATCTGACCGGGCGCCATGTTGTCGTTGTCCATGGCGAGATAACAGTCTATGGCGTGTTGAAGAAGCTTGACGAGCGTAGGAATGAGGTGGAAGTAAATCTCAGTGGCCTGTTTCCGATTTGTGAAATCCGGCAGATGCTCCCTGTTGGCTCCGCGCAAGTCGTCGACTTTTTCGGAAATGTCTCTGAGCACTGGGGCTGGGTCTTCCCCGTTCTCGAGAGTGCCGGAGTGATCTCTGAGGTGGGTGTAGCGCTGCATCGCATCGTTGCACAGTCCCAGTACGATCTTGACCTGTCGATCCTTCTGCTTCAGTCTATGCTGTGGTTGTCGTTCGCCGTCCTTGGTGTTGCATCCAACCCACTTCACGTTCTCGAAAATCCGTTGCAGAGGCAGCCATTGCCAATAAAGTCTTTCGCGATCTGCCTCAGTCACCTCCGCTGGGACTTCTTCTGCTTCTTCGTCTTGTTCTTCCTCGTGAAATGCACGTTTTCGCTTCGTTCCTCGCGGCGGAGAGTCGTCCGATTCCTCTGCAGAAGAAGAGTCCGCGTCCTTCTCATCGCTCGAAGGTTCTGAACCGACAAACAACTCGTTGTAATGGACTTTGTCCGGAACTATCGGCTCAACTTCGCTGCTGGCCGACCCTTGTGCAGGGCCAGCCTTTTCTGTAGCGCTGGGCTCATTGGCGGGGACCGTCTTTGCCTGCTTCCTTGGTCTGCCCCTCCCTCTTTTGGGCGGCCCCTCCGTAGGCTTCGTCGCGGGTTGTGTGACGGCATGCGCATCGTCTTGAGCAGCAACAACAGTAGCGGCCTGCTTCTCCTCCTGGACCCTCTGACTGCGTCGTGATCTCGCGTTGCCCTGCTCTACATCGTCCCCTGCCTCCGCCGCCTCTTGCGCGTCTGCGACCGCCGCCTTCTTCTGCCTGGGCTTCCTTGGAGATATCGCGTTCTTTGGTAAGTTCTGTTTCTGGATAGTCGCCGCCAACTTCCTCTGCGAAGCGTTGGGTTTCGCGCGCGATACAGCCTTCAACTTCCCTGTCGTGGGCTTGATCGGCTCTCCAGTGCGCGCTTGCAGCCTGGTCGAAGTGGCGCGAATGCCGTCGTTGATCGCCTCGTGGGATTGCTCGGCGCCCATGTTGTGGTCGTTGTCTTTCGACCATTCGACAAGGTCACTAATCAGATGCGGTATTGGAGCATCTACCGCGTCTTCGTACACGGATCCCGAATCCGACGCATCCCCATTCACGGCATCTTCCTCCTCTTGTTCGAATGCGATTGTCGGCGAGGATGTCACAGGCTGCAGCTGCGCGTGCTTTCTTCTTGGGGGTGTCATTTTTATCAGTAGCGGCCCGTCGGCCCTTCCTGCATGCAAGCGGCCCCGCTTGCTGAGGTGCGCGCGTGTGAAGGACGGCAGTCACATCTGAACGTTGACGTCGCACGTCGGTGTTGTCGCGACGACGAATTAGAGTTCGGCGCTACAGACGCCAAACTGCCACGATCACGTGCGTTGGAACTTCCTTTCTTGCCAAATGAGACTAACCGCCTTGCTTCTTACATAGAGTTGCGAAATTATCATGGCTGATCATCGCATATCAACAACGGCGTAGTGCTGACCATCGGACGATGGCATCAATCTATCCTAATGGCGGAAGCCCAACGTTGGAGCGTTTCCCCAGAGGAGCCATGACGCAGGGCATCAAAACGCCAACCAAGGAGATCAACGGCGGCGACGATCTCACCTTCTTCCAATCTTCCAAGGCCTACAGAGATCTGATAACCTGGCTGCTCCAACTGAATCGATCCATGTTTCCCGCCAAAGACGAGAATGGCACAATTCATGAAGCGAAACTTGATTCCCCTCCAGCATACAGCCATCCCGTACAGAGTCTCCGGAGTCTGATATCAACACTATCGGCGCTCATTGATCAGGCACCTCCAGATCAAGGACCAAGGCGGTTCGGAAATGTGGCTTTCCGGACGTGGTTCAAGTTGGTGGAGGATGCTGCTGCGGACGGACTATTGGAGTCGCATTTGAAGGAGGCTGTCATTGAACTTGGCCCCGAGGCGTGGACGCAGCTGGTCAAGGAGTTCAAGTATTACTTATTGGGCAGCTTTGGAAGTGCGCAAAGACTGGACTATGGCACTGGGCATGAGTTGAGCTTCCTGGCATTCCTCGGCTGTCTGTGGAAGGTTGGCGTGTTCGAAGCTGGTGATGAGAGGTCTATCGTGATTGGTGTCGTCCAACCGTCAGTCCATGGGCTCTCCTTCTGCATACTGTTCCCTGCTAATATAGCGAACAGCTACCTTGAGCTCATCCGACGACTAGTCTTAACCTATACCCTTGAACCTGCAGGCTCGCACGGCGTCTGGGGTCTCGACGATCACAGTTTCCTCCCTTACATCTTCGGCGCAGCACAGTACGGGCCGGCCATTGACCCAACGAAAGCTAGTTCGCCAGTACCAACCGAAGGCTCCCTTCCATCCGCACCGCGTCCCACAGCAGTAACAGACAAAACCCTCGTCTCCGACTACCAGCACGCAAACATGTACTTTTCCGCCATCCAATTCATCTACGACGTCAAGCGCGGGCCGTTCTGGGAGCACTCGCCCGTTCTGTACGACATCTCCGGCATCAAAGATGGCTGGGCGAAGATCAACAAGGGCATGCTGAAAATGTACGCCGCGGAGGTCCTGGGGAAGTTCCCGGTGGTGCAGCATTTCGGTTTCGGCGGATTGTTTCGATGGGAATTGGATCCAGATGCTGCGAAAGCACAAGGCGGTGTTCATTCGGCGCAGCAACCTCAGGTGCAAAAGGGACGAAAAGCGGATGGACCAGCTGCCGCTTCTGGTGGAGAGGGGACGAAAGCGCCTCGGGCAAATGCCGGCAATGCTGCGACCGGGACAGCTATGCCCTCGACGCGAGCGCCATGGGCTTCATCGGGCGGTGGTCAGTCCACGGCTCCGCGCACGGCGGCGCCTTGGGCGGCGAGTCAAAGGATGGCTTCCAACCCCTCTCGCCTACCGCCGCCTACAAAAGCTCCATGGGCCGGTAAGGACACTGGATGACGAACTCCGGTCAATGACATTTACCATGACTTCAGCACGACACACCGGCTGCAGTGACAGCGGCTCAGAAGGAATGCACGCGCATGCGCTCCGCCACGCACATCGTAGCACGAAAGAGGGTTGGAATTAGATGCGTCTGAAGACAATGAGAAATGATGAAACGACATCGCCCATAAATAGATCTGGCGGCGTGTAACCATCCACGTAGCTGCTAGAATGTGGGGGTTGGATGCATTCACGTGCAACCTCCGACAGCGTCAATGGTCCGTATAGTTGTTCTCTCATACCGAATTTTTCACAGGGGGATCCCGCACGATCGACGTTGTTAAAGAGGTACGTCGCATTTTAATGGACATGGCGTACGCCACCCGTGCTTGCGTGTGAATTGCGCCTCTGTCTCCTTCTGGCTTCCTTCCTTATTACGTGTAGTGTGATCGACACTGGTCTTTTTAGTAAGATGCCTGCTCGCGTGGAAAGCGCCATTGCCCCGTCGTCCGTGCTGCAAATGAGCTTGCTGTTTCATCTGTATTGTGGAATGCAACGCCCGCCCTCCGACCTCTCCCCCGGTAATCTCGTCCGCATCGTAGGCGTATTCACTGGGGCGTCGACGTCTGGCTGGTGTTCGTGAGTTCGCCATTCGCACAAGGCTCTTAGACATGTTGACCACGAGATCTGATGTGTGAAAAAGCACCGAACGCCATGGACTCCCTCAAGCGAGCGCTGAACCGGATCTTCAAGCGCGGCAAGAAGAATAAGCAAGATCAGGACAAAGAACGACAAGATCGCGCCGCAGGGACATCGAGTACGAGCAAAGCACCGCAGCTTCCGCCCATCACCAATGCCTCGCTTCTACAGGGCTCGGGCGATGAGCGCGACAAACCTCTTCCGTCTCCGCGTCCGTTGTCAATGGGAAAGCAGTCCACACCGCAAAAAAGTGTGCCAGAGAGCGACGGATCTCGGTCTGCTCTTCCCGTAGCGACAGCTGTTGCAGAAGACACGTCTGCAAAGCCCTCGGAATCGAAAGCGCCAGACCTGGCAGCGGAGAAGAGGAGTTCGAAGGACGATGCGCCCGTGACGCTTCAAACCCACGATTCGCTCGCCTCGGCGACGACGAAAGAAGAAGCTGCAGCGGAAGACGATACTGCTGCCCTCACAGATCTGGACGAGCCGCCTGGGCCCCCGGCAAAGAGTGATAGTGGGTTGAGCGGAGAGCAGACAGGTCAGTAAATCCTGGCAGTAGACCTTCCGTCCAAACCACTCATCAGCGCAAGCAGCATCGGAACTACGCAAAGAGAACCACGCGCCGGCCGTCAAGACGGCGGAGGAGAAAGTGGCGGTAGCCAGCGAGGAGCCGCCGACGATCAAATCCGCGCGAGCAGCACCGGGCATGAGCGCCACCTCCGGACCGCTCGAGGACTTTCCAGAAGGTGAGTAAGGATGAGCGGACGAACCTTTTCATCCTCGTTGTGACGCTTTGCGCTAAATCGTCTCGACCAGTCTATCGAAGATCGGAATCCATTCGGTCGGCGTCGAGCTCGGTGAAGGTCTTGCGTGGCATCTTGCTCGCGACGCCTTCGGAGCGTCGTGGGAAAGTGGTTGTTGCTTCTGGATGAGTGGTTGGAATGGTGTTGTGTTGTATTAGCCTACGCTGCATTACCTTGGCCTTTTGACGGAGGGGAAGCATTGGAAAGAAGATGGCCTTCGGGCGACGGAATGGTTTCAAGCGTCGAAGCGTTTTGCGGCATATTTATGATACCCAAAGTAGCCTGCGCTGGTTTCGCAACGCAATAGGAGCAGTGTCTGAGAGTCCAAGAGTTCCAAGAGTCCAGACTGACGAAGTATTTGAGTTGAGCCGGATGGGGAAGGTTCGCCGCACTCTGACGCGAGAAGTGCAGAACAAATTTGTTCGGCCGGGGTCGGAGGGGCGTGGCGGCTTTCTAATCGCCAACCACAATTGTTTCTTCCCTCCCTACAATCACCGTGGTTGGTTTCCTTTGACAACCACTACATCTCCCTATCCTATCATTCCGGTGACAGGACTGCACAATGCGGCTCCAAACCACCGAAGGCACCGGGCCCGCCATTCCCGGCTCCGACAAGAGAGAGTACATCTCGAAATCCACCGCCCTCCCATTCGGTCAAGACGTCGCCTTGCCCTCCCTCTCTGGGCCCAAGTACGTGACGGCGCAGACGCTCGTCCAACAAGTCACCTACGCCCTCTCCGATAAACTCTTCACCTACTCCCCCGAGTCCTTCGATCTCGACCTCGCCGCCAAGTCCTGGACCGCGGAAAATGCCAAGAATGCCCATGGAGATGTCACGGGCGTGCAGGCGCTCGAGACGAGGACGGGAGCGGGCGCAATGGCTTTGGGATACATGTTCAGCCCGGACTTTGATCTCGAGAAGCGCCATGTGCCGCAGTCCGTTGTGGCTAGCGCGGCGAGTCTGGAGTACTTGAGGCCGTGTCTGGATCAATTGGCGCTGCTGTACGACGTTGCGAACCCTACGAATTTGCAGGTCGCTGCGTTGGACTATGCGGCGGAGACGAAGGCCGGCCTCGTGACGGACTATTGCTCGGCTTTGACTTTGGCGGAAGAGCTTGGGATGGGTCTTGTCGCTAGCAAGAATGCGTATGAGACGCAGCACATGGCTTTGCTGTCCATCATCCTGTCGTCCTTGCTGCCTTCGATTCATACCTACGATGGAATTACGGTCGGCCGTGAGACTACCCGTGTGGTTGACGTGCTGAGCATCTCCGGCTTGAAGCGAGTCTACGACGCCGTTTTGGAGAATGTGAAAGACGACTTGTCTTCCAAGCGCCTGACGGACGAGGGAAAGCTTTTGAACGTCCTCCAGGCATTCAACGTGGAGCTCGGAACGGAGTACAAGTGCTTCGAGTACCACGGCCACGCTTCCCCAACCAGTGTCATGGTTGTCTTCGGAACCGTTGAGGCAAGCCTCTCCGCCCAAATCGCCGATGCCCTGGCTGCCCAGGGCGTCAAGATCGGTGTGATCAACGTTCGCGTCTACCGCCCATTCGTCGAAGAAGAGTTCCTGTCCGCGTTACCTCCAACTGTGCAGCGCATTACTGTCCTCGGCCAGGTCAAGACCCAGGTGAATGTGACCGATGCAAGCATCAACAGCAGCATCTACGCTGACGTGTTGGCCGCCGTCAATTTCCAGAGCATGTCTTCCGGCAAGGAGCCAAATGTCTACGACGTCAAGTATGCCCGTGAGACCGTCTGGACGGTTGCGAAGATGGAGGCGCTTCTTCGCAAACTCGGGGAAGCCGAAGCCGCGACAGCAGAGGCATCGCCTCTTCAGCTCATCAGCGCCGATACCAAACAGTACACCTTCTGGGACCTGGCTGGTAACAGCACTGCCGATGCAGCCCCGATGGTCGGGCAGTTGCTTGCCGATGACGGAGCGCTGAACGTCGCGGTCCGTAATGGACACGACAATCTCGCGCAAGGCGGCGTCGTGCGAACCGACGTCAGGTGCTCTTCAAAGAGCATCGAAGCTGCGTATGGGATCAGGGAGGCTGATGTTGTCGTGGTGGCTGACGAGAAGTTGCTGCAAAGCTTCAATGTTCTCGCCAGCCTGAAACCGGAGGGCGCCATCATCCTCAAGTCTGAGCAATGGAAGGACGAGGATGTGGAGAAGAAGCTCACCGCTGTCGTGCGCAAGGCGCTGGCCGCGAAGAAGGTCGACTTGTACATCTTGGATCCTAAAGCGAGCACCAAAGTTGAGGAGGACCCATCATTGGAGACGTACCTCATCCAGCTCGCCTTCTTGAAGGTCGCCCGTCCGGAGATCTACGAGAGCGGCTTGAAGAAAGTGAGTGCGTCTGATGACTCGCTCGAAGCTCTTGCAAAGGACCTCGATGCCGCGTTCAAGAAGATCGACATTCCGGAGGACTGGCTTTCGGTGGAAGTGGAGGAGAATGTGTCTCTTCCTTCTGCAGAGGATCTCAACATCAACAGTTTCGTCTCGTTCGAGAACCTCGAGGAAGCCCCACCTTCGTATTTGCGCACTTGGACCACGGCTGCGAAGGGACTGGCGTTCAAGGAAGCGTACGGAACGTCTACCGCTTTGCGCCCGGATCTGGGCGTCAAGACTGCCATTGTGCATGTCAAGGAGCATCGCCGACTGACTCCTCTCACCTACGATCGTAACATTTTCCACATCGAATTCGATCTTGGGGACAGCGGGTTGAAGTATGAAATCGGCGAGGCGCTTGGTATTCATGCCGAGAATGATAAAGCTGAGGTCGAGGAGTTCATTAAATGGTACGGCTTGAATGCGGACGAGATCGTCGAGGTGCAGAACCGCGATGATCCGAGCATTCTGGAGAACCGCACGGTCTACCAATCACTTATGCAGAATGTCGACATCTTCGGTCGCCCGCCCAAGCGCTTTTACGAGGCGCTCAGCGAATTCGCGTCGGACGAGCATGAAAAGACGGAGCTGCTTGCTCTGGGCACCGGTGGCAATCAAGAAGCAGTGCAAGAGCTGAAGCGTCGCGCCGAGGTCGACACCGTCACCTACGCCGACATTCTGCTCGAGTTCCCCTCCGCGCACCCCAGCTTCCACGACATTGTGCGCATCGTGAACCCGATGAAACGCCGCGAGTACTCCGTCGCGTCGTCGCAAAAGGTCACGCCAAATAGCATCAGCCTGCTCATCGTCACCGTCAACTGGGCAGACCCCAAAGGCCGCGACCGCTTCGGCCAAGCCACGCGCTACCTCAACGCCCTCCCCGTCGGCGCCCCCGTCACCGTCTCCGTCAAGCCATCGGTAATGAAGTTGCCCCCCAAAACGACCGCACCCATCATCATGGCCGGCCTGGGAACCGGCCTCGCGCCCTTCCGCGCCTTCGTGCAAGAGCGCGCGTGGCAGCGCGAGCAAGGCCTGCCCATCGGCGACGTCTTCCTCTACATGGGCTCGCGCCACCAGCGCGAAGAGTACCTGTACGGCGAAGAGTGGGAGGCCTACCAAGATGCGGGCATCATCACCCTCCTCGGGCGCGCCTTCTCGCGCGACCAGCCGCAGAAGATCTACATCCAGGACCGCATGCGCCAGACGCTGTCGGATATCCGCAAGGCGTACTTGCGCAACGAGGGCGCTTTTTACTTGTGTGGACCTACGTGGCCTGTGCCGGATGTTACTGCTGTGCTGGAGGAGGCGGTTGAGGTGGAGGGGAAGACGAATGGGGGCAAGAAGGTTAGTGGGCAGAAGGAGATTGAGAGGTTTAAGGAGGAGGGGAGGTATGTGCTTGAAGTGTATTAGTTGGGGACGCGTGGTGATGGGGATGTGTTTGTGGATGCTGAGAACTCCAACTACCTACGCTCCTTACCTGACACTAAAAACTTTTCGATTTGAATGATGGACTTAAGGGTTGTTTGCGGTATTGTGAGAAGATGTGCCTGACGATCGTCTCCGCTCCCCCAGACTTTCGCGGCTGCTCGCTTCAGCCCGACGTCAATGAAACGTCATTTCGCCCGTCCGGAGCTCGGGTCAGGTGCTTTCAGTGAAACTATTCCTTACCAACTCTCCCAGTCCCAAGTCCTACCATACACCTTCACTCCTTCTCCAAACAACAGCAAAGCTACAAACCTCACTCGCGACTCTACCCACCACTCTCAAACCCCACCCCACCCAGCGCCAAAAACCATGCTCCCCCGCCGCCTCCAACCCCTCACCCTCACCCTCAGCGCCCGCCTCCGCACACCCCATCACCCCTCCGCCCGACAATTCACGCACTCCGCCCGCCTAACCGCAGGCGGCTCCTCCGAGGCCTTCAACCCCAAAACCACGCGGCCGGAAGAGCAGAAAGAGTCAGCGGGCAAGGAGGCCAAGGAGGGCGAGGTGGCGGACACGAGCCCCGTTTCCAAGACGGCGAATACGACGAATGATCCGCAGACGGGCGGGGCGCAGGGGTCGAAGAGTGAGGATGGAGCTGGCAAAGGGGAACGGCAGGGGGGGAGTGGGCATGGGAGTGCGCCTAAGGCGGGGAAGACGTGAGGGCTTGGGTTTGTTTGGTAGGAGAGGGGAGGGTGTAGTTCTGTTGCGTTTCACGGATGAGTTGAGGAGGAGAATACTAGGAGTGTCTAGACGTGCTACAACTTCACGCAAGGACGGGAGGTCTTGCTGAATGAGATGGGCCGAGCTGTGGTTTCACCTACTCGCAGCACACCTTCCGCACTCAACGAGGCGCAATACCTCGCGAAGATAAAAGAATCAGCCATAGATGCATGGGAACGAGTCAGAAAACGCAATACACCGTCTCATTTCAGTTCGATAATGCTTGTCTGCATGTACCGGCGCGGAGCAGGCATTTCGCATTCCAATGCCCCGCCAAGACCCGCCGTCCGCTTGCTGATGTCACCTCTCCATCTCTCGCAATTGGCAAAAAGTCATGATGCACACACCACACCCAAACAACCATCCTAATCAAATTCAGAGTCATCTCATTCTCCTGCAATCACCCGAGGACACTTTCATGAAATTCGCATCGCAGACACATCTCCCCGCCGGCCTCTCCAATGTCCCCTACTACTTCCCTAGCATCATGATCTTCATCCGCAGACCTGCATCAAGAACCGTGTATCAGGATATCGAAGATGGATGAGGACCTGCGTGCGGCGCTGGAGGAGCAGTATTGCCCTCCCATCGATCCAGCTTTGTTATCGGCTATTCTGTCGGACTTTGACCTGTCGAAACCGGAAGACCTGCAAACGGCGCACACTACGTTGGACGAGCTGAAGGAATCGGCGGTTCTGGAGGCTGCTGCGGGATTTGATGCATCTGGTACAGGCGGACTGGATGAGAGCGTGGACAGTGATCGCAGTGATGCTGGCCAACTGCATGCCGACCCAACCCAGTCGAGAGGGACAGAACGCTCCAGCCTGTCGAATGAAATGTCTTCTCTGGACCTCGGAGATGATGGCTCCGATACTCACGATGCACCGGAAGAGGTCAATCTGGAGAGTCTAGACGACGAGACGAAGATCAAGCTCCTACGAGACTTGTTCGGCAAACATGTCAGCCAGTACAGCATCGAGTATACTCTGCGCAAATGCAATGGCCGATGGGAGGCGGCCATGGATGAACTACTCAATCACGTCTATTTCGGCGAAGATCCTGCAAATGCTAAAGGCATCGATGGCTTCTTTGAGGACAATCACGTACGCCGCGGTCGGAAGGGTCGATCGAAGAACAATCGTGGTAAACAGATGGGCGAGAGGCGGAGTGGCTCGACTACAGAGTCCCAGGAGGCGAGTCCGGCGCCAGCGACCAACAGGTGGAAGACTGCGGCCGAAGATGTCGAGTTCATTGCTTCTCGCATGGGGATCAAGAGCGCCACAGTCACGTCGATGTACTACGAAGCCGGCGCGTCTATCCCCAAGACGATTGCAGCTCTCTTGCGCGTCTCGAGAGAAGAGAGCAAGGCGCTCGCCCTCGATTCAAAAATCGAATCTTCGCGAGCGGAGGAGCTGGCCAGCGAGTTCCCCACCGTCTCGGCCGACGACTTGCACACGATTGTGCGACTCACGCACCCATCCACAATCACCGCTCGTGAACTCACAGAGGCTCTCACAACGAAATCGCCAAGTATGCTCGGTGGTATCCAACTCTTGCCTAGCTATTCCAAGCCGTCCGACCTTGACGAGGTCGACGACTGGATATACACCGCTCCGACATCCAGGTCTACAGCATCATCTCCCCATCCAAGCTCAGATCTCAGGTCGAGCATCGCCCGCCGAGACGCATATGACCTCGCGCGAGCAGCAGCCATTTCGCAAGCTCAAGCAGCGCGTCGCAAAGCGAAGTCAAACCCTCTCATGAACGGCGCCATCGCAGTCTACAGCCAGAATGCCCGCGAATCCGGCGCGCTCTCCGCCAGGGCATCCGCGCGCGTTGCAGACGACATCGCAGCGAAGCAGTCCACGTCCACGCAGGTCGACTTGCACGGCATCGACGTCGCTAATGGCGTTCGCATCGCGCTGGACAGGGTGGAGGAGTGGTGGGAGGGGCTGGGCGAGAGTCGAGTGAACGGAAGGGTGGGGGTCGGAGAGCGTCAGGCGGGGTACAGGATAATCGTGGGCATTGGAAGGCATAGCGAAGGTGGGAGAGGCAAGCTTGGACCTGCTGTCTCGAAGGCTTTGCGCGAGCAGGGATGGCGAGTGGAGCCTTGCGGTGGTGTCATTGTCGTCAGAGGACCATCGAGGAAGTGATCATGTTGAGGTGGCGTGGTGTCCGTGAATGATGTAGTCATGGACTGGAAACGAAGTGATGTTGAGCTGGTGGCGTGAGTGTCCGTTGGCAGCACGGTCATGGTCTGGATTCGATGCTATACAAAGGCTGTGGGTCGAACTGGGGGTGTTGAGAGCGAGCGCGAGCCAGCCTTGTACGTTTCCAAGCAATGCCGAGCATCGGCAACTCTGACACGTCGAGTCCCTGCAGGTACTGCATTGCACCGGTCAAACTAGCCGATAATGCCCTCGTGATCGCGCTTCATCATCCTGGAGAGGGGTGGTGGATGGGGTTGTGGCGTCCAAGACTCCCACGGTCTATTCGCCTCTTCCTGCCGTTCAAACGCCGACGCAGCGAGCTAGTGCGGCGCACGGCTGGGAGGGATAAGCATTCAAGCGGCCAAGAGGCAGAGAAGGGCCGATGCGACTCACAGACCGGTTGAGGAAGGCTTCTGGAAACGCGCTAGAACTTCACCGCATTCCCGCCTGCGGCCCTTCTCCCCACCTTCAATCTCCGCCACCCGGCGGCCGGAGATGCGCACATCGAGGCGCGCGGGGTGCATCGAGCTTCTGCCCGCGTTGTTTCCACACCCGCACTCCGAGGACGATCTTCTGCCTGTCTGGTGAATCTCAAGCTGTCGATCCTCGGCGACTGTCTATTCATCCGAGGCTCTGCAGGCATGTGACTGATGAGTGTCGCGAAATCGACGGGACGGGGCAAAGGAGGACTCTGGACAGGCTGCACCTCCTCGTCGCGATCTTCCACCGTCTATCCCTCTCCCCACTTTAATCGTGATGGAGCATCTTCGCAGCATCGGCGGGGGCATCTATGGCTCCAGACTGCCGCTCATTTCACAGAGGCCCCGGTGCGATTATTCAACAGCCTTGTGGGCATGCAGCACAACACGTTGGCCGGCTCTCTGGCCGCACCAAGATCCAGAATTACGCCACACGGACGGCGCCTTGGCTGGTGCAGATGCCGTCAATTGCCTCCGCTCCCACCAACACCTCGCCCAAGCTTGCCCGCACAACACCCTCCTCATCCGCCGCACATCACGTGAAGCTGGGGAAAAAGGACCGATTAACAGGCCAAGCTCGCAAACTCTCGACCGAGCCGTGCCCCATCCCTGCCCTCTTGGGCGGCGTCTGTGCATTAGCGGGAGATCACTCAGCGCCTTGCCACCACGCTTGCGCCGGCGCATCGCCCGTCCAGACCGCATCAACGACGTCTTTCATTGAGCGCCATCGCGTCTCCAGGCCCTCATCCACATTCCGTCCGGGGATCGTGGGCCTCCACACCTCCTCCCGCGCGCGAACAGAACAAGTATAAGATCTGCCCGTCGCGCCTGCAAATGTAAGTCTCATCCAGTCACTCCTCTCCTCATCCCCTCCCACCAATCGAGTCCTTTCGCTACTCGATACGATCTTCATTCATTCGCCCTGCATTTTCGAGCCGTCTTCCCCTCTTTCAATCGATCTTCTCGGAAAGCAGTTACGATTGCCGACCGCTCTCGCTCCTCTTATACCTCGCCGTCCTTCCCTTTGCCACTCTCAGTCACTTGAGACTATCGATCAACCACCCCTACTCCTTCGATTGTTCGACGCACGACTCTACTACACATCAAGCAACAACCGCACGCATCCCCTAAAATGGCAGGCGGCGGCATTCCCATGAATGTTGCGCCCGTTCAGGGAGGCTTCTTGACCGGCCGCAAGCTCATCTTTCCAATCTTCCTCATCACCCTGCTGTTCTTCCTCTGGGGTTTCTCGTACGGCCTTCTGGATGTCCTGAATAAACATTTCCAGGAGGTCCTCGACATCTCCAAGCTCCAGTCCACGGGTCTCCAGGTCATGTACTTTGGTGGCGGTTACCTCTGCTTCTCGCCCGTCGCTGCCGAAGTCCTCAAGCGCAAGGGATACAAGTTCACCATCATCATGGGCCTGTCCTTCTACTCGGTCGGAGCCATCTTCTTCTGGCCCGTAGCACACTTCATCACGCCCACCAACCACCTCGGCATCTACGGTGGCTTCCTCGTCTGCACACTCGTCCTGTAAGTTGGCACCTCCATCCGAGCACCAAGATTTAGTCTGCTAACACTGCCCAGCGCCTGTGGTCTTGCCACCCTCGAGACCTCCGCCAACTCCTACGCAGTCGTCATCGGAGACCCAGCAACCGCCTCCCCTCGTCTCCAGTTCTGTCAGTCCTGGAACGGTGTCGCCTCCTTCGTCGGTCCCCTCATCGCCTCCAAAGCCTTCTTCAGCGGCTCGAGCAACAACAACCTGGTGAACGTGCAATACGTCTACCTCGCCGTCGCATGTCTCGGCGCCGTCGTCGGCGTCCTCTTCTTCTTCGCCAAGCTCCCTGAAGTCGAGGAGACCGCAGTCCGCCGCGGCAGCATCGTGACCGAGGAGACTCTCGAAGTCGGCGTCGACCAATACGGCAACGTGATCGGCGACCGCCCGCTGTACAAGCAGTACAACATGATCTTCGGCTTCATCGCGCAGTTCTGCTACGTCGGCTCGCAAGTCACCATCGCCTCCTTCTTCATCAACTACGCGACGGAGAATGCGTCATTTGACAACGCCCAGGCCTCCCGCCTGTTCTCCTACGGCCTCATCACCTTCACCGTCGGCCGCTTCATCTCCACCGCGCTCGCGACGGTCTTTGAGTCCAACTTCCTCATCACCATCTACGCCGTCTTCGCCATCGCCTTCACCGCCTACTGCTCCGCCGGCACCGGCACCGCCGCCGTCGGCGTCCTCATCGCCGTCTTCTTCTGGGAAGCCCCGATGTACCCATCCATCTTCACGCTCGGAACCGCCAACCTCGGCCGCCATACTCGCCGCGGTGCCGGTATTCTCGTCATGGGCGTCAGCGGCGGCGCCGTCTTCCCTCCCATCCAGGGCGCCATCGCCGACAAGTACAACACGCGCATCTCCTACCTCGTGCCGACGTGCGGCTTCGTCGTCGTGCTCGCGTACGTCGCGTACTCCTGGTACTCGCACGGCATGCACATCCTGCGCGTCAAGGGCGAGGCCGTCATCGCCACTTCCCTCGAAGGCGGTGCCGTCGGCGGCGTCCCCGTCACCACCCACTACGACGAGCGCAAGCTGTCCGCCGCTGCTATGGAGACTATCCGTCGCGGCAGCGTGGGCTCCGTCACGGTCAAGGGCTTCACTGGCGGCATTGATCGCGGCGACTCGATTGCCGGGATGAAGCGCTTCTCCGTCGCCAACAAGGGCGGCTCTGTTTCCGAGCAGGTGACGGAGGTGAAGAACTGAGCGGGTCGTCGTGGAACGGGAGAAGCGGAGTGGAGTGGAGTGGAGTGCTGGAGGGTCATGTCTTCCTGACGATCTTGACGACTGCTGAATTGCCGTGCTTTTTGCTTTGTCTTGGGGGAATACCTCTTGAGCTAGTTTTTCTCGGATCTCGTCGCTGCTCCACGATGCCTGTATATACGCACACATACCAGACAAATTCGTCTTGCAACTCACAAATTCACTCCACTTCACTCCCGCTCCAGAACCTCGAATCCCCTTGTGGTTTGGAAAGAGACGCGTTTGAGTGAATGAGGCCAAGGAGTAGGGGGTTTATTTCGGTCATTTCATTCGTGTAGGAAGGTAAGGTAAGGACTAAATATTCCCAATAACAACCATAAACCGCAACTTCCCATCGCCCTTGCCCTGCATCCCGCCCCCGCCCACTCGTCTACCATCCATCATGTCGTCCGACGATCTCTCGCCACCAGCAGCCGCACCCCCACCGCCCAGAAGCCCCTCATCCAGCATCAACGTGCTACTCTTCCACCCCCACGACTGGCTGAAATTGAACTTGTCGGGTGCAGACTCGTACACAGACAACATCCTGCCGCCGCGGCTGGGCGAGTAGATTTTGAAGTACGTTTTGATCGTGGGGCGGGCGTCGACGTAGGGCGGGAGAGTGGGGATGTGGGCGCGGCGCGAGGCGTTGGTGGCGCGCCGGGTCTCGTCTTCTTCTGAGGAGCTTTCGTCTGTGTGGCTGTCTGGGGTGAAGATGTCTGCTGCGGCGGCGGTGAGAGGGTTGCTGCTGGAGTTGGTTTGGTGGGATGCGCTATCGTCTGCGGCGAAATGTCCTTCTGCGGATGCGGTGGTTTGGCGTGTGGTGTCATCATGGATGGCATCGTTTCTACGCTGCCGCGGACGGATGCCGAGTCCGCGCATCATCTCCTGTCTCGCATTTGAGCGGCTCTCGAGCAGGGTGTTCTCTGTATCGCCCGCGCTGCCAGAGCTCTCCGCCCCCTCGCCATCCAGCGGATCGCTGCTCAGCACAGCCGTACGTCGCTGAAAGCGCTCACGTTGCTCCGAGCCCAGAATCATCGATCGCTCCAGCTGTCCAATTCGTTCGTCCACACTTCCTTGCGCTAAGCCCGCCGTCCCCGCGATGACTTCCTCCGTCTCTCGTTCCTTTGCTCGATGCAGGTACACGCCGAGCTGCGTGGTGCGGGAAGACTTGACTTTCTGAATGTAGATGTTCCACAGACTGCCGGCGTAGAAGACAGTGCGACTGTACACGCGCTTCTTCTCCTTCAGCAACCTGGGATTGGGGAACTCGGCAGCGAAACGGAAAGGAGGGAAATGCGTGTAGCGCGCGCCGCCATCCGTTTGAGGCGCTGTATTGTCCCCAGAGGTCGGAAGGTGGCGGGGTTGAGATGTCACGGCGGCGAAATCAGAAGCCCACTGCACATCCTCGGGCTGAATGGTCGAGGACAGTCTGCTCGCCCGCCGCTGGAGAGTGGTGTTGTTGGAAGTGGCAATGACGGGGTCTGCATTGCCGCCCATGATGATATTTGCGTCGGAAGTTGGAATCCAGAACTTTCTGGGCTTTCCATTACCGTCCCAGCTTCCGCTCTCTGAATTCTCATCTTCCACGGCTTCGGGCACATCCTGCACTTTCTCCTTGCCTTTGGATGATGGCTGTTGAGACGTGGGCTCGGGAACGTCCATCGTGCGTTCGTTCGTCTCAGTGATGGGGACCTGTTCGGCGCATCTGACCGATAACTTCAACTCCATGTCAGTGTCGCGTGCATTCATTATTCTTTGCCGAAGCTCCATTTGTTGCCAAAGTCCATTGCTAATGACTTTCTCGGGAACGACAGGGATTCCGAGAGCGTCACGCGTGTTTCGGATAGATTGTAGCTGCTCAAAATCCAGATGGAGGTAGTGGATGCCTTCGTCGAGGAGAACTAACAATGGTTCGACATCGGGAAGCGTGTAGAGCGTAACCCAGCGGTGCAGTCTGTCCGGTACAGCTCGGCTACCAGCAGCTCTATTCCTTCTATAGGCAGAATCGAAGCGCACAGTGGTCAAATATGCCGAGTCCGGCGCCTTCATCGCCGTCTTTCTCCCCTTGTGCGTCTCGTACAATCCAGCGTCCAAGGCGTGCTTATGCAGCTTTCGGTCCAGTAGCTTTTTAGCCAGTACCCAACGATCCCATTCACCGTCGATGAAGAAGCCGTCACCGCCTACAATCTCTCGGATAATGTCGGCCGGGATACCGTCCCAGCAGCTCAGCGGCATCTTCCAACCATCCCTACACAGCATCGCTTTCGCACTTGCAAGCACTTTGTCGCCCGCCCGGCCGTAGTAATTACTCGTGACGAGCTTGATCAATGGTGATAGAGTCTCGGGAACCATTTGGCGCAGCATGCTTTCGACGGAAGCCTCGACAAGATCCGGCATTTCCAGCCAACAGGCTGTGGCGAAGAGGCCAACGGCATTTTGATCCTCCTCGTAGTCGTTGCCACAGCCGTAGAGACGCTTAAGCGCGAGTTCAAAGCTATTTTGCGTGATGCTCGGGTCGAGGTCCTCGGGATGCAGCGTGGTCTCTTTTGCATTGGCTTCCAGCCAAGGCTCGGTGAGGGCGCTGCGGAAGAAATGGGCGCGGTCGAGGATCAAGCGATGGAGATGGTATTGTTTGCCGAAGGCGTGGACGGTAATGTCGCTGTGTCGCCCTTCGAGGAGGCCACGAGCGTAGAGATGGTCAGGGAGAGCGGCGGTCTGGCCTGCCATGTTCCTTGCGTAGGGAGGGCATGCTTTGGAGGGATTGTTGTAGGAGGGGGTACGTGATGCCTCTGGAGACTCTGGCGCTCGCACGGCGAACAAGCGGCTTAGCGTCGTCAAGGTAGTGGAATCATAGCGATCGAGAGTAGTTCTTGAGGGAGAGGAAGGCGGATTGGTTGGATCATCGGCATCTTTCTCGGCTTTGGGAAGATGCTGAGAGTGCATGAGGTTGACGTCGTCTTCTTCATACCAGCTATCCCTGCTCTTTACAGCGCCAGGGAGGGTGGGAATGGAGGAGGTGCGCAGGAAGGTGTCGGAGCTTGGCGGACTCCGTGCCAGTGCGAGCGGGGGTGGCAGTTGATGGGGAGGCGGTGTAGTTGGACCATTCTGTCCTTGCATGGGGCGAGGGTCGGCCGATCCGAATATTGAGGTGGGAGTGGAGGGGAAAAGGGCGCGGGGGATGCTGGTGTTGGATGGCCGGCTTGCTCTGGGTGTCTCCGATCTGTGAGATGGGGAGGACGAGGAGGATGCACGCGGGGTGACGGGGTCGAAGTTCCATGTTTGCGAGGTGGATTGTTCGGGATGGTGAGGGGTGTTGAAGAAGGAGCGATCGTTTTGGTGGCTATCACCCTCCATCTTGCGGGAACGACGGAATCAGGTTTGTCGTAGGATTGGGGTCGAGATCGGAGGATGGCCTGTTGACCTGGCTTTATGCCAGCTAGAGCGGGGCATTCGGCAGGAGGAGGAGACTTGTCCTTGGCAGCGCTTGGAGAGATGGTCGTCCACGACAGGAGCAGGCAAATCCGGCTCGGAAGAGTGTCCGTTAATGTGTCTGGAGTGTGCTGCCGGTGAGGACGTCTTGTGACGTGACCCTGCCCTGCTTATCGATAGCGACCCTGGGCAGACAGAGTTTCGCGGCGCAAAGTCAAAGCAAACGCCGAGACTCCACCCGATGCACGCTTCATACACTCATTGTTCTTCGCCGCAACTTGCGCTTGCAGCTATCCTTCCATCGGCATCGCAGCTCACGAAACAAGGACCCGCGTCCTTCGAGCCGCTGAGAATGTTTCTCTCGCCGCTCCGCATCAGATTGGCCTCAAAAGCCAGTCGGATCCTCGAAGAAGCCTTCGTCTGCAAGAGATGTCTCCAGCACCAGAGCAAAGCCCGCAAGCAATTTACATCCACCCGCCAAACACCATTCCTCAATGCCTTCCGAAGACATCAATCCTCGTCCATCGCTCCTAACTCTCCTACCACCTCCGCGCTCAACCAAGCCATCCAAAGCGCCTCTCGCTCAACCTCCCAATCCTCCTGGCCCAAGACCTCCCACAAATCCGTCGCCTACTGGCTTCTCGGCAGCGCCGCTTCAGTCTTCGGCATCGTCGTCTTTGGCGGCCTGACACGTCTCACCGAGTCCGGGCTAAGCATAACAGAATGGCGACCTGTCACAGGCTCGCTGCCTCCGCGACACGAGGCGGATTGGGAAGAGGAGTTTGCGCGGTACAAGCTCAGTCCGGAGTTCAAGATGCTGAACTCGCGGATGAATTTGGAGGAGTTCAAACAGATCTATTGGATGGAGTGGACTCACAGGCTCTGGGGAAGGGTGGTGGGAGTGACGTTTCTGCTGCCGACGGCGTATTTTGTCATTCGGAGAAGGGTCACACCGGGTATGGCGTGGAAGTTGACGGGTATCTGCGGGATGATTGGGTTTCAGGGATTTTTGGGGTGGTGGATGGTGAAGAGCGGATTGAAGGATGACTTGTTTGAGCAGGGGAAGCATCCGCGCGTCAGTCAGTATCGACTGGCGGCGCATCTGGGCACGGCGTTTGCGGTGTATCTGGCCATGGTGTGGAACGGACTATCAATACTCCGGGAGCATCGGTGGTCGCAGAAGCCGTCGGAAGCCATCAACGTGCTCAACGCCTTGCGCAAGCCGGAATTGATGCCCTTTCGACGTCTAGTCGGGCCTTTGAGCGTGCTTGTCTTTGTGACAGCCATGTCGGGCGCACTGGTAGCCGGCCTCGACGCCGGTCTCATCTACAACGACTTCCCCTGGATGGGCCAAGGACTCATCCCACCAAAGCGCGAAATGCTGGACTCCTTCTACTCGCACCGACCGGATGAAAAAGACTTAGTGTGGCGCAACATGCTGGAAAACCCGGTGCTGGTGCAGCTCGACCACCGCATCCTCGCCACCACCTCGTTCTGCGCCATCATCGGACTCTGGGCATACAGCCGCTTCAACCCTCGGGTGCGAGCGGCGATGCCTCGGGAGGTGAGCAAGGCTACGCGTGGCGTGGTGCATCTTGCTCTCCTGCAGGTGACGCTGGGGATCACGACGCTGTGGTATCTAGTGCCCACGCCGCTCGCTGCTGCACATCAGGCTGGAGCTCTGGCGCTGTTAACTGGCGTTGCGCTTTTGGGCAGCAGAGTGGTCGTGTCGAGGAGAGGCGTGAGGCTGGTCGAGCAGGCGCTGAAGTTGGCGAAGGAGAAGAAAGTGGAGGTGAAGAAGATTGCTTGAGCTGAGCGACGGACGGGCTGGCACATATATGTATAGAAGTAGATTGTATGACTATTGACCTCCAAACAACGTACATTTCTGTTCGTGGGATCAATGCACTGCCATCGTTGCGTCTTTGTTCGAATTGCACGTGCTGCATGTTTCGGGCTGCGCCACCGGTTGACGTTTCAGCCAGCAGCTTTCCCGACCCTGCAGATCCCCCTTCAACCTCCGCAATCCTCTTCCCCCCCAGGCGGAAACACTTGCACTTCGACAACCTATACAACATCACATCATGCCTTTCGGATCGAAGAAGAGCGACCAGGGAGACCTCGACTCCAAAAAGTCCTCCCTTTTTGGCAAAAGCAGCAGCAAACTCTCCAAATCCCCCCAGCCGCCTACGAACAACCCCTACGCCGTCCCGGCGCCGTCCAACAACCCCTACGCCTCGCAGGGCAACAACGCCAATCCCTATGCCACTGCAGCTAGTGCCAACGACCCCTACGCCCGATCACAGTCCTCCCTCACCCAGCCGCCCACCTCGTCCTTTGGAAGCTTGACTCTGCACAGCGACTCCGGCTTCCCGGACGAACGTCAAAGTCAGCAACCTCCCAATCGATATGAAAAGTCCCCCGGCCCTCCAGCAGGGTATGGTGGTCCATCAGCCCGGTTTCAGGCCGGTGGCAGCTACGGGCAAGGAGGCGGATACGGCAGTGATCCGTACGGCAATGGGAACCCCCAGCAAACCAGCAGGCAGGGAGGGTATGGCGGGATGGGGCGAAGGAACAGTCAAGACACCATAAGCACCGACGCCGGCCGCAACGCCCTGTTCGGCGACGCCCCGAAACGAGCCGCCCAGCCTGCCCCCACCTCCGCGCAGCCCTACGGCACCAGTGGCGATGCCAGCTACTCCAATGCAGGCGGCTACGGTTCCAGCGACCTGCACGGCGGCTACGGCAGCCCCGCCCCGGACCGCGAGCTCACCGCCGAAGAGCAAGAGGAAGAAGACGTCAACGCAAGCAAGCAAGAAATCCGCTTCATCAAGCAGCAAGACATCTCGTCGACGCGCAACGCGCGCCGCATCGCCGAGCAATCCGAGCAAATCGGGCGCGACACGCTCGCCCGCTTGGGCGCGCAGGGCGAACGCATCCACAACACCGAGCGCAACCTCGACCTTGCGTCCAGCCAGAACGTGCTGGCGGAGGAGAAGGCGCGCGAGCTCAAGACGCTGAATCGCAGCATGTTCGCCGTGCACGTCGCGAACCCCTTTACGGCGAAGAAGCGCGAACAGGCGGCGAATAATCTTGCGCTGGAGCGGAATAGGCAGGAGCGCGAGACGAGGGATGCCACGCAGGCGGCGGCGTTTAGCTCTACTGCTAGGGCGGAGCGGCAGGCGAGGGACCTGAATGGGAACTTGATCCGGCCGGGGGGCGCGAAGAATTTGGCGGAGCGGGCCAAGTATCAGTTTGAGGCGGACAGTGAGGACGAGGAGATGGAGAATGAGATTGATGAGAATTTGTGAGTGGTCGTTGTTGCTTGCTGATGGGGATGTTGGACTTTGCTAACGTGGTGGATCTACTAGGGATGCCATTCATCGCAGCGCCAAAACTCTTAATGCGCTCGGAAAGGCGATGGGAGAGGAGATTGAGAGTCAAAATAGGCATTTGACTCGTGTCATCGACAAGACGGATCGGGTGGATGATCAGATTGCCGTCAACCGCGCGCGGCTGGATCGCATTAGATAGATGGATTTTTTCCTCCCCGCTTGATGGGGTGGTGCATAGCGAGACTTCCATTGGCGTTGGGAATAGACTCGGGTTACCAGTAATGGCATGACCAAGACAAAACGAACGCTCATACCCAACAAGCAACCCCCCATCCAAGAAAAGAATCACCGCCTCCTCCCCTTCCCCTTCCCCTTCTTCCCCCGACTCGGCCCCGCAGCACCAACAAGCGTCCTCAACGGCACCGCCGCCTCTTCCGCCTTCCTCGCCTCCGTCTCCAGCTTCACCATCCCCTTCACCGCCCCCGCCCCAAGCTTCATCGCAATTTCCATCAACCCCTTCTTGACCCCCTGCACCTCGCGCTCCATGCCTTCCAATTTCAGGGTGAAACTCTGACAATTCGCTTGCATCGCTTTCGAGACGCCGACGACGAGTTCTGTGCAGAGTTTGAAGCAGTCGTTGGTCGTTTCTTCGACGGTGTTGAGGGTGGAGAGTTGGGCGTTGAGGACGGGGGCGAGGGCGAGCATGATGTCGTTTGGGTCTTCGTTTGTGTTGGGGTCGGGGATGGTGGTGGTGGTGCTTTCGTTGGTGCTGGCGTTGGTTTCGCTCGGTTTGCTGGGCGTGGTTGGGGCGGAGTTTGAGGGGGTGGGGGCTGTGTTGGCTTCAGCTGCGATGTAGGCGGAGAGGTCTTTGACGTATTCGGCCAGGCTTTTGACGTGTGCGGTTAGTTGTGGGAGGGTGGGGGATTGGTTTCGGTAGAGGATGCTCAGCAGGTCCAAGTCGGGGGGTTTGTTGGGGCTGTTGTTGGCGTTGTTGTCTTTGCTGTCTTTTCTGATGGAGGCTGGGGAGGACATGGTGAGCGAGTGGAATAGGACTTGTGAATCTTGTTTGGAGTTGAAATGCTGCTATTGTGATGGTGTGATGGACAGACGAGAAGAGATGGAAATGTGCTGGAAGAAAATGCGTGCATGCAATGAAGTGAAGAGCAAGATGAAAGTGAGGTACCGCAATCCAAGATAGAACAAGCTGTGATCATTGGAGGAAGGAAGGAGTGAATTGTAGGGAAGTGGCCAGTTGCCATCCTCCAGTCTCGATCCTGAACCATCCGTTCACCTTGCTTGGAAGTCTGTGATGAATGAATTGAAAGGTATGAAGATACATTCACCGGTCTTACGGATGCATGATGCTTTTGTCTGGTGAGCATAGACTCGTGATGGTGATGGTGATGGGGATGGAAGGAGGAGGAAGTGAAGTCATGAGAAGAGTCGGGGCAGCCGCGCGGGGCAGCCCTGCGCCACACCTTCCAACTTCGACTTCACCGGTACACCACCTCACCTCACCTCTCAGTAACCGGTGTGGGCTGTTCAAGAGGGGCACGATGTGACGAGACTCGACGAAGTCTTGCAGTCCTACCTCACTCTCCTTAACATAACGACTTAACGAATGAACGCCCACCCACAGCAACCATGCCACCGCGATACTTCAAAAATGACGCCGAGCTGTCGAGGAGAGGTAGACCATATCCGAGCCTTGATTCACACACTACACCCAGCTAATCACCACCTCAGACCCCCACCGCCAAGTCGAAGCCTCACTGATCCGCCTCGTCACCGAGCATCCCCCGCAATCCATCACCCCCGGAGGCGGCCTCTTCAAAGGCCCCATAAGCGTAGCCTACACCCTAATGAAACTGCACCAGCTCTACCCTCACCTCGAGATCGAATCCCGCACCCTCGCCGCCTGGTCCGCCGACTACCTGCGCTACGCCCAGGACAACATCGCCACCTACCCCGGCCCGACGGTCGGGTTATGCGGCATCATGGACGACATCATGTGCCTGCTCGCCATCGGCGCCGCGAGCAACAAAGACGCCAGCATCGCCGCAGACCTGTGCGACTACTCCGCCGAAGTGCTCGACCCAGAAAGTGTGAACGAGTTCCTCTTCGGGCGCGCAGGATATCTCTACCTCCTGCGCCTCGTCAAGGCCTCTTTCCCCGACGACCCTCAGACGCTGCAACTCCTCACCGACACGCAAGACGACGTGATCGACGAAATTCTCGCCTCCCCGCGCCCCTGGAAGTGGCACAGCAAAGCGTACGTCGGCGCCATTCACGGTGCAATCGGCATCATTACCCAAATCGTCCTCAGCAACCCAGCAAAGTACGCGCCGAAACTCGAGGCCGAGCTCGCCGTCGTCTTGACCTACCAATTCCCCTCCGGCAACTTCCCTTCCTCCGTGCCGCCGGAGAAAGACCGCCTAGTGCAAATCTGCCACGGCGCGCCAGGCGTCATCGTCAGTCTGAAAAGTATCGAGCGCTACTTCCCCGCGCTCAAAGACAAAATCGACAAGGCCATCACGAATGGCAGAGCGTGCATCTGGGAGCGTGGACTTCTAACCAAAGAACCGTGTATCTGCCACGGTAAATGTCACCCCCCAAAGCACAAACTCCTCCTCTGCTAATGTGTAACGCGAAAAAGGCATCTCAGGCAACGCCCTCGCCCTCGCCGACGCCGAATTCGAGCACTTCCTCACCTACACCACCGGCCACGAGATCCTCTCCATGGAGAAGGACGGCATGCTCGACCGCTCGTCAGCGCCCGAGTCGCTGTTTGGCGGCGAAGCGGGGCGCGCGTGGTGCTGGGCTGTGGCGGATTTGGGGCTCGACAAGACGGTGTTGGGGTATAATGACCTTTGAATCTGGTGGTGATAATGATGCTATTATTAGTAGTTTTTCATGTGAGTTTTAGCGGTGAGAAGAACTGATCATGATATCCTACTCGAGTGAGCAGATATCTCGTTTGATGTATGTCATGACCTCGTGGACAAGTGTAGGAAAACACGACGAGTCTTATGTCAAATCGTTGAAGTGCTATGGACGTGTATTCGACGGGCGCAAACAACTCCTTTCAGCTCCTGAGAACCGCAGCAGTGCGCTGAGCCGAGTCGTTGAAAGCAAAGCAAAGCAAAACCAAAGCAATGTAAGCACAATCTCACGCACCACCTCAAGAATCAACCTCCATCACCTCACCACCCTCAGCCCCCTCAACCTTAACATCCTCCCCTTTAACCAACCCCTCAAACTCCCTCTCCCTCGCCTCCACATCACCAGCGTCCTTCACTCCCTCATGACCCCCCACAATCCGCTCCTTCATCACCTCCAACCGCGCCTCCGCGCCCTCCGCCGCATCCTTCACCCCCTCCTCGCCTCCCTGCCTCGCACGCATAGGCTGGATAAACGCCTCCGACGTGCCCGGCTGGAAGTGGATCTTGTACTTCTCCACGTCGATGCGCAGCGACAGGTCCTCGGCGTTATTGACGGACCAGAAGCGGTCGAAGAGGCGCTGCTTCGCGGGCGTGTCGGCGCTCGCACCGGCGGCGGACGCGTCATCTGTGCCGGCTTCCGCAGCGCTATCGTTGGCCATGACTTGGAGCGGGAGCTCGCCGGAGGCGGGGTCGGCGCCGATGGTGGCCATGTTACGGCTTAGCATGACGGGGTGTAGGTGCTTGGTGTCCACGTCGTCGGTCGAGTCCATGGAGGAGTAGGAGGCGACGTAGTGGCGCCAGTTGTTCTCCTTGTCGAGTTGTGAGAGGCCGTCGACGGGCGCGGTGCAGTAGGGATCGTCCTTCTTCACGAGGTAGATCTTGACCTTCTTGGCCGCAATGTCCCAGTCAATGGCGTAGACGTCTTGCTGCGAGCCAATCAACTTCTCTGCCGCCTTACGGTAGTCGAGTGTTTGCTGCGCGTTGATCTCGTCACCGCGGGCTTTGTCCTTCTTCCATAGCCCGATCATCTCCCAACTCTTCTCTTTGCTGACAGCCTCGCCAACAACCACTGTGCCTCCATACCTCACCAGAGCAGCCATGAGCTTCTCAAAGGCGTAGAGAGGGTAGCCGGCTTGCAGGTAGTAGCGTCGAAGACAGTCTTCCACACCATCGTTGACAAAGTCCAATTCCTGCTGGATGACTTCGTAGAATTTCTGCAGCATCTGTTGGTAGTAGTTGGCGTTCGCGCTTGTGTCGTGGAAGAAGTCGCTAGGCAGCTTGTCCATGATCCCCAGCTCGATGGCAGCCTTAGAACGCTTCGCTTGCTGCACGATGGCCTTGCACTCCGCCTCACCCTGCTTGAGGGCGTGCAGTCTCTCGTAGAGGATGAGGAACATGCGGACGAAGCAGTAGATAGAGGGATTGCCCCAAAGGCGGTAGAAGACGCGCTTGTGCTGCGCGTTTGGCTCGACATCCTTGTCGCTCGATACCGCGTTTCCGGTTGCCGGGTGGTTAAACCAGCGTTGCGTAGAGTCGGCAATCTTTTGGTTGGTATCGTCGGCAGGAGTTACGGCTCCCGCGCCCGGTGCATCAACAGCCATTCCGTCAACAGCGATACCGTCATCGCCCATCTCTGACGCAAGACCAGGTGTGCTTGCTCTCGATGCGGATGCGTTGCTATCCTCTCGCTCCCTTCTGCCCAGCAATCTCCCCTTAGGACCTTTGTCGAGCGTCTGGCGCAGGAGTGTAGACTGCTTCCCGTTCTTCTTGGTTTTCCTCTCGTTTCCGGAATCCTCAGCACCACTCGTCAGGTCGTCGCGCTCCATGCTGTTTCTCGACGAAGTCTCGATACGGCGACGCTCACTCAGCTTGCGCTCAAATTCCTCCGCTGATATTCCGAAGAAGAGCGGCACGAACTCCTGTATGAAAGGTCCAAGGCGAGCAGAATCCGCGGTGCCCACGGCTTCATTGTGGACCAAGACCAGCCAGGCTGCATCAACAAGGACATCTTCATCGGTGACATCGACCGCGATTTGCGCAAGTCCGGGCAGACTGCCGACGATCTTCTGTTGGTTCTTCTGTTGGTTCTTCTGCTCTTCCAGTCTGACTTGAGCCTCGGCCTGCAAAGCCTTGACCTGGAACTGTCTCCGATCATTGACTTTGGCGTTGACGGCCTGGTGGTCGAGCGACTTCCAAAACATCTTCTGCGTCTGCTCGCGCCACACCTTCTCCCATTCTCTTTGAGCCATCTTCCACGAACTGAGTCGCTCATGCAATCGGTTCAGCAGGACTGGGATGACCTGGTAAGGAGTGAGGTGTAGCTGCTTGATGACCTCTGCGCCTCTCTCGCGCCCGTACATCTTCATGATGACCCTCTTGTAAATCGTGTCCGATTGGCCGCCAAGACTGGGTGGGAGTCTGAACGCGATCTCCTCCTCGGTACCAGCCATGCGGCGGAGCTGCTGTGCGATGGGTTGGATCAGCTGGATCGTGCGCGCACAGGCCTCAATGTTGTAGTCGTAGTCATGACGCTCCTCTTCGATCCGGTGCAGGCCTTCTTCATGCACATTCTTGCGATGCACGATGAAGCCAGAATCCTCCGATGCCCACGTCGGGTGGCTGGCCCACTCATCGTTCAGCACAGAGTTGCAAAGCTCGTCTCTGCCAGAGCACAGCTTGTTGCGCTCGCGCTTGGGGAGCAGTCTGTACGACGGTCCCATGGCGCGACAATTGCTCAAGCTGATCCTGCCGCCGGGGACGATCGGTTCGCGCGCCTTGTTCTCGATGACCACGTCCTTCTCGTCATAGCCGACAAAGTCACAGAACCATTTGATCAACTCCGGAGTGTTGCCAAGGAACGCCCGAGCGCGGTAGATGAGGGTGGTGCGATCGATGTAATCATTGCTGAAGAGATTCAGCAGCTTCAGGAACTCATTCATGGTGTTCTTGTTGCCGATTGCCTTCTTTGCACGATCAAAGAATTGCAGCTCTTCATGCGTAGCGGCAGAGGTGTTTGTCGGTGGGAGTGGCTGAGGCAGCTCGGGGATGAGAGTGGGCGAGGGAGGCGGTTGTTGCTGCTCATTCAGCCCTTTGACGGCCGGCGCGTGGGTTTGCTTCATGCGCTTGACCGGTTGCGCGCCGTAGGCATTCATCTTTGCGCCACTTGGTCCGATTCCGGGGTCGATCACGCTGCCCGCAGTGCCTTGTCTGTCGTTTCTCTTGCGTTTGTTGTCTTTGCCGACTGGGGTGAACGCAAAGTTACCGACGGGTGGGAGGTTGCTTCGCGCATGGCTTGGCGTTCCGACCTGAGGCTCCCGCGAAGCGACTGGGCTGCCGTACATTGGCTCACCGCGAACGTTGGACAGCATGACGCTCTCCTCGGCCTGCTGTCTCGCTCTCTCGGCGGCTTTGGCCTGAGCGGCGGATTCAGGAAGGAACTGTTTGAAGTCCTCCAGGAGATCCGGCGCCGTCTTGAACAGATGAGTGACCTGACTGTAGACGTCCTGAATCGGCTTTGACTCTCGTTGGTATGTTTGCAGAATCTCAAGGAACTGCTTGTAGATGTCCGGGTGGGAAGCAAAGCGATTCTGCGAAAGAAGAAAAAGTCAGTAAAGTGTATAAAAGGATGGCTGGGAGGTGAGTGGCATGTGAAGTCATGCTAAAAACTTCACTTCACCATATATAACAAGAACTCACCTTGATCTTGTTGACGTAAGAGATCGCATGATTGAACTCCACCGGGCCTCGCTTGTCCATTGCCGACTGTCCAGCTGCTCCATCGACCTGAGCGTTGTGGTCTTGCAATGCCGGAAGAGGCGTGCTGCGAGGCGACCCTCCAGGCCTGACTCCGGGAGGACCAGGTGCAGCGGAAGCGGCGTTTGAAAGTGAGCTGATGCCCCGCTGCTCTTGCTGATGCATAGCTTGCTGCTCTTGCTGACGAACCGCCTCCAGATGCTGCTGGCCAGGTCCGGCTGGACCAACGGGACGTCCGCTGGGGCTGTACATCTGAGCATTTTGCCCCGGCTGCGGCGTGAACGAGCCGTTGCCCAGGCGTAAGCCATCCTGATCGGCGCCGTCTTGCCTACTAAGGGGACGTGGTTGTGGCATAGCGCGTACGGTCGTCCCCATTGGCGTCGTGACTCTGATCGTGTTGGGATCGTTGTCGGTGCCGCACTCTATGCGATAACCTGGTGGCAAGAATGTGTTGAATCCTTGAATTAGATCCGGATTGCCCGCAAAGAGTGTGCTAACTCTGCCAATGACGCCCGGAGTGTCGATCGCACCGCTCTTGAAGTCCTTCATGATGTCCAAGAAACGATTGTACACGTCCGGCACCTCTGCGAACTGGACTTTCACTTGGTCAAGGTAACTCAGGGCGTCATTGAGGATGGGCTGCTGGCCTTGCCCTTGTTGTTGGTTGGCCTGCTGTTGGGCGGGCGGCGGCGGTGGAGCGGCTTGTGAGAAGGGCATGAGCATGCCCTGTTGCATTTGCTGACCCGGCGGGCCTTGACCTGGGGCTGGCTGTTGCACCGGACCTCCAGCAAACATGGTGCCGGGACCCGCTGGCACACCAGAGAGCGTGTGTGGGGGCGGCTGGCTGGGTGTACCGAGGAAGCCGTTGGGACCATGTACGGATCGCGGTCCGACGGCGACTGGCTGATGCAGTGGCATCGGCGGACCAGGCTGCGGTTGATGGGCGGGAATTTGTTCCAGACGCTGTCGCTCTTGTTGCCGTCTGCGATCTTCCTCGAGCTTGATGTGTCTCATCTGCTCGGCCTCGCGCTCGCGTTCGCGCTCAGCGGCTGACTGCTGTCCAGTTGCCTGATTGAAACCAGGCAGTGGCAGTTGTGGGGGGCCTTGCTGAGCTCCTTCTGGCCGCCCGGCCGATGGGGGAGGCTGTCGTGGCGGTGACTGGCCGATACCAGCCAGGCTGGCCAACGACGGCGGTTGTTGGTGAAAGTGAGGGAAAGGGCCGCTAGGCGGTGGTGGAGGGAGGCCGCTGTGGCCTTGAGGAGGGGACTGATGGCCGACTCTGGAAGAAAGGACCCGAGGTTAGCGAGGATTCGAAAAGTGTCAAGCGCGTGGATGCAAGCTCGAAGCTCGAGGGTGAAAGCGCGCGCGACAAAGCGAGCTTGCACCACCGAGAGCGAAGCTTGGCGCGCAGACGAGCGAAAATGACATCAACAGGCAAACGGCGACGATGGACTCACCCATATGTAGGCCGCGGGGCCTCAGACTGGTTCTGGTCGTTGTTGCCGCCATGTGCGTTGCCGGCCGCCTGCTGCGGAGGGGGAGGGCCCCAGCCTCGGTGAGATGGATCCATGTCCACTCGCTACGATTGGCGAGGGAGATGGGGTGATGTCGCTCAGAGCTTGCGCGTCGATGGACAGTTCCGAATGTAGTGGGAGGTCAGGTGGGGTGAGGTGAAGGAGGGAGGGTTGGCGCGAGGAGCAGTGGAGGGGAGGACACGCGCCGCTGTGCGAGTGGTGCGCCTCACCCACCCGATGCCCGTCGCTGGCGAAGCCTCGAACGAGGAGAGACTGAGAGCGGAGATCAGTACAAGGGTGTCAATGAGATTGACAGTGTGCTGTGCTGTGAAAGGAGAGTGGGAGATGGGGGAAGAGGCAGAATGGAGGCAGAGGCCGCTGGCGTAAATTCAGGGCTACTCCGTCATGCCGTTTGCGCTAAGCTCGATTGGAAGGCGGTGAGGACCGACCGAGGCGTACGGTACCTGGATGCCTCAGGCTGCATGGGTGCTATCAAAAAGTCTTCTACATCGAGTCTCGCCACATACCTTAGCTATTCTCCCCGATTCGCACCGAAATCATGAGCGAAAGTGATCCCGGATTTCAGGCGGCGCTCGAGGAAGCCAAGCAGGGTGCTCGAGAAGGCGGCATTCCAATCGGTGCGTGCCTCGTCGACAAGAATGGAAAGGTGTTGGGGAGAGGGCACAACATGCGGCTACAAAAGGGCTCTGCGATTCTGCATGTACGTAGACTTCTTGATACGACGAGTCTCCAAGACTCGTAGCTACACTGAGACTCGATACAACGACTGACACTTGCGAAAGGGTGAAATGTCTGCTCTGGAATCCGCAGGTCGACTGCCCGCTTCCGCGTACAAAGGAAGCACCATGTATACAACACTCTCGCCATGCCTAATGTGCACAGGCGCGTGTCTGCTGTACGAAGTCTCTCGCGTCGTGCTGGGCGAGAACAAAACCTTCCTCGGCGGCGAAGATCTCCTTCGATCTAAAGGAGTCGAGGTGATCAATGTCGGCAGCAAAGAGTGCGAGAGATTGATGCAAACGTTCAGCTCCGAACACCCCGAGGACTGGTGGGTGCTGATGCGCGGTTGACGCTGGACTTGAAGGTGTCGGCTTTGCTGACATGGGATTCGCAGGAACGAGGACATCGGCGAGGATGGAAAGTGAAAAGCTTGAGAACCCTTCACCAGTCATTGAGCAGCACGTTACGCTCATGCATGCGTTGCTCCAGTGCGACAATCTCGTTCGCCGTGGGGACAGCAGACTTTTGGTATTCATCTAGACACCCGGTTGGCATATGGACCAGTTACATCATAGATGCAGGGAGTCAGCTAGAAGTACCTGAGAGTCTGTGTATCTCTTCAAAGAAGAACTTTAGGTCATCTGGGTCCACCTTCGGTGTAACTCCTAGATTGAGAATTAGGACTGAGTTGCAACTCGCACGCGTTCGATGTCGACTTACCATGACCGAGGTTGGCGATCCAACCCTGCTTTCCACCTCCGAAGCCGTCAACCATCTCCCCAACAACTCTGGTGATTGCTTCGTGCCCACCATACAGCACTCCTGGATCGGCGTTCCCTTGGACAACCTTGCCGTATTTCTGAGCGATAGCGTACGCTTGCTTCGGTGCGTGCAGCCAGTCAAGTCCCACGATGTCGTAATTGGTCTTGCACAAGTCCTCCAGAGCATACCAGGCACCCTTTGCGAACACCACCATGGGCACTTTCTCCTCGCCCAGCTTGGCTAGTCTGCCGGGAAGATGGTCGCAGATGTACTTCAGATACGGGAATGCAAACTCTCGGAAAACCGAAGGAGACAGCTCGCCCGCCCAAGAGTCGAAGACCTGCACGATTTGCGCTCCAGCCTGGACTTGCAGAGCGAGATACTCGGTGCACAGCTCCGCAATTTTCTGCAACAGCTTCTTGCTCTGTTCCGGGTACTTGTAGAGCCACGTCTTAATCTGCTTGAACAACTTGCTCCCGCCTCCTTCCACCATATAACACAACAACGTGAAGGGCGCGCCACAGAAGCCGAACAAAGGTACTCGGCCGTCGAGTTTTTGCCGAGTCAGGGTAAGCGCATCGAAGACGTATCCCAACTCTTTCTGCACATCAACCTCTCGCTCCATGATTTCTTGGTACTGCTTGTCCTCTGGTTCGATGAGAGGGTCGGGAAACAACGGGCCCGTTCCCGGGTGCATGATAACCTCCATGCCCATCGCCTGCGGTATGACGAGAATGTCGGAGAAGATGATGGCGGCATCGATGAGCCCTGCATATCGCTCGATGGGTTGGAGGGTAAGCGTCGAGGCGATTTCGGGGTCTCGACAGCATTCGAAGAAATCGCGATCGCCCTTGGCTTTGTGGTACTCGGGGAGGTAGCGTCCAGCCTGTCGCATCACCCAGATTGGCGGACGAGACACTTTTTCGCCGCGGGCGGTGCGGAGGAGGAGGTCATTTTTGAGAGGGGCGAAGTTGTGTTTAGACATTATGGCGAGTCGTACGGGATGGAGGGATGTTTTTCGCACGCAGAATCAATCCATTCTCTTGCGGGGTGTTTAAGAGAGACGTGGTCGATTCAAGAGCTGACAAAAGTCGAGTCGATACTTCGACTTATGACTTGGACTTCACCGCACTTCACTGCGAGACTGCTTTGCGCGACCGCATGCCGCATTACCAGGCACTATGTACTTTTGCCAGGACGGCTGTAAGTCGTTGCATATGCTTGTCAATGTATACACTGGACTCGGCAAGGTCGGCCTTGAGAACGACACAGGGTGCTTCGCCAAGGAACACTCAGGGCTACTTTGTCGAACGCATTCCGTGTAGAGGCCGACTGACAATTGTACCTAGATTCACCCCATGGATGCTACATCATCAGCCTACATCATTCCACCAGACGCTTTTTGTACTACAAGCCTGACGGGCAGCGACAGCACTGCCGTGCCATCCGTCGGTGTCGGCGTTGACATTGTGCCGATCGCCGTTCGAAGAGCTGACTTGGCTTCCCCGCCTCCTCACTGGGCAACCACCGCGCGGCCAAGTCCCCTCAGCCTCGCAACAATCCACGGCTCTTACCCCAGTCCTCTCCGCTTCGCAGTCCTTTTGGGGAACGCATGCGAGATGCGAGCCTTCGCGCACCCTCCGACGCTCCGACGTTCATCTTGGCCTTGATATATAAATCATTACGAATCTCCGGAATTCTTTGACATCAATTATCCCCGCAACAGTCAAACATTGCTTCTATCGTTGCCAATCATCGACCACCACCACGATACATAGGCCCTTCCGCCAACTTCCAGGAATACATCAATCATGCTCGAATCAGTCTATGTCCAATACCACATCCTCCAACGCCGACTCATGAAGTCCCGACAACAGTAAGGCACCACCCTACTGGCCTCTCCTCACCACCCAGAACAAACAAATCAAGATACAATCTATCAGCCAACATGTGCATCAGCATCGGCTACGGCATCCACCATCTCGTCCCAAAGTACAAGGCTTGCAAGTCCGCCGGGTCCGCTGGTCGCTCCAATTGTGACGATACTAGCAAGATCGATTTCGTGAGGACTCAGGATCAAGGCAATATGCCCACTTGCGGCAAACGGGGTAATGAGTGATAGAAGGACCCGACTTCTGTGCTTTCGTGATCGCGAGAGAGGGTGGTGTTGGATCGGGATGTTGTGTATTATTAGCGCTTTCTTCAATCAAGTGTACGTTTTTTTCAATCCGACCAGGCTGCCCCCAAATCTCACGCCACCCCATACTTCGATACGAGCACCACCCCCTCCATCCAATCCACGTCGTCGATTCCGCTTATGTAAGTGTCCGAGTCGGTCCTTTTCCCGGATGCAACTTCACGCTTCACAGTTGCGACTGTTCGGGTTGCTGCAACCTCTGCGCCTACAGCTTTTCGTATCGCCCTGGAGTCTTCCCGACGTGTGGCGCATAACACCACCCTCTCCCATCATCCTATTTTTGTCGTCGCAGCCCTTCGAAATTTATAGCCCATATCAAGTCCTCCGCCCTACGCACATCGTATATATTAAGAGCCGGCGACTCTCCAGGTAAGAGTTTTTTGCTCATCAGCTTTCGTGTCTACGTCCGTGACCTCCTCCTCAAACTACCTCACTGCTCTTTCTTGTTTCCTCGCGCCGCAAAATGAAGCTCTCCACGCTTTCCTTCCTCTTCGCGCTCGCAGCCACCGTTTCATCTGCGCCAACATCTCTCACCGAATCCACCACCCCGAGCCAGCTCAGCGATGTGATCAGTGTTGTCGCCGCCGGCTGGGCCCCGCTCGAAGTGACAGTAAAGTCATTCGTGGACAACGCGAACGGCACCCATGTAACGCTGCTCGGCACGGGCGACGCTTCAAAACACAAGGGCCCCGGTTCCGTGGCATCCGGCGTAGGGGCTTCCGGCGGTTCTGGATACAACACTGCCAGTGCGAACGCGGCATCGGCGGCGGCTATCACCCACACGGGCGCGACGAACGTTCGCCTGAATTCCACATCTTACGCCAATTCGACAACGTATGAAGGCCCGAAAGGCCCGGTCACGATGTCGTTCGCCGCGTCCTTTTCTACCGCGCAAGATGACGAGGGCGATTACGCCTACTACTGGGCCTACGTGACTACCGTGTCAAGCGCGGACGGCAACTTCACGCACGGCAATCACGGCGGATCGCACAAAGGCCAAGCGACAGGGATTGCACAGTTCGGCAGAGCGCCCGCAACTGCTGCGGCGGGAGGAGCTTCCGCAACGATAGGAGCCAGTAATTCCGGACCGCCCTTCACAGCACCAGTGAACGAGCCTTTCTCGGGACTCCAGAAGTACACCCGGACAAACAATGTCGAGACTGATAACGCCGTCGGCCCCGCTACCCTGGCCATGGCCGGGTTCGAGAACGCGCCGCATCTCGATGGCGGCTTCACGGCGGCGGTCGGCACCGGTACGGCCGGCCATGCCTCTGCTGAATTGGCTGTTACTCCGAACACCATGAAGGGGCGTCTAGTATCAGGTGGATCAGTTACGCCTTTGGGGTAGTGAGGTGGTGCGTGGCATCGCTTCTGTACAATACGTGGTATTATGTAGTTTGAGCGTTGTAGCGAGCTCGATATATATATAGATGTACTGTTCCTCGGCAATTCGTGCAACGTGTGTGCTCTCTGAGATACTCCAGGGGTCGAATGTCACAATCACCGCTGTCTATTCAAGCGATGATACAACGAAGATTGGGGCAGGGTATGTAACGATAGCATGAGGAGGAACGAGGAGATCGTTAATACAAGGAATACCCTAAGTTATGAGTAATGCCGTAAAATGGTTCGAGTTTCCTGGCATCCGGGACCTTCATCACCCCATCATGGCATTCGCCCAAGATGATCGCAAAGCGACTTCAAAATGCGGTGGTAACGGACGTAGTTGTGGCTTCGCTCGCCGTACTGACTGTCGTGTAAACCGAGGTAAAGACAGAGGTCGTCACGGTGGTCTAACGATCGAGCAAAGAAGAGTCAGATGGGGCTCTTGTAGCCGATTTGAAAGAACGCCGAGTCAGCTTACCGTAAATGTAGCATCGTCCTCCACAACAAGGGTGCGGGTCACGGTAGAGGTCGGAAGGGTCGTTGTGGCCGTGCGGGTAGGCCTAGTCGGCCTCGTCGTTGTGCATTGGTGCCACCACCACGTCCTAGAAGCAGGTGTCAGCAGAGTCAAGTGCGTGGCGATTGGTGCGCTATGCACTCACTCATGGCAAAGCACACTCTGTGGCCATGATTCTCGTCGCTCAAGCAAAGTCTGGGGAGTCCTTTGTTCTATCTCAGGCACGTCCACAGCTCTCATGTCGAGATATGGCGTAGGAGCGGCTCGTTTTTTAAGGTTGAAATTGGCTGCAGAGCTTCAATTAGCGTGCATGCCCTCACCAAAGCCCGCGTTACGCTTACAATAGGTGAAGGTGTAGGTAGTCGTGATGCTTGTGGTCGTTGTCGTAGTACTACAATCAGTAAGCCACAAATTCACAATAGCGAGCACGCTAAACTGACGTGGTCGTCGCGGTAACATCATCCGTTGAAACTGTGGTAGTTGAAGTCACTGTCGTGGTAGCTACAAAGACATGATAAGTGAGATGCACGGATTCGAGAGGGGAAAGAGTACGCACTCGTGACCGGCGTCGGGGTTACTGTGACAGTTTTCACGGCGAGAGCGGCAGCAGCGGCGACGGTGACGGTCCTGTCCAATTAGCATGTACGTCTCAGACGGCCGCAGGACACCTACGAAGTTGTAGTGGTGCTTGTGGTCGTGGTGCTAGTGGGAACGACAGCCCTCGACTTGCTACCATGCCACGTTTCACAGCCTCCCCAATTCCACTGGCTCTGTCCGCATTGTGTACCTGCGGAGATCAGATGGAACAAGGCGAAGCAGAAGAGCAAAGAGAGTTTGAGTTGGTGGGACAGCATCGTGGTCTCTTCTTTCAAAGTAGGTATGAGTGGTCTATCAGGCTCGCGGGTGTGAAAGAATGGAAGAGAAGAGGACGCCAGGAATACTCAAGTAGATGGGCTGGGATGAGCAACGACGCAGGACGACTCCTACGGACAGGCCGACGTCCTGTCTCACTTCTGCGCCCCGCTGTGCATTGCCCCGTGCCGTGTGTGCATGTAGCTATGCTTGCTTTGGACGGTACACCGAGACTCCAGCTGCATGTTCGCCTGACGTGGCTTGCGAAGACCAAAGTCCAGACACACACGTGCCGCCAGTTTACAAATAGGTGGTGTGATTCGCGCAGAATGAGGGCCAATCCCCTCCGTCTCTGAGCAGGGTCAGCGCTAGTCAGCAACAGTGGCTTGCGTAGAACGCAGTCGAGGGGAGCGGGGCCGCGAATGATGAGTTCAACACTTCGACGTGGGCAGAGGCGCGGGGAACGAAGCCAACCAGGTCATCAAATGGGAGTTGACGGTGGCTTGCGCAGAACGGAGTCCAGATACGCCAGCATGCGGGCGGTTGTGGCAAGGTTCCCGGCGGAAGCGAAGACGTGAGGTGCGGGTGGATGTTGCGGACGGCCGCATTAGGATGGATTTGGGGTGGCTTGCGTAGAACGAAGTCCAGATGCGGAAGCCCCGGGGCAGGAGGCTGCAGGACCTCGGACTACATCAGGAAGGTGCGAAGCCAGGATCGAAGTTGCAGATGCCAATATCAGTACGGGGTCGTCAGATGCCTCGGAGAGTAATGGGCTCGAGGAAGAGAGGAGGTCGAGATAAGTGTTGTGGCTAAAGACGCCGTTGCTTGGATAGATCTTGGCCCACGATCCGCGATCCGCCATGATAGAATCCGCTAAGTTAACGATAGTTATGACGGCGCCCGTGGGGCTTTCTGACAGAGTGCATTTTAGCCGACGCTCAGGCATGTTGAACACGCGCAGAGCATGCATCAGGCCAGCCGACTGCCCCGAGAGTATGCATGTTCGGAAGTCTGTTTGCTTTATACTTTTCGCGCAGGCGATGCATATTGTGTTCGTCTTGGCGGCCCGGGGTCTGGATCGTTGCTCTTCCGTTCCCGGCCCAGCGCGATGATGACACAACCGTAGTAACAGCCATTCGGCATGGGATGAAAGCAACCAGGGCAGCGCCTCGTGACGGACAACCTATCGCGTGCGGGTATACGTGCTTATGGTGTGCGCCTCTGTATGGGGCTTGCGAGCGCAGCTGACCATCACACCATCGAAGTTTGTAGGGTGGCGCCAGACTCCAGCTGGAGGCAACCTGAGCACGCCACGAGTGTTTGCCCTTGCTTTCCATCGCCGGTCCTCGGCCTCGATTCGCATGGCTCGGCGCGACTCGTGGGTTGTCGCAGAATGGTGACATGCTGCTTCCATGCTGCTTCCATGCTGCGCCGTATCAAGCATGGACAGTAACGATACCTTGCCAACGTAGTTTCGAGTCGTGAGATGAAGTTCCATTTGGCGGAGCCAAGCAGCCCACGTGCTCGCCGAAGACCCGCATTTCGGGAGTCCACCTTCGACCTCATGCCATGGCGAAACACTCTCAATAGAATACCAACAGCCCATGAATGTATTGCACGACAAATTAAGCATAATGAAACGACGCTCGACAGCATCCGATAGCCCATCCGCGTCTAAGAAACGCAAAGGCGACCAGCACCAGAACGGCACCACTCACGAACACTCCGAGGCCGACTCACTCGTGCACTCCTCCGACCCTCTGCATCCCGCAAACCACATCTGCGAGCTCTGCAGGAAATTCTACACCTTCGGTTGGGTGACAGGGACCGGTGGCGGCGTATCCATTCGCCACGGCGACAATGTCTTCATCGCCCCCTCCGGCGTGCAGAAGGAATTGATGCAGCCCACGGATTTGTTCGTAATGGAGTACGAGAGCAAAAAGTACCTTCGTCGACCACCTGTAAGTCTGGTCACCGTTCAAAAATTTCTTGCAATGCTGAAGCCTTTTCATAAGGTCCTCAAACCCTCTGCCTGCACCCCGCTCTTCATGGCCGCCTTCGAAAAGCGCAACGCCCGCTGCTGCATCCACACCCACAGCCAATGGGCCGTCCTCGTAACTCTAATCAGCGAAGCCGGCCAACAAGGCGCCGACCGTAACGTCTTCTCCATCTCCGAAATCGAGCAAATCAAAGGCATCTCCCGCGGCGGCGCCGGTAGCGACGAAATCGCCGAGGGCGGGCGCAAAATCGGCAATCTGGGCTACTTCGACACGCTTCGCATTCCCATTATTGAGAATATGGCGCATGAAGAGGATTTGCGCGAGACGTTGGAGGCGGCGATTGAGGAGTGGCCGGAGACGTGCGCAGTGTTGGTGCGGAGGCATGGGTTGTATGTTTGGGGGAAGGATGTTGCGCAGGCGAAGACGCAGTGTGAGAGTTTGGATTATTTGTTCCAGTTGGCGGTTGAGATGCATCGATTAGGATTGAAATGGGTGAAGTGAGGTGGTGATGAGAGATTAATCACGTGAGTGGGAGGATGAGGCTCCGACCAAGGCTGTGGCATAAGAAGAGGGAATGTTGCGTCCCAGACGGATCCCGATCCTTTGATCTAGTTTCAACAACACACTACTCCGTGCAGAGGCGTGTCTTCATTTCCAACAGAATGGCTGTCAAGGCCTACGAAATACGAAACTGGCTTCCCACAACTACTCCTCCCTCACCACCGCATCTCCCCCATGCCTCCCAACAGTAATCCGATCAACAGCCTTCTTATTCGGAATCCCAGCCTCCAACCCCCTCCAAGAAAACTTCTCACTCGCACTCCGCGCACAATCCACATCCCCATCCAATCGTCCCAACCCCCCATTCGCAATCCACTGCTTCACAAAGTCCAGCACAAACGTCAGCTTCTCCGCAAGCGCGTTCGCCTTTACGATTCTAGCGCGCACACGACCGCCCTCGTGGAGCAAGGAGACGATGCTGTCGGCGAAGACTTCGCGGCTGCTGACGTGGTGCGGGAGTAGATCGGCGTGGGAGGCGAGGTACGCGGCGGCTTCGGGCGAGATGCAGGTGGCGGAGATATGGGTGCCAGTAGCGGAGACGACGAGTTTAGTGTGGTCGGGGAAATGGAGCTGCAAATCCGTGAGCATGCAAATCGCAGGGAGGAGAAAGGGCCGGGAGAGCTCACCTGCAAAGCACCATCCGCAAACCCCCAAATGCCTACATTCCCAATCCGCTGGTAAAAGCGAATGAAATGCCCGCCACTCATCTGCGTCTGCGTATTCTCCTCCCCATCCATTTCCTGGCACATATACCGTCCAAATTTCGCCCACAGCACGCCCAATATTCTCCTCCTATCCGCTTCCAGCTTCAACGGGCCCTCCTTCACGCTTCCCAGCCCCTTGTACACTTTCCTCTTGATGCCAGCATCGCCGCAGTCCTCGAGCACCTCCAGCGGAACGGTGTCAAGGTGTTCGAAATTCTGCCCGACGCGGGGGAGCCAGGTGGTGCCTTTGCGCACGAAGATGTGCGTGAGCGGTGCTTTGCGGTTGCCTCGGGAGTTGAGCACGCAACCTACGGTGCCATCGGCCAGGACGTAGCCCATGCCGTGTTTGCGGCTGTAGTCGACCCAGCGCGTGATGAAGGGGAGTTTTTGCGCGTCTTCGGGTGAAGTGCGGGAGCGGTATGTATTGGACAATGCGGCTTCGAGGTTGTCTCTGAATTGGCTGAGCCGGTCGAGGACGGCTTTTGGGTCAGTGCCGGCGATGCGATTTCTGTCTTCGCTGGCCTTTCGAGGGACGGGGAGCGGTTTGGTCATTTGAGGCGGTGGTGGGAGAGATAATATCGCGCCTGCCGGCTTTTCCTCTGGCTCCGGATCTGAATGGATCTCAATCACTTCGGGCTCGACTTTCCTTCTTGTCGTTTGCTTCAGCGGCAAAGCATCTCGGAGCTCGTCAAGCGTTGCGAATGGCCCAGGCTTCTCAGGCGATCGTGGCCGTTCTCTTGCTTTCATCGATCTCGGCCTTCGAGCCAAACTGGCGTCTGCGCTTCTTTTCACTGGTGCTGGTCTTTCCGACTTTTCCTGAATGATGGCAGTCGGTTGCTGAGTAGGCGCCATTTGTTGATTCGACGAAGAGGAATTGTTAGGCTCTCTCAACCTCACAGATGAAGCTGTAGCTGCCCTTTGTCGGACTCTTGGCACGGTTGAGGCGGGAGTGGGCTCGTCTGCGGTGACTCTCAAAGGAAGTGAAGCTTTTACTGCCTCCTCGCTGATTGTTCGAGCGGCGCGACGGACCGCAGTGACTTTGCGTACAGCCGGCTGCGGAGGTGGAGGCATAGTCTCAGCATCTCTCGCCACCTGCTCATCAGCAACGACCGGCCTCGTACTCGCCACAGTATTGTGCGAGATCTCCTGCAGTTGTCGAGCTGGGGGCGCCGCTTCTTCACCGCTTACTGTTCGAGCGGGCTTGCGGATCGCGGTGACCTTGCGAGCAGCTGGAGGCGGAGGTGGAGGAGGCATTAGCTCAGCATCTTTGGCCGCTTGTTCTTGCACGCTGGCAGGCGCGGTATCTGCGACTGCATTTTGCGGTACATCCTGTAGTTGGCGACTTGGGGGCCGACTGAGCGGCTTGACTTCTCCTTCCGGGCGATCCGAAGACATTGATACCGCAGACGTATTCCACTCCGAAACGGTAGACGTGTACACCACGTCTTTCGGAATGGGCATGGTGGGTTGCCGGCCAGCAAGCGCTTCCTGAGCCATATCGTACACGATGCTCCTCACCCGCCTCCCACCATTCAACTTGAAAGTCTTGCCCTCTTGAAACTCGCCCACGCCGGATTCCTTGCATATCGCGTACCAAGTATCGCTGTACCCTCTCCTCATAGCTTCGGCAGTCGGGATCGCAACCTCTGGCCATTTCGGAACCTTTTCTTTTGCGGCTGGCGGTATACTCGATGGGACGAAAGCGATCTTGAAGAACGGCTGGCTGACGATTTGGTCTGGAACGGGTCTTTGCTCTTCCGGCACCAGCAAGCTCGACACGAGGTTTCGTAGATCCGAGCTCTGATTAGTTGTAGCGCTCAGCTCCGGCCAGGTGAATGCTCCCGACTTCAGCTTCTTGTAGATTTCCTCCTTCGTGCTCGAGTGGAACGGCGCTTTGCCGACAGCCAGCGTGTATGCAATGACTCCTATCGCCCACAGATCCACCTTCTCGTTGTGCCCCTTGCCCTTCTCCAAGATTTCGGGAGCGAGGTAGTTCGGCGTACCACACATAGTCGTGCGCCTCTTCGCCTCCATCTCCTTCTCCGTCACCAGCAGCGCAGCGAGTCCAAAGTCGCCCACTTTGACATTCATGTTGCTGTCCAGAAACAAGTTGCCTGTCTTCAAATCTCGATGTACAATGTGTCGATGGTGAAGATACTTGACGGCGCCGCAGATCTGGATCACGTATCGACGAATCTCCGGAAGGGTCAGGTATCTCCTCTTCTTAAGCATATCCGCCAGAGACCCATTGGGACACAGCTCGAGCACGACGTAGGTGCTTGTCTGAAAGGAGAAGGCGCGGTAGAAGGTGACGATGTTGGAATGCGAGAGTTTCGAGTGGATTTGGAGCTCGCTGACAAACTGCGGTGTATGTCAGTATTTGCAGTCTCTCTCCATGCTCAAGACACTTCACCTTCTGCGCCAATTTCGCCGGCTCCATCTTCGTCTTGACGATCTTGAGCGCAACAATGTGACCCGACGGTTTGCTGCCATCGTATCGTTCCGCTCGGTGGCATATGGCGAAGCCGCCTTTGCCCAATGCCGCGCCGGTCGCATAGTTGATACCGCTGGGCTCGGTGACTATTGGCGGCGGCGGATCCGCATGTATCGAAGACATGATCGCTTTGCATCAAACAATCATGACATGAATGAACGTGATGTCGCTGTGAATGTTAGTGCAGGTAAGGATGGCCTCATTAGGAAGTAAATAAAGTTCGGTTGTCAGGGCGCCCGCGGGGCGAAGCGGGTATTCCGTGTGGTGCAGCCAATCATGGTCGGATAAGTCATCACCGCAGCTTGACACTGTTTCACGGCTGACCTCGCTCTTGCCAATGCATGTTTCTTCCGTCTTCCCCGCGCTCTTTTGCTCGGTAAAAGTAAGGTAGCATGGTACCCAACTCCATGCAGCTATCCCGAACAGATCACTTCCCTTCATCTGGACTGGAGTTTCGGACTTCGTCCTGCTTCCGGCGCTTAGGGAACTCTGAATGCTGCCAGTGGCAGGAGAATTAAGTCTGACGTATTCAGTTGGCGATGTGTATGGACGGGGTTTCTGTTCTTTTCGTAGCTTCGGTGTTGGGCGACCACGGAGACTACCATCGATACTTTTCAACCCTTCTGATGATCTGTATATCTGCGGGCCGATGCTGCGTTGCCGCACTCACTTATTGTGAGGTCTAGTCTACACGGTGTAGCGGAAGAAACTCGCGTAATCCCCACGCTCCCTCTCCGCCACCCGCTCCGCCTCAGTATACGCCTCCACCGGCTTCACCGCATCGCGCCGTTCATTCTCCCGCCGCAGATACAGCGTCATGAAAATGCTCAAACACGTGCTCATAGTGATAAGTCCAATCAACGTACCATGACCGGACAAATACCTCGGCGAGTCAGCAGGACGGTAGATGTACGCGGCAATGATACCGCCGAGATTTCCAAAGGAAACGTGCATAGCAACGCCAGCGCCGCGCTTCGTCGAGCCGCCGATGTTGTTGCCGTTCCACGACACGCCCTGCGGGACGTTGGAGTAGATGCCCGCGGCGACGAAGAAGACGCCGGCGTACTGCACGCCGTGGTTGGTGCTGGCGATGAGCATGACGAAGCCCACGAGCGCGATGCAGAAGAAGCCGATCATGAAGATGCCGCGGCTTTTGAACTTGTCGGCTAGGTAGCCGCCGGTGATGCAGAAGGCGCAGGCGACGACGTAGGGGGGCACGGTCATGAGTTGCGCGGTTTCGTTGCTGTAGCCCAGACCTGTGGTCTTGTTAGAAGGAATGTTGCCGGAGGGCTAGAAGGGATGACTTGCCTGCCACGATGGTCGGCATGAACAGCGCGACCGAGTAGACTGGCGTGTAGTTGCCGATGGTGATGAACATGTGAACCCAAATCTTCCAGTCGCCGAAAGCTTGTCTCAGATACTTCAGGTCGTACTCGTCGGCGAGCGAGCTGCGATCGAGCTTGAGGCGCTGGGTGACCTCTACCTTCTCGTCTGCGGTCAAGAATTTGGCGGTCGAGGGATAGTCGTACATTACGAAAAATGCAACGATGGCTGTAGTGATGGGATCAGTCAAACTGTCACAGCCGGATAGCTTAGTGTGGGATCCTTACCGACGACCAGAGTGGCCAGACCCTCGAGGATGAAGATCCATGCCCATCCATCTCTGCCAGCGACACCATCCATCTCGCTGATGCCTCGTGCCAATAGTCCGCCGAATGCACCAGCAGCCGTGGCGGCGGAGAAGAAGAGGGCCATGCGAAAGCCGCATTCGTGTCGGCGGTACCAGAGTGTGATGTAGAATGCCACACCACTACGTAAAGGCATTAGCAGTTGACTCGAGCCGTGGTAATTGAAGAGTACACCACTTACGGGAAGAGACCACCCTCTGCGATACCAAGCGCGGCACGAGCGACCATTAACCCGGCATAGCTATCCACCAACCCCATGAGCGTCGTGGTGATACCCCAAAAGACCATGATGAACGGGATCCAGAGAGCGGGACGAGTACGCTTCATCATCATGTTCGACGGCACCTCGACAATGACGTAGAAGGGGAAGAAGATGGCAAGGGCGTGGTTGTACTGAAGTCCAGACATGCCGAGAGATTCCTCGAGGCCCGCAAGGCGCGCATTGCCGATGTTGGTGCGGTCGAGGAAGCTGAGGAGGTAGAGCAGGGCGAGGAAGGGGATGAGGCGCAGGTCGATTTTGCGGAGCAGGCGCTTTGTTGCGGTCGGCGAGTAAGAGGCGACGGGCTCTACCTCGCGCACGTACTCGAGGTGGCCGGTGCGGTGGTCCTTCTCTGGCAGCTCGCTGCGCTCGGAGTCGGAAAGATCCGGGGAGGAGTTATTGATGGCCATGACTGAGGCGTACGAGAGGGGAGAAGGAAGCAACCGTAGGATGACGATGAAGTACGAGGATGAGACACAGACGAGAAGAAGAGGGGCGAGGGTCCATCTTTATCACGACGCCTCAGGATGAAACGACATTTGTAAACCGACCTCGTGGCTTGCTTGGCTACCTTGGTGTTCAACGTCCTGGCATCAGGATCCATGAGTTGTTGCGCTATCTAGACGCTGTCCGAGCAATGGCACACAATGGCACGGCTGGGCATGATGTTGGCAATGGAATTTTGTAACAGCGGCAATTGACGTCTGGTGTGCTGTTCATGGCCCAGACCGCACTTCTCGGCGCCAGGGCAGGGCGACGCGGAGTGCTGCCAAACACGTCGATCTCTGCGGGACCACGCGCGGGATGATTGCGCGGACTGCCTGGCCGGCACCTACCTTCGGCCAAAGGTTTCCAGAAGCTGCACTGTCTCTTCCTGGACGAACGGTATACAGCCCGCGCGAAGGGCATGCGGTGGAGCATGGCGGGTGAGTGACTCGGCGCCCAGCTGTGGGCATCCCCACGGGGCGCACTGCGGTGAGCAACTAAAGACGGGGGAGGATGTTTGACCACTTCCTCCGCCTTTGGCTCATTTATCCTTTTCGCCCTGTGGAACGGTGAGGTGTCTGGTATCAACCATGTCAATTGTCTATGTAGTCGAGCGGGAGGCGGCCGCGGAACAAGAGGCGCATAGGCTAGCGCCGGTCGGCGCCAAACCAATTGACAGCCGCTGGCGTCAGACGCGAAGTTGCACCTCACCACCACGACCTCAACCACGACCATCATCCAGTCGCCATCTCCGCATCGCCGCCCCGGACACCAAGCCCTCCGCTTCTCCGCCTCCTTGGAATGCACAGCCTCCCGCGCCACGCCACCAGCTCATGGACTCCACGAAGCCGAGGCCGGCGTTCGAGGTTCATCTCCTTGGCACACCACGGCACTGCCCACCCAAACGGGCAGACCCGTGTGCGACGTCGTGAGCACAAGACCATGCGGTGTGCGACCGAGGAGGCTTGCATCCTGTTAAATTGGACACTCTCGCCGAGCCTGTCATTGACTCGCCGACGAGAAGGGCACTGCGTTGTGCGCTCCGCCGCACGCAGCCATCCGGAGACAAGACCTCCAGTAGCAATGATTGACTCCCGTCGCAAGGTCCGCTCTCTGCTGCTGTTGCTCGTGGTTCCTCTTGCTCACATGCTTCTGGCCAGCAGACTGGACATCAGGCCTCTGGAGAGAAGCCAGCGATCTCAGCGCTGCCACCCGTGTAGGAGGTGAAGTCTAGCGGCAACATTCGCCTGATTTATTCCAATCTCACGTGTTCTTACAGACAAGTCGGTAATGAAGCATGTCTTACAGGCAAATGGCCGAGAGCGATTGGGCGCGCAAGGCGACACGAGTCGGGTGTGCCTTGCATGCACCCACAACCTATCCCCCGCCGTTTGCACGCCCCGCATGCCGGCGTGAAGCGCCCAACAAACGACGTCGCGTTTTCTTTGCATCTCCCGTCGCATTCCACTCCCGCCCGTCCCTTTTCCCTTTTCCGACGCGTTCCTTCATTCACTACACACCTCACTCACCTCAGTCAATCTTTTAAAATCTTCCCATTCACGGTGGTCGTTGTCGGGGAAGAGTCTGTATTCACGCCCGACAATAGCCTTCTCTGAATAAACATCCCGCTTCCTCTCCACCAAACGACAACTTTGTCAACACGCACAACAACTACATCAACACACAAACATCAATCCATACATAGACGCCTCTGTGAGGTCTCTTACTCAGCATCCATGGCGTTCCATCATCTTTTCGCCGCAGCAGCGCTGCTCGCAACCATCGCCTCCGCGCAGGATTCGCAAGGCTGTTCATCTCCCACGCTGTTCGAAGGCAACTACTACTGCTCCAAAGTCGATGCCATCACGTACACCGGTGTCGGCGGTACTGGGTCCTATAACCGCGTGACAGACATGCCATCCAGTGGATCGTGCTCGAGCAGTCCATCCAACTACTCTGGATCCTTGTCCCCGCTTGACCAAGAGGTATGTCGAAGCACGAGATGCCCCCAGCATACAAGATTGTACGATTACTGACGCTTAACCAGGTCTCTCTGCATATGCGCGGCCCTTTTCAACTCCTTGAGTTCGCTGCCTACTCGCCCGGTGGCCCAGTTGCGCGAAAAGCGAAGAGAAGCGACCACATACATCGCCATGCGCACCACCACGCACGTGGCGTTCGTGCTCGGGGAGTCGGGGACTGGGTGACCGCAACCATCGATGGCGAAGTGGTGAGCTGGATCAACGAGTATAACGGAGGTGCTGCTCCCACTGCATCCTCCGGCGGATCAGCTTCAGCTTCGACATCCACGTCCACCACCGCTGGCACAAACAACCCAGCCCCACTCACCTCCTCAACCCCTTCCACCGGCTCATCGCCCCAGAATTGGACCCGACAAGCCTATTACGACGCAGCCACTCAGACTTCCCAAGGTCTCGTCTTCCTCAACCACTACGGTGGCACCGGCTCTGGCGTCTTCGACTACGTCTACGGCAACTCCCTCTCCTATTCCAGCGAAGACGGCACCACAGGCGCCAGCAGTCCGCAAACTCTCGCATCCACCACTCTCCCCTCCAGCGCCGAGGTGGTCATCATGACGGACTCGCAATGCGGCGCGCAAGATACCGACTGCGGCTACTATCGCCCGGGCACCGTAGCATACCACGGCTTCAACGGGCCCGCAAAAGCCTTTTTCTTCTCCTTCCAAATGCCCAACGAGGGCGGCACGAGCGCAGACATCTACGATCCCATCAACATGCCCGCCCTCTGGATGCTGAACGCTCTCATCCCACGCACACTACAGTACGGCTCGGCAGACTGCTCATGCTGGACTTCCGGGTGCGGCGAATTTGACATTTTCGAAGTACTGACTTCGGGGTATCACAAGGCGAAGAGCACGCTGCATGGAAATGTCGCCGGCGGCAGCAGTTACTGGTTCCGCAGGCCGGAGGAGATCTCGATTAAGTTGGGCGTGGTGCTGTTTGATGACAACATTCATGTCAAGGTACTGGATGCGGATACCGATTTTGATGAGGATGTGAGTGGCGTTATTGAGGAGATTATCCAGAGTACGATGGCGGATTCCGGGACTGTTACGCTGTTCCGCCTTGCTGGGGCGGGGAGTGGGTAGATGGAGCAGACGGTGTACGATAATTGCGGTCATTTGGTTGTTACGGTATTCGGAAACATGCATCGGCTCAATCCATTCCATCCATCGCAGACTTCTGCATTCCTGCTCGCATCATTAGTTCATGGATGTCGACGTGGATGCACGTGCCAGCAAATTGAACGGCACGTGCCTGCCGGACTTCGACAATCTCCAACCTCGGGCAACTCCATTATACAATCATCTTAAACTCGGGTCCATCATCCCATCTTTCGCGACACGGCGGCCATTAACTGGGATTGGATCGCATTCTATGTGTTATCAACAATGAGGGATTAATAGACCAACAATGCTGCACGACCCGCTTTGAGGAATGCAAAAAACGACCCGGCTCTCCCTTGCACAATGGCGCGTCTCAGTATGCTCTCGAGATCAAGCGGCTTTTCGTACATATCAAAAAGACCATGTCCGCCGAGGATATTCATACGGGCTCGTCTATTGCCTTCCAGCAGACGTTCTGCCTCAACCGCGAGCACCAACAAGATGCTTACGTTCTCATGGTCGGGGGCGTTGATCGGCATGGGCGCATGGGGCGGAGTGATGGCGCTACTAGCTTTGGAGCGGCGAATAAAGAGGACGACGCTCGCGGAGGAACCTGCCAGCAACTTCACGCCAAACATGCTGGAGCGTGGCGACAGCGCATCTTCCGACTCGAGCGTCGGCAAGCGCGGCGGCTCCAGCGCATCTACTCTCCCTCTTATGGATGTCGGGCCTATCATCTACGACTTGTCAGGACCTAACCTGCACGGTGCGTACAATGACTTCGTTGCTCTGCTCGGAGAGGAGAATGTCGACGTTCGACATGGTGAGCTCGTCTCGCGCTCGAGTACAAGCTGGTCGCCGGCGCCGAATGGAGAATTGGATATTCCGTCCGTGATTGTATTTCCTCGCCACACCGAGGACGTAAGCAATATTGCAAAGATTTGCCATTCGCGACGTATCCCCATGATCGCCTTTTCTGGCGGCACGAGTCTGGAGGGCACGCTGGCTGCGCAACACAAGGAGGTTTGCGTTGATTTCAACCGGCACATGAACAAAATTGTGGAGATTCGAAAGGATGATATGGATGTTACGGTCCAGCCTGCCGTCGGCTATATGGAGCTGAATCAGATCTTAGAAGCAGAAGGACTCTTCTTCCCTGTTGATCCCGGCCCAGGCGCCCAAATCGGCGGCATGATAAGCCAAGGTTGCTCCGGAACGAACGCTTACCGCTACGGCACAATGAAAGACTGGGTTCTAGGTTTGGAAGTCGTGCTCGCCGACGGCACCATCATCAAAACCCGGGGCCGGCCGCGAAAGAGCTCCGCAGGTTTCGACCTCACAAGACTCTTCACCGGCTCCGAAGGCACGTTAGGCTTCATTACCGAAGCACACATCAAGATCACGAGAGCACCGCAGAACTTACGAATAGCCGTCGCTCAGTTCCCCACTGTCGGAGACGCCGTCAAAATGGCCGTCAAAGTCCTGCAAAGCGGTCATCAGCTGGAAGCCATGGAGCTGCTGGATGAATTGACCATGCACGGCGTGAACGAAGGCGGCTACTGCACCGCCTCATGGGACGAGAAACCCACCCTCTTCCTCAAACTCGCCGGTCCATCGCCCGAATTCGTGGCCGAAACGGCAAACACAGTAGAAGGGTTCGCCAAAGCGTGCGGCACCACGCTCTTCCGACTTGCGCAGACCGCAGAGGAAGGCGACGAGATCTGGCACGCGCGAAAAACGGCGCTGTGGTCCACCATCGCACTCAAAAAGGACCCAAGCGACGTCTTCATCAGCTCCGACCCCTGCGTACCGATTTCACAACTACCCGAAATCGTAAAGCGCAGCCAGGAGCTCATCGCCGAAGCAGGCGTGCTGGGTAACGTGCTCGGCCACGTGGGCGATGGAAACATCCACACGAGCGTACTTTACGGTGCAGGCGAGAAGGAGGCGGCCATGCGGATTATGTCGGAGGTTCAGCGACTTGCTGCTGATTTGGATGGGACGGTGTCCGGGGAGCATGGGCTGGGCCTTGGGTACCGGCATCAGCTGGCTTATGAGTTGGGGGAGGAGTCGGTGGATGCGATGCGCAGGATTAAGTTTGCGTTGGATCCGTTGTGTTTGATGAATCCTGGGAAGATGATTACGGTGGAGTGAAGGCATTAGAGATGGAGCATTGCGATGTTCTTGTATAGCGAGGTTATTGGACGATTCCTCCAATGTACATAAAATTCGATTGAATGTGAAGCCGATGGCGTGCTTGAGCTGTGCTTCGAGTGACCGACCTCGGGAATCCTGCTGTCGATATAATCTGCAGCTTGTCTACTCGACTTGATGCTAAAGACAATGGCCTGGAGATATAAAAGAGTGATGTAACATGTTTCCAGTCAAGGGATTAGCCAGATTGCCGGCGCTGTCGTTGCTGCTGCTGCTGCTACTTGCAAGGCAACTTCACGCAGAGCAGGCAGTGCTGCGATTCGATTGGGATCAAGAAATACTGAATCTCGGCCTACATGATGATAACTCGACAGAACAAGCAAATGATGGATGCATAAAAGCGGTGCGGGACGCCCTACTGCCATCGTGAGCGGCGCTGATTCTCGCCAACAGTGCCATCTTCTCCAACGACTGCTCCCAGTAACAACAGACAGCGCACGAACAACAGCCTACGCCAAGGAAGAATACTGGTCGAGTCGACAAGCAGAAGTAACACCACAATGTTTCGTCCAGCCAACGACCGCGGAGGAGGTAGCAAGCATCGTTTCACTGGTCAGCAAAACGAAGTGCCGCTTCGCAGTCAAGAGCGGCGGGCACGGCGCATTCGCAGGGGCATCCAGCATCGAAGCGGGCCTCACAATCGATCTGCAACTCCTCAACGAGCTCTCTTTGGAAGACGCAGAGCAGCCAACAGTCACCCGCGTCGGACCTGGGAATCGATGGATCGATGTCTACGACTACCTCACGCCGCGAAACCTCTCGGTCCTTGGCGGCAGGGTTGCGGAAGTGGGCGTAGGCGGTTTCACGCTGGGAGGCGGCATCTCATTCTTTTCGCCCAAGTATGGATGGGCGTTGGATGGGGTGCGGAATTACGAGCTGGTAACACCCGATGCACGGATTCTTCAAGTCAATCGAGACTCGTATCCCGACCTGTACTGGGCCCTCCGCGGCGGCGGTAAAAACTTCGGAATCGTCACTCGATTCGACTTGGAAACCTTCCCCCAGGGGCCGATGTGGGGTGGCGTCACGTACAGCGATGTGCAGCATACCGAAGAGGTCATCGATGCGTTTGAGAAGTTCGCTTTCAACGCTCCGCAGGATTTGGATGCTCATGCTTACATCTTCCTCGACTTTACGGACGATATCGACCGGCTGAGAGCGGGATCTGTGCTTGCATATGCACGGGCTGTTGAATATCCGGAAGCATTAGGGAACTTCACAAAGATCCCTACCGTTCGCTCCACGCTCAGGTCCACTGACGTTGCGGACCTGGCTCGTGAGATAAGTGCGTTGAATCCGACCAACATGAGATGGTCGTACTCGACAGCCACATTTGTAGTGAGCAAAGAGATGCTACGTGCATGCGTGGACATCTTCATCGAGGAGGCCGAAACCATCAAGCACCGCGAAGGCGTAGTGCCCGTCCTCGTTCTGCAGCTCATCACCAAAGACGTTATATCTCGCTTCTCGAGAAACGGCGGGAATTGCTTAGGAATAGAAGATGGCGAAGGGCCCTTGCTGCTGCTCAACTTCCCTGTGAAATGGACACGGGCTGAGGACGATGCTGCAGTCCTAGGAGCCGCAAAGCGCATCCGGGATCGAACGACGCAGAGAGCCCGGAAGCTGGGCTTGTACCATCGCTATCTGTACCAAAACTACGCAGATGGCGAGCAAGAAGTGTTTGCGAGCTATGGCGAAGAAAATCTGAAGAAGCTGCGAGATATCAGTAGGAAGTATGACCCGGCTCAGGTCTTCCAGAAGCTTCAGCCTGGATACTTCAAGTTATAGGGACTGCAGATATCATCTCCATCGAATCGCATGCGTACATTCTTAATCTCAGCCGTGGGAGTCGAGTCACGATCTGTTGTCTGTGCCAAGTCAGTCACTGTTCAAACCCGGACTGATAGCAAGCAATAAGGCAAAGAAGCCGGATCAGAAGTCCATTTAGATCATCGAGACCGAAGTCTCTGACATAAGAGGTACCAGAATAATAAAATAAGTAGGAAAATCATCATGTTAGAACAGCGTAAGAAAAGAAGATGCAAACTCACCAGAGATGTTAATGCATGTTGCAAACTTCAAACAGCAGTTCGCGTCGCTCACTAGAAAGAAATACCAAAATTAGAGTTTCGCCCTAAACCATGCTCGGACGGCCTGCGCATCAGTCTTGGCGCAGGGCCACACGACTTTCAATTTTCCCAGCATCACCACCAAAAGTTCTCGCCCGTCAGCAATACTCGCCCACTACTCACCACAACCGCCATCATGGGTCGCCTACACAGCAACGGCAAGGGTATTTCCTCCTCCGCCATCCCCTACTCTCGCGCCGCTCCGGCCTGGCTCAAGACCACCCCCGACGCCGTGGTCGATCAGATTTGCAAGCTCGCGAAGAAGGGCGCCACCCCGTCGCAGATTGGTGTTGTCCTCCGAGATAGCCATGGAATCGCGCAGGTGAAGGTTGTCACTGGTATGTTCTATCCAGAGTGGCAGGAGACTGAAAATTGGAGAGTAGCGATGCTGACGAAAATCTGCTGTGCAGGTAACAAAATCCTCCGGATCCTCAAGGGCAACGGTACGCTTCTACCCGTGTGAAGAAGGCAGAACAACGAAGCAAATCACATACGTGGTTTCGCTTGCAAGAGTCATACAATACAATTGCACCTCCAAAGTGCAAACATATGCCTCTGCTTGGTCAACATAGACTGACAGAGAGATTTTCCCCTACAGGCCTCGCACCCGAAATCCCCGAGGACCTCTACATGCTCATCAAGAAGGTGCGTATCGCATACAATCCATCTTTTTGATGTTTCAGGCGTGGAGAACTAACGAGAATTTTCAGGCCGTCTCCGTGCGAAAGCATCTCGAGCGCAACCGCAAGGACAAGGACTCCAAGTTCCGCCTCATTCTCATCGAGTCCCGCATTCACCGCCTGTCGCGATACTACAAGACTGTGGGTGTGCTGCCGCCGACGTGGAAGTACGAGAGCGCGACTGCCAGCACGCTCGTGGCATAGAGGAAGACTATGAAGAGGAGTCAAGCGCAGGAGATGCATTATACCGACGGACGCATGAACGGCACGGGCAGGTAGTTTCAAATCAAAAAGAAACCCGCTTCAAATTTGCCTCTCGCAAACATGCAGAATCGTGATGATGTCTTTTTTTGCGTGCATTCATACTTCATGACAATTTGTAACCGCCACAACACCTTGAACCCACCATCGCGCCGCCCTGATACCGTACGTCTCGACCATGACTAGTCGTCGCGCCTCTGCGCACTCTCGCCGTCAACAGCGCCATAACCCGCTCTCCTGACCCCCTTAGCCTGCCCCGTGATGTCCTGCCAAGTAGCCCCGAACCGTCTGCCCGTGCTAGCCAGCAGCCCTTCCTCCTCCGCCTCCCTCAGATCGTCATCCATCTGCTCTTCATCCAGCTTCGGCACCCTGAAGAGCATCACGATAAAGACAATCATGAAGATGCCCAAGAACGCGAATTGTGCATAGAAATCCACTACTCCCAAGAACGGGAAATTGACCGTGATGCGATTGATAAATGTCGAGACGACACTCGGCGTGCACACCATGTTCGCGACGGGGTTGTCGGATCGCTCGGAACAGGGCTTGATGGCGTTTTTGTGGTTGGTGCAGTCGGGCTGCTGGTCGGGATGATGCGATGGGCGATCGCAGTATGTCTGCGGACCAAATGTGGCGTATTGCGGCGCGACGATCATGGCGAGGGAGTAGTTGAGGGCGAAGACCATGAGGATGAGGAGCACCGTGGCCATGAGCAGTGCGTTGGGCGTGGTCTGGCCGGTGCGGATCTTGAATAGCGTCACCCACAAGAAGCGGATGCCGATCGTGGCCATCCCCACCACGCTGGCGGAGAAGAAGAGCAGCGTGATGAGGAGGAAGATGATGTAGTCGACGGGGAAGACTTTGCTGGTGACTGTCATGAGCCAGTTGATGGGGTTGAAGATTTGTGTTTCGCCGAGGAGATAGCCGCAGTTGGTCTTGCAGACGGAGTTTTTGACTTTATCAATGCATGTGATGAGCATGCTGGCGAAGATGACGAGAACGACGACGAGCAGTAGAAGGCCTCCGATGAGTTTGAGCGGTCGGAAGATCGCTTGAGTCTTAACCCAGGCACGGATGAGGAAATTGTGGCCTTCGCCAGCGTTTTCTGCGGCCAGACGCTCGCGGCGTACAAGTGTACGTTCTTCACGCACCAAAGCCTCCAGCTCGCGTCTGTCACGGGCGTCGAGTCCGCCATCGCGGCCTTCATTGCGACCTTCGAGCTGTTGTTGGCGTTCGCGGTTCTGAGCCAGCTGACTGGAGGTGGATGCGGCCAATTGTGGGGCGGAGACTCTTGGTGCGGATTTGATGAGTGTCGCTGGAAGCAGGGCCAAGCCGGGTGCAGTATACACGCAGTACAGAAGGGTTCCGAGCAGGATGAGGACGCCAACGGAGAATGTCAGAGCTCGTTCGCCATCTAGTAATCATGTCAGTCTTGTGGGACAACGAGAGATTGGTGAAGAGGGAGACTTACGGTTCTCAGTCAGCAAGTCCTTGAAGTAGTCCAAATCCTTGTTTCCATCTCTTGCCTTCTTGGCAACCGGCACGAAGAAGCCCACCAAGAAGAGGATGACACACAGCAGGATGAAGGCAATAGTATACTTGAAAGCACCCCACAGTCGACTCCCAAAGCTCTGCGTGCCTTCCTCGGATGCCACCTCATCGTACTCTTCATACCAAAAGTAGGTAAAGGGAACAACCAGCAGACACAGCACGGCATCCAGGCTGTACAGGGTGTAGTAGACAATCTTCAGCTGGTAGAGGATGGCATTCACCGCATCCGGCGTGGCCCAATCTTTCTTCGCGCCCAGCTTCCGGCTCGTGGTGGAGGAGACGAGGGCAATGTCCACGGGCATCAGCAGGACTGTTGCGAGCAGGGCGAGGATGCTGATGAAGCATACTATCGTCACGCCCGCGGAGCGCTCGGAGGGCTTCTGGTAGACGAAGACGAAGATGCCGGCGACGAAGGAGAGGATGGCGAGGCAGATCGCGTAGGTGACCCAGATGAGGGAGGTTTCGATTAGAGCCATGATGGCTGGTGGGGATGGAGGGTGGATGTTTCGGCCAGCTGTGTTGGGGATGAAATTCGTTGCGAGGGGTGGAAGGGAGGAGATGCGCAAATCACTGGTCGTGTGCTATCATCAACACCGCGTCATCCGATATAACGTCGAGGATGAAGTGCAGAAAACGCATGAGTCTTGAAAGTTGGAAGCCTGGATGAAGAGGAGCTTTGAGTTCCGCGTCCGAGCTCAGGCAGGAATGACGTGGGGCGAGTGGCTGGAGCGTTCCCGGTTCGGCAGGAAGCCACGAGGCTCGGCGCAGCGAGGCAGCCTCGTCCGTGTCTAAATGTATCCCTCTACAACAGTAACGACTCTCACACGAAGAAGATGCACCCCAGTCCAGAATGATGGGATTACCAATGTTGTGCCAGATCTGCACACCCAGCCCATCGCCTTGAGCCTCTACTATGCTTTACTCGCAAGCCGGCTCCGAGCCTCAGCTACCGCATCGAAGCGATGGGCATAAGCAGCCATCTCCCCTCGCGTCTCTGCCGAGCCATCAGTTTTAAACAATCGTGTAGAATGTGGAGAGTTCCACTCACCCGGCAAGCCACCTGGGGGAAAGAAGAGGCTGGCCGTCTTCCGAGCCTCCTCTGCATGGATCCAGCCCTCTCGCTCCGGAGTTGTACGCGACATCATCTGTATCGCGCTCGCCCTCGGTCTGCGTAGCTCTTCCCACACCTGCAATCGGCTGTCCAAGTCGTTGCGAGTATCAACTTGCTCTAGCACAATACCCAAGACTGCGGCATCCTCGACCGTTTGCGCGGCTCCCTGGCCCATCGTCGTGCCCATGGGGTGACACGCATCGCCGAGAACAACGAGTCTCTCCTTATCTGGGTCACGTGTCATGATGTTTAGCAAACGCTGCATTAACGAGCGTTCCGGGCGACGACTTACAGAATCTTGGCAGTGGCTCGCGATCCATAATCTCCCACAGATACATGTCTTTTTCTCCAGCGAGCCCGACGAGTGATTGGATCCTGGCATTCATATTACGGACACGCTCACGCGCAATATCCTGGTAGGTTCGTCCGGCGAACGCATTGCTGCTCCCCCGTATTCCTCGGTGATAGACACCAAAGTTTTGCAAGCGACCACTTCGGCAAGGGTAATGAATGATGACGTTGTTCTCGGTGTCGACATAAAGACACGCTCTGCCCTCGACGCCCCTCTGAATGAGGTCTTTGAAGCTCGGCTGGGCCAGAAGAAGGTCGGTGGGAAGCACAAAGCGAATGTTGCTTAATCCAGTAAGCTGAGCGGGACACTCGTGGCCCACTATGCATTCATGGGCTTTGGAGCGGACGCCGTCTGCCGCTACGACGAGGTCTGCCTCTAGCACGTCACCTGATGCCAGCGTGACGGAGCCATTGCTGGGGTCGTACGAAGTAACATTGCAGTTGTGTCGCACTTCAGCAGGCGGTCCCGCACCCTCCTTGCGCGTAGCCAAGTCCTTCAATGCGAAGGTGTAGTCTTGGCGATGCGCGGAGACGTTCGGCGAGGTAGGGTCCGCCGGTCTCTCCTCGGTCCGGAGCAGCTTGAGAGGATCGACATCGGCCTTGAAGATGTCAAGACCGGTTTGACGGCAGCCATTGAGGGTGCTCAAATCCAGGCCAAAATGCTGGAGGATGCGAGAAGCGTTGGCGGGAATCTCCAATGCATAGCCCGCTGCGGTTGTCTCTGCTCGCTTTTCGAGCACTACGACTTGATGTTGTGCTCGTCGTAGCGCAATGGCGGTTGAGAAGCCACCTATGCCGCCTCCTACGACTATGACTCTCAGCGGCATGACGGGCAGTGGTTGTTGAGAGGGAGCTATGAGATGAAGTAAAGCGAATGACCCCGGTCAGTAGACGATAAGGCGCCACAAGAAAGCCGCAAGTCGTAGCATCAGCATGAGCGTCAGTAACAACTACTCGATGCTTACCTCGTCTACACTGCTGCCTAAGGTAAAGCTGACAGCGGCACAACGGAACCGCGCCTATCAGTATTTTGATGGTTTGCAGTGGAGCACGAGCTGAACTCTCCGCCGTCACGAAGACTACGCTTTCTGGTAAAGATCGTCGGCATGCCTCTGATTGGTAGGCTCCGCTTAGCAGGGGTCCACAGCCTTATTCGGCCGTCGACGTCGTTACATCCACTCCTCGCGATGCTCCTCGAGCGAGATGGACGACCAAATGCCGCGCATACTTCTCAAATTCACGAGTATTGTCTGGTCCAAGCCCTGCAAATCGTGTCTTGTTGGACTTCAGCAGCAGCGTGAATGACGGAAACATCGGCTCGTGCTCGTGAGCCTCAGCCGTCTCGAGACTTTCCAATCCATAGTACACGCGATAATGTGAAATCAGCACTGCTGGCCGACTCGACCCGGGGGACAACTGACAGCCCGGCCGCGCGCCGGGTGCATAGCTTTCGCTTCTAGCGGCCGAAGGAGGTCGTCGATGCAGTCTTATGTAATTAATGCACGCATTCTGCTTCCACCAATACCGGAAAAGGATAGCGCCACGTCCGCCACGTTGCCTTTCAATCTAAATGGAGCGTGTCGTGTTGGCGTGCTAGTACGGCGATCGCTCAGCTCGCTGATATGCGTGGGATGCACTGGCTAGGTATTGCTCGCGAGACTACGAGAAGCTCGTGGCACATCGGCTAAGGGGCTGTGCCTTTGGACGACTACCACAAAGGGAAAGATCGACTTCGTGTCTTACCATATCATGCCAGACTGCTGACTGCCTCATTGAGACGCAAGGCTGGCAGCGCGAGGACAAGGGCATATATTACACGCGTCTGTCTCCTTCATTCTTGCATCCTTCGTCGTCTTGTAATCAATTCAACCTTTCCAAGAAGCACACTCATCATGGCCTTCTCCAACTCTTCCATCCTCGCCGTCGTCGAGCTCATCTGCTATGCCGTGCTCATCCCCTTCTCTCTCTACGTCGGATTCCGTCACGGAAAGAAGGCCATCCTCGGCTACCTGTACCTCAATATCCTGTGCACCCTGCGCGTCGTCGCCGACATCATCCAGCTGGCCAGCGGCACCAATCCAAACGCGAAGCCCTCCCTCGCAGCAACAATCGTCAGCTCCGTCGGTCTGTCGCCCCTGCTCCTCGGCCTAGCCGGCTTCCTGCACGAAATCCACATCTACGTGGTCATGGCTACGGCGTCGTCGCGCACGAGCTTCAAGAAGGCGAACCGCTGGATGTGGTTCGCGCAGTTCCAGATCCACGGCACGTGTGTCGTCGGCGTGATCCTCGTTATCATCGGCACGGTCGAGCTGTATTCTGCGTCGTCCACCTCTCAACTCCACACCGATGACAGCCTTCGATCCGCCGGCGCCGTGATCTTGGTCGTCCTGTGGGGTCTGCTGCTCAACTACGCCATATACCTGTTGCGCCGGTGTCGCCAGCTCGAAGGACAGCTCGTCAGAGGCCTCTCGGACTACATCTACTGGACACAGATCGCCGCAGTCTTCATCGGGGTCAAGATGGTGTATGTCGTGGTGTACACCTTCGACCACAACGACGCGTCGCTCAGCCCTGTCACCGGCTCCTTCGCCATTAAAGTCATCTTCACTTTCTTGACGTCGTTTTTGGCTGCCTTGAGCTTTACCATTGGCGGCTGGCGAAGCCTCCATATCGCCGTCGCTGCGCCGAAATTCGCCGTCGTCGATCGGTATGATGCTCCCCACGAAGTCCGCACAGTGCAGATGAATCGCAAGTGAGTGCTGAGGAAAGAGGTGGTTGGGCTCTGATCAAGCGTAAGGAAGAAGAATTTCGTAGCAAATGGTAATGAGTGGAGGTTATCAGAAGAGTAGTCTGAGCAGTAGGCGCACATCACCCATCGAGGCTTGGACTTTCCCGTTGACCTTGTCCCACATGAAAGGTCCGTCTCTCCACAGTGCAGATAACACCAATCAATTCATGCAGATATTCATTGATGCTGTTTCCTATGAGCAGTCACGGCTCCTCCTCTTCCTCCTCCGGTAGTGCTGGGCTGGCTCTTTCCCAATGGACCGGCACCGTCTCTCCTTCGAATAGCATCTCGCGCACGCAGCCATCCACGCAACGTGACGGATGCGGCTTGCCGTACATCCGGTACGCCGACACGATGCCTTGCAAATGCTCGTCAATTTGACTGGCGGTGACATCGTGCCCCAAGCACGGCGTCCAGTCCACTGGGAACTCGCAAGCGTGAGTTGTGGCGTCTAAGCCGGGGAGAGTGTACTCCACTCGGATGATCTTGTCGTCTCCGCAGGACAAGCCTGCCAAAACGAAGTGCTGTCGTGGCATAGGGTCCGGACCGGCGCAGTCGATGTCTGTGCGTCGATTACCCGTCTCTGTGATTAATTCTACTACGGTCCCGCGGACCCAGTTTATGGATCCGAACTCGTAGGGCGCCTGGCTTTTAAGGAGAGCCACGACTCGGGGTTGGATATCGGAACTGAACGCGCTGCGGCCCAGGCCGAACAGTGCACCGTTCACAATCCCGTCAAGGTAGACTGGAGATTGCCCATCGTGGCGGGCTGCGACGACTTCTTCTGCCAGAGCCAGCATTTCTCGACAGATGTTTGGGTAGGAATCGAATGTGAGCTCAGTCGGACTGATAAGTTTGGTGTGCCATAGCAGGTATGTGTGGTAGAAGCCGAATCGGATCTGCTTTAGCCCCAGTATCGTCTCTGTATCGTCGGCGGGCACTCGATCACGGAAGTCGTTGTAGTGCAACGAGAACAGCATCATCTGCCGTGTGATTTCCCTGGCCAAGGCACAATCGGGATCCACATAAGCGCCTCGAGCGACATTGCGCAAGATATTGGCCACGGCTTCGAACGTGATGGTGCGATGCGCCGCGGCGACCTGTTCGAGGGCGGAGAAGGGGCCGCTGGGCCAAACGGGTTCGATTATAAGAGGACCGGCAGCCTTTGTCCTTTCAAATTGGAAATTGACGTCCGGAGACCACAACTTGAACCCATGCTGAGTGCACAGACGTGTGAGAATGTCTTTGAACTGCTCGGCATGTTCTTGTTCCCCCGAGCCGGCACCCGCTGTCCCCGCGGGATTGATCTTGAGACCGCTCATAATGCTGAGCTGAGCACGATTGAGATCACAGCGGAGCAGGTTGTATGCAGACACCAAGATGCATGACGCCAGGAGCAGCGCTGGCGACCAGGATTGCGAGGACAGCAAGAGCCTCGTGGCTTTGTTGCATTGAGTCAGAGCGAAGGCATCCTTGATCGAGGCATCCTTGTCGGACAGTAGCTCGTGCGTGGAGGCGATAGCGGTCACTAGGTGTCGAAATGCTGGGTGCTGCTCGACTAAGCATGGCACTATCGTCTGCCAAAATCGGCGGTCGCGATGCCAGGTGAGGATTTTGCGGCTCGTCACTTTCTGGAAGAAGCTGACGCTGCGCCGCTCCTCGGGGAGCCAAGAAGGATCCATGGGTAGCACACGGTCAACGGAATGTCTTTTCTCGAGATCCGATGGGCGAGCAAGCGGTACTTTGGGAGGGTGAGAGCATGGCGGAGAACAAAACGTGCAAGCTCGTGCGACTTGACAACAGAGCGGTGTTTTGCATGCTTTCTTGCCCTTGCGCGGTCGACTACTGCGCTGGGCATGGGAGAACAGACGAAGCCGCTCCTCCTTGTCCGAGTGTGACAGCGACGTTGAAGTGGGTGTCTTGTTCACCCAGAGAAGGCCGACAGTGGCAGGCATATCGTGCAATGAACAGTCGGAGCAGCGCAATGCAGAAGGGAAGGAGGTCGGGGATGGTCGAAGACCGGAACGGACAGTCGACTTGCTGGCATGATGTATTCAATACGTGCACCCTCAGCTCAGATACAAGCCGTACAAGCCGTTGTGCAACGTTGGCGGCCGCAATGCAGGCACCAAGACCCTGAAGACCATCCGCATGACAAACCCACCGGCCGAACATTAGCTCAGCAAGATCGTCCAATCAGAGCGAAGCGCTAGCTCTCAGCCCTCGGGATTGTTTGGTGCTGGATTCGCGCACTCTCTGCACTCCACCACTCCACCCGGTTATTTGACCTTTGGACGGAACAGCGTGCTCGACGAGCGGCAATCGCGGCCAGGCAAAGGAGGAAGCCGGCCTGATGCAGTGCTACACTGAACTGCTCGCGCCGAGCGTCGTCTCGCACGCCGTCTCCCTCCCCTTCCTCGGCCCGCGCGCCGACAACTGCGTGATTGCCAAGACCTCCTTGTTGCAGGTCTACGGCGTGCAAACAGACACAAACGCAGCCACCGAGGACTCAACCGACTCCCGACTGGTGTTGATTGGAGAGTACCCGCTTGCTGGAACCGTGACGTCTCTCGCGGCCATCTCCGGCATCAGCACCAAGTCCGGCGGGCATGCTATCCTGATCGCATTCCGAGACGCCAAACTGAGTCTGGTCGAATGGGATCACGAGAACCACCGGATCGCCACCATCAGCATCCATTACTACGAAGGCGACAACGTGCTCAGCCAGCCTTGCGGGCCGCCATTGAGTGAGAGCGACAGCATATTGACCGTGGATCCGAGTTCACGATGCGCCGCCTTGAAGTTTGGCGCGAGGAGCCTAGCCATCCTCCCGTTTCGACAGGCCGAGGATGATCTCGGGGAAGCTGGTGAGGATGGATACGATCCGGAGCTCGACATCGCGCCGCCTGCGAACCCGCTCAAAAGGACTCAATCTGCACTGCACGAGAGTGCTAATGGCGAGGCCAAGCAGACACCGTACAAGTCTTCATTCGTCCTACCTCTCACCGCCCTGGATCCATCATTGACACACCCGGTCCATTTGTCATTCCTCTACGAATACCGCGAACCCACCTTTGGCATCCTCTCCGCCTCCGTTCAGCCTTCGTTCGCTTTGCTTGAGGAGCGCAAAGACATCTTGACCTATACCGTCTACACGCTCGATCTCGACCAACGCGCATCCACCAACCTGGTCTCCGTACCGAAGCTGCCCTCGGATCTCTGGAAAGTCGTTCCTCTATCTTTGCCAGTAGGTGGAGCGCTTTTACTCGGCACGAACGAGATTGTTCATGTGGATCAGAGTGGCAGAACGAATGCGGTCGCTGTCAATGAATTTGCAAAGACGGCGAGCAACTTTGGCATGGCTGATCAGTCCGATCTGAATATGAAACTCGAAGATTGCGAAGTCCAGGCGCTGGATCCCAAGACTGGTGATGTGCTGATTGTGCTGAGCGATGGGTCAATGGCGATTCTGACTTTCCGAATCGTTGGCAAGAACGTTGGCGGCTTCACAATTTCCCGTCTATCCGCCGAGCAGGGCGGGGAATTGATTGAGACAGCACCGTCCTGTGTGATTGCGCTTCCGGATAGGAGGGTGTTTGTTGGAAGCGACGATGGCGACTCCGCGCTTTTCCGCTGGACCAGGCCCAGCACAACGCTGAGCCGGAAACGTTCGCATGCGCAAATGCTCGAATCTGAGCAGGCCGATGAAGAAGACGAAGACGCCGACGAAGATGATCTTTATGCATCTGCGGCGAAACCATCAGAGCCGATCCTGAACGCATCACCGAAGAATGCAGCTTCCGCATACTCCTTCACTTTACTCGACACCCTACCGTCCCTAGGCCCGATCAATGATGTGTGCTTTGGTCGCTCCGAGTCAATGCCAAAGGATAAGCTCGAACTCGCGGCGGCAACTGGGCGAGGCAAAGGAAGTCGGCTTGCTTTCATGAGTCGAGAGATCACTCCCGAAGTCCTCTGGTCTACGCCCTTCGCAGACGCACGAAATGTGTGGAGCTTAAAGACCAAGGCCAAAGACGGCGAATCCGTGGATGATCTGGACAATTTATTATGCGTCTATGGTAGCGAAGGCACCAAGCTGTACGACATTGTGCATTCCGATGAGCCAAAGGACAAACCTCAGTATAGAGAGCGCACAGACACCGACTTCGAGGCTGAAGACGAGACTCTCGCAGTCTATGTGCTTGATGGCGGCAGTCGTATCCTACATTGCCGACGAAGCGAGCTCAGGATGTATGATGCACCCGACTGGACCCTAGGCCAAATCATTCCCATGCTCGACGAGGCCACAGATGCAGAATTGAACATTGTGCACACCGCCTTCTGTCACCCCTACATCTTGGTTGTTCGCGACGATAGCACCGTCGTTGTTCTCAAGGCTGATGCCAGCGGTGACTTCGAGCCCCTGGAAGCCGAAGGCGTGCTCAAAGATACCAAGTGGTTGGGCGGCTCCTTGTACCGCGGTCCGTTGTTCGACAATGAGACGCTGGCTTTCCTTCTGAGTGGCGCGGGTGGCTTGACGGTGCTCAAACTCTCCACTCTCTCCGTGGCATTTGCGATCTCAGGTCTTCCCAACCTACCTGCTGTGCTCTCCCCAGACGCCGTCCAGCGAAGAGGTGGTGTCCGAGAGACGCTGACCGAGCTTCTGGTGACCGATGTCGGAACGGGCTTATGCAGGCAGCCATATCTCGTCCTCCGCAGTGCACTGGATGATTTGACACTCTATGAGCCCTGGCGAAGCGGTTCCGGCCCCTGGGAAACAAGTCTGCGCTTCCGCAAGGTCCCCTTTCAGTACATGCCGAAATTCGACGAAACCACGGCAGAGGAAAATGACGGCAAACCCGCCCCTCTGCAAACGATGATCATCGGAGAGCGCAATGTAATCTACATCCCCGGAAGTGAACCTAGCTTCATCCTGAAAGAGCCGTACGGCCAGCCGAAAGCCCTTGGGGTCCGGGCCAGAGGTGTGAGGGCGATAACTACGCTCAACCATGCAGCCTGTCGTGACGGATTTGCGACCATCAACTCGAGTGGTGACTTCACGGAGTGCCGCATGCCCTCCGAAACTGACTATAGCACCGGCTGGGCGGTCCGGCGCATGCGGGTTGGCACTCCGAGTGGGGAGGTCTCACATATCACCTACCACGCTGACAAGCAGATGTATGTTGTGGCGACGTGCCGAGATGTTGATTTCTACTTTCCCGAGGACGACGGAAAGCACCACGAACAAGATGGTAAGTTACCCAGTGGTTTCATATTGCGGCACACCGCTGACAAGCTATGTTTAGATGTCACACTTCGGCCTCAGGGCCCGCAATATACTCTCCACCTCCTCTCAGCAACCACTCGCAACATCATCAGTTCCGCCGATCTACCCTACCTCGAAACCGTCACATCTCTTAAGGCAATGCCCCTCGAAATCTCCGAGCACTCACACGAACAGAAATCCATGATTGTCGTCGGCACCGCCCTCCAGCGCGGCGAAGACATGCCAGCCAAAGGCGTCGTCAGCATCTACGAACTCCTCGATGTAGTCCCCGACCCCGAGCGCGCCGAGAGTGGCTGCAAATTGCATCTCCATTCGCGAGAGGAGACTCGCGGCGCCATCACGGCCGTGGCGCCCTTCAACGGCGGCCTCATCGGCACAGCGCAGGGGCAGAAAATCATGATTCGCGGTCTGAAAGAAGACGCCTCCTGCCTTCCCGTCGCTTTCCTCGATGCCCAGTGCTACACGACGCAGCTCAAAACCCTCGGCCGCACAGGCATGTTCCTCGCTGCGGACGCATGGAAGGGCCTTTGGTTCGGCGGTTTCACGGAGGAGCCGTACAAGCTCTCCGTCCTCGGCAAGAGCCGGGCGCGCATGGAAGTCGTCGCTGCGGAGTTCCTGCCGCACGATGGACAACTCTTCCTCCTAATTGTCGACGCAGACATGGATTTGCACGTCCTACAATACGACCCTGAGAACCCTAAATCAATGTCCGGCGCGCGTCTGCTGCACCGCAGCACGATGCATCTAGGGCACTTCGCGAGCGGCATGACGCTACTGCCCTCAACACTATCCTCCCAAGGCGCAGCACAAGCATTGTTGGCAAATGGTGACACGGCTTCGAGCGACAGGACTGCAGACAGCACCGCCTTGTCACAAGTCCTACTTACGACTACCAGTGGCGCCGTAGGCTTGATCACCCCCCTAGACGAAGCAACATACCGCCGCCTAGGCTCGATCCAAACACAACTGACTTCCCTGCTGGAGCAAGCGGCCGGTCTGAACCCGCGAGCGTACCGCGCGGTGGAGAACAAAGGGTTCGAAGCGCGGGGCGTGATTGACGGGTCTTTGGTGCAGCGCATCGGCGAGCTGGGCGCAGCGAGAAGGTCGGAAGTGTTGGGCCGCGCGGGAGCGGATGTGTGGACTCTGCGGAGCGATTTGGAGGCTGTTGGGGGTGGGGGTCTGGGGTATTTGTGATCGCATGTGCCCTCTCTAGATATCCCACTCCTATCTACACCGTGGACATCAACATGAACATGAACATGACCTCCCGCGCCGAGCGACATCTATATCTTAGCCTTAGCGGCCTTCATCATGACTTCCCGCGTCAGCACCTCCCCTTCCTTTTTGATGGAGCTGAGCCGCCCAATTCTAATCAGCCGATCGATCATCTCCTCATCGCCAAAGTGGCTGTTATGCTCATACTCCGGCTCCTCGCCGAACGCGACGCGCGCGCAGTCGACTAGAATCCTCGCCGTCATGCCGAAGACGCGGTAGCGCGGTTGAGCGAGCGCATCGCCTGCGATAGAGTAGAAGGAGCGCGGGAGCGGGGGCTGCAAAGAGGACGAAGAGCGACCGCTCGAGCCTTGACTTTGCACGGATTTCGGGTTCGAAGCATCGGCCTTGGAGGACGGGCTTTTCACAGCGGTGGTGTCGGCGTCTTTGCGTCGCTCTTGTTTGTAATTCGCGAGAAAGACGGTGCTCGGCGACACGGGCACCCAGAATTGATGCATGCGCCACGCCGTCTCGTGCCAGCTGTGCCACGTCCCTTTATACCACTCGCCCGGCGTATCCCGCCTAACATCCGGATCGACATCCCTCTCTTTGAGGAAATTGTAAAACGGCGCCGTAAACACCGCCGCGACCTCCCTCGCATCCAGCGTAGGCAGGATATCCCGCGCCGCATCAGGGTTGCGATTCTGCGCCGACGGAGGAGGGGCTTTGAGGTACGCGACGCACGGCCGCACGCCCAGCTCCGTCATGGCGAGGTTGGTGGGCAGCTCGGTGAGGTGCTCGACGCTGTAGCCTGCGGGGAGTTTGTGGTCGCTCATCGGGAGGCCGATTTCTTCCATTGCTTCGCGGCGGGCGGTGTAGAAGGGGGATTCGGAGAGGGAGTCGGCTTTGCCGCCTGGGAGGGCTGCTTGGCCGGCATCTGGGTGGGGAGGGATTAGTGCTCGCCCTGGGTGCTGGCTGTGGAGGTTGGTTGCACGTACAGTTTTTCAGGGTGGCGGAGCGGATGGTTAGTACCACTCGCAGGTCGCCTCTACGGTCTGCTATGAGCAGGATCAAGACCGCTGCTCGCCGGGGGAGAGGGCATTTGTAGTAGTTTGTGGGACCGGAGGCAAAGGAGCGGAGGTTGGCTAACGCCTTCTGTGTGGTTGTTAGGAGGGGCGCAACAATTTGAGGGGCTTTGATAGGGTGTTACTCGCCTTCGACGCGGGCGAGAGAGCCATTTCATCGCCATGACACATCCATAATTTGCAAGATGTGTGGATCGTGCAAGGCAATGTCGTTGAAGAGGGCGCGTCGTCAATGACATCGGACCGCGAGCCGAGGTTGGTGGCTGACTAAGCATCCGCGGATCGGCTGGTGTCAAGTGCTCGCAGCCTGATAAATCAGGTAGCGTCTGCGGGTGATTAACTGGGCTTTGAGGCTTGGGGGAGTACGAGCAGATGTGCAACAGAGCATTGAAAAAGAATAAGATGATCATTGTATTGTCATAACCGGGCAATATTGCTGGCATCGGCTAGCGATATCGTGGACCTTCTCGCAGAGGTTGTACTGTGCAGCAACCCGTGAACCAGAAGGGAGTGCTTCACCAATCGTGTTGTTGGTATCCTGAGCATTCAGACTTCACAACGGAGCGCCTCGATCCCGAAGCTTGCAGCTGCGCGCCCAAGGAGTGGGTACAGTCGAGGCGGCAGATATCTAACCAAAAAACCTCCGGTTGCCATAGTGTCGGGTTTAGGAGGGGTGCATGGGCCTTGCAAGCCGTTCCAACGTCGTCTAGGCCCTTCAGCTTCCCATCATTCATCTTCCTGATAGTAGCTTTGTAGTTGCCGTGGGATGAGCAGTGTGTGCCTTCGCTTCCCAGTCGGTACATTCTATTCGGAGCACAGGCGTTGGTTTGCAAGTCGTTGGTGCAGCGATTGTGATCAGACCTTGGGGTCGTGATAGAGGAAATTGATGTCCCGAGGTCTTTGCCGATTTGACCGCACAAACTCCGCATCTCCCGGAGGTCCTAATTGAGCAGAAGATTCAGCAATCATCCGGACCAAAGCGCGAACATTTTCTTCTTCGACAAGACTTACGCTCAGCCTTGGTATTCCCCGCTAACATGCTCTGTATACTGATACATATACTCTCAACGTTATGCACCGGACTCCAGCCCTGCTTATCCAGCAAGTCCAAGCAAATGATGCCGTTGCTGTAAATGTGGGGATGGAGAGGGATCTTGCGTTCGGGGGTGGAGACAGCGGCGAAGACGACTTCGGGGGCTTCGATGGGGTAGGAGGAGCTGAACATGAAGCGCAGGCGGTACTTGTCGGTGGGCGGGTAGAGGGGGTTGTCGAGGATGCTGAGGTCCATCTGCCACTCGCGGAGGTCGGGGGCGCAGACAAGGGCGATGCCGGGCGGGAGGGAGGTGGTCTGGATCTGAGGAGATGGATGAGTTGGGGGTTCAAGATGGGGGGGCGTGAAGTGTGTTACTTTGACCAGCTCCTTTTGCAGCCGCTTGCTGCTCATGCCAGCCATGCTGGAAGAGGGCGGCGTGGATTAGCGCCGGGCCAGAATGCAATGAAGCGCTGCGAACGAAGACGATGGAGAGTGGTGAAGATGTCGAGTGCCAAATGGCGGTGAGGATGGCAGATGAAGGCGGGAAGAGTGGCGGTCCGTAGGCAGACAAGGCGAGGTTGACCATGAGAGGTGGAAAGTGGAGCTTCACTGCAGTTCAGGGAAGGGAGCCTGAGGCAACGCGGGGCAGCTCAGGCCGTCACGCCAGCACGTGCATGCGGGTGCCATTACCTACTTTGCCTCAGCAATGTGACACGTGACAATTTGCACAATGCGAATCAGTAGAACACATGATGCGCCAATGAGCTCCGTGACTGAAGATGGAGATTCTATGATCTCGTATCGTGACCTGAACAGCAACCCAAACAGCGCAAGAATAGCCCGATTCTGAGGTGCATGGATCGGCGCGGGCCAAGCCCCACCGCCCGCCTGAAACATGCATGACTGACTGTGGCTGTGTCGCTGCGAAGACTCCCTACCTTAATGATTATTCCTACTTCACCTCGTTGAAGACTGGACACTCTCTCCTGTTGTATCCTCTCACTCCCTGCGCAGACCTTGGAGACAGGTGCATACACCTCGGCATGACATAACAGGGACACTCGCGCCTTCCCTACGCCCTTCCGACCACCGAAGATTGTTGAGCAAGAGCGGGGCCATTGAAGAAGGAAAGCGCACTCCAGACACGGTAGCCTCGAGGCTGCCCCCGGCGCATCCGACAACATGTCTTGTAAGTCTCTTCCCGCGTGCGCGCATCTACCCAGCACCCTCAGACACCCATCAGCCTATTGCTTCATCACCTCTTCTCCCTCTGGAACACCTCTGTCTCGTCTCACTCGTCTGGCCTCCCCCTCCCACGCTTCACCCTCCTTCCACCGCCCACTGTTAAAACCATGGCCAATCCCTATCGTATCCTCTTCTTGCATCCACTCTCCACTTCGTGCGCGCATGCTAACAATGTGCCTCCCAGTCGCCAACATGCTCAACAAGCTGCACGGCCAGCCCGAGAGCTACGAACGCAAATCCCGCTATCGCATGGGTCGCACCCTCGGCGCCGGCACCTACGGTATCGTCAAAGAAGCAGACGGGCCCGGAGGCAAAGTGGCCATCAAGATCATCCTGAAGAAGAACGTCAAGGGCAACGACCAGATGGTGTACGACGAGCTCGACATGCTACAACGCCTGCGTCACCCCAACATCGTCCGCTTCGTCGATTGGTTCGAATCAAGAGATAAATACTACATCGTTACGCAGCTTGCTACGGGTGGCGAGCTGTTCGACCGCATCTGCGAACAGGGCAAGTTCACGGAGAAAGATGCGAGCAAGACAATACGGCAGGTGCTGGAGGCTGTCGACTACCTGCACCAAAACGACGTCGTGCACCGCGACCTGAAGCCCGAGAACCTGCTCTACGTCACCCGCGACCCCGACTCCCAACTGGTGTTGGCAGATTTCGGCATCGCCAAGCACCTCGACAGCCCCGACGGCGTGCTGAAGACAATGGCGGGCTCCTTCGGCTACGCCGCACCGGAAGTCATGCTCAAGAAGGGCCATAGCAAACCGGTCGACATGTGGTCCCTCGGCGTCATCACCTACACCCTCCTCTGCGGCTACTCCCCCTTCCGCTCCGAATCCCTGCCCGACCTCATCGACGAAACAAAGCACGGCCGCGTCGTCTTCCACGAGCGATACTGGAAGGACGTGTCGCAAGAAGGCAAGGACTTCATCCTCACCCTGCTCAAGCCCAACCCACATGATCGCGCCACCAGCACCCAGGCCCTCAAAGACCCCTGGATCGCTGGTCGTGGTGCCACCGATCACAACTTGCTGCCCGAGATCAAGGCATACATGGCGCGCGCGAGACTCAAGCGAGGTGTCGAGCTCGTCAAGTTGTCCAATCGTATCGAGGCTTTGAAGATGCAGGAGGACGAAGAGGAGGCTGCGCCTGGTAGTGCCGATGTCCCGCCCAACCCTGACCAAGCTGCAAAAGAAGCGATAGGTGGCGCCGCTGCTGCGCCAGACGGCGCAACGGGAGAGAAGAAGAGTTTTTCGAAATTGGCCAAGAGCGCCATCTTCCGTGAGGTGAGATATCCCTTTTCTTCCCATTGGATAACTCAGTTCCCGTGCTGACTGTTCTCTCCCTAGGTCGTGCTGGCCAAGGTGCGCGAGATGAAAGCGCAGGAGGAGCAGGAAAAGGCGATTGGTGATGCCACCGGGCAATCTTCGGGCAAGAAATGAGGATGCATCGTGACAGTCAGCTCTGGCGGCAAGCGAATTGTACAGGCACCGTGCACGAACGCTGGAGGTCGATTGGGCCGAGAATTGATTGGAAGATACCTATCATTTGCGCGGGCCAATGCCCACAAATTAAACGTCGCGGTGCGGCAGTGTCTATTGGGTCACAGATGGACAAAGGGAGATTCAAGCTACCTGTATACTCTGTATTCCAAGTGATGATACGTGCTCACTCTATCCTTTTTCCTGAGCGACGACATCTAATTAGTTTCCTCGCCAAATCACTGCGCCGTCTCCACCGCCTTTTTGTACTCCTCCTGCGGCAGCTCTTCGTGCCAGGATGTTTCTGCGTCAATAATGTCAGTCTTGATCCAGCGCATAGCTTATTGATCGTGAGAGCAGGAAATGATACTCACTCCCAAGCGAAATAGCCGTATGCGCCACTGTGAATCAAACTAATCAGCACAGTTTACCCCTCCTCACAGATACAGCAGTCGTCGGGTATACATACTGACAGTACTATCCGTCGCACCATGCCAATGCGTCTCGCCACCGGGGATCTACAATATCAATTAGTCAGACATGGTCTACAGTATAGACAATGGCGAAGAACGTACATGCACCACATCCCCCACCTTCAACCGTCGCGGCGCCTCGCCCTTTGAGCAAATGAAGCCCTCGCCCATCGTGACGGTTAGGATTTGGCCGCGTTCGTGCGTGTGCCAGAAGGTGCGGGCGCCCTGTATATGCCAAATAGGTCAGATTCAAGACGTCAAGCTACGTTGTCGTTGGGGAAGGACTGGCGATTGCGTACGCAGGTGAACATGACGTTGTTGCCCATGCCTACAAAATCAAATCAGCACCGAGACGTTGAAGGACGGTAGATACAAAGAGCTGTGCAAAGCAGCGACATGCTCCAATGGTGAACGGACAATCAGAAGCAGTGAAGATGGGATCCATATGCACCGTCCCGGTAAATGTTTCGGTAGGCTGCCGCGAGGCTGTCTCGGGCTTGTGGGCGCCGCGGATGAGCTGCATTTTGGGCGATGGCGTTACGGGGATGACCTTGGTGGTTCGTAATTAACGAGGTAAGAGGGGGATTGAATGGTGGGTTCGGAGGGGGTGGGTTGAAAATGGAGCCGATTGATGTGACGTCTGCCGATGCCGGAGGGGGGCAGACTCCAAGGACTACGACCGAATGACTTTCCCCATTGACCTCTCTCTCTTCATCCATCTTCGTACCGTCACCGCAGCTCGTCTATCCTATATCTTCTTCGATATCCCGAGCTGTGCGAGATGTATACTCATTCTCTTTTTCAGCCCCCGTGTGGAGCGGGACCACATGCAGCTGCTCTGCGGGCTTTTGGGATCATCGGTTGCACAATGCTGTTACTAAGGCCTTGTGAATGATCGGCTGGCCCCAATGCCGTTACTAAGGACGATGATGTGGGTGTGCGCACAACTGATTTACTCCTCTCTGGACTCTTTGCTCTCGACCATCTTGCCTGTCGGGCGGTGTTTATATGCGCGATTCTTGATCGTCACGAGCAGTAGCAGCCATGGACAAGTTTACCGTCTCTCAGACCACCGACCACGAGGACATGCGCTCGTCGGATGATACGCAGCGCGAGAAGGGCAGCGAGCAGGACCGTCGTGATATGGAACGGCTGGGGGTCAAGCAGCAGCTTAGGGTATGGTCTCTCTGTTGCAGCCATATATCATATCTTGCTCACATACCTCCACCAGAGGAATTTCACATGGCTATCCATCCTCGGCCTCAACGTAATCGTGGGCGGCACGTGGTTCTCCTGGCTGACCTCATTATCCTTCGTCTTTCTCAACGGCGGCCGCGGCGGCGCCTCGTGGATCTACGTGGCCAGCTGGGTCTTTTCGGTGTTCACCGTCCTCTCCCTCGCTGAAATGGCGTCGATCGCGCCGGTCGCGGGAGGCCAGTACCATTGGGTGTCCATCTTCGCGCCACCACGACTGCAAAAGCCTCTCAGTTACCTCACTGGATGGCTGAGTACTCTTGGGTGGCAGGCTTTCGCTGCAGCGTCCGCTTTCGCTACGGGTAACATCATCCTCATTCTCGCCTCGATCACGAACCCCCAGTATGTGCCGACGAAGTGGTAAGTAATTCCAAATGGCTAGTTCGAGTGCTGCTTGCCTTGCTCACAAATGTGCTCCTCTGCAGGCAGGAAGCCTTAATCACCATCCTGATCGCCATCATCGCCGCGCTCTTCAACATCTTCGCTGCAAGAGGCTTGCCCTTTTTCGAGAGATGGATGTTTCTCTTTTTCTTTGCCGGCCTGTTTGCGGTGCTGATCCCCCTCTGGGTCCTGGCGCCCAAGGCGTCTTCAACGGAAGTCTGGACACGATTTGGCAGCTTCGGCGGTTGGGCCAATCTGGGGCTCGCATGTGCGATTGGACAGTTAACTTCGGGAGGAGCGATGATCGGGGCGGATGGTGAGCAGTCTCGCTTCTGTGTGATCCCATTCTTAAAGTCTAATTGCATTTCGAACAGCTGCTGTCCACATGGCTGAAGAAGTTCGCAACGCATCGTTGGTCGTCCCCTGGGCCATGGTAGGCACGGTCGTGCTGGGCCCAGCACTAGGCTTCGCCATGTGCATCACCATCAACTACAGCATCCAGAGTCTGCAGCAACAAATCGTCGATTCCACCGCCGTATACCCATTCATCAGCATCTTCCAGCGCGCAGTGGGGAGCCAAGCCGGCGCGGTTGGCATGACCGCCGCAATCGTAGTGCTCTCTTTCGCCGCGGCCGTCAACTCGATCGCCGCAGCATCACGAGAAGGCTGGGCCTTTGCCCGCGACGGCGGATTCCCACTGTCCAGATGGTGGGCCGCGGTACGAGTAGTCGGCAATACTCCTGTCCCCGTCCTCGCCACGCTAGCAGCAAACTGGCTCACCGTCTTCTCCGCGCTCTTGAACCTGGCGAGTTCGGAAGTCTACGATGCCATCATCTCCTTGGCCACGGGCGCCGTGTGTGGCAGCTACGTCCTCAGCATCGGCTCCCTGATCTATTGTCGGCTTCGTGGAAATGGCCTTCCGCCTCGGCAGTTTTCGCTGGGACGAGCGGGCTTGTTCGTGAACGTGATTGCATTCTTGTACAATGCCCAGCTCGTTGTCTTCTCATACTTTCCTGTACTGGCTCCTGTCACTTCGTAAGTTCAATATACTCTCCCGGTCTACTGAAGGATATGACTGACACATCTCTCTTCACAGGACTAATGTGAACTACGGCCCGGTTGTTTTCGTGGGTGTCATTGCCCTCGCGGGGCTGTGCTATCTGTTCCTGGCACGGACTTATACGCCTCCCATTGTCCATTATTCCAGAGAAGATTAAGACTCGCCAAATTCGAGCACCAGCGGCATCCTTGCTGTAATTATTCGCACGGTTCCATAACTCCACATCCATTCTTTCATATCTGAGGCCGTCAAGATGCCCCTTGATACGACTGCCTGCGCTCTCTCATCTTCGCAGCAACGCCAGCCGTATCCCAGCAGAGACGAACCATCTTAAACTGCAACCCATCGAACCCATCCTCCGACTCCGCCGGCCCAATAACACACTCCCAAAGCACGGGAACGGTCACGTCGGGCGTCTCGCCCGTGTTCCCCTTGAGAAACACATTCCTAGTAGCCGAGAAGAATATCCAAGAACTCTCCTCATCCTTCTGGATCTCCACGTACGCGCCCAGATCGTGCTGCACTTTCTCAAAGGCGCCAAACACCGGGCCGCGCATCCATTTCCCAATCGCGTCGGCTCCGTGGTAGTTGGTCCCGTTCTGAGTGTGGAATGTGCAGTGTGGCGAGTACCATTTCGTCAGGGGGACGGTGGTGTATTCTCCCGCTTCAACGTGGACTACATACGCTTCGAGGAAGGCCTGCTTGGGTGTTCTGTCGCTTGCGTTGGGGATCCAGGGGTCGGCGAAGCGGACTGCTTTGGTGCTCAGGCCTTGCGCCAATGTTAGCGGCTGGGACCCGATGTTGTTTGCGGTTTTGACTGCAATGCTCGTTAACGTACCGGGTGCGGTCATGGTGGGGACGTGTTGCGTGGTCGGGTTGGCACAAAGTTAGCACCTTCCTCAGACGAAGTATTATTGGGACGGCGAGGCTGGGAGGTCACGAGAAACAGTCGCAGCCACAAGGCTAGCACCACAAAAGCGTGTGTACAGCGCGGCTTACGAGGATATTTAACTCCCCCATTGAAGCACCAAACCCCGGGTACCCGTCTGTAAGTAGTCCCGCCGTTGAGTAATCCCAACATCCATTGAGTCAGCTACATGGCCGCTCGATCGTAGGGCCGAGGCGGGGCTTCACGGGCGATGGATCTGCAGATCAGTAATACATACAGGCTTCGTCGACTCGTTTGGCAGGCGCGCGAATCGGTTAGTAAAGTGACGCGAATCTGATGGAGGATTAGTGAGCGGGCACTGCGCGGATTCTCATCGAACGGGAGACGTATCGAATGGGTGTATGTATTTGAGGTTGGCTTGCGGCTCGATTGGGTCATTTCTTGCCGATAAAGCGGACATGAAAGTGCAGGATGAACACTCGAAAAACGCTAAGCAACGCTGTCCACCTGATGCGAATAAACAACCATCCCACTCAGCGAACATTCAGAATCTGGCGATCCGCAAGCTGAAAGTATTTCGGCGCGCACCGCTCTCTCAGCCTCTTGCCGTAGCGAATGAGCAGGTAATTCCCGGCGTATATGACAAGGAAGACCAAGGTGACGATGATGTACATGTTCTGCAGGCCGTCGAGGTTGATCCAGGGCGTCAGCGCGAAGACGATGATGGTCGCGAAGCCGAATTTGACGACGACGAGCCCGACGAGGCAGTCGGCGATGATCTGACGCTGCTATTAGTATTCATGGGCATAGTCAAGACGTTGCAAGACGCACCTCTGTGTATGCATCCGTTAGATAGGTGAGAGACAAGCTGCCTGCTGGAGTGATGGAGAAGTTCACAATGCCATAGCCCACTGCAATGACTGGCCACGGCAGCTTATGGTATAGTCCGAGTCCGAACAATAGCATTCCTAGGACGAAGAAAGGAGCGGACAGCAGAATGAGCCATAGACGCATCTCCGGCTCGTAGATGCCGCCATTGCGCTTCGCCATCCAGACGATCATCCGATCGCTCAAACGCCCAATGAGCGGTGCGCATGTCGCCGTTCCAATAAACGCAGCCAGTCCCATCAGGCCAACATCGGCTTCGCTGAAGTTGTAGGGGGCGTCGAGCAGGTAGTTGGAGAGAACGGTGATGCAAATGATCTGCGCGGTGTTCGAGGCGCCGTTGAGCACGGCCATGTATGCGACCGACGGAATGTACCACATCACCACGAAGCATTGATACGAATGCCTGCAGTAGTACCAGAAGGGCGCGGGCGTGGGGATCGAAAGCTTGAGCTTTTCCAGATATGGCTTCTGCGGAATCGAGTAGTCCACGTAGCGGTGCGCGACGGTCTGCACTTGTGGCAACTCCATGTTGACGTTGTGCAGGCTCTCATGATACCTGTCCTTCGAGTCTCCGTTGCTCAGCTTCTCCGGCGTCGTCATCTCGATCTCGTTGACCCGGTTGTCATTGCCGGGGATACTGGCTTCGGAGGTCGCGCCAACCACTTCGCCGTCGACGATGTCGGCTTTGCGCCGCTGGTAGTACGTTTCTTCGTAGAAGAAGAAGAACAGCAGGAAGAGGACGCCGAGAAGGATCGTGAGAATGTACCAAACATAGCGCCAGCCAAGAGAGCTCGAGGTGATATAACCCGCCGGGATACCCGCCAAGCTCGATCCGACAGTGGCGACCCAGTAGTAAATGGAGTTCATGAAGCCTCTCTCATGCACGAAGAAGACATCCGCTACGGTCATTTGCACCATGATCTCCGAGAGAGCGCCGACAACGCAACTGATGACATTGCTGCCCATCAAATCGCCGACGGTATGCGTGCGGCCGTACCACACCGCCATACCCGTCTGAATCAGCAGGCTGATAACGTAGACGAAGCGGCGGCCATATTTCAATGCGAAGGGGATGAGTATCACCCCTCCCACCATGAGAGCCGCAGTGCCCGCAGCGTAACTGTCATTGAGAATGCCGAAGCTGAATCCGAGCTGCGTGTTGAGATCTCCCCACGTGACCGTTTGGATGTTGACCAGAGCGTACACGAGGGTGGTGTAGAAGGAGACGAAGGCGAAGTTGACAATTTTGCGCCGCTGGGTCCAGTTCTGGCCGTGTGTTTAGTATTGTGTAGGGTGGCGAGAGCGATGAGCACTCACCAGAGGATCGTTTGGGTCGGTCGATGGCACGGGGTGCAGAATGATTTCCTCCTTGGCTCCGCGGGCGGCCGTCAAATCTGTGGTTGTTTAGTCGAGTACCATGATGTCCTTGTTCATTGGGCACGTACCATTCAGGTAGACGGTGCCGGGCGGCATGCCGGGCAGCGCCCGATCGTTGAAAGACATATTGCTGAGAACAAGACCTGAGAACGAGCAGTGTTGGCAGCAGAATCAATGGTGCGTCGATAGGTGGTGACGATAATATATTGGAGAACATTCGAGGGGGTCTGACAGATTTCTAGGCAAGTGCTTGACCGAGATAAGAGATGGCCGTGGCCGTGCCGGCGCGGCGGTATCGACGAGAGCCATGTGGCGAAATCCCCACCGCGGCTATCGCAGGCCAATGGCAAGACGCATAGAAGACCAGGGTAGAAGAGGGTAATGCGGGGTTTGAGCAATAACTTATCGCCCGCGCGGCTACCGAGTACGTTTCCTGCTTACCCATAGACGCCGACATCCGGCCGGCGATTCTCGGCGAACGTCGACATGACGTAGCGATTGCGGATGGGAAGCAGATACTGTCGCAGCCTCGAGGACGTGAGAAGTTGGACAAAGCTCGAGCACAGTCTTCGCGAAGTAAAGGGCTGGCATTGAGCGGAGAAATACGTATGAAGTCGCCAACTCGCCGCGAAAACTGCTGCGTCCCGCGCTCCCTGATGGACTGACGGAGAATCTCCAACTCAACTCGCGCCCGTGCCTGCGCCAGCACCATTAGGGGCAGCTCCGGCGTTCCCTGCCGCCGCATTGTTATTAGCACCGTTCCCGGTTGCCTCAGACTTTGCGTGCGCATTTGACCCGCTAGGCGAGCCACCGCTCGCAGCGACTGCTCCAGCGTCTCCGTTGGGATTGTCCAGGGACTGCGATTGGGTATCCGAAGTATCTGGGTTGGTGCCGGTAGTATCAGACGGTGCACCCTGGGCATCGGCACCGGTTGCAGCGGTTTGCCCTGACGATGAGGCCGGTTGATCGTTGCTGGTATCGCCATTGGTGCTATCGGCATTTGCTACTGCCTGGCCCACGCTTTCTATAGCAGTCGCGTTTGCTTGGATAGGGCCAGTGAGCGGGGTGTCCATTTCAGCACTGCTAGATGCACTGGCTGCGTCATCACCGTTCGCATCCGCGGCAGCGGCAGCAGCCGCGGACGAAGACACGGAAACTGGCCCAAGAGGAGTGTTCATGGTTCGGGATACCGCGTTAGAGAGCCCGTCGGACTGCGCGTCCACGGCGTCAGGGTTCGTAACTCCTGCTGACGCGCTCGAGTTTGAGTCCGTGTCATCGACGCCGTCGTCGCCGCCCGAGCCCGCGCCCGACGAAACCGAAGACGCGCTCTTTCCATGGTCACTGCAGGCCGAGGAGAAAGAGCTATCTTGCGCTGCCCCAGGCTTGGTGATTTCGCTAGTCCGCTGATTCGCTTGGGTGGTGCCTTCAGATGCTGCAGAACCCGCAGCTTCGCTATCGTCACCGGGCTCGGCGGTGCCCTCAAAGGGGAACACATCTGCGTTGGTGGCGGCGGTGCAGGGGACCGCCGTAAGGGTAGATGTCGGCGTGGTGATAGGGGTTGCACCAGGGACAGGCGCGGCGGCGATGGTGCTCGCCAAAGCGAACAAGATGGAGTATGAAGTGAGCTTCATGGTGAAGTGAACGTGAATGCAATGTAAACGGGTGAACGAAAGACTGTCGAAAGGCACGAAAGAAGGAAGAACAGGAGCCACGGGCAGACGTACGCAGCTATAATAATACACTTTCAAAGCCGTTGAGGAAAAACGGACGTGCAATGCGCACCCCTTGCACCTCGTTCGAAAGCGGCCATCGCACGGTGATGCAAACATCCCGATGCAAGACCACGCACAGTTGAAAGTGCAATCACAACAGTCGTGCTCTTCCCAAATGATGGCTTCCGCGGAGCAACCAAACGTGGGGAGGATGCGATTGGTGCGGCCGGAGGATTAGATCAGGATCGGCGCCGCGACGCATGCGGGCGCGAGGGTTTCGTTAAAGATCGGCGGCGCTATCGGGTGATTGCCTCGTATTTCAAAACGTTTCTTCCCCTTTGGAAGGCATCGGAAATGATGGATGGCCAGTGTCCGATTTTGACGGAGAGGTGCTGCGCCGCACGCGGATGGTCGTGACAGCCAGGAATGAATACAGTAGTGAGGAAGAAGAGGGCTTACACATGACTCTGCATTTCCGATGCCTTGATGGAGCTTCGACACCCCGATCTTTTATCTATCGACAGCAGACGATAGAACAGTCGACCGGCTCTCAATCATGGACATCCGGCCGTCACGTCGCCCACGTCCCTTCGAGTCACTAGTAGATGCTGATCGATCGTCTCTGTCCCGGTCGATCTCGTATCTGCGTAACCATTCAGACCCGCATGAAACTCGCCTCTCATGCCGCTTGCCGCCAATAGTGCTTCTGCACCTGCTTGAAAGCATGGCTGGTGGGAAAGCATGCCGGAGATGCAAGTTCCTACCTCGGACCAAGTCAACACAACGATTGTCGTGTCGAGAAGCTTTTGGAGGACGCACCATTCAAGGTAGTGCTCTCAAGCGGTCGTAATCATTAGCCCGACCTTGAAAATTCACGACCTCATCGCCATATGCACGCCGGCCGGAATAGTAGTGCCCCCGTATTCCAAGATCGGAAGTCACACAGTATTACATGCATCTACTGTACATCTCGCATATAAGCATTCGGCCAAGCTTTTATGTCAAGCGTTTGCATCTCTGATTTCCCGGTTGGGAAGTCTGCATCCGCGGCGATGCTGGGTGGGTGGGCGGCGAGGATATTCCATTGGCGCAGCAACGGGATCGACTTATGCAAGGTGCTTGAAACCCAACTACGATACGAAGTCCAGTGCAACCAAATCGATGCTTCGGAAAGCCGGGATCGTTGGGCTTCAAGGCTGTGAGATGCCTGTCCACGACTCACGGCTCGATATAACAAAACACTTCGAAGGCAGTCACGGCGTGCGCTCCACCTTCGCATCCGCATTCGTCTTCTCCACCGCCTTGCGTGCATCCTCCCATGGCGTTCGCTTCCCCTCGTCGAACAGTCGAAAGATGTGCGGAGTAAAGATGCCCCCATTCACCAAATTGCTCAGCTGCCGATCCGCGAGCCAAAATTTCCATCCCTCAACGCTCCAGCTCGTCCGCTTGACCACCCCCAAGCCTGCGGCCTCATCGCACCACTTGTACCAGTCCCAATTGTTCCGCAGGTTGGTGTTGGCCAATTCGCCCGTAGCGGCTATGCGGCAGACACTTTCGTGCTGCGCGTCGACGTGTTGCTCCATTTCTGCTCTGCTTGGCAGGGTTGACTTGCTCGCCCAGATTTGCGCGACGGCGGCGGAGGAGATGTCGTAGTTCATGTTTGCTTGCGGCGTCAGCGGACTGGTGCCAATAAAAGCAAGCGAGTCCGGGAAATCGAGAGAGAAGATGCCCTGGTAGAGTCGGGGCAGCGGGCGCGAGTTTGCACCAGGCAGGCCTGACCAGTCTTTGCGCGTGTCTCGCGTGGGATCTGCAGCGGGGTCGAGGTAAGAGAAGTCGGAGCGGAAGCCGGTTGCGAAGACGATGTTGTCGATGTCGGATAGTTGAGAGCCGTCGGCAAAGGTAAGAGTGCTGCCATTCACCGCGGTCAGACCACGCTTAAGGTGCACTTGGCTCTGATGCACCGCAGAGACCAGAGTATCGCTCAGCGTAGGGACTTTCCTTGTGGGCGGATGGGCTTCTCGAAGGCCCCATTCCGCCGGGATGTTGAACTTTTTCTTCGTCATGTGGTTCATCCCCAGAACGACGGCCCATTGAGACAGCGAGGGGAAGTGCTTGTTGAAGATTCCCCCGAGCTTCACGCCACGCAGGGAGAGGACGAAGTCTCCCGGCTTGCCCGAAGCATTTCGTCGACTGAAAATGGCGTTGCCGCGCCGGTGGGAGAGCCAAACGTTCTTTGCGTAGCCGATGAGGTCGACCGCGATGTCGGGGCCAGTGTTCCCCAGGCCCACCACCACGACGTTCTTCCCCTTGTAGTCTTCCGGATTCTTGTAGGCGTTGGAGTGGATGGCGTGGCCGGTGAATGTCTCGATGCCCTTGATGTCGGGGAGTTTGGGACTCTGCACCTGTAGGCCAGCTGCAATGATGACTCGGTCAAACGTCAACTCGCTCGTCGTCTTACTCCCTGCGTCAGTCGCCTTGAGTACCCATTGCCCATCGCGCCGCCCAACACGCTCAATCCTCGTCTGCAGTCGCGCATGCCGCCTCAAATCGAAGTGGTCAGCGTAGGCTTCAAGGTACTCCTCAGCCTGGTGCGCAAGAGGAAAGTCTGGCACGTTATCCGGGTAAGGAAAGTCCGTATAGCAGCCCAGGTGCTTCGACAGGTTTGCCACGGTGGATTTCAGGACGGACGTCTTGGTGGGATCCGGGGTGTACATCCACAAGCCCCCGATGTAGGCGTTGCTGTCGAAACCGACGGCATCGAACCCGGCTTCCCGCAGATTCTTCAGTGCGACTAGGCCTGACGCTCCCAGTCCGACGACCGCCACCCGTCCGTTCTTCACACTCATTTCCCCGTCTGCAGCGTCGAGGATGCGCGATCGGGGGGATCGAACGGGCGAGAAGGCGGTTGGAGTGGAAAGCGGAGTGGCCTCAATCGCAGATATTGTCGCCAAGTTTGGGGTGGAAATACCGCGTGGCAGCAGCTCTATACATGTTTTGATTGAAAGTGAAGATTGTAAGGCGTTTAGTAGAAGAACGGAGACGGAGAAGGCGCGGTGCGTGGCCAGACGATCTTAGCCGGAGTCAGCCTGCGGCTGAAGTGGCTGATGTGACGATCGTCTCCCATCCTGGTCAGAAGCAACCTCACGCATTGCGTCGTGAACAACACAAACGAGACGGGAACGAAGGCCTTGATGGAAACCGAGTCTTGCAATCAATGGGAAAGTCGACCGAATCTAACGTTCAGCAGTGGCGTCTGAACCATGTCTAACTACCTCTTCTTATTCTATCGACCATCTCCACTTCCCGATACCTCCTCTTCCTCCAGCACCCGATCCAGAGTGAAATGCTTCCGCCGTCCTCGCAGAAACCAATCCAATAGTGCAAGTAAGATGACAAACCCAAACACCGGACCAGACCAATTCAGCTCCGCAGGATTCGCAACCGGCAGCATCGGGGGAAACGGCAGGAAGCAACAACTGTAAACACCCCAGGCGATGGCGAAGAAATTGACGAGAACGCCGTACCGTCCCATCTTCCACGGGCCGTAGTTGATCGGCCTGCCGCGGAGTTTGTGGACGGTGAAGAACAGGATTGGGAGCGTGTACGAGGCGTAGAGTGCGAGGGTGGAGAGCGAGATGATACCCTGGAATGCCACGGTGGAGCCGAGCTGGATGAAGCTTAGGAGGAAGACGACGACTACGATGAGTCCTAGTGCGCGCAGGGGGATTTTGTATTTTGGTGAAACCTGTGTGTCGTGTTAGATGTTGTGTGCTTTTGCGATGTTTCTCGGGTAGGGGCATGCCCACGTATGCAAAGAATGCTGAGAATGGGAGTCCGTTGTCTCGAGCAAATGCCTGATTGAATGTTAGCGGGATCGCTGGCAAAGAACATGCAGCATTCACAATCCTTACCCAAGTCAGTCGAGAGACAGAAGCCAGCGAATTGGTCAAGGAGACGTAGCCCGTCAGCATCAACATGGCCATCAAAGTATTGGTTCCATGCAGCGAATGAGTTGCCTGGTAGAAAATCTCGATGATCGGATATCCGGTCCGCGTAGTGAGAGCATTTTGAACATTCCCGATGGTAAACAGCAGGCAGATCATCCAGCCGAGCGCCATGATGCCATTGGTGAGGACGGCGAGGACCATAGTTTGTGGCACGACAGTCCGTGCGTTCTTAACTTCTTCTCCCATGTGTAGTGGACCGTCGAAGCCGGTAAAGGTGTATGTCGACGTTAACAAGCCGATGCTGAAGATGACGCCTTTGTTGGTCCACCCGCTTTGATCCCCAATGAAGTCGGTGAAGACGAATGACGGCGAGCTGTGAGGTGCCAACACCACCAAGACGACGATGAAGATGGGAAGGAAAGACAGGTGCATGATGATGCCGAGCGTTTCGAACGGTGCGAGAAGTTTTCGAGCGAACATGTTGATCAGAACTGGAACGATCATTGTGGCCCAGATCAGGAGCGTGCCGTGCCATCTCTGCGGCTGGTAGCCCAGGTAGTTGAGAGCGATCAGGCCTTCGATTTGAGTACCGGCGAAGTAAGGGAGAGCACTGACGGAGGCGAGCCAGCCAAAGACCTGGGCTTCTTGTCAGTGTGGGTGTAGTGCTGCTCTTATCGGGAGGACGCACAGTGAGCCAGCCCTGCATCAAGCCCCAGAAGTTCGAGGCGGCGGGGGCGTATCTGTTGTTTTGAGAAAGCGTCAGCAAATCCCTCGAGAGTGACACGCGGGACACTCCACTGTCCGATCAAGACTTGCTGAGATCACCTACTTTGCAGTCCAGTGATATTGACCACCCGATACACACTGAAGTACGAAAGCAATCAGTAAGCCAGTCTCTCGTAACATGCGTTGCCGACATACGACGATGGATGCCATCTCAGCAATTGAGCAGCTCATGCACATGGCCCCGATGGTGGCGAGGATGTATCCATACACCAAAACCACCGGCCCGCCGTTCAATAGTCCTGCTCCGAATCCAGCAGCCACGCCTTCCCATGATCCCAGCACCGTACATGCAAAGCCGAAGATGGGAAAGAAGCTGATGAAGCGCTGCGAATGAGACTATCAGGGTCTTTTGTTTTCGGCCATGTCTATGCTTCAGTGGCTCACCTCGAGTTTTCTCGTGGGTTGAGCATGCGTCACGTCAATCTCCGTTTCTTGGACCGTTTCTTCTTGTGTGATTTCGTGGGCATCTTTCAACCCGCTCTCCAGCTCGATTTTTGCTATTGCCATTTCGTTCGCGGGTATCGAGAGTGGAGCAGTAAAGAATACGAGAGTGAAAACGGATTGAAAGAAATGCGAGTGCAGGCCATGCACTTATGGTATTGAATGGATTGCGTCGATCAAATGCATGACTGAGCATTTGCACCATGTAACGTAAAGTACACACCTGCTGTTCTTGGCCACGGTTCCGCGGATCTGTGTTGCCACCTGCACCTCCAGCGCATCGTATGGTCAGCCTCTGTCGAGACATATCGGATGAAACATTCCTCAGTCGGGCATGAGGTGCGAGATGATGATCTTAGACTCCAGCATGCATCGCGGTATCGACATTGAAGCCCAGACGATGCAGACAGACGTCGTGACGACAGGACCGACTTTGCGAAGGCCCGCAGTAGTGCAAGGTCGCTAGCATGTTACGAATCCGCAGTAAGGAGGGTCGTGCAATTAGGAAGCTCGTAGTCTATCCCTTCCCAATCCGGGGAAGCGGGACAACGGTCTCAACTCCGGTGTGGCAGTCAGTGGCTCATAAAACGCTGCTCTGGAGACGTCACGACTGCACCTCTGTTGCGGCGCCGCGTGCGTGCTATTTGGTGTGCTGTATTTTGAAGAAGTGTGAGGCCAAGTTCGAAGTACTGCCGTTGAGGCGCGAAACTGCGGGACGATCTGTTTCCGAGGTCGGACGAGCAAAGAAGACAGGGATTCATCTCATGGGCAAGGCGGATTTGAACTCTCTTAAGCATCCCCACTGCCAGTAACACCCTTCATTCCATGATGATGCGTTCCGTCGACATGAACCATACCACCCACGGACAGAGCTTTGGAACGCGCGCTGAACGGCATCGACCACGTGTTCGTGAAAGATCCATTGACGTCAATCTCGAATAAATCGGCCCTACAAGATGTCGATCAATTCCTCGGCGTCGCCGCAACGTTCCACAAGTCTACAGCATCACGAGTGCCAATTTGTTTAGTGATCCACTAACAGTCGCGCTGGACGCAAGTCACCTCTACATGACAAATAAGAGCTTGGCCTTTTCCCCTTCTAATAAGTCTTCAACGATCAATACTTCCATCTTCGTTTAATCAACACCTTTTCACGGCCTGAAGATGGAGATGATTGGTAGAATGCTCGCGTCCTGCGCGGCCTGACCACATGTACAGCCGGGGTGAGTGTTGCTGCATAGACTCGGGAGTAACTCGTCTGACCTGATCCCCTAGCCGGCTCGCGAGATCACAGCATCGAGCCTCGCGATCAAGAAGACCCGTTGCCGCTGCAATTCCTCACCTTCAGCCATCCGTCCCAGGCCAAGACACGCAATTTGCGCAAAACCATCCGTAGCCATGTCACGCACCTGCAGCATCAAAAGGTGCGATTGTCGAGAGGCACTCCCGGACCAGAGCACGCTGCTTTCGTGGGCGAGAGCGCCGAGCTGGACGTCTCTGTTCCCTACCCGCCCTTCCCCTCGGCACAGAACAGCCCGGGTCCAGTCGTGGATGTCACGTCCGCCCAGGTAAACTCCATACCGGATCATTATCCTCGATTTGCATCCGCAGAAGACGAAGATGACGCCGCAGCGACACCACGCTTTCCGCAACAAGTGGCTACGTCGAGAGTGAATCCATTCACGTCCTACGACCCTTCTTCGGACTGGGTGGTAGACGTGCCGTCCCTCATCGATCAATGTATGGCCAACTCCCTCCAAGACCGCTCCCGGTATCTGACGCTTGTGTTTAGATCTCGAGCGTGCCCGAGTGCACATTACCTCCCAGGGCATGCCCAAAGTGGCTCGCGCTCTGGATTCGCGAATGATCAAGCCTCACCTCTACCTGGACGGCTTTCTCTTCAATACCTTGCTTACACTCACCACCACTAGTGTCCCGGTGGCAAATGAGCAACGGCGGCACGAAACCATGGTGACATGGCTCCGGACCAATCTCCTCATTACCATCAGAGCTGCTGTTGAATCACGGTCATACGATCCTAGAGCCCTGGCCATCTGCATCGCTCTGTTCATCGGCTGGGAATTGGTTGGTGCATCCACCCACCCCTCCTTCGCGCTCCTGCTAATTCTACGCGTCTGTGGTAACAGGAGATCGGAGACCCGGTCGCTTGTCGTGTCCACGTGAAAGCCCTCCCGACTATACTAGACTCCGATTCGAACGCGAACCGCCGAGAACCCCTGTTCACCTATTCTGGTCGAGAGTGTGGCAATCGGGCTTTTCGGGGAGGCAGCAGCATTCCGTCTGGCTTTGAATTCTTTCGAGCGCAAAACCTCCTGCCCTCCTCGCTCATGTTCCACGTCGGCAGTCTTGTATATTGGGACGCTTCAGCGCCCGGCTCGAGTCGCTGGATGAGGGAGCTGTGGAGTTCGATTGGGGCCTGCGCTCCGGCTGGAAGCAGGGCGCAGAGTGCTGTCGCCCAGGGAACCGTGGACGCACGGATCGCCCAGCTGGTGCGTCAAGCGGCGATCATGTTGGGTTCACTCATGCGGTCAAGCGCCGGTGAGCGGCCGGTCGCGCAGCCGCAAGTCACGGGGATCCAGGCACAGTGGCACTCCATGCTGTCGACTGACTGGGACTCGCTGATGGGAACGGTGTTTGATGAGATTCTGCTGTGGAGCATGTGCGTGTTTTGCACCACGTCGGGATACCACAACGATCCGCAGCTGAGAGGAATTGCTCGCTTGCTTGCACGGCTGGACATCCGGACCCTGAACGACCTCTCTGCACTCCTTGCCACATTTCTCTGGCCGCCGTGTGTGCACCAGCCTCTACTAGATTTGTGCTCCCACATGCATGGTCTGCTCCCGCCCTCTTGGACCTTGCCGGAGGGAGGGTGAATCGTCGTTGCCCATTCGCAACATTCACCTGCTGCTTTCCCCATGATGGCACTAATTTAGCGGTCTAGTGGGCACAACGCTGTTCAAGACCGGCTCCGCGAGGAGAATGTTGGTAGCCAACTACCAATCAGGACGGGGAGTGATTCGGAGAATGGGCATCCGAGCATGCAGGATCTCAAATGCCTTAGCTGTGGCCAACGAAGTCCTGCGGCTTTCGCCCTTCGTCCCGACGATGCCCCAGGACAGACTCCCCAAAGAAATTGGTCCCCGCCGGCTCGTTCGAAATCGTAGTCAAGAATCGGCTGATGCGGGTTGAGACCAGTAGCGTGGAGGCTGAACGGGGCATCGAGCCAAAGAGTTCATCTCCGATTCATGGATGATCGCACCGAAAACAGCCAATGCAACGAGTATTGCTTCATGGCGCAGATCGTGCACTCGTCGGGTATTGCAGCAGCAGAAAGCCTCGTTACTGCGGCGGGGGCGGTGGAACTCCCGACGGGGTCGGTGGAGAGCCGAAGCCGTGCCTTAAGGTCGTTCACGCCTGTGACCGTCCATGTCACCCTCTGGAAGTTTCGCGGTGTAAACTACCGGCGATCGACAGCCTTTAGATGTAACGTGAAGCGAGCGTTTTACGAATCATCACCCCAAACCAGGCTAGACAGCAATGTTGATGCGTCCAGGCAACCACATGTAATCCAAGAAGTACTCTGGCACGCTCACGCAGATCCCGCCTCCCCGCGGAGTGAACCGGGGATAAGAAAGCGCAAGCCTTCGAGATGTGGATGAGCACGTGGGGGTGGGCTACATAGCGTGACTTTCATGTCTCAAACCAGATTGCATCAACACGAAGATTCCAAACCTTTTGCACTACTCTATCCGAGCACTGCTGTCTTGGCGCTGTAGAATACGAAACTTCCTATACTGCAAAGAAGCCGTGTGAATCCTCATTGACGAAAATCAGCGGATGGTGCCGTTGCTAGTGAATGCGCGCAAATTGACTTAACGGAGTTATAAGACGCCAGCAGAAGCGTTGATCATTGGACTGGACTACTTTCACCACCGCAAGAGGAGACGGCCATTGTACCTAGGTAGCCAGCCCGGCCAAAGGAGTGCACACGAAACGAGAGCGGGTGCCTGTCGAATTCCACAGGCTCGCTATAGCACGGGGTGGTGTTGCATTTGTCCAATGGATCAACACCTACGCCAAGGAAAACGTGGGTCACGGAGCCGCAATCTAGGGGCGTAGAGCCGATGAAAACAAGCCAGTTCAGCCCTAATATCTGTCCACCGTCGAAGCTTAATCAACTAGTTCCACGGTAGACTCGTTCTCATGGTAAACGAGGCTAAGCATCAGGCCAGCTGAAGTGGATGGCCATGTCCATGTGTCCGCCCGAAGCCCTATTTAAGAGCGTACCGTCTATACGTCTGAACATGCAACGAGCTCCAATCTCCAATTCCTTCTTTTGAGCATTACCTCCAGTACGAAACAGATCCAAGATGCAGCTCATTACAGGCTCGCTGCTTGCAGCAATGTTGGCTTTGACTGCCCAAGCCAAGCCATGTTCTTTCAACGAAGCATCAGGCTGTGAGTCCCTCTCAGTTCAAAGAAGACAATCCTGTTCGATCTAATTGGTCCATGGCAGTCACGCTTTCTGCCGTCGTCAACAAAGCCTTGGTCCCTCTCTACCTTTTGAGCGACCACTCCAATAACAGTCCCAACGACATCTACTTCGGCATCAGCACCACCTCCCCAGGCAAGACAACCAAGAGCGTGTTCTCCATCGTCAACCAAAACCTCTTCGCCAACGAGACCCAATACCCTAAGCAACAACCGATGCAAACGGCCATTGCGCGCAACAGCTCGCAGCTCACGCTGGAGCCGGTGTTCCAGTACCCTGTGGAAAATGAAGGACTATCGCTGGTTGCCGGCGCGGGCGGGCATGCCTGTGCCCTGGCGCTCGACAAGACGACGAGCCATTTCTACTTGTGTCCTAACAATGAGGCCGAGGGATCGGCCAATCCGAACGGTGGAGGATACCCGCAGTACCCTTTCATCGCCTTCTTTTCGTCCAATCCGGCCGCCGTGTGCAACAGCACCATGGTCGTGGCTACTGCGGCTTGAAGTTACCCGCCGAGCCGAGTCTGCGCTGTCAAGCGTGGGAGGTTGACCACAGCAGGGAACAAGTGTGGTTCTTAGTACCAATGGAAAGGTTGCAAGCAAGATCGAATGAGGAAACGAATCGATAGTATACATGCGGAGTCGTACACAGAATTTAGTCGTACATACAATGAAATGTCGGTCGAAAACAATGCAAACCATGTTTGACCTTCTCTAGGCTGCATAGCTACGATGCAGCGCCGCGAATGATGCCATGAAGCTACTTGCACGCTCGTCGAGGCTCTCCATCCCCGTATTCCCAGAGAGTTCCATCTAGTGCTTTCCTTTCCATCCAATGCTGACACGTTGTCACGTCATCGAAGCGCTTCCTTTGTCGAAATCCCCACGTCCAACGCGTGCTTCGCTCCTTAGGAACGTCGAGTCGATGCAGTCTTCCAAAGTCGTGCACGTGATGACTCGGCTCGCAACGTGCTTTTCCTTGCGAATCGATCATAGATGGGGCTTTCTGGCCGAACACACCATTCCGATGCCCCTCCGGAGTGTTGATAATGATCACTTTCGCAGACGCGTTGAGACATGACATTGTCAAAGTCAATTCTTCGTCCACGAGCCCATGCGGTCGGGTAAGAACCAGCGTCTCCAAACCTGGGAGAGCTCTCAGACCTTCGCGTACGGACTGCGAGCGGATGTCCACATTGTAGAGGCCGAGATGCTTCAGACGCGGCCACGACGCCCATACCTGTGGCTCCGCCGGGTGATTTGAAAGCGAGCTTGAATCGAGGTAAAGCTCGTCTTGCACACTGACGAATTGGTCCAGGTTCCTCAACTGCGCAAACGCATCACGCAGCGCAGGCTGGATCTTCGGAGCGCTGGGATCTTCGGGAGACATGTTGCGAAGAGGCATGTTGATGACTAAGCGCTGTAGGCTATTGGAGAGGAAGGCGAAGAGAGTTTTGATGTTGGCGACGACGCCTGCATCGTCGATTGTGTCTCCCAAGAAGGGAGAGAGGTACATCGATGTACTCGACTTCATCTTCAGACTCAGCGGAATGGCGAAGGGTTCCCGATGAGTGGTATCGCCTTTCAAGGCTCGAAGCAGGCCGTCGAGGCGCCATGGAGAGTTGATGTAGAGACATCGTGACTGGATTTGTCGCTGTGCGACCCAGGAAATCGTTTTGGATACTGTGAGGCATGCGTGGAGCGTCCGAGTTACAACATGGGAGGCTGGAAAAGCAATGCAGGCGTCGGACGGAGCGATGTTTTCGATGATGAGGCCCAGTATCTCGGGGGGTAAGCTGCGGTTGCTCATTGTACTGTCGTTTCCAACGATTGCAGTATCGAAAAGATTGGGCCAGGCAATTCCGGGAAACGCCGTTGGTATCAATCGCTAGTCGTGAGGTATACAGAATGAAATTAGACCAGAGATGCGAAGCCGGTGGTAATCCGTATGTGACTTGTTTGTCGAATCGTTGATAAACCACGGCCAATCGCACTTCCACGAGCGCCCAGACATCATTCGGCTGAGCAACGAACCCGAGGCTTTGGGAACCACTTTGACTGCATCGTGCAAGTGGGTCGGGCCAGGGTGTTGTGGAGCCGCCTTTTGCGTTGAGTAGGAAGCTTTGCGCTGTTGGCCTACATCATCGAAAACATACACTCCCCAATAACATCATCGCGCATGCCATGTGCAATTTCTGTTGATCGACGATATGAGACGCGTGACGTCGATTGACCCACTGGGCGTGATTGACTGTCGTCTATGAGATGCCCTACGGTGTCTGGCCAAACGATCGGGCTCACAAGCAGACTAATTTGTTTGGAGTTCTGCTAGGTATGGCCGCACGCAGATTCACGAATCATTGCAACGCTGCCGCGTATTTCGCGAACGTAGTCTCGAGGTTACTACCACATCTATCGGTTGCACTGCACCGCCCTCCGAATACCTCGAAACATTCAACCTCAAGAGATTGCACCCTTGTCCGCGAAGCGCAATTTAACCTGCACTCCATTGCCCGGCCTATTCTCGATTGTGTGATGCATCGTCATAGGAGCATCCGGCGGCTCCAAATTCTCAATGTCATCAAAGATCTGCAAGAGCCGGACGACAACGTACAAGACTTGTGTACGGGCAAATTGCTCTTCACCAGTGTTAGTGTATGGGTGGATCAAGCGGGTCGAAAAAGTGCAACTCACGTCCTATGCATTGGCGTGCCCCGCCGCCAAAGGGCACAAAGTCCCAGCCTGATTTGCGTGATTCCCATCTCTCTGGCTTGTACTCTTCGACGTCTGCGCCCCAGAGGTCCTCGCGGTGCTGCAGAGAATAAGTTGGAATGAGGACTTGTGCGCCCTTGGGGACGAAGACGGAGAACCGGCCATCTGGGCCGCCACCGCGTGGCAGCGTTGTGTCTCTCACGGCAGCTCGCTCGTTCATCGGCACGATGCCGACAAAGCGAATGGTCTCGTTGACGACGAGAGGTAGGTAGGAGAGGCTCCACAAATCGGAGGAGGTGAGTTCGCCGGCCTCCTTTCCTGCGAACCTCTCCGATACTTCCTCTCGAGCTTTGGTGAAGACGTCTTCGCGTCGGGCGAAGAAGTAGAACATCCATCCTATCAGCGCTGCGGTGGTGTCACGAGAGGCGTGTAAGACGTTGAGGGTCTCGTTTCGCAGCGTCAATGGGTCGCGAGTGGCTTTCATCAGCTCGCGGAGCAGCACCACCTTGTCCCGCATGATGTCGGATGTCTCCATCTTGCTGTCTTGTTCCGTCTGGCTCAGCACCATGTGCACAAAGTAGTCGACGAAGTCATGCACCGCCTGACGATGGGTTGAATATGTACCATCTCTTACAAGCCAGCTGTACTTTGCCAGAGCGCCCTGTCGATCGAGTACGTGTTTCGCCTCGTCCAAGTGATGGCCAAAATTTGATAAATCTGGCGCCTTCCGGCCTTCAAGGGTTGGGAGTCTGGCTCGTTGCTCAGGATCTTGCGTGGATGCTGAATGACCGTACTACACAGAAACAGTCAGCTTGGTAGTGACTCTGCAAGCGAGATCAACGCACCAGGAACTCTGTACTCGTATCCAGTGTCAGATTCTGGAACAAAGGCTGTAAATCAACCTTCGCTGTCCACTCTCCTGCATCAACTCTCAAGCGCTTGACCAAAGACTGCACATGCGTCTCAAACATGGCCAAGTTCGCAATGTTGTCACGGGCGAACTGCGGTCGAATGAGTTCTCGCGAATGCTTCCAGTCTACACCTCGATTCGTCATGACGCCGAGACCGAGGAGTGATTTGAACGTCCTCTCCCGATGCGGACCAATGTCGAAATCGGCACTCTGCGTGTTGAACATCGCTTTGATGTTCTCCGCATCTCGGGTGATGAGTAGTTCGTAGTCCAGAACCTGGGCCCGCATTGTATGGACGCCCTTTCCAATAGAATTGAACGTTTGATGCATCCATATGGGACCCCAGCCGTCTTTGGTGGCTTTGAGGCTTGCTCTCAGTGATTTGATTCCCCACAGACCGCGGTCGGGTGGGCTGGGTGGAGGAAGACATCCTCGCACTGCCGCCTCACGGGCATTGTGCCGCTTTAGCAGAGCGAGTCTTGTGGCCAGGTAGAGCACGCCGGCCAGCAAGAGGTACAGGATGGAGATGCCACTGAACAACATAATGATGTGCCGGACGTCGAAATTCTCACAGCGAGATGTGTGTTTAGGACTACGACAGCCATTGGACTTTTTCTGAAAAGATGTTGAGCTGCGTCATACCCAGGGCTGACCATTGTTTTGAGGATGACAATACGTGCACGTCACGCTGCTCCGTCGGGTCGGAAACTGCTGGAAAGGGGCATATGCACGGCATGTCCGATGATTGACTTCGACTAGCCCCATCAGGTCTGAGGTTTCCCAATCTGCATCTTGATCATTGACGACTGAGGGATTGAGTAGTCGGATGCGAATGAGATCTGCCCGATTGATCTTAATTGGGATACTGCGATGTGGCTCCTGTGGGTCCTGCTCTGGATCTCGCTATCCACATCGCCGGGAAACGTCAAACGACGAAGCTAGATTTCTGATTGCAAGAGGTCGACTTAAGCATACACGCTAGGCAACCTTAATTCCATGTAGCCGATGGTCTCTCTGTTTGATTACGACGGACCCGGACGGCAACACCGAGATCCTATGCTCGTAAATCTACTTCACGTGTTCTATGAAATCATCGTTTACTGGCTATTTCCTTCCCTCGTCCCTGTCTTCCGCTCTTCGTCACTCGCGCCTGCTGACTTGGTGCCATCCTTCACGCTACGCATTTCCAGCCCCAGACTGGTGAGAAAGGCAAGGCCGCTCGCTACCGTCGCGGTGATGAAGACGTCCCGCAATGCAGAGCTGTACGCCACTCTCACATCTGCAAGAGCTGCCGGCGAGAGCATGTGTTCGAATGCAGTGGCGCCGGCGGCGATGAGTTTCGCCATGTTCACGCCAGGGAGGCTGTCGCCGCGCAGCTCTTCGATCATGATGATATTGCCCACATAGACGGCTAATGCGCCTCCGATCGTCTGCGAGAAGGTAATGGTGGCGGTCCCAATCGCGACTTTCTCGAAAGGAAGCACCGCTTGTGCTGCCGTGAAATCCTGTTGGATGGCCAGACCAATGCCCGCTCCGGCGACAATCATGTATCCGATCCAGTCTCCTGTGCTCTCGTGGGTGTGCAGCGTGATCAGCAATCCAGCACCGACCGTGGCAATGGCGCAGCCAATCCAAGCCGGTGGAGCGAAGTAGCCGGTCTTCGTGGTCACGATGCCCGCGATAATGGTCGCCAGCGCAGTCGGCACGATGTACGCGAGCAAGTCCACGCCGCTCAAAATGGCGCTCCGTGCCATCACCGACTGCAACCAGATGGAAAGGTAGTAGACGTGCAGCAATAGCGTGGAGTAGAGGAAAAATGCGTTGGCGCACGCAAACTTCATCGTCCTTCCGCGCAATATCGACAGAGGGATCAGGGCCTCCTCTCCGCGCCGCCACAGCCATCCTACGAAGACCGCAATGGTAGCGAAGCTGCCGACGAGGAGGCCAATGATGGTCCCGTCGCCCCAAGGCGTACCTTCGTTCACGAACTGGAATGCAAGGAAGAGCATAGTGAGGCCTCCCAGAAGAAGCACGCCACCGCCGATGTCCAGCTGTGCCAATTTCTGTCTCAGGGAAAGCCGCGACGTGTCGTGCCGCTTTCTCGGGTTGAACAAGACCGCCATGGTGCAGATAGTGACGGCGCCGATGGGCAGATTCAGCCAGAAGCACCATCGCCATGTGACCTCGGACGTGAAGATACCCCCAAGAAGTGGGCCAGCAATGGAGCCAAACGAATAGCTGGAACCGCTGTCAGTGCCGCAGATCCTCATGGCTATTGGCTTTGGTTCACTCACAACATCCCGATGCCTGCAGTATAAACGGGTCGCTTGGGAAGCGGAACGGCATGTGCAATCGTCACGAAGGAACCGCTAAGAATGCCAGCGCTGCCGACGCCGGTAATCGCCCTGCCGACGATGAAGATGTTCGAGTTTGCAGCGGAGGCACAGACGGCGCTGCCAACCATGAAAATCGCCATCGCCACCAAAAATGTCCATTTGAGATTGAACATGTGGAATATCCGCCCGAATGTGGGCTGCAGCGCTGACGAGGTGAGCAGGTAGGCGCTTGCGTACCAGCCCGAACTGGGAAACGAATGGAACTCGTCGCTAATGTACGGCAACGCCTGATCATCTGTTAGATGGAGGTCTTGCGTTTGAAATGTTATCCACATACCGTTGTCACGATAGTCCGGTCGGCAGACATGACGAAAACGGCCAGACATAATCCGACGAGCAGGAATGCCAACGCCCATGACTTTGGGTAGTCTTCTTCGACCTGACGCTTCTCCTTGCTAATGGAATCGTTTGATGATGCCGCCGAGAATGGTGGGCTCATAATGCTCACTCGCCCGACTGAGGGCTCGTCTTCATCGTAGCGTGGCTCCACATCCTGGGCATTGCTGATTTCTCTCGCATGCCTTTCGAAGTGGAACGACGATTCTGATGCTGGGAACTGAAAAATCATTGTTGATCGAACGAGTTGCTTCCCAAGGTGTCGTTGCAAGCCTAGAACTGCCTCCGGAGAAACAATGTCGTGTACATGTCTGATCGAAGAAAACAGAGGGGCCCGAGATTCATAGTGATCGGCTAAGAATATTTGTCGTAGTGACGAAATATCTCGCATGGTCTGGTGGGTCTGATCGGCGCCTTGCACACGGATCGTCTCAACATGTTGTTCAAGTGGGTACAAGGCTTAGGGCTCCGATGCAGCTGAGTAAATACCTCCTGTCGCTCCTTCGATGCGCATATCGTCATGTCCATGCCGCAAATGGCCAATCCACACACGCTGGCTCCATTATGCATTACCTGCGTTGAGCGTACCAGCTCCACTTTGGTCGCCGAGATCATCCCGTCACGGGGCATCCATCGGGCTTCCTTGTGAGTCGGCATTTGCTCTCCAACCGGCCAGTCTGTCAACGCTTCAGACGTCACTCGGAGCTGCCGCGACCGAGAGCGAGTCGAAAAGTACAAAAAGTGTTCGCCATGTAAACAGTCCAGTAAATACTCAGACCATCTCCTGCAACAGCAACCAACATTGGCCCATGATGGACAACATTACTGCCACGCATTCTCTGTTCGTTTCTGATTCCTTCCAACCCCTCACAAACATCACCCGAGATGTCGTCCCTCACGCTCCCCTCTGGGCAAGCTTCGACAAAGTGTCTTCGAGCCTCCTCCGCCTCAATCCGTCGGAATTCGAATTCGTGCGTGGGCGAACGTCGTTGTCCACATTCCAAGAGACTGCTGCATTGCTCGTGGCCTACTATGCAATCGTTTTCGGTGGTCGAGAAGTGATGCGGAATCGCAAACCCTTTGAACTCAATAATGCTTTCAAGGTGCACAACTTCTCGCTGTCGATCGCCAGTGGAATCATGCTGGCGTTGTTTATGGAACAGCTTGTCCCAGCACTGCTACGATTCGGCGTCTTCGACACTGTGTGCGGATCACCTGGGTGGACGCAGCCGCTTGAGACACTGTACTATGTGAGTCTCCCTCCATAGCACTAGAAGAATGGCCTTCTAATGAGAATCACAGATGAACTACGTGACGAAATACATCGAGCTCCTCGACACGGTCTTCCTCGTGCTGCGAAAGAAGCCGCTCACGTTCCTGCACACCTACCACCACGGCGCAACGGCACTACTCTGCTACACACAACTCATCGGCAAAACACCGGTGTCCTGGGTCCCCATCACAGCCAACCTGCTCGTGCACGTCGTCATGTACTGGTACTACTTCCAAGCCGCGCGGGGCATCAAAGTCTGGTGGAAGCGGTACATCACGCAGCTGCAGATTGCGCAGTTCGTGCTGGACCTCGGATTCATCTACTTTGCCAGCTGGTCGTACTTTACCTCGACGTACTACCCCTCGCTGCCGCATATTGGGACGTGCAAGGGAGAGGAGTTTGCCGCGGTGTCCGGGTGCGTGATCCTCACTTCGTACCTGGTGCTTTTCGTGCTCTTCTACCTGCGCACGTACAAGACTGTCAAGACGGAGAAGCGGGTTACGAAAGAGTGTGTGCGGGTGGAGAACAAGGTGGACGTCAAGGTCGTCGAGCAGGTGACCGAGACCAAGAAGCCCGTTTCGCTGGAGGAGAACGTCGATGCCTCCTTGGCGCAATAGACGGCACGATGCTTTCGCATGCCTCAGATGGCTGTGTGCCATTCACAAAGATAAATCACACATTTACATAGACACCATACACTTAGACACAGACATAGACGTGGATACACGCAGTGCGCACAGCAGATTGCCAAAGAGCTCAGAGCACTCACCGGAACCCATTTCCCCGAATCTCACGGGCGACTCGTTTCGTTGTGAAATTTTCTACCTCAGCTTTCGAAGCCATTGGCAACGGCGACACAGGGCGCCGATCGAATGATATCATGTTCCGTGCGATTCCTCTTTGTTGAGCCGTCAAAGTTGCTGCTACGGCGCGGTCGGTATTACCGTTTGGCGCTGGTGTTCCACACCATCTAGTGGAGAACGAGCGTGGTGATCTTTCATGTGGATGCAAGACTGATTACTGACGCGATAAGCAATGAAGTCATCCAAAGCACCGGCGTCGAACGATGGCCCACAACTCGCATGCAAAGCATGTGAAGCTACACACCGACAAGGCTGCCGACGAGCTAGTCCCGTTTCGGCAAGAGCACATCGGCTACCCAGTCCGCGCTTGCATGAAGAAAGCCGATCAAGATCTCGGTATCCACTTTGGACCTTTAACGTGACGATAGGGATCTTGGCTGCGGTTTCATCATGGGAAATCAATTTGCACAAACAGTTTTCGATCTACTTGCTCCTGCTGAAGAGCCGCCATATCCTGCCGCCCAACCACTCGCCGAACAGATAGACGATTTTGGGCGCGAGAAACGGGCTGGAGTCCATGCCGCGCTTCCGAGCCAGCACGCTGGCGGTCGGTGTGAAGCGGTCGTGCAGCTTCTCCAATCCGTCTTGAGAGTCGACGCACTCGAGACCTCTGCGGCGTTCGAGCTCGATGCTCGCGGCTGTTTCGTCGTGCTGGCTCTCTGTGCCGTCGTCGGCGCCTACGTGTCCCGGCAGCAGGCCTGACAGCTTCATGATAGTCTCCGGCTTGACGGTTTTGCGACCCTTTTTGAAGACGCATTTGCTGAGTCCGGTGGCGAACACCTTCTTCTCTTGATCCGGGCTGTCCTTTCCATTCGCCTCGACGAACCACGTCACGATCCAGAACCATTTTCCGTTCCAGCATAAGACCCGCGACCACATCAGATACCGCTGATAGGGCTTGATCTCATGCTTGAAAGCGCAAGAAGCACCTCCAAGCAGGGCCCCAAAAGGCTTATTGCCACCTCCAATAACATGATCGTAGGCCGCGAATCGGGCGGCTTCAATGCCTCGGCTGAACAGCGTGCAGGTAAGATGAGCGCGAGCAATGTCGAGGTCGGAGAAGTAAGTCGAGTTGGACTTGTGCAGATTGAAATCGATCTCCATCACCGGGCTGTGGGACTCGGTGACCACGGCGTCGAAGATTGTAGGCGCATCTTGTGGGGTGTAGGCGCGCTGGCTGGGCAGGACGCTGGACAAGGCATTGACGATTCGAAAGTGCCAGACGAGCGGGATGTTCTTGAGATTGAAGGCGAGGAGTAGGAGGAGAACAATGGTCCATATCGGAGGTAGGGCTGGCAGACTGATCGGAATCCGGTGGTTTAGCAATGCTGGTAGGGTTTCGGTTGTTGTTGTGCCGTTTGCGTAAGGCAGGAAAGAGGCAAAGCCATCCATTGAACGAAGTGTCGCCATCGCTGCTATTGCTCCTCCATACCATCGAGGTACATGTCGACAAGTCGTGTAATAAGGCAATGCTGTAGAGACTGAGATCGAGCATTCGGTTACATGGTCAGTCGATTACGTCTAGCTCGTGGCAAGGCTGTGGGTCCGCTGGCAAAATTATGAGTGGAGCCAGCACAAGCCTTGCTTGACGTAATTCTGGCCACACGAGGTGCCCATCGATTTGATATTACGATTTTGCTGCTCGCACGTGTTGAAATCGATGAAAGAATGGATGATCAACGCGTAGTATGCCCTCCCGGTGGGTCCGCTAGGCAATCTCGCGGACCCGCATCACCGCCGATTTTGCGGCATCGGGCCAGCCGCCGATGCCATTCCATTGCCCTCTCAACGTGCCGACGATATGGCCGGAAATGGCAAGTGCAGGCACGGAATAGGAGCTTGCTGGAGCGCATATCGGTGGACCGCAGCCTGCCTCCATGTGCAAGATTGACGAGGTGATGTCAAATTGATTGGATTACTGACCACCGCGGTATCGCCGAGCAACTCAACGTATGTTCGCTTTGGCACTTTCAGCGTTCAATGGCACGGTCTCTGTCCATTGGACGCTGGTTGAGTCTGGTAGTTCCTCGATGATGATGGTCCCACCTTTATGGTGAAGGATCTGTTCAGGCCACGATTGTCGTCTCGGATGTACTGTTGAAGAAGTCACACGGTGGACCACTGACGTCGGCGACTCTACTGGCGTGTTCAACTCGTTTCTGCAGTGACGTTTGCTTACATGTTGACGACATATACCGCGTCCACGCGTAGCTGCCTTTTCTTTGCCAATTCTGCATGCTGAGAGGACCTCATCGTGTAGCATCAAGTCGTTTGAAAGGTGCAGACTTCTTTCCATCATGGCTTTTCGACTCAGTCTGCTTCACTCGACCCTCGCAGCGTTAGCGACTGCGTACCTTGCATCGAGAACGGTCGGGGGTCCTGTCGGTCGTTACCTCGCCTACCTCTTACCCACGTCGCTGGCAGTCTACCTTCTGTTCTGGTCGTGGCTGTGGCCATTCTACATCTCGCCGTTGCGGAAGGTGCCAACAGTCCCCGGCTTTCCGCTCTGGGGCCAGTTCCGAGAGATCATCACCCAGGAAGTCGGCGTGCCTCAGAGAGAGTGGCACAAGCGACATGGGCCTATCATCCGGTACTTCTTCCCGCTCGGGAACGAACGTCTGTCCATCGCGGAGGACGATGCGCTCAAACACATGACGTTGCGCAACACCTACAATTACCCGAAGCCGCTCAGGGCGAAGCTCTGGATGTTGCGTATCCTGGGTGAGGGCGTGCTTCTTGCCGAAGGCGACGAGCACGTCCGCCAGCGCAAAGCGCTTGCTCCGGCATTCTCCCAGCGGTCGATCAAGGACTTGACTCCGTGGTTCTGGCGCAAAGGCATGCACTTGGCCAACAAGTGGCAAGAGGAGTTTTCGTCAGGCGTCAAGACCAGCTCTTTCGAGGTGTTGGAATGGCTCAATCGGACCACGCTCGATATCATTGGCCAGGCAGCTTTCGGAACAGATTTCAACTCCTTGGATTATCCCGAGACGCCGCTTCGTCAAGCGTACAGGATGGTGTTCGCTTTCGACCTCAGCTCCCGCATCTTGCACGGACTGCAGTCCTTCATTCCCGCAACCAAGCACATCCCTTCGAGAATGAATTCGGACATGCAGGCATCGCGGGGGATAATCGTGGACGAGGCCAATGCAATCATCGAGTCAAAGTACGACCAGGCGGACAAGCAGTCGAAGGACATTCTGTCTCTGATTATCCGCGACAACGAAAATGCGCAATCGCAAGCCGACGAGCTCAGCTTCGAGACGCTTCGGGACCAGATCATGACGTTCCTGGGAGCGGGCCACGACACCACGGCTACAGGTGTGGCATGGACGCTGCACCTTGTAGCCAAGCATGCGGATGTGCAGACAAAGCTCCGGGAGGAGATCCGAGAGCACATGCCGCAGCTTTTCGACAGCGAGGCACGCCGCACCGTGGTCGATCGAAGCAACGATTTCGACGTTGATCGCCTTCCTTATCTTGACAACGTGTGCCGAGAGAGCCTGAGGTATATTCCGCCTATTCCGATGACCGTCCGCGAGGCCAAGGAGGATGACTACCTGGGCGGATACTTCGTCCCGAAGGGCACGACGGTATACGTCCTGGCCAACGCCATCAACCGCCTCCCACAGTACTGGGGCGAGACGGCGGACGAGTTTCTCCCACAGAGGTGGGATAATCTGCCCAAGACGTGGACCAGCAACGCCTACATGACGTTTCTGCAAGGCGCGCGGGGCTGCATTGGACGCAAGTTTGCGGAGACGGAGATGAAGGTCATCCTGTGTTGTCTGCTGAGTGCGTTTGAATTTGCTCCTCGAACAGACCTCGAGTCGCCGGAGGACTTGAAGATGTGGAGGTTGGTGCTGCGGCCTCGCGATGGGGTGACGCTGAACGCGAGCTTGTTGGCGGGAAGGGCCGGCTGGTAGATAGAACGCATCGTGTCGCTCGAGGTTAGTGGTATCGTATACATGGCGGGAAAAAGCTGCCGCGTTCATCGATAGTTGCTCTGGACCTCACTGCGAGAGCTCCTTCCTCATCAGTCTCCTTTGCATCGCCGAGAATGACCAATACAGGAATTAAGTGAACGGAGCGGGCCATGGCTGATTGTGAAGCATCTGGATCGCATTCTTAGCCTGCTGAGTGCCCCTCTCTGCATTTAAGCGGCGAGAGACGTCGCGTGTCTGAGCGACTGATTAGAAAAGCCGACGGGTGTGTCTAGTGTAAGGGACATCTCGGGTGCAGTTGGAGAAGGCTGCGGTTAGAATAGAACGAAGATTTATTACCCATGCGGGAATCATGAGCAGTACTTTCGGTTAGTTCCTGCTTCCCATAAAACGCGATGGGGGGAAAATGCTTGGGAACAAGGGCGCGCGCGTGGCAAGGACCAACATCACGAGACGACGGCAGCGGTGGCAAATGCCGAAGGATTATTGGACGAGGACCCCGGAAATGGGAAAAGCCACTCAAGGCTTGAGTGGAAGAAGCTCACGAGGACACCGCGGCCCCCACCTCGCCTCTCGCCTTCGAGGTGGCATTAGTCTTGTACCCTGCGCAACAATCGTGCGCGCAGCGGGGCTGTCCTATATCAGTGTGCATGGCCGGTCTAGACACATCTGTGCATCGCTTCGAAGGACGATCACAACGTGTCGGAGGAGGGGCCAAATGTTATTTTAATGCGCTACCACGGTCTGCAGGGCATTCTGGAAGGGGCCAGGTGGAGCCGGCGGGCTCGAGGAGCAGCCCGCATCGGACGGCGTGGGAGGGGATTAGGCTAAAAGAGGCACGTGGACCCCATGGGGCAATACCCGGGTTAATGAAAGCAACCCAACCTGCAGGGTCCAGAGCGGCCGCGATTGGATGCAGAGGCGGCGGGAGAGGGCCGGGCCATGTTCTCGCGGTGCAGTGGCTGGCCGGGAGGAGCGGCAGCCACCACCGAGTCGGCTAAACTACGACCCTCCACTACCACACTTCCAGCCGCCGCGCTCTTTTAGCCTGGCAGGCATCCGTTTTACCCGGCGAGCTTACTCCGCATCCCGAAACCACCCCCGCAATGGCGCCTCCGCAGAACGTGTCGCCCACATCCCGCCGTCTCCACTCTCCTCTTCGCGCGTTTCTTTCCCTGTCTATATCTTGGCCCACCCTCCCCCATCCCCGATCAGCGTCCTTTCTCCCCTTCACCAACCACGCATCTTACTGCCCATCTTCCCTATTTACCCCTTTGCTTATAGCAAACCACCGCAGCCATGGAGCGGGAACTCGACTCCAAGCATCAGCATGATGAGGAGACCCAGAAGAACAACTCCATCTACGCCGAAAAGGCCGAGATTCAGGATTACAAGGCCGACGCCATCGAGGCCGAGAATATCGAGCACAACCAGACCGTGCTGCAGGCCGTGCGTGCCTACCCATGGGCTACCTTCTGGGCTGTCGTCTTCTCCTGCACCATCGTACGTTCCTCGTTCCTCTTCGCGCCACACGCGGCGCAAAGCTAACCCCCTCCAGATCATGGAGTCCTACGATGTCTTCCTCATCGGTAACTTCCTCGGCCAACCGGCGTTTGTGCACAAATACGGTGTCCCCTTCACTGGCAAGGGCAATGTCGACGGCAAGGTCGTCGTGGCCAAGTGGCAGTCTTCGCTGCAGGTGTCTGGCCAGCTCGGTGCTCTTATCGGCGTCATGATCGCTGGCCCCATCACCAACGCAATCGGTTACCGCTGGACTTTCATTGGGGGTCTGATGGCCTTGAACGGCTTCATCTTCATCTTCTACTTCTCCAATTCGCTTCCCTTCGTCTTCGCCGCTCAGATCATCGAGGGTCTCCCCTGGGGTCTCTTCATCGCCAACGCCCCGGCCTACTGCAGTGAAATCGTGCCCATCAAGCTCCGAGCCCCGGCGACGCAGATGTTGCAAATGTTCTGGGCCATTGGCAGCATCATCGTCGGTGGCGTCACCTACGTGTACCGCAACGGGCAAGACGAGCGCAACTACAAGTACGTCCTCATCCTTTCAATCCCACCAATTCCTTGACTAACGCAGCTCGGTAGGATCCCGATTGCCCTTCAATGGATGTTCCCCACTCCCCTCGCCATCCTCATTTTCTTGGCACCCGAATCCCCCTGGTGGTTGGTTCGAAAGGGCAAATTGGACCAAGCAGCAAAGTCAATCGGACGTCTCGGACGCAAGTCGCAGGTGAACATCCCCGAGACCGTGGCCATGATGCGTCGTGTCGTCGAGCTCGAGAAGTCGGACAAGGCACCCAGCCATCTTGAGTTGTTCAAGGGCACGAACCTCTACCGTACCCTGATTGTTTCGGGTGTCTACGCGGCACAAAATCTGACGGGCAACCTCATCGCCAATCAAGCCGTTTACTTCTTCGAACGTAAGTGATGCACCATTGTCAGTCGTGCAGTTAACGACGTATGCTGATCTTGGTGCAGAGGCTGGCATCAGCTCCAACGAAGCTTTCGCCCTGGGTCTCATCACCTCCGCCCTCCAGTGGGTCATGGTCATGTGCTCGTGGGTCCTCACCAGCTACTTCGGTCGCCGTCCTATCTACCTCTGGGGCTCGGCCGTCAACTGCTTCCTTCTGATCATGCTCGGTGTTGCGGCTTCGGTTGGCGGCGGCAAGGCAGCTTCTCTGGCGCAGGCTTCCCTGGGTCTCATCGTCTCCGTCCTTTTCACCCTTGGCGCTGCCCCGGTCTCCTACGCCCTGATCGGAGAAACCTCCTCCATCCGCCTCAGGCCTTTGACCACCGGTTTCGGCCGTGCCATCTACTACATCGTCGAATTCCCTTGCATCTTCCGTACGTCTTTCCGCTCCGCCCTTCTCCTGCTTTCGTCCAATACTAACGTTAGTCGCAGTTGCGTCCTACATGCTCAACCCCCAGCAGGGCGATCTCGGCGGCAAGTGCGGTTACGTCTGGGGTGCCACCGCCCTCATCTGTACCGTCGTCGCCTTCCTCTACCTGCCCGAGTTCAAGGGCCGCTCGTACCGTGAGATGGACATCATGTTCAACCGCCGCGTGCCCGCGCGCAAGTGGAAGAAGTACGTCGTCGACATCAACGACGACGAGTAAGCGTCGCGCGCCGATTTCGACCTGCGTGGCGCTCTCTACGGCACGATTTAATCGATCGGACCGTGTACGCCAACGCGAAAGGAATTTCAGGGGGATTTGTATATTTGGATGAGAGCACACGGAGGAGTGGAACGCTTTGTTGTTGGACACGGGTTGCAGAATGATTTTGTTGTTTCCGATGCCAGTAAGATGGTCGAGCAACTCCGAGCAATTGCGATTGTAGGACGTCAAACCATAGCAATACATGCCACTTCCTCTGAACAACCGCTCTCACTTCGCCGGTAACCTGAGTGTCTTGACATTTCGCTCAGAGTGGAAGCAACTAAGGGGACGTGAATGGACGATGCTGGACTCTACTTGATGTGCCCGCCGGGACCACGACTGACTCTGCGTCTCCAGCCAATGGCTTCTTCTCAATCGCCATCAGCATCGAAAGTTCAATAGCACCACCACCCTGCGTACACAGTATACCCTCTTTGCTGTGAACAGTTCAACTCGTAGTCTGCACCTTCCGCATGGCCTGGAGCCTGACGGCTTAGTCATCTCGAATTCAAACTCCATTGGCTCAAACTCGCATTCCCAGCGTCCGACGTCCCAAAGCCAGCTGGCAAACGAATCATTTGCCAGGTCAGGAGCAGCAACAGCAGAGGTGCTCACGCCATGGCACAGGACTCCCACCTTCGTCAAATCTGACCCACCACCTGCCGTGTCGCGCCTCTATACTTCCCATCCCACACTCCACGCCGCGCACCCCTCAGCATGTCTTCCCCTAGCCTCATCACGCAGCTCTCGCACTACGTCCTCGACGGCATCTGGCAACTGCAGTCCTGCTTCAACTGCTTCCCCTCCAACCCCTCACTGAAAATCAACGGCCGCTCCTTCAAGATCCTGCGCCTGCTGGGCGAAGGCGGCTTCAGCTACGTCTACCTCGTGCAATCCCCTGGCGACCCGACCTACTACGCCTTAAAAAAGATCCGATGTCCCTTTGGGCAGGAGAGCGTGTCGCAGGCGCTGAAAGAGGTCGAGGCGTACAGCCTATTTACCCCTCATCCGAATATTATACGTGCGATTGATCATGCGGTGGAGAGCGATAGGGGAGGCGATGCGGGGAGTAAGACGGTGTATATCTTGCTGCCGTATTACAGGAGGGGGAATTTGCAGGATGCTATCAATGCCAATCTTGTCAATCGGGCGCGATTCCCCGAACGAAGGCTGATGGTGCTGTTCCTGGGGGTCTGCAGAGCTTTGAAGGCAATGCATCAGTACACTGTCAAGGGGGCGCCGGGAGGCGAGGCAGCGAGGAAGAAGGCGAAGCAAGTACGGCAAGAAGCGGCCGAGGCGGACCGCGAGGCGGAGGAGGAGGTCGTCCAAGCTAACACACGTCGGAAGAGAAGAGATAGAGAAGATGAGACGGCGGAGCAAGATCCACTCATGGAAGGCGAAGTCATGGCCGCGCAAGAAGGGATTGCCGAAGGGGAGCCCCGATCGTATGCGCATCGCGATATCAAGCCCGGCAACATCATGATCTCGGACACTGGCGTGCAGCCCATCGTCATGGACCTTGGATCGCTGGCGCCAGCTCCCACACCCATCACGAGTCGAGCAATGGCGCTGCAAGTGCAAGACCAAGCAGCCGAGCACAGCACCATGCCATACCGAGCGCCCGAGCTATTCGACGTTAAGACCGGAACCGTCATCGACGCCAAAGTCGACATCTGGTCACTTGGCTGCACGCTCTACGCCTGCCTCGTCGGCAAGTCACCCTTCGAAGCGCGGTCAGAGGAAACAGGAGGCAGTTTGTCGCTCTGCGTTCTCGGTGGAGACTGGAGATTCCCTGACGAAGGACCTGCAGAAGCGAAGCGCGGCAAGCAGAGAGTGGTCGATGCGGAGGAAGCTGCCAACAAGCCCAAGGAGGAGGTCATTAGCGAAAATGTCAAGGAGATCGTACGCATGTGCCTGCAAGTCGAGCCGAGCGAGCGGCCGGATATCGACCAGCTGATTGCTAGAGTGGAGGAAGTGATTGGCCAGTTGCCGGACGATGGTGACGCCGCACTGGACATGGATTGAGCATCAGGTAGCGATTGGAACCTACACTAATGTGGACAAACGAGATCGTATCTGTATGAAACTACCCTCTGTATCTTCTATCGCGACGCCATCTCGGCTTCTTGTCTCACTGAGGTGGCAAGCTAGCAATTCGCACGTGGTCGAAGACTTGTTAAAACTACCACCTGCCTATTCGGGAAAGACATAAGCGCCACATGCACGGTACCGCATACCAAGTACCACGTTAATGCCGTTGCCTGAGGTATAAGTGAAAGCAGCTCGCCCTGCCACATTCTAACAGTAAACGACATACCTCCGTCATCCGAATCGCCAGCAAATCTTTTACAATGGTCCAAAAGGCGGTAAAGTTCACTCCAGAGGTGCTGCTCAGCGCTCCTCGGCGCTCAGCAGGTACACCCAACCCCGCCGGCAATGGCGTCCTCTACACCGTGCAGACGTACGATTTCAAGACGCACAAGAAGGAGAATGCATTCCGGCTCCTGGAAACGAAGACTGGAGACAGCCATGACATCCTCAAGGACAAGGATGTCAGCAGCTTCAACTGGCTGGACGACGAGCAGTTTGTTTTTTTGTGCTCGGAGTCGGGCGGCAAGACGGACGTGTGTGTAGGACGTGTGCCTCGGTCTCGTGAGGCTTCGGAGGCAGCGTCTGAGTCCCACACCTATGTTGCGGGGACGATTGATGCCCCGGCGTCAGATCTCCGCGTGACGAAGCTTCCGCATGGAAAGGATCAGTTCGGCATTGTCTTCGCCGCCCAGGCTTCTCCGGATGGAAGTCTATTCAACCCCGAGACGGCGAAGAAGACGCATTCCACTGGCCGATTGTACAACAGCCTCTTCGTCCGCCACTGGGACCGCTATGAGGGCAAGGAGAAGAATGCGCTCTTCTTCTCGCGGCTCTCCAAGGGCCATCACGACGAGAAGTTCGGCCTGGGGAAAATCATCAATGCCATCAAAGGCACGGGTCTCGAGTCCCCGATTGCAACGTTTGGCGGAACGGACAACTTCGACATCTGCCATCATTGCATCATCTTTGTGGCGAAAGACCCGGAGCTCGACCCGGCACTGAATACGAAGGTCAATGTGTATCTCATCCGCATGGTCGCGTGGGATGAGGCGGCCGTGCCTGTTTTGGAGCGCGTAGTTGTTAGAGGATTCGAGGGCGCGAGTGGGAGTCCTGTCATTTCGCCGGATGGCTCCCGGGCGGCTTTCTTGGCGATGAAGAAGAATGGCTACGAGGCGGATAGGAATGAGGTGTTTATCCTGCCGCTGCAGGGAGACCTACAGCTTGTGCAGAAGACTCTTGTGAGCAGCGAAGGCGGCGATGGAGTTTGGGACCGCAATCCGTCTTCCATCTGCTTCAGCGCCGATGGCAAGAGTCTCCTCGCCGTGGCGGAAGAGGTCGGCACCGCGAAGGTCTTCATGCTCAATGCGGATCTAGGTGCACATGCCGATGTGAGACCGTTGACCAAGTCTGGATATGTGAACGACGTGGCCTGCCTGGCCAATGGCTCCATCTTTATCTCCGGCTCCACGCTCGTCGACAACTCCTTCTACGCGATCGTGGATCCTCACTGCAAGCCATCGACATCCGGCGATCTCACGACTTGGACGAATTCTCACTCCTCTCACGGGAACAAACTCGGTCTCAACCCCGAGCAAGTCTCCTCCATTTGGACCCCGGCCAGCAATCCCGATATCAACAAGGAAATCCACTCTATCGTCGTGAAACCGAGTAACTTCGACAGCAGCAAGAAGTATCCGGTTGCCTACCTCATCCACGGTGGGCCGCAAGGAAGCTGGGCGAACAGCTGGAGCACTCGATGGAATCCCGCGGTCTACGCCGAGCAGGGCTACATTGTTGTCGCCCCAAACGTCACGGGATCTACCGGATACGGACAGCGGTTCGTCGATAGCATCAGAGACAACTGGGGCAACGACCCGTACCACGACATCGTCAACTGCTTCGAGTGGGTTGGGAAGAATGTGACTGGGGCGGACAATGAGCGAGCTGTCGCGCTGGGTGCCAGTTTCGGAGGTTACATGGTGAATTGGTTAGTCGTGTTCCTTGCTTCTTATTGTCTACCACAATCTGACCCTTTGAAAACAGGATCCAAGGCCACGACCTAGGCCGCAAGTTCAAAGCGCTAGTCTGCCACGATGGCGTCCTCACGATGCCCGGCATGCTTTCGACAGAAGAACTCTACTTCCCCTTCCACGAATTCGGCGGCACGCCCTGGCACCACGCATCAACCTCCGCAAGCGACAGCGGCAATTTAGTCCAAGGGCAAAAGAACTTCGGCTCCGCCACCGTCTCCGACTGGCGCCGCTGGGACCCCAGCGAGCACTTCACGCACTGGGCGACGCCGCAACTCGTCATCCACAACTCCAAAGACTACCGCATTTGCGTTGCCGATGGGCTGGCGGCGTTCAATGTGCTGCAGGCGCGCGGCATCGATTCGCAGTTTTTGACGTTCCCCGATGAGAACCATTGGGTTCTGAAGCCGGAGAATTCGCTCGTGTGGCATAAGGTTGTGCTCAATTGGATTAACAAGTATGTTGGACTGCCGGCTTTGTCGGAGGAGGATCCGGAGGGTGAGGAGTTTTTTGGTGGGGAGAAGGCTGCGGGCGAGGAGTCGGTGGACATGATGGCGCTGGGGAAGCCGGAGACGTGAGACAAGTAATGTATTGCGTGGAGCTTGGGAGGGCTGAAAAGTATGAAGACCAACACAACGGACAATGGAAACACACTTACCTACAATGCACTAAGCTTCGGCATCAGTGATCCTCCTTCTCAGGACAATACGTCAGCCGGAAATCCGCCTTACCACGATAACAAACCGTATCCGCCGGACTCCCCAGCTCCGCCTGCCCAGGACTCGTCCACCCTTGACTCGGCGCACAATCCCCCGGCAAACACAGCTTCGTCTCACACGTCTCGCTCCCAGCCCCATTCGGCAGCACACGCACCTTCATCCCCACATTGTCATCTGACCCCTCCATCATGGAAATATCGTAGGCGGTGCCTTGCACGGTGTCGTAAGCGCTGTACCCGAATTCGAAGAGCAGTTGCGGCCGCCATTGGCCGTTGAGGCCCCATTCTGCGTGGCCGGAGAGGCGCATGCCGGTGCTGTGGTAGGGGGCGTGCAGCGTGTGGTGGGTGTTTGAGGAGAGGTTGACGATGGGGCCGTGTTGGAGCATTTCGAAGGTTGGGGTGACGCTGTAGATGCCGATGGATTTGGGGAAGGGGCAGGCGTTGTGGACGTGTAGTTTGAAGTGCGGGCGTGAGCTGTTGGTGGGCTGAGAGGTGGTCAGTGGGAGGGAAGCTAGGAGGGTGAGGGCGAGGGATGAGATGGACAGGGCCGGCTTGGAATCCATCTTGAGATGTTTGGTTTGGGCGTGTTGTGTGGTTAGTGAGGTTTGCTTGGAGTAAGATTGCAGTCCGAGGATCGTGTTGGAAATGCGTCTGTGACTGAGCGTAGATGAACGAACAGGTCGGAGACAAAAGGAACAAAGGGCTGTGGTGAACAAGAGTCCAGACTTCCATTGTATGATATTTGCCGAACAAAGCGCGAATACAAAGGCAGCCTTGTCTTCGTAATTTCGCACGCTGTAAGAATCATTGGGAGGCCATCAATGCGCGATCCTTAAAGGGATGCCAGTCCTCGCGTTCCAACACCAAGCAAGCCAAACGCTGCACCAAATCGTTCACCAGTTCGCAAGCCTGATGATGAACTTTGGTAGTTTCATTGCCCAATCCACTCGCCAATGTCGACGTACTCGCCGACACTTTCATAGCTCATGGCCATCATTCGCCAGGTGTACTCCTTCTCGCGCCTTGCTCGGTGGTCGTCATTAGGAGTTGTCGGTCCGACAAAGGCATTCTTGATCCATGATACGACGGAGCTGGACGATCGAGTGCTCGACTTGCTGTTTGTAGTGCCTGTACTCTCTGTCGAGGATGCCGAGGGAGAGTACGAGGGTCGGCGTGATGACGACGGTGGTGCTGGTTGTTTTGTCGAGGCCATTGTATGTGGTAATAGTGTGTGTGCACGTCTCAAAAGCTCTCGCGTTCTTCACCTGCAAGAAGAGTCTCGAAGTGCTTTGTGCAATTGTTGGAAGACGTAAGCCGGAGTGAAGCCAGAGTGCGAACTCGGCGAGATTTTTATGGCTGCATGGTCTGCTGAGTAGTTGTAGAAGCTGGCCGCTAATATTTTGGTAAGCATTCGCATACGTAGATCGTTGTCCAAAATGCCTGCACCAGGTCAATCCGGGGAAGCAGAAGATTGGGTCGCCCAAAGGGATGGTAGGTCAGCGGCGTTTCGTGGGAATGCAGGGTCCGTTAACAGCTGCGGTGATAGGTCGGCTCATACGCAGGGTTTGTAGATCAGCTTGTCAGCACAATCCTTTCGGCCTTGGGGATTCCCGCACCAACATCGCGGAGTGAGGGTTGGAATGCTCTCGTGAGGCTGAATTGGTAGCCGAGGCCTTCAGCCGCGAATTAGGTCAAGTGGCACTCTCGCAATAGGTTTTAGATACCAGCTATGTGAACGGTATACCGGATTGATCCCTACTAGAGGGCTCTGCTCATGATCTAAAAGATCGTGATGCGTGTGCTCCATGGCAGTCCAACTGCAGTGGCCCATGTATGGCGTAGCTGCGTCGACGTAGACCGGATAGCGCAAGGCATATCCGCAACGGCGAATGGGCATACCTGAACTGATCCGATGCATGCGCTCATTCGCTAGCGCGCTCTTCTTCACGCGGCCACCCTGTGGCATATTGTCCCCTGCGTACAAGCTCTTTGTGCTGATTTGCGGCGTTGCTCGGACACCAGCCACAAGAAGGACCAGGAGGTCCACCAGCGTTGTGACTTTGTCGTACTGAATCTCTTATGCCGAAGGTTGCAGCCTTTGAAACGCATCTCAATTCCACGAAGTGTGCGGCTAGCCCTCAATCTCTTTACTGCGATCCCGTAGAAAGTCGGCCAGCCACAGCAACGGCTTCTCTGGCTCGTAGAAGGCGATGTGCTTCATGCCTTCCAGCAGATGTGGCGTGATGTTTTGATTGAGGTACTGTCTTGTCGGTCCACCGTGAGCGGCTGGCTTGTCGGGCTTGACGGATGGTTGCGGGGGGATGGAGTTGGGTCTGGTGTTTGCAGCCGAGAGAACAGGTGGTGTTGCTGCGGCGGAGCGTGCCGGAGGGTGGAGTGGCGGGAGACTCTCGCCTTGAATGGGCACGGCTTGAGGCGGAGGTTGTGGATCTGTCGGGTCCGATGCTTCTTGGATGCCGGCGAGTGGTTCCTGGGTGGTGGTTAGAGAGCGACTAGGCGGAGGTCTTTGATTGGCGGTTGTACCTCTACTGGCGCAGGCTCTTCCTTCATTTCGACATCCACTGATGGGTCTGCGGTACCATTGGTCATTGACTCTGCCATTTTGGGGTGTGCTCGAAGAACGATCTGTAGTGTGTTGTTTGCGATTGGGATGTGCCAAAAGTTCAAGGCAGATGGTCAAAGCGCTGCGCGTGTCGGACGCGCTTGGCTTGGCGTCGACCTCACCTCTATCATCAACGCCTCCACTCAAACAAGACTGCTCTATACTGGCACTGCCCACGACGCAAATTTATTGGATCGTTGCAGAAAACCGCAGAAACTCGTAAGTAATCATCAGGACATGTCAGGAGTGCGTCTATCTGCATGCTTCGCGTGAGAAGTGGATGCCTTCACATGCGTCGCCAAAAAGATGGCTTCGCAAACATCTAAGGGGCTGGCTCGTCCACTCCGTCTACAGTAACGATCATTGAATGAGCGAGTCAGTCCAAGAAGATGGATTGCCGATGCTCCATCTTGCGGTATGCTCAGTCTCACTAACAGTACTCCGCTTGATACTGACGCCGTCGTCAGCAACCTGTCGGTCAGCAGAGGTAGACAACACCATGTTCTCCCTACAAAACCCCGTCCCGAGGCTCGCTTCCATCCCAAACCAATCCACGATCGAAATAATCCCATCTGATCGATCTTGGATGAATAAAACCGATCAAAGCAGCCGTAGAAATCCGATGAGCCTCGTTTCACCCGTGATGGTCACTGACCAGCAAGTTGGTTGCCCCCGTGACCTAGCTTACGTCACCTGCACGAATCAACGTAACTCGCTTTCAACGCGCCAAGCCAAGTGAGCGAGATTTACCCTTCAATTTTCACTTCAACTTTCGCTTCTTCACCTCAAACCCTCACACCTTGGCCATCAAGCCACCTCTCCGCACCAACAACAACCTCCAAGCAGTGCACCGCATCAACCAACCACCACCATGCCTTCCAAAGCAAACCAGGTGAGTAACACTGTAACGCGCAATGTATGTGAACGCTCACTGACCCTTCACAGAAGTCCAAGGGAGAGCCGGCCAAGGCCGCCGCTGCCAAACAGCCAAAGTCCAAGCCAGCCCCGGCGAAGGACGAGCCGGCCAACGAGCCCCCGGTGAAGGCAAAACCCGTGAGGAAGCCAAAGGAAGCAGTCATCTTCACGAGTCTCGGTCGTGATGATGCCACTCTCCCGGTGGATGTGACGTTCGAGGGCGAAGCTACGCAGGCCAAGTTGCGCAAGACCGGCGGATACTACCACAACATGCGCCTGGTTGCTCCCAGCGCGTTCGAGCTTGTGAAGGCGGTGAGTTTGTACCGTACCTCCCGCACGTTCTTTGATTGTCCTAACTCAACCCTCACCAGGTCATCATCAAAGACGGCGAGCACGCAGGCCTACAAGCGATCCTCATCCGCCCCGCCAAAGCTTTCCGCTTCCTCGAGCTCCCCAAAGAGGCTCGCGCGCGCGTCTACAAGTTCTACTTCGCGCCCGAAGGCGTCGTCAATGCTGAAATCTCACTCAACGACAAGCGCAAAGGCGACGCCAAAGACGTCTTCGCCAAGAACTACTCCGACGGCAACAAGAACCGCGCCACCATCCTGGCAGTCAACAAAGAGATTCACGACGAAGCGACGCCCATCCTCTACGCCCACACTCTCCGCTTCGAGAGCACCACCACGCTCGTTGATTATCTCAGTCAAGCCCCGACGCCCGTGCGCGCGCTCATGACCCGCGTCGCGGTGAAGGCGTACGTCAAGACAACTTCCCGCACCGCCATGTCGCTCCTCTCCGAGGCCCGCAACCTCCAACACTTGCAGATCGACTCCGGCCTGTACTCGCACGACACCATCGATCCCGTCAAAGCGGCCAAAGCCTTCTACGCAGATGCGCACAAATTCCTCGAGGCGGTGAATGCGAAAGCGGGCAACAAGCGCGCGGGCGTTGATGCCTTGACCTTCGGCCCGATGGCCCTGGTGGAGAAGGAGAAAGGGGGCAAGTCGAAGGCCTGGCGTCGCGAGCTGGTGGAGGAGTTCAAGGAATGCTTGAGGGCCAAGATGCTGTAAGTACCTTTGACCCCCTCGCCCTTCAGCAAGTGCAGGCTGATGTTGTGTTGTGCCGTAGGTGATGGTCTGTCCGTGACCACCTCGCCACGGAAGAAACCTCAACTGTCCAAACGTCTCCTTTTCGGATCAAGGTCTTGTTAAACTCACATCAACAGGAGCGAGCGATTCATCATCTGGACCTGCGTCTGCGGCTCTCAAATACCCGGCCATTCCTGCGGCGAAGAAACCCTTCTCAAGAAAGCGCAAATCAACGACATCTGGGTGCATCTCGGCCATGGAGGCGCGAGCATGCTGGATGAAATTTGTTGAAGAGGTTTCTTCACGGACAACGATGCTCTCTTTTTCACGACCGACGATGATTTCTTTTCACGACCGACGAGAATTCTTTCGAACGATAATGGATGTTTCTTTTCACGACCGACAATGACTCTTCCCACGACCGACGATGATTTTCTTCACGGATTGCTTGTTGGAAGGATGACTTTTCGACTTTTCGTCAAGGATGACTTTTTTCCTTAGCATAGCCGGCTGTTATTCCAGAAGTATGAACAAAAGATCCGAGATCGTGTGCAGATGTTCCCACTTCCTTCGTAGTGGACCGATAGGTACGTTCTCCCGGCGTTTAAGGAGTGTGCCGACCACCCAATCTTCGCCAACGTCCACTCAGCCAAATGTGTAGATCTGAGATGGAGCCACGTTGGCAACGAAGCTTTTGATACAATCTAGCCTCCGAGAGAAGTGAATGAATGCTGCTACAGTAGTAAATCACAAGATGAAATCGCTTGAACGCCACACGCAAGCCAGACAAACCAAACAGCAGCGCAACACCGACTCATGCCTCAAACATCGTCTCCTGTTCCCCAAAACCCTCACGAATAAAACCCACCCCTCTGCAAACTCTCAATCGACACCGCCTCATCCTTCTTCCCCACCGGCACCGGCACAGCCTTTGACGTCCCCAAAACAGCCGCCTTCTCCTTCTCCGTAATCTTCAAACTCTGCGCCCGACTCTCCACGCTGCCCGTCATGGTATTCACGCGACTGCCCGCAGGGCTCGTCGCATTGCTCTTGGCGGCAATTTGGCCCTGCGGCTGCTTGCGCTGGATGGCTTCCAGGTACGGCGCGGGGAGGTAGCCCATGCGGCCGTCGCGGGCACGGCAGCGCCACCATTCGCTCGGTTGGCCCATGGGGTCTGTTTTGGAGAGGACGGCGACGAGGTCGCCCTTTTTGACGGCCAGGTCGATGCCTTCTTGGTATTGCTGGCCGGGAGTAGTTTGAGGGGTGTAGTCGTAGAGGACGCGGCAGAAGTCGAGCTTGCTGGGGTCCAGCGGTTGGCCGGGTTGGCCGTCGGCGCCGACGTAGGGTGCGTTGGCGAGTTGGCGCTGTTGCTCGGCTTCTGTGGAGGCGGCGAGGGCGCGGATGAGTTTGGACATGAGGTAGGGCAGGCCGAAGACGGCGACGATGAAGAAGATGAAGGGTTTGCGGCTTGGGCGCGGCTGGGCGGGGGCGCCGCCTGGCGCTGCGGTGCCGCTGAAGGCGGCGAAGTTGGCGGGGGTGAGCTCTTTTGAAGAGGCGGGTGGAGGGCGGCCGGTCAATTTGGCGATCGCGGAGCGGATCCAGCGCATCAGAGTGAAAATGCCCAGTATGGAGCCGAGGGTCTGCTTGAGGGTGCCAAACTGCTCGGCGACGCTGACCATGGCGAAGAAGGAGGAATGCGTGGCCATGTAGGTGCTCTCGAGCATCTGCGCGAAGCCGCCAAAAGCGCCGACGATGCTCTCGATCATCTGGAAGGTTGCTTGCGTGCTCTGGGTGTATGCTTGAGTGAGGCTTTGGGGTTGCCCGTCCGGACCCATCATGCCCGGTTGTCCGAACATGCCGCCTCCGCCGTAGGGCATTCCCATGCCTCCCATGCCTCCCATGCCGCCGTACATTCCGCCTCCATACATGCCACCACCTAAGCCGCCGCCAAAGCGGCTGTAGGGTGAGCTGTAGGAGCCATAGCCTCCACCATAGCCCCCTCCAATGCCCCCTCCGATGCCTCCGTAGGGCGAAGAGTAGGCGGACGAGTAGGGCGAGGTGCGATTAAAGGTGGAGTAGTTGGAGGCGTTGCGGGTCGCGAGCTCGCTGAGGGAGTCAGGTTTCGCGGGGAGGGTTGGGACGGCGGAGGAGGTGGTAGCCGCGGCTGGTGTGGCTGCTGTTGCCGTTGTCGTGGTCGCACTGGGCACGGCTGCTGCGATGGGGATTAGCGATCGGCTTGTTAATTCGAGGGGAGGGCATCAGGATCATACCAGACGATGTCGCGCCTGCCGACCGCTCCCACGGCTTTGGTGGCGAAGCCATGCTCGGCTTGCCGATGTGCCGCTCACCCTGCTATCTTACGTTTGATGCGCGGCGACTGTCACAGTCTGCTAGACAATGCGCCCGCGCCTTATCAAAACCTGCCCGCGTGCTGTACGATGACGCCAACGAGCGCGGGTGTCGAAAGAAGGACGTGGGCCAGGAAGATCCCTTTAGCGATCTGCTGCAATCACATAAGTATGCTGACACGAGTGGTGGACTGCGTGAATGCCTGGAGCGAGGTGGCGGAGGAAGTGGAAGGGGTTGGATAAGAGAGAGGCTCGTCGGCGCACCTGTTTTTCCCCAGCCAGCGGCCAACGATGGCGATGCCGAGGCGCGCCCTCCCGCTCGGAGGTTAGTGTGTGGAGAACCCCGAAAGAGAGTAGCGTGAACCTTGACACCCGCGCTAAGCCATATGCGCTGTTACGACTGCTTGACCTGGCCGTTGGCCGTCTGCAACCATTTCCACCATGCAAGCTCTCACAACATGGCCTCATGCGATTTGAGACCCACGAGCTTGAGAAAGAAATACTCCTCGCGAATCTTCCGAGCAGATCCAGAGAGCGCCCTCGTCATGTTAGATTGTCTAGCGTCCATGACTGATGCTTACACCGTGTCTCTGGGACCTTCATATATGTACTCCTCCAGGTGATTCCCCTGATAACTCATTCAATTTGTGACAAAATGGTCAAGTTCACTGCAGCGTAAGCGTCGTCAATCTCCCTTCATTGTAGCATACGCCAACAGACCCTCTCGTAACAGTTCCTTCTTCGAAGCTCCAACAATATCGCCAGCAACTGCGAATCCGAGCGGCACGTATGCCCTTTACCAAGAAACTTCCTACAGTTTCCAAAGCCACTCCAAAAGGATGATCATCAAATTGCTCAACTTGGCGACCAAAGAGCAAACCGATATCCTTGAGGGTGCCGACGCAGCACCAGCAGTCTGGCTCTCGGACAATGACTTCGTATGGCTCAGTACGCGAAAGACTGGCAATACGCAGCTGTTCGTGGCAAACATCGACACTCCCAAGGACGTGCAGCTCGCCGGCACCATCGTCGGCACCGCTCATGGACTAAAGGTAAAGGTACTGGACCAGAGTGGCGACGGCGCAGCAATTGCTTTCGCGGCACGAGCGAATGCAGACGGGACGCTATGGAATGCCCATGACGAGCCGGAGAAGGCTCAGAGTAGTGCACAGTACTACACGAGCAACTATGTCCGGCATTGGGATTCGTGGAGTACGCCTCAGCGGAATGCCATCTTCTACAGCTATTTGCGCCAGGATGAGCAAGGCAGGTACGAAATGCTGCAAGTGTACAACGCGCTGAGGCCGACGCACGAGAAGCTGGAGTCTCCGACCCCACCGTTTGGAGGCGCTGAAGATTTCGACATTGGACAGCCTGGCTTGGTATTCGTCGCGAAAGATCCCGGGAGAGACCACAGCCTCTCTACTGCACGAGATGTCTATCTTTTGAAGACAGACTTCAGAAGCGCTGCCGGTAAAGCTATAAAAGTAGCTACGCCTGGGCTTGATGGGCATGCAGGGTTTCCTTGTTTCTCTGATGATGGACACAAGATTGCCTTTCTCAAGATGAAACACGAAGGTGCAGAGGCGGACAAGCAGAGACCCATGGTGGTCGAAGATATACCGTCACTGTCCGCAAGAGAGCTCTTACAATCTTCTGATGGGAAAGGCTCCTGGCCGTTGACCCCAGAGACTCTCGCCTTCTGGGACGACAACACGCTGCTACTCACTGCTTTCGACAAGGGCCGTTGCCCCCTCTTTGTGCTTGATACGAAGCAATCCGGATCTGAGCTTCCCAGAAAACTAACACAACACGGCAGTGTCAAATATGCAGAGCGAATTGGCCCACACAAGCTCCTCTTCACCGGAGACAGCTTAACCGACAGTGGATATATTGGAGTCCTAAACTTGGAGAAAGGCTGTGAAAATGACATTCAGCTCGACATGATAGTCTCTTCAGCAGAGTACAGCAAGAAGCTCGGCCTCTCCCCAGAGCAAATTTCAGACATGCACTGGAAAGGAGACCACGATCGCGACCTTCACGCCCTGATCATGAAACCATCAAACTTCAATGAGAACAAGCTGTATCCCATCTTCATGCTCATCCACGGCGGTCCGCAATACACCGTTCCAGACAGCTGGAACGACGCTGGCAATCCTCGGCCCCAAATCTGGGCGGAGCAAGGGTACGTCGTCGTTGCGCCCGACTTCACCGGCTCGCGCGGCTACGGGCAAGACTTCATGGACGCCATCCGCAACAACTGGGGCGGCTCGCCATACGTTGATCTGGCGAAGTGTCTCGACCACCTGGAGAAGAACGTGGAATACGCAGACGTCTCGCGCGCCGTCGCGGGCGGCGTGTCCTTTGGTGGCTACTTGACAAACTGGATCCAAGGCCAGGAGCTGGGGCGTAGGTTTAAAGCGCTCTTCACCCACAATGGCGTCTTTTCCATGTACAGCCTCCTCGCTACTGACGAGCTCTTCTTTCCCCGCCAGGACCTGGGTGGCTTTCCGTGGGATTCGGCGGAGCTGCGCGAGAATTGGGAGAGATGGGATCCCGCGCGCTTCGCCCAGAACTGGGCGACGCCCCATCTCATCGTGCACACAGACCGGGATTTCCGCCATGGGGTTGAAAACGGACTTGCGGCATTCAATGTGCTGCAGAGCAAAGGGGTGCCGTCTGCGTTTCTGCATTTCCAAGACGAAAGACATGTGCCAGAGGAGCCGGAGAATCTGCTCGTCCTATACCACGCGACCTTGAACCTCGTCAACAAATACGTCGGGCTACCAGCAGCAGCTGAAGAGATTGTCCCTATTCGGTAGCTACCTAGCTAGCCACTCCGCACCAAAAGCAAATACCACAGCCCACAAGGCACTCCCACAAGAACCAACTTGAACGCCAGATCAACAAACGCCGTGCGCAGCCTCTCCGGCACCCGCGTCCGGCGTCGCCACTTCCATTTCCCCTGACTATCCGCGTTTCCATAATCTGAACCCAAATGCGACTCCTCGTCCGAATCGTCGGGGCTGGGATCCGCCCACTTCACCGGGGCGGGGTGGTATCCCGTCTTCTCCCCCAGCGAGGCCCCGGGGTCGGGACTGACGCTGCGCGTGCGCGCGTTATGGTTGCGTTGCACGCTGAGGAGGAGGGCGCTGTTGCTGCGGCTGTGCGAGGCGGAGGAGGTGGAGGTGCCGCGTTGGCGGCCCTTGAAGGCGGATACGGGGGAGGCGTAGCCGTTTGTTGAGCCGTTTGTTGAGCCGTTCATGCTGATGTTGAATCTCGGGAGGGACATTCGTGATCGCGAGTCGGGTGATAGGGGGTTGTCGTCTGTTCCGAGAGATGGGGCGATGGGGGCGCTCCAGTAGATTGCGTCAACAATGATCAGCACCAATGTGAGTACAAACAGCATTGCATAATCGAGGAAGATGCTCAGCTGGTCGGGTAAGAGGCATAGGTGTGTTTGGATCGTGGACGTTTCGGACCCGCGCAAGCTTATGCCCTCCTTATCGACGGGGTTCCAGAGGCTCACAAGGACGAAGCCCGGCCTCCGCACCCCCATCGCCCAGCTGAAGCTCTTGACCGTGATTTCGCGGATGTGATACAACTTGGTCTTGACCAGCTCCACCATATCGAGGGTCGGGGCGATGTTGAAGCGATGCTCGATATCGCAGTAATCGTGGTCGTCTCCGGAGAAGACTTGCACAATGTCACCAGCAGCTTCCGTGATTTTGATCACGATCTCCTTGGAGAGCCCGGGCGTGATGACATTTTGGTACTGGTATCCCATTCGTATTTGAATGGGATTCGGGCTTTCCCGGAGTGGTCCGCAAGACGTATCGGGAGCCCGGTATAGGGGAACATGGGTCAAGAGGACAACAGGTAGATTTGGCTTAGATTTGCCATACTCAGGCCCGGCTTTTTCATCCGCCGGAGTGACAGCGTCCTTTGCCATGGTGACGTCGTGCGCCCATCGCCCCGTCTGTGGTTGATCCGGGTAGAACTCACGAAGCGCTTCTGCCACGGCTTTTCGCGTTGGCGCGCGCAGTTGTTCCATGAATTGCATGCTTGGTAGCCAGATATGCTTGAACGTGTCTTGCTCCGTGTCGGTCTCGAAGCCGTTCGGGGCGAAGAAGCTATGTGCGGACAGTGATGGGCTGTCCAAGCTGACGAAAGTATGGTTGCCGATAATATCGAGGCGATTACCCTCGCCGAAGTGACTCTGGAAGCGATCACGGATGGGAAGTTGAACACCCGGGCCGAAGCCAAGATCATGGTTGCCTGGCAAGCTTGTGATTATCCGTCGCCGTCTGCCTCCTGAAGTGGCATACTCTTGCCGGCCGGTTGGGGGAGCGCCATTCTGCACGCCAGCAGCATCGGGGGGGACGTCGTAGAGTGCGAATAGCTCGCGATTTTCTTGTGGGTACAATTGGTCTTGATCGAGGAAGATCTTGCTGAATCGAGCCAAATCCGCCAACCACTGCTTCTGCGTCCACTTCTTCCATCTGCCATTCTCGCCGGGCACAAATTCCCGCAAAGAGCCGTCATTGTTGGAGGCACCAGGCGCGGCTTCATGCGAATGAGGCCGAGATTCAGCGGCTTTGTAGCTGTCCACATCTCTTTTCGCCACCGCTTGCGCTGGACGCTTCTCCTCCGGTAGTATGTGCCAGTCAATCAACGTCTGCTTCTGATTGAACGTAAGCTCTTTCGGTGTCTCTGGGGCCCATTCCCGTCCACCGTCGAAGAGATCCCCGAGAAAGACGACAGAGTCGGGGTCGAGGTTTGAATTGATCAAGCGAAAGTTGCGCGACATGTACAGGTCGGTGTACTTCTCGGTCAGGGTGTCGAGCGGCCATGGTCGGCCGGGATAGGTGTGAGGGTCGACGAGCTGGGGATCGGCGACGAGGACGAGATGGTGCGGCTGCGCCCCTTGCGGCCACTTTTCCCACTCTTCCCAGTGACAGGCGTCAATGTGGTGGGCGTACACCGACCGCTCGCCCCAGTAAATCACCGCCAGCCATGTGATTGTGAGCAGCAAGGTCGCAAGGGAGGCACGGCGCAGGAGAGCGTAGCGGCGCAAGAGTCGGCGGAGCTGCTGTGTGAGGACATGCTGCAGGCGCATGATCGGGGAAGGCAGGTCTTTGGCGGAGTATCAGCCTGCCTCGCATTCATGTTGTTGGCGGGCGCGGGTGTATATTTGCGATGCCCAAAAAATGTCGGCGATTGCTGATGATGAGGCCGACGTGTAACTTGCGCATAGCGTTGCATCAATCTGGGGAAAGTGCAACGCGGATGGGGCCGCGGACGCTGCCCTTACGCGCCGCCGAATCGGGTAATTGCTCGAGTTGTTTAATCAAATCCTTAGGCGCAGCACTCATCTCACGACTCTCATCAACGGCCGGCACTCTCATCCGTCAAACATCCTTGGTGGGTGCTGGAGGTTGAGTAGAATCACCTGCCCTACATTCGTCAGCGACACGGTGCTGTCAGATGGCGAGGATTGCACCCCAGGCCTCTGCGACGCAAAAACTTCGTCCTTGCACTCCACCCCACTCGACATCCTGGTCGACACGTCAAGCAGGCCATGGATGAAAGTGATAGATGCCGATTCCCGGTGACAGCTCAGGCAGCTACGCGTCGAAAGTGCTACTCGTCGCGTTGAGCACGGCAGGACGCGCATGGCCTGCCGGCTGGCCGCGAAAAAAGCGACAGGTAGTGTGGAGGGCTGCATGTCCAGCTGCACGCCCGCCCGAATGCGGGAAGGGCAGCGAGGATCTGCTGCTGTACCATGTGGGCGGCGTCACTCGTCTCGCTGCTCTTTGTCCCAGTGCGACTGCGCTCGCGTGGCTTGATCGTGCGGGCCCACGCTGCATCCTCCTGATTTGACTTGCGCATCGGTACCCTGTGGGTGGTCGAAGTAGCGGTGAAGCGCATGATCGATGACATCCACGACAAAAGGTAAGGCAAGGCCCTGTTTTTCTTTGTTATCCTCATTATACCGGCATGCCGGAACAATCAAGACCCGCCCCAGTCATTCTCCGACCCCCAGTCCGTGACAAAAGCACTCATTTACCCGGTACGACGCATCTGCTGCGCTGTATCCCCCACTGTGGAGCTCACGAGAACTACACTCTTCATATGTGCGACTACCCCGCCGGTGGCAAGGGGGCATCATATTATCAACTCCTCTGGGCCATTTGAATGCGAAGCATCTCGTCATCCTCCAACCTGATAATTCCTGGCTGTCAAAGACCAGTCAGCTTGCTGTTGCGCGTAACCAACGGCATTCCGACGCCTCCCGAAGTACTGAACGCCCATGGGAAGGATAACATGCCTCGTCTCGCCTCGCCTCAAAAACGAAGACTGGACAGGTGCTCATCGTCCATTCGGAACACGTTGAACAAAGGCAGGAAGAGAGCTCAACCGGCTCCCATGGACGTTCGACTGCCTCAGGCTCGAGTGGCTCGGTTTGATGAGCCGACTTTCTGTCCGAGCAGTCTTCTTTCGCTCTTCCCTGCCTATCCTTCCCTCATCGACCTTGCCCCCAACTTTGACACTCAGGCGTCAACATATCCTGGCCCGCGAATCGACCATGAACCTGAGCGTGAGCAATTTGGCAGTGTCTCATGGGCCGCACATCCACCCAGTGCGCGGATCGTGTCGCAGACACATCAGCGCGTTGAAACGCCATTCTACTATCCACCATGGTTGAATGATGAAGCCTTCAGCGATTCACCGTGGCTGACTGACGAAGCCTGGCATACCCCATTAACATCTACCCCGATGTTGGATGGGCCAACAGCGGACGCCATCTTCCGAAACGCAAATGCATCTTTCGAATCTGCGATTCTTGCGTCCCATGAGAGGAACTCAGAACTATTCTATCTGACGCACCCGTATCTTTCGCCTGACGGATCATTCCAATTGCCTGTCGACCAGGCCATCGCCGAGGATGCTCTATCCGTCGATCATCCCCGACACAGCTACGACTTTGCCGAGTTCATGGACAACTGGCGCTTACAATATTTGACCGACGCACCGGTCCCGAAGTTCGAGCCTGGGTCGCAAATGCCATCGGCAATGCTCGGCCGAGCTTCACAACGGATCATGCGCAGACATCTGGCCGAGAGATCATTGGACTGGCAAGGCTTGAAATGGAACCAACTCGGCCCGCCCAGGGAGGATGCCCTCAAGGCCAGACGGATATTGCACCCATCAAGAATGCAGAATTGGAGTACGTCCGGAACGGCGCTCGCCAGCAGTCCAGATGGCGAGAGCAGATATCATTTCAGATCCTTTCATTCCGGCCACCGTGCACATTCAAGCCACTTTCAGCTGCGAAACCTTTTGGCCGCTTCCAACCGAAGTCAAGTCTTCTACGCAGCGGGAAGCAAAGTCATGGCCACGTCCCTCGCATGTCCGGACGTCCGCACCATCGCAATGGATTTGTCCAGCACTACGTTAGCCAGTGCTGCCTCCATGCGAGTGATGTGTCTCTCCACACCATCAGAGACCTCCTCGCAAAGCGCATATCGCAGTGACAAGGTCCTGCTTGCGGGCGGCTTCTCAGGCGAATTCGCCTTGCTGGACCTTACCTCGCAACCTCATTCCCTTTCATCGCCAACCACAGGCTTCGTAAGCCACCACCCCAACGGCATCGTCACCCACATCGACACCTACCCGGAGCGCCGCTCCGGCCTCCTACGCGCCGCCTTCTCCTCCAACGACCACAAACTCCGCCTCATGGACGTCAAAACCACTACCTTCACCCACACCTTCAGCTACGCCCACGCCGTCAACTGCTCGGCCATATCACCCGACGGCCGCCTGAGACTCCTCGTAGGCGACTCGAACAACGCCTACATCACCAACGCCGAAACGGGCGAAATCACAACGCAGCTCGAAGGACACAGCGGCCACGGGTTCGCAGCCGCGTGGTCGTCTTCCGGCACGCTCGTCGCGACAGGAGCGCAGGACGAGAAAGTCATCTTGTGGGATGCACGGAATTGGAGTCGACCTTTGCGCACTCTCGACACACTCATGTCTTGTGCGCGGTCCTTGCATTTCACGGACGATGATGCGCTCGTTATCGCAGAGAGCGAGGATGTGGTCAGTATCTACGATGCGAGGGGGAGCGATGACGATGCACGACGGCAGCACCTTCGATTCTTCGGCTCGATTGCGGGAGTTTGTGTTCTTGATGGTGGGAGGGAGATTGCTGTTGCCAATGCTGATAGAACCGTGGGCGGCTTGCTTACATTCGAGCGGCGGTGGGAGTCTTTGCGAGGGGAAAATAACCATGTGCGAGGGTGGAGCAGGGCTTCACGACGACATGCCTCTTTGTTTTGCAACGATGTGATGCTCTAACTAACGGCCTCTAGATCTTCAGCGCTTTCTGTTCTCTTCTTGTATAACCAGTTCATGAGGCTTTCGCAACGAATAACGAATCGTACTCCATCGCGCCATGCCAAAACAACCAAACCCGCGTTGCTTTCTTCCACGACTCAGAACAAACCCATGAATTTCTTCCTCTTGCCCTCCTTCGATCCGACCGATGCGGCAGAGCTCCCTGTCGCAGCGGCGCGCAGGATCTGCAAGCGCTGCTTGGCCCGCTCATCCCCATGCTCCGCAGCACGAACATACCACACGTTCGCCTCGAGGGGATCACGACGGCATCCAATGCCCATTTCAGCAAAATAAGCCACGGCATACTCTGCTTTGAGAAGCCCTGCACAACAATCAGCATTCTAACCGGGAAGAACAAAGAAGTAGAATGGACTTGCCACTCTCCGCCGCGCGCAGCGCCCACGCAAACGCCTCTCCCTCATCCTTCTCCACCACCGGCTCCGCCCCGACCAAAAACCACGCACAAAGCGCCATCATCGCCTCCGCATGCCCCTTGCTCGCCGCCCCGGAGTAAAAGTGCACACTCAACGCCACATCGCGCGGACACCCGTACAGCCTCGTCTCGTACGCCTGGCCCATGAGGAAGCCCGCCTGCGCGTGGCCCAGCTCCGCAGCCTGCGTGAAGAGCTGCGCGGCGTAGGCCTCGTCTTTGAACACGTCGTCGCCTGCGCCCGTGAGGTGGAGGAGCCCGAGCTCGAATGGGGCGGAGTTGTACTGGGTGTCTGCGCTTTCGGCTGCGCGTTTGAGCCACTTAATTCCCTCGCGGTAGCGGTCGCGGCCGAGGCCCATGTTGCCGTGGATGCAGGCGAGGCCGAGACGCGTGGCGGCGCCTGGGTGGCCTTTTGAAGCGGCGGAGCGGTGGAATTGGTAGGCTTTTGAGTGCGATTTTGCGGTCCCCCAGCCGAATTCGTAGCACAGGGCTGCGCGGTACGCGGCTTCGGCGTGCCCGTGTTTCGACGCGGCGAGGAAGTGCGGGAAGGCTTTGTCGTGGTCTGGGGTGGGGGATTTGTTGAAGAGGCCGGAGGAGAGGCCGTCGGCGAGGTAGTATTGAGCAAAGGGGTAGCCGCGGTCGGCGAGGCGTTGGATGATGTGTTTTGCTTCGTTGATGAGTTCTGAGGGGTTGAGGTCGGTGTCGGGTTCGGCGTTGGCGTCCCGTGCGGTGTTGACCATTAGGATGGCGAATTCGTATTGCACTGATGCCTCTGTGTCTTTCTTGATGTTGGCGCGGTACATGTTGATCGTTTTCTTCGTGTCGAGTAGACTGGCGCCGCTGCCGACGATGTTCGACAAGGACTTTTTCTGGTGGAGGAGTGAGCCGCTCGGAGCGATTTGCTGATGGTAGGGTACATTGTTCAGCTCGCCGACGTAGCTTCTCGGACGACTCGAAGAGCGTTGCGTGCTCGAAACAGCACGACTCCCAGGTGCTTGGGAGCCAAGTTCCGAGCCGTATGTACCGAACGGTGTGAGACTTCGGCCTCGTAGATTGGAGTAGCTGGAAAATGGTCGAGATCTGGCCAAACTACGGGGCAGATTGGGCTGTGACGATGCAGGTCGAAGGCCGCGGGAGGGACTGGATTGCCGGGAGTCCGTTGGTGGGAGGGAAAGTCGGCTCGTCTGAGACCTCCGCTCGTCCTCGAACGCATGATATTGTAGACTTTCGGATTGAGAGCATTCCGAAGCCTGCTCTTGAGCATCAGTGCTTGCTCGCACAGACTCTGCAGACACATGCTTGGCCCCCGTAGTCGTCTTTTGCGGTTTCTCATTGCCTCCAGCAATCACAGAGTCGGTACGAGAGTTGGCACTCTGCGACGTGAGAGAAAGCCGATGGCCCTCCTCATGACTTCCGTTGTCAACCTCAGATAAACGTCCGACCTTTCTTCGACCAGTCCTCTCTGGAGATAGAGAAGGAACCGGCTTTCTCTTCACGACTTGTCTCAGCGATTGTGGAGGTATCTCAACGGCGCTATCTGGCAGAGGCCAGGCATCGTTTGCGTGCAAGTGTTTCTGTCGTGCTTGCTCCGGCTTCTCTGGTTCGGATGAGGTCGAGGTCGGAGCAGCAGGCGGGATGATTGAGAGGGACTCCCGCTTTGCCATTATGGGTCGATAGACTCGTAGACGTTGAGCATGCGTGGAGGAGTTTTCGGGTTTTCGTAGATCAAGGTATTTGCAAGCCCTGTTCAAGAGTCGGCATACCGCGGATGGACAGCGTAATGTAGGAGCAAGTGAACATAAGCGGTCACAAACACATCGAAACCATAGAAGATCCCGTAACCAGTATCTTGACAACAGCAGCAGGAAGAAGACGAAGTAGATGTATCAGAACACACAGCAGCAAAGAAAGGCATCATCCGCAAACCCCCTCATCAACCCGGAGCATTTCGCCCAGTACCTGCCTCGCAGACATGCCGCCGTCATCCAGAGCCATCATCTGGTGCGTTGCTATCCAAAACAAACGCAAAGTCCGGATTGGCATTCCTGGCTCCTTGGCTGGGCCCGGCGGTCGTCGTGATGGAGTAAATAGAAAGTGTGGCGCAGACATGCCATGCCGTTTATGCAAGGGAGGTTCGCTACCGGCGCGGGAGTTGCGCGCTTTGACAGCCTTGGGGGAACTCCACTGTGGCGCGGCTTTTGGAAGCGGGGCGAGGCTGACTGATGATGGTACGTCTTTGCGGACTGTGGCCGGCGTTTGGATATTTTAAGAATGAATATGCGATCGTGTTCTGTGAATATCGAAATATGCTCGTCGTGTGAAAGTCTTGAATGCATGCACGTATACTCGTCACTAAATGTCATCTGTCTCCATCGCTGAAGCCATCATCGTCGTCGTCTCAATCCATTCATCGCATCGTCTTCGTAGTAGAATCCGTTTCTATTGGCCATTAGCTCAAAGTCGCAATGATGATTTGTATCATGGCAAGATTCTAAAAGACTTACCCCATACCTTGAGATTCACCTTCGCCTCCCCATTGCGAAGGAAAAGCAGCCCCCGAATGCTCCTGCTGCGCAGCGAGCGCCCGCGCCGTAGCTTGGTACACTTCTGCCTCCGTCCAGCCATGGTAGCTTTGGAGTTGCGCAGGCCAGCCGCCGGGTTCGTCGGGTGGGGTGAGGTAGAGTGGTTGGGAGGTGTAGTGGTGCATGCTTGTCGGGGCCAGGTTGGAGTGTTGAGGTGCGAAATATTGGGTAGCAGATGGGTAGTTGCTCGTAATGTTGTCGTTCGCTGTGGGGAATACTTGGTTGATATGCTGCTTGTTGCTTTCGTTAAGGCTTTCAATCGTGTGCAGTGATTGGCCAAGGTTCGTGGTTGTTGGCGAGAAATCCATCATCGACGAGTCTGTTGCAGGCCAGAACGATGAAGGAACGTTCAGCGTGGAGGCATCGCTCGTGACAGTAGTAAAGTCACCAGCAGAGCTGAACGGGTAGCACTGGGACTGGTCAGCGAATCTTTGATCATTCGCCGCCATTGGTATCGACGGAAAAAGTGGCGGCTGCGTCTGCGACACCGGCGAAATGGTCTCGCCAGACCAAGAGACTGCGCTTCTCGGAACAGAGTCAGGAGTCAGCATTGTAGCGATATTTGGGTGGTCGTGAGGACAATTCTGCCAGAAGCTGGGATCCAGCGATCCTTCAGAGTCATAGAATATTCCCAATGGAGTTGAGTAGCGGGTGTCGGAAGGCCCTGCTGCATTGTTGCTATTGAGGTCCCAGTGTGTGACGAGAGGCGGCAAATTGTTCGTAGTGTTCGGCGCAGTAGCAGTCAGCGCTTCATTCGCATCGTCACTCATTGCTTCGTCCAAGCCCGCTTCATCCACGGTATATAGAACGGAGATGGTCTCGTTTGTCTTCCTTCGTTTCGACATTCGAGGCCCGAGGTCGTTGGCACTGAGACGAGAAGTCTGCACCTCAGCGTCCGTGGCTAGTCGGGGTGGCAGGCCTGCGCAAACCCATTGTCTGGCGTGCAGGATGCGATTGTAGAGAGAGATGTCGGCGCCAGCCAGCTCCTGCGCCGGCTTCGCAAATTGACACACGCTGCTCTTCCGCCTCGTCACTGCTCGGTGGTTGATCTTGTTTTGCATGAGGAGCACGCAGACTTGGGGCCAGCCGTATGCTACTGCGAGGTGTAAAGCCGTGACGCCATTTTCGTCTGCTTGGTCTAGATAGCTTTTGCGCGCTTCGCCATCGCCAGGCAACGTACTCTCTAGCCGCCTCTGCGCCCTTTCATCCGACTGTGACGAAGCTTTTGCTGACATCAGAATGGCGACGGCCGAGGCGCCGAACATGTCTGCACGTTCGATGCGCTCTGTTGTCGGCTGGTGGTAGTACTCCTCAAAATCCGGATCTCGAACATACATGACTTGGCTGATATCGATGGGAGAGGCCTGATCAAACGCATTGGATATCCGTCCAGACGTGGTCTTGGACCCCCTGGACCATCTGACTGAGCGAAACAGAGGTGACAGGTGACTGTTGATGGAGTTGCGTCTGATGTGTTCATAGAGCCCGGTGTTGCCGGTGAGCTGTTCCAGATGGCGTGTGATGGATGATATGCTGAGAGCTCTTGCACGGTTACCTCTGGTTACGTAGTCCGTGGACGCACTGTCTTTTCTTCCTTCGGAGGCCTTCCTCCTCGTGGGACTCGTCGGAATCGAGGTCAAATGTTGGATATTGTCACGAGTTTGGAACAGTGATGTATCGCTCTCCATTCCTCCGAGGTGACCTGGTCGTCTTCGTGATGTCCCCGGACTCGCATTACCCATGGAAGGAACTCGCGGAAGATCGGACTCTGAGCCGTTGAGTTCACATACGTGACTCCCGGAGTCATAACGCAACTTCTCCGCCATCTCTTTGGCCATGAACTGCCGCTGTCTTCGATCTTCGGCAGTTGATCGTTCGTTGCGCAGCCGTAGGAAGCCAAAGCATTTAGTCCCAGCAATCTGTTCGAAGCGCCGGCGTAGCCATAGTTTCCTGCAAAATCTCTATCAGCGGGAGGGGAGCCAGAAACAAGAGAGACTCAAGACTCACCTCGGGCCTCCAGCATCTTCGAAGGCCTGCGCAAGAGTGTCGAAGCTGACGTCCGTACTGCCAATGATGTTGACCAGCGAGCGGTCGACCTCTTCCGAGAGCTCGTAAGGCTTGCGCCCGCGTGAAGATGCCTGAGATTGTCGTGATCGATCACGTGTGCTTGTCTTGCTCGCGCGGGAGGATGCCTGCGAAGACGATGACCCGAGGCGCCCTCGAGTCAAGCTGTGATTGTCATCGCCCTCACGCGGCTTGGATGCGATTGGACGTGAAGACGCCATGGCTGAAGCTTGACGAGGGAGCGGGGAAGTAGAGGTGCAGTGGAGCATAGGAGGGCATAGCAACGATTGGATGCCACAACGGAGGGGACTGGCATGTTCACGCAATTGAAGAACGTCGACCGCGATTCAGGGCAGTGACTCCATGATTTGGATTTTCTCTTCAGATAGTGAACGAGAGTGGTTTGAAGCAAAAGGACTTACATGATGGACGCGGACATCTTATGGTGATGAACACCGCCCGCCAGCCCTACAATGGCTCTGCAGGAAAGTGGTTGTTGAAACCCGACTCATTACAGCCCCGGCCACACCGCATCCGACGTAGGAGTCGGCCTGGCCGCATATCTGGCCGCAGATTGCGGGTCCGTCCTGCTCCCGCTTTAGCTGAGAAGTGTAGCGTATGGAGAAGTGAAGGAATGAGCGGCTCTGGGATGCGATAGGACAGCGGCAGCTGCAGGGCATGGTGTAGCGCAAACTTATTGTGCGGCTGCATACACTCTCCCTGGCTGCGGTCCGCCAGTGTATCCAAAAGGGCTGCCATGCCATTCGTTCATTGGCGCGGGCGGAGACAGAGGTGCCGAGCCGCAATGAGCGGTGGATTGATGGGCGAACATGTCCCTCACGCTTTGGACAATGTCATGTTGCCAAATTGCATCACGACACGTGCGTGCGTGGGGAGCTGAGGTTGCAGTAAGCCAGGTGACGCCAAAGCGCAGCCACAATCGACCGCCGAAAGCGGCTTTGGCGGCGTAGGGCTGCAGGGATCGACATCGGGAAGGCCGTCTCACAAACCAATTCCACGCAGGTAAGATGTCTATTACTGATGCAGTACGATTGCACTGCGGATGCACTCCATAACAGTCGAAGATCCGCAGTGCAATGTGCAGTATAGTCCGGGACTCCCGGCCTTCTGCCTTCTGTGATTGTCACGTTGTAGGAATGCGGATTCCATGCTTCGGGACAGCCGGGCGCGTGCGGATCACCACTCATCTCCAGCACAGCATGACCAACAGAGGATGTGGTTGGGCGTCCGACATTTCCGGTGGTCGTGAGGAATCATCACAGGGAGTAGACGCAGATCTGTGCGGCTGCCACGTGAAGCGAATGTCGTAGACACGGAACGAGACCGAGCATCTGGTGAGGCTGAGCAGCCGCACAACGTTGGCCGGCCCGCGGGGTCCAAGCCGGTACCGTAACTCCTTCAGCTGGAACCTGAAGTCATGGCGGTCTGAGGAGGATACAGAAACGGAGATACCAAGAGGGGTGCTCTCTTCAGAAAGCGTTCGAGAGGTGTAAAGTCAAGGTGTGAAAGTGTCAGAATAGATTTAAGCTCGCGAGTGGAGCGGCGGGTGGCGTCAACGGCTTCCAACGTTCTTCTCAGTCTAACCGAGATTTGGCTGTGGCTGACGCTTCCCGCGCTTCTCTCCACAGCAACCGCCGCACTAACAACCCGCCAATGTCGATTCGGATATGTCCACTCGCAGCCCGTGGGAGTGTCAGAAGCACACACTTGCAATTGTCACTCGTTTCTCGGTATCTTGTTCGAGCTTCTTGCCGCTCTACACCGATCTTCATCGCAGTCCACCGCGTGAATCCGCAAGCTCGTGATTGTTTGGTCGAATAAACAAACCAGCATCCCACCGTCGATCAGCCTACACCACGTTACAGGACGCCCATTAGACTGACCAAACAACTCTTGCGGACATGTCAATCCCATCTTGACCACCTTGCAATCCATTTCAAGGTGGCCCATCGCCCAGCCCAACAGTACCTCCTCGACTGACTGCTTGCCGCTGGCCAGCATCCGGAACAATGTCTTATACTCCCTCCAGACCGGCTCCGACGCCTCCTCGAAGATCCAGGCAACCTCATGATAGTCCCAGAAGAGTCGCTCCCTCCCCACGACCATCCAGCCCTTATGCATATCGACCTCGCCGGCTCTCAAACACCGAGATCGAATACCCTCCTCCATCTGGCGGGAGACGGCATGCTCGCCATGAGAGCACGCAGGATTATTCCAATATGAGCCCATACCAGCCGCGGTCCCAGCAAAGAGATTACCAACCACCCAGCACACCCACGAGGAAAGAACCAAGGGTTTACGTCGAACCGAGTCCATCGCCTCCCAAACACTTTTCGCCCCGGCAGCCCATGCTCGACCCAGCGACTCGTGGCGATGGAGGTCTTGTGCGGAAGAAGAGTCTGGTGCGGCCGGAAAGGCGGCAGCGCAACTCAGATGACCCTGACTATCACTACCGCAAGCATGCGCAGAACATGGATGTCATGCCATCTACAACAGGGATCCATCCGCACATGGAGGATATGGCGGAAGAAGCAACTCTCGACGACGATCCATTCGCCCCTACTCCTGCTCTAAACGAGAAGGACACCGCACCTTTGGGGCCATCGGGTAGTACACGACAACCGAATAAGCTGGCGCGCAAGACCACGGAGGAAAACATTACAGAGAAGCAGCGTGAGAGGATACGCGAGGCTGCCGGACACCCGACTCTCTGGGGCACATACTGCCACCTCGTCACCTTCTGGTGCCCTGATGCCATCCTCAGCTGCATGGGCAAGAAACAAAGAGCGCAACGCAGAGCGTGGCGAGAAAAGATGGGCCTGTTGAGTGTCATCGGCTTCTTCATGCTCTTCGTCGGCTTCCTCACCTTTGGCTTCACTGAAGCGACGTGCCCAAGTGGTGGTCCGGAGCGACTACAAATCAATCATGTGGACACCGGCTACATGATTTTCCACGGCGTGGCTTACAATCTCGCCACTTCACATCATCCTGCTGCTCTCGGCATTCCCGCGGGAGCCAATGTGCTTTACGATCTCGCCACGCCACACGGCGGCCAGGATTGCAGTTTCCTCTTCCAGAACGTCAACGGCGCCTGCAAAGGACTCATTACGCCTGCACCAAACTCCGACGTGCCGACCAACAGCGAACAGGATCTGGCATGGTATTTCCCGTGCAACTGCTACAATCAAGATGGATCGTCGAGTCCAAACTTGACCATTCCCTACTATCTCGGCTATGCGTGTCATACTGCGAATGGGGCGCGCGAGGAGTTCTATGGCTTGAAGTCTTCCGGCGACGTCTACTTTACCTGGGACGATGTCCGGAACAAAAGTCGCAACTTGATGGTCTACAATGGAGACGTGCTCGACTTGGATCTGCTGGCCTGGTTCAACCGGTCAGAAGTTGCCTACCCCGTCGCATTCGATGAGATCAGGAACAATCCTGCCGTCCACGGAACTGATGTTACTCTTGCCTTTTCGACTGGCGAGAAGAAGCAAATGGCACAATGCTTCCAGGACATCATCAAAGTCGGTTCGATCGACACTGCTACAGTGGGGTGCATCGCCTCCAAGGTCGTGCTGTACATCTCCCTAATCTTCATCCTCTCCATCGTCGTCACCAAATTCGTCCTGGCGGTGTTGTATCAATGGTTCTTCTGTCGGAAGTACGCCGCGGACAAGACGAGCATGACCGCCGACACCAAAAAGCGGAATCAAGAGATTGAAGATTGGACTGACGACATCTATCGCCCGCCGCCAAAGATGACCGATCCGGTCGCGATGGATGGCTCACGAAGTGGACGCAGACGAACGAGCTTCTTACCCGCGACGAGCAGATTCACGAGTCCTTACGCCATCGAGCGCTCCCTGATCAAGTCACAGCCGCCAATGACAACCATGTCCAGCCAACATAACCGAGCGGCAGCCGGATCTACTGCTCCAGGATCAGCATATGGCAGTGGTATGTCTGAACTGACACCGCCAAGGTTCAATGACTCGCCTCGTAAAGGGTCGTGGACGGTCAGCAGCATCCCAGACAGTTCGGGTTCTCCGGGCTACAGCAGCGTACTCAACACCGATGCCGATACAGCTGGGCCGCAAGGCTTCATCCACGAAGCTGTAGTACCGCAGCCGCCTGCGGAATGGCAACCTTTTGGCTTCCCCTTGGCTCATGCCATCTGCTTCGTGACAGCTTACTCAGAAGGACCAGCGGGCATTCGCACCACATTGGACTCGATCGCAATGACCGACTATCCCAACAGTCACAAACTCCTCTTTGTCGTCTGCGACGGTCTGATCAAGGGCAAGGGAGAGAGTATGAGCACACCAGATGCATGTCTGAGCATGATGAAAGACCACACCGTCCTACCCGACGAGGTGCAGGCCTTCAGCTACGTCGCCGTGGCCTCGGGAAGCAAGCGACATAACATGGCCAAGATCTACGCCGGCTTCTACGACTACGGCCCCGACTCCATCATCCCTCTCGAAAAGCAGCAGAAAGTGCCCATGATCATCGTCGTCAAGACCGGCACGCCAGCCGAAGCCACGGCTTCCAAACCAGGCAATCGAGGCAAGCGAGACAGCCAGATCGTGCTCATGTCCTTCCTGCAAAAAGTCATGTTCGACGAGCGCATGACGGAGCTGGAATACGAGATGTTCAACGGCATTTGGAAAATCACGGGCATCGCGCCCGACTTCTACGAAATCGTACTGATGGTCGATGCGGATACAAAGGTCTTCCCGGACAGCATGACGCACATGGTGTCGACGATGGTCAAAGACCCGGAGATCATGGGCCTGTGCGGCGAGACGAAGATCGCCAACAAGACGGCGTCGTGGGTGACGATGATCCAGGTGTTCGAGTACTTCATCTCACACCACCTGGCGAAGAGCTTCGAAAGCTGCTTCGGCGGTGTCACCTGCCTCCCCGGCTGCTTCTGCATGTACCGCGTGAAGGCGCCGAAAGGCGCGCAGAACTACTGGGTGCCAATCCTCGCCAACCCAGACATCGTCGAGCACTACTCCGAAAACGTGGTGGAGACGCTGCACAAGAAGAACCTGCTGCTGCTCGGCGAAGACCGCTACCTCTCCTCCCTGATGCTGCGCACCTTCCCGAAGCGCAAACAAGTCTTCGTGCCGCAAGCGGTGTGCAAAACCACCGTGCCCGACGGGTTCAAAATCCTCCTCAGCCAGCGGCGCCGCTGGATCAACAGCACAGTGCACAACCTAATGGAACTCGTGCTCGTGCGCGACCTATGCGGCACCTTCTGCTTCTCCATGCAATTCGTCGTCTTCATCGATCTCGTGGGCTGCATCGTGCTGCCCGCCGCCCTGTGCTTCACCGTCTACATTTGCGCGCTGGGCATCAAGGCCGCCATCACGCACACTGCCGCGCCCGTCATCCCGCTCGTGCTCCTGGCGCTCATCTTGGGCTCGCCGGGCGTGCTGATTGTCGTTACCGCGCACCGCTGGAGCTACCTCCTGTGGATGCTGGTCTACCTGCTTTCCCTGCCGATCTGGAATCTCGTCTTGCCGAGCTACGCCTTCTGGCACTTTGACGATTTTAGCTGGGGCGACACACGGCAGGCGGCCGGGGAGATGAAGGGAGCGGAGAAAGATGGACATGGTGGGGATGGGGAGTTCGACTCCAGTCAGATTACGATGAAGCGGTGGGTGGACTTTGAGCAGCAGCGGCGACAGAGAGCGCCGACGTGGTCGGCTGTGAGTTTGCAGGCACCGCCTTCGTTCGGCTCGCCTTCGGGGCTGGGGAGTGGCGGTTGGGGTGGTGGGCAGAGGAAGCAGGGGCATGAGCGCGTGCAGAGTAATTTGGCGTTTGAGGAGCGAAGTGAGGATTATTGATAGATTCATGGACGGCCTAATAGACGCATCTCTGGGTTGGTTGATGGGCAATGCACTCCTTTTCACTTGCTTCCATGAGCTTCATCCTTGTAACGTGCTGGGAGGTATGGCTAGACGGGCGAGACGGTCTACCGCGCGTGATCAAATTCTACAATGATCAGCTGGGGCGACGTACAGCAATCACACGAAGGCAAACATTTAACAGGTGCACACGACCAGTGACAGACAAAGTGACACGAGAAGGGAAAAGAACAAACACACGCCAGCAAACACCCTCCCATTCCCAATCTATCTCCTGCCCATCCGCCCCATCCCAAACCCCCTCCCACCCGCCATGCAGTGCAAAAACGCAAAAAAGCAAAAAAAGCAACGCTCACTTACCCCAGAGACTCGCCAGCCCGCCCGCCAGCAGCGCCAGCACCCGCCTCCTCCGCCTCCCTGTTCTTCCGCACCGCCTCCTCGCGGAAGGGCGCCAGCTTCTTCATCAGCTGCGCTTTGAGCAGCTTCTCGCGCAGGGTGCTCGCCTGGCTTGGCCCCTTGGGGACGGCCAATGGGGCGGCAACTTGGGCCTGCGCGCGAGCGAGAGCGGCGCGCTGAGCCGCGCCTTTGAAGGCGTATGACTGGGGGTGGATTAGTTTCTGTCCGGGGGTGGGCTGTCTAACGACAGGTTTGCCTCTGCAGAGGATAAGAAAGGTATGCGACGTGTTGTTTTGCTTGCCCAGGCTGGTTTGACAACAGGTATACAGAAAGGAAAGGTAGACGACCATATGGTGTGGTCTCGAGTATACAGTATTGCCATCGTGAGAGGCTATTTAGCGCTATGGCAGCGTAGCTAATGAACAGTATAAAGGAAATCGATGCAGTTAGTCGCTTCTTACCTCCACGTCACCCTCGCTCGTGTCGCGGCTGAGCCGCAGCTGCTCGGCGCGATCTCCCCGACGGCGATCGCTCGCCATCAGGTCGTCGGCGGCGAGGGAAGCGCCAACCTTGCGATTGGCGGCGGGGGAGGCGGAAGAGGAGGTGCTGGCCCGGCGGCGAGGGCTTGGCGAGTCTCTGCGGCTTCGCTTTGGGCGGGGCGAGCGGCTTCGTGTCGAGGAGCGACGGCGGTACCGTCGCGGTGGCGGAGAGTGCCCTCTGCGGGCAGGCGAGCGAGAGCGGAGACGCCTGCTGGACGGTCTCGAGGATGAGCCGCCGCTGCTGGTGTTTCTCCTCTTGCGAGGCGGCGGGGAGCGGGAGGACGAGGCGTCTCGGCGGCTACGTCTCGCGGGTGGGGAGCGCGAGCGGTGGCCATCCCGGTCGGTGGATGGAGAGCGGCGACGTCTGCCGTTCGAGGGCACGTAGGAGTCGACTCGGGGGGGAGGTCTGCGGAAGTCGTCATCGTCACGGCGGCGTCTTGGTGGTGACCTGGATCTGGAAGGGGAACGACGGAGGGGGCGACGGTTCGAATCGCGACCGCCACGTCCACCTCTGCCTCGTCCACGCTCGCTGCGTTCACGATCTCTGATGCGGTCCATCTCGCGCTCTCTCTCGAGCTCGGCTTCTTGACGTTTGATTGCTTCCTCACGTGCCTTCTCTTTCTCGGCCTGGACGTGAAGTCAGTATACAGAAGTGAGTGAGCAGCGGGGTGTTGCCATTTAGCCCACCTTCTCTTGAGTGAGCTCGGCCTTCTTTGCTTCAATCAACTCTTTCGGGATGCCTTGGGGGTTGTCTTGCCCACTGATACAGAGCTTCCAGAGGCTGAGACAGAAGGAGGGGGCGTCTTTGTCGAGGAAGCCGGTGAGCTGGATCTGCAGTTCTTTGATGTTGGGCTAGGTAGTCAGGCGTCAGCGACATCTCTCACGCATGTATGAAAGCACACTCACGAATCTCGACTCTTCAAGCTTGTTGTTCACCAGCTCGGGCACCACATCGTCGTCGTTGTTGAGGATCTTCTCAATCTCGCTTTGCGCCCACGACTTGATCAGGTGGATATTGACCTTGCGCATGTCAACCTTGACATTAAACTCGGGCGGGAACTTGGTCGTACGGAGCAGGCGTTGATCGACGTTGGTCGTCAATGCCGCCGACATCTTTGCGGTTCGCGTGTTCGGGTTTGTCTTGAGTGTGGAGAATGAGTGTGAAGGTGGGGAGAGGCGAGAGAGGAATGAAAAGAGAAAAGGAAAAGTGCGGGAGGAAAGTGTTTCAAGGCATCATGTGAGCTGCAAGTGAGATTGCATGACATGCGATCCACGCTCTTTCCTAAACATTTGAAGTTGTAGGTCAGGAAGGAACGACCCACGCTACGTCAGCCACAGATCAAGATCACCGCTGCAAAGCCACTGCGACGCGCCACAACAGACTCGGGGGAGACTCGGTGCGTTCAACATCCCTTTAACATCTGACACCTTTATAATACTGCCTTTGTACTTATCAAGCCACAGACAAGTCAAGATGCAAGTCGCCGAAGTACTTTCAGACTTGACATCACTCCAAGTGTGTGTGAGTGCCACGGTACTGCTCTCTCCGTCTTCCACTCTTTACTAATTGCCAAACCAGGACCCGCATGCCGCCCTGGAGCTGGTGTCTACGAGGCCCGATGGATACCATGCAGGCACGAACCTCACAAATGGCGATCCACAGCCTGATGACTCGGACCTACAGCGAGCCAAAGATCTGGTTGGCTTGCACGCGAGTGTCAAAATGGCCCACCGGGATGGCACCGACACGGAGCTTGAAGCAGCTCGGAGAGACGTAGAGCGAGTACTGGAAGCACTGTAGACGTCGGCGAAGTCTTTTACTCGCAGACCGGACCGTTCCATCGTCTGGATGCCCCTACTGCATGGCACCTCTCGGATTTCCCCGGCTTTGGGTGAAGTAGATCGATGAAGAACGGACCCGGTTCGAGGGAATTGAAATCCGCTCTGCCCACGGAACGGACAGGAAGGCAAACGAAAACGCCTTGCCCATGATCCACCTCACGGCATGTTCGTATGTCAGCATTTCCGGATTCTATCCCCCACACCGGGCGACGTCGAACGGCCACGGCCGTAATGTGCGCCACGGAGAGGGCCAGGAGGGCGAGCATGACGGAGGGGAGATGCATGTTGGGTGAAGGGACGGTTGAGTGTGAGAATGGAGTAGGACGGAATAGATGTGATGTATGGGAATGGAGTTCAAGAGAGGATACAGCATGATCATGCCTGGATATCTTACGGCCGTAACCACTACACGTTCCCCTTGTACCTCTCGACTATTGACAGACTAGATCTGAACGTTGTAGAAATGAGATAAAGCAGGTGAGCGTGGTGGCTGCTTCCAAACGACAAGCGGCCGCGGAGGCAGCGGACCCTCTTAGTCATCCATGCAACGCTCGTGCCTGCGCGTTTCCCTTGACTTGTCGGTATTTACATCCTCTGCATGTCTGCTCCTACGCACACTCCACCCCATTAAACAATCAGCACCATGGCCGAAAACATCCCCCCGGGCGGCCAAACAACCACAAACACCAACACCGCCGACCAACCCGGCCGGCCCTACTACGAATCCCTCCGCGCCAACCTGCGCCAAATCCTGGAGAAGAAACGCAAGCTCGACGAGCAGCTGGCGGCAGTGGAGGACCAGATCTTCAAGAACGAAGGCAGCTATCTGGAAGAGACGTCCAACTCGGGGAATATTGTGCGGGGGTTTGATGGGTGGGTGAAGGGGGTGCAGGTTGGGGGACGCGGGCCGGTCGACGATAGACGGAGGGGACGGGTGAGGGATGATGATCGCGTGTTTAGTCGGAGCTCGGTGGGGTGGATGCGGGTGGGTGTTTTTCTCGGTCTCTCGGGGATGATGGGGACATGCTGATGTGATTTTACAGGCACAGGAGGGATCCGATTCCAATCCCACGTCGCATGCGCCTACGCCTACGGGCTCTTTTGCGCCGCAGCTGAGTACGCGGGATTCAGGGACGGGGAGTGCGGCTCGCTCGCATAATAAGAAGAAGAGACCGAATGATCGGGAGGAGGACGAGGATGGGAAAGCTACGAAGAGAGGCAAAATCAGCTACGCGCGGGAGTAGTAGATTTTCATGACGGGGCTGTCAATGAAGCGTTCAAAGCGAGGAGTTTCAAACGGTTATGCGTGACTGCATTGATTCATGAGAGTCTGCGAGGCGAACAGGACAGTGGGACTTGGTGTTTACTTCTGGTGGATGTGATGAGATGCTCAATGCACGCGCGAATCGACTTCAAACTAGAAGGCCATACTCACATAAAGCTCACGCCAGACTTTGTGACATTCGAGGTTTCAGCATCTCATCCTGTTGGCAATGAGCACAGCCAAAGCATGGTGACGAGGATTGATATCACGTGACTACACTGGAAGTCAAGCCGAACTCCGGCGGCTTGCACATCGAATGCTCATTCCGGAAGGTGGTATTTCTTACATCACCAACCGACAGGGAATCGCGTTGCGTTATCGGCGAACATCCCCCCATTCCCATTCCCACTATGTAAGTTGCGGAGTTCGAGCTTCTCTTCTCTTCCCTCTCTCTCTATCTTTCCTTCATCCTCTTCCTCCCTCACTTTCAACATGCAGCATTCAGAGAAAGGCGGCTTCGAGCTGCCCGCTCCAGTGCCTCAAGCTACACGAAAGACCGGCGTGCCCAAATGGCTCCGATACTGCCTCGTCCCTCTCCTAGCCCTTGCCTTCTTCTTCCGACTCACCCTCCTGGGCATTGGTCTGCACAGCAGCCACCAACATGAAAAGACCATCGCCTCCTTCAAGTCGCAGTGTGCGCAGCCCGACCCTCTCTTCCCTTCGTCTAAAAATGAACGTCTCGAGGATATGTACGAATACCTCTCCACGAAAGAGTTCAGGAAGGAGAGCATCGAGCGGCACTCCAAGGCAGTGCAGATCCCCACGCAGAGCTACGATGATATGGGAGCCGTTGGCGAGGATTCGCGGTGGGATGTGATGTTTGACTTCCAGAAGTACCTGAAAGAGACGTTTCCCAAGGTGCACAAGCACCTGAACCCTGAGGTGGTGAATACCCATGGCTTGCTGTACACCTATGAAGGCTCCGACAAGAGTCTGAAACCATTGCTCTTGATGGCGCACCAAGATGTCGTGCCGGTGCCCAATGCTACCATCGACGCCTGGACGCACCCGCCGTTCAGTGGACACTACGATGGCACGTTCATCTGGGGCCGAGGCGCAAGCGACTGCAAGAACCAGCTCGTTGCGATCATGGAGGCCATGGAACTGTTTGTGGAAGCCGGGTTTGAGCCGAAGAGGACGATCGTCTTATCTTTTGGCTTCGACGAAGAGATCAGTGGAGGGCGTGGAGCCAAGAATCTCGCTGCTTTCCTTTTCAAACGGTACGGCAAGGACGGCTTGGCGGCACTGGTCGATGAGGGCTCCCAGTTCCAGAAAGCCTGGGGCTCTACGTTTGCCCCCGTCGGTTCGGGCGAGAAGGGCTACACGGACGTCCACATCACCGTTCGCATGCCCGGTGGCCACTCCTCCGTCCCCGTCGCTCACACAAGCATTGGCGTGCTTTCGGAGCTCATCACCAAGATTGAAGCAGAGCAATACCCAACCTACCTCACCGATGACAATCCTTACTACGGCCAGCTCAAATGCGGCGCCGCGCACAGCCCCGATTTCCCCGACAAATTGAAGGAGCTACTCGGCAGCCACAAATCGCGAACCTGCAAGGCCAAGCCCGACCACCTGGCACTTGAAGCGGCAAAGCAAGGCCGACGCATCCAATACCTGATGCAAACTTCTCAGGCCGTGGACGTGATCGACGGCGGTGTCAAAACCAACGCCCTCCCCGAGCGCGTGTCCGTCACCATCAACCACCGCATCAACATCGGCGACAAGCCAGAGACGGTTTGGAAGCGCATAACCGCGCTGTCCAAAGAAGTTGCGGAGAAGCACGATTTGGATCTGCACGCTTTCGACGGGGTGGAGGAGAAACCCAACTCCATCAGCCTGTGGGCCTCGCCGGGCTCTCTGCAAGTTGCGCCCGTAACGCCCACGAACCTCGACAAGAACACTCCCTTCCGTGTCCTGGCTGGTTCGACTCGTGCTGTATACGGCGAGGAGATTATCGTCTCGCCGGGCATGACGACTGGCAATACGGACACGAGGTATTACTGGGATTTGACGAAGCATATCTTCCGCTTCGGCCCGGGCTATGATCCTGAGTAAGTTGTGGTGCCCTGACTTTGACTTGACGGAATCTATGCTAACGCTACACAGATTCGATTCGGGCAATCTGAACAACATCCACACTGTCGATGAGCATGTTAGCGTGGCCAATCATATCGGCATGGTGAAGTGGTTCACGACCTTTGTCAGGAACATGGACGCCGCGGATTTGGAGGACTGATGAACAGATGAATGCGCGCGAGAATTGAATAGAAGATTGTGCGATCAGCACAAGTCAAAAAGCACTTCATCTAGCATTCTCATCCTATCCACCGCGTTGATCTGTCGACCACCACCCTCGTAATCACTCGAAGCTCGTCTGAAACTCACAACTGCGCCGCCATCGCCTCCCGCCAAATCGCATCCGCCGCCACAACAGTACTCACGCTCCCATCCCTCTTAATCGGCCCGCGTTCCCCCTTCATAAACACCACCCCCTCCTCCCCCTCCAAAAACCCCACCCCAAACGCCCGTCGAATCCTCTCCTGCATATCCCCCGCCGTCAACGCCCCCTTCCTCTGCTCCTCCTCAAACAGCAGCAAAAACGCCAAATGCGCCAACAACCTCCCCCCCTCCATCCCCTGCACCTTGCGCAAAAAATTCCGCACCTCGGTCTCCACGCCCGCCACATATTCTGCATCAGGGATATCGCGGCGGATGCGATCGAGGCGGTCCGCAGCGCACTCGACGAAGGCTTCGAAGTGGTTTTCGTAGGCGCCGGTGGGGCGCACGATGGGTTTGGGCTTCGCGGCGCGGTTCGTGGCGGGATTCACCCAGAAGAAGTTTGCGCGGATGACGGCGCGCCAGACGAGGAGGCGCAGCGTGCGAGGCCAGTCTTCTTGCTTGTGGATTTTGTTGTCGTCGACTACTGCTCCGGGAAGGGTGAGTTCGGGGTAGCGTTGCATCGTTAGGTGGTGGATTGCGAGCTGCCGGGTTTGCGCGCTGAGGTTGCGATAGGGCTGGGTGGTTTGGGCGTAGAACCAGTTGGCCACGTTTTGGTGTTTGGTGCAGATGTGTAGGTTGGGGGTTTGGGTTCCGTCGGGGGCGGTGCGGAGGTAGATGTCGCCTACGATTGAGTCGGAGGTGGAGGGGTCGGGGCCCCATTCGGTTGCGCTGCGGTATTGTGAGGTTGAGGTCGAGGGTTTGGGTGCTGCTGCTGTGTCGGTGTTGTCGGCCCAGCCATATTCGTGGTCGCTTGAGGTGCTCGCTGCGCCGTTTGTTGTGAGGGTCGTTGCAGCTTCGGCTGGGACTGAGACCGGCAGTGAAGGAGAGGACGGCGCTTCAGATGCGTGCTCGAGACCGTTGAGCGTGAGTTTGGCCGTCTCGGAAGTGAGCAGATCGACACCGCCAGGCTTGACATCTTCCGCTAGATCTTCATCGTCGTTGACTTCTCCATCATCGTGGCCGTTCACCTCAGCGTCTCCGTTCTGAACTGCTCCCTCTTCATTGTTGGCCCCTCGACGACCCCTCCTGCCTCGCTTCTTCTTGCGCTTCCCGTAATTGCCGTTGGCGGTTGGCATCAGTTCTGCTCCGGGGACTTCGCGCCCGTCGATGCCCTTTCTCTCACTCATGTTGGAGTTTGGAGGTGGTGTGGTGTGAGGATGTTCAAGCTCAGAGAAGTGAACAGGTAAGAACCAAGAACGAAAATTTGAAAGAGAGATGAAGAAGTGCGGAAATTGAATGACGGTGTTTGTGTAACACAACACGCACACGTGACGTTGCGCTCCTTCCTCATTCAGTGAGATTTGTCAAAGTCACAAACAAAACGTCATGTCATTTCACTCACAGCAGTCGTTCACACCCATTTCACTCGCCAAACCGCTTCTTCTCCGTAGCCACACCCATAGCCTTCTTCCCATTCACGATACCCGTAGTGGCAATCACCAATTTCCTGCCACTACTCTCCTCCAATTGTTTGCTCACGAACCTCACCGCCGCAATCTCCGCATACGTCACTCCTCCTAGGAAGAAGACGATGTTCACTTTCGGGCCTTCCTTGTTGCCTCTCAGCGTTTTCCGCGCATTCGAAGCATCGGCATCACTGCCCTTCTGCGACACATCGACTGTCGCGCCCCGGATCCGCGCCAGTGTGTCTTCGAAGCCCTTCCAGCCTGTTCCTGTCGGAGCGGCATTTGACTTCCCTGGGTTTGCCAAGCCGTACAACTGCGCTTTCTGGAAGATGCATTGCAGCAAGCGAATGCTGAGTGGAGCATAGCCGCTGAAAACGTAGGCGATGTCATCTGGCTCGGCTTCTTTCGCTTCGTCGGTCCAGAGAATGAGGTTCTTTCGCACGGTGTTCCAGTCGGTGGCTGTTTGGCCTGCAGAGCCGGAGATGGGGTTGAGGTAGCCGCGATGACTTTCTCGGGGTACGAGGAGGCCCATGGTTTCCAGATTGGACAGGGTGATCATGTGTTGGAAGCCATAGGCATTGAGAATCTGGCGTTTGAAGCTGTCCAGCTCGCGGAGTCGAAGGCCGTTGCTGAGACAGCTTTCGAGACATAACAGTCTCAAAACCGTCTGGAGCGGAGCGTCTCGCGCAATCAGTTCTTCAATGTTATCGTGCAGGCTGCTCCCGTCGCTACCGGCTAATAGGTTTTGCTGGACCTCTAGCATTGAGGAGAAGGTGTCGTTCCGCGTGAGTTTCAGAATCTCTTCTGCGAGATTCGTATGGACCAGCAGGCTTTCCTTCTCCGCTTGATATGTGGGCAGTCTCGACACCACTTGGCGGAGGTCTGCAATAGATTGCTGGTTGGTCTGCATATTCTCCTGGTCTGACTGCAATCTCTGTGCATTCTGACTGAGCGTAGGTCCAATGATGGAGAAATTGACGTCGCGCAAAGACGGGTACATCTTGTCCTTGCTGTCCAGCTGCACCTTGCGTTTCGTTGCGGTGGTAGCAGACTGTGCTACACCACCTTGCGTTTGAGGCGCTGCTGTTCCACTCAATACAGTCGAGTCGACCTCCGCTTGATTGCTGCTGATGCCGAAGTTCTCATCAATCAGACCCTCATAAGTAAGTTGGGTAGAGAGGACGGTAAGGAAGTCGACTTCTCTGTCCACGATGACCAAATTCTCGATCAACGAGCTGGGCGTCATGCCGAACGAGGCGAGGTACGAAGCGTTGGGATCGGAAGATGCATTGACGTCCTCTTCACTGCGCATACGCCGAAGTAGATCGGCCAATCGCTTTGCATTGTCGCCTTTGCCCAGGATTCTTGGAAACAGACCGTACTGCTTCTGAAGCAGCATCAAGGCATTCGCGGACGTGAAGACTGACGTGGGGTCTTTTCGTAGGTACAGATCGCTGAACGAGTCGTCAAGCTCAAGGGACAGGACATCTTGCTCGAGTGGAGTAAAGTGGAGAGGGAACTCTAAAATGTTCACCTCGCCGAGAACGCCAGCTTCCTCGAGGACCATGTTGCTGACTAGTGTCCGCCGAGGTGTCAAGATGAGGCTGAAATCGTGGTCGACATTGCTCTCGGTTCGGACGAGCTTGATTTGCTCTGCTTTTGTCAGCGTCTTCCATGATCTTCGCTCGAATCAGAACGCCAGAAATGGATGTGAGCACGTAATGATGGCGCTGAGCATGATGTAACGAGACACGCCAGGCTATGATCATGCTAAAGATGCAAAAGTAGTTTGCTATCGGGATCAAGACTGAATACAAAGGGTGGAAGAGGACAAGCCAGACCTAGGTACTCTACTTTAAGATCCCCAAGAAGAAGACTAAATGCAATGAAAACGTGACATGACATACCGGCTACCGTTCGAATGGTCCTGGCCTTCTCGCCGCGAACGAGGAAGACGACATTGCGTTGGCTGCTGTCGACATTGTGATTTTCCAGGAAGAAAATCTTGTCGACGCCGTATTCTTGTAGGGTGCTGAACTTGACAAAGAGACCAATGGTGCCTGCGAGGGATCGCTCGATGACGAGGTTCTTCTTGCCTCGAACCTACATGTCGTTAGTCTTCGAAAGGAATAGATCGGTGGTTTTCTAGCAAACTTACGCTTTCCAGCAGCAGCAGGAGGTCTCTCCGGGCCTTGTCCGTGATATCCTGTGTGTTGATGGCCTTGGCGGCCGTATGGACGGCCATCACATACTTTCGTTGGTACGTTGTAGAAGAGAGGACGACAGAGGTGAAGTGGTTGGCGGCTCCGCATTTCTCTTGGCGCCGCCGGAGCTGTCAAAAGTTTGAGTCAACTTTTGTGAGTCGAGGCTGCGAATTGACCCAAACAACCATTGCATTCACCACCTCCTTGCATGAAACCCTTTGCTCGCCTGCGTTGGTGTGTTTCGCGACCTACACTCCGCTCAATCCCTTCCCGTCTCCCACCACCTCGCTGCACTGCTCTACACCAACGCCTACGAAACTACACCACCGAGAACACCGAAGACGAGATGGGCAAAGACAAGGACAAGGAGAAGAGCAACTTCCAGCTCAAGGTGCCCAAGGGGACCAAGGACTGGGAGGGCAAGGACATGGTGATTCGCGACAAGATCTTTGGCGCCATCACCGAGGTCTTCAAACGCCACGGCGCGGTGACAATAGACACGTGAGTCCATGGCTTGATGTCTTGTTCGCCGGGAGCCATCGCTAACAATGCCTTCGCAGACCCGTGTTTGAGCTCAAAGAGATTCTCTCCGGCAAGTATGGCGAGGACAGCAAGCTCATCTACGACCTCGCAGACCAAGGCGGCGAGCTTTGTTCCCTCCGATACGACCTCACAGTCCCCTTTGCGCGATGGCTGGCGATGAATTCGAGCGTACAAAGCATCAAGCGATACCACATCGCAAAAGTCTACCGGCGAGATCAACCTGCGATGACGAAAGGGAGGATGCGAGAATTCTACCAGTGCGACTTCGACATTGCCGGCGTGTACGATCCCATGCTCCCCGATGCCGAGATTATTCGCATCACGTGTGAGATTTTCGAGGCGCTGGGATGGCATGGGCGATACACCATCAAGATCAACCACCGCAAGATATTGGATGGCATATTCCAGGTGTGCGGCGTACCGACAGACAAACTGCGCACAATCTCATCGGCCGTTGACAAGCTGGATAAGACGCCATGGGAAGAAGTACGGCGAGAGATGACGGAGGAGAAAGGGCTAGACCCCGAGGTTGCAGATCGGATAGGAGAGTTTGTCGTACAAAAAGGTGGCCGACCACTTCTCGACAACCTGCGACAAAACCAACAGCTCCAATCGAACGAATCCGCAAAAGCCGGTTTGGCTGACATGGACCTCCTCTTCACATACCTCCAATCCTTCTCCGTCCTGGACAGAGTCTCCCTAGACATGTCGCTCGCACGAGGACTCGACTACTATACCGGCGTCATCTACGAAGTCATCACCGAAGGCTCCGCACCGCAAACGCGCGAAGGGCAGAAAGTGCAGCAAGCCGCCAAGAAAGAATCCAAATCCAGCAAGCACGATGGCGAAGAAGACCGAAGTAACGACCCGAGCGTCGGCGTCGGCTCAGTAGCAGCCGGCGGCCGCTACGACAATCTCGTCAGCATGTTCAGCGGCAAGCAGCAGATCCCGTGCGTCGGCATCTCCTTCGGCGTCGATCGCATCTTCTCCATCACCAAGCAACGCCTCAACGCCGACGCCTCCTCCATCCCCATCCGCACCAACGAAGTGGACGTGTACGTCATGGCGTTCGGCGGCAAAGGGTTCGACGGCTTGCTCCCACAGCGCATGGAAGTCGCGAAGCGGTTATGGGACGCGGGCATCAAGGCCGAGTTTAGCTGGAAGGTGAAGCCCAAGCTTCCCGCGCAGTTCAAAGCGGCGGAAGTCAATGGGGTGCCATTCGCGCTGATTCTGGGCGAGGACGAGCTGGCTGCGGGCAAGTGTAAGATTAAGGAGATGGGGTTGGCAGATGGGCATCCGGAGAAGGAGGGGGTGATGATTGAGATGGCGGATTTGGAGACGGAGGTCAAGGAGAGGCTGGGCAGGCAGGGCGGTTCGCCGGCGGGAGTGGCGAATGGGGTTGCGGGCATGAGCTTGGAGGAGGCGAGAGATGCTCCTAAGACGAGCTGAGTGCGGTCGTTTCGCGGTTAGAGATGAAATGTAGAGCTACGATGCCGGTGCTGCATGCATTAACGCTGGCTCATTGAAGCCCTCACGAAGTTTCCTTCCCACTACTCTGAAGATACGCATCACACCAATACCCCATCGTCCATCTGCATTCGAACTTCTCCCAGCCTGAGAGCGTATTGTCTTTACGTTTTCTGCGGGAAGATAGCTACGTATTAGCAGATGGCAGAGAGGGTAGACGATGGGGAGACTGTATACTGTTGACGGAGCGATGCTGGAGTGAGGAGGTTATCCGTCCCGTCGGCGGGAACGGGCAGTGTCGAGCTAATTGCTGTCGTGGCCAAGGCGAGAAGGAAAGTGCTGAGGTAGATGATGAGTTGCATTGTGTTTGCTTTGCGATGAGTATGGCTGTGGTTTGATTGGGGATGATGGAGGAGGGAAAATGAGTGAAGTAGGACGGACATATGAGCGATAGTAATACGGCTGACGAGCGAATTTTGTGTAGAACACCTGCCCACACTGAGTGGCATGTTTGGCTGCCTTTTCATCCTTACGGTGATGACATTTGAGTGCAGTTTACAGGCCTCTTGTTGATTTCGACGCGGAAAGCGTTACCCTGCGATTTCCATGGCGCGTGAGGTTGGGCCGCTCGCAGAAAACGGGAGGTCAACATCTTCCTCGTATGTCGGGATGGAGGGGCATTACACGTCTGGACGTTTGTATACAGTAGCGTTTCATCGTGGTAGATGGGTGGAATGAGGCCGAGGAGAGAAGTGAGGTGGAGCTGCATCGACATCCCCGGATCAGCTCCCTTGCCCCTCGGCTATCCCTCTCCAATCGGGCAAGCATTAGCGCGGGCGGCGTGGAAAGCTCTCCGCGATTAAGCCGAGCTCGACGGTGTCAGCCAGAGCAAGTGTCGCTGCTTTTTCGCCAATACACCTCCAGCCTGCTCTGGACCCGATCCATTTTCTTCCATTCTTTCCAGGAGTGTACGACGCAAGTTGGGTGGCATCAGAGTGATTGGTAAAGAGAACAAGCTGCGCCATGGCATTTCGACGGGCCCTGTCCACCAGAACCCTCCAGAGCCTCACCACTCGTCCGGTCGTCGCCCGAGCGTGCCGCATCATGCCTCAAGCAAACAACAGCCGCGAAACGGCCGTCAGGCGCCTGCATGCCACCACCTCGCAGCTGCAGCCTGCCGCGACCACCACCGCCGCCACCTCGCCCCAGGAATACCCCACCTCCCACGAGCCCATCAGCAAGCCCCTCGATACCCAGAACTTCATCAATAACAAGCTCGAGGCGTCGTCGGGCTCGCAATGGATCGATCTGTACGATCCCGCCACCGCCAACCTCGTCACGCGCGTGCCGCAGTCGACGGATGAAGAGATGACCCGCGCCGTGGATGCGGCCGAGAAGGCTTTCCACAGCTGGAAGGCGACGAGCGTCATGGCCCGCCAGCAGATCATGTTCAAATACGTCAGCCTGATCAAGGAAAACCACGACCGCTTGGCGGCGTCCATCACCCTCGAGCAGGGCAAGACGTTCGCCGATGCGAAGGGTGACGTTCTCCGCGGCCTGCAGGTTGCCGAGACCGCTTGCGGCATCACCACGCAGCTCCCCGGCCAAGTGCTGGAGGTCGCGAAGGACATGGAGACCAGGAGCTACCGCGAGCCCATTGGTGTCGTGGCGGCCATCTGCCCCTTCAACTTCCCCGCCATGATTCCGCTCTGGACCATCCCCGTCGCCACCATCACCGGCAACACCTGCATCATCAAGCCCTCTGAGCGCGACCCTGGCGCGGCCATGATCCTCGCCGAGCTCGCTGAGAAGGCCGGCTTCCCGCCCGGCGTCGTCAACATCATCCACGGCTCCGCCAAGACGGTCGACTTCATCCTCGACGAGCCGCGCATCAAGGCCGTCAGCTTCGTCGGCAGCAACAAGGCCGGCGAGTACATCTACCAGCGCGCCTCCGCCAACGGCAAGCGCGTGCAGGCCAACTTGGGCGCCAAGAACCACGCCGCCGTCCTGCCCGATTGCAACAAGAACCACGCGCTCAACGCTATTGCTGGTGCCGCTTTCGGTGCTGCTGGACAGCGCTGCATGGCTCTCTCGACGCTTGTCTTCGTCGGTAAGACAAAGGACTGGGCGCCGGAGATTGCCGAGCGTGCGAAGAACCTCAGCATGAACGGTGGGTTCGAGGAGGGCGCCGATCTCGGCCCCGTCATCAGCCCGGAGTCCAAGCAGCGCATTGAGGATCTCATTGCCTCTGCGGAGAAGGAGGGCGCGACGATCGTCATGGACGGCCGCGGCCAGAAGCCCAAGGACCCGAAGTACGCCAAGGGCAACTGGGTGAGTAGAAGACAAATCCCACCTCGCAGTCACGGCTGGGTAAACTAATTCTGCTCTAGGTCGGCCCCACCATCATCGCCAACGTCACCAAAGACATGCGCTGCTACCGCGAAGAAATCTTCGGCCCCGTGCTCGTCTGCCTGAACGTGGAGACGCTCGACGAAGCCATCGAGCTCATCAACGACAACGAGTACGGCAACGGCGTGGCCATCTTCACCTCGTCGGGCGCGACGGCCGGCCGCTTCCAGAAGGAAATCCAGCCCGGCCAGGTGGGCATCAACGTGCCCATCCCCGTCCCCTTGCCCATGTTCTCCTTCACCGGCAACAAGAAGAGCATTGCGGGGGGTGGCGCGAACACCTTTTACGGCAAGCCCGGCTTGGACTTCTACACGCAGCAGAAGACGGTGACGAGTTATTGGCGCAGTGAGGATGCGATTGAGTCGAGGGCGAGTGTGACTATGCCGACGCAGTCGTAGGGGGGTTGTTTGATGATTTCGTGGGGGGGAAAAGCTCAGAATGTAACTTACGGGTCTCTTGTAACTATGTTCATGAGGCGTAGAAATGGATTACGGGCTCAAAAACGTCGTGAATTTCATGCGTCTATGTTTGATCGTCTGCGCGCCCTGAGTGGGATGAAATGCACATCCTGCCCGATGCGGATCTTGACTTGGTCGAAGTGAATCTGCAGCGAGGCGAGCACGTCCAGTAACTGCTGCGGCACAGCTCCCTGCCCTTCGATGGGAATCCCCATGTGCTTCGCCTGGCCGGGTCCCGGGCCTGTCGATAATGCTGGCGCCTGCAGCGACCAGGCAATACTGATGTGGAACTTGCCCTCCACTCCGGGCGTCTTCGTACTCTGGCCGTCGCCGTTCTCATCGTGATCATGATAAAGCAGCGGCTGATCAAACCCCTCCGCTACGGAATTGCAAATCGCAAGGACCTTCGTCATCTCACTGTCACCGCCCTGCAAACATCGCAGAACAAGGAACCAACGCGCGCCGCTTTCGTTAGGATGCCATGTGAGGTCGCCTAGCCGAGCGGAGAATTGGGAGATGTTGCTGCTGCTGATGGTGTTGCGGAGGTGGGTGAGGAAGGGGTCCTTTTGCGGGGTTTTGAGGGTTAGAGGCCGGGAGAGGGAGATGTGCAGGGGTTGGGGGGCTCCTAGGGGGGTTTGGAGGAGGCTGTGGATTTGGTGCTGCGGGGTGGTTTGTTGTAGGTGGGTGAGGAGGTTGTGAAGATGTGCTGCTTCCTTCGATTGGGGATGCCCTCGGGGGTTGGATTAGCTACGTTGGATGCAAGGATGATCATATTGCCTTGTCTTGAGTGAGGTATGAGATGGAAAGAGGAGATGGTGAAAATACAAGCTTCACTTACACTCCAGGTACACATGGCTCGGCCAGTTGCCCTCAACGTGCGGCGTGATCCTCTGCCGGCCGCCATGCAGCGAGGGATCATCGCGCACACTCCCCCTCACCGCGGAGGAATACTGGTCGAGGAAGCTGGCGGGAAGGGGAGGGAGGGCTGCTGCCTCATCCTCTCCTCGGCCCTCTTCGGATTCGGAGGAGTCGGAGTAGTCGACTAGCCGCATGAACGATGCATGGACATGCGGCAGGTGCGGATGCTATTTTTGCTGCGAAAGTTTTATTATTTCTCCCCTTTTCAGCATGGAGGTGGAGGAGGCATGGATGGATTAATGAATGACGTGTGACGTCTTGGCCCGGGTGCAGCTGTTGGCTCGTGCGAACGCTGTGGGTTGCCGAAGACCTCTTTCGATCGGAAAGTTGAACAGCGTGCCATCTCGGTGATTCGTGTATAACAATGTACCGAGACAGATCGTTCGGAACGGCGATAGCACTCGGCTGAGTAATGTTCCTGAGACTGCGTGCATTGTACGATCCTCCTTAAGCAATGTGCTCAAGTCTCCTACATACACAAGGTGAAATGCTTTCAAGTTGACGTTGAATTCTTTCCAAAGCAAATCTTACTCAAACTTCCAGCCTCATCCTTCGCTGAATAGAACGTTTCACGCCATGCCCCGCACTGCCCTCATCCTCGCTGCTGGTCCTGGGATTGGCGCTCATTGCATCTCCCTCTTTCGCGCCGCAGGATACAACGTTGTCGCGGCTTCGCGCAGCCGGCAGGAAAGCCTCAGAGCACCCAATCATTTAGACTTGCATCTGGACCTCTCCAAACCAGACACTCTCCCCGAGCTCTTCGCGAAAGTGAGAGAGCACTTTGAGCATCCGAGCGTGGTCATATACAATGGCTTCGCGAGGACGCTGGTGCCAGCGGAGAATCCATTGGGCTCCATTTCGCAGGAATGCATTGAGCACGACATGGCGGTCAATATCACTAGTGCATTGATTGCGGGTCGAGAGGCTGTCAACGGGTGGGAGCAGGCTGGAGGTCAGGCAAACGGGACTTTCATCTACACTGGCAATAAGCAGAATGTCATGGCCGATCCCAAGGCGCTCACATTTGGGATGGCCAAGTGTGCCGCGGCAAAGATGATGTGGGATTGCTCTGTAGCGTATGCGCAACGCGGGTTCAGGTAAGCATGCATCGTTTTCCACGAAATGTTACGCCTCCGCAGAGACATGGTAGCTGACCCATGCAGGTTTTATTTCACGGATCAGCGCAAGGCCGACGGCTCTCCCGCGAGAGAGATGATGGATCCCATGGCACGTGCAGCGCTGTATGTCGAACTGGCAGCAGATGGCGGACAGCAACCGTGGCATTATACCTTTGTAAAAGGCATTGGCTATGTTGATTTCCGGTCGAAAGACAATGCTTGACAGTTTCGAGCCTTGGGCGCAAGGTTGGCTGCATCAAGTCTCTGATTGGTAGTAGTGTGAAGCAGAATGTATATTTAGGTTGTTGCATAATTATGACCGGCGGCGGCAGGAGCCGCGTCTGACGTAGCGGGCAGGTGCAAAGTGCCCGAGTGCGTGTCACGTCTGACGGGGACAGCTCAAGTCGGGCAGCACTTGCCGGTTTACGCGTGTACCTTTGCGCACCTACCTTCGTTCTTACTCTGCTGCCTTTCATTCTCCTCGTGCCTTCTTCTCTTTTTTGGTAATCCTCCGCCATTGACAATTCCATCGACACGACAGCTGTCGAGTTGATTTTCACTCAATACCTCAACGTTTTGGCTTGTCAGCCATCTCATCAGAAACGAGTCGATTACCATGACGCACGCCGCCTCGTCCAAGTCGGTAAGATTCAATGCCCTCCAGTCACCACTCCTCTGCCCGCATCACGTTCCCCTGCTAATGACATCCATCAATCGCAGGCCGCCGCCGCCCTCCTCGACCCCATGACCGCCCCCGAGCCAGCAGCCGCGGATGGTCCGGGTTCGCATTTCGGCAACACCTTTGCCCCAGCATCCGAGATCAACGGCGTGACACGCTCTCCGCCTCCCGCCTCCTCCTCTCCCTCCTCCAACAACCCGTATCGCCACGGCTCCGTCAGGTCGAATAGACCGTCATCCATCCAGAACAGCCCGCCACTCTCCGCCACCAAAGGCGGCGCTCACACCTCCGTCCGTTCGTCATCCGGAAGTCCGCGGCCGGAGAAATTTCCCCACTACCGCACCGAAGTCTTCAGCGACTTTGACGATCACGTCTCCTCCCGCAACCGCGCGAGCAGCCACGGCACTCCGCCATCCTATCATGAAGCCACCTCTTCCAGCCCCAACCAGGGCAACCGACCGCGTCGCGGAAGCAGCTTGAGGGAGAGGTACCCCGGTGACCCGTCCACCCACCCTCTCGACGTCATTCGGCGCGACAGCAGAAAGGCGTATCGGTCGCCGCATCTGAACAAGAGGTCGCTTCCCGGCGCCGATACCATTGACCGCTTGGACCCGGCTATTGGAGGCCGCGCATACCATCATGAAGGCCCGTACGACGCTGCGTTGTTGTCTCGCAACCGCGACCCCAAGAATGCGCCTCTGGCGGCATTGGAGGACAGCAACCGCGAGGCTCTGCGTGCGACACCCCGTGAGAATATCAAAGATTCGGTGGAGAGGCATCAGCCCCTTGATGGTGTAGCCGGGGTGCCGCCCGGCGAGGAGGATCGATTCGGCCGGACATACCACTATCGGGAGGGTGCGGACCTGATGCACGAGGCTGCCAATGGAGAGCCTGCATACAAGCAGTACCCGGGAGCAGTAAGACTTACACAATCCAGCACACTTGACAAACGACTAACACTCATACCAGGAATACGACCCCGAGGACATCAAGGGCAAGGGCGAGCCGGCTTTCTCCCTCGACCGCGCCCTTCGCGCCCACAAGATCTCCGACACCAACGATGCGATTGAGCTTCAGGATCGCTCGCGCGTCAGCCGCGACTACCATCGTGCCGAGAGGAGGGGCACTCTGGACAACCGCGATCCCGTGGACATCGCCGGGGGTGAGGAGAGGTACGCTGATTTGGAAATCGCGGCGGTGAGGGCGGGTGCGTCTCATGATTCGGACGCCAGAGGCCATCATCTCTCTGCTGGCTTGGGCAGCTTGAAGAAGCGCATTGGCAGCCTGCGCAAGAAGGATCGCGACGACTAGGGGCTTGAGGTGCGAGTCGACATGCGGAACCGGTATACAAAAGCACCACTGTTTGCAAGACATACGCAACGAAGCAGTGTAGCCAAGTAGTCGCTTGTACAATAGGGAGGGATGGTGGGTCTAAGCTAGAGGTTGCTATGGCGTTGCTGGAAACAGGTCAGATTGTATGGACAGGAAAAGGGACATACTGTACGAGTATTACATCCAAACTGGCATACTGTCCCGAATCCGACCACAGATCGCAGACTAGCCATTGCCATTGATGGACGACTTTGTTGAATCACGTGTGTCCCTGACCCTGAAGACTCCCGAGGTTTTAGAGTTTGTGTGGAGCAGCCGAGTTCCGAAAGAGGGAAGGAGTTTCTGGGGCAAATTGAATTCAGGACAACTTTCAGAAAGAGGCAGGCAGGAGAAGCTCCAGCAATTAATTATTTCCCCCTCCACCCTCCACAAAACCCTCCACCCGCATCATCCTTTCACGCTCTTCCCTCTTTTCCCCTGCACCTGATTGCTCTTCTTCCGCTTCTTCTTCTTCTTCCCCTCACTCCCTTGTCCCTTTTCTAATACTTGTCGCAACTTCGCGGTTTCCCCCTGCACACCTCCCCTCCAACATGCGTGTTACGTCGCTCCTGGCAGTCGCTGCCACGGCGGCCATTGCACGTGCAGACGTCCTGGAAGATGCTGGCAATGTGGTCAAGGAGGCAACCAGCTCCGTTGTCTCGGCCGTCAAGTCTGCCACCGAGTCTTTGGTGGAGAAGCCCACTTTCACAGTGAGTATCTCCCCCTTAATCCACGTTACAGCTATCAAACAACGAACTAACTCCCCGCCAGCCCGTCACCAACATCAAAGCCCCCTTCTTCGAGCAGTTTCTCGACGACTCAAGATGGCAGCGGTCCACCGCCAAGAAGGAGAACACCGAGGAGGAGTGGCAATACGTTGGCACCTGGAGTGTCGAGGAGCCCAGCGTGCTCCGTGGCATTGAGGGCGACAAAGGTCTTGTGCTCAAGGACAAGGCCGCCCATCACGCCATCTCCGCCAAGTTCGACAAGCCCATCAGCAACAAGGACAACACGCTCGTCGTGCAGTACGAAGTCAAGCTGCAGGGCGGCCTCGAGTGCGGTGGTGCGTACATGAAGCTCCTCCAGGACAGCAAAGCGCTGCAGTCGGGCGAGGAGTTCTCCAATGCGTCGCCCTACATCATCATGTTCGGCCCCGACAGGTGTGGTACCACCAACAAGGTCCACTTCATCTTCCGCCACAAGAACCCCAAGACCGGCGAGTACGAGGAGAAGCATCTCAACTCGCCTCCTGTTGCTCGCACCGTTAGGAGCACCACCCTCTACACCCTGATCATCAAGCCCGACCAGACCTTTGAGATTCTCATTGACGGCGAGTCGGCCAAGACCGGCTCGCTTTTGGAGGACTTCTCCCCGGCTGTCAACCCCGACAAGGAGATTGATGACCCCAAGGACTCCAAGCCTGCCAGCTGGATCGACGAGAAACAGATTGCCGACCCCGCCGCCACCAAGCCCGAAGACTGGGACGAGGACGCGCCATTCGAGATCGTCGACGAGACTGCCGAGAAGCCGGAAGATTGGCTCGAGTCTGAGCCCGAGAAGATCCCCGACCCCGAGGCTGAGAAGCCCGAGGACTGGGACGATGAGGAGGACGGCGACTGGATTGCCCCCGTGGTTTCCAACCCCAAGTGTGACTCGGTCTCTGGCTGTGGCCCGTGGACCAAGCCCTTGATCAAGAACCCGGCCTTTAAGGGCAAGTGGTCTGCTCCCTTGATTGACAACCCGGCCTACAAGGGCGAGTGGGCCCCGCGCAAGATCGCCAACCCCGACTTCTTCGAGGACAAGAAGCCCGCCAACTTTGAGCCCATGGGCGCGGTAAGTTGGCCCCACTTCATCCGCATACCGAGACTTTCACATACTAATTACCTTCGTCTCACAGATCGGTTTCGAGCTCTGGACCATGCAAAACGACATCCTCTTCGACAACATCTACATCGGCCACTCCATCGCCGACGCCGTCACGCTCCAGAAAGAGACCTTCGACATCAAGAAAGCCTCCGAGACGCGACAAGAAGAAGCCGAGGCGGCCGCCGAGCCGGAGAAACCCACGCCGCCTTCCGAGCTCTCCTTCCTCGACGACCCCGTGACCTTCATCAAGGAGAAGTTCGACCTCTTCGTCACCATCGCGCAACGCGACCCCGTCGAGGCCATCACGCACGTGCCCGAAATCGCCGGCGCGCTCGGCGTCGGCCTCCTCACCCTCCTCGCGATTGTTGGCGGGCTGGTGACGGGTGGCGCCAAGGCTGCGCCTAGCTCGCAGCAGGTCAAGGCCAAGGCGGAGCAGACGAAGGATGCGGTCAAGAAGACTGCCGACCAGGTTGCGGACAGCGTGAGCAGTGGCGTTGACAAGGCGAGGGATGAGGTGGGCAAGAGGACTACGCGGAGTGCGGACAAGTAGACCTTGCCTTCTGATTGAGGAGGATGGTGAAGTCGGGGGGGTGACAAAAGAGAAGAGTTGGTGCGGAGGAGCGCGGAGATCTTGCTCATCTCCTCGCCTCGCACTGCTTGCTGGTGGTGGTTGTCGCTGTGGCCGATGCGAGGAAGACGGCACTGTGGGTGTCGTTTGAGTGTGTGTATCCCTAGTTTAGATTGTGCGCTTCTTCATCGCGGCCTGGACTTGTTCATTTAACCTAGAACGAAAGCAAAATGGAATTACAATGGTCGTGTAGCTCTACCCTTTTTCACTCTCCACACTGCCCTTTTCGTGGATTGACATTACTCGTGTTTCACTGCATGGTCACGTGCTGGTGTAGGTGAGAAAGGAGAATGAGATCAACTGGCATGAAATTGGAAAGGGATTGAGTGCGTTTTGACGCAGATCAATTGGGAACAGAGAGTACCACGAGACGGAAAGTGTACAAGGCAATTGTCCCTTCGACTTTGCATCTCATTTCATCTTGCCCCCGATTCCCCTGTCCCCTTCCGCCTGCTCGCCTTGACCGCATCACAGACCAGAAAGGAAGATTCGCGTCGTGGCCAACAGTATCGCTCGCTTCGCCCTCCCGCACGTTCATCCAAATAGCCGGTATTCCTTGCTTTTCCCTTCCTGCGATGGGGTACACTTCGTATTGCCCGCCCGACCAATGTCCCTTCCGCTCCCCAAGTCACCTTCCCTTTCTCCTCTTCGCTCCCCCCATATCCGATCCGCCTCGCCTCTCCTGCCCGCCGCTCCGTGCAATGCCATGCTCCCTCGAAGCTCGACAACGAGGGGAAAAAAAGAGCAACGCACACTTACCAAGCATTCACATCAAAGTACTCCTCCCCAAACACGGTAACGACAACCGTGCGATCCGCAAACTTCCTGCCCGCCAGCGCGGCGAGCGCCTTCTGCGCCGACGCAGCAGCCTCGTACTTGATGTAGATTTTGCCGATACCGGCGGCGTTGGCGCGGCTGCCGCCTGCGGGGCGCGGCATTTTGACCTCGAGCAGCGTGCCGTACTTGCTGCATTCTTCTTTGACGTCTTCGAGGATTTCTGGAGAGATAGAGGGTTAGGAGAGCTGTTGGGTTAGATTCAGGGGCGGGGGCAAAACTTACCGTCTGCTTCGTCGGCGTCCATCAATTCTTCGGGGGTGATCATGTTCATTAGGCAGAGGACTCGGCCTGCTTCGGCGCCGCTGTTGGTCGTGCCGGCCATCATGCTCATCGCGTTGACGCTCATTTCGCCGCCCACCTGTTGGATGCCGACGCTGGCGCGCTGCACTTTCAACTTGCTGTCGCCGAGCTCCATCCCGTTCAGACTCTGCTCCGCGATGTCGGTCGAGGTGGCGGCGTCGGCGTACTCGCAGAAGGCGATGCCGCGGCTCTGGTCGCTCGAGGTGTCCTTGACGAGGACGAAGCTCTTCAGCTCGCCGAAGGAGAGGAGGAGTTCTTGGATTTGGTCTTCGGCGAGGAAGATGGGGATGCGGGTGATGGAGAGCTTGTTTTGCGTGTCGGGGACGATGTTGTTCAACACGCCGCCCTCGGTGGCGCTGTCGTCGGTGACGGCGGGTGTGATGTAGTCTTTTGGTCGCTTGATTTGGAGGCCTTTGGGGGCGCCGTTAGCGTCGCCGTTCGACGTGTCCATTGCTTCGGGCTCCATTTCGATGCCGTCGAGGGCGATTGCGTTGGTGGCGTCCTCTGCTGTCTTGAATTCTAGAAGCGCATAGGAGCGATCCTGGCTGACGTGGGCGGAGATGCATGGATCTGGACCGCGGGTAACATTGAGGCCGTTGAGTTGGAGATTGAAGAAATCGCCGAGAGTCTCGTCCGTCGCGGAGGCGGGTAGATTGTGCACAAACAGACGCTTCGACTGGCGAGCAGTGGCAGGCTTGAGGGCGGAGGCGGCGGCTTGGTTGCCGGGTTGGTTCATGAAGGCCTGTAGCTTGGCCGGGTCCATTTGCTGTTGTCGTGGTGCGCCGGGGAGTGTAAACATGCCGGACAGTTTGGCTTGCTCTGCGGTGACATTCTCGTAACCCGGAGGCTTGATGTCCCACTGCGTCATCCTGCGCTTCCTCTGGGTAATCGGAACCACATCGGTGAGGTCTGGTGTGGGCTCCTTGGGCTTGCGGACGGGTGACGCGCTCTTGTTCCTGGCCTGCCGCTCCATCTGGCGCATGTCATCGCGTTCGCGCACACGGTCCTCTCCTCCACGCCGATCTCTGTCATCGCGCGGCCCTCTGCGCCTGTCGTCGAACAGGTCGCGGTCCCTGCGGTCATCGCGCCTGCGGTCTCCATCCCGATGATCTCTGCGGCCGGCGGCCCCACGCTCGCGGTCCCAGTCTCTGTCACGCCTGTCACCGCCGCCGCCGCCACCACGGCCGGAGTACCTGTCCTCCCTCTCACGCTCTCGGTAGTCTCTGCTAGAGGAATAGGTGTCTACCTCGGCGAAGTCACGGCGCTCGCGTCGGTGTCCAGGGGAGCGTGAGCGGCGGCGGCGGGGATCGCCTCCGTCGCGCTCTCTTCGCCGGTCGTCCCGCGAAGACTGCAGTCTCCCGTCAGACATCCTTGTGTTGGTGTTGTGCAGGCTCTCTTACGTAGTGCCTTTGTGATCGAAGTCTCTTGCTGTTTCGAATTCACTCTTCGGTGAAGCCGGGGGGTTTGGTGGAAGGGTAGGGAGGGCAATGGCGTTGATGGTGTTGTCAATGGAGTGTGTGGGCGTAAACGTCCGTGAGCATAACGTGGTGGAGGTATTGATGGGTGGAATGAGTGAGGGTAAGAGGGTATGCGCGAGGGGTGAAGTGGTGGAGGTGGTGTTGTATAGAAACACTTCACATCGCCAACCGCGCTTTCTGAAGCTTGCAAAAAAGTTAAGGTTTGCATACGTAATCATTTAAGGTTCATTTCTCCAGCACTCTTCCCTCGTTTGAACGCTCTGATATGGGGGATCGCGTTACTTGAAATGCCCTTTACATGTAGATTGAGCCCATTGTGCGTCCAAAGACATGCCGCAGACTGCTCGGCTAAACCTCGTCACCACTTACGGCTTCTATATAATTGATTTATCCGCACTCGACCTCTAACCAATGACTTGCAGCATCAATTGATCTGTTTGGTCGGCGGCCAAAAATGCAAACCTGTTGGGGTCCTACGAGTCTCGCCTTGCTTTCTCTCCTGGAAAGGAGTTTGTTTTTTTTGTCTTTTGGCGGCCCCGTGTTCGAGTTGGGGCTGCTGCTGCTACTGCTTTTGTTTCCAGCGGTACACTTTGTCTGACTTTGATCATTTGGTGTGTAGACGTGCTCTGCTGACCTCGATCACTCAATGTTGAGCTCTCGTAGGCTATATGCCGACCTCGTTGGCCTCGATCCATACAATTCTCCATTCAATCATCATTGTTCGTCCATGAGGCTGAATGTCGTCCAGTCGTACCGAATTCAGCCACGCGCCGTCACCTCAGCCAATGAGTAGCGCGGCAAAGCGATGGCGTGCTCACCACCTTACCCAAACCAGCCGTTCTTTTGTTTGGCAACACTGGTTTAAAGCCTTGCCGTCCTGCATTCTCCTCTGCTTGCTTTTGCATTCCTCTCTATCCTCCGCTGAACTTTGATATCATTGTTCAAGTGAACAGCAATGCAATCCACGTCCCCCGTGCTCATGACTCGTCCGCTCCTGCGCCGCAATGCCGAGCGGAGCGGCTTCGGCGACCTGCCGGCGTCAGCAACTCTATTTGCTCGTATTCTACACCGTAAGTGACTGGAAGAGCCCGGCGAGTGGTCGCGGTTCGGTCGCAACTCGCATGGCGATGCTCTCTATCTCCTTGTCTCCTGGGGCTTCTTGAGCCTCTGCTCGTTTCCTTCCATCTCCCTTGCCGTTGCCTGAGTGGGCGATAAGCCCCAGCAAACCCAACGACCACCAGCCGCCACGGAGTTCCGACAACGCTGTCGAAAGAAGGATGGCCGAGCCACAAAGCACGTTCAATCAGGATAAGGGCCATGGCCACTCCCTACAGATCCCCGAGCCCGCTCACGTGCGTGTGCCCTCGGAGTCAACTGAAGCAGACGAAACCGACTCGGACGATCAGGAGATCGAAGCGACGGAGCTGCGGAGGCTAACGCACCTCCCCGTCGTCTCACACGTCTTGACTGACGAGAAACCAATCATCTATTGGTATGATCCCGTCAAGAAGTTCTGGAGGCACCACGTTCGCATTTCTGTGCCCCACGATGATTGCCGGGATCACCTTGGTGAGTCAAGCACTGGATACTGCCTGCTCAGGCCCAGACTATTGCGGCTTCCAACCCCTCATCTCACATTCAAATTGCTCCTTTCACCCTTCACCACGCTGACGGGATTCTATAGCGAACGAGCGCACCTTCCTCGGCTACCTTCGTGACTCAATCGCCCTCTCCATCATGGGAATCATCATAGCGCAGCTCTATCGCTTGGAGCACTCTCCCCACCCTAGCAAGGTGTACGGCTACTATGTCCTCAGCAAGCCAGTGGCCGTGGTCTTCCAAAGCGCTGCATTATGCATGATATCGATCGGAGCGATCCGGTTCTTCCGCCAGCAGAACGCAATGGCGGTAGGGAAAGCTCGCTCCGGAGGTTGGGAGATTCTCTTCATCAGCTTGGGAGCCTTCTTGGTGAGTCGATGCGGGAGAAATTTCGGTTAGAAAGACCATGTATTGATGTGAGGGCGTGCAGCTGTTGTTTATGATGCTTGCTCTGGTGATCGGGGTTGATATCTACCAAGCGTACCATCCAGAACAGGACTGGGCACCGTGAATCCCTACCAACCAACCAGAGCACCATCATCACACTATTCCAGACTTGGAAGCACATCCCCTAAGGCAAGGCCGCGAGACAGTCAGCACTAAGGTGTCTGGCCGCCGAGAGCACGCCAGCCAGGTGGTTTCAGGAGTCTACGACTAAAAGCCTTCAACGGAAGCATTCGGCCCACACCCACGACCAATACCCACGCTTCGAGGCCACTCCATCGGAAGTCCCCAGAAGCGGGTCGGGTCCTTTTGCACTCCCAAAGCCATGTCAATGCTACAGCGGAGTACAGGATTGCGCAAAGTAGAGGGTGGGGTTGGGCCCCGGTTGCATCGAGAAGGATCTGGTGTCTCGGCAGCGAGATGCCTGGAACGCCAAGCTCTCAACCAGTTGAGACATGCATCGGTCGCATGTCTGCATCTACCGGAGAGATGCTTGTCTTGACACGTCCATCGAGTGGTGTCTTGGTGATTGTTTTCTCCATATGGGAGGGTTGACAGTCGTTGGCCATGGCCTGCATCCACGAATAGGAAGTCCCCCGTCAAAAGTGACCCAGATCCAGTTGAGTCAGCTCTTGCTCGAAATCACCAAGCTGCCCTTCAATTTCACCCGTTTCTCGATCCGTCCCCCCAAGAGCGGCGGGGTGATCGGGACGAAGCGCAAAAACGCATCCCTGCCAATGGCGTGCAGGAGAGTGGTGTTCGGGGGAGCAATTGGTCGGATTTGACATGTGCGCTAAGGCAATTTCGAGCGTGTCCGCGCCTATCAGAATGACCACACGCCCTGCTTCCCCCAACTCCACTCGGCCTACTCCTGCCCGCGTGTGCACATGCCCTTCTCGCGCGCTGATTTGTGCGCGCGGAACTGCTGCACTCGCCTTTTCAGGCCGCCACTGTCCATTCGAGGGTCCTCTTTTGAGCGCCTACTCGCTCCATCCACGTGCAAAGCGCCGCCGATCGAGCACGACGATGGAGCCAATTAATTCTGCCGATTCCCGGCCCTGTGATTGATGAATTGACGTACGCGTCTCCTCCATCACAGCTTCAATTACAAGACCCTCCGTGGCGTGATGACGAACATTCGTGGAGACCCGACCGTTGTACAGTAACGCATGTCGCGTCTCCACAACCGTTGCCCTTCCGCCTCCAGGGAGAGACATGTCGTAAACCCAATCTGCGCCTCTCCCGACCACGTTCGACAAAATCAAATTCAACCATGTATCCCCAACCCGCATCGAGGAAAGCACGGGTGCTAAAGACAGTGACACGGCTGGCGAACGCAGCGAATCAAGCTTCGCAGCAGCGCAGGAACTGCCATGCGGGGCATGCAGGGCGGGACATGGGTGACATGAACACACCCCCGTCCGCGCCGCTGACTGGCCAAGGGCCTGCAGGGAGTAGCCGCGCCTAGGCAGCGCCCACCGCGGCCGATGGAAACGCTGTCTACACCTGCTCGGTGGACGAAGGCTCCCGATCGAACCTGCGCCGCTGCGGAGCACGAAATGCAAGCACATGGGATCCGCTCATCTTAATGCGACTGGTGGTTGGTGTGCCCTCCCCTGGCCGCTCCGCCCTCTCCGCTGCTGCCCCGGCATCCCGCGAGATGCCTCAGAATGGGGTTCCGTCGTCTGTGACCCCCATAGGGCGACATGTCTACCAGATGGCGAGTCGCGAGATCGCCCATCGACGCTCATTTGAAGCGCTACCTGCTGTCTCCCTCTTCTCGACTTTCTCTCTTTTTCGTCTGAACTGCTTGCGTCTTTGCTCCCTTCTTTGCTGCTGTATCTCTTCCACTCGCTCGTGTATCATCACATGACTCGCGCCACTGTAACATATCGAACAGCCTTTGACGACATCCGTGTGACGATCTCACTAGACACCCTCGACGATGACCGCCGATTAGACCGACTCGCCGACTTGCACCTGATGCATCCGACATAACGTAACCGAACATACACACGAATCGTCCTCGACGCGGCATCGATACATCACGAGAACACGACAGTCCCCAAGAGAAAGACTACAAGACAGCTGGACTTGGGCCCACGGCCACGATCCAAAATGGCCAACACAACCATGTTTGCGAGGGCAAATGCATGTCCTCCGCCCTTTCTCGACTCGGCCAGCTTTCCCAGCACTGGCGGATGTAAGTTTACAAAGATGTTGGACCATCAGGCTGAGGCTAACACCCGCAAAGTCATCGAGGGTCGATTCTGTTCGCCGATATCCGACCTACCCGGCAGTCCCGAATGCTGCCTCCCGTGTCCAGCGACGGCATGGGCATATTCCGACGGCTTCTACACCTGGATAACCGTGATCGAATGGCTCAACGTCGCTGGGCTGATCCTACTGGCCTTCATGCTGCTATCATACCTCGTGCTTCCCGTGCAGCAGACACGAAAGCACTACCTGAGCGTCTGCCTGATCGTTTCCGTGATGATGCTGGCGCTTGGGTTCACAATCCCTCTTGCCACGAATCCGGAGCAATGCTACAACGACATCACGCCGAACGACATGTACACCCTCACCGAGTGCGCGTGGAGCGGCGCCTTCATCGTTGCTGGTGGCTTGTCGACAGGCATGTGGATCTTCATCCGCGCGCTATCAATGAATCTACAGATCTGCTGGGACATCGTCCCCGGACAAAAGTTTTTCTACTACTCGCAAGCCTTTGGATGGGGTATCCCAGCGGTACTCTTCACCGTGACGATGACCTTCACCGGTGTGAGCTTCCGCTTCGGTCGCGAATGCGACGTCAACCACGACAACTCGATGAAGGACTTCTGGGGCCCGCTGATGGGTATGGTGGGCCTGGCGGGCATTCTGCAGCTCATGACCTTCGTGCACTGCCTCAGAGTGTACCTACGAAACCTATTCACCGACCGACCCGACAGCTCCACCAACGGCTCCAGCACCGGTCTCCCATCCTACAGCGGCAGTACTCGCACGCAGAACCAAACAGCGCGCGTAGTCTGGCGACGCCTACAAAAAGTTCTCTGGCTGCAATGGCGCGGCATCGCCATCGTCACCGTCATCGTCGTGGACGTCGTCTTCTTCTCCATCGTCTTCGTCTGGCTCGACGGCCTCCAAAACACCGTCACCTCGCACTTCGCCCAAGTGGAGCCGTGGATCGAATGCCTCGTCTTCAACCCCACCGCCAAGGACGCTTGTCTGCACCTCGTCGGCGCCTGGCTCGTCAACCAAGCAACCGTCACCGCCGTCCTGCTCCTCATCTCCCTCGCCGGCCTGCAAATCTTCCTCTTCGTCGCCCGTCCCTCCATCTTCCCCGGCTGGTGGCACTTCTTCCGCTCCAAATTCACCACCAACCACCAAGAGTTCGTCAGCCTGGATGCCCGCCGCTCCCCAGAGGTCATGCGCAGCAACTCCCAAAAGGGCCTCGTGACCACCTACCAGCACGAACGCGGCAGCATGTTTGAAATGCAGCGCCCGGGCAAACTAGACCTCGACGCCAAAACGCTCTCCTCCCCTATTACAACCTTCACGACAACCACCACCCTCTCCTCCCCCGACGAAACGTATAAATCCCCCCTCATCATCGACCGCAACGCCAACGCCAACCACCGATCAAGCGGCTGCTCCTCCCTCATAGGCCGCGGCCGCATTCCCCAAGAATTCATCGAGCGCCTGCACACACCCGAACCTACATATCCTCTCGCCAGCCCTCCCACACCCGTAATCCGGTACGACGCCGTCTCCCTCTCAAGACAGGATGCGGATTACTTCCCTCGCCCGGGCACAGCGCCCTCCTCACAACAGCAGCGCTACACTCCCTCTCAGAGACCGCAGTCGAGGTCATCGATGAACAGCGAGAGACGATACCGCGCGCCGGAGAGTTCGTTTTCCGCTCCGTATTATGCGCCTAGTAGGCACTCTAGCGTGCGGTCTGCGAGGTTTGGAGGAGCGGGCGAGCAGAGGGATGCTGCGGGAGTGGCACCGCTGAATCCGCCGGTGGTGGAAGCGCGCGATGATGAGAGTGGCGCGGAGGAGGATTTGCAGCGGCATTTGGATCGGAAGTATCGGGTTGTTGTCTCTTGATGGAAAGTGGCACTACTTATGAGGTTTGTCTTTTCGGCTTGTTTTATTTTACCAGCGATGGCGAATTCGGGGGAGTTTTGAGTGGGATTCTCTCGAGTCGAGAGACCTTTCCTTCTTCGATGGACATATTCAGCTTTGACGAGAAAGGGTGATATCGGAGAAGAACTATGTGCACGATTCAATAGAATGTACTCCAGCCGCTTGAGGTGAGCAAATGAGACTCTTCCAATCATCGCACGTCTCAGCCTCGCATCCTATCTTGACTAGATTTGCACACCAACACATCCAAACCCTCACAATTCATCACGCGCCGTGGCAGCCGCCTCTGCCTTCTCCCTCTTCGCCGCCCCTCGACTCGCCTCCGCCAGAATCCTCTCATACTCTCCATCTTCAATCTCCTCCAATTCAAACTCGACGCCCTCGGGCAGCTGCTGCTTCAACTGCGCCATGATATCCTCCGGATCGGAAGTGGAGTCCACCTTCACTTCGATCGGCTCGGCGGGTAGCTCGGCCGCGTCGACGATGAGCTCGGCGGGGAGTTTCGACTTCGCGCCGTCGCCCATGCGAATGCTGTCTATCCAGTCTTCGATTTCGGCTAGGGTGAACGTCGCGGAGGGGTATTGGCGGTACCAGGCGCGTTTGCCGTTTGTCGCGATGAGTTGTGTGGTAGAGGCGTCGAGATTCAGGGCTGCGATGAGAGAGGCGGAGGTAGGGTTTGAGGCGGGGAGCTGGAAGAAGGGGAAGAGTTTGCGGTTGGCGGTGGCGTGTTTGTGGTGGATTTCGCTGAGGCTGGCGAGGGCTTGCTCTGTGCTTGCGTAGGGATTGGATGCGGGGGGTAGGGCGAGGATGCAGGTGCCGGCTTTGGTGTTGAGGCACTTCTGTTGGAGGGGGATGGTCTCTGCCAGAGATGGGATTGGGGTTGCGATGTCGGGGATCTTGACGGGTTTCTGCGTATCTTCTGTCGCTGCGTCTGGGTGCGGGGAAGCCGTTGGCTGAGATTCGTCTTCGAGTGTCTCGGCTGTTTGCGATGCGGCGTCTGTTTCCGCTTGCGCTGATGCTTGGGACTTGGAGGATTTGGCGAATGAGGAAGATGCCTTGGATGCCTTCTTCTTGTCCGATTTGGAGCTTGCCTTTGCCTTCTTTGGCGCCGGATCGGGGTTTGGCGTGGCAGCCTGAGACAGGAAAGTGACAATGGCGTCCTTTTTCAACTGTCCGTCGTACTTGATGGCGTCCTTTCCTTTGCCTGGAACGAGCACAAGCGTGGGAAATCTCTGTACGTCGAACTTCTCGACCGCATCGTCTTCCTTACTTCGGATCTGCGCAACATCAATCCCGCCAAGAAACTCAATGGCAATGGCCTTCAACAAAGAGCTCGTCGTCCCTTTCTCGGAAAACAGAATCGCCTTGGGTGCATCTCCGGCATCGAGCCAATCCGCGTAGTCATCGTCCTTCAATCGCGCCACATGATTGACAATCTTCCCCGTCACGGCGTCGACGATGGCCTTGGCCGTCCTCTCGCCGTTGTAGTCGTCGACGATAGGCCTGCCCGCTTTCTTACCGGGCTTGACGATTTTTAGCGTGGGGAAGCCCTTGACGCCCATGGAGCCACAGAATGGTTTGTTGGATTCCTCATCGCAGTTAACTGCCGCTACTTTGGCCAGGCCGGATAAGGATTTGGCTGCCTTTTCGTAGACTGGTTGGAGGTTTTTGCAGTGGCCGCACCTATCTCGGACTCAGTATGAAGTGATTACACTGTTGACAGGGGCTAAGCAACTGCGTACCATGGAGCGTAGAATTCGACGATGGACTGAGACACCCGCAGAGTTAGCGATAGCTGTAATATCGGTAGGGCGAGTTTAAGAAAGAGAGCATACTGTATAGTTTGACTTGACAATCAAGTCGTCATAATTGCTGCCAGAAACCTGCAAAACCGGTGATGATTTGGTATAGAGGCCGTCTGCGAGACCAGGCTGGATGAAAAGGAGGGAGGACACGAGGGCTACCGCAAGGGTGGATGCCATTGTTGCCAAATCAGTCAAGGGAATTCAACACTGATTGTGAATGGAATCAGTCGCTCGTCTCGTATGTCTCGTTCGTGTCAGATGTAGTTGTGGTCAGCCTGACCGGGAAGTAAAGGTGTCCTCATATGTCGAGGTGAAGTCTCCCTTGAAGGACAAGTGTGGAGAAGGAGGGACCGTTGGATGCCTCAGGCACTCCACGCGAGGCATATGCGACCCCACGTCTTGGACATCAAGGCGACTACACGCGGTCACTGCCTGACGGTCAACACACAATCCTTTGCTCTTGCTCCCCATTCAATACACAGCCATGGCGGCTCAACTACCCGACAAGCTCAAAACAGCAGACATCACTCGATTTGCCGTGCGAGCAGCACAACTAGAGAAGGCAAGGTGGGCAACAACCCGAGCCAAATCCACACCAGAGCGAGTGTATTGACAAATCATGCCCCTCCAGACCCATCGTCACATACTGGTGCGAATACCACATCCTCCAACAAATCCTCGGCAAACAGCTGCACGCCGGCGACGATGCCTCCTCCAACTACGCCGTGCAACTCATGGACAAGCTCGAGGCCACCAAAGCCGACAACGCCTCCAACGATGCTATCGTCGACGACGTCGCCGCCAAAGCGTACATTGAGAACTTCGCCCTCGAAACGTTCAACCGCGCGGATGAGTCGCAGCGGGCGAACAAGGTCACCAAACAGACGGCCGATACATTCATGGCGGCTGCAACGTTTATGGATCTGTTGAGCATTTGGGGACAGGTGGATGCGGATATTGCGGCGAAGAGTCGGTTTGCAAAGTACCATGCGCGGAGAATATTACAAGCCTTCAAGGCGGGAGAAGATCCGAATGCGACGAATCCGGTGGTGGAAGAGCCGGAACAACCAGTCGATGATGATGGGATCGAGGCGGAGTTGAAGGCGCTCGAAGGGAAGCAAAATGGGAGCGCAAGCGAAGGCTATCGCCCTGGCACGGTTGTCGACACAGAGGCCAACGCACGATCGCTGGCACCAGACACCCTGTCACCGAGCGGCTTACCTCCACGCACAAGCTCCCACCAAGTCTCCCCTCTCGAATCCAGCTCGATAAAAGACAGCAGAACAAACTCCATCGGCGGCGGCTACTTCCCCACCACCACCACCACCACCACCAATACCGACACAAACATGCCAGATGCCCACAACCCCGCCAGCCCACCCCAAACCCCCGGCCCGCAAGACATGAACCCCCAAGACTTCTACAACACCCTCGCCCCCGCCCCCTCCGAACAGCCCTCCGCCCCTCCACCCGAAGACCTAGGCATCGCCAGTCCCGCAAGACCCAGCGCCCCCACGCCCCACCAAATGTCCGCTCAGCCGCCTACCGTTCCGCCTGTGCAGTCTCCTCTGCATACCCCGGCGCCGCTACCGATTGCTTCCCCGCCTATTGCTGCTCCGCGTCCTCCACCTCCTACTGCTGTTGCTCCGCCACAGCAGGCCACGACGGGGTTCAGGACGGATGATGAGGCGACGGCGCTGGCGCAGAAACATGCGCGGTGGGCGATTTCGGCGCTGAATTTCGAGGATGTGAATACGGCGGTGAAGGAGTTTAGGTTGGCGTTGGAGAGCTTGGGGGCTAGATGAGTTGTTGATAGGACATGTGGCTACGATTTTATGAAGAGTTGTTGGTATCGAAGACGATGAGTATAGGTGTATGCGAGATGATATTGCCAGTGCTTGCAATGATCAATCGGGATCCTAGCTTCATCTCGTGCCTGACGCTCCAAAGCGCTCCCACTCTCATTTCACTTCGGCTCCTCATCCTTAAACTTCTCCTGCAACGCCTTAACATCCATCCCACACAGCTCCGCCTTGGCCACGATGGCCTTCGCCTTCCCCACCACCGGCACATCAATCATCTTGCCATCCAGCGTCCACGCGCCTCTGCCCTGTGCGTCCGCCTTCTTGTCCGCAATCACAATCCGCACAGCCCACTCAGTCTCCTGCTGACTCGGACTAAATACGTCCTGCACGACAGACACCTGGTCGGGGTGAATACACTGCTTCCCGTTGAAGCCGAAGCGTTTCCCATTCTCGCTCTCGTCCTGTAGGAACTTGCGGCCTTCCTCGCCGCGGAAGGTGGTAGAGACGAGGTCGAGTGCAGAGGGGATCTCGAACGCTCTAGCGGCGGTGACGATTGCGCTTCGCGCGTAGGTGAACTCGTTCAATCCAGGGGTGCGCGTAATACTGAGGTCCAACGAAAAGTCCTCAGCCGCAAACCCCAAACCAGAAAGATACGGCGAAGCCTGACAAATGGAATTCAAATCCATCAACGAGCGCGCCGACTCCACGAGCGCCACAATCTTCACAGGGTTCGTACTCCCCGGCGCATGCCGCTCCGGCAACTTCTGCCGCAGCACATCCGTCACGAAGTGCAAGTCGCTCGGCCGGTCGACTTTGGGCACCACGAGACAGTCGAGGTTCTTGCCTTTGAGGATCTCCGTCAGGTCGTCGAGGGCGAGGCCCGAGGAGACGGGGTTGATGCGCACGGCTTGCTCGCGGATGCCGGGGACGCGGTCTTTGTTCAGCACGGCGAGGATGTTGGCGCGGCCTTCGGGCTTCTTCAAGGGGGTGACGGAGTCTTCGAGGTCGTAGGCGACGGAGTCGACGGTCAGGCTGCGCGATTTTTCGAGGAAGCGCATGGATGAGCCGGGGACTACAAATTGTGTTAGGAAACGATATGAATAGTCCATGGTACTATGATCGCAGGTTTGAGAAGGGGTGTGATGGCTGGTGTCCCGATCCCAATGGCGATAGTCCGGATGGTATAGGGGGTGAAGTGCAACTTACCGTACAACTGGCAACGCCGAATCACAGTCGCTGCACCGCTCGCCATCTTGACAAAATGCAGATATGCTTCAATGCTTGTCTAATTCAGACCAGCAACAATGTCGCGTCAAGAGGAGGTGGTGTAGTTGATATAGCCGCTCCACAGCCGAGACCGGCGGGCAGGAATTATGTCATCAGCTGCTCCACGGCCACGACTTTTGACCTCGCGACTCCTTCGACACGTCGCTTCGTGTTCTCAGGCAACTTTCGAAGGTCGAAGGTTGACCATTTGCCTATCTTCCGCCAACAGATGTGACACCTCCATACGCACACCTACCCATGGACATCAACGAGAGCCCCGGGGCCCTGAGCTGGCGCCTCTCCGCCAACCCCATCACACTCCTGACCTTCCTCTCCTTTCGAATATGTACATGACCTCCTACCCTCAACGTCCAATGGTGCATCGCATACTGACAATTGCACAGCCAGTCTTCTCGTCTACCTCCTCGGCCTCCTCTTCACCTCGAACTTTGTACGTATCGCCCGTACTGCCCACGAAACCCTTTCCTAACCTCGACACTTGCAGGTCCTCATCTTCATCATCTGCATCCTCCTGCTGAGCTTCGACTTCTACTACGTCAAGGTACGAGCCACATGCCCAAAAGAAAGAGACGCACAAGCTCACTCTACACTCCAGAACATCGCCGGGCGCCGCCTGGTAGGCCTCCGATGGTGGAACGAAATCGACCAGAACGGCAATGGCAAATGGGTGTTTGAGAGCGCGCCGCAGCCCAACGAGCCGGGCGGGAAGTTGGTAAACGCCACGGACAAGAGGTTCTTCTGGCTGGCTTTGTACGCGCAGCCGGCTTTGTGGGTTGCGCTGGCGGTGGTTGCGGTGGTCAGGCTGGAGTTTATTTGGTTGACGCTTGTTGGTAAGTTGGTCGTATCTCGCCCTGAAATGTGCGCGAGCTGACGATGTGGAAAGTAATTGCTTTGGTTCTGACCATTACGAATGCGCTGGCCTTCTCGCGATGCGACAAGTTTAGTCAGGCGAGTGGACTCGTGGAGCGCGGACTCTACTCCGGCTCTTTGGCGAGGAATGTGGGTGGCGCACTTGTCTCGCGCTTCTTTAACAGATGAGCATACCTTCAGACAACGCGATATACAGTTCGAAGTCAACTTTACAAAAGCCAAATCGATCTATCGTTTGTCTAGGCATGGTCTGTGAAAGGAGACTAATACCCCCGGTCTCTCCGAACAAGATTGAGCATCGGCTCGCCCTTGTCCCGCCGCTCCAGATTCGTCTCCAGCACCTGCAACGCCCGCGTGATGTACTCCGTCGTACTCCCAGCGACATGCGGCGTGATGATCACATTCTCCAAGCCCCACAACTCGCTATCGCTAGGCAACGGTTCAGGATCGGTGACATCCAGCGCCGCACCACCCAGCGTCCCGTCTTTCAACGCGTCAATCAAAGCCGGCTGATCGATAATCGGCCCTCGCGCAATATTCGTCACAAACGGCTTCCTCCCCTCCTTGTCCTTGCCCGACAGCCCCTCCGCCATAACGCGGAACTCCTCCGTCGACAAGAAGTGCGTCGTCTCCTTGGTCAAAGGAACAGCCACGACCAACCAATCAATCCCCTGCTTCAGAAATCGATGCAAACTCTTCTTGTCCAGGCCAGAGAACCACTCATCCGGAATGACGCCCTCCTCATCCCCCGTGCCTGGTACAACAAACCCCGGGTCCCGTCTCTTAGCCGGCGTACTCTTCTCGCTAGCCGTGTACGCCAGCACCTGCATCCCCATAGCCTTCGCCACCCTCCCCACCTGCCGCCCGATACTCCCATACCCCAACACTCCCAACCGCAAACCCACGCGATCCCGCACCTCAGCACTAAAGCTGTTCTTCGCCCACTCGTGCCTCTTCTGATCCTCATAGTACTTCCTATACCCATGGCTAAACACCAACCCCGTCATCACCACCCACTCGGCAATCTGCGGCCCATGAATCCCCGTCGTCGTAGCAATGGGAATCTCGCTATCGGTGTAAATCGGGTTCGGCTGAATCTGATTGCTCCCCGCGCTCAGCAGCTGCACGAAGGACAATTTCGGCGCGTCGGCGAGGGCCTGCGGGAAGGCGTGCACGGTGCACAGCATTGTGGCGTCCTTGTAGACGTTGGGGGGCAGGTTGGAGGCGAGCAGCGCGGCATCGCGCGTGTAGGGGACGATGTGGGTGACGATGTCGATTTGGGGAAATTTGTGGCGGAGGTGCGTTATTGCGGCCTCTGGGGGGTTGGCGAAGGGGAAGATGATGAGGAGTTGGTCTTGGATTGGTCCTGGGTGATTAGAGGGGTGAGCGGGAGAGCATGGCGGAGGGGGGAGGGGTGCTTACCTCCGCCCATTGTGAGTGCGAGATGGTGTCTGGATTGGTTCGGACGGAGAAGAAAGGGTCGATGAGGAGGACGCTGGATATACACTCCCAGTGCTTGGACTACAGTATACTGAGCACGAATGTCCTTAGCAGTCCGCGGTATCAAAAGTTACGGATGGTGTGCTGTTGAACATTTAGAGTTGCGCACGTCAGCGGGATGCCGATAGCGGGGGTGCGAATCGTAAGGAGTTCAAGGCTATGAGGCTATGTACGTCTGCGCTCCAACGCTAGCATGTTCGTGATCATAAGTTACGTATACTCTGACAGTCATATTTCCCTAGTCCCGCTCCATCTCAAATGCCATCACGCATCCCCTCCCTTTCCCCATTCAAGACTGCCCAAAAGTCGAATAGCGACTCCGCTTCCGAATCGCCGGCCCAAACTTGTAGAAGATCAACGGAATCGGCAGCATCACCATACACACAATCGCTAGCACGCCCGTGGCCAGCTTGATGCCCAAGCCCTCGTACATCTTGACGGTGAAGAGGGGAAACGCGGCACCCATGGTGTAGCGCAGGAGGCCGTTGGCCGCCATGGCGGAGGCGCCGCTCAGCGGCCCGTAGACGTCGAGCATGTAGAGGGCGGCGGAGATGAAGACGGCGACGTTGCCGAGGGCGAAGGGGACGCCGGAGAGGACGGGAACGATCCAGTGCACTGAGGGTTTGGCGGTTAGGGCGAACCAGGCGAGGCTGTGAGGGTGTTAGTCGTTTGACTGTTGACGGCTAGGGTGTAAGGGAAGACTCACCCAACTGGTAGGCAGACGGCGCCGATGATGGCGACGAATAATCTGCGTTCAGGCGCTTGGGGAATCACTTCGCCGGCATCGTCATACTCGACCTTCTTCTGGTACACGGTCTGGTCGATGATGATGGCGACCACGACGCCGAGAAGGACGCCTCCGCCGATTGCGAGAAAGGTCAAGCCATACTGCCAGATGTTGAAGTGATAGACGCCCATGAAGACGTAGGGGAAGGCCTCGAAGAAGGCGAAGAGGATGCTAAAGGTAAAGGCGTTGTAGAGGGAGAAGAGTAGGACGATGGGCTCGTAGAAGAGCATGCAGACGGGGCGGAAGATCGTGATAGTCAACAGTAGGTGAATGGCCTCTTTAGTCGGGATTTTTGGAACCGGAGGAGGCAGGTCCAGTTCTTTCGCACGCTTCTTCAGCAATACCAGACGGTGTGTCTCGTGGGTCGGAAGCACGGTGGCGTACGCCAACAAGGCGAGGAAGATGGTGCACCATTGGGTCCAACGGTAGCTCTCGAAGCTGGCTGCAAAGCCGCCAATGACAGGTCCAATGCCTAAAGCTGAGGTTAGTGGAAGTTCCAAGCTTTTGTACAAGCGAGTAACGTACAAGGACCGAGGAACGGTGCCATCACGATAAACGCTCCGGCCGTGCCCATTCTGTGAGGCGCGAATAGATCTGCGACTGTACCCGCTCCAACGGCAAGACACGGGGCGCCGGCCAGTGCAGCGAATAGTCGACAGATAATCAATCCCGCGAAGGAGTTCGTGTAACCGGCGCCAAGGATGAAGAGAATGTAGATGGGCATCGTCGTCCGGTAGACAATGATCCTACCCCAGGTTTCGGAGAGGGGGGCGGCGATCAGAGGTCCTAATGCCAGGCCCAGCACGTACATGGACAAGCTCAACAAGGCGACCGTCTCGGATACGTGGAATTTCTCCTCAATCTGAAAGATGCCGGGGGTGATCATTGAGCTTCCGGCAGTGACGCTGAGACATAGCAGTGCCACTGGAGCCACGTGGAAGATCTTCTTCACTGGAGCGGAGTGATGATTAGGAAGTTGTCAATGCCACGCAAGTGATGCCAGACGTACTTGTACTCCAGTTTCTCGGGTTTTCCTCGCAATCAGGCTCATCCCATCTGCCAGTCAAGACTTCTTTCTCGGTAAAGACAACGGAGCCTTTGAGCTGCCGCTCGATCTCGGCACAGACCCAAGAGCCTTCCATGTTGGGATGATCAACGAAATAAAACGAAATTTCTTGATACAGCGCTGGCTGAAGAGGATGAAGGAAAGAATGAAAGACGGCCCCGGTGCAGATGATGAGGCTTTTTAATACATGCCTTCAACGCTCAACTCACCCTCCTGTCCTGCTCTCTCAAGCGGTGGCTGCCAGCAGTCAAGCGAAAGCCAAGGATCAGGCTGCGCACTACCCATGCAGAGCATACACCATCGTAGCGTCCGAAGGCGCACCGCCATCAAACCGCTTTGGAGTGTAGCCGAGTGGCTTTCGGCACGACTTGACCAGTGCAAGCAGCGTGCGCAAGCCAAGGCGATTGTAAATGAAGAGGATGAGGGCGGCAAAGGCGGGTGCTTCGGTAGGATGATGCCTTTCAGCGCAGCCACGCGTGAGCCACTGAGGCGACCCCGACGAGCTGGCCGGCTGGAAACAGCTAAAGCGTGCATGTTCGAGACCTGAAGTGCATCCCTCACGCCGTTTTAAGCTCCAAACAAGCGAAGCCATTTCTGAATCCAGTTATCTTCTGTCCACCTGGTCTTTGGGGCTGCACGTGCTAGATCGATTGCGTGTTCCGCCGGCGCGTTGGCTTTGCTGAGAGATCTTGCTGACCGCATGTTGTGAGAGAAGGAGCGACCCCCTGGAGCTCCAATTAAGCTTTTTGCTGCGCCAAGCGTCCGGACTTCACGCATCACGCAACGCCCAGACACCGACGTGCTTCTTCCTGCTCCTTACCTTACCACTGCTCACACCAGCTTTACTTCCCAGCCTCTGTCATTCATCAAAGTTATCGATCACCCACGAGCACATTATGAGACGAGTCTTCAACGCTGATATCGCATTCCACGGAGGGCCCGAGTGGTGAGATCGATCCTTCAGCGTAGCGCAGCCTTCAGACAGCCACCGGTCAGCCACAACGGCCACATCCCGCTTCTAGAAGCCTTCCAAAACCAGTCCATCCATTAACGGACGTATTTCCCGCTCCCCACCACAACAATATGTAACGTGATTCGAAGGGCCCGCCGATGTTATTCTGCTTCTGGGCGTTACGACTCTCGCAAGGTTTGGTTATGAACACCTGACACCATCTCGGCCAAGCCGTTCGAATGGGGCCCGGGGCGCTGCATCGCCCAGCCGTGGCTTGCAGACCTAGCCGCGCCGCTGCTCTCATCTCGTCAAAGCATCCATCATTCCACCCTCCCTGACTCTCGTGACCGCTCTCACGACCAATGGCGGACGAGAAGTGGCATCGCCCAAGGTTTTGCTCTCGCTACCACCTCCCTTCCGCACCATTCCTAGTCCCGCATGCATGTGAAAGCTACGGCGCCCATAATGGACTTCCTCGTCTTCGAGTGAGATCGACGATGCACCAATCAAGACGTTGATATTGCGCCAGTGTTGTTATCGACGAAACGTTGGTGGTAGGTATATCTGCTCCATTGCGGTCACACCATGCCTCCATTGACCATCTCCCACCTCGCTCATGCTCTTCTTGTCTTCTATCTACCCATCTGTCCCATTGCCTCTTCTGGGCAATTCTACAGGACACGAAAATGTCTACTCCAGCCATGGATCTCCCTTTCCTCGCATGGGATCGATTGGTCCCCAAAGCAGGCTACAACCTCCCGGTCGTGGTTGAGGTTCCAGCCAACGATTCAGATCCGGAGGCGCACGAGCATTTCTGCTGCAAACACGCCTCCGCAAATAAACCAAAGTACCACAACGAAGACGTCAGTGCAAGAATCGGCCTTTTCAAAAGCAATCTGGACACTCTCTTCAGTACCAAACCCAGCGTTCCCAATGCGGATCGCCTAGAACACCGCATCCCTACAGGGACTCCTTTGTCACGGCTTAAGAATGGCGAGACCCCAAGAAGGACAACCGCCCTTCCCATCGATAAGCGCAACAACCAGTCCGGGCGCCGCACCACCGTCACAGTCGAGACCTATCTTTCCACCTCGGTGCCTTCGGAGCAGTCGGGGATGCACAAGCTCGACTTGGATTATCCCGTCCTTGGAAGCTCGCCACGTTCCCCCAGATCTTACTTCCCCGGACACCTCAACACCGAAGCTGGTGACGATGTTCCAGATGTACCCCGGCGGCCAAGTGCGGCCGAAGTCACAACCTCCAGCTACGTGCGAGACGAACATAAGCGTTCCTTACGCTCTAGCAGGACACTGGTGGAACAAGACCACGGAGAGCAGTATTCAACCGTCACCGATACCCACGAGGACTTTAACACTGGGAAACGACGGTCGAGTACTGTCCATGTACTTAAGGACTCCCCAGCCAATGCACGAAAGGGGGTCAAGCCGATCCCAGCCATTGTCGAAGATGAACCCCAGACCAAAGTCGATGGGCTGAGTGCCGAAGAGCGAGAAGTCCTCCACCTCGAGGCTCGTCTCCATGAGAAGGTCGAATTCCAGCACCTCGTGCGCGCCACCTCGCTCGTCCGCAAGGAAGAAGACGAGAACAAGTTCTCCCGCCCATACGACGACAACAAACTCACTCGCACATCCTCTCTGGCGAAAAAGGCCTCGCAGTATCGCAACTCCAGACTTCCCTCCGACCTGCCCGTCTTCACCGCCTCCCTATCGACATGGGCAATGGCATGCCGCGCCGCCCAAGCAGCACGCGACGTGTACTACTCCGAACCCTCGCGATGGTCTCAACCGGCAAAATACACCTCTCCAGACTCCAGTGAAGGCACCAAAGCCATGATCATCGAGGACCAACTCGTCGACGGCAGCCGCGTGATCATCGTGTCCATCCGCGGCACCCAATTTCAAAGCCTCGCCGACTGGGCCGTCAACTACGCCGCGAAGCCTGTGAAACCCACCGGCTTCCTCGACGACCATGACAATGCATGCCACGCGGGTTTTTTAAACGTCGCCAAAGCAATGGTCGCTCTTGTCGCCGTGCAACTGCAGCAACATCCCGCCTACAACTCCAAACCTACGCTGCTATTCACGGGACATTCAGCCGGCGGCGCCGTCGCCTCGATCCTCTACACCCACATGCTCTCAGAGACCATCACGTCCGAACTGACCAGCATCACGGCCAAGTTCTCCAGCATCCACTGCATGACCTTCGGCGCACCCCCCGTCTCGACCAAAACCCTACAAAAGAGCCACGACAGCACCGACAACGGCAACAAAGGCGTCTTCCTCGCCTTCGCAAACGAAGGCGACCCAGTCCTGCGCCTCAGCTCCGCCGCCTACCTCAAAACCCTCGCCCGCCTGCTCGCCAGTCCCCTGCACTCGCCTCGTGAACCGAGCAGCACAGCACCAGAGACGCACAAACAAGATGCTCCCCCAACCAAAGGCCTAAGGAAATACCTCCCGCACTCCCTCCGCAAATCCCACTCCCCAGCTCCACCGCCCAACTCGCGGTCCAGCTCCCCTACTCTGTCGCTGCACAGGACCCGCTCCACAACACCACCAGCAGCAGACGAGCCGGGGGCGCCCATCTGGCCCGTCCCTGCCGTCCCTCTAGCCAACGCGGGGAATCTCGTGCTCCTAAGGGAAAGCAGCGCACCGCATGTCAAGACGGGCGCGGCGGCGCACAGCGTGTGCGTAGAGGATTTGCGCGACGCGCTGTTTGGCGATCTGGCGCAGCATACGCTTGACGTGTACCATTCCCGCGTGAATGCGCTGGCGTGCGCGGCGGTGATGGGGACTGTGAGGTAAAAGGGTTACTTGGTGTACGTGTTTGTGCGATCGAAAATGGGATGGGATGAAAAGCTGGGAGGAGTTTGTGGTTGGTTCTTCTGGTCATTGGAAGTTGTTAAAGGACTCGCAATTTCTTCGCCGTAGCTAGGTAGTCTTTGTCGCACTCAAAAACTCATCAAGGGTGACGCGTGCTGGGCTCTAATGGCCAGCCGCTCAAACAAGTGATCGTCCTTCCACACAGCCCTCCTCCCTGCGTCTGGCGCCGAAACGTCTCAAGTAAATGCATTTTGGGCATCGTCAACCATCCGACGAGCCTCGTACTCCCTTTTCCCCCAACACATCGTGAGGACTCACTGCAGCAGTTTGCAGAGAGCCACTTCTGTTCGATCAAGCACAGAAATCCTCCCTTCGCACTCTCGTTCATTCCATCGTTTCAAAACACTCACGCAGCCTCTTCGGTCGCTTGCATCACGACATCGCCATCCGTAGCCACAGGCGCGGCCGTCTCAGTGGCAGTCGATGTCGCCAGAGCAGCGATGCTGTCCGTTTTCTCCTCCACGACCGTCTCAATCTTCTCCTCAATCTCATCCGCGGCCTTCTCGGCCTTCTCCTCCGTAGCGACCTCTTCGGAGCTCTTCTCAACCCCGGCAGTCGTTGGTGCATCCGCCTTCGCCTCGTCGACATTCGGAGTGTAGCGAACGCCGTCCGGCGTGGAGACAAAATTGGTGGGAATGCTAGCAGCCGGAGCCGCAGTGGCAGGCTCTCCATTCGTCGCCTCCGCCTCCTTTGGCGCCTCAACAGCAGAAGCAGGCGCAGACTCGGTATCGGCATCCATTCTCTTGTTCCACTCGCCGAGCAGTGCAGCCGAGCGCTTCTTGAACTGATGCTGCTCGTCTTCCGGGATGGAGGCGAGCTTGACAATCCCGCGGAGCACCTTGTGGATCTTGGTGTTGCGGATGATGGCGGGCTCGAGGTTTTCGTACCCTTCGAGCTGGGCGAGGAACTCGGCCATGGTCGGCATCTCGGTGTCGACAGGGGCCTTGTCGCGGGTGAGGAAGCCCTTTTGCAGGCGGTGGCGGAGGTAGAGGATGGCTTTCTCGCGCTGCTGTAGCTTTTCGGCTTCGCTCATCTGCGGTCGCTCCTCTTCCTCCTCTTCTTTGGGAGCGGTCACGATCTTCTTCTTCGATTTGGTGGTAGATTTCTTGCCGGACGCTGCTTCCTCGCCGTTGGGAGTCTTGGGCGCGTTGAGCTTGGTGACTTTGGGGGTCTTCTTTGGCTAGATTGTCAGACATCAGCAACGTGGGTACGGCGTGAAAGACCAGTCTCGACTCACCTTGCCGCCCTCTCCATCACTCTCATTCTTGCGCTTCTTGCTCAACTTGGGCGCGTCGACATCCTCCATTGTCACATCACCGTCCTCACCACCCTTGCTCTTCCGCGCCTTTTTCTTCTTCTTCCCATCCTCGTCTCCGCTCTTAGCCTTGGCCGCCGCCTCTTGAATCTTCCTCTCCCGCTCCTCGGCCGCCTTCTGCTCTGCCTCGGCACGTTCTTTCGCCGCCCGAGCGGTCTCCTCCTGCCACGTCTTCAGGATTCCCTTGAAGTACTCGATGTCGTGATCCTCCGACGCAATCTTCCACGCGTCCTTGAGCGACTTCGACATCTTCTTGGAGTTGGGCGGGTCGTGGCACTCTGCAGGATCGAGGGGCGTGAGACTGGTATTGGCCATCCATTGACTACAGAATCATCACATCAGCTTGCTGTCCAGGCCGCGATCATCCTCAAGTAGCACTCACAATTCATTGGTAGAGAGGAACATGACGGGGAAAGTCCGGTCCTTTGCGTTCTTGCCACCATCCTTGTAATCGTCGCGTAGGCTGCCGTCCGGGCGCGCGGCGCTCACCGGACGATTGAAGAGGAGGTTCTCAGGCAGCATCTGCTCATCGCAGATGACCGAGGGCCACGGTGCGTATCCCTTCAGCCTGGCCCAGTACATCTGGCCGGGCTTGGCGTCGAGATGCAGCGTCGGCATGCTCTTCTTCTTGGTGAGCTTCTTGTTCTTGTGCTCGGGCACACCGCCGACCGACTTCCTCTTCTCTTTCTTGCCGCTCGAGGGCGTGGCGTCATCGGCGTCTTCAGCAGTGGCAGCGGGGGCAGGATCGGCGGCATCGGTCGCCGCGCCGCCGTCTGGCGCGGTCACTGCGGTGGTTGTCTGCTCGCTCAAGACCTGCCCATCTTCTGTTGTACCCTCGGTGGGCTCGCCGTTGGCAGTAGGAGGCTCTACAGGCTCGGCGGGGGCAGGTGGCTTGGGAGGACTTAGTGGACATGACACAAAGCTTCATTTGGGATGTGACGTGAACTCACCGCCGGCGCGTCTACTGTGGATGGTGCCGTGGTTGCTTCTTCAGCCATGTTGGAGATTGGGTATGGGATTGGGAGAGGCCTGGCAGGTGGCTGCGACGTGTGGGTGAAGGGTGTACCTGACGCGTAGCCCTCACCAGATGTGCAAATAAAGAGCTGAGGTGATGAGGGGGATGAAGGATAGCAGCGGGGAGGCGACTGCGCGATGAGTCGGCGACGGGTAGTAGAGAGGTTGATGGATGTGTTGCTGTGCAGGAGAGAGAGAGGATTGAAGGAGCGACTGGCCAAGTGAGTTAATCTTCTGGGCGGGAATACCCGCACGGGTGACACGACGAAGCGCTGCGCTCGCAAGTGAAAACGCAGCTGACCTTGGCACGCGGCAGGCAACGCTCCTCGCGTTTGAACAAGTGAATGAGCAGTTTGTGATGGTGGCCTGGGTATTCCTCGCCAGCATCAACACCGCCGGGCCGTGATGCGCGTCGTCTTTCCCTTCGATGCCAGGCTCCATCAGGCGTTTGGACGCGAATTCCTGTTGACTCTAGCACGAGCCAATCAGAGCGTGGCGTCAAACTTCTCCCCGGCTCTCGCCCAGCCGATCGAGCCGATTCCTCTTCCCAGCTGCAGGCTGCCTTTCTCGGACGTGCGCTCCCGGTCGCCCGTGTTGCTCGTTGGTCGATGGACAGTCCAGCATTGCCATTGAACGTGAGGTGCATTGCTGGTTCCTGTCTGGCCAAAGTCAGCCTGCCTCTTGCCTTTGGCATGATGAGGACGGCGAGTTGCTCACCAGCATAGCGATTGCTAGAGAGATCTAACGCACGCTGGAACGGTATGCATGTAGACTTGGTCAGATGTCCATTTCCGCGGCTTCCGCGAGGGTTCGTAGCATTTGATCGGCGCCAGGGTCTGTTCCATGATCGTGGAATATCACGGCGGCATGTTGGCGGCACTGTCGACAGTCGCTGGCCGCATGACTAACCTGGCAGAGGGGTCAGCCTTGTACTCGTGATGATACTCAGGTATGACTGACCATGTATGTCGCATCCGCGTTGTTTCCATCAGCTTGAAACGTGCCCTCGCGCAGCCTTCCCGGTCCAGCCTGCGCTTTGAGGCAACGAGGATGGCCCAAAGCCAACCGAGTTTTCCGGTAGTTGGTGAGTTTCGAAGATACGAGATATCCAAGATGCGTGGTTTACTGAACAGCACGCACGTTCCAAAGAGGTCAGAGAACGAACGATCGTGGCATGACACCATTCTTCCCGTGCCTTACACAAAGTTGGATGGACAACGAAAGTGACTCGGAGGCTGTTTGAAAGGTCTAGTAAAATACTCACCGTTCTTGCCTTACCGTGACGAGAGCGTATCGTTTCCATAGCACTTTGTCTCAGGGATTTATACATCGGTCAGACTCTGGGGTGATCCGAAGGATTTATGTCTCGTGGTACGGCACGGTCGAAGTTGTGCACACGATGGTGACTGCTGCGTTCTGCGGTGCCGTCCAACAAAGAGGTATCCGCGAGCCGAAGCCGCCAGCTTCCGCAGTGCTGTGTCGTAACAGCGTGGTGGGATGCAACTTTTCGACTCGAGATGCGCTCATAGCCTTCTCAGCCTCTCGAAGAGCGGTCGGAATCGATCACCGTGTGACTGGCGGTGTAGGCAGTCCTCCAACCACGCTGCATCCGACTCCTCCTCTTCCTGAGCTTGCCGCTGCTCGATGTGATTTACTCTCGCTCACCAATTTCGATACAGCTCTTGAATCCGGAGATGACGGGCCTCGAATTCCGATGGATGTGCTCGGAGGACGTGCATCGTGGGCCGTGATGCGCCCGTGCCGCACGGGTGCGGGCTCTTGAACACGAGTCGGTTGGAGTATTCGGCAATGCTGCGATGAACGAGCACTGCGGTCTCACTGTCGAGGGGTTATGGAGGCATCGTCGATGATGTCGCCACTTTGGAGGCTTCCAGACGATCAGAAGGTTGTGGTTGATAGAGGTCCGGGATGCTGATGCCAGAGGATGACCGGAAGTGCGTGGGACAAAATTCTTCGGGCGCCGTTCACGACTTTTGTCTATCCACACATCAACAGCATAGACAGCCCAGGACGATGCATTTGACACCCCCCACTCCATGCGCAGGACATCTTTTAAGTCAATTCAGAGTGTTGATGATGCACTGTATCTACAGAATCCAAACGTCTCTCAGCCAAGAACACACCATCTGTCTGCCTCGACACCCAACCTCAGGCCATCTAGGAGGGACCAACAGGCGGCGCCCTCGCCCCCATATTCATATACACCGTCTTGATCTCCGTGTAATTCTCCAGCGCCGCATCGCCACACTCGCGACCAATACCGCTCTCCTTGTACCCACCAAACGGCATGCTCCAGTGCACGAAGTTGAACAGATTCACCCACGTGGTGCCGGCCTTCAGCGCGCTCGTGACGCGAATGGCACGCTCGTAGTCGCGCGTGAAGATGCCGGCGGCAAGGCCGTAGGTGGTGTCGTTGGCGAGCTCAATGACTTCTTCTTCGTCTTTGAATTTGGAGATTGCCACGACGGGGCCGAAGATTTCTTCCTTCATGATCTTCATGTCGGGCTTGACGTCGGTGAAGATGGTGGGCTGGGGATGTGTCAGCGATCGCAAGATGATTGGCGTGTGGGGGGAAGATGTGCTCACGTTGATGAAGTAGCCCTTGCCTCCGTCCGAGTCGCCTCCCAGGTGCAGCGTCGCACCCTCCTTCTTGCCCTGCTCGATGTAGCCCATGATCTTGTCGTACTGCACCTTGCTATTGTGCGGGCCTTGGTCAGTCTTGCCGCCAAAGTTGTCTCCAACTCGGATTCTGTTTGTAGATCGTCAGCCATATCACCCATAGAGTCCAGTCGGTGCATTGGATGACTTACGCTTTCAAGGCCTTGGTGTAGCCTTCGAGGAACTTGTCGTAGATGTCTTCGTGCACGTAGATGCGCGTGCCGGCGTGGCAGGTCTGGCCGTAGTTCATGTGAATACCCCACACACTCCATTCGACCGCCTGGTCAAGGTCTGCATCCGCGAAGACAATGTTCTGGGTTCGTGAAGGTTAGTTATCGTTTCAATCACCAACTCTGGACCCGCGAACTCGACTTACCGGGCTCTTGCCGCCCAACTCCAAAGTGACCTTCTTCAAGTTGGAGGCAGCAGACGCCTTCAGGATAGCACGGCCGGTGACGGTAGAGCCAGTAAAGGCAACCTTGTCGACGTCCATATGGTGCGCGATCGCGGCGCCGACAGTCTTGCCGTAGCCGCTGACGAGGTTCACACTGCCGGCGGGGAAGCCAGCCTTGTTGATAAGCTCACACATGTACAGGGCGGTGAGCGGAGTCGTTTCGGCACTCTTGATGACCACGGTGTTTCCGCAAGTAAAGGCCGGGGCAATCTTCCAGGAGAACATCAACAGAGGGAAGCTGGGTGTTGTTGTCAGCCTCATGTTGCGTCTTCACAATGCATGCGAGTCGAGTGGAGTCGAGGTACTCACTTCCAAGGGATGATTTGCCCGCACACGCCCACAGCCTCCCTCTTCGTGTATCCAAACACGCCGGGCACACCAAAATTGCTCTGGCCATAAATCTTATCACACCACCCAGCGAAATACCTAATCGTCCCAATACTGCCCGGCAGATCGAGGTTCGCCGCCTGCGTCCTCGTCTTACCAGTATCAATCATCTCAAGCGCCAGCAGATCCTCAAAGTGCTCCTCCATGAGATCCGCCAATTTGTTCAGGGCCTTGGCCCGGTCGGCGGCAGGGAATGCAGCCCATTCCTTCGACCGGAAGACTTTGCGAGCCACGCGGACCGCCTCGTCGACGTCCTCTGCTTGCCCCTCTTGGATCTTGACAATCTCCTCACCGGTAGAGGGGTTCTCGGTGGCGAAGGTCTTGCCGCCAATGGCCTTGCGGAACTCGCCGTTGATGAAGATGCCCGTGGGGAGGGAGACATCTCTGCCGTTGATTTTGAGGGTGGTGCTTGCCATGGTGGGCGTTGGAGTATGACAGAGATTAGATGGAGGAAGAGGAGGGCGTTGGACTTACAAGCGAAGGAAAAAGAAGAGGGGAGGGGAGAGGCAGTCTGCTCGGGTTATATTTCATTGAGCCATGAGGTCCACCAAGAGCCACGATTGATCGGTCTAGAACGTCTGGGCTTCAGTATCCGTCGTCGGCCCCCGTCCATATTCTGTAGGCTTTACGCGGTGGTTGCCCCGCCGTTTCCCCACATGCAACCCCACCACGTGCGTGTAGACGTCAGCCGGCTAGACTTCTCGGGTTTACACTCGGGCCAAGTAGCCGACTACATACGATGGACCACGGGTTTGTCCTCTGACCAGCAAAGTAACCCTCTCAGAGAATGCCCTTCCTTCCGTCCTCCCTCACCTTCAAGACAGGTATGAGATTCTGCACCGTGTGGTAAATGCCATCAAACCCAGCGGCCCGCTTCTTCTCATCCTCCCTCCTGAAGAACTCCTCCGCACTCCGAATGCGGTTCGGGTGGATGCGATCGAGCAAAGCATAATCCCTCCGAATCACACCCGTGTTCCCGGCGGAGTGTTTGAAACAATTGAAGAAACCGGAGAAGTTGGTGCGCATGTTCATCGTGGCCGGATCGCTGGCATCAGCATTGTATCCAGCCGGCAACTCCGCCGACCGCCCAAAAGGAGTCGTGGTCCAGAAGGCGTCCAGATCGATGGCCTCATATCGCGCGGGCTCGCCTGTCACTTTCGTGAACGCCTGGGCCATCTCGCGAGGATCGACGTGCTCGACGGCCACTTCTAGATCCATGCCGGTGGCCTCGCTTTGGTGGTCGAATAGCCAGCGCACATAGTAGGCGCAGTCGTCAAGGGAGACGAACGGGATCGCTCCCTGGCCTATCGGCATACGCCAGGTGACGATGCCATCTTCGATGGACGGGGACATTGGTGTGCCAGCACCGAGCGCCATCTATCTCGCGCACGTCAGTCGAAGAGACATCTGGGTCCGGCGCCTTGCAGAAGTACTACCTCGAAATACGGGCCAGTGGTAAATAAAGCTGCCCCCGTTCTCTCCCCATTCGCCTTCGTCTGCTGCAAGATCCACTCTCCCACCCTTCCCTTACCATCATAGTGTCCCGTCCGGAACATCGGATTATACCCTCCTTTCTTGTAGGCGTAATCCAGGTTGCCGTACACGAAGAACCGGATGCCCACCTCGACCGCCAGCTCATACGCCCGCACCGCCCAGAACATCTCCGTCTTCTCCCCGGCATTGAAGCCATCAATGTTGACAAAGGCAAACTCGCACCCGTCCAGGCCTTTGCGGAGATGGGCTTCGTTGGCAAACGTGCCCTCGACCAGCTCGACGTTGTCGAGAGAGAGGAGATGCGCTGCACGAGGGGACTTGGGATCCCGAGTCAGCGCTCGCACGCTGTATGCCCCGTCTTGAACGAGGCCGCGAATAACGGGGATGCCTTGAGCACCAGTGCCGCCGATTACAAACACTTTTGGGGGGGCCATTGTTGGGGACGATTGTTGGAGGCTGTCGTTTCTGACGTTGCTTTACAATTATGGGACGCTATTGGCATCTCCTGTCTATATGTTGCCCGTGACTCTTCGCATTTACTGTTTACTAATCCAAAGGCTAACAACGCCCTAGATGCTCTCTTAAACAATGATCTCGCGTGCTGGACGCGGCGGGTGTCTTTTGATTAGTGAACCGAACGCCCCAAAAACGCCCCTGGGTACATGGCGGTGTAGCCGCCTTCCTACTCGCAACTCGCTCCATTTCCTGACTCGGAAATGCGGCCAGAACGACGATAGAAAGTCGGGTAGTTCAACAGTACCTTATGAATTCGCATGACGAATCCAGGGTTACAAGAGTTGGACCAGACGTGTTGTAGACGGTCCGCGGCTCAGCATATCGTGCTATCACTGCCGGTCTATGGCTGCTGATATATCATTTCCTTTCAACTCAACCCACTCGCTGACCCCACTCGTTCCACGTTGCATTCAATCGTCCGCCCTGCCAGTCGTTCCAGCCCTGCCAGCCCTCCCGGCTCGAGGGCTCGGTATAGTTCCAACCTCCACCCACTGCGCCCGCGCCAATTTCCATGACGGCAATGCTGTACGGAGGTAATGTGAAACTGAACGCTCCGCTGCTGCCGGCCGTCACGGTTGACACGGAGGTCTGAACGACTTCGTTGCCAAGGGTATTGCTGGAGTTCATTGGGGCCGTCAAATAAGTCAAATTGGCTGCCGCGCCCGCTCCGATGCCTTCGAAGGTCACGCTGAATGGGACGTCTGCGGTGCTATTGTAGACGACTGCTTTCAAGATGTGCGAGCCTGTGATGTCGTTGCGCCCTGCAACCCAATATACTGGGTTCGACGCATTGCCAGAGGTAGGCAGGTTCTCGGTGATGCGTGTGCCCGAGAGTAACTCGATCATGCGGAAGCTGGTCGACAGGAGGAGGTTCGCCGGGTTGGCGTCGAAGGCGATCATGTCTGGGATCCATTGCCAGTTGTTCAGGTTCATGAAGCTGGGCGCGTACGCTGCGCCGATGATCTTGGCCGAGTTGACCTCTGCTCCGAGGAGATAGACGGCCTCAGAGACAGTTCCATACCAGAAGGGAAACATGGCGCGAGGAGCACCAGGGCTGTAGTTTGGACCGTCCACGCCGGGTGCGTCGTACTGAATGACGGCATACTCGCCCAAGAGCAAGGGATGCGCAGCAGTGTAGTTGTCAAAGTAGTTGAATTGACTGCTGAAGTCGAGAGGCACGCCGTATTCGTGGAAATCTCCAGAAGTGTGAGGGAAGGGAGGGTGCACCGGCCCCACGTCGTAATAACTCGCCATGATGTTGATATTGGGATAGGCATCATGAATGGCATGATAGAAGGCTGCGAATCGATACGCTGCATAGGACTCCATGCCATCACCCAGACTGTCTTCATTCCCCACTTCGACAAAGTTGATTTCAAAGGGCTCCGGGTAGCCCAGTTTCGCACGCTCGGCGCCCCATTGGGTAGAAGTGTCGCCCATTAAGAACTCCAGTTGGTCGACTGCAGCCTGCACGTATGGCGCAAGCTGATCTTCAGGCAAAGAGACGGAATCAAGATAGTGTCCAGACCATACGGCAAGGACTGGCTCCATGTTCAGGTCTTGGGCCCATAGCATGTACTCAATCAGGCCGAGTCCGTCGGTGTTCTCGTAAGTCCAGGCTCCGGGGTAGCCAGGGCGATCGACCAGCGGCCCAATCGTATTCGTCCAGTTGTACCAGTACGGAGGTGCGTCGCCCTCGATGTTGTTGCCGCCAGGCATGCGGAAGAAGGAGGGCTTGAGCTGCGCCATCGCCTCCATCAAATCGACACGCAAGCCGTTTGGTCGATTGTTGTACGTTGGCGGGAACAAACTGAGCAGATTGAAGTTCAATGGCTCTTGCACGTCCGACGCGTCCATGGTGAATCGAAGGGTATTGTTGCTGTCTGGCGCATCGCTAGTGGGGTTGAATTGGTACGAGAATTGTTTCCACGCAGATGCAGTGGAGTCTACTGCTACTGCTGCTGTTGCGTAAGTCTTGCCGGTAGTGTTTGATTGCAAAGACACCGTCAGATTGCCATTGAAGTTGCCATTGACGTAAAAAGAGCCGTTGTAGTTCCATGACTCCACGATCGGGAAACCCCAGTACCCTGTCTTTGTTAGTCTGTCCAACAAGAGGCAAATGAAGGGCGGAACTAACCCTCGTTCCAAAACCCGACCTCGCCAGAAGAGTCGTTGGCCACAGTGACCAGCATCGAAGCCGGCAAAGCTGACGACAGCGGGTTGGATGAATTGTACAAAGAAAGCTCTGTTCCTCCAATGGGATACCAGCTGGAAAGGTTGCTTGGGAAGATGGAATTGCCTTGAAATGCACGATTCTGGACCAGCTCCGCGTACACGCCGCCGTCTCCGCTGTGGTTGATGTCCTCGAACATGATGCCATACTGATATGGTGAAGTGGCGGTGCCACCAGAAGAAGAGACGGTAAAATTGACTGCTTGGGCCGCAGCCGTGGCAGCGAACGCTGCAAATAAAATCTCCCACATCGTGATTCAGAGTGTGAGAAGGCACTTACACCACAGCATTGCGAATGGCGGCCCCGCCAATACATATACTCCGCAGTCGGTGCGCATCATCATTATGGCAGGCCATGCTATGGCCGGATGAAGGCGCAGGCTCAATTGCCGTGGCTTCATTCACCTGCCTATACCGACAAACAAGGCTTTCCTCCACACACAATGTCGGGCTAAGCGGAGAATTGTGGTGGCAAAGGTGGGTTATACATGGGGGATCGGCGGCATATATGACGATCCCGGCTAAAGACTTTGTGGAGGAGGCGGAATGTCGGGTTCCTAGAATGGGTTGGGTGAGCGTTGGAACAACGTCCCTATTTCATGTGGACCTGAGGAACGATCTGAGGCAGGGTCTAATTTGAGACGAAAAGTAAAGTAGGACGGAGGAGTGTGTCGAGTGTAGTGACACGTGAAGGCCACGATCGAGACATGTGTGCAAAAGTCGTGGTGACAACGCGACCACAAACTGTCTCCCTTGACTCTATATCAACACCTCATCGTATACATCTCGCTGTCTACTTCCCGAATATCCAGTTCTCGCATCCCATACGCTTGCAAGATGTTATCCCGCGCAGCAACCAAGATATCGCTTAGACCCGATGACATTACAGAGTACGAAAACCGGAAAGCGGCTCGCGATGCGATGAAGACTTCCGACATGAATAGCTCACAGAACAGCGAGAGAAGCACCGTGGGGAATGGAACTGGCGCGCGTGACGAGCCCTTGACTCCGGCGGCGCAGACGAGAGCAAAGGCCAAGGCGACTCGCGAGCAGCGCATTGGCATTGGGGGCTCGCGAGGCTGATGGCACCCTCACATCTTGACTTTACACGTTATCAGTCGCTGAACAGTTTCTGGGCGTGAGAATGAGGCTCGGGCTCATTCTCCAGCCTTCTATATGCACCCACGGCATGCCATGGCCTCTAATGGGGACAGCCAAGCGCGTGCCTTGCTTCAAAGGCGCGAAATTCGATGGCATTCATTCCAGGCGGGAAGTGGGACAACACGCGTGTCGATGCGACGTGCTCGTTTTGGCAGAGTCTGGCCGCCTCGCCTCATACACCTTTCCCTCTCTTCTCTTCGCTCTGCCCGCTCTGCCCGCAATTAGAAACACTGTGAAGAGAACACATTGTCAACATGGCTCCATTTGCATTGATCCTATCTTTGCTCGCGCTCGCACTACAGCCATCACATGCCACCTTCCCGATGCCCGACCTGCACGGCCTGGCAGAGAACATCATCACCCCCTTGGACACTGCCTTGGAACTCGGCAAAGGAGCCATGCGTCAGATGGGCCCAGATACCCATTCCCTACTCGGAGCTGACGAATCGCCGCCACATACTTTCAACCACGTCAAGCGTTATGGCTCCGGTGCGCCATACTGGATGTCACAGATCAAGCGTCAAGGTCAGGTGGCGTACGGCAATGCTTCATTCGTCATCTGGCGGAACGTGATGGATTACGGGGCAATGGGCGATGGTGTGACGGACGACACCAGCGCCATCAACAATGCCACCGCTGCTGGTGACCGTTGCGGCCTCGGATGTGACAGCTCCACAGTCACTCCAGCCATCGTATACTTTCCAGCGGGAACATACATTGTCAGCGCTCCACTTATCCAGTACTACTACACTCAATTCATCGGTGACGCCAACAACCTCCCCACCATCATGGCTACCAGCGACTTCTACGGGATTGGCATCTTCGATTCGGACGTCTATCTCCCGTACGGATTCAACTGGTACACGAATCAGAATAATTTCTACCGACAGATTCGTAATTTTGTTCTGGATATCACTCAGGTCCCGCCAACACGAAACGTTCACTGCATTCATTGGCAGGTTGCCCAAGCTACATCGCTGCAGAATATCGTGATGAAAATGGTAGAAGGAACTTTGGGCGACGGCAACAACCAATTTGGCGTCTTCATGGACAATGGCTCGGGCGGGTTTCTGGAGGACCTGGTTTTCTACGGCGGCGGAGTCGGCTTTTTTGGTGGCAATCAGCAATTCACATGTCGAAACTTGACCTTCTACAACTGTGAAACTGCCATATTCCAGAACTGGAACTGGGTGTTCTTGTACAAAGGCATCACGATCAACGACTGTGCAGTGGGTCTGGATCTGAGCCAGGGCGGCGAAGTTCCGGCCACCGGGAGTCTCGTGCTGCAAGATAGCAGCCTCAACAACGTACAATACGGCATCATCACGTCCTTCTCCTCCAACAGCACACCGACAGCAGCGGGGACTCTCATTCTTGACAATGTCAACTTCAACAACACAGACCCGGCGGTGCAATATCAGAATAACAGTGCGATCCTCCGGGGAAACCGTGTGGTGAACTCCTTCATTCAAGGGCCATCTTTTAGTGCGTACGAGCACGAGAGCACCGAGCACAACCTGACCTGTTACGTGCCCACTGCAAATTACTCCCGTGTTCAGGGCGAAACTGTTAGTGCGCCAAAGCCGGCCAGTCTACTTACGCCAACGGGCACCTACGTGGAGCGGAGTCGACCGCAATACGAAGGCGTCCCGGTGGAGAGCTTCATCTCGATCATCACCTATGGCTGTGCTGGCGACGGCTTGACCGACGACACCGTCTGCCTCCAGAACTTCCTCAACTCCATCGGCCCAGATGAGATTGCATACTTTGACCACGGAGCGTATCTGATCAGTGAGACGATTCAGATTCCGAACGACATTTCAATGCAGGGCGAGATCTGGCCTTTGTTGATGGTAGACGGGTCTAGCCCCACGTTCTCCGATCCCACCAATCCTCAAGTGGCCTTCCGAGTCGGCAACCCAGGTGATGTTGGGACCGCCGAGATCGTGGAGTTCGTGTTCGAGACGAGAGGCCCTGCTCCTGGTGCCATCATCCTGGAATGGAATCTTGCCGGGTCAAGTCCGGGGGCGAGTGGGATGTGGGACACCCATTGGCGTATTGGGGGTAGCAATGGCACGCTGCTGCAATCCAACAACTGCACCAAGGACCCCTCTGTTGCCCATGGCGTCAATCCCACATGCTTGGGAGCCTTCATGCTGCTGCATGTCACGACCACCGGATCCTTGCTGATGTCTAATAACTGGGGTTGGGTCGCGGATCACGAGCTTGATCTGCCCGATCATAACCAGACCGATATCTACAATGGACGAGGCGTGCTGGTCGAGAGCCAAGGTCCAATGTGGATGTATGGAACAGCCTTCGAACACAGCCAGCTGTACAACTATCAATTTGCCAACTCCAAGGACATCTTCGCCGGAGTCATTCAGGCCGAGACGGCGTAAGTACATGCACCTCCGTCCACATGCTATTGACTACTGACCCACCTCGAATGCACAGATACATGCAAGACAACCCCAACGCAATCTCCTACTTCACGCCCAACACCTCCTACTCCGACCCCACCTTCGAGAACTGCTTCGAAGCAACGTGCTGGAAGACGTTCGGCCTCCGCCTCTTCAACAGCACGTACGTCTTCGTGTATGGAGCGGGGCTGTATTCCTTCTTCAACAACTACGATCAGGGCTGCTTGATCACGGAGTCTTGCCAGATTTACATGGTCAGCTTGGAGCAGAGCGAGGGCATTTATCTGTATGCGCTGAATACGAAGGCGGCGGTGAATATTGTTGAGGTCGATCAGGTGGCTATTGTGGCGGAGGCGCAGGTGCCGAATGGATTTTGTCAGACGTGTGCTATTTTTGAGTATCCGTAGATGGTGTGAGAAGGAAAGGCGAGAGAGAGGAGATGTACGTTCACGGCTGCTGCGCGTGGTTTTGGAAGTTGTCGTTGTTAGGGAAGGGCAGTCAGAAGAATCTTTTAAGACGTTTCATTATTGTCGCGTCCTTGGAATATCCTCCCCGTGATCATTCAGTATACGATAGTGCCCTTGATCTGGTTGACGTGAGCCATGGACGGACCATGTCTTCGCCTCGGACTGCCAAGCCAATCTGATGAGACAAACTGCACGTAACTTGGTCTCACACTTGAACCACCACAATCTCATCCGCCGTGCCGTCTGGTCTTCGGGTTGTGCATCCACGTTCCGAAGCTGCATAAGATATTAGCTTGGTAACAGGCAAATTGCCGTAGACGCGCGCTGCGTACCCGGTGGAATGTGCCAATATCAAAACACTCCCTGTCCTGGTCCGCCATCCAGGAATGTAAGGCAAGTCTCAACAATGCGTCTTTTCATCTACTCCAGAGTCTACGGACTTCTTCCATCGACCGAGTTACTGTCAGCTACTGTACCGTCTTTTTTGCAATTATGGCCTCGCCACTCACTTCGAGAGCCGTTCTCTTCGTCACTCTCTCCTTGTTCGCTTCAACATTCGCTCAAAGCATTCCCGGAGCGACGTTCTTCAATGGCAACGGCGCGCCGGGGGCTGGACAGTATGGTCTCGTCGATAACTACGAGGGCACGTCCAGCGCCGACTTCTTTGGGAAGTTCAATTACTACAGCGTAAGTCGTGCGAGCATCTCAATGCAACCATGAGGCTAACCAGCGCTGCCTAGTCTTACGATCCTACTTATGGCCACGTTCAGTAAGTTGGTTTGCCGAGCCTGAAACCCCTTTGATCTGACCGCGATAGATACGTGAACGAGACGGTAGCGGTGCAGAATGGCTACACCAAGACCACGAATGAAGGAACCGCGGTCATCGGCGTTGACACGACGAACTTATGGCCCACTGGTGGGCCTGGCCGGCCTTCGGTGCGCCTGATCAGCGACAACACCTACACGTGAGTGGATCTACCAGACCGTGCAGGAATTTCGGATAAATACTCACTGGTACTTTCACACCAGCCACGGCCTCTTCATCCTCGATGTCCTCCATATGCCATTCGGTTGCGGCACTTGGCCGGCTTACTGGCTGCTCGGGCCAAACTGGCCCTACAATGGCGAGATCGACATTATCGAAGGCGTCAATACCATCGGCTGGGACTCTGTGACGCTACACACGAGCAGCGGCTGCACGATCTCGGGCAGCGATCAGACTGGCATATTCCAGACCAACGATTGCTCCGGCGGCTGCGGTAGCATTTTGAACGACAGCATCACGCCAAACAACTACGGCAGCTCGTTCAACGACAACAATGGAGGAGTCTACGCCACCGAATGGACTTCCAACTACATCAAGACCTGGTTCTTCCCGCGCAATGCCATACCATCCAGCATCACAAGCGGCTCACCGGATCCAAACGGGGATTTTGGCAAGCCCGGCGTCAATTCGCAGGCTCCATGTCCATTTGATCAGCATTTCAATAATATGAGCATCATCATCAACATCGACTTTTGCGGGGCGTGGGCTGGTCAGGTGTATTCCCAATACACGAACTGTCCGCAGAATGCAAGTGCTCCAAATAGCCTGGACTCCTGCGTCGATTTTGTCGGGCTCAATCCCAAGAACTTCACTGATGCATACTGGGAGATTGACTCGATCAAGGTCTACCAGATGCCGCAGAACGTTACGGTGACCTCCTCGTACTCGACGACTCTCTCTTCCACGACGCCTATAGGCAACACACAGACCATCACTAAAGACATGGGAGCCACGACTTCGAATCTCTCCTCCACAGCCTACACCGGCCCGCTTTCATCCTTCACATCTACGTCGTCTACAATCCCCGCCGCTTCTACCGGCGCTCCTTGTCCGGCCTACAACAATACCGTCTGGACTGACTCTAACAACCAGCAATACTCCATCGTATGTGGCGCCGACTACAACGGCTACCCAGCAAGCGTCTCCGTCGCAGCGGCCAATACGTTCCAAGATTGCCTTACGTTCTGTGACTCTCTCGATGGCTGTCGTGCGGCCTCTTTCGTTGCTGGCAACAACATTGGCGGAGCCGGGACTTGTTATCCGCACGCTGGGCCTGGTGTGTTTGTCTACAAAGCCTCGGTCAATGCTGGCCTGAGGCTTGCCGGTCCTGTCACTTCGCCAGTCATGTCGAATACTTCTGTCAGTTCGACGGCGTCCTCGACGGGGACTGTTAAGTTGACGTCCACTGGGTCGAGCTCTTCCAGCAGTGTGTCCACGCCAATTTCGACTAGTACTACCAGCTCGCTGTCTTCGAGTGCGAGCTCGTCGAGCTCCTCTTCTTCGAGTGTGGTGTCTTCGAGCACGTCAACGTCAAGCATGTCAACGTCGAGCACGTCAATATCAAGCACATCAACCACGACATCGTCTTCAACAAGCACCACTTCTTCAAGCGCTGCATCTCCAACTTCGTCTTCGTCGATGTCGAGTTCTACATCTACCTCTTCTTCGTCATCCGCAAGCTCCTCATCGTCAACGGCATCCTCTTCCTCGATGGCAATGTCGACCTCCAGCAGTGCCGTCGTGGTCACATCCTCGGCGTCTCCAACATCGACCAGCACATCGTCCACTACAAGCACCATCCCAACCTGCCAGCCTTCGGCCTGTGCTTCGCCTTCAAGCTCTGCATCCAGCAATGTCACCTGTCAAGATCCGTACAACAACTCGTACGATGTGGAATGCGGCGTGCGATACAGCGGAACCACTTTCCGAACATCAAGTGCCCGCGATCTCAGCCTTTGCTTGGTCCAATGTGACGTTGCAAAGGGTTGCGCCGCCGTCAATTTTGTCAATGGCACCTGCAGCCTTTTGAGCAATGTTACAAGTAGTACAATGGTTGCTCAGCGTATTGGAGTCGCTGGAGCTACTCGGCCTGCGAACATATCGACTATCTATTCGACACCGCCGGCGTCTACAGCAACACCTACAACTTCGTCGGCTGTCTCATCTCAATCTATGTTTACGAGCACATCCAACAGCGCCATCAGTGCTTCTGGAAAGCCGTCATCGGATACGGGATCTACTTCGAGTTCCACGACGACAACATCGAGCGCCGCTACTTCTTATACTCCGTCATGCCCAACAACCGCCGCGGAGGTTTGCGACACGGGCAACGGAACGACCACGTGCTCCGGCCCAAGCGGGGATACGTACAGACTCACGTGTGATGTTGAATATTCAGGGACGGTGGTGATCCCGTCCTCGAACTCCAGCATGTCCAGAAGGATGAAACGCTCGAGCGCGGCTTCCCTTCCGGACTGCCAGCTTCTGTGCCACAACACCCCATCCTGCGCTGCTCTGAACTACATCAACACGAATTGCACGCTTCTGAGCAAGACCTCCGGTACATCGTACATGCAAGGAGCCGTGGGCGGGTTGCTGGTGGCTCGAAATGTGGCCCAGACCGCCACTTCGTGTTAGTGCATGCCTAATATCAACAACTACTCTTCACTGACTCATTGGCCTAGCTCCTTCATCGAAGACAACGGTGACCATAACTCCAACCAGTACCCTGACATCGACACTTACTAAGGGCCAACATATCACCACTTCTTCTGGCACAGCGGGCGGAGCATCTGGCGGCGGGAACGTCTCGCTCTGCTTTACCTGCGGCGTCACGCCGGTCGTCGTCTCTCCTAGCAACGGTGGATCTGGAGGAGCCACCGGAGGGGCGGCTGGAGGGGCGACTGAGGGTGCAACGGGCATCAACAACGGTCTTTGCACCAGCAGACCACGTCTTGGAACCACGACACACTATACCACGCACACGGTCACAAGCTGTGCTCTTCTGGGCGTTTGTCCTGCGCCAGGATATATCTTCGGAGGCAATACGACGCAGAGTGGAGCTACCGTGGTCACCACCACAGATCGCCGAGGCCATACTGTGACGTATACTCAGATTCCAACCGGGCCTTCGGGCAACGGCCGCGGCGTTGTGATCACGACTACCGACAAGCATGGCCACACCATCACACAGACCATCGCAGAAAGCAGCCCCGGACAAGGCGGCGCAAAGGGATCTCACGGAGGTACACGCACCCATGGAACCCGCACAGCAACGACGACTAACACGGTACAGCCCACCTGCCCATACAACAATGACGAGGAATTCACATCGCAACTGGGCATGCAGTACCTCATCCTGTGCGGGGAGGCCTTCTCCAACCGCAACGTGGACACGCAACACCAGACCTCGCTGGGCTCGTGCATTGCCGCTTGTGATTTGTTTAATCTGTTGCATTTCACGAAGTCTGCGCCTTGCTTGGGAGTTACGTATTTGGAGTCTGCGGATGGGAAGAATTGCCAGTTGAAGTCCGGGACTACGATGGAAGCACGCAGGGGGGCGAATAGTGCGCGGCTGCTGTCTCCGTTTGTTCCGCCGGAGCACATCAATGGGACGCACGGTGGGGGTGGAGGTGGAGGTATTACTGGCGGCGGCCACAAGGGCACCACATCCCTCGCACACCTGACAACCCTCGTCAACGGCGGCGCAACGGAGGTCACGACCATCGTCCGCGGCGCATCGACCTTTGCAAGCACTTTTGTGACCGACGGCGTGACCAAAACCAAAACCTACACGTCCGCCGGCGCCACCTTCGTCCGCACGCACGTCAAGGGCGGCTCCACGGAAATCGAAACGCTCGCCACCTACCTCAGCGCTTATACGCGCGGAGGCAAGACGAAGTTCAGCACGTTCGTTACCGACGGCGTGACGGAGGTGAGGACGCATGTCAAGGGTGGTGAGACGGGTGTTGAGACGATTACGGGCTATGCTGGGCAGCTGGTCCACCAGACGTATTTGAGCACGTTTGTGACGGGTGGAATCACGAGGCTTACTACGATCACTACGGATGGGAAGACGGAGGTGAAGACTCATGTGAAGGGAGGTGCTACGGTCACTGGGACGTTTTCCGGAGGCGGGAGTGGAGGAAGCGGTGGGGCGGGCGTAGGTGGTAGTGGTGGGGTTGCAGGGACTGGTAAGGGTGGAAGCGGTGGGACTCTTCCTGGCACTGGCAACGGAGGCAGCGGCGGTGGGACAGGCGGGACAGGAGGAGGAGGTGAGACCGCTTTCCCAATCCCTGTGAACAGCATTCACTTTGCTAACCCATTCCCAGGCGGTGGGCCAGTAACCCGACCCGGCTCACTCGTTACCATCCTCTCCGCCTACCCAGAAACGCTTACCAGCGACGTGCCCGTCGTCAGCACAACTGTGGTCAACGGCATCACGCACCTCATCACCCGCTTCATTACCGAGCTCATCACGACGACGACGACAAGGACCATCATCAGCACCAGTATCAGCACCACTACCAGCGTGTCAACCTCGGTGCACAACAACACTGTCTCAGGGCCGACGGTGACGCAAAAGGGGCAAAACGTCACCCTCAGCGAGGGCGGAGGCGAGTTTATTACGGTCACCGGAGGGGCGACGACCGTTATCAGCTATGTCACGCCCAGCTCGAGTGCCTCGGTCTTCACTTGCAGGACGTACTACACGAATTACCTCAATGGAAACCACGGAAAGGTGAAGCGGACGAACAAACGCAGTGTTTTCGACATGGACGGCGCGGTGAGGATGGGTGCGATGGGGGAGAAGGCGCAGCCGGGCGCGGTGCCGAAGTTGTAATAATGCACTGAAAGATGGAGAGCACAAGGCATTCTCGAAGTCGGATTTTCTCTCTTAATTGTTCTTTTATGCACACAATCGCTCAGTTCATCTTCTTTCGCTCCGGACCGGCCCACTTGATCTCGTAGGTGTCGATCTTGGGATGCTCGCCTTGCCATTCGTGCTTGTGGAGGCCGAAGCCTTCTGCCTCGGGCTGCGGGATGCGCGGATACATGCCCATCTTCAGCACAATCTTGCCAGGGTACGATTCGGTCTCGGAGCTGATGGGACTGCACAAGACAAGAAGCATTAGCACACAATGCACGCAGACACGAGGCTGTTGCAGCACAACACTCACTTGCCATCCACGCTGCAAAATTTGCGAAACACGGAGTTGCCGCTCAGCGTGGCCTTGTCCTCGTACGTCTTGAGCGTGCCATTCTTGTCCTCGACGTGCACCTTGTCCGTCTCGATGAGCAGATTGCTGGCAACGTAGGAGCCGGCGATTTTGCGGCAGTTGGCGCAGTGGCACAGGTGGCCGCGGGGCTTGGTGAAGAGCTCGGAGTCTTTGATGGTCACGGTGATGCTACCGCACAGGCAGGAGCCGGACATGCCCTCGGCGAATTCGGAGGCGTCATGTTGTTTGGGATCGCCGGTTGGATCGACAGGCATGCTGGGCGAGTGGAGGGCGCGGGTAGGGCTTATTATAATGGAGCGGAAAGAGAGCGACCTTGATGGAGAGAAATATGAGATGCGTGGGCGGAGAATGGAGAGTGTGCCCCCGCAGCGGCCTAGAACACTTGCCATGAGGCACCTGTGACGTGACGCAAAAAGGCAGAGCCCCCTCGAAGTGGTAAGCGTCTTCTGTCCAACTCGGGCGTGTAGCCGATGAGAGGGGCAAGCAGAAGGAGGGGCACGCCTGCAGCTTCCAGACTGGCGTATTTGTCAGCACGGCAGTCGCGTCGCGTCTCGTCTCCAGATTAGGCAAATTGTCAACCTCAGGTCCATTCCATACTCACCAATACTGCACTCCATCAGCATGCTGGACGGCGTGGCGAGATCATGTCTCACAGTGAAGATGACTTCGGGCTAGATGATGATGACACCGCCTTCTTTGACGTGGCGACAAACCTCGAAGCCTCTCCAAATGACTCTTTCCACTCATCACCAAGACCCTCCAAGCGGAGGAGGCTACAATCTGTACACTCTCCAGCAGCACATGACGAAGAAGCTGGCAACTCTCCGTCCGGAAACTCGGACATCGCCTCCGACGATCCCGATTATTACTTCCCAGGGGAACTGGGCGAAGATGAAGCTTCCAAACGCAACTCCAAGTACAAAATCCACATTCCGCGGGTCGGCGGACACTTCAAGGATCAGATCTTCACTCAAACCCAGACGGGACTCGATGACAGCCCCAGTCGCTTTCGCGGTGCGATATGGAAGAGACCGGCCATGCCTCCACCCCCGCCACCTGCTTTCAATCCGAGGAACGGTAACAGTGGCAATGCACCTTCATTCGTCAACGCCGCCTCACTGCCTGGGTGGAAGCAGACTACTCTGAATGGCTTCACTGCTGCGGCTAGCAGACTGCGGTCGGAAGATCTCTTGCTGAGTGATGCCGCTTTGGCTGCTCGACTTCAAGCGGAGGAGAACTCCCGCACTGCTTTGCCCGGAAATGCTATCAATGGACATGCTTCGCTCCCCCAAAATGGAATGATCGATGTCGCAGATGAACTGGCTGACCTGCCATCCGACGCCTTCTCATCATCATCCGTAGAGAACTCGCCGGACAAAGAGGTTGTCATCATCTCTTCCAGCCGGGTGATATCCCAGGCGCAAGCGCACGGCCTCCGAGCCCCGCAGCAAGGACTCAAGCAAATGACGATTTTCGGACAGCCGGCCACGCAAGACATGTCGGCCTCGCAAGCGCTTAAGAAGAGATACGCTTGGCCTTTGACAGCTCGCAATGAACCTCCCACCCATCACCAGCTCGACGAGAAGGCAATGGAAACGTGGACCTACCCTACCAACCTCGGCACCATTCGAGATTACCAGTACAACATCGTGGCCAGAAGTCTCTTTCACAACACTCTCGTTGCTCTTCCGACTGGCCTCGGAAAGACTTTCATCGCCGCTACCGTCATGCTGAACTACTATCGCTGGACCAAAGATGCCCAGATTGTCTTTATGGCGCCAACAAAGCCCTTGATTGCCCAGCAGCTCGACGCGTGCTACAGTATTGTCGGCATCCCACGCCGCGACACGGTGCTCATGACTGGCGAGACGACACCGACGCTGCGTGCGGAGGAATGGCTGGAACGGCGGGTATTCTTCATGACACCGCAAACCGTCATCAACGACTTGAAGACCGGCATCGCCGATCCAAAGAAGCTGGTGCTGATTGTGGTCGATGAGGCGCACAAGGCGACCGGTGGCTACGCTTACACCGAAGTGGTCAAATTCGTGCGAAGATTCAACAACAGCTTCCGCGTGCTTGCCTTGACCGCCACTCCCGGCTCAACGGTTGAAGCCGTCCAGGCCGTCATCGAGAATCTCGGCATTGCGAGGGTCGAGTTGCGAACGGAATCCTCTCTTGACATCAGGGAGTACACGCACGAAAAGCAAACGGAAACGCAAGTGTTTGACTTCAACGACGAGCAAGAATTGATCATGGGACTCATGGCGAAGGCCATTCGACCTATGCTGGAGAAGCTCTGCTCGCAGAATGCATACTGGTCTCGCGACCCAATGCAGCTCTCCGCATTCGGTCTGACGACTGCGCGACAGAAATGGCAGAGTTCTGATGCCGGGAGAAAGGCGCCGATGCCGATCAAGGGAATGGTCAATGCCGTCTTCACGATCCTTGCCCAACTGGCGCATAGCATTTCGTTGCTGAAGTTCCACGGCATCGTCCCGTTCTACTCTGGTTGCTTGGAGTTTCACAAGGGCGTGGAGTCTGCAAAGGCCAAGGGCAAGAATGCCACTCAGATTGTGGAGTCGGCGGATTTCGTGAAGATGATGAGTACCATTCGGGCGTGGAGGAGCAATCCCGACTTCATCGGCCATCCAAAACTGGAGTATCTGCGCGAGGTGGTGCTCAACCACTTTCTCGATGCAGGAGAGGGCGTGCAAGGATCTGATGTTCCTCCATCGGCCACGAGAGTCATGGTATTCGCGTCATACCGAGACAGCACCGAAGAAATCTGCCGAGTCTTGAAGAGAAGCGAGCCCATGATTCGACCGCATGTCTTTGTCGGACAGGCTGCGTCCAAAGGCTCCGAAGGCATGGACCAGAAGACGCAGAATGCCGTCATTCAGGATTTCAAGTCCGGAAAGTACAACACGCTCGTTGCTACCTCGATTGGCGAGGAGGGGTTGGACATCGGCACTGTGGACCTGATCGTATGCTACGACGCATCATCCAGTCCTATCCGCATGCTGCAGCGGATCGGGAGAACAGGAAGAAAACGGATTGGCAAGGTGGTGCTGTTGCTAATGAAAGAAAAGGAAGAAAGAGACTACGCCAAGGCGCAAGACAATTACGCCTACATCCAGAAGACCATTGCGGATCCGGAGAAGTACAATTACCAGGACGATCTCAGTCCTAGAATCTTGCCCAAGCATGTGCAACCAGTGGTGGATAAGAGAATCATCGAAATCCCTGTCGAGAACAGTCAACCTATCGATTTGAATGAGAGGGGCAGGAAAGCCAAGGGACGAGCGAAGGCGAAGCGACCGCCTAAGAACTTTCACATGCCAGATGGTGTGCGGACGGGATTTGTCAAGGCATCGAAGATTGATTCGGATGGTGACGACGATAGCGCAGGCGAGTCGACATCCAGGAGACAGCGCACAGGCAAGCGGAAAAGCAGTGCGACAAAATTTAAGCCGCGAGCACCATCCCCTGAACCGGAACCGGTGCAATTGCCATTTCTGGGCGATGTGTTACTGTCGACCACCCAGCAAAAGGAGCTGGAGCGCACGTATGCGCATACTGCCAACGTGGAGGCTGATGTTGTCATCCGCGCCCCCAACCCGGCACGCTTCCCCGACTCGATGAAGACATTGGGGGAGACGAAGTACATGCGGCATGGACGAGCTACTCACACTGTTGTGCGCGCTCTGAGAGCTATGCGGGACATCAATGGCGAACGAGTCGAGCGGATGAGGAGCTTGCTAGCACCCGAGCTTCTGCACAGTGCTGGAGACGCCAGAGTGCGACTTGTCGAGCCTGCTGATGCTGTGTCTGAGACCGACGACGATCTCCCTGCGAATCCCACCATTGTACCAGCTCCAAAGAAGCCGGCAAAGGCAGCGGCGAAGCGCCAACAGCAGAAGCCACGTGCCGCTTCCATCCACTCAGTCCAGTCCAGCGAAACCGAAGGCCCAGCACCAACACGAGCGCAGCCGGCAAAACGGCCACGCGGACGCCCCAAGAAGAAACAGCCCATTCGACGTACCCACTCGTACGGCTCCGCGGCCGGGGAAGGCGACGAGTCGAGCCCAGAGCCGACGCCGGCTGATATGCGCATCGGCACACAGGGCATCGACCTCGGGTCTCGCGATACAAGTGGAGAAGATGAGGAAGAAGAGCTCGATAGCGATCTGGCGGAGTTTGTCGTTAGAAGCGACCAGCCTATCGAGATGGCTAGCTCTTCGCAGCAGTTTCCGGACGATTCGCAGTCTTCGAAGCCGGTGGCTGCAACGAGGGGTGGTTTCAAAAGTGCTGCTTCGGCACGTCGTGGACAGATTGCACTTGAAGCCATGAGTGAGTCTGATGCCGAGGCAGATCCGGGACTTGCGGCGTTGGAAGAGGGAGTGGCGGATGGCACATCCGATGTGGAAGAAGTCGCGGCTCCGGCCCCGAGAGTGCTGATGAACAGGAGGAGGAAGATTGTGGACGACAGCGACGATGAAGAGTGAGTGACGCATCGCTACATACTGCCTAACGACGCCTCTCTTATCTAGCATCCGACTACATCCATACATCCTCATCTCCCCCCATCTACTTCTTCTCCACACTCCCCAAGTTCGTCTCCTTCAACTTCTGCCCCCGCGCCGCAGCAACCAACCCATCCAGCCAATCCTGATGCCCAAGCAACATCTTATTCGGCCGCGCCTCCGCCAACGCCGCACAAGGCTTCCCAATCTGACTCTCCTGCGTCAAAATCCTCACCCGGCCCCCTGGCAAATCCTCCACGAGCCAAGCATGATACACATCCGCCGCCTCCTCCTCGCTCCCCTCCAACTTCGCACTCCACGCCAGCCGGCCCGCCTGCCCTTTCTCCGGGGGCATGCTTTCCATCACGGGGCACTCGAGCACCGGGAAGCCGAACGTCGAGAATTTGAACACGTCGCCTTTCTTCAGGTGCGGGCCGGAGGAGGGGGGCGTGATTTGCTCCACGTTGTGGCCGTAGTATGTTGACCATTGCGTGATGTCGTTTAGCTTTGCCCAGATTTGGGCTGCGGTTAGGCCGGGGGCGATGGTTTCGTTGCTGGTGTAGTTGTCTGTTGTGCCTGGGAGGTACTTTTCGGGCCAGATGATGGCGGATTGTTGGTGGTTGGACATTGTTGCTGTTGATGCGTGTTTGAGTGGAACTTTGTGGGGTGCTGGTTGGCGTTTCTGTACGATGGAGGTTGAGAATAACTTTTGAAAGAAGATGAATTGAGGTGCGTGGTAATTGGCGAAAAGGGAATACGTCGTTGCTCTCTACGCCATTGGGAACTTGACTACAGCTCTACGTCATTCTGGAGTCGGATGGAGTGGCACTCCTTCCATGCCATTGGCGCAATCATTTAAGATCCTCTGATTGTCCGAACACGACTCTGCGGGCAGTTGAGCCATTGGCAATGACGGTAATAACTGCAAACGAATACCTGCAATATAGGATGGAATTCGAAGACCGTGATTGCATTAGGTTTCTGTAGGTGAGTGGTGACCTTTGGCCATTCTCGAGACCGATACCGGCCGGTTTGGCAAGATTTCCCATGTCCACTTCTTCGAGTACTCCCCGACATTCATTTTCTAGAGAGAACAAAAGAAGAAGAGAGAGCTCCAATTTCACCACTTTCATTTCGTCAAGACAGAACCCATTCAAAATGCCCACCAGCGCCCTTGACTCCCTCCTGTTCAAAAACCTCTTCGGCACCGCGGCCATCCGCGCCATCTTCGACGACAAAACCTACATCCAGCGCTGCATCGATGTCGAAACAGCCCTCGCGCGAGCACAGTCCAAACTAGGCGTCATCCCCGCAGAAATCGGAGCCCGAATCACCGCCGCCTGCACAAATGCTACGCTAGACTACGATCGCTTATCCAACGAAACGGAAATCGTAGGCTACCCCATCCTCCCTCTCGTGCGGCAATTAGTAGCCGCCTGCGGCGAGGGCGAAGCAGGCAGCTATGTGCACTGGGGCGCAACGACGCAGGACATCCAGGACACGGCGGCGGTGCTGCAGATGAAAGACGGCCTACTCCTGGTCGAGGAGTACCTGCGGAAACTCGTTGGCACGCTGAGCCGGTTGGCGCAGAAGTACCGCGACACGCCGATGGCGGGGCGCACGCATTTGCAACATGCGTTGCCCGTCACGTTTGGGTACAAGTGTGCTGTTTACCTGTCTGGGTTTCAGCGGCATTTGGAGAGACTACAGCAGTTGCGGCCGCGGTGCTTGTTGGTGCAGTTTGGCGGGGCGGCGGGGACGTTGGCTTCGTTGGGTTCCGGGAGGGAGGCGGAGACGGGAGTGAAGGTTCGGCGGGCGCTGGCGGAGGAGTTGGGGCTGCATGATCCTGTTGTTACGTGGCATACGGCGCGAGACGGCGTGGCGGAGATTGTCAATTTTCTGGCGCTTGTGGGTGGGAGTTTGGGGAAGCTGGCGCTGGATTTGATTGTCATGTCTTCCAACGAGCTCGGGGAGGTCAGTGAGCCTTTCGTCCCGCATCGTGGCGCGAGCTCGACGATGCCGCAGAAGCGAAACCCGATCTCATCAGAGGTCATGCTTGCCGCGTCGAAGTTGCTGCGTGCCAACGCTTCGCTATGTCTGGATGCGATGGTGACGGACTTTGAACGCGCGACCGGGCCGTGGCATTTGGAGTGGGTGGCAGTGCCGGAAGCATTCATCGTTGCCGTGGGCGTGTTACATCAGGCGGACTTTGCCATGTCTGGATTGGTCGTCAACGTGGATCAGATGGGACGGAATCTCAATTCAACAAGGGGGTTGATCGTCGCAGAGGCGGTGATGATGGAACTCGCGAAACACACAGGACGGCAGAAAGCACACGACATTGTGTACGAGGCGTGCAAGGAGACTATCGAGGCGGGCGAGAGTACTTCGCTATTCGACGTGCTTTCCGGAAAGCAACAAGTGACGGCGTCAATAGCGACCGACAAGCTTCGAGGCTTGTGTGATCCCGCCAACTATCTTGGAGCTGCGAGCGTGATGGTCGATGATGTGCTTGCAGTTCGATATTGAGGGATATTATTCCTTTCACTCCGCCCGCCCATCTCCTTTCCAGAAGTCGATAATGTTCTGGCACTCGGCCTCCCCTACGAGTTCGCACAGTCGGTGGAGCGCGCTGTTGACTGCTAAACCGAGTCCTTGAGTGGTACCGTGATCGACCATGCCCAAAGCATCCGTAGCATACGCAGCTGCAGGCGACGAGCTGGCGACAGGAACGGACGAAATATCCGAGCAAGCAGCGGCTAAGTCTCTCAAATTCGGAAAGAGATCGGAAAGCATGTACACCGTCTGCTGCGACAACGGCGGCCGGACCGTACAAAGTCTCAAGAGCTCGAATGAACTCGCTGCAGGCTTCACAGGCTGCAGTGCCGGACGCTTCAAACTCTCCACATACCGACCAAGGAGCGTTTGAAGACCATCCGCTTTATGGAGCGGCAGAGTCGGTACGTATGGAATCCCGGCATGATTGAAAATCTCCGCCTGAAGTTTTGCGTACGCAGTGATGCCGTCCGCGGACGAAGACACGGGTGCTGCGTTCTCCATAAGGAGCCTGGCGGTTCCGAAACTCGAGCCATGGCGTGCGTTGAGGATCAAGAAGATGGCGATGTCTTGGCCGCCGGTCAGGGCCGCGAAGCGTTGGACGCGCTGCATCGTTTCCTGCAGAGTTGCTTCGGCGATGTCGGGCGGGGATAGGAGTATGATGCGCAGACTTCGCGTAGATGGCGTATTGCGTGACTTTAGATTGGACGAATCATCGAGTCTAACCTCCAGATCGTGAGTGGTGAGCTGCGATTCTGCTTGCCATTAGCTTGCCATGCCGCAGCTGTCCGGAGATGAACTTCTTACCGCGCAGCGATAAGGGGGAAGCGGTGAGAAGCGGTATCAGGGGTAGCATGTGCGGACGCCGACGGAGTGAGGTGCAGAACATCTTTGCTGTCCTTCGACGTTGCTGAGAAGATAATGTTGGATGAAAGGATTCGGGATGAGGTGAGGTTGGTCTATCACGTGCCTAGGCTGCAGTCAGGCCGCAATTCAGGCTCGCCTGCCGGATATGCCGTGCTCATTGTACTACATGTATACATCTATATGCTAGTGGCGCATCATACGTAAAGGCTTTTGAGTGGAGTTCTATCTTACATGTCATCTTGACTTCTTCGTCGCTTCCACAGCGTTGATTCGCGCTGGTTGCGTTTTTGGAGATGTCGAATCATTGGGGGTGTTTGTTGGCTTGACCGACTGTTCCGGAGGGGGACCGGGCACATTCCCTGGGATGGGTTTGCTGGCGCTCTCGCTCTGCGCAGCAGCATTGTCGACCTCCTCTGGCTCGGTACGTCGCCACCACCCAGCCGGATTGAACCAACTGGCTCGCGCTTCTCTCGCTTTGGCGATTCGCTCATTCAACGCTTCCAGCTCAGGGAGGTTATGCTGATTCCTCAAATGCTCCATCGCCTCCTCCAGCGTATCCAACCGCTCTTGGATCTCATCCCGACGGCTGCTCGCCTTGCGACTACTCCTGAAATTCTCCGCGAGCAACAAGCCAACCGCAACCATGAAGATGAAAGTCTCCGAGAAGAAGTTGGCGCCGAGTTCAATGGCTCGCGCATCACTCAGCGGCCGAATCTTGATCCTCGGCTTCTCCTCCTTCTTCCTCTTGCCATCTTGTTCGTCCTTCACCTTCTGCTCGTCGTACTTCTTTTGCTCCTCCTCGCTTCTCACGGTGGGCGCCTCGGCCTTGCGCTTCTTGTCCTCGGCCGCCTTTTGCTCGCGCTCGTGCATGCGCTGCTGCGCTTCGGGGTCGTGGAGTAGGCCGAGGCGCATGCGCATGTCGATGCGGTGGACGCGCTGGGCTTGGTTGATGGCGAAGCGGCGGAAGCCATCGTGGTCGTGAGCTTGGCGTTTGATGTAGTTCTGTGGGAGGTGTATCAGTAGTTGCACGTCTGCTTGGTAGAGGGGGTCAGGCTCACTCCAATGGGTTTGGCAGCGGTGCGGATGACGAGGGAGAGGAGTTTGAATGTCAGCGACATAGCAGGAGTGGTGGAGGGCTGTGTGGTTGCCTAGACAAGTTAATGTCTGGCTCAAGCCATTTGGGAGCAAGGTTCACGAATGGTGTTATCGACGGTCGGCAGTCATGGTATGGGATTATCCTGCAATTCCATGTTGAGAACGCGTGAGGTGCAGCCTTGAGGAAGCTGGAAGTGGAGCTGTGCAGTAGTCATCACACGAGTGGGCTTCCCAAATTGGATGGAGTCGCGGGAGCGGGACAGGCCGCTTTCATTGTTATTGGAGTACGTACGACGCATGACTGATGACATTGATGATAAACAAGGACTGTGGACAGATGTTGTGAATGTATTCACACAGTACGTGAGTTAGTGTTCGATGTGAGCCTTTGTGAATGCTGCAAATGTGCACGCATCAACTTTCCTCGTCGGACCGCCTGTTGTGATGACCGGTCGCATGTTGTTTTCAAGCTTACCTAAGGCAAGCGCGTTCAATGTGGGCCGTGCATCATTGATAACGCTTTGGAATAGCCGCAACCGGGTACGAAAAGACGTTGGACGGCGCGATGGTTGAATCAGCCGGCAGAGATGGAAGACGCGCAAGCAGACCTCTTCTCACTCCTCGCCACATCGCCACTCGCCTCATGCATGAATTGAGTGCAGGAAGAAATGCGGTGCCTTCTGTGAGTGAGAGAGCCAGCGATGAAAGGGATTTAGGTAAGCGGAGAGGCACGGGTCGGATACGTCGGCGGCGGCGGAGCTTGACGACATTTCCGATAGCTGCCGCCGCATGGACATCGTAAGCTTGGGGGAGGAAAATCGCGCTCAAGCGCCGCGCGCACGCGGAGAAGGGAAAAATGAATCATGGATCCACGCGCTGCGATGCGCAAGACAGACAGCAATGTGGCCAGTCCGTTTGTAATGTGTGTAGAGGCCGACTGGAGGATTCCGATCATCCCGTCTTTGACACCTGCCCACGCAGCTGTCGTCGAAACGAGAGGCGATGCGTCAACTCGCTCGCTTCTCGGCTCAATTCTCATTGGTGCGGTGCCGGGATGTGGGTTGGTCTGTGCTTTCGCAAACCGGACAGCTCTTTCCGCCGCCCAAACACACGAGCTTCCGCCGCTTCCTAACCTGACGAACCCGCACCCACGCTACCTTCCATTGGCCTGTTTTTCTCTGCTCGCTCACCGTGCACGTCGCTTCTTCCCTCCCTCTCGCTCCCTCTTCTCTTCCTCTACTCCTCTCACACCCCCATCGCCATCTTCCCTCCCCCAACCGCGAGCATCAGTTCGGAATCTGCGCGTGCTCCGTCTGCCATACCCGACAACATCCGCACCCAGATCATCACATCCCGCCGCCATGCAATTCCGAACGCTCGTCGCCGCCGCTGCGGCCTTGATGCTCTCCACCGTCGCCCCCGTCGCCGCCGACCAAGGAAAGGGTCTCATCCCCGACGCCTACAACTTCAAGTGTGCGGACTGGTGCGGCCCCATCGTCACCGTGTCGCAATCCACCTGTCTCGGCGCCTCGGAGGGCCTGAAATGCTTCTGCTACCAAAAGCACATGAAGCACCTCATCCCGCTATGCGAAGCTTGCAGCTACAATAGCCGCACCGAGGGCAACAGTGTCGCCTTCTATCCAGGTGAGTTTTTTCGAGCTTCGCTGCCCTCTGGCTAGCTGGCCAGCTCGGCCGCTTGCATCCGTAAACAACGCTGACCTCTCCGTTTCTTCCCTATCCAGCCATCAAGGACGTCCTCGATACTTGCAACCTCAAGACCACCTCCGTCACCCAGGGTTACGCTGCTGCCACTGCCGCGCCGGCCTTGATCGGTGCCGGCATTGCCGGCATCGCCGCCTACGCCGCCATGTAAAGAATCGAAGATTGTGGAGGGGTGTGGTGGCAGTGTCGCGGCGCTGGGGAAGAGCGGGTGAGCAAGGAGGGCCGACGCGTAGGTGTGGTGTGTTGCGCGCACATCGTCTTGGGGCGGAGAATCCGGAATGGTCTACTATTTTTCTTTTCCTCCGCTATCATGGCTTGCAGAGAGCGTGGTTGTATAATAAACTCACCAGCCAAAACCCTCTCGTATACCCACTAAATGGATTTTCTCCCTTTTTATCTTCTGCTCGGCTCTCTACTTCTGAATGCTACTGATTGACCGACAATACTCGAGCTGACAAGCACAGACACCCAGCCGACACAGTTCAATACTGGCCTCGAGGCCACCCTTCGGATCTTCGCACTCATCGCTCCACGGTATCGGCAGGCAGCGTGCTCAACTCAATCTCGACACCCATCAGGAAGCGACTAATCATACCACATCTCACTTTCCTTGCATTCCATCGCGTCTCGACATTCTGTTCTGGACCATGACCGTCCTCGGATCCACACGAATGCATAAGTTCCTTTGCCTCTATGGCTGCTCTCCAGCTGCGGAAGTGCTGGTTGCTGGTGCCTGCTCTACATCTGCATCGTTCTGTCTGGGCCAGCAGACCATATTACATCTAAGTCGGTCTCTACGTCTTCGACCTCTGCCGATCACCCACTCCATCGCCCCCTCCCCACCTCGCAAATCAATACGCCCCGCCAGAATACGGCTTATCCTCATAGTCGTAACCCACCCACTGCAACGTCTGCATATACCCCACGTACCCCTTCTCATGGAGCTGGCGGAGATCGAAGTTCTCATTGTGCGCATCGAGCGTCACCCCGTTGACGCTCAAATAGTCGTCTCCCCCACTGTCATCGTCCTGGCTCTCATGCCAATCCTGCGTGGGCCGCCAGACGGATACCCGCGTCGTCTCGCCTTCCTTCCCCGTAATCTCCCCCGCCGTCCCATCCAAAGTCCTACTCTCCAACCGCTGCACCAGCGACGTAGGCAACTCGACTTCCTCACTATACCCCTCCCCCCTCAACGTAAACCCGCGCACTCCACAGTACTCGCAGAAATGGGACGGGCCGGTATTCCCCTTGGCGACGTAGGCCTTCAATCCGCTCCCCTCGGCCATGGGGTTTTTGGGGGAGACGATGAAGAAGTCATTCGCCGCGTCGAGCGTGCGGATGTGAAACAGGCTTGCTTTGTGGCAGATTGTGCAGTTGCATTTGTAGATGCGGTGGCCGGAGGCTTTGCGGAAGTCTGTCTGTGTGGTGGGCGGGTAGGGGAGTGTGGGGAGCGTGAGGTAGACGATGTACTTGACGTGCCCGCAGTGGCAGCTGCCTGTGTAGGGCCTGCGGGTGAGCTGGGGTGGAGCAGACATCTTGTGATGGAAGAATGAGAGAGTGTTGGAGATAGTCGTATTTCAGCGATTTCAGCTTGCTTGGCGGCTGGATCGCGGTGTCTTTCCCGACTTTTCATAACGAATATCAATGGCTCGGAAGAGGTCGTGATAATTAGATGTATGGTGGTGAGTCACATCGATGGTCGTCAATGGTGTCGTTCTCGACCAGATTCTGGGTCAGCCGCGAGTCAGGAGTTAGGCAACAATGAGGATAGGGAAAACAAACGCGTGTATAAGAGAACGCGCTACGAGCGATGACCGAGGGTATATTCTAATCATTTACCTTCGAAAACAAAATGCACTGGACGAACAACCGCTCATTTGGATAAATGGCCCCGTCCCAACCGGTCCGTGACCGGAATCTCAACGTCAAATCCCCTCAGAATCGTACACGCATAGCTGTAGAACCCAACGTACTGAACAAGAGCAATCGTCCCCGGCCGCCCTAACACCTCCACCGCACGATCCCACAAATCCTGCGGCAGCGTTCCCGACCCATACGCAAGTTCATGCGCCACGTCGAAAACGACGCTCTGCTCGGCGTTGAAGGACGCAGGCTTCTTCCCCGCCAGCATGGTGTCGATGCTCGCCGCCGCCAGCCCGAACTTCCAGCCTAGCATTTGGTGCATTGCCAGTTCGTAGCGCGTGTTGTACCGCACTCCCACGACGATGCTGGCGATCTCGCGGTTCGTGTCGCTCAGGCCGGGGAGGCTTCGCAGAGCCTTGGCCAGTCCGAGGACGTGCTCGCCGACTTGGGGCGTGTGTAGTTGGACGCCGAACGGGCCGGTGAGTCGGGCGTCGTCTAGCATGTAGGCGACGGCGCTGTCGGGTCTTGTTAAAAGGAATCGAAACGCTTTCCGGCGGTCAACTTACGCCTTGCCGTATCGATTCGTTGTGTACTCATGGTAGGCGTCATACAGCCTTTTGGCTTCAGCATCGAGCTGCGAGGGGTGCAGAAGGCCTAGTCTGTTCATATTGCCTACAAAGTGAAACGAATGGGACTGAGCAAACGGCAAGGGATTTGAAGAACTCCGCGCGAGATTTCACGGAGCAGGGCCCTATAGCCCCGGCTTCTTATAGCAAATGACAGCAAGCATTCTGCAATTGCAGGCGTAATCGAGTCTCTCATGTACCCGGAATGGCCCGGGTGTCATCCGACTTTCGGGCGGATTCCTACCTAAGTTAGCAAGGCTGAGATCGCCAGCCTTAAGCGGATCGCACGGATCGCACGGATCGCGAGAACCGCACCAACGGAGTGATACAAGAGCCACCAACACGGAGTACATAGGGCGGTAGCCTGTCTAAACTCGAAGGGCTTTGATTTCTAGCGTAGCAATGCGCTCCCTGAAATTATTACGCTTCCAGCGCTGCCCCATACAAACGCCCAATCTCATCCTCGTACATTCTCAGCGTACTGCGCCGGTCGAGCGTGTTCTTGGCCGTCCTCTTCAGAGGTCTCTCCGGGTCTGCAATCAGAGTGAGGTCCTTAGTGAGATGGGCATCGGCGTGCAAAGTCCGATTCACATCTTCGAAGATTGGCCAGAGTTCTTTCAGCACATCCTGCTTCACCCCTTCTTGCAGTAAACGGGGAGACACTTGTAAGATGACGAATGGGCGTGGCCGTTCATGGCCCCCGACTAGCGAGCCTTCTATATCGACATGACCGTCGAGTTTCTGCTCGACTTCTATCCCGTTGAATTTGGTGAGAGTGCCGAGCTTGATGAAATCGTCGACACGCCCGGCGTTTGTGTAAGAGTCTTCGTGATCAGGCACCTGCGGGATCACACATGTTAGACGCTGACGATGCGATCATCAAGAAGGAGTGCTTACTTTTTTAAACAAATCTCTCGTGTGAAACACAGTTCTCTGCGGCTCCGTGATGAAACAGTGGCGCGTGTCGTTGGACTGCCGCGTCTCGTACAAGTCCTCGGTGTAGTGCTGGAAGTGGAACCCCTCGCAATCCGGGTGCAGACGATGCACATACCATTGCGCAGGGTCGTGCTGCACCAGCGTTGGATACAAATCCGAGTCCGTCGACCCCATGTTCGACTGGACGCGCACGCCAGTCTTCTCCCAAATCGTGTCTCCCGTGGCTCGATCCAGTCCCGCTCCTGCGTACATGACGACGTCAAATTGCTTCAAGGCGTCAAGACGCTCAGGCAGCCGGACGAACTCTCGGAGGATGTCGGGGATGAAGAGAATGCTATTGTGCCGGCTCCTGGGGATCAGAGGCAGCGCTTCGTAGATTTGAGCTGGAGAGGCGGGTTGTTTCCACGATCCCGGCATGAAAATCGGCACAGAGCCCGTGAGAATCGGCGCAATTGCGCTGAGCGTCACGGTCGCGGACCATGAGAGTGGTAGGAAGATGGGGTTGTAGCTGTCAATGTAGGCGTCGAACATGGCTATCTTCAGACTGGCGGGCGAGCGCTGCGTCGTTTCCACCATGCGGCGCCAAACTTCGTAGGCCCTGTGCGATTTGAAGATGGGTTTCGGGTTTCCAGTCGTGCCTGAACGGATGAGCGCTAACATGCACGTGCGCAACACTAAATCGAGACGTACCTGATGTCTGAAATACGAACATGTCATCGTCGATCCCCTCGTCCATGGTCTTGGGGTAAGGATAAGGCTGGACCAGGTCCTGATCGATGAGCGATCTCAGCGGTGGCACCTCGATAAGATCAAGGCTCGGCATCGACTGCATGGCCGCTTTCCATGGCCCCGAGGATGCTTTGGGGGCGGCAACGACGGCGCATTTGGCCGCCTCAAGCAATTTGACCAGCCCTTCTTCCGTGTTGGCGGGAAACGGAATCAGAAGCTGCATGTTGCGGTCAGTTACGGAATCAGATCGTTCGAGTCGCTGTCATACCTTTCGTCCGGTCTTGATACAGGCATATAAGAGGAAGATATAGCGCACATCTTCAGCACCAATATATGCAACCGTCGGGAAACCTGGCTTTGCAGGCCCGAGAACCTCATCCAGCCACCATGCCGTTGCGTCGATGGCCTTGGCGAATGCCTGGTAAGTTACCGGACGAAACCCCTCTTGAACATCGGTGTCGCTCTTTGCAAAATAGGCCCAGATTCGTTCGGGACTGTGTTCGGCGCGATAATCAATCGCAGCAGGCAAAAGATGTCTCTCGCGCGGCACGTCGTCCATCTCTCACTTTCGGAGATGATATGCGAGTCGCGATGGCTTGATTCCGTGCCATCCTCACCGAGTGCAAGGAGTACCTTACGTTATAAGATTCGTAGCGACGCTTAGACGAAGGGCTTATCAAGCAGCGTACGCGATGATTCATCCTGTAGGTAGCTTGAGGACACATGTGCTAGTACCGGATGAGACGGCCGTTTACGTTGGAACTCAACGCACAGATGGTCAGGTTTGTAATAAGTCTTGGTGATGTTAAGGTCGACCGCGTGAGGTAATAAGATATTTCCGGCCTCAGGCACCATATCCGAAGGCTTCGACACGTGAACTGCAAGACTGCCCCTCGCTTTACTCCGATGTAATGGAATGCAACATTCGCAATTCTTGCTGGCAGTTATGACTTTGCGATACCTCTCTACACTCATTCTGACTTCATTCTATTGGACTGCATCAAACCGCAAGGTAATGTGCCAAGATGCCACCTCACTCGATAAACTCCACATCATCCACCGTATCCCACTCTCCCGTCTCAAGGTCCTGGACCTGGACCGTACGCATGCCCATATCCACGCGAACACGGTACTTCCCCTTCCCCAGCCGCTCCACTGGTGAGGTTGCGTCTGGAGACGGTGCCTTGTGCACGACGACCGTCACCTTTCCATCAGGGCCGACAGATGCCGTGCTAGATGATACGAGCCTAACGGTCTCGTACTCGTCATCGTCATCTTCTTCATCATCGTCGCCCTTCTTCTCCTGGTCATCCTGCTCCTCGCCCTTGCCGTGCCCGCCATCCTCTTCGAACTGCTTTTTCGCCTGCGCCAGGCATTCGTGCGCACGTTGACGCAGCGCGACTTCGGCCTCCGAGTGTTCTGTCGACTGGCTCCAAGCTAAGCGGTCACAGTCAGCTCAGCGAAGCCGTTAGTTGCTCAAGACTCGTAACTCACCCAACTCCACCACGCGAACGGCTTCTTCAGCCCAGTTGACAAATCCGGGTTCATCAAAACCAGCGAGCACGATGCATGCACGGCAGCGCAGGCCGAGCGGGAGTTCTGCGTAACTCAGAAGAGTCTTTGCGATCTGCGCACACTTCTCCAGTCCTTCCGGCGTTGCGTCTGCGGAGAGCTGGACCATTTCTTCATCGAGGGCCTTGAAGATGGCCATCTGGTTGGCTCCAGGACCAGGTGCCATGTTGTGTGTTGAGAATGATGATCGATTGAAGCCTTGTGGTGTGTGAGTGAGATTCGATGAAGAGGAAGAAGTCGGGAAAAGATCGTGGCGCCTTGTGCAGGTCCTCGTTTGTGAATGCAGCTCATTTTGTCACCGACGGTGGGTGACACAAGGGTGCAAACGAGTGCAAACGCAGCCTGGATGCACGGTCTGCCTACCGTCAATGCTTTTACTCACAATGTTTCCTAACGCATCTCCTCGCGCTGGATTGCAACCTTGTAAAGTTATCTTACACCTCTACTCGGTACTTCATTCACCGCATCTCTACCGCGTTATGTCGAATGGCCAAATACAAGCGCGAGAAATCTGCCTCTCCAGATCTGGCCGCTCCGTTACCCATGAAGAAGGCGAAGCGATATCGCCCGCAGCAAAGGTTTAACTCTTGTTCCGAATGGTCCCAAGTTGGCACTTGACCGCATGTGAGTGGTGGCCGCGGGACTCTTCTCTCCAGCCATGGAGCAAGATAGGACCTTTCGAATGCAAAAGCAAACGATCCGCCCATGCACCCACAGTATCATGACTTGGTAGGACATGAGGTAATAAGGTCAGGCACGTATGTGGATGTTCAGCGCGCGGCGTTGACATTGATCATTGGCTGAGAAACCGGGCGCTAGCGGAGGTTCGTCTTGGCAACCACGTATGGGGGTTCGAGCCCCGCCTCCAGACTACAGCACAGGAGACATCTATCTTTTACCGCCGCCTGTCTGGCCGGATAACCTTCACTTCCCTCTCGAAGGCGTTCGGAGCGAGTCTTCTAGCTGTGCAACATCTTTCAAAGCCGCCGGCTCTTATGCCTGTGCCGTTTCGCTGCTCATGGAGGAAGAGTGCCGCCTTCCCTTGAAGTCATTCTGCCGGGTCCCGGCAGCGCGAGGGGCGTATGCTGTGCTGCAACGTCCGTATCAGGTGGTAAAGTAGAAGCTTTCGATAATCTCACCTGCAGCCGTGCCGAGAGTACGAGAATGCTTCGCCGTTACTTGGCGATTGCTAGCGGTACATTACAACCAACCAGGCTTTCTCATCTTTCTCCACCCGCCTTGCCACCCTAAGTCCTACAGGCCTAAAGCCTCGTATTCGAAAAGCTTCGCGCCCGCAGTTCGGCAGCTTCCAGCATGATTATTGGCTACTTCTCACGGTCCAAGGTCAGCACGGAACGACGGCCGCCTTCACTCGCATGCCGGCAAGCATTGCTGGTCTCCTGCGCCTATTCCATCGTACTCTTGGATGCTGATGCCAGCCAGATTGAGGTAAGCGCTGCACTTGCGTCTCGCATGCACGACCAAATCACTGTAGCTGTGCAGGCGTCCGAAGACTGCGGCACGCTGCGCTCTCGGACGAGCATGTCCCCGCGACCGCTGTGACAATTCCCGACTACTGTACCACGTGCAGTAGTGCAGCCTCAATCGAGTCTCGAGCCCGAAAGGGAGGCCGCAGGGTTTGCGCAAGAGCTCCAATGCACCCCTCCCCTGACAGCAACGTATTTGTACTACATCTTGGGCGCTCATTCTGCCTCTCTCATTATCAAGCCTAGGACATCTTTCGTATCCTCATGCCTCACATTGCACGATGCTTTCACTCAGCCAACTTCTTTGCGCTCTTCTTGCTTTAACCCTATGCGCCCTCGCTGCACCTGAGCATGAGGCGCCCTGGCCGGCTACCAGGTGTTACACGACGATCGAGTCGACGACCGGCGGGCTTCATTATACCAGATGGGGAACAGCGTGGTCTTCTACAACAGTCCGCACAAAAACTGTTACGAGTGCGTGCCTTGCGTAGCCCCTGTTCTCCTGCGTCAAGCATGTTGATAACGTCCGTTTAGAGACCTCGACGCCCCCAGGGTCGGTGACGACGATCACATCTACTGTCACGAGCACCCACACTGCTCCTACATCGACGAAAACAGCCACTACAACCACCACCAGCACATCTACCACGACCAGCATCGTAACAACCGAAGTACGTTTGAGCCGGCTAGGCCCGTGTATGGCTGCCACGGGATTACTGACTTCTCCGATCCTCAGACCAGCACAACGACTACAGTCACCACTACCGTCCCCTCCCCATTCACACCCGTCCAAGAAAGTATTCCTGGAGCTAGCTACGATGCAAGCGCCCCTCTTCGAAAGCGGGATGTCGAGTTCAATCACAAGGGCTCTTCGCCGAAGAAACATTCGCCTCGTAACAAAGGCTTCCCAGGTCCCGTACAGTGCTGGCACTACCATTGTTCTAGCACCACTGTTACCGTAACTTCTGTGAGTCAATATCAAAAGCAATCCGTTCCTTGGACAGCGCTGTGCAAGCTGTCCGCTGGATGTGTCCATGCTGACCCCGAATCGCAGACGACTATTCTCCCTACGCCCACCAGTACGACGACGACAACGACGACATCGGTTGTCACAACCACACCGGGTGCTGTGACAACAGTCACATCCTCCGTAATCATTACAAACACCCACACCTCCACATCCACGACCACATCCACGGTCACAAACACCGTGACGTCGAGCACCAACGTCTCCCCCGCGCAGGCCTGCGCGACGAACAACTTCGCCAACTATTACAACACAAATTACGCATTCTTCGGGTTCAACCCCGGCCCGAACAATGATTTCTTCGTGAGTGCGACTGCCACCTCGGTCGCTGAGTGCTGCATGGCCGCGGTGATGAATCCCGTGGGGCAATACTGGGATTACGCCTCTGGTGACTCCTGTGCCATCGAAACCGGCAACAATTGTGATGCAGGCCAGATGACCGACACTGGCACTGGCGATCTGGGCGAAGAAGGGGAACCGCCTTCAGTAGTGCTTGGGAATGCGCTGTGCGGTCTGATCAATTCCGTGAGTGTATCTGATTAAGTAGCTTATCCGCTACACACTCGGCCGCCATATCTTTCCATGTCAGCTCTCCAGCACCCCAACCCAACCCCGCGCTTCATACTCCATGATTGCCAGGGTAAAGCTCTCCAGCGTCTACGGCCCATTCCTCTTCCTAGAACCCCGATGTCACGAATCGGGGCTGATATACGAGTCAGCATGCCGGGGGTTGGAAAGTCGAGCCACGTCCGCCGCTGACACAATTTTATTTGCAATGCCAGTCGCGAAAAGCGAGAGATTGCGCGACGCGCGATTGTGTGCAGGAGTCCCAAAAATCCCTCACTGAGGCATTTTCCGTGCGGCTGCCCATTGGCTGCTCTCCGGCAAGGCTACCCCGGATTTGGCGGCTGGCAGCCTGATAAGGGATGTGCCACGTTGGGTTGGCGGGTAAGCGACTCCTTTGCACATGGCTTGCGCGAGATCTGGCGTGCCCCGGCATGCACATGCAACGGGCAATGGCCGTGGACGAGCACCCACGTGGCTTCAGGATGGAGCTCATTTCTCACTCTGCATCTTTTTCTTTACGCTCCTCCTCTTGTCCGTGACTTTCTTTCTCCGCTGCACTTGACAATGGCTGAGAGAACTCCGCGCATCGCCTTCGGCGACGACGCCATTGAACATACCAGGTCGGCAGAAGACCACATCGAGTCTTTGACATACAAAAAGATGGCGTCCACGCACGAGGTTGATGCAGATTCCCTCGTCTCTGATCGGGGCGTCGGCGTTCGAGAAGGCGATATGAAGAAGCGTCAGGTCTTCAAAGGGTGGACGCTGTTGTGGCTGGTATACCAGTCCACAGGTGTCATCTACGGTGACATTGGAACTGTTGGTATATGGCTTGCCTGTTCAACTGCCTTGTTGCTTACCCCTCGCAGTCTCCGCTCTACGTCTTCTCCTCCACCTTCTCCTCTCCACCCGCCCATGCGGATCTACTCGGGGCGCTCTCAATCATCCTCTGGTCTTTGACGTGAGTACTCGTCAATGTCAAGCTGGTCTCGGTCGTTGACGCTCCCTCGTAACGCAGCCTCATTGTCACGGTCAAATACATGTTGATCGTTCTGTACGCGGACGACAACGGCGAGGGCGGAACGTTCGCCATGTACAATCTCCTGGCTCGCTTCAGCAACATCATCAAGCAAGACCCGAGCGCCAATCATCTCATGAAGATGGAGCGCTACTCAACAAACGACCTGAAACGCCCCAATCGCGGGTTCCGTCGATGGCTCGAAAACAGCAAGATCTCGCATGCGTTTTTGAAGATCCTGGCAGTCCTCGGCGTCAGTCTCATTATGGCTGATGGCATTCTTACTCCAGCCCAGTCCGGTTAGCTCTTTTCCCTTCACTACATAAGAGGAGACATGCTGACTGTCGAAAAAGTATTGGGCGCCATTCAAGGGCTCGAGGTCGCGGTGCCCAACATCTCGAAGGGGACCATCATCGGTACAACATGCGGCATCCTCATCCTCCTCTTCCTCGTTCAGCCCTTCGGGATCCACCGTGTGTCCAGTGTCTTCGCTCCAGTGGTGATCATCTGGCTTTTGTTCAACGGTGTTTCCGGCATCTACAACTTGGCTGTGCATGACTACACCGTGCTCAAGGCTTTCTCGCCTTACTATGCCGGCGACTGGTTCGTGCGAAACGGCACTGCGGGCTGGATCAATCTTGGCGGTCTCCTTCTCGCCTTTACTGGCGTGGAAGCACTGTTCGCCGATCTTGGTGTATGTCTCCAGAAGCATCGTTCTATATATTTCACCAGCGTTGCTGACCCTGCCACGCATAGGCATTCTCCCGTCGCGCGATTCAGCTTAGCTGGCTCTGCATCGCCTATCCATGTCTAATGCTCGCTTATATCGGTAAGTGTTCATGGCACGCTTACCGTGGTGGCTCGACTGCTAACACCCGAGCGAAACAGGGCAAGCCTCGTACCTTGCAAAGTATCCCGCCGCATACGACAACCCTTTCTTCAAGACTGTACCTCCGGGCACCTTCTACTTTGCTTTGGTCATTGCGATTTTGGCTGCGGTGGTAGCATCCCAGGCTCTCATCACGTCGACCTTCCAGCTCTTGTCCCAGGTTATGAAGTAAGTTTCGCTGCAAAGGGGATATGGCTTGTGTGCTGATCTCTGGCCAGCTCATCCTACTTCCCACACATCAAGATGATCTACACCAGCGACAAGTTCCACGGCCAAGTGTACATTCCCATTGCGAATTGGTTGATGATGGTGGGCACAGTGATTGTGACGGCAGTCTACAACAACGTGAGTAGTAGAACGGAGAGGTGCGCTATGATACGCCACTGACAAGCTACACAGACCAACAGCCTCGGACATGCCTATGGAGTGTGTGTCATCCTCGTCACTTTCATCACGACGAACCTGGTGACGCTCGTGGCTATAATCGTCTGGAGATTCCACCCGGCACTCGTCTTCACCATTTGGCTCCCATTCGTTCTGCTCGATGGACTCTACCTCAGCTCAGCACTTACCAAAGTTCCCAACGGAGCTTGGTTCACTTTACTGCTCTCCTTCATTCTCGCCTCGTTCTTCACGTTGTGGAGGTACGGCAAAGAAAAGCAGTGGGCATGCGAAAAGAAGGACCGACAATCGCTTTCGCAGGTAATCGTCAGCAGTGCAGACAACGACGGTCAACTCATGCTCAGCGATCAATACGGCGGTGGGAAATTGACTACGATCGAAGGCTTCGGCATCTTCTTTGACAAAGCCGGCGAGTCCACGCCCATGGTCTACGAACAGTGGCTGCGCAAGTTCCGGGCGCAAATGGATACCGTCGTCCTCCTGCACCTTCGCGCCCTGAGCATTCCTCACGTCGCCGAGGAAGACCGTTTTGCAGTCGCTCGGACAGGCGTCCGAAATGTCTATCGGGTCGTCGTCAGACACGGATACAGCGACCGCGTCATCACGCCCGACCTCGCACAGATGATATACGAAGAGATCCGCCGTGCGATCATCCACGACAGCGTCCAAGCACCGTCCGAAAGCGGCAACGGTGCGAAAGAGGCGAAGGCGGTGGCATCCATCGCCGCGCGCCTGCAGCACTTGGACGACGCTTTCCGGCATCAAGTGCTCTACATGACCGGCAAAGAGCAGATGCGTATCAGTGGAAGATATAATGCCTTCAAGCGCATGGTGTTGGGCGTCTTCCTGTGGGTGCGGGAGAATTGCAGGACGCGGATTGCCAGCCTGGACATTCCTGTAGATCGCATTGTTGAGGTCGGGTTTGTCCACGATCTTTAAAACTACTTTGGAGAGCCTGTGAAGGCTATGGCGGCACGTAAGGCTGCAGTCAGGTTGAGAATGGCGGCGACATTTGAACCACAGAGCTTTCTTTAACCAGATGAATTCTCTTATAATATTTATGGGTACGCAGACGCCGTCGTCCTTCTCCGCACCCTAAATCCCTACCACTCCTTCTTGCTTCGGCCGCTGGCGGTTACGGTAAGCTGAGTGTCAGAAGGAGTCAGCATCCTCAATGTTACACCTCCCGGATCCGACGTCCAGCCCCACCATTTCCATCCAGGGCAGATGTTGATAATGTTTATAAATCAGCGGCCGGCCGCACATCGCTCCTCCTCGCCGTCAATCACCCTCTGTGTATCAAGACTCGTTTGTTGAGATGCTATACACTCGTCCGAGCCTGTTAGCTCCAATCTTCATATTGCTCTTGTATATTTGTCTGTCGTTATACCGTCGGTATGCCTATCAGCGCAAGATGCGAAGGGAAGGGTGCCAGCCCATTCCAAAATATCCACACACCGATCCCTTTTTGGGCCTCGACCATCGGAGGGTAATGCTGGAGGGGACCAAGCGAGGCGAGGTCGGTGCTACACGGGCCAAAATACATGCCAAGTGTGGGCATACGTACGAGTATAACGTGTTCGGCCAGCGAACAGTCTGCACGATGAACATGGACAACATTCGAACCGTCGTCGGCCCTTCATCCGCCAACTTCGTCAAGCCGCCGGGGTCGAAGCAGGCTGCCCATCCGCTTTTGACGGATAACCTGGTCGCGCTCGATGGCCACGAATGGAAGCAATCTCGAAGCTTGGTGATGCCGGTCTTGACTAAAGAGCAGGCCGTCGATCTGCCGGCGCTTGAACGACACATCCAGAAGCTGTTGAAGCTCATCCCCCGCGACGGCAGCACGGTCGACCTGCAGCCTCTTTTCCAGCGTCTGGTAAGTGGTCAAAGCTACGTTCTATTCGACGTCCCTACTCACCAGCCCAGTTTATTGACAGAGCCACCGAATTTGTCCTGGGCGACTCCACGAATACGCTCGATCCGGACGAGGAAGCTCATCCAGAGGCCGACAAGTTTCTAACGATGTTTGAGGATGTGATGCGCATGTTGGGCCAGAGAGTCCAAGCGGGCCATTTGCTCTTTCTCCGCGGTCGAGATGTCCAATGGCATCAAGATATCGCCACCATCTTTGCTACCGTGGACGGATTCATTGACAAGGCCGCTGCACGACAACACTCTGCGTCGCCGCGTTTCAGCTTGGTGGAGCACTACGTGGATGAGATCAACGACAAAGCCGCCGTCCGATCCCAATTGATGAGTGTGTTCTTCGGGAGCCGCGATCAAATCTCCATCTCCATGAGCCTGCTCATGTTTGCACTCGCGAGACATCCGGAAGTCTGGCTCAAGCTCCGTCGGGAAGTACTGGCGCAGCCTTTGGGTCCTTCCACGGAAAGTACCTCGAGACTCCCGTACACCAGGAACGTCGTCTACGAAGGTTGGTCGCGCGATTCTGTCTTTCTCTCCCCGACTGCTAACTTCTCCACGTAGGACTGCGCATATTCTCTCCCGTCCTGATGAGCCGGCGGCAGTGCGATGCAGATTGTATCTTGCCCAGCGGAGGCGGGAAAGATGGTCAAGCTCCGATTCTCATTCCTCGGGGGGCGATCGTTGAAATGAACATCCAAGGCTTACACCGAGACCGGACGATATGGGGCGAGTCGGCAGACGAGTTTCTCCCCGAGCGGTGGACCGATCGGACTCCCGGCTGGAAGTACATCCCGTTTCTCGCGGGTAAGAGGGTCTGTCCGGCGCGGGATCTGTCGGTGACGCAGATGATCTATCTTCTCGCACGGCTCGTCCAGGAATTCGAATTGCTACAGAACCGGGATCCCGTACTTGAGCTGGTGGACGATATCCGGAACGTGCGGCTGAGTAGGCGTGTGCAGGTTGCGCTGATTCCACCGTAGAAGATGGCATGCCATGACAAAAAGAAGAGGACGGCCACACAGTGGGCTTGTAACGATGCTGCCCAGAGGCGCCTAGTCGGATGTTCTTCGCCTGAAAGATGGGGCGATCAACGGGATGGAGAAGGTTTTGGTGATCTACCATGTGCTGGAGGAGACATCAGTAAAATAGCCGCGCATACTTTGTAGCGTCATGCCGTCTCTGGCCGCGAAACTCATCCAGAATGCATGCATGGTGCTCGAGAGTATTGCCCAACTTGAGAACAGTCACAATGTCGTCAGTTTCGCAGGAGGTAATTGAATCCCGAATGCTAAGGTGCTGTAAATACAAGCACGTTCGGAGGACATAAGGAACATTGAAGTGGATGGGTAAGATTATGTAATATACGCTAGTCAGTATTAGGAAGGAGCTGGCAAAAGCGGAAGGCCCGACTTAGAGCCGGAAAATTTTTGCACAGGTCATTATTGATTTTTGACGAGCCCCACAGCATGAATCGCCGGGGTGTAAGTCAATGATCAGGCTCAATCATGTGTCTCACGTTCAAGACTAACCCCGCAATGTAGAGCTCAATCGGTAGTAAGTCGATCAATCTGACGACAAATTGACGATTTCTCGCTCTAACACTCTCCCAGGAGCGTGTGGCTCTTATAAAGAGACAACCTCAAGGTCGCGGGTTCGAGCCCCGCCTTCGGCTTTCTGATAATTCAGAGGTGTTTAAACATCTCTGTTAAGGCTAAAGGCTCACTGCAACCTTCTTTTTTGGCAAATTCTTGGAATGGAATTTTTTGGTCGACTTTTGGGAATATGCGGGCTACCGCGGTTCTCCGCGATTCTCCGACATCACTTGCTGTATCTCAATACAGTAAATATCATTTTACAATTGTCAATAGTCTTAGAAGACGAATATCCACGTGGAAAAGGCACGGCCGCGCGACAAGGCTGAGATAGCCAGCCTTGGCGGATCGCAAGGTTGGATTTCTTCAGCGGAACGCGATGCACTCTCTACACTGCACTGCCGTAACATATGGGAGAGAACTCTACGACAACTAAGTTGGCAAGTCGAAATATCTCTTGTGCTGACTCGACGACACCATCACCTACGTCGAGAAGAACGTAGTGTGGAACACGTGGAAGCTGAAGCGTCACCTACTCCACAGCACTCCGCACGTGAGGCCCATTTAAAGCGTGCGTCGAGAATACAAGGACGTTAATGATTGTGCCGATTGCCCGGTACTATGTCTCTTAGAGGTCCGACAAAGGAAGCTGACTATAGCCTACTGCCGCCCGATCTCCTCGCCACAAACGGACCCCGGCTTTCAATAGCTTACGAAGAAGTCCCACAAGCCCGTAAACAGCAAGAGAGAATAGGACAAGGAACCCTAGCAGCTCCGCCGTACTGTATCCTTGTAGCGACGATGGAGCTGCCGGCAATCCTTCGTTAGGGAATATCAAAGCCTCGTTTCCAAGCCCGCTAGCACCAGACGGCAATTCGATGCCCACGACTTCCGATCTCCCTATTCCCTTCCCGTCTGCGTCGAAGGCTTCGGCGTACGCAAAGGGAATGTGCTGCGGCACAATGACCGACGTCTCAAAGCCGGACTTGGAAGCGTCGGCTACGAGAGAGAACTCGGCAGAGGAGTTGTTAGCTCTGCCGTAAAAGCGCCAAGAAGCCACTTCTGTCGCACCGTTCCAACTGACATAGAACACAGAAGCGGGCTGAAGGATCGAGAGTGTGTTGTAAGGCATCGAGAGAATTTTGAGGATGGGTGGTTCGGTGGGGTAGCCTTTGAAGGCCGCCTTAAAGGCGCGATAGGTGCGTTTACGATCCTGTACAATGGTGGAGGTGAGCGGTCAGAAGGATTCTTGTCATATGCAAAGACTATTCAGGGGTGGGTTGGCCGCAAGACTTACTGATGCAAAGCGGGCTTCCATCACGAGCTTGTCGTTGCCATCATATTCACTGATATAGCCTTCCCGGCTCCAGCACACAAAGACATGAGCAGACCTCACATCCTCCGCGTTTGTAATAGGACCCAGCACTTGGAGACCACCTGCAGTTGGTGTTTGCCCTTTGTCGGGTCGATCGAATCGCCGAAGTAGAGTTGCGGTCATAGGACGGCTCGATAGATCTAGGTCAATATCACAGCGTCGGTCAGCGAAAGGTTCAAACGTAGTCAATGCGAGACCGAGTCTAGATCTTACTCAGTTCAATGATCTTCCCAATCGGCGGGTTTGTCCCGAATGGTTCCCCGTAATCGTGGTCGTCGCTCTCATTGTCGAAAAATGAGAGAATGAGCCTTGCTTCATCCTCGTACAGGATCCGAGCATTATGCTGCCAATGAAAAGCCACTCCATCTCCCATGGTGAAATCGGAATTCCCGACACACCCACCGAGCGTCCAAAGGATCTTCCCATTCTGACCTGAAATTCGATAGATAGCATGCATGTGACGGGCAGAAACAAGATAGTCGCCATTCGCGAACTTTTCCACCGAATTGAGATGGAAGAAATCCCAAACCTTCTTCCTGTCGGTGTTGAACTTGTTTACAGTATCGCAGCTTTGATTGACATGGATGCCGATAGCCGCTCGGGGACTCCAAGTGAAAATAGGCCGGTCAGATGCAATGTCGATTTCGAGAAACCCCGTCGCTGACACCTGCCGAGATGTCTGATTGATATCCGCACCGTCGGCGTTTACGGCTTCGCGCATCGAAACTATGATCGTGCGGCCGTCGGGTTGAAGGTAGAATTCGTGCTCGTCGTGCGTGTATTTGGAGTCGATGACAATGTGAGCAAGTTCTTCATAGCGATTGTTGAGGATGAAGCCGGATCGAGGAGCAAGAACCTCGGAGCCTCTTTGAGCATGTTTCTCGGCAACGTAGAAGGTGAGGGCAGCGGTGTCGTTGACCTGGACAGCATTGAATCCAAAACAGTTGCGATTCTGGTATCGGCAGGCTCCGCTCCAGATCAGGACCTGCAAACAGTGAATCAGTCGCGGGGACGGTTGCTAAACGTGGATCGCGATGTCACGCACTCCATTGTCGTCGTAGATGTGTGGACCATTGCCGCAAGGGACGAAGTTGCGCTCGCCGGAATACGGCGGTGTTGTGAACGGGTCCACATGTGGCGAGACGAACCAGTACCCAGGGCTGATGGCACGTGGATGGTGTTTGGCCACGACATAGCGAGGGGCCGCAAATTCCGGTCGCTGGACAGTGTGTGAGCAGGCGCTTGGCTGTCTCTTGGGTGGGGCACACTCACAGTCACGAAATGATGCTGGTCACTCCCGTCAGAAATGTGTCTGTATCGTTCGGGATCGTTCCATATCGCTCGCGTTCCAATGATCAGTAATGCGAGACGAAGGACCCGTATCGCCATGGCTTTGCTTCGCCTTCAGGCACATCCGACAAGCATTGTTGAAGTCGGGCTCCATCGTAAATCAGGTGGCACGTTGCGCCGCGACTCTCTATAGGGGTTTCAATGTGTTTGCCGCCCAGGCTCGTGCCGCGGTCAAACCGTGGTCGCCTGCATCTTCAGCATAAGCGATCGACGTGCTGCATCGGGTCGCTCGACTGTGATGCTGTGAGTGCCCGCCACGATACTGTAGACGTCGCATACTGCTGAATTCAGGATCGAGCAGTTATTTTCATGGCACATGAACCGCCCATCGCAAGTGTACGAGTATCTCTCGTGAACCACCTGGTAATACGCCAGACGTCTGTTGTAGCTTATTAGGCGTTGCTAATCCGCGCGACAGCAGTCTAGATTGTCAACTTGGGCTTCATTAGCCGACCGGTCCCCGTTCCGCGCTCCGTACGCGACCCCGATACATCCCTTAGATGTATACATCCAGACTCGCCATCACCCCTTATCTCCTCGGCAAGCGAAAACGGAAGAGCAGCGTGGCTATTCATGCCGAGTAGTTCCGCTGTAGGAATCCCACGCGCGCGGTGTTGTTCGAGTCGCACAATGCCTTCATCGGAGTTTTGCTAAAGGCTTGCTGAATTTGACATGAGCTTGGTTTTGCAGCCATTCCAATCGCCTATCGCGAAGAACAGTCATATATACCTTGGGCAATACAAATGCAAGAACAACGCGTTTTGTTTAGTAGCGATAAAGTCTTTCTAGTAGTACTTCACTAGCTAGCTTCGTGGTATTATCGAAAAAGCACCGCCACCGCGCACAAGGCTGAGGTCGCCAGCCTTGGCGGAACGCGCGGATCGGAGGGACCGCGAACGCTGTAGAGGGATGCCAATCCGGCACAACACCCACAATCTGATCAAATAAGTCTTTGCAAGTACGTAACGATGATTGAAGCGATACTCATGTCGACGTTTGACTATGCTATTGCCCTAGAACTTGCTATAGCCTTGCCCGCCGACAAAAGTCTGTAGCCAAGGTCTCTGCTCCTCCGTCTCGGCGAGTTCAAGATAGTGCTGCGCATGGTTATCGCCGGAAACGTCGCGGTATGCAGGGGCACCATCTCCCTTTCGCTCATCCGCATAATAGAAACTGCACACCAGTTAGCAAGGAGCTGACGACTGCAAGGGAACAGCGCCATACCGATAGTTCTCCGCGGCGTACACCTTGGAAGCAACCGCAATGATGTGCGCCGAAGCCGACTTGCCAATTCCATTGCTCATGAGAGCCGGGATGACTTCTTGGTTCAGGATGTTGCCGGTGTAGATGAAGGTCTTGGGGGTGCTCTGAGGCAGCTGCTGAAAGCCCTGCACCGCTCTCCTGGCTGCAACGAGGACTCCCGCCGTGTTGATTGCGATGTCTTCGTTGAAATGGGCGACTGAAAGGCTCAGTGGGTCTTCTGCTGGAACGAAATGAGCAACAGCAGCTGGGGAAGTATTAGCAAAGGCCAATCATCAAGGGGAGTCGAGTAACATACCATTGTACACCACAACGTTCGGGGGCCCGAAGTGTGCGATCGTTTTGTCAAAAGCCGCATTCACTGACTTTTCATCCCCAAGATCTGCCCGGATATTGAGATGTCCGCTGCTGTTTGTAGAGTCTTGCAGACTCCTTGCGGCGAGAGCAACGCGGTAGTTTTGTTTGGCAAACAAGGTGGCAATGCTGGCGCCAACATTGCCGCCTGCGCCCAATACGAGAACAATCTTTGATGCTGCCATGATAGTGGGAGATGAGAGGATACAAAGGCTTGAGGGTGATGAGAGTAATGCCCTCCACCAACCGGGGAGCGGTGTTCCATACTTATACGAACGGGCCAGGCAGAGTCGCAAAAGAAGCGTGGATTTGTAAGAGAGCTGAGCAATCAATCCTTGACGAGGCTGGATTGATAATTGGAAAGCTGGTTTAATTGCTAGAAGGGACGAATGTACAAGACCTGCGAGCAGACTATCTTGCCAAAAGGCGTCATTATGGGGCTGCACACCGACAGCGCCGAGAGCACCGAGGGCGGAGTGATCGCCGAAAGCGCCGACAACGCCGACAATGCCGAAGCTTCTTATGCAATTCCTCCGTCAGCCGCAGACTCGCTGTGTTCTAGATACTTCATCTTCGTTCCGGCATGGATATGAACAAGAGTAGCCCACGGATCGGCCTAATGCTTGTCCGACAACGTCCAGCGCGGATTAGAAATTGAATTCTTTTTGAACCGGGCAAAGCGATTTAAGAAGCGATGTCTGACCTTCGTTGGCTCACTCTTCACTACTCCAGTAACATCGAAGCACCCACGAAACCGACCAAAGGCAGACATCAGTATGACACACTCGAAGATTTTGGTCACAGGCGCGGCCGGTTACGTGTACGTTGTGACATGTGTATTACTCTCAGCCTTGTCCATTTCAAGCTGACGAGTCGGCAGCGGGGGCTCCGTTCTTTCATATCTAAAGACCCTCGAATCCTCCTCGATCGATGCCGGCAGTGTCATTGGCGCTGTTCGGTCGGAGGAACAAGTGGACGCACTGACAGCCGCTCGGTTCAATGTGCAGCAGGTGAATCTAAGCGACGAGCAGGCGGTCGCCGAGCTCGTTCTCCGCAACGAAAGTATGTACGAGATTGAGAGCCGCCGACGTATACGTACACTAACGCCATGTCAGTCGATGTCGTTGTCCATTGCGCGAGTGGGCTGGACCGAGATCTGGTTGTAAACCTGATCCATGCGCTTGGTAAGCGTCGTGAAGCCAGCGGCAAGGCAACGTATTTCATTCATGTGAGTCAACCTTAGCATCGCACGCACGGAGGGTGCTAATGTAAATCACCCAAGACGTCTGGAGGGTCCGCATTCTCCGAAGTTGGTGGCTGGTCCAATGGCCCCACCAGCGATACCGACCAGATATTTGATCTGGAAAAAGCGCTTGCAGACTCCATGCCACTTCGCAAGGTAATACTCCTTGTGCTTCCGATTCAAATGCGCCGACTCACAAGTCTCACAACAGGTCGACGTAGCGGTTACCGAAGAAGCCAAGTCGGCAGGGGTGACGAGTTATATCGTCGTTCCACCAATGGTTTGTACGTCTTCAACCACAGGCAGAGCGCAGCCCATCATCCGCTAACCAATCTCCCCCAGATGGCAGAGGGCTTGGTTTGTGGAACAAGCTCTCGGTGTGTATGCCACTGACTGTGAGGGCCAGTCTGTCTCGGCGAGCGGTATACACGTTTCCACAAGATTCTGTAAGTACGGAGCGGATATGCCATCCGGTTCCAAGGGCATGCTGATAACCGGGCTGGACAGGTCATGCCTGCCGTGCACGTATCCGACTTGATGGCCCTCTATGCTCGATTGCTTGAGAAAATCGTGCAAAACGATGCACCGGCAGGCGGTGAGAATGGCTACTATTTCGCCGTGGCTCATAAAATCCACTGGTGGCCGACTCTGGACCGTATGGCTGCAGCGCTTCATTCACGTGGCCTGGTGCAGCAGCGGAGCACGCAGATGTGGCCTAACGACGAGGAGGCGGCCGAGGCCTACGGTCTTCCAGGCCTGTTCGTCCAGATGATCTTCAACTCGAGGTAAGCGCACATTCCCGGTAACTTGACCTTTCTCTGATATGATTTAGGACGGAGATACGCTCTGGCAAGGCCGGCGCTCTCGGTTGGGAGCCAACGTGGACGCAGGAGGACCAGTTCTTACAGATCATTGATGACGAAGTGAGGGATGTGCTCGAGTTGGACACTGGCAAGGGCAGCGTGCTGAACAATGTGAACAAGCAGCTTAAATAGAAGACCAGACTCCCCCTCACGCAGCAAACCTTTCTCCGTTTCTCGAGAGTCGCGTTTCATGCTGCGAGCCTCAATGCCTACCGTTGGGGTGTGTTTCTTGAGGAGCCATATGGAGATGTTGTCAACATGAGGTCAGGCTGGAAAGGCTGGTCAACGTCTCGAGTGCTGGTATCTCGCGGATTACGTAATGAGGAAGCACGGTCCATGTGCCGCAGGTAATCATCACTTCACCCGTGCAGACATCTTGATGTACTACATCGCATACCGGTTGAATACCTCTCATCTGCAGCAGATGCAATCAATAGCACTGGTTGGTGACACTGCTCGCATATCTTCCTTGAGCCGAGTTCCTGTAGTCCAAGTTGTCGACCGCGCTCATTCTCGACTGTCTCGCGACCAATGTCTCCCTCCTCTCACCGTTCTTCACCCCAGAAGACTCGGAGAGTGCTAAACCGGATCGGTACATCCTGTGAGCCGTGTCATCGTCGCAAGGTCAAGTGCGATCAATCGCAGCCTTGTGGCCAGTGCGTGCGCAACTCATTGCAGCACGAGTGCCGATTCCGCAAACGCGCGAGCGCCGTTCGATCTCCTCTCGTCCCGGACGCCGCACTACGAACTCGTACTACTCATACAGACAGACCACACGCTTCTCCACAATCGCGAGACCCTCCGACCTCTGCTTTAGTACATCGATGGACTGGTGTCGAGGATGTGCGCGGGAGAAGTCACCACTCGTGGCTCATCAAAAAGGTATCTGCCCAAACCGCACGCTTCCTCTACACGCCATCTAATGCGACGCTCCAGTTTGAGCCTCTCCTGTCCCAATGTCTCATGGGAACCTGTGCCGCTGGCCCGTGGCCCGACACTCGCGCATATTCCGAGTGTGCTTCAACGGCGGCCTTGCAGATCGAAAGCCAGCAGGATCGTTCCACGATGGCTCCAGTGCTGTATGACGAGCTTCCCGATCCGCAGACGACGGAATGGCTGATCGAACGTTTCTTTGCGACTCTCGGCACCACCTTCTCCATCCTTCATCCGCCGACATTCCACGATACCTATGCGCGCATGCGGGAGAACAGGGGCGGTGCAAGCGTGTGTTTCATGGTGCAACTGCTCCTCGTCCTGTGCCTCGCCAATGCCACCCTCCCAGACTCCAGCCAACCCATCCCTCGGGACAAAATCACCGCCTGGATCAACCTGGCCGAAGGGCTGCCGCAAACAGCGATGCATTTGAGGACTTTCAATGTGGAGAGCGTGCGCATGTGGGCTTTGATTTGTCTAGCGGAGCAGATGTGGCATTCTGACGAAGTATGCCCTTTTGCCTTCTCTGGGGTGCGAAAATCCGACTAACGTGATGTTCGTAGTTCGCCGATTACGTCTACTCCGGCGCAGCGCTGCGAGCAGGTGCGGCCCTTGGCCTCCACCATTCACGGCTGTGGGACTCATCGGGTCAGCGGCAGGGGCTCTGGGAAGCTCTCGTGGAGTTGGACCTCCAGGCCTGCCTAGCTGCCGGTATGCCACCGTCACTTTCTTACTTCAACAGCCAGCCTACGGTTCCTGCCGGCAATGCTAGCCGCTCTCCATCTCCTTCTTCCGAACGTAGCACATCTCAGACTTTATCGCCAGATCGGCCCACAGACCCTGAGCTTTCGGGATCACTACAGTGCAGGCATCGGATCGTACAAGCTCTCAATTGTACCACGGACCTCACGCTCGAAAGCGCGCTGGATCTCGGTCGGCAACTTACAGCATCCATGCTGCCGCTCCTTGAAACTCAGTCTGGAAGCACGGAACCCCAGTCCTTCCAGCAGCAGTTCTTGGCCCATGTGTATGCAAAATTCCTGGCAGCACTTCACCGACCATTTGCGATGATGGAGTCGCCTGCATTCTACTACTCTCGAACTGTCGCTCTGTCGCTTGCGCAGAAGAACGCTGCTGAGATGTTCGCTCTTTATACTGGCGAACCGGATAAAGCGAGTGCCTTTGACTGCCTTCGACTGGGCGGCGGAAGCTTCTGCAAAGCGCACTCCATCTCCGCTTTCTTGCTTCTTTGCTGGACACTACAACATCCTGATAGACCCGACAATCGTGATCCCGTGATGTCCTGGATCGAGCCTGGACTTGAAATGAACGGCCGGTCTGCAACGATCTACTCCACGGTCAACAAGCTTTTGCCTTTTGTCAAGAGTCACCCCCGGGACCAAGACATGGCAGCTAGAACCCATCTCATTGGTTTCTTGACAATTGCACATTACGAAATCTCTGGCGAATGTGCGATTGGCTCCGACGAGTTCTTGCGGAGGATGCGGGAGAGCGCTTCAACCTGGCACCAGTAGTTGCGAAGTGCGCGCTCCCACCGTTCCCGGCTGTACAGCGCCCGGCATATTACATCCTGAGAACCTCTTACGCCGATTAAGCGCTTGGCGTTCGATGGAGACGAGTCTTCTAGCTCGGGCCTTCCCAAGTAATCACGGAGGGCAGACTCTCTCCCGTGCCCAATTCACCAACTTAACCCTGTCCGGATCATCTAGCGGGACAGCGGGAGTGAGATCGTGCACAAGGCGCCGTCCGAGATCTTTAATGTACCAGAGATGTCGTAGGGCATGGAGAGCTGCGCCATAGCAGATGCCGATGAGCGCAGCAGTGGGATGCGAAGATTCGAAATCGTCGAGGATGTGAGGCTCGAGACATGGGAGCCAAGAAAGAAGGCCGCTGAACGAGCCTTCCGATTCGAGAAGTGCACAGGCCATTGCAAGATCTTCGACCGCCTTTGTGTACTGCGATTGGGCACTCGGGGCAAGCGATGCATCCTTGCAGATGCAATCTCGGGTTCGGAGAAGAGCGGCATCAAGCTCTGCGTCTCGCAGGTTTGAAGTTGGGAAGTCAGGGTGCGGAGAGTGGTAGGACGGGCTCGCTGCGGCAGTTCCACTTGCGTGCGCCTTGTCCACATTGTCCGAGCCCCGCCATAGGGTTGCCAACTCTAGGAGAAGAGTCTGCGGGGTCTGCCTCTCCGCTGCGCTCGAGGATGTGTTGTGCATTGCCAAGGTGATCAAGCCGATCAACGCCGAAGCCCAGAAACATGCTTCTGCTTGGTCTTGGAGGATATTGCCGAGCAAGGGCGTGAGTAGGTGGAGTGCACGATCTCTGTAATTCACGGCAGTGGCAACGTATTGATTGGCGTCTGATGGCCGGAATTGGGCGATATGAAGGCTTGTGAAAGAGAGCAAGGCGGAAAGCAGATGATCGTTGCTAAAAGCCAATTTCGGGAGAGTCTCTTGCCACCAAGTTGTCGACATGAAGCAGTGATCACAGGTTTTGTGCGTGTGGAGCGTCCAAAAGTGGAGGATTTCGAGGTCGATTACGCGGGTAGCTAGGCTGGTGGAGGAGGCAGAGTTCCTGTGCGTTGGCCTTTGCCACTGCGTAGACTTGTCGTATATACATTGCAGCTCTCGTTTGACACACCCATCGCATGCTGGTTTGGCTTCGTTGCACTTGCGGCAGTCTTAGTAGGAAGAAGCTGAGCAGTGACTATGAAGGAGAGCATACCTTGATTCTTCTTTGTTTGCATTCGTTGCATCCGCCACGAGACTTGACATGCGTTCGTCTCGTAGGCATCTCGTATGTTTGGGTTGCGAACGACATGTCGTCCCGCGCCGAGAAGAAGTATTTCGCATCGCGTACGTCGTAAGCCGTATTTCGTATCGCGCAATCTCGGATTCGCATCAAGGGCTGATTGGCTGAACCGCTATAGTTAATGGCATCTTCCATGCTTCACTCCGCTCGAGCATTTAGGCGATTGAAGAGGAGAGGTAAATATTTGATCTTCGCAATGGATTTCAGTCGTTTCTCTTCACCACCAAGAATCATACCTCACAATGGGAAACCTCCTCGCATCTCCCGCTCCCCCTACTCTAACTGAGAAGAACCTCTCGAGTCAAGCCGGCAAGGTTGGCCAAACTCCCTCGCGATATCCCACACCGATACTAATGGCACTTCCCAGGTGTTCGTCGTCACCGGTTCAACGAGCGGCATTGGCTTCGAGCTCGCCCAGATCCTCTACGCCGCCAATGCAAAAGTCTGGATCGTTGCGCGCTCCGCTTCGAAAGCCCAAGCTACCGTGGACCGCATACGCACCGCACACCCCGACTCTCAAGGTCAATTGGAGATCCTGATTGTCGATTTCAACGACCTCACTAAGATCAAGCCCGCCGCCGAGGATTTTCTCCGCCGTGAAACCCGCCTCGATGTTCTATGGAACAACGCCGGCGTGATGATTCCGCCAAAGGGCACGAAGACAGCGCAGCAGTACGAGGCGCAGATTGGCGTGAACGCGTTGGCACCGCATCTGTTCACCAAACTGCTAGCGCCTGTTCTGTTGAAAACCGCGGAGGTTCAGGCGGCTGGAAACCCGAGAGTGGTCTGGGTTTCCTCGTCCGCGGCTGAGCGCTTCGCGCCGCAAGGTGGCGTCGACCTGGACGCACTGGGGAAAGAAAGTTCCTACTCGCAGTGGCAGAACTACGGCATGAGCAAGGCCGCCAACATCTTCCAGGCCGCGGAGTGTGCGAGGCGGTACGGCGAAGCGGGCATCATGAGTGTGGTAAGTCTTACTTCCGCCCTCGGCCAGAGCTCATCTTCAAGCTGACAGGCGGACCCAGGCTGCTGATCCAGGCAACTTGAACACCGACCTGTACCAGAACATGCCACGATACCAACTTTTCCTGGTCAAGAGACTGGCTTTGAAGCCCGCGATTTACGGTGCTTACACTGAATTGTTTGCCGGCCTGTCAGGCCAGATCACCGCGGCAAACAATGGAGCGTGGGTGGTGCCGTGGGGTCAAGTAGCAAACCCACGCAAGGACATCGATGCTGAGCGAGACGGCAACGGAGTAGCGAAGCGTTTCTGGGAGTGGTGCGACGAGCAAGTGGCGATGTATGAATAGCGGCGTGGTGATGTGTACGTTTTTGAACATTTAGAGTCGTTTTAGCTAGCCTACTTCTTGATAATTCACTGCCCCGCATCCAAATCGTAGTATCCTACCCGATTGAAGATGGATTGCGTAAAGTATATCCGATTCTTCCCCTCCCCGCCATAGTACTGCACGCCGACGTTCATCTCAAAGGGAACACTGATGGGGGTGTAGATGAGGGTGCGAGGAATCTCGATATGCGTCATCTTTCCCGTGGCCGGCGGGAAGTAGGTGAGCAAGTTCTGAGTCCATGTAGAAAACCAAATATTGTTTTGGGCGTCAAGAGTGTTGACTGAAGGAACCGAGACTGCCGATCCGAAGGCGGTATTCCTGTAGTTGGTGAAGTTGTGCGTGTACATGTTGATGCCGGCGACACTGTCCGACACGAAACAAGTGAACCAGAGCATATCACCTCCCGTCTCCACGCGGAGCACGGCGGGTGTGGCGACCGTGGGGAATGGGACGGGGAACTCCTGAATTACGCCGGTAGTGGTATTGAGGCGGCCAATCTTCTGGCCTAGTGTCTCCGTAAACCACAACGCGCCATCACTTGCATATCGCATGCCAAACGGATTTGATCCGGGGGTCGGGACCTGGTATGTCCTCCATTGATGTGTCTTGTAGTTGAAAGCCGAGATGACGTCCGCGGTGCTCTGTGACAGAAACATGTCTTCCGGCCCGCCCCACATATCGTTCAAGAGTTGCAAATTTCCCACGGGCTGCAGGGCGTTGGGAGGAGTGAAGACCGATACGACGCCGGTTGCCAGGTCCAGTTTCGCCAATTGGTTCCGAAGACCGGTTGCAGCATACATATTTCCGTCTTGCCCTGGCCGTACGACGCAGGGAGCGAAAGCCACACCACCGTAGACAGGCAGGGATAGGTTCGAGAGCAAGGGGAGGGTGAAGGGAATGTCGAACTCCTTGATCGCATTGGTGGTCGGGTTGATCTGGACAATCTTGTTCGCGAGAAGATAGTTTGTGTAGATCATATTGTCTGGACCGACGGCAAGGTCACACGGTAGACCGAGGGGAGTTGGCATATTGAGGAACGTGAATCGGTCGCTGTCCGAGACGACAGGGGCAGCGTATGCCGCCCCCGTGAGGGCCAGCGCGGTGGCCACGAAGCAACGCATATTCACCATCGTCTCCTGTTTGCCACTCGCGCCGGCAGTGGACGCTGGCTCGAGTATATATAAAACGCATGGTCAACTCCGTAAGATCCGTCCCATAGCTTTCGGGTGGTCTAGTCGACGCTGGCGCGATCGAAGGTGGTGAAATATTGGTAGATGATCCGGTGGCGGCGGAGTAGCGGAGAGTAGGCAATGTCGGCTGTATGGGGTCAGCGAATAGGAGGCATTCCAAATTTAAATATTTCCCCACAGATCGCCTTTGTACGCCAGCCCTACCGCTTCGAGCACATCTCGGTACTGTAAATATGTACACACGGAGCGACAGCCAGATTCAGACGTCAGCACTGATCATGATGCCCGTCCGTTGATGCGATCGCCAGCATACACGCATGCACCAGGCAAGCACGCGACGAGATTGTGTGATCGCTCGTGAACGGTGGCATCCACACGCGCCGTGTGACGAGACGCTCCTGGTGGATTTCCGGCCGTCTCAGTGCGTACGGAAGATGGGCGAATGATCATACTGCCGATGGTAACGACGATGCGGTCCTAAGAAACGCTCTGGTCGGCATAATGAGACAATTGTGTGATTTCCACGTTAACAATGAAGAAGGGGGGTCGGAACAGTGACCGTTCCCACGGCCGAAATGGGGTTAGTACTCCCGAGAGCGCGGGGCAGATCCGGGGCGCCAGCCTTCGCGCCTTTTTCTTTCGGACAATCCCGCGCTATAACCGTGCACGCTGTCCAGCCTTGCTCGAGCGGCTTGCGAAGGCGGCATGCTTCGCGCCACATTGCGGACGCGACAGCACCGGTGTTCCCAGCGATGGACGAAATTCCCCTGGGCGGCCACACATAGCATGTCACGATGTGTGGCCATTGACTGGCTCTCAGCATAGACATCGAGATGTATGCTGACCAAATGAGAGCCATCGAATCCAGTCCAGCCGTCTCAATGCGTACGAGAGGATACTTGACAGCGTGACCATCTGGCCGAAGAGCAAGACTAGTTGGAAAGAACGCCGGAAAACAGTATACCGGGAACGACCAAACTGTCGACGGTGATACCGAGACATTGCAACCCCGCATTGCTTGATAGTGCCACATCCGCCGGCGGGGCTGGATGCGCTGAGTCATGGTAAGCCCCAGGCTCCCAAATTGTCGCTTCCCAACGACAACTCTCTCTTACCACCTTTCTCTATGCTAAAATGCAAGACACGCAAATATGTCCGTCCTTGTCAATCACTGCTGGTTACTCCTGTTTGTGCTCATCAGTCTCCTCGTCGTCAGTGCGATGCCGTCAGCTCAGGACACGATCAACACGGATTCAGGCAGCCCGTCCGTCTCGCTCCCCAAGAAGTCTGCCCGGGAAATCAGCGAACAGTATTCGCACATGAGATCAACCGAAGAGAGACCTGAAGACAATTACATGCTAGGCGGGGATGAGGAGCCTATGGTTTACTCGACGCCGAGAGACTACGCCACATCGGCGCGCCGGGAGCGTGACTGGCTCCTAAGCATGGGTGCCGATCCGGACTCCGTCATCCTTGAGAGCGAACTCTGCAACTACATGCCCCCACGACGAGCAGGAGAAAGCGCCGGTGAATACAGCAAGCAATACGTCGAGATACTCAATGGCATGATCCGCAATGGTACCATGATACTGAACGACCAGACTACTGCTGACGTGGTCGCCTCCGGCTTTGGAACTCGTGACGGCAGAAGGTTTGATCTGGGCCCGGGGTCCGGTGCTACAAAGGGTGATTTCAGAGCATTTACTCAATGGTTTGGTGAAGTTTATGAATCTGGGGAGGCCTATGAAGTGCCGGAGAGGTGGTTGAGGTTCGAAGAACCTCAACAACGCGTGCAAGACTGAGGACTGTTTATGTTAGCTTCAGGCCAGTTCCAGAGATTATTTTATTTCAATCGTAATTTGATATCACGGATTGTTGGCCGTAAGGTCCCATCTCTTCTTCCTACGCAGATGGAACCGCAGCTAGCTGGTCAAGATTGCGAAGCCGGCGAGCAAAAACGTTCCTTCAGGGAGCCTAACCCAACAATCACCTAATGATCCTTCACGCATTTCAAAGCCAAGGCTACTGCAGATCACATACCAAATATCCCCTGCCTTGGTGTGCGGCAGTCTCCGTTTTGTTGTTACCTTACCTTTCAGGCTAGAGTGCAACGCCATTCACTGTCCACCCGATCCAACGTTACTTTGGACGTTACCTACCTGGAAGGTTACCTTCGTCACCGGCCTACTTTAACGGCCGCACGCCTCGCAGATGGCGGTCGACTATCCACCCTCTGTCCTTGCAATTCACTCAACATGCTCTGGTCTACTCCAGCCCTCGCTGGCGCTGCACTCCTGCTGCCCACTGTCGCCGCCGCGCCAAAGTTTGGGAAGGCTGCCAATCTCAGCACGAAAGCGCAGGCTGGCGCCCACGTGATCTACTCGTACTCGGGCTCCTCCATTCCGTCTGAGCTGTACACTCTCGCGAGCCAAGGAGCCGTCGGAGGCATTATCCTGTTCGGCGACAACGTCGACTCCAACACCGCCAGCGAGATCGAGCAATTGCAATCGACGTACAAGAAGAGCGCCAGCTACGCCGGCTACCCGCTCATCATCGTCACCGACCAGGAGGGAGGCGAGGTCGCACGCCTACCTGGTGGACCCACCGCCTCAGAATACGACATTGGGCAGTCGAACAATGTGCCTTCGGCAGCCAGCTCCGCCGGCGTGACTGCGGCGACCGCGTGTGCAGCATACAACGTCAATGGCAACCTCGCCCCGGTGTTGGGGGTCTACCGATCCCCAGGCGACTTCCTCGATCAATACCAGCGATCATACAGCACCGAGCAGTATATTGCCAAAGAGGCCGGCTCCGCATTCATCTTGGCGCAGCAGGCCCACGGCGTGATCGCGACCGCAAAGCACTTCCCCGGCCTCGGCGCCGCGACAGCCAGCGAGGACACGGACGTGGAACCCGTCACGCTGAACGTATCCTTGGAGGACCTCCGCACCATCGACGAGGTGCCATTTGTGGGCGCGGTGGCTGCCGGCGTCGACATGGTCATGGCTTCGTGGGCTGTCTACCCGGCAATGGACACACTACCAGCCGGTCTGAGCCCCTCGTGGATTGGCAGCGAGCTGCGCAGTCGTCTGGGATATACCGGGGTGACCATCACCGACGCCATCGAGGCCGGTGCGCTCCAAGCGTACGGCTCGAACGAGACGCGCGCCCTGAAGGCCATGAACGCCGGGATGGACATCATCCTCGCTTCCGTTGGCGACCCCAGTCAAGGATCAGGCATTGTCTCCGCCATTGAGACTGCGCTCGGCAATGGTGGTTTGTCTCAGTCCGCCTTCACCTCATCGACGAGCCGCATCATGTCTCTGCGGAGCAAGCTGTGAGGGTGTGATTAGACCAGATAGAGCTGCAAAACCACTTTACCAATGAATTCTACGTCCTTGCAATGGAACTTTCCGACTCGCGTGCTGACGTTGCATCGTTTCGCGTAGTGTGATGTCGTGTTGTACTTTGCAGATCTCACAGGGACGGCCACCCCCACGAACGCCTCCTACGCCACCGTAGGGCTGCCACGGCATTTTGCCGGGAATTGGGATCGACGTTACTTCCATTAAGCATTTCCCCCGCAGCCACGAGCATCTACGGTATCACGCAATTGGTAAAACATGAGCCAAGATGGGTGGATCCATTGCTACAAAACTTTTCTGGACATCAACCTTGTCTGACAAGTTTAACCGGAAGTCCTCTTACTACCCTGACCATTCGCCCATTCTCGGTCGTCTATTCCGCTGCTCCTAACCCCGGGCGATCGCCTGGAGCTGGGCGTAGTCTCCATTGAACTGGTCCGAGTCGCCGCCGTTGGCGTTATCGTCGTTGTACTGCCAGAAGGTGTAGTAAGGCCAGTCGCCTTGAGGAGTGCATGGCTCGGAGTTGTAGCAAGCCATGAATAAAGGATTAGTGTTGACAAACGCATCCGAGTTACCGGTGCACTGCTCCCACCACGAAGGGCTGGAGTACAGGATGGGGTAGACGCCGGTGCGGCTGTGGTAGGTGTCGGAGAAGGTCTGGATCCACGAGACGGATTTGCAGTCGGCCTCCAAATCGAGCATGCCTGGGAGGGTGATGCCGTCGTCGGACCAGCCGCCGCCGTGCGCGAGGAAGTAGTCGGCTTCCTGCGAGCCGTCGCCGGTGCCGTCGGCGTAGTGGTAGCCTCCGCGGATGAAGCCGGCGTTGGTCGCGTCGGTGTACTGGCTGTTGAAGCTGGGGCTGATGTAGTCGGTGCCTTGCGTCGCTTTGATAAAGACGAAGCGCAGGCCGGAGTTGTACGCGGCTTGCATGTTGACGTTGGGCTGGTAGTCGGAGACGTCGAAGCCGTAGACGGTCCCGGAGCGCTTGGCCAGAGGCGCGGCGGCGGCGGATGCCGCGAGAGAAAGAAGGATTGATCGATGCATGATGGAGTGAATGAGTGGGACGCCAGATGTCGTTTGCAGCGAACGACTACATCTTTATATGGTCGGCCACGCTTCGTCTGAACGGTGTCAACGTGGGGTTAATGGCGCCATTGACAGGACGATCCTCGTCGAACCGATGCCTGCCAAGGTTGTTTCCGTCACGTAGCTTGTACTACTGTAGCAGTGCAACTGTGTCGTGGGAGACAGGCTCGCAGGCCCTTCCTGGACAGGCTAGCGGATCGACACTGCTAAAGGACCGCTCGACACACGCTCGATGCGCCTCGGTAGCGACCAACGAGGACATCGCAGCGGGTCGTACTCCAATGTAACATGGCTTGGAAGTTCACGACATAGTCAGTTGTCAGTCCAATTTGCATCCTGCCCACTACGGCACTCATCATCAGTTCGCCAGCAATGGCATTGGAAAGATGTCGGCGAGTGCTCTTCGTGAGGTCAGGAGGTGGGGCTCGTTGCGCCGTTGCCATTGGCTCTCTCTCGAGTGCGACCTCGGAGCATTCGAGCTGCCCTTTAGAAGGTCCCCAATCCATCTCTCGACGACTGTTCACGCCTTGACTCGAGATGGACGTGCCTGGCATCGCTTTAATCACCGGAGCAGCCTCGGGAATCGGCCGAGCGTGCGCAGAAGGATTTGCCCGGGAAGGCGCATCGGGCATCGCATTGCTGGACGTGAATGCGGATGCATTGGCTTCAGTCAAAGCCGCGATCGAGCAAAGCCATGCCGCAAGTGGAAGGGCCACGTGCAAGATCGAGATTTACCCGGTCGACGTATCCAAGGAGGCCCAGGTAGACGCGGCGGTGGACCGGATAGTCGCGACCTTTGGACGGTTGGACTACGTCGTCAACGCGGCCGGCATTACAATCAAACACCCTGGTGGTGCGGCGTTCGCGACGACTGAAGACTGGAATCGAGTGATGGAAGTCAACGTGAACGGCACCTTCTTCGTCTTACGCGCTGCGGCACGGCACATGCTCAAACAAGAGCCCATCCTGTCCAGCATCCACGGCCGACCGTTGCAGCGAGGCTCCATCGTCAACTTCTCCTCCATTCTGGGCGTCATTGGCATTACACTCTCTACCGCGTACACCACCGCAAAGCACGCGATCGTCGGCCTCACCCGTACGGCTTCCGAGGACTACGCAAAGGACGGGCTGCGTATCAATGCCATCGGACCAGGCTATACGGAGACGCCGATGGTGACGCAGAACCCCCGAGTCATGGAAGCGATGCTGGAGCGAGTCGAAACTGCGGTGCCTATGAAGCGCATGGGCCGGCCGGACGAGATTGCCGATGGCGTGTTGTATCTCGCTGGGGGGCGGAGCTCGTTTGTCACTGGATCGATTCTCATGGTAGACGGCGGGTATACGTCGCGGTAAAACGGGGGTGTCTTGCCGTGATCCATAGATAGAGCACATACATCAGACGACAGAGCAATTCAATATAGTGGTAAGTGGAACCTTTTCACTGTTGTGCGGCAATGGCACCTTCTACGGCTTCTACGACATTGCCATCGTCCAAAGTCTTGACTCTCAGCCCTACGGTATCCGTATACTTCTTGCGCTCATCCCCGGACACGTCTGGAGCAGTTCCAGCTCCGTGCCAACCTGCCTACCCCATATTTCCCTAAGACGTCGACTTATGTTTGCGGGAGGATGACGTTTTGCTGGCCGGTTTCTTGACCTGAGTAGCAGGCCCGCAGCCGGTTCCCGTGCTCGAGTTGACCTGAGTGAAGGCCGGTCAGCTTCAATACATCTGAGCCTAGATTCGCTGCAACTCACCACAACGCCACAGCATAGAGGCGTTTTCTTCATGGGGCAGAAGCCGTACTGCAAGTTCTGCTGGGTGCCGGCCCTGGCGTAGACGGCTGTTATACTTAATATCAGCGAGAGGGGGTCAAGCAACGCAATCCAAGGGGCTGCAGAACGTACCGTCCGAGCAGAGAGCGGCTGGCAATCCAGCAACACCTCCAGTCACTTGACCGCAGCACATCAGCGTCTGCCCGGAGGAGCAGAAGTTCTCGACGTTGGCGTTCCAGCCTTTGGGCGGCTTGCCTCCGGCGCCATATTTGGGGGTCACGGCGGCGACGGCGACGCTCACCGTGCAGAGGAGTGTGAGGGCTGAGGAGGCGTGCATGGTGATATGATGGAGCGAATGTGGTTTTGGTGGAAGTTGAGTGGAAGGGTGATCGTGGCAGGAGAACACGAGATCGAGGTCTTGCCGACGATTTATAAACGAGTGCAGGGATTGCAGCTGGACTCGGACCATGAGACGATGACGCCGGTCGAACAGTCTTGCGGTAATGCTGGCCGCAGAGGTCAGCCGGTTGGCCTGGACGACTATGTGACGGGGAGATCTGCGACCCAAGCTCATGGGGGAGCAGTCCGGAAATGGTTTCGTAGCATGCTAATGCGGCTCTAAGGACGGTTTGCCAATCCAAAGGTGCCTGCAATGTAAGATGTGTGATCTGATTGAACCCATTGTGATAGGCGGATGGCTATCCGTAAGCTTCGGGCGAATCCAATATCTTTGTTTCATCGAGACGACATTGGTGGACTTTTCTCGCACCCACAATGTCGCTAGTGTCATCGATGGATTGATGCAAGTCGTTCCTTGCGAGGCTCGTATCGACGATTCTGGTGGACGATACGCTTCTTCCGTTCGCAGGGTAGGTGAGTCGACCCGCAAAAAAAACCAGCACCTCGTAGCGCGTCTCTATCGCTGCTTAAACACAAAATACAAAGCAATGACAATGGCAACGCAATCCAGTCCAATAGCAAAGTACCATGCACCTCGATAGCCCTCCAGGGTAGTACCGCCCGACGATTCGATGTATCGGATGATAGTGCCCGCAATACCAAGACCGAGTGAGATGCTGTAGTTGACTGTCGTATTCATGAGTGAAGCCGCGATTCCCTGATCATGCCCTGGCGTATTGTTGCTCAGGAGGATACTTCCGCTTGGAAAGCTCATATCCATGCCCCAGGGCATGATGATGACGGAGACAAATGTCTGCGCCCAGTATGTTTGGTCGACCGGCGCGGTTGCGAGGAGCGTCTGGCCGATGAGGAAGAAGATCGTTGCGGCCAGCAGCACGTATGCGACTTTGACGCGCGATAGCAGCCAGGCGGTTGCCAAAGATGCGAGAACTCCCGAAACGGCGACGGGGGAATTCTGCGCGCTCGCGGAGAGAGCAGAGTAGCCACGCAGATCCTCAATCAGCCTGAACAGGTAGAAGAGCCAGATGCCGAAGCTTCCCCAGGCCACTGCGATAACACCCAGAGCCAGGGCTGCTTCGGCTTTGAACCCGCGGATCGGAACCAAGGGGTACTTGCTGATCTTGATTTCCACGTATGCAAATGCGCCCAGGAGCAGGATTCCGACGATGAGGAGAACGTAGGTGTAGACAGTGGACCACCCCACAACAGCAGCCTGATTCCACGCAAAGTTGAACAGCACCAAGCCCCCAACTCCTGTAAGGGTGCCGAGAAAGTCGAAGTCATCGAACGTGGCGGGCTTCACATCGTCGGCTGGAATGATGGCCCACGCAGCAAAAATCATCGCGATGCAAGCGATGGCCAGAGCAAAGAAGGCCCAGGGCCACCAGGCAAGCTGGGCGAAGATGGACCCGAAGACGGTCCCCACGACCGAGCCGGTGGGTGCTGCTGCGCCAAAGAGTGCAAAGATCAGGTTCTTCTTCGGGCTTGCGCCGTATGAGCGGCCGACAAGTGCCAGAGCGTTGGGCACAAGCAGTGCACATCCAATCCCTTGAAAGGCGCGAGCGATGCTGAAGAGGATCTCGCCGCTGTAGACCGCTACGCCGGCTACGACGGATGCCACGGCGTACCAGGCAAAGCCAATCATGAAGAGGTTTCGGTGACCCTTCATATCTCCCAGCCTTCCTGCTGGAAGGATGAACGTTCCCACGGTCAAAGAAAACGCCGCAGGATACCAGCTGAGCTCCGGTAGATCTGTGACGCCAAAACTCCTGTAAGGAACGCGACATGTCAGCATTGGCAAGATGGCTGACCGTGGCCACTTACCGTCCGATAATGTTGAGAGGTGCAATTGACTGCCCAAGTCCAGCCAGAGAAAGGAATTGTGCCATACAAATCACAAAGACAAAGGCAACCTCGTGCATCGGCGAGAAAGGAGCGGCAGGAGGATCATCTTGCGTTGACTCCGCGGTCTTCTCTTTATCGGTGTGTGGGCGTTTCTCGTTTGAATTGGCATCGTTAATGCTATCTCCTCTGAGCTCATCACTGCGTGCAGGGGACTCCATTGACTTGGTGTCGGTGATGCTTTCCCCTCTGCGCTCATCGTCGCTCTTGGTATCGGATGCTGGAGGCATTTATCTGAACACAGAAGGCTGAACAAGCATAAGTCGAGCTGGAAGACTCTCCTCAGAAGTCTGCAGAGTGAATGGTGAAGTAACAAGTTGTAGAGAATGAATGGCTCGTATGACACCCGTGATGGCGTGCCTCGATGTCTTCTGACATCACCACAACGGGCGTGCCTAAGCGGCCGCACCCATAAAGCCTCCATCATGCAATTGTACGGGTAAGGTATTTAATTTCCTTAGGAGATCGACATGATCGACGTCAGGGTGCTGCAGCGGGCGGCTGGACCCAGGCGCATTGGGGGATTTGCCGCATCGGCGATCACGGCGTTCTTGCTAAATTCAGCACCGGATCTGCGAGAGCTGCACATCTGGTTCGATATTGTGGACCGTATGGAGTAATTGAGAATACCTTATTCTTCGAGGTGTATTCGTTGGAAATTGCCGGATCGATGGCCATCCGCCAACCCAAGCTCCGCGTCCATCACTTCGTCCAACCCGGAGCTGACGATTCCGAGTTGCCTTGCGCGATGTAATAAGCTCGTCCGCCGTTGATGTTAGTTTCTTTTGGTGGATCCGCGGATCTACGAAATAGCAATGCCGTCTGGAGTGATGACGTGCAGCTCGTCTCGAGTCTTCTACTCGCTTCATTCGCAGCAAAGAGACGTCCTCGCCCTCATATATCCTAAGCACCTACGTTTGAATCGTATGATTGGCAAACAACACTGATCGTCCCAATGTCGGTTGTTTGTTCCGGCCTTCCACAAGTGCTGTCCTTCACATTGGGAACACGCCGTCTACCACGCAAACTTCTCTCCCACCAACTCCTCCGACCTCGCCCACAACTTCTCAGCCTCTTCACTCGACTCTGCGCCCTCTGTCGCCTTCTCCGAAATCTGACAATCCCCCAGATACACCCCGTAATTCCGCTTTCCATTCTTCGCCTCGCCCTTGCCCAACTTCGGATCGAGAGCCGCAACGAGTGTCGTCGCCGCACCAGCCCCTAGACTCTTGAGGGTGAAGCGGCCGCCCTCCATCATCTTCTGTATGGCGTTGCGGGTTTCCTGCGAAGCGTTGCGGCCCAGCTCCGTCACAATGACGCCGGGATGCACGGCGAGGCTCAGGATGCCGTATTCCTCGTACAACCGCGCGTTCGCGCCGATGCTGAATAGAACGTTCGCCACCTTGCTTTGATTGTAGGCTTCGATGGGGGCGTATGCGACATTCTCGGGGTCCGGAGTACCCCAAGTACGAAGCATGTCGTAAGAAGGCTGTTCCGCCTGGGGGAGATTCTTGTTGATCGTGTCGAAGTTCATGTCGCTCCAGCGCATGGTTGTCCATGTGGGCGAGAGGGAGCTGACGTTGACGATTCGCGTCGCGCCTTTGGCATTCGTTGCTGCCGCCGTGAGGATCTTGGGCATGATGAGAGATGTGAAGAGGAAGTGGCCGATGTGGTTGGTGGCAAACGTCATTTCTATCCCGTCTTCGTTGATCGTGCGCTCTGGGAGATTCATGATGCCTGCGTTGTTGACGACAATATCGATGGTTGGTACGTCGGTCCATGAGAGCAGCTCTGCGGCTGCCGCGCGGACGTCTTTTTGACTGGAGAGGTTAAGCTTAAGAGGACGGTAGTCGACGATTGGAAAGTGCTTCTTCAGGGCATCGATGCACTCTTGGATTTTAGACAGGTTGCGGCCGGATAAGATGAGACGAGCAGGTGATTGTGATGCCTGGAGACCCTCAGTCAGCATGGCCAAGGTCGACGACCCTCAGGGAGGGAAAACGTACAAAAGCAGCGGCGGCAGCGAATCCAATCCCCTTCAAGTTCACGCCCGTGATGAGAATCGTCTTGCCATGGACACCAGAAGCGAATGCCTTCGCGACTTCATCAGCTTCGGTGTTTTCGTCGAAGTGGGGATTCGTGGTTGCGGTCATGGCTGGGTCGTACGTCGAAGGTGATTTCACCAGTGAAGATGTTTCGAACGGCAACCGACTCGCTCGTCCTACTTATACGTACCCGTGCCGCAATTTATACGTCGTAATTACGGGCTTAGCTTGTCATATATGCGGGTTCGTCGTGCTCCGCATTGGACAGCCTCGCGGAGTTAGGCGGATTTAAACTGGACTGAAACTGTTCGAAGGGCGCGACTAGCCGTACACTCAGTGCATATTGCGGGCCTCTGCGATGAGGACAGTGTAGACTGTTCTTATTGTCAGCCCCGTATTTTGTGGCTTTATGGAAGATCAGCAGCCTATCGTGAATGGTGCTGACATCGTCGCCGTTCTAACCCAATCTACTTATATTACTCTACTGAGGCCACGAAAATCTATCATTTTGAGCAGGCCAGTTCGAGCTGTCGTCGTTTGACGCATTCGTCAAGGTGACGGACATGCGAGTTCCCAATTCCCTCGTTACATGGCCACGGCTTGGCTACACCTCCACAACCGACTCCTTCTCGCTCGGACCGGCTTCTTGCGTCGCCTTATCTGCGAAGATGGGCAATCTCTTGAACGGAACCAAAAACGTTAGAAAGACCGTCAGCGCGGCACCGGCAATGCTGAAGGCGAACACGCCTTGAATCCCCTGAGTATACGCATGGATGACTTGGCTGAGTTGAGCGCCGCTGAACTTCTTGTCAAGTGCAGAAGCGCCGGCAGCTAAGACAGTGGCGATGTCGACATCCGGCGCGTTCTTGGTCAGCGACTGCAGCAGCAAGTTTTCGAAGATGGACTGCGCTGCAGTCGTAAAGTAGGCACCGGTACTGGTTTGGAAGGCTGTCGCGCTCGTCAGTCAGGTGGAACTTCCAAGCGGGTCTTTGTGCGCGGGATACTCACTGAAGATAATTGCGGTCGCTATGGCCACATCGGCGGGGTCGGTGAAAGCCTGCACTACAGTCACGGGGACTTGGTTTGCAAGGCCAATGCCGAGACCAAATGGAATCTGAGCGCCAATGTACCAAGCTTGAGAGGTGTTGACATCCATGGAGTAAAACAAGGCCGCGCCCACGACAGCCAACAGCCCACTCATGGCCATGAAAGGGTGCATCATGCGTGTCTTGCCCAGGAGAGCGCCGCTAGCCATTGCGCCAACAGCATAGAGCGCCAGAAATGGAAGGGTGTACACACCGCTGATGATGGCCGTCTTTCCCTTGACGCTTTGGAAATAGTACTAGAAAGATTCAGTGTTAGCGACGATCCAGACGTGCAACTCAAATGAAAACGTACGGGAAGGTAGAAAAGGACTTGGAAGTTAGCCAGATTGGTACTGGAGAGAAACCGTACGTCAGCTCGCGGTGCTTAGAGTCTGTCGACGTAAGGTTCTTGCGACTCACATATATGCGTAGAGAGCGTTGGCCCAGATCATGCGTTGCTTCAACAGCCGAAATGGCATTCCTGCACGCTCGCCTTGGACATACTCCACAACGAAGAATGCAATTGTGAGGACGATCCACAGTGCCAGCGTGGCAATGACCGAGCCGCTGGACCATGGCTTGGTAACACCGCCCCACTCGAGAGCCAAGATGAAGCAGACCAACGAGGCGAGCAGAATGCCGGCACCTGGGAAGTCGAGGTTCAACAGAATCTCCTTCCAACTCGCCTGAGGTGTCTTGATGTGCTTGGGAATGCGCAAGAAGATGAGTTGCAGGGCGATGGCAAGACCACCAACCGGAAGATTGATCCAGAAGCACCAACGCCACGTGATTTCTGTGGTGAAGACACCACCGAGCACAGGACCGAGGATAGTTGCACACATAAAGACACCGATCCACATGCCGATAAGCAAGGGGCGTTTGCTAGGCGCGGCGGTATAGTTGATGATCAGGACGGAGCCGCTGAGGCAACCTTTGCACGGCCAAGGGTCAGTTAGATGATACATGATGTTTCATATGGGCTCACTTACCAGCGCATCCCCAGCCTTGGATAGCACGGCCAACAATCAAAGCGATACTATTGGGAGCCGAGGCGGCGACAATGCTGCCGACGAGATAGATGCCAAGCGCGCTCATGTAGGTCCATTGAGCGGGCAAGTACTTGTACATCTTGCCCCACATGGCAGAGGTCACCCCGACGGTAAGGAAACAGGCGGAGCTGTACCATTCAATGTAGTTGAGTCCGTGGAATTCTTGGGTGATTTTGGGGATTGCGGTAGCGACAATGCCCTATAGTGAGAGAACAGGATGTGTTAGCCGACCCGTATACGCTCGTCCAGGTCCTATGACGGCGCCGGAATCGTCACTGACCAAGTCCAAAGATGCGATGAGGGAACTCAAGTTGATGGTTGTCATAATCATCACCAGACGTAATCCAGTCGCGTACACAGGCTCCTCTCCGTCACCCTCAGCATGAAGCTGCTCGAGCTCAAGGCTGCCATGCGAGCTTGAGGCCGGATTTTGGTCACGGCTGAGATCGTTTATGTGAGCGACCTCCTTCGTTTCAGACTTCTCGGAACTGATGGTAGACATTTGTGCGTCTGTGTCTTGCAGATCAGTCTTGACTGAGTGTGGGTCGGACAAGTTGAAGGGTCCAAGGGAGTCGCTTTATGAAGAACAATCAAAGAGCGCGGAAGAACATGAGCCACGGAGAGAGCTGGCAGAGAAGAAGAAAGAACTAGCTCATAAGTAGATGCTCACCGTCAGCAAGAAGAATGTCCAGGAGATAGATAGACGTGGCGTTGGACTTCAAAGCTCGTGACAGCATGGGGACAACGCAACAAGGCTCCGACGGCTCGGCGGAACGATGGAAGGAACGATATGAGAGCCTTGTCCGTTCCTTTTGGGCATCGATGCTGCTACTCAGGGCGCGGATCATCTCGATGCTCCAAGGGGTATCCTCCTTTGGAGCAATCGAGGCGTCACCTCGGTGTCTGTTACCGCATGCGGTAAAAAGCCTTCATGAGGCGTTGAAGTGACAAAGGTTTCGTCGGCGCAGGACACTGAAGATCCAATAAGGCCGACTGGAGAGTCATGTCCATGTTCGTGTCACATGGATCGACACCATTCCGGCTGGCGCTTGCCCCACATCTCACCTCACCTGTACTTGTTCCTCCGACGTGTCGGCGGAGGAACGCTCGGTAACGTAACCATCATAACGACATCGGAGCTCTTTATGCGGACGGAATATCCCTCGGTCGGCTCACTCATGTCCCCGTCGCTGCGCCCCTGTTCATCCGAAATATTGAGCTACGACCGGCGTTGTTGCCATGCTACACATTTCTGATCGCGGGCGAGAACGCAGCAATCGCCGTGTCCTGAGCCTCTGATCCTTCAACATTGTCGCACTGCCCATGTCAACCACACGCGCAGCTGACAATGACCTTGCCGGGCGATGGCACGCAAAGCGACGCAAACTCCGCAAAGGCACCCACAGCTGCTGGGCTTGCAAACGACGAAAAGAAAAATGCGTCTACGAAGCTCATGTGCGACCGGATACCTGCATCAATTGTCAACGGCGTGGAGCAGAATGTATCAGCCAAGAAGTTCCGGCCGAGCTCATGGATGCATCCTCCGATCAAGGCCGTCCGACGCGAGATCAAGTTGCGAGAGTAGAGGCGTTGCTTGACCGCGTGGTCAAGAAGTTCGACATGGATGACACGGACCGCCGTGGCGCCACGCTGGTCTCTAGTGAATACAACAATGACCCCAAATCAACGGCTTCCACCTCCTCTGTTGTCGTCGAAAATACCAATCATCATAGTAGCTTGCGACAAGAAGCCACATTGGGGGAGAAAAATGCACGGCTAGGCGCCCATCCCAGCTTTCCCAGCCTTCCGACTGTCTCCATACCCGAAAATGCTAGTACAGGCGTGAACAAGTTTTCCCAGCTGAATCGCGCTCTTTGGGAGGCATTGCCCTCCCGAAAAGATCGTGAGATCATCGTCACTGCTTCGGACCGAGTCTTCAGCGTCTTCGTCGGATCGCTGACGATATCACATGAGAGGATGAGAGAAGGCAATCCGGTCTCACCGGAGAGTCTACTGCATCCACCGCAGCTACCAACGCATCCGGTCTTGACTGCGAGATACATGTTGCACCTGGCCAGTCTGCTGCACCATCTTCGCCCGGATACCAATCCCGGGATGAAGCAGCTTTCCGAACCACCTCGAGTGATTATGGCGCGTATCTTCGACGCTGCCACCAGGCTTGTCACCATTCAAGACCGCCTTTTGGCCAGCGTGGAAGGTGTTGAGTGCGCAATGCTTGAGTCAATGCACAAGGCAAATCTCGGCGAGTTCAGACCAAGCTGGAAGGCAAACCGACGGGCGATGCTACTGGCGCAGTCACTAGGGCTTCATCGGTCGAAGTACAGAACGATGCCAAATCAGCTCGACCCCGACTCCAAAGCCGAACCACGGTTAATGTGGTTCCGCATAGTGTACTATGATCGTCAGCTCTCGCTTTTGCTTGGCCTCCCCCAGGGCAGCACAGATCGGAGCATGGCGACCGAGGCTGCCCTGGCTTCTGACACGCCTTCCGGTCGTCTAGAGCGAATGCAATGTGTCCTGACCGGAAAGATCTTGGAAAACGTCGAATCCGAGGAACGCGCGATCGATTTCGCTCTTACGCAAAGTCTGGACAAGGAACTCCAGAAAGCTGCTGCCGGTGTGCCCAGCCGGTGGTGGCTGACGCCGAATCTAGAAGACTCGTCCCACGACGCACTGGCTCTTTTCTTGGATGACCGACGCCTATCCACCCAAATGTCTCATTTCAATCTTCTCAATAAGCTGCACTTGCCGTACATGCTTCTCTCGTCGACCGAGTACGAATATCAGTATTCCAAGATTGCCTGCGTCAACGCTTCCCGCGAGGTTCTTTCGCGCTTCGTCGCCCTGCGGCGCTTCAGTCAGATCACGTTCACCTGCCGAATCGCCGACTTCATGGCCCTCATGGCCGCCATGACCCTTCTCCTGGCTCATCTAGATAGTCATCGCCGGCCTTCACAAGCAGACAACCTTCTCGCTCACTCGTATCTCAGCGACCGTGCCATGATCGAACAGGCGCGGGACAACATGGAAGAAGCGAATCGGCTTACTGCAGATCCACTGAGTGCCAGAGGCGCGGAAGTTCTCGCTCGGCTGCTAGCAATCGAAGCCGAAGCAGCCAGCGGCCATACAGTGCGGGCCGAAAGCGTACGCGTACAGACCGCCGATGCTCAGAGCTCACAGCAGGAGAAAGGTGAAGAGACCGTGGCTACTTCAAGCGCGTACATCCCTTACTTTGGCATCATCATGTTTCCACGCGAGGCTATGAACCGCATCGGCCAGCAGAGCGGCGACCCACTGCATGATCCGGCGCCGCCCGACTCTGCTGAGCCTGGTCACACGGAAGTCTTCCAACACCAACGAATTCACCAGCCATCCTCTTCGGCTCCGGTGATATATCCTGGGGACTCAAAATCGATCGTAGACCCGGCGGTGCTGGTCCCCCACAATGGCGGGTGTGAACGACCTGAATCAGTCCGCGTCACCGCCACTAGGAAGCTTCGGTGATGTAATGCTCCCCGGGTTGGGCCTGGGTCAGGATGACTGGGCCATGACTGGAATCGATTGGGCCTTCTTTGATGCCATGATACGCGGCATCGAGGACAATAATGAATTTCTGGCATGATTTTGCAGTGTCATTTCGCAGGGTTCGCCGTATCACCGGAAGAAAGGCGTACGTAGTATCGAGACTTTCTGTATATACCAGACTCCAATCTTCGTAGTTTCGTGAGATAACCGGCTCCGAGAAGGCTGCGAAACCACTTGGTCGGTCTCGATTGAGTGGTTTCTAATGGCGGTGAGCTCTGCCTTTGCCGGTCCATGCCCAGGCGGTCTGATGAATCCGCCGATCTGATAGTCCTGACCGTGCCTGCTGACTCGAGCTCGGTATGTCTGAGGAACACAATGACAGCTGCCATGAGTCGGCCCTTATATGTTGTGACCCTGGCCAATTCATCCTTTCCTCCGCCTACACACGGCCGCAACGACAGAAATGTCATCCAATTTGCCGCCTTCAATGGCCAACCCTTCTTCCACCGCCCGCTCCATGAACGGACTTGCCGCGAACGGATCCTCCGCAATCTTCCTCGCCGCAAGCACGAGTTCCTGAGCCACGAATCGCATCCCCTTGTCGAAGTCACCCGCATCGCCATCGTCGTCTTGCTTCAGCCCTTGCTGGTTGTCACTCTCCCAGCTGTGCAGGGCCTCAACCGCCGCCTCGGCGATCTCTTCTTCCCACAGATTATCAGTCATCCCGTCCGACATGACAAGCACAAGATCTCCTTCGTTGATCTCGAGTTTGGACAACACTGCATTGACCAACGGCTCATCCGGCGAATTCGTCCCCAGCTGCCGCGGACAATCAAAGTAATGCCATTGCTCCTCCGTCGACATCACCACGCTCTTGTCCGTTGGTCGGACGACCAAACATTTGCAATCGCCGAGCTGCGTCACATACAGCATCGGCTTCCTCTCCTTCGTATAGTGCAGCAATGCCGAGCATGCCGTCGTCGTTCCCAACCACGCGTTCGGCTCGCTCAGCACCTCCTTAGTCTTCGTGTATGCCTCGTCCAGATAGCGCACGGGATCCGGAGAGCCACCCGGGCCACCGAACTCGTCCTGCTCCGCAGCCACGGCCCAGAAGTGAATGAGCAGTCTGCTCCAAAGCGGCGCGTTGCCCCGTTCTTTCTGCGCCCACGCGCCGACACCGTCGTTTGTGGCGATAAGATTGTCGCTCGCAAGTAATGCATCGTCTCCATTCGTGATTCCACGTAACAACTCTCCATTGACTTTCGGTCGACCACCGTATGACGAGCTATGATGCGTACTCAAAGGATCGGAAAAGGAGCCGCTGGGCGGACTGAAGAAGGGAGGAGGAAAGGGTCGGGAGGGGCGTTTGGCCCAGCCGGCGTATCCGGCTTCAAAGTACCACGGGCTCTTACTCGTGTAGATGGTCGTATCGTCGGGGATGGGCGTCGTCGTTCCGACCTGCGGATCTCGCGAGCGGTGGTCCCGCCATCCTCTGACTTGGGTGACGCTGAGGGAGAGCGGCCGGCGCAGGAGGATGGTGCTGATGCGGTGAGGGGTGAAGCGCGGGGTCAGCATCTTCGCGGCCCAGCGAGGAGCCTGAGGAGCTCTTCGCCTGATACAGAGGGCCGCATAGCCAGTTTGGGGGTTTGGATGGGAGGTGTGTCGAGTTGGTTGAGGGCTGATGTCGGCGAGATCGGCCTATGACGAGTGGGCTTAGGGTGGGGAAACCCTAAGACAACCCTGACAACTTGAGGCTCCGTAGCTTGAACGTCAGGTCTTCTGTCAAGCATCTGTATTTACAAGTCACCCAGAACCTGCCTTCCATACTCCTCACAATGGCTCACAGCGGTCATGGCCACGGAGACATGGACATGGACATGTGCAGCATGAACGTCAGTCTCTCACTAACCCGAATCAAAGCGACACCCATCTAACCCACACCAGATGCTCTTCACATGGGACACCACCAACCTCTGCATCGTCTTCCGCTCCTGGCGCATCACAGGCACCTGGTCCCTCCTCTGGTCTCTCCTAGCCGTCATGGCCCTAACAGCCGGCTACGAAGCCGTCCGCGAAGCCTGCAGACGATACGAAGCGCGGCAAGCTGCACAGCTCGAACATCTCCCCAGTAAGTCGACGTCCACCCCTACGCGCCGCTGTGTGGAAATTGCCCCCCTCCAACACGCGCTTATACGTACCCCAAGATGGCACGCAGGAGCGCGACTCACTGCTGCATTCAGGAAATGTCGTTGCGGGTGGTGGGAGGCGGGGTGGAGATGTGGTCAAGGCGGCGTTTTATGGGGTGCAGGTGTTTTATTCGTTCTTCATCATGTGAGTCGGAAGGGAGAGGTATTTCTTTGGATTTGGGGTGCTAATGCTATGCAGGCTACTGTTCATGACATACAACGGCTGGATCATGCTTGCAGTGGGCTTCGGGGCGTTTTTCGGATATCTCATCTTCGGTGGTGCGAGCGCAACCAAGAGCGCTGCTTGTCATTGAGTCCCAATCGAGAAATCTATAGTGAGGCTTATTGCAAGCACACCCGCGCTCATAGCCCTTTCCAAGCTACCTTGGCAACATGATCCACCCTCTTCCTCGTACTCTTCACCATCCCGAGGTAATCAAGTTCTGCCAACGAGCGTTGGAACAGCGCTTGCTTCTGCCCCTCATCCTGCTCCTCTCCCAGCACAGCGCGGAAGGCTTGCCAAAGATCACTCGCATTGATTAAGCTCCCTGACTCCAGGTAGAGCTGATACAATACCGCCGTTGCCGGCTGACAGGCTGCAAGAGTGGATTCGTCCCCTTCTCCGACTTCCGGCTTGCAGCAATCGCAGTCCAAATAGTCGTGCGGAGCGGCCAATGCGCGCTCAACAGCATGTCGTGGCCGCGGGGTGAAGGCCTCGCGATGTGGAGATTTGAGATCGTAGAGAAAGATTTCGTGGAAGACCAGGTCCGTCGGTGCAATCAGCGTGTCGCGGAAATAGGCTTCAAGTAGGTCTGTGAAGCGGCGAAGGATTGCGGTGTATGCTTCGTCTTGCTTGGACAGCGAGGATTTCTGTCTGCTTAGCTCGACCTTTTGCGCCACGACGGTGGTGCGCAGTGTCGAGTTCTTCACGTCATCCTCGCTTCTCAGCGGTTGCTTGGTGTCGGAAGAACCGAGCAGCTCGGTCAAGCTCTTCTGTACTTCTGCACATCGGTCGTGGATGTCACCAGGTATCTTCAGAGCCAGTATTGCATCCATGATATGCATGACCGTACTCGATGGAGCCTTCCTTACCGACAGCAGCATCGAGCGAACTTGGCTTGAGTCTTGCAACTTGTGGGATAGAGCTTGGATGTAGAGTTTCGACTTGGGTGCCCTTTGTTGCTGAGGCAGGTGCTTTTGGAGCTCTCGCACGACGTCAACAGCAACGACCAGATCAGCCAGAGCCTTCCGGCCCTGCTCGACCATTGAGCGTACTGTGCCGAACAGAATCTCATCCTCTTCAAGCAAGTCTTTGAGTCGAAGAGCCTGCTTCTTCTCCAAGAGCTGCTCGCAGAAAGTGCGGAAAGAGTCCAGGTGGCGCACGGCTTCAAAGTGGTCCGAGGGAACGTCTTTGTACTGGACGTAAGGGTCGAGAAAGATGCTCAGCGCATTAGCGTAGTAATTCGACATGAGCGCATATTGCAGCGCATCAACAAGTGTATCCGTGTTATGGATGTAGTCGTTCTGGCGCTCCACAATCGTGCTCAGCAAACCCGGCCCAATCCACAGCAGCGTCTCGCTGTCGGTAATCGCTTCTAAGATGTGCTCGACAGCTTCCGCGGAGGTCGCCACGTCGAACAAACGGCCCTGCATGCACTTCACAGCATCTTTGGACAGCCTCGATTGGAGCGATTCCAGAGACGTAGCGATCCTGAAGAGGAAGACGAATGGAATCCGGTCGTGCCAGAAACTCAACACTTCAATCAGCTCGGAGAGGAGCGTGCTGTCAAAAGCTTCCGTATCCTGGAAAGCCAGCACGACTTGCCGAAGCCCATGGTCATGCACATAGTCTGCGAGGATCTCGAGATCGTAGTTCAGTAGTGTCGAGCCTCCTTTGGTGGTCATGTGGCCTTCATCATCCTCGTCATGGTCCTCTGCGCGTGTCGTTGCCTTTTGAATGATGGATTTGAGTAAGGCTTTGAGGTTGGTCCCCGTACTCGCCGAAAGCTGAACGAGAGTCCGTTTGCTCTTGGAGCCCTCGAGGGACGACAAAGCGTTGAAAATCGAGCTCTGAGACGCAGCATCTGGTCCGGTAGAGATGATGGCAGTGGGGACTCGTCCTTGCTGAGCAGAGTGCAGGACGTCATCAAGGAAAGCACTGATTTCGGCGATCGGCTTTGCATTGATCGCTGCAAGTTTTTTCTTCATCCTTTCCGTTAGCCTAGGTAGCGAAATATCGCCCTGATCAAAGACTGACATCGATACCCCTCAGCTGCGCCGTCCACGCTTTCTCATATGCAACCTGGCGGATCGGCCACGATGCTTGCAGTCCTTGGAAATCAATTTTGCGTCGTTTTGCAGGACGCTGTTGCTCCGGTTCAAAAACATAGCACGTCTCGTATTCCATGGTCGTTGTCAATGCATTTCGCAGGGATGCTTAGCGGTAACTCGCTCTTGTCGAGCTCGCGCAAGTTTCGCGTTTGCCCCTGACTAAGCCGCATTGACGATGCCGGAATGCATCGCACGCACGCGCGATGCAGCTTCGTCCGTTCTTCAATTACAAAGTTTCAAGACCTTGAAAAGCGAGAGATTGTTCGCACAGGTGTGATATATGCAAGGGGCCTCAGGACGGTATTTTGGCAGAGTCTCTACTGGTCTCTGAAAGTCCTACGCAAGATTACCAAAAGCCCTTTTCCTGCTTCCCTTCCCTGTCGCAGCATCCTCCTCTCCATCCACATCATCCAAATACCCATTCCCCTTCTGCATCTCCGCCGCCTCTCGCCCCAGCAACGTCAACCCAGCCAGATTGAATCCCAGCACTCCTCTCTCTCCCTCCTGCCACTGCTCATACCCCTCCAGCACCTCCTCCAACAGCGGCTTCAACTGCCGGCTAGCCACAATCTGCTTCATATGCACCTGCAGCAAAAAGTACGCAATCCGCCAGCTCAGTTCCGGCTGCATGCGCTTCCGCATGAGGATAGCGAGGAAGGTGAAGACGGCCGGAAGACTGCTGAAAGGCAGAACGAGCAGGGCGTCGTTGAGAGCGGGCGTGGGGATTTTCCGCAGCGTGTTGAGCACGTGCTGTTCGGCGCTGATGTTGCCCAGGGCGAGGAAGAGCGGGTTGCGTTGCGGAGGGGCAGCCCTGGGATTCTTCGCCTTCTCGCGCTCGTGTGCTCGCACGATGTCCAGATCTGCCATGCCGAGCTCCAGCGCCTCCATCACTTTCTCGCCGTGTGTGAGGGTGTCGACCGTTTGCTTGCTGGCGGCTGCTAATTCATCTGCATCTCCGTTCTGCTCGCCTTCACGATAGTCGCGGTCCAGATTGTCGGCCATGTCTCTTTCGTACATCCTCTCCAGCTCCCTTTCTCGTTCTTCTTCGAGAAAGACCAGGTCATCGCCCACTTCCCACAAGCGTAGACTCTTGTCGTGACTAGCCGTGACCACCATCTCACCCGTCCGGCTCACCGCCATGGCCCAGATTTCTCCTTTGTGCCCCTCGAGCCGCTGCACCTGCTCGAACTTCTGCGCATCCCAAGTCTTCACCATCCCGTCCTTGCTCGCAGAGAATAGTATATATCTCTCGTCCTGCTCGACCGGGTGAGGAACGAAATTGACAGACATCACGCTGTCCTCATGCGCAAAGAACGCTTTGTGACAGTCGCCAAAGTCTAAGCCCCAGACTCGGATGTTTTTGTCGGCACTGCACGTGGCGATCAATTTGCTGTCGGAGCTGATGCTCATGTCAAGGACTGGTAGCTTGTGGCCGTAGAGAGTGAGGAACAGTTTCAGTGAGTCCACAAAGAAGATCTTCACAGTATTGTCGAGCGTGCTGACAGCCAGTAGCCGTTGGTCAGGTGAGAATGCAAGGCTCAGTATGTCATCCGACAGTTTAAGCTGGCGGTTCTGCGTGAGTTTCAGTCGTTGCGTCGTTCGTCGGGTACCAGGAATTTCTTCTTCGGCCACATCAAAGCGCCAGAACTTGACACTTTTATCAGCCGATCCAGTCACTACGCTTTGTCCGTCGGGGTGTACGGCGAGCGTCCAGATGGCTTGACCATCATGAGCCGGAATGCTTTCGATCAAGGTGCTGGTGGAGAGGTCGTAGAGTTCCAAGTCGCCACTCTTCGTCCCTACCAATACAATCCTGTCACCTGGGAGGAAAGCGGAACAGAGCGCTTGGCCGCATTCGAGTGTACGAATGCAGGATCGGGTTCGAAGGTTCCAGATCTTGAGCTGTCCCGCAGATGCGCTCGCCAGCATGCGATCGTCAGAGGAGAGACATAGGGTGCGTACGTCAGCCCTGTGGCCCGGAAGGTCAACGGAAAGAGTCCGGCTGTAGTCTACCGCGGTTGACTCGGCGGCTGATTTCGAAGCAGCATGTGTTTGGACGGTATACGTCTCGAGCAAATTGTTCGTACTTGCAACGAGGAGCTGCAGGGATTTTGTCGATTTGTTGCTCGTGCCGTCCATCCATCTGGCTGATCGGACCTTTCCAGCTGTGCGCACGATAACATGTGGTAAGAAGACGTCAGTCACGTCGGGTGTCTCTGTCGTCTCCGAGGTCTCCGGTGCAAGAACTTCTCCAGACGCAGCGGCTTTCTCACGCCGCCTTCGACGCTTTCGCTGCATGTGTCTATGAAGCTCATCCTCGCCTCGGGTTCTCCAAATCTCGACCGCCCTTTCGGAGCCATGGATCGCAATGTAGGACTGCCTTGGATGAAAACTTATGTCGATCGTCCGGTCTTTGATGTTTTGTCGGCGGAGAATGCCGCGGCTTTGCAGTATCTTTGCTTCTCCATTCTCTCGATTGTCGGACCGCGCTCGGCTGTCCAACGCAGTAAGATGTTCGGTATTGATGCTCCATACTCTGAGCTCGCCATCGTTTCCAGCGGTGATACAACCGTCACCGTCCGAGCTCACTCCCAAAGCCCAGCATTCGCCATGACTTTGCGCGACGTGTGTTTCGAGACAATGCTTGCCCTCCAGATCCCAGATCTTTACTAGCGCATCTTTCGACGTTGTCAAGAGATATCTCTCTCCCTTCTCGGCTCCAGAATCTTCGGTTGAGGTGGACAAGAATGATAAGCCCGTTATCTCGCCCTTGTGACCTCTTAATTTTCCCTCCGCTGTCTCCCCTACAAGGTCCCATATGATCACATCTGTATCCCGACTTCCGCTGACGACTCTTTCTCCAGTCCGGTCGAAAGCCAGATGTGTAACAGCATTACGATGTCCGTCGAATCTCACAACCAACTGCCCACTCAGAGCGTCCCATATCCGGATTGAGCCATCGCTATATCCAGCACCGATGACATCTGGCTGAGCGGCGCATTGCGCGAGGGCTGTGACAGCGCTCTGAGCAGTATTTGTGGTGTCGGTGAGGGTGGAGAGGAGAGCGCTTGTTTTGAGATCCCAACACTGGATAGATTGATTGGCGGGCGTGTATGCTAAACCGGCGGATGTGGAGCGAGAAGTGCTACTTGCGCTTGCGCTCGGTGATGGCGTCCAGAGGGTATTCGCGGTGGAGGTGCAGACTGTGCCGAACGAGTGAGAAGCCTCGTACTTTCTGAAGGGATATTGTTAGCATATGAAGCGGTAACGGGCGCAATCTCCAACCACGAACCTGTACGAGCGCACCATCGTTGATGATCGGTCGCAAGCGTCTCTGTCTCGAAACTTTTTAGAAGCATGCGCTTTCATCGACCCCACAGTGCGGGTGCTCCCGCAGAGCCTCAGGTCCCACTTCACCACCGAAATGGCGGGCAGCAGCCAGGCAGAGACGGATCCTGTACACGCGGACACTTCCACCCTCGGATTCGACGACAAACCAGCACTCCAACACCCAGCGACTGAATTGATCAGCGGCTCATTGGCCGCCTGCATCCCTCATCATGCTTCTCCTTGATTATCAGAACGTGCTCATCGAGAGCTTGTTGAGAGACCGCTTCGCTCCGGAGTAATGCGCCATCACGCTCCATCCCAAGCTCAGTGACTGACATTGCGCACAGTGCGACGCCCTCCTCAATCGACCAAGTCGTATCCGACTTCGACAATGTCACCTTCCACATCTCCACCCCGAACACCAAGACTCAAATCCTTGTGTCCATCCGCTTAAAATGCTACCCCGAGCTCCTCCAGTACGGGGCGCAAGCCGTGCTCGAACGGGAGTATGGAGCCTACATTGTCCAGCCGGAGGCGGGATACGACTTCTCCGTCCAAGTGGATCTCGAGAAGCTACCCGCCAGCCAAGAGGAGAGGGATGATCTGATCAGGCGAGTGAGCTTGTTGAAGAGAAACGCCATGGCTGCGCCCTTTGAGCAGGCATTCGACGAGTACACCGCGCTTCATGAGGAAGCAAGCCATTATACCTCCGAGTCGGCGCCGCAGGGAGTGAAGGAGGGTGGTGCGGTACGAGCGATCCACTACCGTGAAGAGGAAGCCATCTTTATCAAGGCCAGCCACGATCGTGTCACGGTCATCTTCAGCACGGTGTTCAGAGAAGAGACGGATAGGATCTTTGCCAAGGTCTTCTTGCAGGAATTTGCGGATGCCCGACGAAGGGCCATCCAAAACGCGCCACAGGTGCTCTTCCGCAACGATCCGCCGCTCGAATTGCAAGGCCAGACCGGACTTCCCAAGGTCAAGGGTGAAATGTCATACATCACGTTCGGTGAGTGCATTGAGTAGCAACGCGTTTGTCCTCGAGTCCATGCTAATGGATACCAGTCCTCTTCCCGAGGCATTTGACCCCACAGCGCAGAGAAGAGGTCATTTCGCACATCCAAACGTTCCGAGATTACTTCCACTACCACATCAAGGCGAGCAAGGCCTACATCCACTCCCGTATGAGGAGAAGGACGGCGGACTTCTTGCAAGGTAGGCCCGTGCTACACGCCGAAGGCAAATAGACATGCTGATGAACTTCTGTTACAGTGTTGCGGAGAGCAAGACCCGAGGCAGAAGAAAAGGAGAGGAAGACGGCAAGCGGAAGGACTTTCAGAGTGCAAGGTTGAGTATGTTGGTCAAGTGGAGCTGACATCAGGGGTGTCGTTGGTGCGAGATGATGCTGAGAGATTGTTGTCAAAAGAGGCCTCTCGCTCTCAAGCGGAGAGGACGTTGCAATGCATGCCCATTTTTCACGTGATCGATACAATGAGCCTATTTGTGTTCGATGGTTGGTCGCTCTTTCCCTTTGTGTTGCTTCCCGCGCCTTCCTTTGCCTCCCCGCCAATCTCTTTTTGCGTCACTTTATGTTGCTGTCCAGCATTCCCCTCTCTCTTCATCACCTTCTGCTGTTGTCCTCCGCTCTTTTGAACTTCATCGCCTTCTCGGCTGCTGTCAACATGGCCAGCTGGCGACGCAACGCGGATGCCGTGGAGGTTAATGAGGTGTGCGGGCAGCATACGCAGTGCCGTTGCTATGAGTGCGTCGGCCTCCGGAAAGCGGCCAATCAGCTTGACAACTTGGACTGGCACTACAACGATGAAGGGGCAAGGGCAATTGAAAAGGCACAGCAAGCTGTCTGGGAGGCGCGCAAAGTTCTGTTTGCTCTCCACAACCCCCTTACAGTCACTGGGATGCTACATCAATTCGACAAGCGCATGGAGATGAATAGATCTCAAGCAGGAAGGGCACACTACAATGAGAGGTCCCATGCGGAGACTCAACAGGTGAGTGACGAGTGATGCCCTCCTGACGCCAAAAGTACTAATCTGTGCTAAACAGCAGAACAACGGCCAATACGCAAATGTCACTACACAGGACAATGAGCCGCACTCGCAAGAGACGGGTCAATGGTACGACGACGACTACGACTACGACTACGGCGATGGCCAATTCATGGTGTGCGATCACTGTCGTGGACATGGCCTTCCATGCAACGAGGCACCGGTGTGCGAACAGTGTGAGCTGAGCTACACCCCATGTGTTCACCGCTGGTGCCCGGACAATCCACACTCGTCCAGGGATTGCCCGAATCCGCGTTGTCGATATGCGCACAAGGACTATCTCCCAGTTGAGCGAGACGAGGGCTACATTCAAGACGACTACATCATATTGCCGGGAAAACTTCGAGGATGTCGCTACGACGGGAAGTTATCGCCGCAAAGCGCAGAAGGGTTCAACAAGAGAGCTCTTGAGGACCAAGCGATCCGCCATCAGAAGCAGGGCCGTCGAGATTTCGATAGGTGGGTTGCGGAAGGGGCCGGCACGCTGGACACGTTGTACTGCTATTGTGGAAAGTACTGCGCCAAGCACAACGGTATCGAGCGCTCGGACTGACGGCTGAGGACGAACATGAGTCTGGCGAGGTCATTCACCAGATGGGAGCACGAAGCGGAGATACGAATGGGCCTCCCGTCGAGCAAGGACTTGCATAATACGCGGTGGCACGAGGACAAACGTGGCTGAGGCGTGAACATGGAGTGCAGTGGTGAGCAGCCTGATAGCGACGCGACGAGTACAAGACGTGTCGCTGCACGTCTCGCGGGCCGCAATGCTTGAGTTCTGACGTGCAAGGCCAAGGCACGCGTGTTTTGCGTGCCTTCCGGCGGCTGAAGAGGAGGAGGGTTCTTGATATTTGGCGGATACTCGGCGTGCCGATGGTTTCACATACAGAAAACGGGCAGGTCCACGTCTGGTCCATGCGTTCGTTGTATGACGTGAACTGTGGGCAACATCCGGTTTTTCGCGTTTCTCGCGTAGATGGCAGTCTTTTCCGAGAATACGAGACGCCCTCGTCCAATGTAAGCGCGCAGAAGAATGTTGTCGTACACAAGTCTGCCAAGCGGAAGCAGACATTGCCAGAGTCTCGTACAGCAAGAGCACCGCGCCAGAGTGGTCGTTGGCGGTCGTCGATGGCGGCGCCGCCCAAATGAAAATAGCCAGAAGCGAGCGGTGATTGGTGGATCGGGGGCGTTAGCGCAGCAACGAAGGTTTGCTTAACGGATCCTCATTTCGCCCAAAGCGGGCCGTGCACGAATCTACCGAGCCAGTTCGCACCCCCGAATGAGTCTCCCTAACGACACATTCCAAGATCAACATCCTCCATCTTCACCTCTCACGACATCGCTCCATCGCCAGCAGACCGCGCGGCGTCCGGGCCTCCTACTCACCCATAGTCATTCGTTCCAACAGTCCAGCCACCGCCTCATCGAGCTGGGCCCCGCTCCCCGGCCGGATCTGCAAGGAGGGAGCCAAACACGGTTTAGACGACGGCCTGCCTTCTTGTATTGGCCGTGGCCCGGAATGCATTGATCCCACCTGCGCCTCCCGATCTTCTCCAGACGTGCGCGCTCTTCATCAATCCTCACCATCCATCCTCACCATCCCTTTGCCGGCCCTGTGATCGCGACCGCCGCCCGCCTTGCCGCATGCGATGCGGAACCTGCTCTCGCAGCTCCTGGCCGCTGGGCCGGAGCTTGCTGCCTTCATCCTGACCTCCCCCGTCCTCTTCGGAGCAAAGGGTGCCTACGCGATATCATTCACCCCCGCGCCCTCCCCGAACCTCGACCTCTCGCAATTAGGCCGCGTGGCCGTGGCCGGCGATTTCGACAGCATATCACTATGGCAATACACCGGGCAGAGCGAAGCCCTTCTCACCAACAATGGCAGCCAATCGCTGCTCACGCAGTTCCCGAATGGCCAATTCGAGACGCTGCAGACATCCGACGCGTCCATCGCGGCCATGTGCCAGTTTGAACGGAATGGCAAGGTGCAAGGAGTGGTGGTCGGTGGCAATTTCACAAGATTAGGAGGAGTCGAGGCGCAGAGCATAGCGCTATGGGATTCCAGCACCAACACGGTGTCGCCGTTGACGGGCATTAATGGTGTGGTGTCGACGCTGTATTGCGACAACGATTCGGGTACGGTGTACGTCGGAGGCATGTTCTCTGCTGGTAATTCGCAGAACGCAATGTCGTGGACCACTGGCTGGGAGAACCTTCCGTTTGCCGGGTTTAATGGACCCGTGAACTCCATCGCAAAGAACCCCGCCGGCAACATCGTATTCGGCGGGCAGTTTGACGGGCTGGGAAACACCACTACAGCAGTCACACCCAACGGCCAAGTTGTCAACCTCGCTGGCGGTACCATTTCAGCCGAAGGATCAACAAGTACCATCGCCGGCTTCGAGGATCCGAGCAACATCATCTGCAAGACTGGCGGCGACGGACCCGGAAACACGTGGCTATTGTCGGACAACCGCGGAGGTTTCTGGCAGGGCACTTATGGTTTCGGCTTCATTCCCACCAAGCTTCGCCTGTACAACACCAAATACCAAGGCCGCGGTACCAAGTCGTGGGCATTCGAAAACCTGGCGAACGGTGGCTATCTCGAGTTCAATTACACTGACAGCAGCGGTAACACTCAACTCTGTGCCAGCAATTGCCCTCTGCCAGAAGGCAACACTGACGCGCAGGACTTCATCTTCACGCAGCCTGTCGGCGTCGACAACTTCCGCATCTGGATCAACGACTGGTATGGCGATGGTGCCGGCTTCTCTGGTATCGAGATGTTCCAAGACGACATCTACTCCTTTGCCATCAATGCCTTTAACGAGCCGAACTGCGATGGCGTGAGCAATGCTGCCACGTCCGTAGTCAACCCGGCATCCGGTCTGTGGAACCGAATCCCGAACAACGGCAGCACAAACTCAGACTACCTCTCGGCCTACCTCACCTCCGAAGCTCAAGCCACTTCGGGCACCTCCGTCGTTTTCAACCCGAACATTCCGCAATCTGGAAACTTCTCCATCACAGTCTACACACCAGGGTGCATCTCGGATGGCACATGCGCCACTCGTGGATCGGTTAACCTTGTAGGAACCATGCACCCTGGGCAACCAGCCATGACAGCCACCGTCACCCAGACCAACGACTACGACAAGTACGATGAAATCTACTTCGGCTCCGTCGATCTCGCGTCCGGCTTCGCGCCTTCAGTCACTCTCACGCCAGTCGCAAACCAGGCCCTGCCTCAGACCGTCGTTGCGCAGAAGGTGCGATTCCAGCTGATCACCACCAGCGGTGGGCTGAATGGATTGTACGAGTACAACCCAAATAAGGCAACGGTAAGCATGGATTTCTCCGATTCTGCCATCGATTCTGCGGGCACACAGTTGGCACAGGGGGCAGTGGTGAATTCGGTGGTGTGGGATTCGGATACGGGTTATGTGGGCGGCAGTTTTTCAGGGAAGGGAATCTCCAACGTCTTGTCCATCACCACGAAGGCGAACTCGCTCCCAAACGGTGGACTGAATGCGAATGTCGAGACGATGTACCTGTCTGGCTCGACATTGTACCTGGGCGGGAATTTCACAAATACCGCCGACAGCTCTGTGACTGGCCTGGCGAACGTCGCGTCTTTCGACACTGGTAGCAACACCTGGACGGCCCTGGGCGCTGGTGTTGACGGTACCGTGCAGACCATCGTCCCCGTTGACCTGAACATCACCAGTGGCAATTCGGAGACCTGCATTTCCATCAGCGGGACATTCACCTCTGTGAACGCGGTTGGCGGCAGCCCTTCCTTCAGTGCGGACGGCTTGGCCGTCTGGGTACCGAGTAAGAACAACTGGCTCAACAACATTGCGGATGCGGCCGTTACGGTCCAAGGCGAATTGTCTACCTCCACGATGGTCTCGGGCCTGCAATTTCCGTTGTATGCCGGGCAAGCTTCGTCGCAGGCCCTCGGATACAGTGGAGCTGCCGAGCTGGTTGGCTCTGGCCAGCCGACTCTGCAATCATTCGGACTCAAAGTGCAGGATACTGGTAGCAGCTCTTCCAAGCGGAAGCGCGCCAGCGACGCCACTCAGGATGCCACCGGTATCTACACCGGGCTATTCTACGACAACAACGGCCTCAACATCACCGCTCTCGGTGGCCACTTCGCCGCCACTGGCAGTGATGGGACAACCGTGCAGAATCTGGTCATTGTCAAGACGACGGGCTCGTCCCAGACTGTCAGTGGCGTCAGCCAGCTTGATGCGAAGTCGACGGTCGCCGCTTTGGCATACCAGGACACCTTACTTTTCGCCGGAGGCTCGATTTCGGGAACAGTGGATGGCAACGACCTCAACGGCCTCGTCGTCTACAACATGCAGACGGGCAAGGTGCAGTCGCCTCAGCCTCCTGCGCTCTCTGGAAACAATGTCGCCGTCAATGCGATTGCGCCCCAGGATAAGACGAGCTACGTCTATGTCGGCGGCGACTTTACGAATGCCGGCGCGCTTCCGTGTGCCACTCTTTGTTACTACGATACCACGCAGCAGCAATGGAACCCGGTTGGCAATGGCCTATCGGGCGTCATCACTGCCATGATGTGGTCGTCCAAAACCACGCTCATCATTGCTGGCGATCTTACCATCAATGGCGCCGCGACCAAGATGGCGTCCTACGACTCCAAGAAGCAGACCTTCACCGCCTTTACCAACGCGGCATCGTTGCCCGGCCAAATCACCGCTCTGACGACCGCGAGCAGCAACTTCGACAGCTTCTGGGCCGCTGGTGTCGCTTCCAACAACAATTCGGCATATCTGTCACTGTACCAGAACGGCGGCTGGACGGCAGTCGGTGGTCTCGGCAAAGACACAATCATCCGCGGCCTGCAAGTCATGGAACTCACCAACTCGCACTCCTCCACCGCCCTCGTACCGAGCAACAACGCCCTCGTAATATCCGGCAACATCAACATCCCCAACTACGGCAACGCCAGCGCCGTCCTCTTCAACGGCACCGGCTTCGAGCCGCTCCTCCTCACAACCAAAAGCGACGGCACCCCGGGCTCCGTCTCGCAGCTCTTCGTCAGCAACCCCACCGGCCTCCTGCACCTCGGCAGCAACCACCTGGCCGTCGGCTTCGTCGTCCTCATCGGCCTCGCCATCGCGCTTGCCATCATCTTCCTCCTCGTCGTCGCCGGCATTCTCATTGAACGAGCGCGCCGACGGAGAGAAGGATACGTGCCGATGACGGAGACGCGGTATCGCGGCAACATGTCGCGCATCCCGCCCGAGACGCTGCTGGGCAAGCTGGGGGAGAAGGGCAGTCCGCCGAAGATCTAGCAGATCTAGCGACTCGTCTTTTTCGCCTTTGCTTGTTGTGTGGATGACGTGATGCCTGATGCTGGATAACGCTTATGACGGCCGCCGCACCCTCTCTCTCTCTCTCTTTTGTTCGATTATCTTTACGGTCGACTCCTTTTTCCCTCATCGTCTTTGTTTCCGCGCAAGGTGTTTTTGGCGCGAGTCATTGCTTGGGTTGCAATTGATACACAACGATACTTTACGGGCCGAACAACTTCGCACGACGTCCCTTTGAGGGACTGTACAAAATCGGAATGGGTGTTTTGGGGAGCACATCAGAAGCGGCTCTCTCACTTGCGTGTGTTTGTGTGTGGATACATCTTTTGTAATGTCAGCTGTCGTAATCAGTCCTTTCCACAACCAACCACTTGTACATCTATCTACAATCTACATCTACCACCTGACGGAAGGATAAATCGTCCTACCCTCCACCCACTCCCCCTCCATCCCCGGCAGCACAAACGCCACGCAATCGCGCACCCGCGTCGCCTCGTCCGGCGGATTGCCCAGCACAATATCCACGCCCCCCGCGCGCACGAAGCCAATGCGCTCCGCGCAGCGCTGCGAGCGCACATTCGCCGGAAGCGTGCCGCACCAAATCTTCTCCACGCCGATGACATCCCTCCACCAGGCTAGGGCTGCGCGCCCTGCTTCTGACGCGTACCCGTGGCCTTCGTAGGCGGTGTTCATGGCGTATGCCATGTCCGGATATGGCATTTCGGGGCGGAAGACGAGGGCGTTCATGCCTATTACTGTGCCTTTGCTTTCGTCTTCAGCCTTGCCATCCTCAGAAGAAGGAGGAGGGGGCAAGACGATGAGAAAGTACATCCCCTCGGGCGGGGGCGCGCGCGTGCACAGCTCTGCTTTCGGGCCTAGACGCGGGAGTTGGCGCCGCAGGGCTTCGGGGCTGTCGATTTGTCGGGGGACGCCGGATTTCGCTGCTGCTTCGGAGGTGTGCAGTTTGACGAGTTCGTGGGCGTCGGTGGGGGAGTGGAGGTCGGCGAAGCGCAGGGTTAGGCGGGCGGTGTGGAGCGTTACTTGGGGGGACATTTTTGCTGTTTGGGAGGGGGGGAATGGAGGTGTAGAAGGGGTGGTTGGAGGGGGGGAGGAGAATATGGATGCTGACATTGGGGGTGAGTCAGCTGGTGGTGAGTGAGGCTGAGGGATCAGCAGGCTCCACAGGCTACTGAGGCGGGTTTGAAGCCCCATGTCTCTGCCCGAGGGTGATTGTGGGAAATGGAAGGGGAGGGGTGGATCTAGAGCAATGCTAGGCTACCATCTTACCGTTGTTGCCAGATGGATTACAACGCAAGGTCCCTGGAGATGAATGGCGATGATGGAGAGAGAGGTGAAGGATCGGCAGTCGGGTGCGGTGGAGCAGATGCGCCGCGGGAGAAGCAAAAGAAAGACTGATGGAATGGTGCCATTGAAAGCTTGTTCATCCTCCCGCCAACTTCTTTCGAACTGCATGTCGAGCAGGCGTCTTTGGAGATTTTACCATTAGTATTTTGATTTTGCGCATCTTTTCCATACCATGTCGGAGGAGGACCAGGTTGAGGATCTGTGGCTGTTTGGCTATGGGTGAGTGGTGATGCTTTTTCCGCGGCGATGCAGACCAGCCATAATGACTGGGATTTGCACAGGTCGTTGATATGGAAGCCTCCGCCGCTCTATGGTAAGATTGTGATGCATCAAATAGGAGGATGTGATGGAGTCTGACGTGGAATAGATCTACGGGTTCCCGGGTACATTGAGGGATACGTCCGGCGCTTCTGGCAGGTATGCATATCTCTTCATTCGACGGCACGAGGTAAACACGAGCTGACAAGGCCATGACAGGCTAGGTAGAGACTCTGTTCCTTCTCGTACGACATGGAGAAACTGACATGAACAAAGCCAGGACCATCGCGGCACAGTCGAAGCCCCCGGGCGTGTAGCCACTCTCATCGACCGCAAGCTCTGGGAAACCCTGACCGACCAGCACGCCTCCGCACCGCCACGCGTCTGGGGAGCAGCATACCGCATCCCCTCCAAGCACGTCGCAGAAGCCACCGAGCTCCTCAACATCCGCGAAATCAACGGGTACAGCATACACTACACGCCCTTCAAGCAAGACATGTCAGCGACATACCAAACGGTTCACGCAGCCGACACGCCCAACGGGGCGCCGCGCCAGATCCGCTGTCTGGTGTACATTGGCTTGCCGGACAATCCGCAGTTCATGGGCCCGCAGGAGCCGCAGGGGCTGGCGGAGCATATTGTGCGCAGCCGCGGGCCGAGCGGGGAGAATGTCGACTACCTGTACGAACTGGAGACGGCGCTGAATGCGTTGAGTGCGGAGAGCGGGGACGAGCATATTACTGATTTGGCGCGGCGGTGTCGGGAGATTCAGGCAAGAGGGAAGTGAGGGCGGCATGGGTATGCTGTGTGAGGATGGTGCGAGGATGGATGGAGAAGGATAGACGGCATTACATTGGATAGAGACGACATTAGTTAGACTGGCTGCTTGTGGTGCGGTGCCTGGATACAATACACATGCACAGCAGGCAGAGGTGTTGAGTGATGCGTTGGCCAAGGTCACGCAAGCCATCGGCCACACGCTGCCCGACGCCACACGTGTCACGCACGAGCTGGATCGAATTTCATGATCGGCACCTCCTCACCCCAGACCCATGCACGGGCAGGCGTGTGCATTTCCCCCAATCTCGCCAGTCCCGCTTGGCGCCTGCAGGCCGCAGCGAATCAATTGGCGCGACGCCGACGCCAGCCTTGCAAGCCGCCGCGAACTAACAATCTTGCTGCATTCGCCGCTAACTGCAGATGATGAAATGCCCGGCGCCGGTGGCTGGCCCTGCACTGCAAAGGCGAAAAACAAAACTCGATGCCCGTCTGCCGACGACGACGAACGACTCTTTCATCCTCCGACGTGCGCTTGCAGAATGGCACCGCTGTCGACGGCCATGGACGCCCTCCCTCCCCCGTCGCCCTCGCACCTGCGTCACGTCCACGCTCTCTTTCTGCGCTGCGAGTACCGTCGGTGTATCACAGCATGTCGCCAATTGATCCAATCCAGCAGGACCGACGGCCCGGCAAAGTCTCTGCAGCACACCTTTCTTCAATGCCATTTGGCCCTGGCGCACGACGAGTTGGCTCGCGCCATCCACGACTGCTCCACGACTAAACTTCCCGCCATTCATCAGGCCGAGCTGCTGTACCAGGATGCACTGCGCTCATTCCCCACCCCGGCAGACAGCATGTCGGTCCCAACGCCTCAACGAGACATCGACCCTTTCTATGAGTCTGCTCGTCATTTCACTCGCAACGACCACGCAAACACTCACTTCACCCAACATGTCTCGCGCCTCCCTCCATACAAGCCCGCCTTCCCCAACCCAACACATCTGCGCAAAGACAGCGTCACAGCGTCCAAGACCCCGACCACCGCCGGCCCCTCCCCCATCTCCCCAACCGCCTCAGACATAGCAGAAGACTATGACGATGATGATGATTTCAACGACCGCGACGACGACGACGACCTAGAGAGCAACACCAGCCAAGACCAAATCGAAACTCCCCTTGGCACCATCTTCCTCGGCCCCACCAAGTTGCCCCGAGACTACTCCTCCATCTCCCTCTTACCACTCATCCGTCCTCAATCTCAGCAGCACCAGAAGCACCAGCAGCCGCGCACCTCGCGAGGCTTAATGCGACCCATCCGCACCGGCGAGCCTCCACAGCAGTACTACTGCCCACCCCGCCTGCCCTACTCCGGCCACCATCAGCAACTCGCCACATCCAAACTCCCCCGGCTCGACACGAAATTGGCCTCGCCAACGGCACGCAAGCAGCTTCTCACCGCCAGCGAACAAGCATCGCCCGTGGACGAGTACTCCCCCGTTTCGCCGATGGGATCAGAAGATGGCGTAGCATCGAATGCGTCGGGCGTCTCTCCTATCGAACCGCGTACACCTATTGAGAGCGCCTCATCGAGATTCTTCAACCCCTTCTCCTCCCAACCGCCCCTCAAACATCAACGACCCCACACAACCCACCTGGAAGCCATGCAAACTCAGCTCCACCGCCACCTCGCCCTCCTGGAAGAAGCAAAGCAGCGCGCCATCAGCACGCAAGCAACGCGTACGAGTAGCAGCACGTCCTCCACTCTCCTACCCATCAACGAAAGCGCCTCCACCCTCGCACAACCTCACGCTTTCTGGCCCGCCGACACCGCCCAAGCCGTCGACAAGCAGACGCGCATTCTGGAAGGCAGACAGCGGGGATGGAAACGGAAGCGCTTCGACGCGGAGAGGTATCGGCATTTGGCTGAGGAGGTGTTGGCGGAGCTTTGAGGGGAAGAGGTAGTCAGCGTGGGAGGAGGGGAGAGGGAGATTCAACTTTCGTTTCGTCTGATTCATAGATACCCCCCATGCGCATCCCTCGTCCGCTAGCAAAGCGATGATGAAAGAATTGGTTTTCGTTTCATGCCGTTCGTACAAGATTGCCAGGAGCAAACAGCAGCTCAGCCCATCCCCCTTCCCTCAACCTGCATCTCCTCACAAACGTAGAGAGCCTACGGCTTCCCCGCCTCGACCCCTGCATCCATGGGAATGAATTCGCGATGAAAGTGCCCCGGAAGCGGCAGCCTGCCCGCCTTCTTCAGCCGATGCGTGCGCACAATGGGGAAAATGCCAACGAGCAACAAAAGCCACAGCAGCGCGACATCGGCCCGCGCCACCGACACGCTGCTGGTGTAGAACGTAAACCCGGCGGTGAGGGTGAAGATCTAGTCATCACACATCGACGTTAGCTGGATGTTTTGTGTATGTGTGTACCCGGCGTAAAAGGGACCACTCACGACCGCGGCGTACAGCACTAGTAGGAGAGCAAACCAGTCCAGCGACAGGGTTAGGTGCCAATGTACGTCTGCCGGCCGGCGGGCGGCGAAGAGGCCTATGTAGGCTATCAGCACGACGAGGCCGGTGCAGCCTGCGCCGATGGAGACGAGGAGCGCGGATTCTTGGTTGAGGGAGGCGATGTAGCCGCCGAGGACCGTGGTGGTGAGGCTGAAGAGGATCTGTGAGGGGGGGAAGTGTTAGTTGTGCGTTCGCGAGCGTAGAAGTGGTGGGGGGAAGGCTATCGACTTACTTGCGCGATGCGAATGTAGAACAAAGCTTGTTTGCCGGAGTCGGAGTCCCACATGGTTGTCGGTCGCTAAGGGATTAGACGGTCTGGACGAGGCTGGCTGGCCGCGTGAAGAGGGTGCTTTCAGTGGGTGCGTGGTGATGATGAGATCAATCAAGACGCGATGGCGCGGTGCGGTGCCATACGCTCTTTATGCCATTACACTTCCCGATGCGAACGCAATCCCCCCCACCGCAACCCGAGCTCCGACAGCATGGAAGGCGTTCCTTAGTAATGGTAGCGCGAGGGGTTCAACGGTACAGCGTGACGAATGAAGAAATCAAGGCGTCGAGCTAAGCTTTGGGCGAGGCAATGGCGGATGAAGCTAGAGGCGCGGAGAGCCATTGGGGAAGGCAAAAACGTTGCTGCCTGGCGTCGATCTACGTGACGGAAATAGCAGCTCCTACGAATCACATAAACTGCATTCTGCCGTGGAAATGGAAAGGGATGCCGAAAGGGACGGAAATAGCAACCTTTTGCAACGGTTGTTTACGTGCTCGGATGCGAATCCTGGCTGTATATGGTACTCAGGCTATCTGTTGTAACTGGACACCGAAAGCCCCGTCGATGCCCCCGAAGGAACATGCCAAATACATCACGTTGAAAAGTGCACGATGAAGTCTAGTAACGTACGGTCACTCTAAAAGATAGCACAACATACCATTACCACCCAGCACCCAGCACACCCTTACCCAACCCTCAACTTGTATGTCGCAACCTCAAAAGCCCTCAACTCCACCCTCAATCCCGCCTTCCCAACCTCCAGCTCCTCCAACTCATCCTCCAAAACATTACACTTCCACGCCTTCGTCGCCTTGACCCCATCCAACCTGATCGTCCCGCGCCCCCGGCCGCCCAAACTCTCGTACACGCGCACAATTACGTGGCGTCCCCTCTTCGCTAGCATCGCGCCGCTGCTGTCTCCCGGGTGCACGTCCTCGTCGTCTTCGCCGCGTTTGACGGTGTCGACGACGAGGGAAGGTGAGGAGTCGGGCGTGAATTTGAAAGCGGAGAGCAGGGATGCGAGCTCTTGCGGTTGCGGGTGAGCCTTGACGTGTAGCGGGGGGTAATTGAATTCGTATCCCGCACGCACAGTGCGTTCGTCCAGCGCGCCGTCGTGCGGCAGAATGGCCCAGCGGATATGATGCGTCTTCATATCCGCGTGCGCGTCGGGCGCCTTGGGGGCACGCAGCAGACTCAACCGCATTACATGCCCCGCCGTCGCGAAGCCGTATTTGCTGTCGTTGAGCACGCTCACGCCGTACCCGTGCTCCGACAGGTCGGCCCACTTGTGGCAGCACACCTCGAACTTCGCCATGTCCCAGCTGGTGTTGTAGTGGGTGGGCCGCTTGACGATGCCAAACTGCGTTTCGTAGGAGGCTTCCGTGTTGGTGATGGCGACGGGGAATTCGACTTTGAGGAACTTCATTGTCTCGTGCCATTCGACTTCGGCGGTGGTCTCGATGATGGGGCTGCCGGAGGAGGAAGCGGAGAGGGACAAGGTAGTCTTGACCCAGGATTTGTCCGAGATTTCTGTCAAGCTGGTCACTGAGACTTTGTCGGGGCCGTGGTCGGTGATGGTTGTGCTGCTGGCTTTGAGCTCTTTTCGGGATCTCAAGTGGTAGACTTCAACATCCCATGCCTGCCAGTATAAAGGTTTGTCATCGAAAAGGACGAGCTGATTGGCTCTGCTGCCCTTCGGAACGACTTCTCGGTGGGCGCGTTTGTCGTACAAAGAAGTAATGGCGCCATCCTCAACCGAGATCTGGAAAGCGTCGTTTTCCAAGGTAAACTCGGAGTCGCTGATCTGTCGCACAGTCGCATGTGGTTTCGACGCAGCCTCCAAAGTCGCAGGAGATGATCTCTCCCAGCTCAGTGTGTTCAACGTTGACGGTTCTCCTTTATCGCCATACCCAAGAGCCTTCAAGGCCTCCTTGATCAAGTGTCCTCCCGTTTCGAAAATGTCGGCATATATCTCCGCCGAGTCGTCGTAGCACATCTCAATCGACGAGCCAGGCAGACAGTCGTGGAATTGACAGAGCAACACCCCCTCCCACATCTTGTCAATCTGTTTCTTCGGATACTTATATCCCTTGACGCCCTTGAGCGTGACCAACGTCGCAAGGTACTCCAGGTCGTGCAACAAAACTTCCGACTTGCGGTTATTCTTCTTGTTGTCGGCCTGCGTGGTGTACGTCCCCCGGTGGAACTCAAAGTAGAGCTCGCCGTACCAGGTGACCAGCTCCGTCTCGCCCGTGGCTTCCTTCTTCTCCAAGCGATCGAAAAAGTCCTCGACGCTGTTGCCCAGGTGCACTCTTGGCAGTCTGCCTACCGTGTCGCTGACTCCACGACAACGCCTGAGCTTCTCCAACATCTCAAACGTCGGTCCTCCGCCTCCGTCTCCCTTGCCATAGACCAACAGAGAGGTGGCATCCTGATCCATACTCTTGTGCTGGGACTCGCTCCGCTTCACATCGCCAAAGTGCGCCTGGGCAGTGTACGTTTCCGAAGGCGGCATATGACAAATGACTTGACTTCCGTCCAAACTCACCCAGTTGAAGGTGGTATGTGGGAAGTTGTTGATGTTGTTCCAGCTCAGCTTGTTGGTCAAGAAGCGGTTCATGCCAGCCAGTCGACAGATCTGGGGAATCTGAGGCGAGTATCCAAAGGTATCGGGCAGCCAAAAAGTGCGACAACGCTGACCGAAGCGCGATTCAAAGTACCGTTGGCCGTACAAGAACTGGCGCACAAGTGACTCTCCCGAAGGCATGTTGGTGTCGTGCTCTACCCAGCTGCCTCCAATGGGCTGAAAGGTGCCTTCCTTTACATGGCTCTTGACCCGATCGAACGCATAAGGGTATAGCTGTTCGAGCCATTGGAACTGCTGTGCTTGCGACGCCACGAAGCGGTATTCGGGATAGCGATCGAGCATGTCACATTGAGTGGACCAGGACCGAGCGACCTTGCGTTTCGTCTCCGCCCAAGGCCAGAGCCAGCAGCTGTCAATGTGACAATTGCCGATGCCGTCGACGAGCACCGGCTGCTTGTTCGCGTACACTTCGGCGCTGTCGATTTTGTCGCCGAGATAGCGCTGCGCGATCTTTCGGCACTCCCGGATGCAGTCGTTGGAGCCTTCGCCGGCAATGAAGCAGTCCATGATTTCATTGCATATCTGCAGCGCTTTGTGTTGCTCCCAGCTGTCGTCGGGAAACTCTCGCGCAGCGTCTCCGATGATCCAGAAGTCGTAATACAGGGCTCTAGCATCAACATTGACACTCACAAGGTCGCACTCCACCAGCGTGTAGTACTTGTTCGGGTCGGGGGGTTGGATGGTATCGCCGCCAGGCGCATTGCCAAACATGCTGTTGCACGCCATCTCAATGTAGATCGTATGCTCCTTCCCCACCTCTCGATACTCGTCTTTCAAGATCCACTCTGTCCGCTCGCCGCGCCCCGTTAAGCCCTGGAGTGGCTTTCCATCTTTCGTCCATACCATTGCCTCGCCCTGCGAGTCCCAATGAAGCTCAACCTGCCGCTTACTCTTCCAGCCCTTGGGCACGGTGAATCGCAGTTCGAACCAATGCGTGCTCCAACTCGGCCCGAAGCTCTCGCCAATGCTTGTCTTCTTGAACTCATTGTCCTTGCTCGTCGCTTCCTTGAAAGTAGGCCGCTCGAGGCCCGGCGCGGACCAGACGTGTAGCTTGACATTGGGCGAGCCGGAGACGCGGGCGTCGTCGAGGCGGGCGACGAGGTTGACGCCGCTGTATTGGCCGCCGTCGACGAATTGGCGTAAGCGGTCCTGGTAGATGGAGGTGATCTGCTTGCCTACGGGCCGCACGGCGAGTTGGGGGTAATGAGCCGACGAGGCCGAGGGCATCTTTGTGTCCTTTTCGCCGCCCATGTTGGAAATGGAGGAATTGATATGAGATAGATGGGGACCTGTAGGAGGCAACAGGAACAGGAACGGATGGAGAGCATCCCGCCATCGCCGGGCCAGCTGGAGGTGTTGCGTTGCCTTCCCAGCTTGGGCTAGCCTCGAACTCTAATTTCCACCCCACCACCCCGCACCTTCTCCGCCATTTGCAGCGTGCGCTTCACGACAGTAAGGTACTTGAGGTACATCTATCGCTCTCAAAGGTTGGCCTTATGAATCAAACGATCAACACGGTGACTGCTGATGTGATCAGCGTGAAGATGATCCCTTCGAGTGAGGCCACCTGTAGACAACCATCGCCCTTGGGTACCTGCATATGCCACGGGAGTTTAGTCCGAAGGCTTTTGCAGTGAAGTTGACGTCAGAGACAAGAAAGAATGATGGCTGTTGGCTTCGCTCCGAGGTCGAATGGAGGAAATATACTGTCTACTCAACACAACAATCTAGCGCTGCATACCATCGTCTGTTCCTTCGCTACGCATTCTTTCTAGTAATTCATCATGGACACCATCACTTCCGCCCACGGCCTGGTGCCGCTCAGCACAGTCGCGACCAACGACCAAGTAGAGCTCGACTCCTTGCCGTTGGAACTCCAGCTGGAGTTGAAACGACTCAAAGACGATTTTACCGTTGATTCCAAGCGACTCAAACACATTGTAAGCCAGTTTCAGGAGGAGCTGCAAGCAGGTTAGCATTGTCGACATCTCACCATCTGTGGTATTTTACGACTAATTCGCGAGTAGGACTGGACAAATATGGCTCCAACATTGTACGATACAAGCCCGGAAAGCGGTTGAAAATATCTATTTGCTAACTCGGATCCAACAGTCCATGAACGCCACCTGGGTGCTAGGCTTCCCCTCCGGCACCGAGCGCGGCAAATTCCTCGTCGTCGACCTAGGCGGCACCAACATCCGCGTCTGCTGGATCGAGCTGCGCGGGCGCGAAGAAGAACTGCTCATCACGCAAGACGAGTTCCGACTGCCCGACGAGCTGAAGACCGGCGAGGCGCAGCCCTTGTGGGACTTCATCGCCGACTCGCTCGAGACGTTCATCGCGAAGCATGACTTGGGGGGGTCGGAGGAGGAGCCGCTGCAGCTGGGCTTTACCTTTTCGTACCCGTGTCATCAGGAGTATATTGATCATGGGAAGCTGGTGACGTGGACGAAGGGATTTGAGATCAAGGGGGTAGAGGGGGAGGATGCTGTGGGGCAGTTGCGAGAGGCGATGGCGAAGAGGGTAGCGTCTCCATTCTCTTCTACGTCGATGTCGCGTGGACTGATGAATGATCCCACAGAATCTGCCCATCCGCCTCGTAGCCCTGATAAACGATACCACAGGCGCCATGATCGCCTCCTCCTACACCGACCCCCAGACCATCATCGGCGCCATTTTCGGTACAGGCTGCAACGGCGCGTATATGGAGAACGTCGGCTCGATCGGCAAACTCGACACACAGCTACCGCAAGACACGCCGATGGCGATCAACTGCGAATACGGCGCCTTCGACAACGCCCACACGGCCCTCCCCCGCACCTCCTACGACGTCACGGTCGACGAAGAATCGCCCAAACCAGGCGAGCAGGCCTTCGAAAAGATGAGCGCAGGCCTCTACCTAGGCGAGATCTTCCGACTCATCCTACTCGAGCTGCACGGCAAGGGAATCATGTTCAAGGGACAGGACGTCTCCAAGCTCCGCGAGCCGTACCTGCTCGACACAGGCTTCCTATCAGGCGTAGAGCACAACGCCAACCCAGGCATGCTCTTCGACTCGCCGACGCGCGACGCCTTCAAGCAGAAACTCAACCTCGACATTTCGGACAAGGAAATCGTCTTCGTGCGCCGCACCGCGCAGCTCATTTCCATTCGCGGCGCGAGGCTGTGCTCCTGCGGTATTGCGGCCATTTGCAAGAAAAAGGGCATCACGTCCGGGCACGTAGCGGCGGACGGCAGCGTGGCGAACAAGCATCCCGAGTTCAAGAGGCGGTGGGCGAAGGCGATGGCCGAGGTGTTGGATTGGCCGGGGGATCGGAAGGAGGATCCGATTACGATTACGAGTGCGGAAGATGGGTCGGGGATTGGGGCGGCGGTGATTGTGGCTATGACGCTGAAGAGGGCAAAGGAGGGCAATTTGGCGGGAATTCGGGAGAAGTGAGGGTGGTGAGTGCATGGGCGGTGCAGCACTACAGGTCATCATGATAATATTTCGAGGACCAAGAGGTTCATTTCACCACATCCTCCTGCTATGTACACGAACCCACATAAAATTACCAATACCGCCTAACACCTACAGGCCTGGGCTGTGCCTTGCGACGATTATTGTGCTTGAAAAACCGTTCCAGGTATCTTGCGTCCATCAAATCATCAACCTCAGATATCCACCCTCTCCTCATGTGCTGTACGAAGGGATCACTCCACAACATCCTTCGACTTTCTCGCAGCCTTGATCAATTCCTTCAACCTCTTCTCCATAATCCGGCGTCCATCATACGTGTGCCAGACCTCATGTGGCGCCTTGTTAACCACATCCCAGCTGACAAGGTTGTCGGTGATCTTGGTCAAGTCGCTCTGCTTGCGCGCCCAGTCCTCATCGTTTGCCATCCGCACACCAGATGAAATGACCACGAGCGGCGTGTCGGGCGACTCAATGGTGCGCGCCGTAGCCACCTCGGACTTGGTGAGGGATGTGGCAACGAGACTCTCCTGCAGCTTGGCCTTGACGTACTTGCCCGTGTACTTGGCGTCTTCGCCGTACACGCGGTCCTCGCGCGTGCGAGCCTTGAAGACGGCGCCGATGACGCGCTGCACGCCAAGCGGGCTGAGGATGCCCCAGCCCCAGCGGCGCAGGCCGATCCATGGGTTTCCGATGCGGTACAGGAGATCCTCGTGCATGGGGTCGATCATCATGATGCCCCTGACGTTTCGCAGGTTGCGCGCGCTGAAGATGCGCGAGACGAGACTGCCGTAGCCGGCGGAGACGAGGATCCACGGCCCTTCTTCGCCCTTGAGAGCAAGGGCTGTGGCGAGATTTTCGGCACTCATGCCGGCGCTGTGGCTGTAGGGGGAAAGTGGTTAGTAGAGGTATAAATGGTAAAGGATATGATCACTTACGGAGAGGGAGCGTTGTCGGACCAGCCATAGCCAGGACGGTCCCAGTAGCAGTAGCGGCTGATAGTGCCATTCTCGATGGCTGACCAGACCCAATATTCAAAGTCGTATTCCAGTGCCGACTCGCCGCCTTCGAGCAGTACGGTCGGGTAGGGATTGCCATTCTTGTCCTCGGTGACGTTGCCCACGCAGGCCAGGTGGACCTTGTATTTGCCGTCATCGACAAAGTAACGGTTGCCGTCGTACGTTAGACTCGCATCACGAGCGCGAATGATGAGGGTAGCGGTCAGGAAGAAAGCGATGACGATGTACACGACAAGGATGACGGTTGCGAGAAGGACGCCAAGCCAGCCGCTCAGGGTGCGTCTGGTCTCAGCACGACCGGTGAGGCGCTCCTCCTCCTCGCGCTTGCCCGAAGCAACGATGCGGTCGGTGGTGACGCACCACATGCACATCAAGGTGGCCCAGACAACCGATGCAATACCAGGCGGTCCCTCTTCCGCGCGGAGGCGGGCAATGGAAACGATGATGATCATGTCGACGAGTAGCAAGACGGCAATGATGCCCTGGCATACGCGCATGGCCATGCTGGGGGCGGAGAAGAAGAGCAGAGAGCAGAGCAGGACGCCGAGGGTAAGGGTGGTGAAGGAGAAGTCGGTGAAGCCGGAGCCGCGGGTGTGCAGGCCGGGCGGGGAGACGAAGATGCTGACGAAGAGCAGGATCCACCAGACGACGGTCAGGTAGGCGAAGAAGATGGTGATGTAGCGCACGGCGCGCACCGTCCACAGGTTGTACGGGGAGACGGCGGGGTCGTCGGGGTCGAGGTAGCCATCGGCGTGCGGCGGGCGGCGATGCGGGTCGGCGGGGAGCAGCCGGTCTCTCTCAGTGGGCTCATGCTCTGCGGAGTCTCGGGCCATGTTGGACGTCGAGCCGTTCTCGGCGGTGTTGTTGTGCTGGTCTTCTTGATCGTCTTTCTTGTTGTTGCGTGTGAACAGACCGGACATGCTGTCGTGTTACACTTCAGCCCAGCTCTTGTGCTCTCCACAAGCACCACGGATGGGTGCGTAGGGGCGGAAGGGGGATAGCGTCGGGGTGTTTCGTGCGAGGATGGTGAGATCAGGCAGACGTGAAGTACGACGAGAATTCATGAGTCGTCACGCTCGAGAGCTTAAGCTCCTCTTCATGTGAGAGCACTACGTCATCATCTGGTACAGCCCGACGGGAGCTTGAGGCGGGCGGGACGGGAGACGCGCTAGGCAAAGCCTATTTGCTGGTCCAGACCATTTACCACACCTCATCCGATGAACACCACACAATGATCGAAGGTGAATGCGTGTGTAATGCCATGTCAGAGGTCACTGTCGCTGCTACTCCACCTCTGGATTGATGTTCAATCGCCCGTCAACTCATTAATCAACCAATGCAAACCATGATACTGCTCTCATAAACGAAGCACAACCATGTCAGAACTCCTCCGACACAGCCTGAACGGGACGCCTCCCCGACCACGACCCAACCCAATATCCCAATACGACCCAGAAGAATCCCACCCACCATCCGACTCTTCCTCATCTCCCACAGACTCCGTCGCTTCCATCAACACAATCCGCCCCAGCTCACGCGAGCAAGCCGCTCAACCAACCCATTGGACCAACTACTTCACTCAAGACCTCTACCTCGACTGGCGGGATGACACGCAAACTGCTAAATACCATGTCTACCTCACGCCTCCACAAGACCCCAAAAAAGGACCTCTGTTCATCTGCCACCATGGCGCTGGCGCTTCTGGCCTCTCCTTCGCCCTCTTTGCAAAACACATCAAGCGCCTCCTCCCCGAAGCAGGCATTCTAAGTCTCGAAGCGCGAGCTCACGGCTCCATCGTCACACCCGCCCCTAATGCGAACGACACCACCCCCGCCGACTTCAGCATCAAAACCCTCGCCTCCGACGCCCTAAACATGATCCGCCTGACCCAATCCCACCTCTCCTGGCCCAGCATCCCCCCTGCAATCCTCATAGGCCACAGCCTAGGCGGCGCCATCGTCACCGAGCTCGCAGCAACCGCAGCCCTAGGCAGTTCCCTCGTAGGCTACTGCGTGCTCGACGTCGTCGAAGGCTCTGCTCTCGAAGCCCTCGCGCACATGAAAACCTACCTATCCACCCGCCCCACCCACTTCTCCAGCCTCGACGACGCGGTGAACTGGCACACGCGCTCGCGCACAATCCGCTCCCCGGAATCAGCCCAAATCTCCGTCCCCAGTCTCCTCCGCCCCGTCCCAGCACCTACAGAAGCAGGTGCCTCCACCTCACAGCAATTCACCTGGCACACAGACCTCGCCTCCACCGCGCCCTGGTGGGAAGACTGGTTCCAAGGCATGAGCCGCAAATTCCTCTCCGGCCGCGGGGCCAAAATGCTCATCCTCGCCGGCACGGACCGGCTCGACAAGGACCTCATGATCGGGCAGATGCAGGGCAAGTTTCAGCTCGTCGTGCTGCCTGAGGCTGGGCACTTCATCCAGGAGGATGTGCCGGAGCGGACGGCGGAGTTGGTTGTGGAATTTTGGCGGCGGAATGATCGGAGTGCGTTGGTGTTGCCGCCTAAGGTGAGCGAGTTGATCGCGCAGGGGAAGAAGGTGTGAGGTCATGGGATACATTTTGATGAGGTTGATTAAGCTTACCATCGCCACTTAGGCGATGTGATATTCCTTCCACAACTTCTCTCGGTATCTATCCAGATCAATGTCCACCATGAGCTGAACAAGCCCAGCCTCCATAATACACCACCATGCAACGGACAAACGCACAAAACGCTTCAAAACAAAACATCAACATTTCCCCCCTTTACTCAAACGACATGCTAACCTCCCCCTCCCGCCCAAACTCCTCCTCATCCCCCCAAGGATTGTGATCAGGGCTCGTAAGCGGCGCAGAAGCATAGCTCTTCAGCGGCGGGCGTTCATGTCGCAGCGTCTCCTCGCCCTCCACGCCGCCATTCGACGCTGGTCGGTCGTGGATTTCCGAGCGATCGGGGAGTTCGAAGGAGAGGGAGATGCGGTCGTCGGGGTTGTCTGCAATGTGGCCATTTTCGATGTTGTGGTGGTGAGTTTCGGTAGAGGGAGGATGCGAGGATGAGCCGGCGACGGTGGTGCTTTCGCCATTGTGGTGGGGTGCGGAACTTCGATCGTCCAGAGTTAGACTCTTCGTAAGCCGGTATTGCGCCGCGCCAGTACCCGACGACTCGCCATTGAGCTTTTCCACACTGCCCATAGGACTCTGAACCCGCAGCGCAGGCAGCGTGCTCTGCAACTCGCGAATCTGCAAATGGCTCTTGATCTCCTCCACATCGCCACCCTGCAGCGCAAGCTTCAGCGCCTCGGCGCGAATGGCGTCAACATCAAACATGATATCGTTGACGCCGCCCATTCCCACCTCGGCCGCGCGCCGCTCCACCTCCGCCTCATCCCCCTCGAGCACCTTCTGACTCCGCTCGTCATAAGTCTCCCACTCCTTGCGGGACGGCGCCTTCTTCCCCCGAGAAAAGAACGCCTTCAAGCCCCCCTTCTTCTCCTTCTCCTTCTGCCCGTCCTCGAGCTCCTGCCTCGCGGCCTCGATTTCATTGAGCAGCTCCCGCTGCCGCTTTTCATGGTTCTCCGGGTCTGGGTCCTCGATTTCGCTGAACTCCAGTCCGTCTACCATCCACCCGACTTCTTCCAGTAATTTCGGCATCATCGCGCGATATGCCATGTGCCCGGTGACAATCTCGGTGACGTCTTTGTTCTCGATGCCAGGCACGTCGACGGAACTCAGGCCCGACACGCGCATGATGCCGCCGGAAGTGGCGCGGAAGAGGTAGCCCAAGATCCAGTCGTTCGTGGCGTAGCCGTTGACAAAGCGGCCGGATACGATGCTGCGCGCGGAGATGTAGTCTTCCTTCTTGGTGACGATGGGAGAGCCGAAGAGATAGACGTTCTGGATCAGGCCGATGGCGCCCTTGCGGGCGAGCTCTTTCAGGCAGGAGAAGATGACCCGAGAACCCAGCGAGAAGCCAACGAGCGTGATCGGGCGAACGCCGAGGTTCCTATCGATCAGTGAATCGGCCAGAATCAAGCCCGTTGCATCCGCACGGACGAGAGATACGGTCCATGGGTTGTCGATCAGGTATGATAGCTTGGTGAGAACGAGAGGTAGGTTCAGCCCCGCCATCAAAGTCGTCAAGATCGTCATTCCCAGTATTTGCTGGATCGTTTGTGTCAACGCTTCCGTGGCCAAGATCTGGATCGTCTGTCCTGTGGATTGCAGCATTTCAGGCTCCCAGTTCACCGAGTAGACATCACCCATGATGGGATCGACGGTAGAGAACGGCAAGCGCACGTCGTCGACCTTTCCCGTCATCCAGCCAGATACGGTGACGATGAGATTGGGCCGCTTGTTGTTGAACAGAGGCCGGTACTCGAAAGTTCGCACAGCGCCTGTCCGTCTGTTTGACGAGCGAACACCGATGATGCCGCCCGTCAACGCTCCACCGCCTCCGATCATTGCAGCCGCGCCGGCACCACCAAGGAACGTCGAAGTGCCGGACACGCCAACTGCAGTGAAGCCGGCTGCCAGACCGGCGCCGATGACTGGAGCGAGCAGGCCGGCGCTCAATCCGATCACCAGACCGCCTCCGACAGTGCAGATGCCCATCACCATCAGTCGTTTGTTTCTCGCCGCCTTTCTCCTCTCTTCCAAATGCTCTTGCTCATTCCAGTTCTCTTTGTCGGCCTGTTCTTGCATCTCCAGCGCGTCAGTCACACGCTTTTCGAACCGACACACTTCTTGCCAGCCGACGGATAAAGCTTCGCCGACGTGTTCGAGAAGTGTTCTGGATCGCGCGTCGTATGTGCTGTCCGCGATGAGAAGGAGAAAGAGGTCGCACAAGACAGTCCAGCGGAGATCTAGGTCCAAGTCTCTTCCAGTACCCAATTCTTCCGGCTTCTGGATGGTCATGTCTTCTACATTCTGGTCGTGATACTCAGGGGGAGGCTCTTGAGCAGCTGAATGTGCATACGTTGGCGGTGGTGGCGTTTTAGGCTTCGGTGCAGGGGTAGTCGGTCTCGAGATGGACTGCCGCGGTTCTGCAGAAGTCGATGGTCGAGGGGAGCTCATGGATGGTCGTGCAGAATGGATGGATGATGTTTCACTCTGCGCAGCAGCTGGGTTCCTCACCCTTGCATTCTGCATCAGCGTTGGAGTGAGATCGCTTGCCAGCACGCCATGCTCGCCCAATTGTTCCACCATCAACTGCTCCGCTGCGTCAATGTCCATGTGTGTGTACAGCCGCACCATCATCTTCTGGCCCCACATCTTCATCGCCTCCGTCGCGTAGTCTGTTTGCTTCCTTGTCTTCTTCGTGAGTGGAATCGTACGGAGATCCGCCAGCATTTTCGCAATTGAAAGCCGGACAAGACCTACATATGCCACCCGTTGGCCTTCGGTCAGGAGTTCTTTAGTGGTCTGCATTTGACTGACGGCATCACGGCCCTCTTCATCCTCGTCCAGTACGTTACTGGCATGGGGCTCCTTGAATAGGTAGGCGGTGTTGTCGTCCATGCTGGTCGCACTTTGGGCATCATCGTCCACTTGCACTCTCGTATAGCCTTTACCCGCTCCACCGAGTTGGCTGTAGCCGACCTGCTCCTCGTCGTCCTCTTCACCGTAGCCCTTTGCAAGCACCTTGCCCCAATCATCGTAAATTCTGTGGGTGGCGAAAGCAGGCATTTCCTGCCAGTCATCCTCTTCCTGCACCGCCGTCCCTCCCGTCTCTTCGCGCGGCACGACAACCTGATGTGACCATTCTGATACGCTCCCTGACTTTTGATGGTTGTTGCCAGTACCTGGTCGACTGTTTCGCTTGCTGCCAACGCTCTCCCTCTTGTTCGGCTCTCGATCTGCGATGTCGTCAAGTGTAGCTGGCGGCTCTTGCTCCTCTTGCTTGCCCTTTTCTGGCTGTACAGGCTCAGGCGAGCGTTGTGTTTCGGCTGGTTTGGGAGGAATCTCGGGTGGAGTAGATTCTGAGGTATGCTCGTCTTTCTTCTCGAAAGGTGGTTCAGGCAAAGCAGCCTCCGACGCTTCACTGACCTCCGTCGCTGGAGCAGGAGCGCTCATCGGCTCCTCACTGGCATCATGGAAAGTCTCGTCCTCAATCTGCGGTGCGGTGTCTCCAGCGGCTGTTTCTGAGTGCTCCGAGGTGCTACTCGACCAGTGTCGTCTCCGTGGAGGTCGCACAGGCAATCCAAACTCGTCGGCGGTCGGTGACTCGGGGCTAGCGGTGTGCTGCACCTTCTGTGCTACCTCCAGCTTCCCCTCGGCGGACGCATCTTCCGCATTGACATCGTCGCCCGCCTTTGACATGTCGAACCGTTGTCGCTGGCGGCTGCAATAGGAGCTACAGCATCCCCACTTGGACCTTTAGCATGCCTCGGAGTGAAGGCTAGATCTCAACATGTCGCGGGTATCAATTCCTCATAGTGTAAGCGCATCGGTGAAGGGGTATGGCTGGCAGAAAGATGCTGGGTGTCCCGAGTCTGCGGCCTTTGCCAACTCCCATTCGAGACTGGACGCATTCGGCGCGGGATTATGTAATCCGCTAATCGATAAGAGCGGACGCGCTTTCAAGATTTCATCTGGATGAATTGTTCTCCTCCACTTCCGATCGCAAACAAGAACAAGTTCTGTCTACCACTGGCTCCAGAACCCTTCGAGAATCGTCAGTAACATACAAGGATCATGTCAGCACTCACAACTGCTTGCGTGTAAGCGTGCGAGGCTGCTACAGTTGCCCACAGCTGGCGGCTTCGGCTGGGCAATAAATCTCATACCACCGCAAACCACGCCTCTTCCTTCCTTTGCGCGCCACCACTTCTCTCCCACAAACACCTCAACATGCGCGCCAAACGAGCAAAACAGTACCGGAAGTTGATGAAGACCTACGAACTCTCCTTCAACTGTACGTCTGCGCCGCATCGCCACGACTTTGTCTGCTTTCACTGACCTACCCCTCCAGTCCGAGAACCATACCAAGTCCTACTCGATGCACAATTCATACGAGATGCCCATCGCTTCAAAATGCATCTTGGAAAGATGCTGGAGAACACGCTGAGCGGTCTCATAAAACCCATGATCACCCAATGTTGCATCCGACACCTCTACAACATCAAACCGGCCGATGATGCCGAGCAGAAGGAGAAAGAGATCTGCATTGAGGTCGCAAAAGCGGCTGAGAGACGGCGATGTGGACATCACGAATTGGAAGAGCCGTTGAGCGAAGTTGAATGTCTCAAGAGTGTGGTTGATCCTAAAGGGAGTGGGACGAACAAGAATCGCTATGTGGTTGCAAGCCAGGACCGAGAGCTGCGGGCGAGCATGAGGGAGATTGCCGGTGTGCCTCTCATCTACATCAACCGGAGTGTCATGATTCTGGAGCCGATGGCAGAAAAGACGGAGGATGTCAGAGAGAAGGAGGAGCGTGGGAAGATCCGAGCAGGCTTGAAAACCCGGCGAGGCGCACAACCCGAACTGAAGCGCAAACGAGAAGACAAAGACGACGATCAGAATCTTGCTACTGAAGCGTCGGGTGCGAGCACGCAAGCTCCGGAACGTAAGAAGCAAAAGCCGAGGGGACCAAAGGCGCCAAACCCTCTGAGCGTAAAGAAGGCAAAAGCCAAGCCGAACTCCAAACCTGCTGTATCCGAAGCAAGCACGAAGACCTTGCCAACCAAGAAGGCTCCTCAGTCAACTCCGGATGCTCCCACTAGCGAACCAAGTGCTTCGAAAGCAGCCGAAGATGGACTCGTTGATGGGACCAGGAAGCGGAAAAGGAAAAGAAAGCCAAAGGAAGCTGCCAACGAAGGCAGCCACGGATCCGGACACGAGGATGATTAAATCGATAAGCTCGAGTGTTCTGAGTCAGTACTCTCCCAAGATACCCCTTTGCGACTTAAAGCACTTTGCTGGATGAGAAAAATTCCGAACTGGCGACCTCAAAGGAGTATGGAGCGGAAGACGGTATTATTCGTGATGTTTCCAACCAATAAAAGACTAACTTACATGCTAGGAGATATCCATCATAGTGTCCTGCCAATTGCAAAGAGATCCCATGCCCGTTTTGTTTCCTGACAAAGGAAAGATGCGTAGAGCGTGCCGTATCCTCCCACCTCTCATGCCTCTTCTCACTCGCCATACAGTTTTGACAACACCACTGCGAGTCACCACTCGCACGATGGCATCCCTTACTTGCCACCACCCAAAAGACCCCCAACGACCGGTAGCGAGCTAAGCTTGCTCCCACCGCCAGACTTGCCTTTCTTCTTGTCACCACCACCGAGGCCGAACGACTCCATGAGCTTGTTGATTCCAAGGCCACCCATGAGGCCATTCACGAGACCACCGAGGCCCAGCCCGTTGAGGAGCTGTCCAACGAGACCAAGTACGCCAGCCAAGAGCAGACCAACGGCAGCCAGGATCTGGAAGAGCGGTTGAGTCAACAGGCCCCACAGGGGGTTGAGCTTCTTCTTCGCATGCGGCATGTCGTTCAACTTCTTCTTCGCATTGTCGATCGTCGTTACGACCGTCGTGGTCAGCTCCTTGAGCGTTTCGGCCAGGCGGTGCTCCTCTGGCGTCGCTTCTCCCGTGCCAGAACGGCCCTTGGCTTGCGCGGCGATATGACCATCTGGATCCAGACCGCGGAGGGAGCCATTGCACTCTTGCAAGATGCGGCCGCCCTCCTCGATGAGCGGCTTCACTTGGTTGACCAGCTCCTCTTCGTCCAACTCCTCCTTGGGCGTGCGATCGGCCTTTTCCATGTGCTCGGTGATTTGCTTGCAGATGGGCTGCATGCGCTCGACCGTGTCCTGGCAGATGGCCGACATCTTCTTGGCAATCTCGCTCTCCTCTTCCCTCTTGCGTGCCTCCTCCAACTCCTCCTCCGAAGGCCCTTCGTAGTCCTCGGCAATGTTCTCGATCAGTGTGACTTCGCCAATCTTGTTGCCGTCGACGTCCACTACGTTCCCGGAGTCATCAATCTCCTGCCCAACGCAGTGCCCGAGGTCGCCGCTCGTCAGTCTTCCCATCAGATCTCCGTTCTCATCTCGCACTTCGCCCTCCTTGTTGACTCGCTTGCCAGACATGGGGTTGGCGCGACGCTCTTTTTCTTCCGGCTCCCACCTCTCAGCCTTGCCGATCACGTTGCCGTTCTTGTCGGTGATGTCGCCGTCCTCATCAACACTGTGGCCCATGAGTTTCTTGATATCTCCCTCGACAACACGCCCGATGACGTCCCCAGCGGCAGTGGAGATGGTGCCATCCTTGTTGATGGTGAGGCTGTCAAAGCCAGCAAACGGGCCTTCTGGCGACGTGTCTTCGCCGTACACCAGGTCGCAACGGCCGATGACATTGCCAGAGTCATCCCAGACCTGACCTTGTCCATCGACCTTCTTGCCGATCAGGTTCTTAACGTCGCCTTCCACGACCCGCCCGATGATCTGTCCGCCAAAGTCAACTGCGTTGCCGTTCTTGTTCACGCGGCAACCGGCAAGGGCTGACCTATCAACCTCTTCCTCGTCCGCCTCTTCGTAGGGCTCGGCGTGACCCTTGACGTTGCCGTACTTGTCAATGATGTCTCCATCCTCGTCGACGGCCATGCCGACCAGGCGCTTGGCGTTGCCCTCGACCAGCTGTCCGACGCGATTGCCATTCTCATCTTCGATCCAGCCTTCTTGTACGACGCGAAGACCTTCGAGTCCAGCGAAGGGTCCTTCGGGACGAGCGACGCGCTCGCCTTCAGGAAGTGCCTCGCAGCGACCAATTTGCTTCCCAGTGTCGCCGTAGATGATGCCGTTCTCGTCGCACCGGCGACCAGCAAGCTCTTTCGCATCACCCTCGACAAGTCTGCCAAAAGGCGTGCCATTCTCATCGACCACGTAGCCTTGTTTGTTCAGCGTCTTGCCGCTCAAGATGCTGTTGTCGATGGGCTGCTCCTCCTCTTCTTCAGGTAGGGGCTCGGCGTGTCCCTTGACGTTGCCGTATCTGTCGACGATATCGCCGTCCTCGTCAACGGCGAGGCCAATGAGGCGTTTGGCATTGCCTTCAACAATCTCTCCGACCTCGTTGCCGTCCTCGTCCGCAATCTTACCACCCTCGATGACACGGAGGCCTTCGAGACCGGCGAATGGTCCCTCTGGTTTGGCCTCGCGCTCCTCCTCGGGGATGAGTTCGACTCGACCGATGACGTGGCCCTTGTTGTTCCAGATCTGGCCTTGCTCATCCAGCTCCATACCAGCCAGATCCTTCGGCTTGCCCTCGACGAGACGAGCAACCGGGACGCCGTCGTCTCCAATGACGAGCCCGGCCTTGTTGACCGTCTTGCCGGCCAAGAACGACAGATCGGCAGCCTCCTCTTGCGGTTGTTCCTCCTCCTCTTGCAAGCGCTCAGCATGACCGACAGCCGACCCTTTCTTGTCGAGGATATCTCCGTCTTCATCGACGACGCGGCCAACGAGTTTCTTTGCGTCGCCTTCCGTGACGTAGCCGACAGTGTTGCCGTTCTCGTCCTGAACATAGCCATCCGCAACGACATGCAAGCCCTCGAGGCCGGCGAACGGGGCCTCCTCTTCCGCATCTTCACGAGGCAAGGTCTGCGCGCGGCCGATGACATGGCCTTTGCCGTCCCAGAACTGGCCTTCCTCGTCACAGGTGGCGCCTGACTTCCACAGCTTCTTTGCGTCGCCTTCGACGAGCTCGCCGACGATGTTGCCGTCGGCATCGAGGATCTTGCCGGACTTGTTGACTGTTAGGCCTTCCAGAGTGGATAAGGGTGGGAGTTCTGGGCCAGTCTCTCCTTCACCCTCGGCCTGCTCTTCGCCTTCGGCTTCACCCTCGGCCTGCTCTTCTCCTTCTTCCTCTTGTCCGACAAGAGTGACATGGCCGATGACGTTCTCCTCTTTGTCCAAGATTTCGCCCTTGTCGTTGACCTTCTTGCCGGCACATTGCTCAAGCTCACCATCGGCGAGCTGTCCAATCGGCTCTCCATCCTCATTCAAGATCATACCCTTCTTATTGACCTTGTACCCCTCGAGTACGGAGAGATCCGGTCCCTCCTGCTCCAGCTCTCCAAGTTCCTCGAGCAGAGCCTTGGTGGCGTTCTCCGCCGCTTCACCAGGCACAACATTGACCCGACCGAGAAGCTTGCCTTTCTTGTCCAGAACTTCGCCGCGCTCATTGATCTTCTTGCCAAGGCACTCGCTGATCTCGCCCTCGCGCAGCTCGCCAATTTCCTCGCCATCCTCATCCAGAACCTTGCCCTTCTTGTTCACCTTGCGGCCTTCAAGAATGCGCATGTCCAGCACTGGATGGCCGCCAAGGCGCTCGGCAGCACCAGGCTCGAGCTCCAGCTGCTGCAACACGTTGCCCTCTTCGTCAACGACCTCTCCGGCGTCGTTGATCTGCAGAGTGGAGGGATCGATCTCGCCGTCCTCGATCTTCTGCTTGAGGTCATCGTCGGTGATAGCGGCAAGCACATTGCCGCCTTCGTCGAGCACCTCGCCAGACTCGTTGAGCTCTTTGCCCTCCAGTGCTTCGATGCCGGGAAGTTCGTCCTCGATGCCTTCGGCTTGCTGTTCCGCGCCTTCTGCACCTTCCTCGGCGGCACCTTCAGCATCCTCTGCAGCAGCCTCGGCGTCGTCCGCAGCACCCTCGACTTGCTCGCCGGCTTCGTCAGCGGCCTCTTCGCCAGCACCGGCGGCTTGGTAGACGCCTTGCTCGACGAGATCCGCGGCCTCGGGGTGGATTTCGGCATGGCCGATGACGTTTCCTTCCTCGTCGATGAACTCGCCGGACTCGTTGAGGGTGGCGTTCTGCAATTGCTCCGGATCGCCATCTGTGACCTGACCGATGGTATTGCCTTCCGAGTCGTAAACCAGTCCATCGACTCCGCACGTGAGGCCGTTCATGATGTCGAGGCCTGGGAGCTGCGGGCCGGCTTCCTCCTCTTCTTCCCCTTCGCCTTCCCCCTCTTCTCCCTCGCCCTCTTCTTTGCCCTCTCCCTCTCCCAGACCTTCAATCTGGCTCAGATACTCATCAGCACCCTCAGGAAGCTCAGCGCCTTCTTCCTTAGCCTGGCCAATCTGTCTCTTGATCTCATCGGGAAGCAATTCGACGCGTCCAACAAGATCGCCATCTTCGTCCAGAATCTCCCCGCCGTCACCGATGGGGTAACCCTCGAGATCCTCGGCGTCGCCTTCGGCAAGACGACCAATGGCTTGGCCTTCGCTGTTTTGCACCGTGCCGTCGGACTGCACTTCCAGACCTTTGAGGACGGAGAGATCCAAGAGGCCTTCGGGTGCTTCGGGGAGGTCGGTTGGGAAGCCTCCTATGCCTGTGGCTGCTTCGGTCTGGTCTTGCGCGCCTTCGGCTTGGTCTTGCGCTCCCTCGACCTGGTCCTCGGCGGCGTCTTGTGCGCCTTCGGCTTGCTCCTCGGTATCGTCTTGTGCGCCCTCAGCAGCGTCTTCGGCTTGGTCTTGCGCACCTTCAGCGGCCTCTTCGGCTTCGCCTTGTACGCCCTCGGCAGCATCTTGAGCACCTTCAGCGTGTTCCTCAGCTTCGTCTTGAGCGCCTTCAGCCTGCTCGTCAGCAGTACCCTGCGCGCCCTCGGCCTGCTCTTTGACAGCATCTTGCGCGCCCTCAGCCTGCTCCTGCGCACCCTCAGCCGCATCGCCAGCCTCATCAGCAGCATCGCCCGCCACCTTCTGCGCCTCATCAAGGCCCTCCTCAGCAGTCGCCTGCGCATCCTCAGCCGCATCCTCAGCACCCTCCTTGACATCACTGGCCGTATCCTTAGCAGCACCAGCGGGGTCCTGGGCCGCCTTGCTGGCGTTCTTGGAAGCTTTGCCCGCGAGGCCGGAAGCCTTGCCAGCCAGGCCTTGCGCGCCTTTCAAGAGGCCGCCGCCGCGCTGTTGCTGTTGGCTGCCCTTCTGCTCCTTGGGCTCGTCCTGTTGCTGTTCCTGCTGGTCATCCGTGGTGGTTTCATCGGCAGACTCTCCAATCTGGCCGGCTTTCTCGGTAGCATCGTCGGCAATGTCGTCGTCGTCGGCTTCATTGCCGGCATCCACGTCGCCGGTGTCCGGAGTAGCGTGCTCTGCTTCCTTCTGAGCGCCGCCGACAGCGTCATCGTTGTCGTTGTCGTCATCGTCGTCAATAGGCTCCGGCGCAGCTTGCTCAAGTCCCTCTTGAGACTGCTGACCAGCTTGCGTGACTTTGCTCATCGGGCCCTCGTCGTCGTCATTGTCGTTCGTGCCAGCCTGGCTCTGCACCTGAGAAGTCGCGTCGTCGGCCTTCTCCTGCACATTCTGGGCGGCATTCTTGACGCCGTTCTTGACGGTGCTCTTCGCGTCGTCAGCACTAGGAGTGGATGGAGCGGCAGAAGCCGCGCCGCCGGTCTTCTGTTGCACGCTCTGCGACGCGTTTTGCGCCGTCTCCTTGGCTTTGTTGGCGCCGGAAGGCTGAACAGGCCTGGGAACGGGCTTTTTGGCGCCAGAGAATCTCGGAGTCGCCGGTTTGCTGCCCGTCGCGGCTGGAGCGTTGCCCTTTGCAGCCGGGGTGTTGCCCTTGGGGGCTGGAGTGCCGGCCTTAGACGCCTGTCCTTTAACAGTGGAAGCAGCAGATTGGCCGAGTTTGGAAGGGGTGTTTTGCCCCTTGTTTCCAGTAATCTTAGAGGGAGTCTTGGGGGTATTAGGAGTCGGCTGCTTGCCCACGGCGGGAGAAGCCATGGTGTGCTGTTGTTGACTTTGTTGCCGACTGGGCGGTGATGGGAATGGTGGGGAGGGGGAAAGGGAAGGGGAAGAAGAGGGTTCAGGACCTCGCCACACCACTGGGGATGCTCGGGTGGGGGTAGTGGGAAAGGAGAAGTAGGTGTATCTTTCGGACTCGCTCGTCATGCACTGTTGGAGAGCGAGACGCGTCTTGGGAGGGTGAGGAGTGATTTGCCTTCTCCCTCCTGTGGGGATTTTCTTTCGTCTGTTACAATGGATGTAGAGGCAGGAGAAGGAGTAGATCAAAAAAAAAGAGAAAGTGTGGCTGAAGCTCCCCCGGGCTCAAGGTCTTACAGGTGGCTACATATACCTGGGTGCACCACAAGTTGGCACAGCTCCGAACCGGGATATGCCTTGGGAGCAGGCCTGTTCAAGGCGCTGACAGGGTGGGCAATCACCGCGACGACACTGAATGACGTGAGAGCAAAAGGTTGGCCAGTGATGAAAGGTGGCCAGAGACAGGGGGAGGGGGGTGGGTGCCGTGATTGCCTGCACGATCATCTGGCAGCGCTCCCGGCAGCGCCGCCCGCCAGCAAGCAGGTATATGAGGCTGTCGCGAATGCAGGGAATGGCGGGTGGAGGGAGGGGCGCATGTGGAGTGCATTCCCCGAACCCGGTCGAGGGGTATGAATACCCTGGTCTTGTCTGCGAGACGGACGATGCTCCGGACTGTGGCACTACGTCAGCCGTGTGTGTGTGTGAATGCAAGTTCTCGTGTCGGCCTGCTGTCTCATGAGACGGGAATCGTTTGGGGAAAGAGGCTGCGAGACCAGCAGGGCCTTGTTCCCACCCGCCCTAACCCAGCGAAAATCATTGGCTCGAGTTGCCCCGACTCGACTCGCGGGTAGTTAGTAGGCGGGCAGGCGTGGGCCAACGTGGGCGCATGGGGCAATTGCGCAACCAACACGAGGTACTCCCGCAAGAATAAGCGCGCAGGCATGAAGTGGTGGAGCCGGGCATGGATTGCTGGCCTGGTTTTCTCGTCAAGGACTGCCCAACTCGGGAGCAGGAAACCGGTTGACGTTGGCCAGCTTTGGAAAACCAAGTTGTGGCTGATCGAGCCGGATCGGGAAGGCGAGCCACAGCTGCCTGGCAAGCGGTTGCATCACCTCACTCATAAAACTTGGACATCTTTTGATGGATTATATTGTCCCGCGGAATGTGCGGCGTTTCTTACGTCAAGGTTGTGGTTGATGGCGACGAGAACGGAGATGCGCCCGTATTCGATCGGAGATGACGCAGGCCGGGCGTGTGTCGCGCATAGATGAATCGTTCGCACGCTTTTCCCGACTGTGGCGCTGGGATTTACGGCACGCATGAGGGAGGTGGGAAGTTGGCCACGCCTGCTCCACCGGCAGCATCACACCTTGGCTTCCCTCATCCTGGTCCTCCCTTGCAAGCGATGGAGATCGCGATGACTGCCGGCTATCTCGGCAGGCGATGAAATTGTGTGTACCTAGGTATGAGATGGGTCTCGCATCAGTGGTATCTCGTAGCAAACAGCAGCAATCACAGGGTAGAAAGAAAACAGAGACCTCCCGAGTCCTTCACTCCGTCGTCGTTGTCTTCCCCTCAGCACCCGCACCAGCCTCCTTCTCCGTTCCCTCCTCCCTCCCATCCACCAAGCCCAACTTCTTCTTCATCCGATACGTCAAGCTTCCCCTCCGCCGCTCCAGCTCCTGCTGCTGCAAAATCTCCCGCTCCCGCTGCGCACTCCGACTCTTGTCCTTCGCCGCCTCCTCCCGCTCCTTCTTCCCATCCGGATCAAACACGTCCTTGACCCCCTGATGCACACCCTTGACCTGCTTCTTCGCCCCCAAATACCCCTCCAGCCCCAGCAAGACCGCGTACGAGCGGGACGTATTGAGACGACTCAAGTCCGCCCCGGCCGTTTTGAGCGCCCTGACGAACTCGCGGAAGTTCTTCATAGGCGGGGAGTAATGCCCGCTCAGCGGGGACAAGCGACGTAGCTGCCCGTCCTTCATTTTGATCAAGCCGGCGGCGGCAACGCGTGCGCCGCGCAGGAAGGACGAGTGCTGGAAGGCGCCCGACTGCTTGATGCCAATGTACATGCGGAAAGAGGTGTCGGCGACAAAGATCCACGTGTTCTTCTTCGTCGTCTTGCGCAGCATGTTGTTCTTGAGCGCGTCGGCGTTGAGGTGTTGTAGTTTCGCCAGGCCCTTCGCTTCGTGCAGCTCCGTGTTCACGTACTTGGACTCGTCCTCTTGACTGCCCGTGCTCGTGCTAGAAACAGTGCTAGAGCCTGACGAGCGCACTGCGGCCTCGTCCTCCTCCTCCGTCTTGCCAGAAGTCACTTCCCTCCACGTTGGCGTGTCGTCGTCCACTCGCACAATCCCCTCAATGCTATCCCTGTAATCCACCGTCGTCGAAATCAACTCATCGTTCTTGGCCCAGCAGAACAAGCCCTGCTCATTAATCCGCACCAAATAATGCAACCGATCCTCCTTCGACAAATACCGCACAAACTCGGAATCCAGCCGACTCCTCGGCCGATCCTCCAAATCCAAGTCTTTGCCCTCTCCGACATCCAACCAGTAGAAGAAGTTCTCCTTGGTGTCCGACTTCTTCCACTCGGCGTGATACCGGCGCAGATTACTGCCGTAGCGATGCTTCTGATCCACCATCTCGAGAAAGTAGTCGATGCCCATGATCTTCGCGTACCTCTCGCGCTCCCTCTTCTGCTTGCGCTTGCGCTCCTTCAGCTTCGCCAGCTCCTCGTCATTCGTGGCACCATGATAGTCACTATCAGAGTCGGTATCATCGCTGCCAGCCCGGTGAGCAATGGTCCCCGCACGCTTCCAGCGCTTGCGGATCTGTGCTTCCTGCGTGGCAGAGGTGCCATCGCGCTCATTGCGCGACACCGTCTTGGTAGTATTGTAGTACTTCGCTATACCCACACATCAGCAACCACCTCTCCCAGAAGCAAAAAGAGACATTCTCACCATCCTTTAACACCTCAATCCACCGCGCATTCGAATCCAGCCCATACCCCTGCAACGCCCTCCGCGTGCGGTACCCGCGATAGTTCTTCTGGATCAGCTGCGCCGCCGCATCGCGGTCGTCCGGCACGAGGCCCTCCCGCTTGCGCCGCTCTGCAATCTCCTTCGCTTTCGCGTCCTGCTTTTCTGCTATCTCGCGGAGCTTTTCGGGGGAGGGGAGGAGGAGGGTGTCGGGATCTTGGTTCTCCATGAGGGTGTGGGCGGGAGGGGCATGGTGTGGAGGTTAGGTGCGCGGGTGCGTGAGGGCTCAACTCAGCCCCAGACTCGACATCTGCCTGGGAGGAGGGTATGTTGTGTAGGTATGCAGATAGTATTGACTAGGTAAGTGCTGGAGATTGCGAATACGACTTGGGGCGCGAAATGACGGAAGTGGGGGCGGGGGGTGAAGTGGGAATTACGCGGTCTGGATTTCTCAGGTATCAACAGGAAACACAGCAACTGCAGAAGATACAAAGCAACTCGACCACAATCGCTCCTCGCTCTGGAAGCAAATAACGCACAGCACATTCCCACCCCTAATCATCATCATCACGACGACCAGCAGCAGCGGCGATGTTCCGCAGCGTAGCCATGCCCGCATCATCGTGCACAGTGACGTCCTACATCACCATATCATCCTGATGCGACGACATGCCCTGCTGCCCGCCCATGGGCGCATACGGCAGCATGTTGTGATGCTGATCCATCATCGGATACTGCCCGGGGCCCTGGTGGTGCATGATGGGGTTAGGGTAGCCCATGTGCGGCGGCGGGGGGTGGTGATGGTGCAGTTCGTGGTCGGGAGGCACGGGGTCGTACTGGAGGTGCTCTTGAGGGTGTCCGCCTTGCATGTCCGACGGTGAAGGCGGAGGAGCTGCGCCGGGCTGCGCTTGCTGCAGAGCTTGCGTTGCGTCGTGGAGAGCGGGATCTTGCACCAGCTCGCTCTCATCACCCACTGTATTGCCCGCCGTTTCGCCCGTGTAGTTCTCTGACTTCTGAAATCCGCCGTATCCATCGCCACGCCCGATGATCTCCCCCGTCTTCTGCATCTTCGTGCGCAGCTGGCCCATCTTGCGCTTCATGCGCTCGCGCAGCATCTCGTCGTGCACATGCGGATCCCAGTCGCCTTTGCTGAGGTCGACGAGCTGGTAGAGCTCCCGGTACATGGCATCGAACAAGGCCTCGCTCTGCGGCGAGTAGGCGTAGCAGCCGTAGCGATGCATCAAGTCCGCGAGCAGGGCTTGCGCGCGGAGCGGCCAGATGTCCTTGCTCAGCACCCATTCGGCCGTGAGATGATCGCGACGCCGGCTGCGGCGCTCCAGATCGCGCAGCATGCGCTCTTGCCGCTCGGCGGTGCGTCGCTTCGACTCCTCGATCTTCTTCTTGCTGCGTGAATCACGCTTGGGCGGCGTCGGGCCGAGGGCGGCGACAGGATCGAACAGCGAGCTGGGTGCGGACTGTGGTGTGCCGAGCGCACCCTTGCTCCCTGGTGTGCGGTTGAGACGGCGCATTTTCAGCTTCAATTCCACCTCGCGTTTCTGCAGGGCAATCTGTTGCAGTTGGAGCTCAATCAACTCTGGATCTTCCGGTATCTCGCCCTCCGTCAGGTCCATAAGGGCCGGGTATGGGTGTTGTGGTGTCTGTTGCTGCATCGCCTGGCGAAGCTGGTTCTCGATCTGTGCGCTGCTGCTGCCTGGAGCAGACATGGGCGCGTAAGGCGAGTCATACGGCGCGTTCGCTGCGGCATTCGGTGTCTGCTGTTCCTCCCCAAGCTGCGCGTCCGTCACGTTCGCCAACCCGCCATCTACCTCGTCCTCTTCGTCGTCATCCGATCTGCGACTCTTGCGACGCGCAGTCGTCTTTCCCTTCACAGCCTTGACTTTGTCGCCCTTGCGCTCGAAGACTCGGCGGATGGTGCGCGTGCCGACGACGATTTCGTAGGTGTCGTAGAGCCACCAGAGCATGTCGTCAACCGACATGTCCGGCTTATCCTTGACATGCTCGAAGAGAGCCTAATCGACCCGTCGTCAGTATTGCATTCTCCAGCGCTCACTCTCTGAGTCAAACTCACAGCTTCCACATCAGCATTCAGAACCCTGTGCCTTCCCGTCCGGCTCTCCGGCGGCTGTAGCAAATCGCAAGTCAGCCCCGTCACGCATTCAAAACAAGCGACAGGCAAAGCAAATCACCCGGTCGCGTCCGGGCAGGAGGGAGTCGTCGAAACCCACCTTGCCAATGCGCCCCGTCCTCTCGAGCTCTAGTTTCCATCGCCGAATCGTGCGATCCGACACGCCCGTCTCCTTCTCAATGGCCTCCTCATCGCGCCCGGCTTCGAGCAGGTCTTTGACGCGCAAGCGCTGGTCTTCGGAGTACGCTTTGCCCTGTGCGATGGCGGGGGGACGCGGTCAGCAGGGGCGCAATAGCAGCGGCCATGTTGGCCTTGCACGGGAAGTAATGGGACGGGAGGACGAACTTCACGCACCATTTTGTCCGGCGGTTGACAACATATGTCATGGAAGAGTTGATGCCAAAGAGCAGAGCGTGCGTGACAAAAGCTGGCCAAGTTTGCCGCGCGTGCCAGAAATAGATCACGGGACGAGCCGGTGTTCAGGAAGGTCACGTGACTTGCTGTACATTCACGTTCCTTCGTCACATCTACATCTTCTAACAGTGAATCGCGGGTATATCGGAAGTGAATACACTATCCTACACACTACCTCGACTCTACCTCTGTATCCCGTCACATTCATCATACTCTTGTAATCACACACGACTGCTCATGCCATCCATCATACTTCTCCCTACGACAACAAGTTCCTCAAACTCGGGCTCGCACTAGCTCCAGCAGGCGGCTGACTCTGGCTCGGCGCTCCAGCACCAGACTGACCATCTCTCATCCCCGCTGGCGTTGCACCGCTACCGCCGCCGCTCGAACTCTCCGGGCGCGCCTGGCTGGAGTGAGGAGCCGGCTGCATGTGCACGTGATGATGCTGTTGCGCAGACATATATTGCCCGTCATACTGCGGCGGGCCACGCATGGGCGGCATTTGAGGAGGCACGATGCGCATCTCCGTGCGACCCGGTCCGAAGCCCTGGTATGGAGGGGCGTGTGAGCGCGGGGGTGACTGCAAATGCGGTTGAAAGCCCGGGGCGCGCGGCGACGTTAGTCCGTTCGACATGCTTTGGTTCGGGGGAGGAGGGGGATAGTTCTGCATGGGCGAATGGCCAGGCGGGGCCTGCTGAGTGAAGTACGGCTGGCTGGGTGGAGGAGGTGGAGGCCCGTATCCATAGCTACCGCTCCTCTCATGCATTGGCTGTGATGGCGGAGGTGGCGGCGGCTGGTGGGACATTGGAGGCGCATGGAAACCATTCGGCTGCGGACCATACGGCGAGTAATTTTGTGGATGTTGCGGCTGTGGAGGAGGTGGGGGCACCGAGGGATTGTAGCCCATTGACAGTCCGAGGCCATTGACCGGATGTGGGCCAGGCACAGGAGGTGCTTGCACCGGAGGGGGTGGTGGTGCTGACGGCTCATCCCACGGCATGCGGATTGGCTGTGTAGGATCGTATGCGGGCTGTGATAGTGCTGGGTTCCCGTTCCATCGGTGCGATCCGGAGAACGGCCGTGGCGGCGAGATGATCGACGCTCGTTGCTCTTCCGGAGGCGAGGTGGGATTGAGTTTCTTCCCGAGGAAGCATTTGTGGCACAGGAATGCTTGCTTTGACTCTTCACCAGCATTCGCCGCCTCTGTTGAAGCTCGTTCGGCTTGGCCACCTTGATCCTGATATGACGAGCCCGCGTGGTTGTAACCATCATTCGCCGATCGATGCTGGCCATTGGTGATTGCACCAGAGTTCTCTCGTTGTGAAGGCGGCTGTTGTTGCTCGCGCTGCTCTCCGTTGGGTCCCGGTCGCGGATTATACCTATCGGGCATGCCATCCCAAGCCCTCCCACTGGCTCCGGGCGGCATGAACCGGATATTCTGAGCATTCGGTCTTGACGCCTGAGCCGAAGGAGCATTGCTTAAGCGATCGCGGTCAGCGTCGGAGATGTCAGCACTTGACAGTGACGCTCGCGGCGGTGACCTCGGCGGCGTAGCTTCCTTCCCGCTCGGCAGCGACTCCACCGGATGCCACTTGGGAGTGACATCAATCTTGCATCGCACACAACGCCGCTCCAGCTCGCCTTCAGGAACATCGGAGATTTGGATGCCGGCATCTTCTGCCTCTGACTTCGCATCGGCAACCGAAGACGTTCGTGCACCACGACGCACCGCAGCCGCGATACTATTTGCAGTAGACTCCCGTCGAGAACCGTTGATGGTCGCTTGCGGCACCTGCTGGCCCTTGTCTTTCGTAAGCTGAGCGAGATTGGCCTTTCGGATCGTGCCAGTGAGAGTAAGATCGGCCTGCTTGTAATTCTCAACGTAGACTTGCATCGCAGTCCTGCCCGTCTCATCCGCGATCTCGTTGACCGGATGAACGACGTTCTTGAGAACGTGCTCCTTGCACCAAATGCCGGCTGTCAGCGAGCCCGTCTCTTGGCCAAGGGTGGCTGTCGTGACCTGATCTTTGCGTGATCCCTTTACCGGCGTCACGTCGAAGCCGAAGACGTACCCAGCCTCAAACGCGCAACTAACGTGAATGTTGGCGTGACACTGGAAGCAGGAGACGCAAGCGCCCTTGTCGGAGCGAACAACGTTCTGGTGGTCCTTGTTCTTGCACAGCTTGCAGATTGCCTCGAATTTGGCAGGAGGTATGTTTTGAAACCCCTCGGCGACTTCGAGAGTCTTTGCATTGCTGAATCGGATTTCCGGCATCCACACGGCGCAGTACGCGTGGACCCAATTGTTGCCGGTCGTGCGCTTCAGTGGCTCGCGAGGCAGGATTGGCCGGTTGAGGGTGATCTGCTTGGTCGTGTATTCAGCACGCATCACGTCGGCCAATTCCTTCTCCAGGCGTTCCTTTTCCTTCTCGCGATCCGTCTTCTTCTTGTGAGTCACTCTCGACGACTCGATGAGCTCGGTCAGCGTCTCTTCCGTCAAACACAAGCAGCAAGCGTAGTCGGTGGAGACTTGGGGATTTCGGTCGTTGGTGCATTGCTCACACACCCACCTCACCCCTCCATCCATCTTTACCCCTTCATTTTCTTCTAGACCAAAGCAGAAGCGATGGACGGTGAGCTTGCAGTATGTACAAGCGATCGTGTCTCCCGAGCCCTTGCAGACGGCACACGGAAGATCGCGCCACTCCGGCTGCGCTGGAACGATGGGTGGCGGGGGCGGCGTTGGTTCCTTCGGGACAGGCGCAGGCTTCTTCTTGGCCATCTCGGACGGCAGGCCAGCATCGGTCTTGGACTTTTTCTTCAACGGTTCGCCATTCTCAATCGAAGGCAATGCGCCACCCGCGGGATCCATGCCAGCAGCGCCCATTTGTTCCGCAGCCACCAGCTCCCGCAACAGCTCTTCGTCGATTCGCCGCTTCCAAGCTCGCCCGCCGCCCTGCGCAACCTTCTTCGCAACCTCTTCCACATCTTCCCATTGAATGGCGTACTTCCGCCAGAGTCCCGCACAACGCAAGCATAATGCAAGAAGCGGTGGCTTCGTCTTGTCCTTGGGATCCTTGGCATTTTTGCCGTCAACTGCCACTGTCTGACCAGGTGCTACGCCGGGGGCCTTGCGCCATTGTCGGGAATGACTCGTGTGACAGAACTTGCACTCGAACATTCTGTTGCGCTTCACTGCCTTGTCGTTGTCGAACGCAGAGTCATCGCCATCCTTTGCCAGCGCTGCTTGGAGCACTGCGCCTGTGTCGTCGATCCTGCGCTTCCCTTTGCGGCCGCCATAATTGCCCCAGATCTCTTGGCCTTTGGGCGTCTTCTTCCAAAGGTAATAGAAGCGCACAATGTCCGCATTCGGCAGACTCGTCTTCATGTGCAGGCGAATCAATCGGTGCTCCGAGCCGTACTTGGCGACACCTTCCTCGAACTTTGTGAGGTCTTGTTTGCTGAGGACGGGTTCGTGCAGATCATGAATCCGGTGGACTTGTTGGAGTTTCTTCAGCGCTGCCTCTTGGTCGTAATTCGTATCGGTCAGCAGTTCCAGCGCTTTATCGAGGAAGTTTGCTCCAAACGGCGGGACACCGATAGCTCTGGCAAGGAGTTTGGCCCGCTTCAGGTAATCATCGACATCCGTGTCGGCATTCGGCCCTCCACTTGTCTCTGGGGATTTGAACATCAGCTTGGAAGTACATCTCGGGTCGTTTTCCGGATAGTCTTCTCCTCGTGCGATGTACCCCGGCGGCTCATCTTGGACCCATTTGGGCCGCTTGGCGCGCTCCTCTCGCTCTGCTTCAAGGGCCGCAAGTGTCTCCTTGCTGAGCTTCGTATCCTTCTTCGGACCGGTGGTTTTGTTGTATTTCTTCTTAATTTCCGCGGGCTTGACCAGCTCGACAGGTCGACCGGGCCACAAGGTAACGTTCGCCTGATGTCGCGGGCCCAAGCGCGAGCTTGCTCGAGGATATATGGCACGATCATCGTATTGCAATGCGTCTTCAACGCGACAATGTATTCCGAGATATCGCATGGGCCACATGTTCGCCAGTGCAATTTCTGCTTGTGTGGCTGGATGGTTGTCGATGACCATATCGGATCCACTCGGACTCGGCGCTCGCGTTGTGTCGTTGGAGGCGCTAGGCACCTCTTCCTCGGCGAGTTCTTCCTCTTCGACTTCGGTCACATCACCACTGACAGTTGGCGTATTGCGAGCTTCCATCTTCCTCTCCGACGCACGGCTGCAGGGTGCACAGGCCCAGGCGAATCCTCTTGAAGGCTTCTTCGGTAGCGGGGGTTGCACGCAGTTCATGTGGTAAGAGTTCTTGCATATGGCGCATTCGACAGAGTCGTTGGTCGCACAGTATTTCGCGCAGCGCTTGCAAGTCTTGACATCGCTGGTCAATTCTTTCACCCGCCCAATCTCGACGACGACAAACTTCCACCGTTCATCGAGCGCTTTTTTGACCTTCTCGGGGACGTTGATAATCTGCGAAACGGGCAAGCACTCGTACCAGCGACGGATGAAGCGGTCGAAGACTTGCACAAAGTAGAAGGAATCGCGTTCTTTCCGGTAAGCATCGAGGTCCTCGATTTCCGATCGATGCTTGATCGAACACTTGCCTCGCAGCGATGCGATAGGACAAAGATCGGAGTGCATCGTTCCATACAGCAGGCGACTGTCATTGTTGAATCGTTGAACGTCACGTGGGCGATAATACCAATTGACTCGGATGGAGTCAATCGGCGACGTCGGGTCATCAGATTTGGCGTGCAGGAATTCCATGATTCGACACAGGTAATAAGGATCGCCAGGCGGCTCGCAGACCAAGTACACGTGATCTGTGTGCAGCAGGGTTAGCTTCGAGATTCGATGCGAGGCGTCGGGCGGCCAGCGGCTTAAAGCGGGGTAGGGCCGCAACCTCAGAAAATTGGATTGCGACCACCGCTCAGGGGATTCTGGCGCGGGTGGAACTTACCGTTCACACACAGCTTGACTCCATCGTCCGCGACGAGTTCGCCATTCTTGTTCAGCTGTGACTTGCATTTTGTGAAAGTCATGACATTAGTTTCGCGCGTCAAGGAGGATGCTGTAGGCACCTTGCGCGTGCCCGTGGGCACTGACAGCGTCGACGGAGGTGGCGTTTGTGCATGCGCTGTCGCTGCTCCTGCTGCTTTGCGTTTTTTGGGCACGCTGGAAGCGACGCCAGGGGTGCCTGGAGTGGATTCTTTGGTGGTGGAAGGGCCGTTAGTACTGCCACTGCCGCTGTTCACGGCGATGAAACGCGCAAGGTCCTGTGCGCGCTTGCCATCCGTCACGTTTTGCGAGCCCGAAGCGGCGGCTGCTGCGGCGTCAGATGTCGCCTTCTGCTTGGACGTGCGTGCAGCAGAGGAGAGTTCAAAGTCCATGTCTTGGTCTTCGGCGTAGTTTGGGCGCGCGTTTCCCGTGCGGTTGCGTGATCTCGTGCCGTAGGTAGTGCTCTCCGCCGTTGATGCTTCACCAGGATCATCCGCGTTAGACATGTCGACGTTGACGTCCGATGCTTTGGGCGAATCTGGTTTGGAGGAAGCCTCGCGTGTGACCGCGGCGGCATCCTGAGGAGGTGACGCGGCGGCGGCGGTCGGTGCAGTAGGGGCGTGTTGATCGGGGACGGCCACCGTGTTGACGGCTTGAAAAGATGACGCGGTCGCTATTTGCGCCGGAGGCTCTGATGGCGGTCGTGGTGCATCATTTCCCGCCATGCTGTGGTCGGTGGGGGATTGATGGCTAGCAGCGGGCAAAGGCGAGGCGGACGCCGCGCTGGCTGCCGGCTCAGCCATCGCGATGTAAATCACCGATGGAAAACAGCCTCATCAGATGGGGGTGATGAATGCAGAATGTGTTGAGTTGGCCGCGGGGTGGACGATACAGGTGGCGAGTGTGGGTGCACACACCGCATGTGAGCAGATGGCGTCAATCCCGTCGCGGTGGTGAATGACTCGCGAACTATTTGTACAAGAGCTTGGGGGGAAACAAAAGACAAAGAGAAGTGCAAGGCAGAAGACGGAGGAGTTGATGAGGGAGCGCGGGCGTTGAGCGCGTGAAAGGCAGAGAAGGTGCGGTCACGCGATGCGGGCGTGGAGATGGGGGGAGGGATGAAAGAATGAACGGGATGCAAGATGAAGAGAGATGGGCGTTATGGGCATGCCGCTATCCCGGGAGGATCCATCCAGTCCCTCGTTGCACTAGTCCGCCAGCCGAGAACATCACAAAGTTATTTCGACTGCACCTCGTCGCTCGTGCGCTGACACATAGGGTTCATCCTGCATTCACCCCCGGCGTTGTTCGTGGGGTTTTGTTGGTCGTGGTCTGATGCGAAAATGTCCGCCGTGAATTGCACCTTACTGACACAGTGCCTCGCTCAGGCCGGCATCCCCGAGGCGAGGCCTGCGTCTCGTCCTCATATTCCTCCAGCAATTCTTAGCGCGAGGGTTAGCGAGCTGATTGGCTGCGAAGTCTAACCTGGCAGCTTCATCGGGGCGCGGCCCATTTGGCATGTACTTGGTTTCGTGTTGGGCCATCGACGCTCCCGCCACTTGACGCTCTACAGGTCATCGGGGCAATTGGATGTGCATCATCGCGACCGCTTACTTCACGTTTGCATACTGTTTCCTTTTTCCTCTTCGCCAGCGTCGTCAGGCGGCCCCAGCAGTAAGCCTACGTCATCCGAATCGCCAAATGCCCACATTCGAACCCGCCAAGGCCATCGAGCACACGTCGACATAGCTGGTCCCTATTTTGGCCGGACGCGGTGAAGGGGGGACTGATCTCTTTCCGCACTCGCTCCCTTCGTGTCTACGTGGTCGTCGGGAGAAAGGCGGGTGCCGATCGGCAAGATTAGAGTTTAGCTTCCGAATAAGTTCGATCGCTCCGTGTCAGAATTCGAGGTTTCTGTCAACGACACTTCCTAATTTCATTGGTGCTACGACTCATTTTATCCCTCGCCCACCCTTTCTGTGCACCCTTGGATGGCTCGTGGCGTGGAATGCTGCGAACAGCACTATCACGCCGCATGATGAGCTCCGGAACGCCACGCGTCGCCATCCCCAAGAATGGCGTCGACTATCGCGGCAAAATTGTCTTGGCTCCCATGGTGCGATCGGGCGAATGTCCGTCCAGGCTGTTGGCGCTGAAGTATGGCGCCGACCTGGTCTGGGGCCCCGAAACCATCGACAGGGCTCTCATCGGCACTGTCAGACGGGAGAACGCTCTCACAAACACCCTCGACTTTACTCGTTTCTCTTCCAACGGTGCCAAGAACCCTACCATCGCCCCCGAACAAAGGGAGAGCGTCATCTATCGTCTGCACCCTGGACGGGAAGGCCGCAGACTGATCTACCAGATTGGCACGTCCAACCCGGAGACTGCCGTCCAGGCATCGAAACTCATTGCCGCCGATGTTGCCGGCATCGACGTGAACGCTGGATGTCCAAAACCGTTCAGTACTCTGGGTGGTATGGGCGCAGCTTTGCTCAAGACTCCGGACAAGCTTTGTTCCATTCTCGAAGCTCTCGTACAGGAGGTCGGCAAGCCCTACGAAATAGGCATCAGCGTCAAAATCCGCATCCTGGACAAGGCCGAAGACACCGAAGCGCTTGTCCGGAGACTGTGCGCAACCGGGATCACCGGACTGACTGTTCACTGTCGTACAACACCCATGCGGCCACGAGAGAAGGCGATTCGAGATCAGCTCAAGATGGTCGCCGACGTCTGTCGAGAGGCCGGCGTGGCATGTCTCATGAACGGCGATGTGACGTCCCGCGATGAAGCCTTGGCTCTGATTCAAGAGTTCGGGGTCGACGGTGCAATGATTGCCACCGCAGCGGAAACGAACTCATCCGTGTTTCGCCCTAGCTCGGAAGGAGGTCGAGCGCCTTGGGAAGAGGTCGTGAAGGAATACGTCAAGACCGCCATGGAAGTGGAGAACCGCTGGGGCAACACGAAATATCTACTCGGGCAGATGATCCCGGGCAAGCAACCAGCGTACAAGGCGATGACGGCTACCAAGAGCTACAGCGAGTTGGTTAAAGCTTTAGGGTACGAAGCGGATCTTGGTGAGATGGCGCAGGACGTGGATCGCCGGCTCGAAATCGGCACGTTTGAGAAGCCGAAGATGTCCAAAGCGGAGCGCAAGAAGGCCAACAAGGCAACAACGCAACAGAGTGAGCAGACGCCCAACGGATCTGCGGAATCAAAAACCTTGACGCAGGCCATGACTGGCGCGAAGCGGACAGCGGACGTCGCGCAGCTCGATATGCCTCTGGACGTTTCGCGGGACAGAGGACCAGCAAGTGTGCCTGAGCATGCGTCCACACTGGCCGTCTAAAATGCCGTAATGCAAACCTCCTCCACTCACTCTGCCGCTTGCTGAGGTCTATCTTCCGATTGACGTGGACACCAAGAGCTGGAACCACAACTAGACGATGATAGAAACATAGCGAGCTGGAAAACGTTCAACTCAACCCTTTTTATTTCGAGAGGCGATCAAGCCGAAGACTCAAAATCTGATTCTCTGATCAAGTCATCGCTATCCTTCCTGATTCCTCCTCCTGCTATGAATGGCAGGATGTAATCGAGCGGGAACAATGCGCCCCGAAACTCCATCAGCACATCATAGTCTCTACCCCCGTAATCCCCCGAAAGCAGCGAAAGCGAGCGAGCGATCGAGCGATCGAGCCTACTTAGACCCATCCTCCACCCCCTCCTCACCCTCCTCCTCAGCTTTGACGGACACCTCACGACCAGCATCCCCCTCCGCCTCTCCATCCTCGCCGTCGCCTTCCTCAACATCAGCAGCAGCAACAACAGCGGCGCCCTTCTTCCCCCCACGCTTAGCAGCAGCGCCCTTCTTCCCCTTCTTCGCGACAGTCGTCTCGGCCGCAGCAGCCTCCTCATCAGCGTCCTCCTGCACTTCAGCGGCTTTGCGCTTCTTGGCCCCCTTGGCGCCACCAGCGGCTTTCTTCTCCTTGACCTCCGCCCCGTTACCGATAGTCGCGCCGTTCGCTTTAGCAGCCGCCTCGACCTTCTTCAGAGCGCGCAACGTGACGGTTTTGAACGAGGCGGTCTTGACTTTGGGGTCGTATTGCGCTGCTGCGGCGTCCCAGTTGACCTGTGGTGACGGAATGGTTAGCTGTCTTGAGTGATGTGTGGGTTTTGGGGGAGGGGAGATGCGTACGGCTTGCGTGTTCTCGGAGTTGAGGAAGCAGCAGGCGAAGCGGTGGATGTCGGTCTCGTTGCCGAGCTCTTTGGCTGCTGTGTACGACATTGTGGGTGGTTGTGGGTGGTGGTTGTTTGGTAGGTTGTGTAGTTGTGGTGGGTGGATGGGTGGGTGTTTGGTTGAGTGAGAGCGAGAGGAGCAGAGTGGTTGTAGGTGGTTTTGTTGGAGAAGAGCAGAAGGTGGAAGAAGATATAGTGGCGAGGATTTGAAAGGGAGCAGGCGAAGGAAAAGATCACGCGGTGCGATGGTGACGCGATCAGACTCACTTCCGCAGTTCACTCGACCGCATCAACAAGTTCACATGTCAAACTCTCACTTCAAACGGAGCAAAAGCTTTGATTCACCTTCCCTCACCCGCTTTGACGCCCAACGCAATGCAAGACAGTTTCCGGCCTGTTCGTAGCGTACAATCAGCTATGAATGATGCGACTTCTTCACTCTGAGCTGCCCCTCGAACATCAACCTATCCAATGCCGCAGCGACCGTCAAGGTTCCTCCAATCACCGCGCACACTCCCACCAGGAAGCCCGAGAATGAATAGGCTCGGACTTCGCGGTTGATGACTCTCAGGGGCGAGATGTCCTGTTGTGGAAGAAGGTTAGCAGGCATGTCAGATGACGATGACGGAGAAGCGGAAGGGGAAAAACGTACGTAGGAGAAGAAGACACCCGGAATGCCACCTCGAGCATGTAACCGCTCTTTATGTCCCTGATCATCGGCAGACCCACCGCCGATGGCGCGGTGATGAGCAGTCACGGAGTACTGATTCGTGTCAATGCTGCCCTTGTCTCCAACGCCGTAGCCACCCAGTTTGACCAGCTCGTGCGGGATGTCGAGGACGGTCCATGTGGGTTTCCATCCGAGCGGGAGCCAGGTGGTCGATACCACTTTGACAAAGTACATGTAATTGAATGCCTTCTCGTCCGTCTTTTGCTCGGTGGCGTCCAGGGGGTTCATGTGGTTCTGCGTCCACTGCACTCCGTTCGTTCCCACTCGCTCGGCGAGGTTCACCGGCAGTTCCGGCCCGAATCGGAGGGTGTGGATTTGGTGCGTGAAGGTGTGCACGATGCCAGGAGAGTCACGGGCATCGGTGAAGTAGTTGTCCAAATCGTGGACATGCAAATTGCCGTTCGAGAATGACTTGCCGGGGGCGAAATGGAAGTTGCCCACCACCTTGTTGACTCGAATGCTGCCTTCAATTCGACATCCCTCGGCGCGTTGCTCGTCAAGGTGTTCGCCGTAATGCTCTCTCTCGCATTGCTCCACGCCGTTTCCCCTCCCAAAAGACCACGAAATGCTAGCGTACGCATCCCGCACTTCCTGGCACGTCTGGCAACACCCTTTCTTGAGCCCGTTCTCTGGCGCCGGCGCTCCATAGCACTCGCCACAGTAGTTTGGATCCAGGTGCTCCAGCGCCTCCCGTTCTTCATTCAACATGAGCTGCTGAGCCGACGCTCCGGGTACTTCACCCCCTCCCTCCTGGTGCGGCCGTAACCTGACCTTCGACACACCATGCATGACACCGGTCTGCACCTCGCCCGACACATCCATGACGTCCAGCGTCAGGAGTTCGCAGGGCACACGGGGGAAAGAGATGTTCATGTGGATCTCCATCTTCTCGTCTCGGCCCTTGTCGACGACGATTTCGGTCTGGATGAGCACGCGGCGGTACTGCGCCCATTCGGACCAGGTGAGGTAGAGGATGAGGAGGAGCGAGAGGAGGGTCAGGGTGCCGCCGGAGGTGGTTCGGACGCGCGCATCCTCGACGGTTTTGGTGAAGGCATCGAGCCGGTGGAATCGACTCTTTGCAGGCATGGTGGGGGGAAGGCAGCGCAAGGGCTGCGGGTGCGAGAAGGGTGTGCGCGCTCTATCGTGATAGAAGAAAGACTGGCTATTGCTGATGTAGCTCGGGATGCATTGGGTCTGGTACGCTGGGGTTGGATGGCATTGGCATTGCTTGTCTCGTGGTCGTCTGGCGGAATTGTGAAATTGGACAACTGGCGCGGCTGTCCCTGAATCTCCATGCATCGCGCTAAGCCACGATGGGAAGGCGCCACGTTTATTAACCAGCTTTTGGTTAAGGCATTTGATGGATGAGATCACCGCGACCTGTCCACTTCCTGTGCGCGTGTAGACGGTCAAGCTCCCTTTGTCTCTCCTTAGCCTATACATCGGCACATCCAAACGACAAAGGCGCCTGCGTCTAGTCGTCTCGGTAGTCAAGGATGCAATGAGCACCATCACCCAGCTCATCGACCAACTCGCCCAAATCAGCGATTCCCTCAAAGCGACCAACACCCTCATCACCCGCCTCTCCAAACTCCCCTTCTCCCCCGGCACCGAGTCCCTCGACGATCCCCACAGCGTCCGCATCGAGCTCGCCCAAGACATCCACGATAGCTTGAAGCAATTGGAAGAAGACCTAGAACTTCTCAAGCAGGAAGCGGAGGATCTCAACACCACCAGCCATACCGGGGGATATCGGCGGCGCGAGAGTACTGACGACCGCGAGCGAGAGAGAACCCGATTGACCGCGCACACCACCAAACTCGAAGAAGACCTCCGTAGCTCACGGTCACATTTCCGACGCGCTCAGCTCAACGCGAAGAAGGCCTCGGAAGCGGCCAAGAGGAAAGAGCGGGAACTCGTTCTCGCGACCCTCTCCAACCCGGAGCCTGTACCTCAGACAAACGGCAATAGAACAGGCGACCTCTTTGCCGGCCGCCGCACTCCTCAGCCTAAGCAGAGAGGAACGAAAGAAGAGCAAGAAGTCGACGCCTCCACCTCCGTCACCACTGCGCTCCGCCGCACGCACGACCTCCTCTCCACCGAGCTCAGTCGATCGCTTTTTGCACAAGAAACCTTTGACCAATCGACCGCTGCTCTCGCCGAGCTAGGCGAGAAATACGACAGTCTCGATTCGGTGCTGAAGAACAGCCGCGAACTGCTAGGCACTCTACTCCGGAGTCAAAAGAGCGATACGTGGTACTTGGAAACCGCCTTCTACATCCTCATCACCACCCTCGTCTGGTTGATCTTCCGCCGCATTTTACTGTGGCCGTTCATTCGCCTACCAATCTTCCTCTTCAGGTGGATTCTGTGGAAACCGATCTGGTGGTTCTTGTATCTGACAGGCGTTGTCACTACGGGGACTACTGCAGCACAGGGAACGGTCGCTAGATCATCGACCAGAGCACCACTGATCGTCCAACCCAGCGCTGCAAAGGGTAGTATACCGCGCTTTGAGGAAGGTATGGCAGAAAAGCTACGACAAGGTGGCGGGGTTCCCGTTGGTGCTGGCGGCTCGCAGGCGAAGGAGGGACGCGAGAACGTTCTCGATGGGGAGATGAGCGAACGCATTGGTCGTATGGCTGAGGAGCGGCAAAAGCAGCAAGAAGGGGGAGAGAAGAAGGAAGTCAAGCGGGGAGACGGCACCGTCTTGCAGGAAAGGGAAAGCGAGCCACCAAACCCGCGGAAGAAGATGTTTGAGGCGGATGTGGAGGATGCGAAGCAGCGGGAGAGGCAGCAGGATCAGGGGAGGGATGAGCTATGAGCGTCTCTCGTTATGTAACTTGTATCTTGCGAAGCGTGGTTACTGCATCTCATGCAGACGCCCTTTGCACTTCGACGTCACTGCTCACGTTGATGAGCCTCACCCTCCTTTCGCAATCGGTCACTGCAAGCATAGTGTGGCTTCATGTCATAGTCCCATGTCAACATCAATTGTCCGCCGTGCACCAAACCCCAACTTGCAGGAATAACAAGTCCCAATCCATCATAGACCAAGCAAGCAAAGAATCAAGTATAATTCACCACCTCCTTCACAACCCAAACCTCTCCATTCGCAACCCGACTCACCACCCCTTCAACCTCCACACTCCCCGGCATAACAAGCGTCTTCCCATCCCTCTTCTCCCACCACACCGTCCCCCCGCCCAAACTCTGCACCTTCTCCCCCTCCTTCCAAGGCGACACAGGCACAATATGCGCCTCAGCAAAGCGCCTCAGATTCCTCTGCGCGCGGTCCTCGCCTTCCGAACCAGAATACGCTTCAGCTCCTAGCGCAGCGTACTCTCTCGCATCCTCCCACGGTTTGCGAGGGAGGGATGTGATTGCGCGATTCAGCGGCGCGAGCACCGTCGTGTTTTGATTCCCGTTGTTGAGGCGGGAAGACACGGAGGGGATGTCGAGGGTGAAGCCGGCGAAGATTTGGATGGAGGGCTGCGTGCCGAGGACGTCGCTGAGGATTACGTCGCCCGTGGGGGGGCCGGAGCTGGGGTTGTCGTTGTCTGTGTTCGAGGGCGGGAGTTGAATTCCTGGGTTGTTTAGTTGATTGCCTGCCATGGGCTTTTGATTCAGGCGGTCGGGTGTGCGGGCGCCTGGTGCTGCCGGCTGTTTGCGGTCGGTGAAGAAGGGGATGAGCTGGGCGGAGGAGGTGAGGGCGAGGGCGGCGAGGGCGACAAATGCTGTGCGCTTCATCGTATACACTGGGTGGACTTGAAGATGTTGGTGGTAGGTATGTCGTGTCTTTGTGATCACGGTGTTCGCCCAGTGTTGCGGTGCGTCATCCCATCCATCGACGAATGGTCCGTGCACGTTTCCGAAAGCGGAAAGTACTGCCCGCGCGAGGCCTGAACGAGAAGCCAGCCGTGGAAACGGAGTGGTGCAGATTAAGTACGTCTATCATCTGATGCTGCGAGAGGGCCACGGAGCTAGGAGTCTATCACTGCTCTCCTTCGCTCCTCACGACCCATGATGCCCATCTCAGCTCCTCATAGCAAGCACTTCAGCAACGCTCCCACCCATTTCACAACGGGTAGCCATGTAGCAATCACACCCCATCCTCCTTCATCTCTCATCGCTTGCCCAAATCCACCTTCTTCAACGCCTTCGTAACAGCCCAGTCACTGCCCCTCTTAACCGGGCGAGCGCGGAGTTCATCCAGAATCGCAAGCAGCGACAGCCAGCCTAGAAGCGAAGAAAAGCACAAGTCAGAAGATCAGCGTTCCTTGAGGCAGAAGTGCAACCCCTTTCCCCTCCCCCTCTCCCTTCTCGCGTTCCTTTTCGCGGAGGAGAGAAGGGAAAAGATGGAAGACAAGGTTACATCTGCAGGATGGTCTCGAGAGTGGCCCAACCTGGGGTGTGCATGAGCGTCGCGCCCATGGCGGCGTCGTGGCTTACGGCGATGTGGCAGAGGAGTTGTTCTTCGTCCTGTGAGAGGTGCGATGGGGTCAGTTTTTGTTTGGGAAAATGGGTAGGAGGGAGATGTCTTACCTTGCTCAGCACACCGAGTCCGCGAATGAAGCATAGCAGGTGAAAGTCGGAGACGGCGAGCACGCCCTGCGCGGTGTCCAGCGCCACTCGGTTGCTGCCCGCTCGCAGCTGCGTCTGGAGATCTCGTGGTTCTTGTGCCTCGCCGATTGCTTCTCTGTTCTCTATCGCGAAAGCGTTCTTCACAAATTGCGGTACTGCCTCGTTGGGGAAGCCGTGAGTGAGCGTCACGAGCAAGTATTCCACGGGGAAGCTGGGCTTCGCGTTCTCTTGCACGTTCGCGCCGTATTCGTTGATGCGGCGGTAGAAGACTTCGGGAATGTATCGCACGCGACCCAGCTCGTTTTCTTCGTCCTCATCCTGCACAAGCATCACACTCGGCTCGGCGGAGGCTTCGACGATGTCGGCGCGGACCATCTCCACGGCAGCGTTCGTTGCTTGATATGCGGATATGCCGATGTTGCCGTCTGCATCTCCGCTGACCACGCACGTGACAAAGTTGCTGCCGAACTGTCCCGTCTCGCTCCACTTGCTGGGTCGGGGGTATTTTGCTTGGTATCGCGAGGCGAACATGATCTCCAAAGAGGATAGGAGGAAGGAGTCGATGTGTCTCTTGCATACCGCATTCCCTTGGCTGTCATCTTCGGGGCGCAAGAGATCGGTGAAGATCACGCCCACTCTTTGCAGTCCACACAACGATGCTAGCTCATCGATGGAGTTTTCATTCTCCCACTCGCCTAATGTGACACCGTCGATCTCGTCTAGTTGTGGCGGCTCGTATATGGCTTCCACGACCGCTTTGGTGCCCAGTGGGACCTCTTCGTATTGTTCGTAGTGGCCATACAAGAAGCCAATTCGCTGAGCGCCACCGGAACGCCTCCAGAAGTTCAGGAAGGAATCCACAATCTGCGGATCGGCAAACTCCACATGGTCCACCATGCGGAACTCCTGCGGCTGGAGGGTGATTGCGGAGGGCTGGCACTTGGTGCAAATGCCTTTGGGGAAGGGTGGGTGACCGGAAGGACAGTCAGGTCTGACGCGGTAGTAGGGTTCGGCCAAGGGAGGCATGTACGAGCTTCCCGACTCGTACTTGTTCTTGCCCTGGTTCAGTTTCCGGAGATAGGAGTGGTATGACAAGTGCTTGATCTTCCTCTCGCTCAGGTATTCCTTGTTGTAGGGCTCGAGCGGCATGCAGTAGTCGCACATGCCCATCTGTCCGTGTTTGCACAGCTTCTCGTCTCGTTTCCTGTGAGTCTTGCCATCCTGCTTGTCTAACCGATCGTCCAGCTCCGACTGTTTGACCTTTTCCCATGGATTCTTGACGAGCTGCTGAGCCTGTGCCGAAGGGATGGCTATGCTGGAGATGTCTTCTTCGGGAGCAACATCTTTCCCACTCAGTCGGTTCGCTGGTACAGAGTGGCCGTTGGCGGTGGGCTGTTCTTGCTTGTAGTCGAGGAAGATTTGCGAGCCGTGGGTGAGGCCCAGTCGGGCAAAGGTGACGCCGCGAAGCGACTGGATCGCCCGTGACTCGGTGCTCTGCGGTTTCGGACTGATGGTGACGGTGGATGGGACTACATCTTTCGGGAGCTTCTCGAGGATGTCGGGGAGGACGGTGGAGATGTCGGTGGTGCTCTGCACTTCGAGGCGGAATGTGCCTTCGCGGCTCTGGAATCGAAGGATCATACTGGCGATGTCGGCGTGAGTGGCGGATAGATGGAGGGGATGGGAGAAAGCCGGCGAGAGAGGAGTGGTGAGAGAGGTGTCAACAGCAGTGTCATAGAGATGACTGTAGAAGAGATGGCATCTTCACACGCGTCGCTTTCCGCCTCGCTCTATCCTCTTCGATGTGCAAGTGCGGAATTCACAGGCAGCTCTCGTATTATGCAAGCCGATGAGCTAACGTGAAGTTTGGTGGATGATGTAAGGTAGTGAGTGGCTCGGCCCGCGTTCCGAGCTGCAGGGTCCGGGACGACTTTTTGGGAATACAAGTGTTAACAAGCGACGAGACGCGCACAGCGAAGGGGGTTTCCAACATTCACAGCCAAACACCATCCTTCGCTGAACTGAAGCATGCCATCACCATAACCGACGTCTATTCCAGAGCTGGTTTTCAGCCGCCGCACGCGAGGGCTAGACGAACACCATGGACAATTCCACCAACTCCACCAACTCCTCCTCTTCCAACAGCACCTACGAAAACTGGCAAGCCCAGCAGCCGCCGAAGAGCTTCTGGACGAACCTCACCCTTCCCATCCTCTACCTCACCATCCTCATCGGCAGTCTCTACACCTTCTCTACGCTCTACCGCAAACGACAGGTCAACAAAGCCGCGAAACTCGAAAGCTGGTTCCCTCCACATCAGGCACGCGACGTCTACCTCAGCCTGCTACATCTCGATCCGTCAGAAGCGAGCGAAGGCGCGGATGGAGAGAAGAAGCTAAGCAAAGTGCCGGACTCGGTGTTGAAGGCGGCATTGATGCGAAGGGCGCTGGAAGACATTCAGAGGATCATGCAGCTACGGACATCCAAGCCTGCGCTACAAAACCTGTTGCAGAGAGGATCGGTGGGCGATGAACTATGGCAGCGTCTTCTGCGGGCGGAGAAGGAGATGGAAGAGGAAGTGAAGGATGTCGTGAACGAGGTATGTTGCAAACGAGCGTACCAACAGTTGACCAAGCGATGCAGTGCTAACCCACACCACAGGCGAATGCATTTGCACCGAATTGGGGGCAGACCATCTTCCAGTCTGCCAATGAGATGCATCAGAACGATCTGCTGAGGAAGTCGATCGCCGACATCCAAGAAAAACTGGCGGCAGACAAGACATGGTGGGAGGGCAGACGAGCGGGGATGCAGGCGGAGTTGCTGCAAGACCTGGATACGGATGGCAAGGCTTCCGAGACTGGGCAGAAGAAGACGGGCGGCAGCGACGACGACGCTGTGCTGGTGGAAAGCGGGGGACCAGCACAGGACCAAGGCGGAGCAGGGGCCAAGAAGAACACGAAGGGAAAGAAGGGAGGTGGAGCGTGAGATGACGATCTTGTCCTTGGTGCATGAATGGATTGGCGCGGAGGAGTTCCAGCGGCGGCAGCATTCTGAGGAGATTGTGGGGTAAGCGAGGGGAAGGAAGGATTTGATGAGTAGGGACGGGGAAGGGTTGCATGGCGCTATGGGTGATAGGCAGGTGGCTCGCCCAGACTGCGGAGTCTGGGGGAGTTTCGATTACATACTCGCAGGACCATCATGGCGCACCAACGTGTCCACGTGTTGATGTCTGAAGCGGGGCTGCCAGCGATTCCTCGTGAGATTGAGTAATAGGTACGTTTACAGGAATGCGGGAGGCTGTGTAACACCGGCGCCCGAACGTCCGACACATGTTTGCAATGCACACGTCTTATACAGCGTATACTCTTGTTTACACGTCTCCCGACACTCGCCCGAAGCGGACAAAGGACGGGGTCAAGGGGTGTGGTTGTCGCCCGGCTCCGAAGCGGCCGCAAGAGAAAAGGCTGGAAGCTCGGCTTGCCGCGGCCCTGCCGGCGCGTCGAACTGCGAGGATGTGCTAATTGCAGCCGACACGCGGGTCACGAGACCGGCACGCCGAGATGCCGATGCTTCCTATTCGCCACACACCGCAAACCATTACCCCCAGGAAATTCTGCTTCAGGATTTTATTACCCCCAGAAAACTGGCCAGCGTTGCACTCGTCAACGAACGTGCGACCACCAGCGCCCCCGTGGCTGCGTCCAGGCGCGCAGGTGCGCAGAGGAGAAAAAAATTCCTTGACTAATTTCCCCTCGCTTGATTCGTGGTTGCGTGGCGGCCGAGTCCGCGGCTGCGGATGAAAAATCTGTCCTCGTGGTCAGGGCAGCGTGATCTCGCCCAAGCCTTGTGCAATTAGTCAAGCACCCGAATGTTCGGGTTTATATATATGACCCGTCCCTTACCCCAGGAAGGCACGAATCTAGTAGGTTCCGAGTTGTTGACAAAGAAAAAAACCCTTCCCAGTCTTGTGATACCTTTCTTCTTTGACTACTTCATCATCAACACCATCGCCACCCTGCTCTCTTCTGACCCAACACACCACCACGCTACCTACACACAACACGACACACCTAGGAATGCAGATCAACGACCTTCCAAGCGAACTTCTCTCCAACATCCTCTACCTCGCTACCAAGGCGAACGAGGCGGAAAACGAAACCTTCACCTACGGCCTCTCCCAGGCGCCACTGCCGCTGGTCAAGGCCAAACTCACCAAGTATGTCCGCGGTCCGGTGACGGCAGAGGCCCTGCGATGGGATGCCACCAGGTCCATCCGCTCCGTCTGCTCCGCATGGCATGACTGGGCCGCGTCGTACAACTTCGAGCACGTCTTTGAGCAGCGATGGAAGGGCGCCGAGCGATGGGCCGACCTGACCATGCAACGCCAGAAGTACTCCTTCTACGAGCTCAACACCCGGCCAAACGGTGTGGCGCTCTACCGTGACCCGTACGGCTCGCTCAAGCACACCGATCGCCTCTTCTCCGCCATTCCTTCTGCTGCGAATCACGTGCGCCGACTATGGTTTAACGGATTCTACGTTGCGCAGTCCGACAAGCTGATTTTGTCGGTGATCGCGAGCTGCCCGGAACTGTCCTTCCTCAGCGTCCCGTGGACAGTGTTGCGGAGAGGCAGCGCCGACGACTGGGTCGACCTGTTGAACGTCAACACCGGCGTTGGAAAGCCACTTCACTCTCTCGAGATTACCGCGGTCGCTCTGCCTGCAGACCACGCCAAAGCCCTGGAGGCGGACGACACGCCCAACCCCGTTATGGACCCGCGAGTCGACTTCAGCGCTCTCAAGCGCCTCAAGTTTTTCGGCAACACCCTCCACAAGCCCATCGGCGACGAAGATTTGCAGCTGATTGCGCGCACGGCAACAAACCTGGAGTGCCTCGATCTCACCAACCTGTCGACCATCTCCGTGGCCGGCATGCTGTCGATTGTCAAGGCTTCCAGCCAGACCCTCCAAGTCTTGGAGCACTCGCCTCGCTCCGACGACGGCTTCTACCACCCCTACCCCGGCCACATCGACGAGCACGTCTGCGAGCTGATCGCCAGCCTACCGCGCATGCGCGACCTCTCCATGAGCGTGCCGTACATGTGCGCCGACCTGTTCGCCAACCACGAAGTGCGCTGGCAAGGTGACTGCCAAATCCGCACCGTCGACATCTGCAACTGCAGCGCCGACACGGGCGCGCACACGCGCGTCGAGCACCTGCGCAAGACGTTTGACGCCGCTCGTGCCCTCGTCGCTGCACGCAGACGCATGGGCCACAAGCTGAGCATCGAGATCTTCTTTGCCGGCTGCATCTTCTACCCCGAGCAGCGACTGGTGCATGGCGACTTCGCGCTGGCGGAGATTTCGTCCAACGGCAACTGGCCCCTGCACAAGCAGGCCAGCACCAAGGGACCATATGGGACGAGCGGGGTGTACGAGAAGGAGGAAGGGTATTGGGATGCGATTAGCGAGGAGGACTACTTTACGGCTGTCACGAGGCACTGGGTTCAATTGTGAGCGGTCCCGCCACGAAACCGATTCTGAGCGTTTTTGCATTGAGCGGAAATTCTGTGATGGGAGAATCATCATGGGTGCATTTATTGATCATGATGACACGACGGCATGCTTTTGCTCCGAGCGAAGGTGTTGATTGGGAAAAAAGCGCGCATATTTGAGCGAACGGCACGTTTGTGCGTGGGCCATAGGCAGGAGCATTGGGTGAGAAGAAGACATAGTGTCTAGTTACTACTGAGTGCTCACAAGAAATTAACAATAATGATAACATATCAAGCGCTCATCTTCCTCTTCTTTTCTTCATGACAAGCGGTGGCGGTAAGGCAGACAAGGCTCCCAAGCTCCCATGCACGTCCCGCAGCCCGTTGCGCTGGAGCCAAGTGGGGCAAACTTTTTTGAGGGTTCACCTCAAGAAAAGTCTACGGCATACTCTGCGCCATTACCATAGCAGTTAAACGTCCAGGACACCACAACCGTTGGGAATACTTCGCAGATCTCGTTATTAATCCGTCTGCTACCGATGACTGAAATCTCCGCAACACCAATTCGGCGATAGGCCGCACTCCGAACCCTTTCCATCTTCAGCACGACCCAAGTCGCCCAGCATGCCGAAGAAAGCCATCGACGCGCGCATTCCCACCCTCCTGCGCAATGGCATGCGCGAGAAGAAGCGCAGCTTCTTCGTCGTCGTCGGCGACCGGCAAAAAGACGTCATCGTCAACCTCTACCACATCCTGCTCAACCTCGACATCAAGCTCAACAAGAGCGTGCTGTGGGCGTACAAGAACAAGCTGCTCGGCTTCACGAGCCACCGCAAGAAGCGCGAGAAGAAGATCAAGAAGGAGATCAAGCGGGGCATTCGCGATGCCGACACCGACGACCCGTTTGAGCTGTTCATCAGCACGCAGAACATTCGGTATGTGTACTACAAGGAGACGGATCGGATCTTGGGCAATACGTATGGGATGTGCATTTTGCAGGACTTCGAGGCCATTACGCCCAATCTATTGGCGAGGACGATTGAGACTGTCGAGGGAGGCGGCGTGGTGCTGCTCTTGCTCAAAGGGATGAGTAGCTTGAAGCAGCTCTACACCCTCTCCATGGACATTCATTCGAGATACCGCACCGAGGCGCATGATGATGTTGTGGCACGATTCAACGAACGCTTCATCCTGTCACTGGGCAGTTGCGAATCATGTCTGGTTGTGGACGACGAGATGAATGTTCTCCCCATCTCCGGCGGGAAGAACGTGGTGGAGAAGAGTCTGCAAGATGATGCGGGCGAGGTGGCTGCCGCGCGGAAAGAGCTGGAACAAGTCAAAGAGAGCTTCGTTGATACGCAACCGATTGGACCTCTCGTCAAGCTCGCGCGAACCGTCGATCAGGCCAAAGCGTTGCTCACATTCGTCGAGGCGATCAAGGAGAAGACGCTCTCCAGCACCGTGACTTTGACTGCAGCTCGAGGACGCGGCAAATCAGCAGCGTTGGGCGTGGCAATCGCGGCGGCGATTGCGTTTGGCTACAGCAATATTTTCATCACCTCTCCGTCGCCAGAGAACTTGAAGACGCTGTTCGAGTTCGTCTTCAAGGGCTTCGACGCCCTTGACTACCTCGATCACACCGACTACACCATCGTCCAATCCACGAATCCCGACTTCAACAAAGCCATCGTTCGAGTCAACGTCCATCGACAGCACCGTCAGACCATCCAATACATCCAACCGCAGGACGCATACGCTCTGGGCCAGGCGGAGCTCCTCGTCATTGATGAAGCGGCAGCGATCCCTTTGCCCCTCGTCCGAAAGCTGATGGGACCATACTTGGTCTTCATGGCATCAACCATCAATGGCTACGAAGGAACTGGTCGATCACTATCACTCAAGCTCATTCAGCAGTTGCGGGAGGAATCAAGAGGCGTGTCGAAACTCAAGAGAGACGAGACGCTCGCCGATCGGAACCCCAACTCCAAATCAGCCGACGGCGCTTCTAACATTTCATCTTCCCGCTCGCTCCGAGAAATCACCCTCTCCGAACCCATCCGATATGCGCAAGGTGACGACGTTGAGCGCTGGCTAAATCGCCTCCTCTGCCTAGACGCCACCCTCCCGCGTGCCACTAACATCCACGGAACGCCACACCCCTCACAGTGTGAGCTCCTCCAAGTCAATCGCGACACCCTCTTCTCCTTCCACAAAGTCAGCGAAAAGTTCTTGCAGTCGATGATGGCGCTGTACGTCGCGTCGCATTACAAAAACAGTCCGAATGACCTCCAGCTCATGTCTGATGCGCCGGCGCATCAATTATTCGTTCTGGTGCCGCCCATTCAGGACAACGCCAACGCTCTCCCCGAAATCCTGTGCGTGCTGCAGGTCGCGCTCGAGGGCCAGATCAGTCGAGAGAGTGTACTCAACAGCCTGTCCAGGGGACAGAGAGCTGGTGGTGATTTGATCCCCTGGCTCGTGAGCCAGCAATTCCAAGACTCGGATTTTGCTGGCCTTAGCGGAGCGAGAGTCGTGCGCATCGCGACCAACCCCGACTACGCCAACATGGGATACGGATCGCGAGCACTGCAGCTGTTGACGGAGTTCTACGAAGGCAAGCACATCAACCTGTCAGAAACAGACGACCTGGCCGCCACGCACGAGCAGGAAATGGTACGCGTCACAGACGAAGACCTAGAGCAAAGCACGCTCATGACCGACAACGTCAAAGTGCGCGACATCCGCGCCATGCCACCTCTCTTCGCACGCCTGCCCGAACGCCGCCCGGCGGCGCTAGATTACCTCGGCGTCTCCTACGGCCTCACCCAGCCCTTGCACAAATTCTGGAAGCGCGGCGGCTTCGTGCCCGTCTACCTGCGCCAAACGGCCAACGACCTGACGGGCGAGCACACGTGCGTCATGCTGCGCACGCTCGAAACGGGCGCCTCCGACCCTGGGTGGCTAGGCGCGTACGCCAAGGACTTCCACCGCCGCTTCCTGTCGCTTCTCAGCTACCAGTTCCGCGCGTTTGGCAGCGTGCAGGCGCTCGCACTCGACGAGTCGGCGCATATGGGTATCGACCTGCTCGAAGACGGGGAGAAGAGCACACCGCTTGACAAAGCCGCGCTCGATGCCCTGTTCACGCCTTTTGATCTCAAGCGCCTTGATTCCTACGCGAACAACATGCTCGACTACCACGTCATCCTCGACCTCATGCCCACCATCGCGCAGTTGTACTTCACCGGCCGCATCCGCAACGAGCATGGCATCCGGTTGTCAGGCGTGCAGCAAGCGCTGCTCTGCGCTATCGGCTTGCAGAGAAAGGTTCTCGAAGATCTGGAAAAGGAGTTGGGACTGGGGACTAGTCAGTTGCTCGCGATGTTCGTCAAAGTCATGCGCAAGATTAGCATGCATTTCCGACAGCTGCAGGAGGGCGCGATTGCCAAGGGTATGCCAGCCGTGGAGAGCGGACGGTCAGGCATTGACGGGGAAGAAGAAGCGAACGGTGTAGATCTCGAGACGGTTGGGAAGGACTTAGAAGACGAATTGGCCGAGGGGGGTGCGGAGGTGGACGAGGCGGAGAAGAAGCGGTTGCGGGAGATGATTGATGCGCTGCCATTGGAGCGGTATGCGATGGGCGATGGCGACGATGCGCAGTGGGAGGATGCCGAGAGGCAGATCCGGGAAGCGGGCAAGAAGAGCAATGGAGTGGGGAGGAGCAAGACGGTGAGTGTGAAGAGCAGTGCGTCTCGCGACGCGGCGAAGAGGAAGGCGGGCGAGGCGGTGGCGGAGGCGCACAAAGAACTGCAACAGGGAGAGGGCAAGTTCAAAAAGTCGAAGAAGGGAAGATGAGGGAGGGGGCAAAAGTACTCTCTTCTAATTCAAAGATACCCACTCCTTTTCGTGCCTGTGTTACGGCATGATCCATCGCCGCTATCCCAGCACACACGTAAAACTCCTTCCCTCCTTACTCCTCCTCCTCTTCGTCCTCCTCATCCTCATCCATCCCCTCCGCAGCCACAACCTCAAACGTCGGCGCCTGATCCACGCCAACATACGAATCACTCATCAAGAACAGCGTCAACTCATGCTTCCCCGCCGTCGGCACGACAATTTCCAAGCGCGTCTTCAACGCCCGCGCAATCGTCACCCGCTTGATGGCGAGCAGCGTTTTCGTCTTCTCCTCTCCAACCACCAACCACCAATTCTCCGTCTTCTCCGCCGGGTAAAAGGGCGCGTGGACCGTCAGATTCGGCTCCTCGTCTTCCTCTACTTCACGCTCGATGCGCACGGAGACGTAGCTGGGCGCGCCCGCCACGACCTCGTCTGGCTCCTCGAGTTCAAACTCCAGCTCGACGTTGGGATATCGTTCGTTGGTGAAGCGCGCGGCGTCGCCGAGCTGCGCATTGCTCAGTCCCATCCCTTGCACCAGCTTGTTGTAATTCGCGTTCTCGCTGGGATCCATGGCTTCCATGAATTCAAAGACGTCCTTGACGCCCGCCGCATGGCACGCAGCGACAGCGTCGTCGCCGAAATGCGGAATCTGCTTGAGCGGCGAGTCGCGGTCCCACATGGCCTGCACGACCATCTGGCTGATCTCCATGGCGCTCATGGCGTTCAGGTGGCCTTCGGAGGAGAGGACGTCAACACAAGCGGAGAGGAGGTTGAGCACCTTGCGCAGAATGGTTTCCTGGTCTTTGGCGAGGTCGGTGGGGAGCTGCATGCGGGAGAAGTGGGCCTGGAGGAGGACGAAGGCCTTGAAGTGCGGGGACTCGAAGTTGACTTCGGGCAGTTTGGCGGGGATGCGGTCGTAGATGCGTTGCAGCACGCGCTCTTCGTGCCGCCGGATTTGGATGTCTTCGAATTCGGTGGCGGCGGTGACGATTTCAAGGATGCCTTTGAGTTTGGTGCCGCGCTTGAGGGACAGGAGGAGGGTCTGCATGGTGATGAAGGAGATGTTGTAGTAGGCGGCGATCATGGCGGCGTTGAGGGGAGTGATGGTGTCCTCTTCCTCGTCCAGCTCGATGATTTTTGCATCCGAGAGGTCCTTCAACGTCTGTTCGACTTGCTCGGACAAGTACGCCGACAGACCCTCGTGAGAGGTATCCGTGAGGCCGTAGAAGCTGGGATTAGCCAGGAGGCGTCGGTAGAAGTACGTGTACGTCGTCCAGTCCACCGCATCCTGCGTTGATTCGATAGTCTTGGTGCTGATCTCGGTGACGAATGCATCGTGCATGTAGGATTGCAGTTGACTTTCGATGGGCAAGGCCTCACTAAGGAACTTGCGGTAGTAGTTGCGTTTGGTGTCGGGGCACATGAGTACACCACGGCAATCCTCGTCCTGGCGGGGTCTTCCAGCCCTGCCGAACATCTGCAAGACCTCGCTGACCGGGTAATCGATGTAGCGATGCTCACGGCCGTCGAAGTATTGCGTGCCCATGACCACAACGAGATGCGCTGTGCTCTGCACTTCCCAACAGCAATCGCGGGACACAAGCATCACCTGGACTGCACCTTGAGTGAAGAGACTCTCGACAATCCGCTTGTCGGACTCCACCAAAGCTTCATGAAAGTAAGCGATGCCATGAGACAGCGACTGCGCCAGTGCCTTCTCCTTGACACGCTCGAGGATTGGAGAGAGCTGTTCAGCATCGGTTTGCAAGAAGCGGTCTTCCTCGTCGTCCGCGATGCAGGCCGCTAGCATATCTTGCGCTGTTGCTCGCACTTGTTTGCGGCTGGGGACAAAAACCATGGCAGGCTTCTCCCGCGCATATTGCAAGATGGATTGATATGCAGGCTTGGTCATTGCCAGCATCAAGGATGGGAAATGGGGGATGTTGAACGTCTGCAGGTGCAGATTCAGCGGGATCGGCCGGACATTGGGGCTGAAGTTGTAGATGGTGTGCTTGCTCGCGCCGATCCACTCGCCAATATCTCGAGCATTCGACAGTGAGACGCTGAGACCGACGATTCGTAACCCATTCTCCAGCTGGACCGCAATGGCTTGCGAGCGCGAGATAATTGCTTCGTACACATAGCCGCCGTGACCACCAAGCATGTGCAGATCATCAGCGACGATCAGTTTGGTGTTCTGCACGTTCTTGCGGCGCTGCCACTGTCGCGACATCATGTCCCATTGCGAAGGAGTAGCAAGGATCAGGTCACCCTGTTCGAGGAGTTTCAGATCTGCTGTCGTTTCTCCAGCAAGCTTGACAATCTCCTTGCCACCCGCCAGTCCAGCAAGTCTGGTCTTCCAGATCTTGTATCGGGCGTCGATCTGCTCCTGGAACGGTGCGAGGTAGACTGCCTTGCCACTATCTTGACTCTTCCAATGTCTGAGGATAGCAAACTCCGCGCAAAGCGTCTTTCCACTGCCCGTCGCACAGCCAATGAACACGTTATCATCAGATGTGAATAGCGCGTTGAACGTCTGCGTCTCGATCTTATTGAACTGCCGGAAGTCTGGGTAGAGCGCTTCGTACTCCGGGACCTTCAATGCTGCAACGGGTAGGGGCTGCAGATCCAGGACGGGCGTGTGCGGCGGGAACTTCTCTGGCAGTGCAAGCTTCTGGAAGGAAAGAGCCAGCTTGCTCTCTGCGTGCATCCAGCGATCGCTAACGACAGTGATGAAGTAGTTTGGCGGCATGGGCTCGGTAATGGGCACGCTGAATTCCACGACGTGCTCGTTCGTTTCCGCCACCGCGTACTCCTTTCGAAGAAGGAATTGATCGTGGAACAGGATGTCCTCGCCATCGCAATCTTCCACAAGGATCCACCAACCCAGGGCTTTGCCATGAAGATGATCATCCCACTCGAACTTCGGTGTGAGTGTCAGCTCCACCCGGAGCATGCTCCTGGTGATTGGCTGCACCTGAGCACTGATATCCAGACGGGGGAACTTTGCGACCATGCCACAGACTTGTCGGCCCTGCCTCTGCATACCGAGAAGCTCGCCCATGCGGGGAGGGTCCAGGTCAAAGTAGCTGCTCCAGGGCACGTCAATTCGTTCGGCCTTCTTGATGATCTCCGCACTACATTCGGGAAATTGTCGCAGGGGCGTCATCGTTGGCCACATGCGGTGCTCTGCAGTCTTGCAAAGGTCCAGCGAGTCCTTGGCCACCCCAGCCCAGCCTTTCTTGAGAGCAATTTCGAAGATGGCTCTCAAGATTCGTCCAGCTGATTGCGTAACGTAGACCATGTCGGCCATGAGAGCGAGGCCGTCCAGCTTGAGTCGGCTAATGTAAGCTTGTAGCAAGACGTTGATCTTGCACTGCGGCTCGTCGATCGTCTCCTTGACAGGAATGGGGACACGGCCTAGCAACTTGGCAAGCTCCAGCTTCTCATCCTGGCGTACCGGGATGTACTTGAACTCATCACTGAGGGCAAACACACGGAAGAGCTCGATTGGCGAAACGGATGCTTGGATGTGCGTGTTGTAAGTCAGCATGCTGTTGTGGGTGATGTAGTAGTGACTCGCGACACGGCCCAGGTCAGTCGATTGAAATCGACCAGTCTTCTTGTCGTATTTGACCAGACTCGACTTTTCGAGAACAACGGCAGCAGAATGAATGAGATCGACTCTCTTTTGCTCCAGTGTATTGTCTTCGTCATAGTCGGCGCCGACCTGGTACAGTGCAGGTGATCGGAGCATGCGAACGAAGAGGTACGAATAGCCAAGCCACTCAACACCTTCGTCTCTGCTGCGGACATTGCCAAGAACGATCTCGGCATTGAGATTGTCTGCGAGCTTGCTCACAAGTTGACTCTCAATCGGTAGCTGTTGGTTCATGAGCGACAGGTAATATTGCATCTCGCTCTGCGAGGTGATGATAATGCCCTCGCCATACGTGTCGTATTGGGGTCGTCCGGCGCGGCCGAGCATCTGCAGCACATCTTGAGGACTGAGCTCCACCCATGAGCCCTTCTCCGGTGAGTAGACCTGAGTGCCCTTGATGATGACCGTGTGTGCAGGTAAGTTCACACCCCAGGCCAACGTCGCAGTACATACCAGGACTTGAATCGCGCCATCCGCGAAGAGCTCCTCCACCGACGTACGATCGGCACGGCTCATTCCTGCGTGATGAATACCGAAGCCATACGGAAGCACGTCCTTGAGGTCGGTGTTTTGCACAGATTCCGCTTCACTTCTCAAGATTTCTCTGCTCGCGGCGTCAACTCTCATCACCTGACCAATGGTGTCCATCTCCAGTGCCTTGTCGCGGATAAACTTGGCCGTCTTCGCAGTCTCTTTGCGGGAGTGCACAAAGATCAGCATCTGTTGTCTGTTCTGCCCAACTTGCTCCAGCACTTTGTTGTAGCAGACATCGTTCATCGTCTTCAGCTGCTTGATAGCCTTCTTGTCCGTCACTCCGATGAATTCCTGCTTGAGCGGGCAAGGGCGGAACGAGCCGTCAAAATGGAAGAGTCCAGTCTGTACATCGACCCGGAGGAATGTAGCGACGTCGCGGTAGTTTGGAAGAGTGGCAGACAGGCCGACGATGCGTACAGGGTCGCCAGTCTGCTCTGTCCGTCGGATTGTCCGGCTGACGATGCTCTCTAGCACCGGCCCTCGATCATCGTGCAGAAGATGGATCTCATCAATGCAGATCAATCGAACGAGGTTGGTGTAGCTGGTGTCAGTTGCTTTTCGAGTAATCACATCCCACTTCTCCGGTGTTGTGACAATGACTTGCGTCTCAGCGATTTGTTGCTTGGTGAGCTGTCTGTCACCCGTAAGCTCGGAGACCTGAATGCCATATGGCTCAAGACGCTTCCCGAAGTTCCCAACTTGTTCCTGCACGAGCGCTTTCAGTGGTGCGATATAGATAATCTTGAACGCATCCAGATCAATCTCGCCGGTCTGGGGATTTCGATGCTTGCCGATCTCCCGCAGCATGGTAAGCATCGCCACATTCGTCTTTCCCGATCCGGTGGGGGCGCAAATGAGCATGTTGCCGTCGTCTTCAAATGCCGAGGGGTAACACTTGGTCTGGATCCGGTTCAGCTCCTTGGAACTTCCAAAGCCGGGCTGGGCCCAGGCTGGGAGCTCCGACGTAAGCATGTTCGGTTTCTCGCCGGCCTCCAGTTTACGTTTCGGCGCAGGTACATGGATTTCTTCGTAGCCCTTGAACGCGCGTTTGGTCGAACCGGGAGGAAGCTTGACATTTGGATTGGTCATGAGGTGATTGCCTTGGTCGAATTTGAGATCGTCCAGATTGAGGGTTTTGCGAGGCTGCAGACCACCGACCAACCCAGTCTTGGCTTCTTTTTCCGGCGCCTCTGGCGCAGAGGCATCCACGTCCATTGGATCGATTTTGAAAGTCAACTTTGGCGCACCTCCTTTCGCGGGTGCATCGTCGCGCCCACGCAGTTCCTTCAGGATACTGGCGTGGCCTGCATTGACCATTTCCTTCTCCACGGCTACTCGGGCAGCCTCGTCCTCGGCAGCTCGACGCCATCGTGTCACCCACACAATCTTGTCGCGGTTCTTGGTGAACTTGCCGACCATCTCAGGGTGTTCATAGTCAAACAGCTCCATGAGATCGTTCTCGACTTCTCGGAGGGGCTTCTCTTCCCCAGACTCGTCCGTGCTGGACATGATTTGTTCTGCTTCTCGAGTCTTCTCCGACTGGATGTGAGCATCTTCGTAGAGATGTCCGATCTGCCGTTGTAGCCAGAAGGCATCGATCTCGTGTGCGGGCACAACATTCGGATCATGCTCCTCCCTCTGCGATTGACGCGGCTTGGTCTCGACAACCATGCCATCATCTTCATCTTCGTCCTCGTCGCCAATTGCATCTTCTCGTGGTGGAGCTATACCGTCCCCGGCTAACTCTTCCGTGCCCATTGCAATCTCATCTTCTGACTCTTCATCTCCATCTCTGACCTCGAATGTCCTCCCTCCCTCCTCGTCATCTTCGTCGGACTCAAAGTCCACCGCGACACCTTGTCGCTCATCGATATCCGCGCCTTCCCCAGCCTCATCGCCCATTTCCTCATCCTCATCCTGTGCATCATAATCGGTGATTTTCTTACCTAGATTGACGAGTTGATTGAACTCTTTGCTCGATAACGTGATCCCAAGAATGTCGTCAATCTCCTTCTTCTTGTCAAAGTCCTTTAGACTGTCGTCCTTGAGGTACTCCAAGATGGAGTCGGTGGCAGAGGCGGTGATAGCCAATCCATAATCGCCGCCCATCTTCTGCGCGACGTTTGTAGAGATCAAATCGTAGACATCCTTCGTAGCGACTGTTCGAGGCCTGTATCGTAAGCCTTCAATGTTCAAGTCTGCTTGACTCAACACCCCGGCTGCGCGCGAGTTCTGCACGGGTCCAGTCTTCCGCCTCTTTCGCGCATGCTCTTGCGCGGCCGGCTTGACTGGCGCCGCTTCTCTGGCCGTTCTTGAGCCCATGTCGCCCAAGTTGATGCGTCCGGCGAGCGATTCGGGATCGCCAGTATTCTCATCTCCCCGGCGCGTCACAAATCTTCGATCGGCTTGGAGGACCAAGTTGGACATGGCCGCATACTTGTACTGCCCCAAGTTGTCATCTTTCTTGTTGCTCGCCATGACGACGGTGAGCGCTCGCAAGGCCGCGAGCTGGCTATGTGGGGGTGAAGTGTCTGGAGGTCGTAGGTGAGGGCTCTCTGCGAATGCGAGAGATGAACGGAAGAGTGTCGGCGGAGAGGTGTAGTGTTTCGCTGAAGGCGATGAATTTTCGAACGCGAGTCATGGGGTGAAGTCGGCGTCTGGAGTTTCGAATCCGACATGACTCGCGGGAACGTCTGCTTCGCGCTGAGCGCTTTCAACTACGCGCCGCACTTCACTTCCCTTCTGATCATGTTAAAAACATGCAGAGAATGATATGACCAGAATTAACGTGTACTAGATCGAAGAGACGAATGCTACATCTATTGACCCGGCTGCCTGTGAGTCTGTACTTCAACACAATGCGACTACACTCGCACTGAACCATCACACGAGCAATCGTTCCTCATCATGGCTGAGAACGACTGTCCTGTGCCAGAAGTCGGCGAAGCACTTCGTCCATATATCAAACCAAGACACGAAGTAGCCGCAATCCGGAACGATTTGCAACACTACTTGGCAGCTCAACTCCAAACGGACGGCCTTCCACTGCACGCAACAGCTCTTCTCCAACCACTGACAACCGACCCTGGCCCTCCTCCACCATCCCTAAGCGGAGTCCGCAAAGCCTACTGGAAAGCTCTACAAGCACACGCCCAAGCGCAATCCAAATGCGACTCTCTTCGAGCCGAGCTCGAGCAACTCAAGCATCGGAGATCCTCGGACGTCACTGGCGCAGACGCTCGATCGGCAGCTTCGGTGAATGAGACTTACATCCCACTGTTGCGGCAGAAGGAGAAGCAGCGGAAGCTCAAGGCAGTCGAAAGCGCTTATCTGCAGATTCATGCTACGGGCGAGGACTTGTCCTCAACTAGCTCTGTGGACGACGTGGTGAAGAAGCACATCGGCGAGCTACCGAACCCACCCAGCGCTCAGCTACCTTTCGGCCAACCTGATTCAGAAGCGGAAGCAAAGATTCTAGAATTGAAGAAGGCACTCATCTCCTCTACGCACAGAGCCGACGAGCGCAGAAAGGACATGGCTTCATCGGCGCTGGATCGTACACCGGACTTCTCACCTCGCGCTCAAATCGCCGGACTACAAGCCGCCCTGCACACGCTGACAACATGGATGGAAACCCAACTAGCAACAATCTCGAGCGCGGAGCCCAGCACCCCAGCTATGGAGCACAGCACAACAAACAACTCTCCCCATCCCACCCCCAGGCCCGCCGACATCGAAAGACAGTACGCAAAATACATCGAAGCCCGCAAACGGCTAACAGCCCTGCTCAACAATCCTCCAACTCCACCACCAGAATCAGACACAACCACCCTCCTCCAATCGCCAACCAGCACCCAGAAAAAAGACCCAACCCATCTCCCCCAATCAGCCCCCGAAATCATCCTCCCCCACCTCCCCACCCTCACAAAAGCAAAACAGAAAGAACACCACCTCACGCACCAAACGGCCCTCACCCGCCGCCACCTCGCGCTCGCAGAAGCAGAGACAGCCCGCCTAATGCAACGTCTAGCAGACGAGAGCCACCTCGTGGAAGCCGGGAGGTCGCAAACGCCGCGGGGCGAGGAGTGGGCTCGCGCGGCGGGAGAAGCGGGCGACGCCACGGCCGAGTTTGTTCGTGGGCGGGTGCAAGTTGGGGAGAAGGCGGTGGGAGGGGCGAGGGGGGCGTTGGAGGGGATTGAGGGGTTGCCGGGGATTGTGGAGCGGGTTTTTTAGGGGGGTGGGTAAGGGTGGAGTTTTGTTTCATGCGTGTGGCGGGCGGTATGAAGCCGTGTTCCGTCCTTATGCTAGACAGTTCACTTGATACGAGCACGCAATGTAAGAACCGCTCTATAGATAAACCACCCAGCCCATCGCCCAATACCCGAGATAAAAACGAAGAAATCAAAGCGATTCGCTTTCTTGCTTGCTTGCGCGATTGCTGGCTTGCAACAAACAGTAGTGGTATCTCAACAAACGAAAACACAGACACACAAAACGCTTCAAAGGAAGAAAAGGTTAAGAACCCGCAAGCCCGCGAGAAAGTTTGGTTCCCCCTGCGCTGAAACGCCCGCACACACCGCATGTGGTCCTTCTGGTCTTATGCCCACCTCCACAACGGGCAGCTAGATTCCCCGCGGCCCAACTTCTCGACGGGCGACGGAGCCGTCCATCCCACCCGTGAGCTCCGCGACTCGAGCCTTGATGCGCGCAACGCGGGACTCGATGGCTAAAAGCCGTCAGCACTATACCACAACAACAGAATGGATAGCTGGTGAGACTTACTCTCCTCCCCACTCGTTTCCCCATCGTCCTCCGTCCTTGCACCGGCACTAGGTCGACTCTGCGAGCTCCGCTCCTCCGAAGCACGCTGCGCCGCGCGCCGCGCCGCATTCTCGCGGATCGTCGCCCACCGGTCCTTGGAGTCGATGACGGCATTCGCCTGGTGCTCCTCCATCGTAGCCTCGGATTGCAAATCGTCGTGCTCGTCGTCGTCGCCGTCGTCGCCGTGTTGTCCATATTGCACCAGGCGGTCGTGCTCGTTGGCTTTGGTGGCGAGGTGCTCGTTGACGTTGAATTGGCGCTGGGCTTGTGGGGCCGCGATGATGCCTGGGGCGGAAGCGACGGGGTGGGAGTGCAAGGGCGTGTCCGTGGGGCCTTGGTCGAAGCGGGCGAATTCGTGTTCTGGGTTTGCGTCTTGGACGGAGTCGGCTTGGGAGACGTTCGAGTCGGAGTTGGGGTAGGAGGCGGAGGTGTGAGGTGGGATGGCGACGGGTTCTGCCTCCAGCTCGGAGGCGTTGGGATGCATGGTTTCCATCGGGGACGGCTTGGAGGGCTGCACCGGCAGCGCTGCCGTCGTGGTGGGCTTCTTCCTCATGAGCGACAGCTTGCGGCCAAAGGTGGATTCGGAGGGTGGAGCGAGCCCTGCACCAACTCGAGCGCCTTCCACAGACGGGCGCCCAGACTGCTCTTTCTTCCTGCCAAAGAACTTCCTGAGAGCGCTGCCGCCGCCTTGCTTCTGGAATCTTGGATTGAAAGAGTCTTGGGGGGATTCGGGGCTCGAAGTCGTTGAGACCATCGCTCGTTGCGCCGCGAGAGCTGCCGGGTTCATTGGCGGACTCGTAGCAACCACTGGCTTCTCGACACTGTCGGGACGCGGGCCATCACTGCTGCGGGGAACTGGCTTCCTCTTAAGTTCAAAAGATCCCGCGTTCGCGGCCTCCTGGTCCAGCGTCGTGACCCTTTGCACAGGCGCTTCTTCCGGTACGATCTCCTTGTCGCTATCAGCAGAACCGTGCTCTTCCATGTCTCCATGAAAGCCCGGTGAGACAGGCTCTGGTGCCGGCGCAAGCGGCACAGTTGGCACCTCCACCTCACCCGCCGGAGGGGGCGCGGGCTCCTCCGACGGCAATGCAGGGAGTTCCCGACCAAGGTCACTCGTCAGGATGTTCGACGGTTCCGGCGGAGGCACGCTAGGCTCCCTCTGCACGGTACTCGAGTTGTTCAAGTATCCCTCAAGATCGGCAGGATCCGCAGGCAATGTCAGATTCTCCCTGCTGACTCCCGTACCGGCGAAGCGGTTTCCTAGATACTGGGCGCGAATGGCACTCCGATCATACGCAGTCGTCCACTTCATAGCCGGACCTGCTGCGCTCTGCAAGCCCATGGTAAGCACACTGTTCGTCTTTTGCGACGCCTCGCCGTGTCGTCCCCGACGAGTCGCCAGCTCCTCATCTTTCGATTCTTGCTTCTTTAGTGCGGCCGCGGCCTCCTTAATCTTCGACTGCTGATCCGGCGCAAGACTCCTCCTACTCGGGGTAGGGGAGGCGAGAGATTGCGCGGGCGGGACAGGAGATAGAGGCGGCATCAACTTGTTGGTTGACTCCTTGCGATTCAGCTTTCCGCGCTTGCTGAAGCTGAAGATGCTCCGCTTCGACTTCGCAATGTATGCACCTTCCACGGGATCGGGCGAGGCGCCTTTGACTTGCTCCTCCATAATCAGCCACGCGCCGCGCATGATCGACGTCTCAATCACAGCGCATCTCCCGAAGACGGCCTTGCGTTGCGCTGGCTCCTCGCCAGCCAAGCTGGTCATCCAGACCCACCAAAACGCATCATCGAGCTCTACATTGTTGATCGCGGCCAGCTCTCCGGGTGCAACATCACGGTCATGTGGGATGAAAGTCGGCGACTGCGCCCGACTGCCCAACGGTGGAAGTTGTTTGTCGGGCGGCAGGAGGTATGTTGCAGAGGGCTTGCTCAAGTCGTCTTCAGCAAATCCCACAGACATGAACTCGGCCCATGACGGCGTGGTCGGCCGTCCGAGATCCCTTGGCTTGTGCGCAGACTGTAGTGTTGGACTCGAGGGTGGGCTGCCGGGTGAGCCCATGCCGTTCGACTCCGTCTGCGCAGTGCCGTCTTCCCAGTCTCCGAAGCCCATATTCTGGAAACTCGTCCACGCCTCTGCCGGTCGAGTCACATTTTGGTGTCGTGATTTGGCTGCAGATGAGTTGATGCTAGAAATGGCGTTCAGCACGCGCTTGCATTCGTCCGTCAGCGCATCCACGGGATCTTGGAATTCCTGGTATTCCCGCAACACGCGATCGCTGGATCGATATTCAAAGTTTCTGGCGCGACGCAATAGAGCGAAGGGCGTAGGCGAGACGGAGTCGACAACCATGACGACTCTGGGAGTGGACTTTTGTAGAAGTGTAGGGGTTTCGGGCGGGTACTCGGTCGATGCAAGTAGAGCCTGTAGCGCGCGCGGTATTCTCTCGATCAAGCTCATCGATGGGTGCTCCTCGGGGGAGAGTGTGCGGAGGTATGCGAAGAAGAGATGGCTGGAGGCGTCTGCTGCAGCGGCCCAGGATCGGTAGCCGCCCTCGAACCCTTTGCCATCGTCGGCATGCTCAAACGCCCACCAGCCTGCCAGGCGAGACAGCTTACGACCCCCGAAACCATTCAGCTTGCCGTGCGCTGCAATCGAAGCCAGCAGGTCGTAGAAGTCGAAGATGATGCGTTGGCGGGCGGGGGAGTCGGCGGAGATGGGGATGAAGGTCTCGAAAGCGTTGCGTGCCATGTTCGCCTCTTTCTCCCCAATTTGAAAGCCATCGTATACCGGCCAGGATACGACACCGCCCGGCATGCGACTCCAACACCACTTCAGGATGCTGCAGAGGACAACGACCTCCGTCAGGCGGAGCTCGCGTTGTAAAGAGGCGCCTTTGTACTGATTGGAGCCGGCAGCATTGGACGAGAAGTAGTTTGCGATGAAAGATCGTGCGCCAGAGGGATCAGAGTGTGGACGGAAGGGGAGGAAGAAGAATGGGAGATCGAGGGCATCGGCTGTTGGAGAGGTAGTCAGCATGGCTCTTGCGATCGCATGGTGATATGTTCTGGCATACCTCTTGACTTCATCTCCGCCGTACATGCGTGAATGAGCTCTTCCACCTCTGCAGGCACAACAGTCCTGCTGTTCCATTTCGACTGCCATTTGGGCGGAGGCGCAACAGCGAGCTGGCCATTGGTATAGGGAGGTTGTTTTGTGGGGGTTGCCGGCTGCGCACCTTTGTTCTTAAGTCGGGAGAACAGCGGCATGTTTGGGTATTCGGAGGGTGGCCGAAAGGAGAGATACGAAGGAAGGACGAGGGAGAGAAGAGGGGAGTGTCGAGATGGCCTGATCTCTACATGCGCGAAGGCGTTTGTAAGTGGTGCGGTTTGTCCTGACCGACGAGCGTGAGCGGCGCTGCTCCTGGATTGGATGAAATCAGGAGCTATAAAACTGACCGACTATTGCATCTGTACGTTTGTCCAGCGATCAGATATAGACATGTGCGCCTTGGAGGGGAAAAAGGAGGGGATGCAAGTCAAGCAGCCGGCACAAACAAGGCAAAAAGTGAATGAAAGGAGTGAATGGACGAGTGAATGGACAAACAGCACGACAGCAGCCAGCTCACGCATGCATGCATGTGCGAGAAAAGGAGCGACTGAAGTTGGCAGCGCGGTGGGCGAGGAAATGAGCGCGGCGCTGCTGCCCAGTTGGCTGGCTGGCTGTGCCTGGCTGAGGTTATTGGCCGTTGGGTGGCGGCGGGTTGCTCACTTCCCCCGCTCGGGACTCGCGATCCGCCAAGCCAGGGCAACAGTCGCGCTTGGGACCACACGCGCCTCGCGCGACCTCATTGGCCTTTGGGCGAGGGTGACAGCTCGCGGTGACAGGTCGCCATTCGCCTCACCGACTTTCTCCCCGGCGTTTCAAGTGCTGCGCGCGGGAGAGGCGACATTGGGGAAGGGGATGCACGTGTAATGGATCAGACAAGGTTTCAGCGACGCGTTTGGCCGCCGGACGCGTGCCGGAATCCCGACGAGACGGACGGAAAGCTTAATTCCTTAATTGCCCCTAATGCACATGCGCCTGCAATCAATTGTCCGAATTCTTGCAGCGGTCGGTGTGATAAGGCCAGGCCAGGAGTGACACGTCAACGGGTAGACTGCATGCGTTATCGTGTGTTTGGATATCGTCTTCAGTTCATCCGAGCCCAAGATATGCGACATTTCCGTCCGAGCTGCTGCTCCATTTTCACCCCTGGCCCAAGATTGCCATTCTTTCCTGATTTGGCCATCTCCGCGGGAGAGAATGCTCAAGAGCCACGGCATTAAAACCGGGCCTGTTTCGAAGCAACTCTGACCCCAGCACTCTCCAACCCAGACTTGAACATGTCCTTCAGATCCTTCGTTTCCTCCTCACCCTCCTCTTCCTTCAAACTGTCCAACAGCATCCTCTCCACAATCTGCTCCCCCATCTTCTCCGCCTGCTTCTCCTCCACCCCCTCGCCCGCAACCCTCTCATCAAGCGCCAGCTTCGACTCTCCCAACGCATGAATCTGTTCCTCGACCGTTCCCCGCGTAACAAGCCTTACAATCTCCACCTCGCGCGTCTGCCCCACGCGATGCGCGCGGTTCTCCGCCTGAATGTCGTCCTGCGGATTAAACCCCGAATCGAAAATAATGACACGATTCGCGCACGCCAGATTGATCCCCGCGCCGCCCGCTTTGGTAGACAGCATGAAAACCTTGATCGAATCGTCTTCATAGAACGTGTCGATCAGCGCCTGCCGCACCTGGATGCTCGTCGAGCCGTCTAGGCGGCAAAATTTGGTGTCCATGTCGTCTAGCACGGCCTCGAGGATGTTCATCATGGTGGTGAATTGCGAGAAGACGAGCACGCGGTCGCCGTTCTCCACGTACTCCCGCACGAGCTTCTGGAAGGCTTTGACTTTGCCCGCGTCCAGCCAGGGTTTGCCTTTTAGCATGAATTCTTTCATGTAGGGGCGCTCGGCGCAGAAGCGGTGCAGGGCGTAGTCGCCACCTTTTGGACTCTGGTAGTGCTCGCCGGTGAGAAAGTCTTTGACTTTCTGCGGGTCGTTCTGGCTGAATTCGTCGTGCTTCACCAACCGCGCCACCATTTTGTCGATTTTCTTATCGTCGTACAGGCGCCGGGAAAGTAAGGGGTGGATGGCGGCTTTGCGGAGAGACATGAGCATGTTCGAGCTTTGACGTGCCGTCTTCTTCTCGTGGTACTGTTCCTGGAATTGCTGGAGAAGCTCGGCGTAGTAGTTGACTTGCGTCTTCGTCATGTCGCAGTAGTCCACCCGACTGTGTTTCGCGGGAAGCTCGAGGACCTGCTGCTTCTTCCGTCGTAGGATAAACGGAGTGATCATCGTGCGCGCTCTCGCGATCCGCTCGTTTGACAGCAGTACGGCATGGTCGGTGTCTTTCGTAGTCGCCTTGTGCTGAAAGATGTACTGCAGCTCCTCTCGCTTCTCTTGAAAGAGCTCCGGCATGATGAAGGCCAGAATTGCCACAAGCTCTTGCAGGTTGTTCTGCAGCGGCGTGCCAGTCAATAACACACGGAACGAGGCCTGAATCCTAGTCAGCTGCCTATAGCGGTCCGACTGAGTGTTGCGCAGAGCGTGTGCCTCGTCGTAGATACACACGACAGGCTGGAGTCGACGGAGAAATTTATTGTCGCGGTCTTTCTGCGCCATGTCGTACGTAGTGACAATCACGTCGATGCTGTCCTGCTCCTGTTCAATGTCGTATCGCAGCCCTTCGCGCTCGCCCTGCGAACCGTAGTAGGGCACGACCTTGAGTTTGGGGGCGAATCGCGCAAACTCGCGGAGCCAGTTCTCGAGCGTCGAGCCTGGCACTACTACCAAGTGCACACCCTCGACATGTTGATCTTGCAGGTGGGCGAGGAATGCAATGACCTGACACGTCTTGCCCAGCCCCATATCGTCGGCGAGGATGCAAGATACCTTCTTCGACCACAGCAAGCTCAACCAGTTCAGGCCAACCAGTTGAAAATCCTTCAGCGTCATTTCGGCATTCATGCTCGGCGGCTGCGCCAGGAAGTTGCGCTTCGACTTGGGCGTGATGCTCCCCGGCGCGCCGTCATCACCATGGCAAGAGCTCGACGGTGTGCCGATGCCAGAGTCGTGGGCTTCATCCAGCTTCATCATCTGCAGCTCGCCTTCGCCGCTCGTAGCACCAACGCCCCAAGCCTTCAACGCGTCTTTGATCGGCTTAGCAATTCGATCGCACTCCTCGACGAGCTCGTCGACCGCATCATAGCCCGTGAGCATCTCCGCACAGACGTCGACAATCCTGTCTCCGACCGCCTTCGTCTTCTTCGATCTCTTGCCCGATTTGGTGGTATTGTCTTCGGTGACGGTAATGGTGCGGACGATGTCCAGGGTTGCGAATGGACGTTGGTCGAGGACCAGTTTCACGCTATCCGCCGGCTGAGCCGAAAGATCAACCAAATCTTCCACTGTGCACTCGTTGAGGAACTTGAGCAGGCGCCGGTCAGATGCACTTGCCTGCTCCTCATTCTGAATCTCAATCCCACCCGAATCAGAATCGGAGTCGTCGTTAATGATGATGTGATGTCGCTGTTGCTGCTGCTTCGAGCGCTGGAGAGGTTGCGGTGGCTTCTGCGGCGCGGCGTCGGATGCTGGCGACGGCGATCTGGGAGTCTTTCTGCCTTGTTGAAGCCGCTTCCTCGCAGGTTTGACTGCATCGTCGTCCTCAATGATAATAGGAGACTGTGGAACTTTCGACCCTTGCGACTGACTCCTCCCCGCACCGTACTTTTCGGCAATGGTGAGACTCGGAGCCTTGACCTCTTGCTTTGCCGCCGAGCGAATTGGCTGTGAAGGGGCGGGTACATTCCTTGAGGATGCCACCGCAATACCACGCCTCACCACAGGGCTGGTCGACGACAGCTCATCGGCCTCGTCGACCGTCTCACCCGGCGCATCTTTCTCGCCCTCTTCTAAGAGCCACGCACAAGCATCGTCGACGTTCCGGTGACATTTCTCCAAGGCTTCCATGCAACGCTGAATTGATTCGTCGGGCCAGGCCTTGCGAATCGACTCCACTTTCCTCCTCAACCCAAAATCATCAATGTCAGTCAGTTCCTTGTACATGTTGGGTTTCGGCTGTGTGGCCGCCGAGCTCGCCGAGGGCCTCGATGCCAGTTGGGGTCGAGGTCGTCGGGAGGCGTTGGAGTAGGAGCTAACCAAATCATCTGCGATTTTCACAGGCGGCGAGCTGTATGCAAAGTCGGACATCAACGAGGCGAACACACTTGGAGCGCGCGGGGTTTCGTGCACAATCTTATCGGCGCGATTCGGTGTCGTTTCCCGCTCCCTCCGTTTGAAGATTGTCGGTTTTAACGTGTTTGTCGGCACACGCGCCTCTTCTTCATCTGAGCTGTGGTGCACTGGCGGATCCTCGTCACTGTCGACATCAATGGTGATCGGCTTGGGGCGAGATTGGATTCCGGGAGGGGCGCGAAACGAGGTGCCTGGAGGAGCCATGGCACTTGCTAACAGCCCTCCACGAGCGTTGGGTGCAAGCGCTCTACGCACAGGAGGCGGTGGCGCTTTGGCCTGCGGAGAAGGAGCAGGTGAGGATTGCTCGACCAGGACATCGGAGGTGTTTGGCAACGACGAACCCAGGGTTCTCGATTGCGTAGAAGTATTGAGATTGATGGCTTGAGTGGGCTGCGTGATGTACGTCTGGTTATCAGCGGCGGCTTGCGAAGGGCGCAGATCGGCGTGGAACTGGTCCTTGGTGTACTGCAGCTGCGGCGTCTCGAGGCGAAGCGTGGCGACGGTGTTGAAGTCCGACTCGGACAGGTCGTCGCCGCTGTCATCCTGCGAGTCCCAAGCCTTGCCATCGTTCAACTTCCGCCTCTTGTTTGGCGTCGAGTCTGAGATTGGATCGGACTGGTCCATTGTGAGGAGGCGTGGAGCGAGGGGTCGTGAGAGGCGCGAGGTGGAGGTGTGTGGAGTTGGAGGAGCGTGGTGATGGAGTTGGCGCCGACCTCAATCTCTTGTCATCAGGATAGCAACATTCCGCCAAGCAAGCCCAAAGCACTCCCCAACCACGGCCGTGAAAAGGTGACCGCGAACAATGGGAGACAATGAAAAACGGACGAGTCGCGCTTAGAGTGACGCGAAGAAAGTCTTTCAGCCGCGCGGGGAGGTGCAGTAGCGTCCGCGGAGATCACGCCGGGGACGCCCAGACCGACAGCACATCATCCCCCCATTTCACCGTCGAGCACTCTTCCGCCATCACTCACCCTTTCTTTCTCTAGAGACACTCGCTGGTGACGGCTGTGTTGTTGCATTCACGCTTCGTTCATCACCCTCAACGTCATCTTCATCAGATGGAATCTTCTAACCCTCTTTCAAGACCCCTTGGTATCCCTCTGCCTTCTGCTCGCGTGATCACCGATGTGGCGAGCTGAGAGCACCGGCGACCTTACAGAAACCAAGGAGTCGGCCATGAGAGGCCTATCGAGGAGGTTCCTGCTTGCCTTTTGCGCCTCCCTCGCCCTGTGCTATATCTTCCTGCTCCACAGCTCAGTTGGCAGCCTTCCAGTTGCCCCTTCACGTACGTAAACTTTTCAGACATCTACACAATCATTCTGTGCTTGCTCTCCGCATCGATTCCCCGTTCTAGGCTGATTTTATTTGTCTCGCTGAGTAGGAGAACGACCGCATCTCGACCAAGAAGGCCGCAAGGCTGTCGTGTTAGACGCTTTCCAGCATGCGTGGAACGGCTACTCCAAGTACTGCTTTGGGCGCGATACGCTGCATCCCGTAACCAACGGCTGTGTGGACGACTTCGGCGGATATGGCGCTACGGCAATCGACGCTCTATCTACCGCCATCATATTCGGCAAGGAAGACGTGGTGGTGCAAATCCTGGACTTCATCGCTACTCTGGATTGGACAAAGGTAAAGGGGGGAGCGCGAATCCAAGTCTTCGAAGTCACCATCCGGCACTTTGCTGCAATTATCTCGGCCTGGGATCTCCTGAACGGCCCCTTTGCTTCGATGGCGCAGAGCTCAACTCTCAGGCAGGCGCTGTACGACCAGATGGTGAAGCTAGGAGACACGCTGAGCTGCGCTTTCGATACTCCCAGTGGTATCCCTCGTGGCTGGGTCGACCCCAAAGCGTGCGAATCCGATTTGGCCACGTCGAATACCGTCGCCGCTGCCGGTACCCTGATCCTCGAATTTGGGAGGCTGTCCGATATTACAAAGGACAGCAAGTATGTTCGTCTGGCGCGGAGGGCGGAAGAATACTTGCTTAGGCCTGAGCCGGCTGACAGTGAGCCATTCCCGGGGCTCCTCGGTTCCACGGTAGACGTGAGCAGCGGGGAGATTTTGGACTCCAGCGGCAGTTGGGGGGCTTCTGCAGACTGTGAGTGGACTCGATCTTGCGATGCGACACTATAATGAGCTGACCATGTCCCACAGCCTTCTATGAGTACCTTCTCAAAGCGTACATCTACGACAGCGAGCAATACGGCTCTTACCTCGAACGCTGGCTCGTTGCAGCAGATTCAACCATCACTTCCATCGGCTCGCATCCTTATGGTCACCCCGAGTGGACCTTATTGTCAACCTGGAACGGAGAAGACGTAAATCACATCATGGAATCGCTGGCCTGGTTTGCCGGCGGGAACTTCATCCTAGGCGGAATGGTAACAGCGAATCAAACCCTTGTCGATTACGGTCTCTCCATAGCAGATGCCGCCGGCGCCGTCTACCAGAAAACGAAGACCGGCCTCGGACCCGAGTTCGTCACGTGGGACCCTATTTGTCACGGGTCTTGCAAGCCTGATGATGCGCTGCAAATCGTTGGCGCCCAGTTCCGACTCCGGCCGGAGGTGTTGGAGACCTGGTACTACGCTTACCGCGCCACGAAGAACCCAAAGTACCGAGACTGGTCGTGGGCGGCGTTCGAGGCCATTCTCGAGTACTGCCGCACCGACTCTGGGTTCAGCGGGATCGTGAACGTGAATGCTGCCGACGGCGGGGGGAAGACGGATGTGCAGGAGAGTTTTGTGTTTGCGGAGGTGATGAAATACGTCTACTTGACGCAGCTCGAGGTGAGAGGAGTCTGCAGCTAGAAGGCTGCTGGCGTCGGTGTCTTGATCTTTTGCTGATGTTGCGATGCGATCAACAGGATGACCATGCCCCGTTCCACGTCCAAGATAGTCGAACGGGCGTGACGAATACTTGGGTCTTCAACACGGAGGCACATCCTCTGAAGGTCGTTGGTAAGCCTGTATGAGGCGCCATACAATTGGCTCTTCGGACCTTCAATTCGACTTTCAGGTCATTTCAACAAAACCCATTTTCGGGCCACGGCGAAGAAGCGTGCGGTCGCACGACCACAGTGAATGTCCACTGAACGCTCGACATTCAGCGCGACGCAATCTCGATCTGCTGGGCATTCCAGCTCCCTCAGGGCAACGCGAGGAGTCCCGCGACGTATGTAGTCTAACGGATCGGCCGTGACCTAGCTAGAGATCCGTGGGCGAAATGTGTGGTATATCTAGCGGCGATATCGAAACCATCTACTACGGCAGCCCCAGTGGTTGGGCAGACCGAATCTTTCATTCAATGCTCGTCCCAGCGATCAAGATGATGACAATGACATACGGAAACGTCGTAATCGCAACAATGCAAACCCCATGTTAAAGAAAAGTACCTACAGCAAGCAGTGCACCCGCCGCCGCCTTTGAATCGCTTGCCCGTGTCACAAGTCGAAAGCGTGAAGTGAACCCTCTCATCGAAACTTTCCGCCACAGCCTGCCCAACCTGAACCCTAACAACACCACACCCAAACCAAACCCCAACCCACCAATTTCCAACATGGCATCAAGGCGCGGAGCACCAGAAGAGAAACCATTGCTCGCCACCCCGGACGTCCCAGCAGGCCCATCAGACACGAGTCCTGCGGTGCCTAGGTACGCGAGCATCCCAGCAACCCTAACCTCACACACGTTGTTACCACCCACTCGCTAATACTGCGCCATGGGGACATGACAGCCACATCATAACCAAACTCCTCGCCTTCTCCGCCGCGCTCTTCTTCTTGCCAATTGCCAGCTACTTCCTTACGCGCGACGTCGTGTTCAAAGGTACCTTGCCTCACCCTACCTTACCTACTGTTTTCCCGCTTCTGCCTGCTCCCAGCCCGAACTTCTTACTGACTGGTGTAATGCAACACAGGCAACGCAGCGTACGCCGGCGGCTTCGCCGCGCTGGTGGCCAATGTAGTGCTGGTGGGGTATATTGTCGTGGCCTTTCTGGACGACAAGAAGGAGCAGGAGGTGTTGGATGCGGAGACGAAGAAGGAGCGGTAGTTGGGGCGGGCAAGCAGATTTCTATCGCGTGTATGCCACTGCTTTCCTGGCCCGGATCACGAGATTATCAACATCGACTCGGTCTTTCACAAACGCCTTCTCGCCAGGAGAAGACTGGACTAGGAGAGTGATCGGCTTCAGAGACATGGTGAGTTGCCACCGGCAAAACAGAAACCCGCTTGGTGAAAAGTCATAATTCATAGCCAAAGACTGTCGACGCGAAAAAGCCTACGTAAAAGGCTTATTATACCTGCTAGAAGGGAGAGCAGACTCTCGGTTCCCTTTCTCGTTCACTCGGAATCCCCGCATGTTCTCCTCACGCCGCCAGACATGCATCCATGCCCATGCAAGCGAAGCAGTCGGTGAGCAGCATGGTCTTTGCTCCTCCCACCCCTCTCGTGAATTATTGCACCTAATATCCGCCTCTCACAGGCGTACTCATTAATGGTATGTGCAATGCGCTCAGCCGTATACCGCCCGTCTCCAACCACCATTTCGACGCCGCATGCGTAGGAAAGCATCACCGAAGTGTGAGACAAAAAGCGACCGCCGTTCCATCAAGAGAATATCGCCTCCTAGACTTTCTTGCTGAAGCGACGCTTAAGCCAGCCCTTCTTCTCCGGCTCGGGCGCCTGGCGCGGCATGGGGGGCAAGTTGGCAGGCGGACGGCCGTAGCCGTTGTCGCCGTTGCCCGAGGGTGTTCCGCCGAGCTGAATAGGACGTCGAGCTTGCGTCGGGGGCTGCACAGGCGGGGCAGGGCCGCCCATCGGCCGGCCGTAGCCGTTCTGATGCTGCTGCTGTTGCTGCTGGCCGTAATAGCCGCCTCCGTTGTGGCTCGGCGACGGGCCGTTCTTGTAGTCGTGGTGGTACTGGTCTTGTGGGCCGGGCCCGCCTTGCTCTTCCATGATGGCATCGTGGTAGCCGTTGGCACCGTACTGGTTGTAGCCGTCCATGGGCGTGGACGGCTTGTTCATGGGGTGGCCCTTGTCGATCGAGCTGTTCTCGCTGCTCGGGTCGGTGCTGTTGGCCCAGGGGCCGGTGCTGTCGGATCCGTTGGTGAAGCCGGTGTTGACGGTGTCGTGGGATTGGTGGTAGCCGTGTTGGGGGTACGGGCGCTGACCAGCGTAGATCTGGGAGTCGGATTGCATGCGGCTGGCCCCGTATCGCGCCCTGGGGTGGCCATTGTAGCTCTGGCTGCCGTAGTAGCCGCCCGCGGCGCTCCCCGGGCCTGGGCGATGTGCGCCTTGGCTGTTGTCATAGCCTGCCGGACTGTTGGCGATGGAGCGGCGTTTTTGTGAATGCATATACTCACCACCAGCACCAGCACCACCGAAGAAGCTGCTCCGCCTGCTAGCAAATTGATTGTCTTTGTCCCACGTCTCCGAGTCTGGCGGAAGGGTTAGCGGGGCATTGATGGGAAGAGCATGCTATCGGGGAGACGCACCTTGCTTCATGTACGAGTTCCTCCTCTTGTACCCTTCATCAATAGCCTTCTCAAACGATCGTATGGTGTCTAGAGGTCGCTCCAGACGGGGGCGCGTGGGGTTTGATCGATCCGGGTCGGCTGTAAAGACCATGTCAGCCAGATGCCCACCGAAGGAGGGACTGACAGCCGCACTCACCAATGATATTGCCATATGTATCTTTGTGTTGACTCTCACGAAGGCTTTGCATAGTAGATTGCTCGGTTGCGGCCATGACTATAGGAAATGCGCGGTCAGCACATGACGGTCGTGCCGGATGAACATGGTGGAAGCGACGGTGTAGGGAGGAAGTTCAAGCTTGCAGAACATTTGAACAGCAAGAGAGGGAGGATGTGGAGGGTAGAGAAGCGAGGATAGGTACGCACCACCTGGCTGAGCTTCATTCATGGCGACCATTGGGTTGGCCTTGGTCGATCCCTGCCACAAACCCTTCTGTGCTTTTTCTCGCGGCGAATCGACGGCCTTGGAGCCCGAGCCAGTGCTGTGGTCACTGCGGAAGGAGATTCCCCGCGAGCGAGCGCGCGGAGGGCCATCGGAGAGGCCAGGGGAGGCAGGACCTGGGTCCATTTGAGCGGTATGCGAGCGAAAAGGGGCGTCTGGATGGGTGTAGTGGGTGATGTTGGTGTAGTCGGTGTCGGGGGTCAAGCCGGCTAGAGCAAAAGATGAGAGAAGTGAGAGTGGTGACGAGGATTACGTGCACGGGCTACACCAGGAATAGACCAGGGTGCGGGCGGGAGTGCGATGCGGGACAGCGGCGGCCAAACGAGGGTACTCCGTTGGAGGCGTGTGGGTGACGGGGGGTTGGGTGGAATTGGAGAGGTAGCAATGGGGTAAGGCGAGAGGAAGAGGGAGAGAGAGAAGGAAGAGCAGAGCTGCGTCTGACACTTTTTCCGCCGACAAACGGATGCACACGCAGCCGCGGATGATTGGCGCGAGGCCACGCAAGAGCTCAACGGATTCGGAACCAGTGACGGCTTGAATGGGGAAGGGGAGGGGGGCGGGTGCGTGGGTGTGCGGAGACTGGGGGCCGCAGCAAAGTAAGGTTAAAGGTTGGCTCGGCCGACACAGAGTCAGGGACTAGAGGGAGGGTCTGGCTAGCAGAGAGTGGGCAGATGTCGTTGGCAGCTTGCGTGCCCAGGCTGTCCAGGTGGTTGAGACGGGGGGTTTCTTGGTTTCGTGCATGGGGTTGCATCGTCATCATCTACCTTACATGGTCGCCCATCCTCCTCCAGCCCGCATCCACCACCTGTAGTCGTCCTCACTCGCCAGTACTGTATTCTACGGCAACAGCATTCGCGATCCATATCCACACCACCCACTCGGAACACGCGGCGAAAAAGAGTGCGCTTGTCGTCCGGGGCGTGGCGCGGGCGAAGAATGACGCTGATCCTGTACCCTGGGACTGCAAGGTGACAGAAAAAAGTCTAAATGCATCGCCCGGGCGGCGGTTAGGGGTTTTGAAACGCCCAGGATTTCCTCCATGCGACGCCATTCGACACGTTACTTGGCGCAGTTGCGAGAGATACCATGAATGCTTGTCGCAATCAACATGGCCATCGCAAGGTGGTGGCAAACCACGATGTGCATCATTACGTGGGGAAGGCGATGCTATCCACCAACCTGAAACGCGGTCGGTCGGCATGCACCACGCAGAGCCGTGCACCGCTGTGCTCCATGCTATTTTGGTCACACACGCCGGCCGGAGCTTATCGTCGCCCGCATCCGTCTCGCTTCTTTCTTGCCGCATGATGAGGTAAGCAATCAGTGTTCATGTTCAGTGCAGCAAAGACCACCTCATCTCTACGAGACCAGTCTTGATCACACCAACTCAAAACCAAACTCATTCAGCAAGGGAAACACCCACCATCAAGTGAGAGGTATCATCATGTACATGCACGTGCATCATCATCCCTGTCCTTGGCGGGCTTCCGGTGACATTGCATTGGGAGAAATGTCTCGGATACGTTTGATCTGCTGCTGACTGATGACCCATGACATACTTTTCGCTTCGAGAAGAACTCCCAAGTGCCTGTGCCTCCGTTGATAAGCAGATCTCGATCGTTGACCATGGCTGTCATGGTGATGGACGCTGTGCTATGGCAAAGTAAGGGGCAAGTTCGCAGCTGCAGAGGACCTGAGCCCTATCCACAAGTCGCTTCCACCAACTGATCCAATCTATGTTGCACATTGTTCCGCACTCGAAACGATTGCATGCGGAACGTGAGGCGCCGCCTCAACCTCGCAAACTCGCGCAGGAGCTGCTCCCATTCCGGATCCTCAACAAGCTCCTCCACAGGCCACATGGTCGGCGGAAGTCTCGACAACGAGCCAGACTTGACATCTATATCCACCATGATCTTCGCCGGGGCGGCCGTCAAGCGCGCGAGAACCTGGTCCAGCAGACTCGGCAGGTGGAGCAGCATGTCGAATGAGCGCAAGTCTGGGTTGATACGAAGATGCTCGATGCGCGGTAGAAAGGCGCAGTCGGTCAGCGGCGCGTAGTGGCGCATGGTGCGGTTGTACTGCTCGTCGGAGATGCGCAGGTTGAAGAGTGTCTGCTCGTAGAGGATGTCAATGGCTTCCGCATGGCTCAGGCGACACGTGCGCAAAATCGCGGTGAAGTTGGCAAAGGCGATGGGGCTCCAGCGGCGTTTGGTGTAGATTTGGGCGTCGTAGAGATTCATGTCGCAGCTGCCCGCCGCATCGTTGTAGCAGCCGGCGAGACGGGCAATCCTCCAGAGGTCGAGATTGAAGAGGAAGCGGTAGATCAATACCCGGATTTCCGAGGGGATGTTGAGGAAGGTGCAGGTGGGTTCGGGCGACATGACTGCCGGACTGCAGTGGTGTGAAGGCGCGAAGCAAGGAGCTGACGGAGGTAGGTTTGCTTGAAGGTGAGGTGCAGCTGGGTGTCAATGGTGTGTGGTACCTGTCCGAGTCTCGGCTATGCGAGGTAGAACCGGGGAAGCTCGAAGACGAAATGGCCGCGATACGCAATTCCCAGTCTATCACGAAGATGTGGCAAGATGCGCAGAATAGGATGACCGCGTGTGATAGTCACTTCATCAATCGAGGAGAACAACTACCACATGCACCGCTGTCCGCACCGCGATCCGCCGATTATCGGGAGGCGAGCGAGGCGAGCTTGGCGGGGCGGGAGGCGGGATCGGCGCAGCACGACTTGGGTGGCATGAGCAACCACCGAAACTTTCGGTTTGCCTTTTTCTCTCCTCACGCCGTCGCAATCCTCCTCTTCTTCACCACCCACCCGTCCATCACACCAGTCAGCGCTCAATCGTCGCCGCCCGTACACGCATGGCGTAAAAAATCCCATCAGCCACCCCCGATCTCGACTCTCGACGCTGCGACCAGCTCACCTCTGCAAGCTCCTACACACCGCAGCTCGACATGGCGCTCTCCAAGTCCAACCGAATCATCATCCTCCTGGTCATCGACTCCATCTTCTTCCTCATCGAGCTCATCAGCGGATATGCCGTCCACTCCCTCGCCCTCGTTGCCGACTCCTTCCACATGCTCAACGATGTCCTCTCCCTCTGTGTCGGCTTGTGGGCCGTCAAGGTCGCCAACCAGCGAGGAAGCTCGAAGAAATACACCTACGGCTGGCAACGCGCCGAGACACTAGGTGCGCTGGTGAACGGCGTGTTCCTCGTCGCGCTCTGTGTCACCATCTTTTTGGAAGCCATCCAGCGCTTCGTCGAGCCGCAGAAGGTCTCCAATCCCAAGCTCGTGCTCATCGTGGGCTGCTTGGGCCTCGCTTCCAATCTTCTCGGCCTCGTCTTGTTTCATGATCACTCGCACAGTCATGGCGGTGGCGGCGGGCATAGCCATGGGGATGAAGAGACCGCGCTCATCGACTCGGAGCATGATCACGCTGGCCACTCTCACTCCCACGAACAACCCGAGGCCAGTGCATCATCCAGCAATGGCACAGCCCTGGCACAGAAAGCTTCGAGCAACTCACGCCAGAGCAGAGCCGGGCGCAAACATAGCCGTTCCTTGTCTCGAGCCTATCTGCCCGGCTTCGACGAAATACCCACCAGCCCTCACGCTATCCGCAACTCTGTGGTCTACCGTAGCAGTGTCCCGCGGCCAGACTCTGACGTCGACGACGAAGAGCAACGGGCGGGAGAGGGAAACCATGAAGGTGACATTGAATCTCATGCACCAGCCGACCAAAGCACCAGCCTTCTGAACGGCAGCCACGGCGTGGGCTACGGTGCTGTTGCTGGAGGCAAGCCCGTTGACCACACCGAACACCACCACGCTCAACCCAAGTCGGACGGCAAGGGCCACTCCCACTCCGATCTGAACATGCGCGGCATCTTCCTGCACGTCATGGGCGACGCGCTGGGCAACATCGGCGTCATCGCCACCGCGCTCATCATCTGGCTCACCAAGTACTCCTGGCGCTACTACTTCGACCCGGCCATCTCCCTCGTCATCACCTGCATCATCCTCGCCTCCGCCATCCCCCTCTGCAAAGCCGCCTCGCGCATCCTCCTCCAAGCCGTGCCGGACGACATCGACGTCGAGGAAATCTCCGCCGACATCCTCTCCCTTCCGGACGTCATCGGCGTGCACCACCTGCACGTGTGGCAGCTCAGCGACACGAAGAAGGTGGCGAGTCTGCACGTGCAGGTCGCGTTCGACTTCAAGGGCCAGGGCTCGGCGCGCTACATGCGCCTAGCCCAGGAAATCAACAACTGCCTGCACGCCTACGGCATCCACTCCTCCACCATCCAGCCCGAGTTCTGCCTCGACCCCGACCACGACCACAAAGCCCAGGATGGCGATGCCGCGAACGAGTCGGAGAATGCGACTACGTCGGCTGGGAAGCCGGGGAGTCGGCTGCCGAGTAAGCCGGGCAGTCTGGCGGAGCGGCAGTGCTTGTTGGGCTGTGCGGATCCGTCGTGCAGCGGCAAGAGCTGCTGTCCGCCGCCGGACTCGAGGGATGAGGACGAGGGAGGACACGGGCATGGCCACTCGCACTGAGGGGGTTTTCCACCCTCAAGATCTCTCCTTGGAGATCATCTCACCCGCACTCAATAAAGTTGCTTACATGTAATTAGAGATTCACCCAAAGGCTGTCATGAAGACAGTAAAGGGTCACCCCAATCGCCAGCGCGAAGTGGATAAAGTGGCTTCAATTTCGCGTTCTAGCTTTGCTCGCTTGCTCATTGCTCGTTATAGTAAGATTATGTATTCCACACAACAACTGTGCAGTACACTACAATCTGCTCATATCTCCCCTCTCATGAACTCTCCTTCAACCGCCCACAAGCACTACAAGTCCACCACTTATGCTCCATGAACGCCCCGCACCCCGCGCAATTCCAGCCTAGACTCTGCGGCTGGACAGACGACAGTGTAGGCATGGAATTAGTCTTCGTCGGTGGAGGAGCGGTGTTCGCTTTCGCTTTGTGCGATGGTTCTCCTACGCGCGGGGGCCGCTCGGTGCCGCAGGCGTCGCAGGCGAGGAATTGCAGGGGGTTGATGCAGGTGCAGATTCTGCAGGCCCAGTCGGTGGTTGAGGGTGGGGGATTCGGGTTTGTGGTGGTGGTGGTGGTGGTGGTGGTTGTTGTTGGGCTGGAGGGGTCGGTGAGGTCGATGAGGGGTGGTGGGGGTCGTGTTGCTTCTTGTGGAGGGGCTGAGGCGGGGGCGGGTAGTGGCGGAGGTGTTGATGGAAGGGAGGGGTCGGTGGGGAGGCGTTTGCGAGGGATGGTTCTTGAGTTTTGGCTGGGGGGGCGATTGGGTGCTGGCTTCGAGTCAATGGGTATGGGTGGAGCGGCGTCCGTCCCTGCTCGTCGGGTGGGTTGCTGGAAGATGTCTTGGTCTTCGATCCCGCCTGAACCAGCACGCAAGCTCTCCTGTAACGCCCACTCCATTTGCTCCTCCTCGCTCGGATGATGTCCACGACTCCCAACTGGCTCTCCGAAGCCTTCACTCTTGGAATCGTAGAGGCCATTGGCAGGATCCCAGCCCAGTCCTCCGTCCGTGGGCGCCGCGGAGAAGGTGCCTTGCAACTTCCGGTCTTCTTCTTCCTCGATGAGGTCGTAGAGCGCCTGAGAAATGGCTCGATTGTTCGCATCGTCCTCTTCCGCCTTCGTTTTGAACGTGTTGTTCGAATTGTCATCGGATATTTGAATCGCATCCGCACGAGTGGAGCCGCAGCCCTTGTTGATGGTGTTGCGCCGGGTGACCTGATCGGTGATGATCTTTCTTACATCGCCGCCCTGAAGATGTAACGGCGTGCCACCCAGTCGCTGGCCAGAGCCTTTTGTCAGCTTGTTCTGGGCTTGTCGTTTCTCGGCGCTGGCGCGGGCCAATCGTCTCATCTCGTGAGGGGGCGGAGGAGCATGCACCCTGCCGCCCAGCCGGTGGCCTTCCGACAGGAATCCTTCCCCGGTGTAGCCTTTGCGGATGAGCGTTTCCATTTCGTCGCGAAGCTCGTCCCAGAGCCGATGGAAGTTGGAGTCGTGAGCACCCCAGATGATGTGGGATAGCTCGTGGAGCATGGTGTCGACCACTTGCTCCATGGGAAGGAAGAGGTCGGGGTTGTGGTGGTAGCGCAGGCGAATGCAGATCTTGTATCCTTTGTTGATGTTCAAGCCCAGCAGGTTCTGCTCGAGAGGGAGGAACTCCGCGAGGACTTGCACCCTCCAGTTTCGTTTGCGCATGATGGGCTTCACCATCGAAGCCACCTTACGCAGCATGGTGAGGGCGGAGTCGTGTCGCGGGAGGCCTTGCAGGTGTTCGTATGTGTGGAAGCTGGGCTCTCGTTCTTTGAGTTGCGATGCGTACGATCTCTGGACACCTTGTGGCCCGCCGTTAGCGGCCGGTCGATTCCTGCCATTGTACCCAGACATGATGGTTGTATCGTTTGCCCAGCCGGCAAAGTCGAAACGACGTCCAGGCTGGTATGTGGAAGACGGGGTGCAGGACAGACGTGAATTATGCCAAGTGAAGCTGTGGCGAATCGGTGCCACGTACACCCAACGCAGCCTAGACGGATGGAAGGCGACGGACGATCAAGGAAGAAGGGCTGATTCAAGCAACACGATCATCTGTCATACACACAACGAGCGCATGCTGCTCTTGTGGAGCTGCCAGCATCCCGTCCTCTCTCAGTACGTCGTTGGGTTTAGTGATGGAACAGCTGAACCCTTTCGCGTGGAGCGAGGAAGGTGCCTTGCTGGAATTCACGGAACGACGAAGCTGACGATCTCTGAGGTGATCAATCGTGATCAAGCAACAGATCGACGTGCAGCCGGCATTCAACACCAGGCGCTTGGCGGGATGGATGAGTGAGTGCCGGGTGCTGCGCTCTTGGTGTTGAAGCGAGGGTAAGGCGAGCCGGCTGGGCTTGTGCCTGACGCTCGGACGGCGTCTAGATTCGGCAGCTTCTTCTACTCGCTAACCCCATTCGATCCCGGCCCGAGCCCTATGCGGCAGTCCTGTGCATGTTATGAGCGATGCTCGCGTGCAGGTTTGGCATTGCTCTGGGTATGGACGATGTTGACAATCCTCAATGATAATTTCTCCCAAGCAAGCTACCTGTTCGTGGACTGTTTGCATCAACGACTAGTCCTGACGGGTGTCTGCACCGTCGATGTGCATGACGAACACGTGAAGTCAAATCTCGGGCCAGCCAAACTTTAACCGCCACAGCCGTTAGACGCATCGGCGGCATATCGCTGACCTCCGATCTCGACGCATTTTGCACACGCGCATTCCCTCCCCGACTCGCCTCCTCCTCCATCCGCCCTCGCAAACACCAGGCCGCTCCCCTCGAACATTGCTGCCGCCCCACCGTCTTACCTCCACCTCACCCTCGACCACTCCACATCCTGTTCGTCGCGCCGACCCCAGCTCCAGCGCGCCCCACTATCTTCCCTGCACAACCCTCCACCCGCTCCCGGAGCGCAGCAAACCCCATTGCTTCTCGCATGATCAACGGTCTGCACCTCGTCCGGTAGGGAGACTGCCCGCAGCAGCTGCTGCGGATGGTGCTCGACAATGGCCGTCAGTCAAGATGGTCTTGACGAGCAGGAGACGACACCCCAGCAGATGCAGACCCCCATGTCCTTCGACCGGACCAACGACCAAGACTACTTTGGCAGCGAAAATGGCACGAGTGATGTCCCCGCTACGCCCACGGGAAGGGTGCGGCGGCGAGCATCTTTGTCTATCCGCATCCCACCAACCGGCGCCTCGGCCGACACCGCCTTCACCGCCCTGCAGTACTTGCCCATGCCCGTCCTAGTCCTTTCGAGTGCAAAGCAGATTCTATTGGCCAACGATGCCATGGCTCGAATGCTGGGCATCGAGCCTTCGGCCCACGACGGCGACGATGAGGAAGATGCCGATGGGGAGGATGAGGCCTCGTTGTGCCGTACCAAGACTGTCACAGAAACCCTGCATGGCGCAACACTCTCACAGCTCGGCTTGGACTTGCTACAAGGCGGCAACCCAGTTTTTGTGGCGTGGGAGAACTTCCTTGATACAGTGGTCAACGATGCGGCCAAGGCACAATCCGCAACCACCCAGCTCAACACCTTTCACAACCGTGCGTTTGGCAAGTCACGATCCTCGTCCACAAACTCGCACGGCCGCAGCCCCTCACTCGGCTCCAAATCTTCCAAGACCGAAGTGTATGACGCGGTGGTCGAGGTCATGTTCTCCACGGACAGGAATCCCGCCACCGGCTTCCCCATCGCCTCTCGACTCGATGCCGGGAATCACGCGCAGGCGCAGATGATTGTGTCGGTGTGGGCCACCGAAGATTCCCAGTACTTCACTCTCACCTTCACCGCATCCTCTGGCCAATCAACGGCTTCGAGCGAAGTCAGCAAAAGCACCACAAGAACAGTGTCTCGTCATTCCACCAGCTTGCCCTCGGGCCTCAGCTCCGCGTCCAGTTCGGCTTCCTCCGGACAGCCCAGGTCTCACCATACAACCGCCACCAACAACTCAGTCACCTCCAACGCCCTAGTGACCAGCCCACGGAGTATAGACTTCCCGCCGCGTGGACCGCCTGGCAAACCATCCGCATCTTCCCCCAGCATCTTCTCCAAGACGAATCGTCTCAAGGACGCCATTCTCAATACGATGAACATCCCCGCATATGCAATGTGGAAAGACGAGTCGTTTGGCGTGCCCAACAAAGCCGCCATCCGCCTCCTCTACCCCTGGATCGAAGATGGAGCCTACGACTCGAGCGAACAAGCTCAGGACTTCCTCTCCAAATTCGTCATCTACAACGAGTCATTCACCGCTAGAATCCCCGTCGAGGACTTTCCGATCATGAGGCTCATGCGAGAGCAAAAAGGCTTTGACGGCTACCGGATTGGCATGTACAGCGTCAAAGACGGGAGCCGACTTCTCTTCGACAGCACGGGTCAGCCCATCACCGACGAAAAGGGAGAGTTCCTCGGCGGCCTGGTGATGTTCAAGGACGTCACGACATTTGCCCGCGCGATTGACAAGAAGCAGCGGGAGAATGATAATATGTTTGAAAACATTTGCAACTCTTGCCCGGTGATGATCTGGCGAAACACACCCGAAGGCGTGGTGAACTACCTTTCCGACCGCTGGTTGTCGTATACTGGGTGAGTCTGCAAGATACGGCCTGCGCAAGACAATCAGGAGGCCGGCGTTCGATCCTACACAAGGATGTCATGCTGACACTTCTTTCATAGTACTACTGCGGAAGAAAACATGGGCGACGGTTGGGTGGCTCGAATCCACCCGGATGACATGGCATTCACTGCCCCGGCCTACGCGCACACACTGGCCACAGGCGAGGAGTACAAGGTCGAATACAGGGTGCGAAGGTACGATGGCGAATGGCGATGGATGCTTGCCCGCGCCGTGCCCATGAGAGATGAAGACGGGGTCATTACGCAGTTCATCGGCTCATGCACCGACATCGACGATCTCGTGCGAACCCGAGAAGAGGCCAAACAGACCCGTGCGCAGCTCAAACAGGTCGTCCAGCACGCAAGAATCACTCTCTGGGCCATTGACCGAGACTGGCGATTGGTTATCTACGAAGGCCGTCCGATGACCACGAACCAGAGGTTATCATACGATCCAGAATCTTCCGAATACCTCGCCTTAAAAGATCTCTACCTCGGAAAGCACCTTTTCGACATCCTCAAATTGCAGGGCCGAACGAGCGAGATGGATAAACTCGCCGGGCCTATCGAGGATATTCTGAGCGGCAGGAAAGAGGAGCAGACGTTTGATCAGCACATCGATTCTAACGGCCGCTGGTTCAAAACACGCTTATTTCCGATCCTGCGACGAGAACGCAAGGGCGGACATGAGGGGAATGCGTTTGTGGATGGAGTGGTGGGAATGTCGATTGACGTCACCGAGCTCAAGAAGAAGGAGGTGGAGGTCGAGCAGCGGAACATCGAGAATAGTCGATTGTTGGCGCAAAGCGTGGCGGCTAGGGAGGCCAGTAAGATGAAGTCTCAGGTAAGTGCGCACGCGTTGATGAAGACAGGCAAACAGCTGACGATGTCCGTTTCCGCAGTTCTTGGCAAACATGAGCCACGAAATCCGCACGCCCATTGCTGGCGTCATTGGAATGTCTGACTTGCTGCTCGACGATGAGACGGCGCAGCTTACGAAAGAGCAGCGAGATTGCGCAGAGAATATTCAAAGAAGCGCCAACGGCTTGCTCACGGTGATCAACGACATTCTGGACTTCAGCAAAGTGGAAAGCGGGCGGTTGGACATTGAAGAAGTCCAGTTTGACCTGAATGTCGTGGTCCGCGATGTGAACAAGATGCTCGGCTTCGCCGCCGAGCGCAAGGGCCTCAAGTACATCGATGACATTGACGAGCTCAAATCTTGGAAGGTGATGGGCGACCCGGGACGACTTCGGCAGGTCATAACGAATCTTCTGACCAACTCGATCAAATTCACATCTGAGGGGAGTGTGACTATGCGAGTGAAGGTGCGGAAGGAGACCACGGAATTCCTCGAGGTCCAATTCACCGTCGAAGACACGGGGATTGGCATTGAGGAAGACGTGCGGAAGAAGCTCTTCAAACCGTTCTCGCAAGCCGACAGCTCGACGGCGCGACGATTCGGCGGCACCGGCCTCGGCCTGACCATCAGTAAGAACCTCGTAGAGCTGATGCATGGCCAGATTTCTCTGGAGTCGAAGCTCGGCGTTGGCACAAAGGCGAACTTTTGGATCCCGTTCCACAAGGCGGAGTTTGCTTCGAGCAACTCGCCCGTTGTAGGACTCGAGTCGATTCCAGACCGATTGCAGTCCGAACTTTCAATCTCCCGGCCTGGGTCGGATCAAAGCGGGCCTCCTACGCCCACGCACGCTCTCAAACCTGCCGGACACCAACGCGGGACTTCGGTGGGGTCTGGGGGCGCTGCGCCGGTGGCGGTCGAAAGTGCTCAAGATCTGCTCAGCGTGGCGGAGCGCAAGAACGTCAATGTGCTCGTGGTGGAAGATAATGCTGTGAACCAACAGATTGCACTCAAGACCATCAAGAAGCTTGGCTTCCCGGCGAAGGCGGTGTGGAATGGCAAAGAGGCGCTGGATTACTTGCACAATCCGTCAGCAGAGCAACCTCTCCCGGACGTGATTCTCATGGACGTTCAGATGCCGATCATGGACGGCTATCGCGCGACATACACGATTCGCAACTCCTTTCCCAAGCTCCCGGAGGTGTCGAATACGCCCATCGTGGCCATGACGGCTTCGGCGATTCAGGGAGATCGAGAGAAGTGTGAGATGGCGGGCATGGACGACTACTTGGCGAAGCCGGTCAAGAAGTCGCAGCTGGAGAACATGCTGGTGAAATGGGCGATTGAAGGGCGAAAGAAGCGAGCAGAGCTGGCCAAGAACCCCACCTTGGCTTCCCCAGGCAGACGCCCCAGCGGAGCGCTGACCGCCGCCTCTTTCCTGTCAGACGGGTCGTCGAGCCAGCAAACGTCGCAAGACCATCTATCCGCCGAGCTCGACCGGCTGGAATTCACGCAGCGCGCGGCACTAGAGCGCTCGTCGGAGAACGCCAACGACCAGGCCATCAAGCACCAACAGCAGGAGGAGAAGGCAATTACCCTGCGCAACGACGTGCTCATGGAGTCCGGCGAGGACCCGAAGAAGTGGCTTGGGCGGCACTGGAGCGACGACTCCTTTCACCAGCACGGCGTCGGCGACGGCTCGAATGCGCTGACGACGGAGAATATGCAGCGGTTCGCGCAGCATGATCGCATGGCGCGCCTGCAGCGCGAGCACACGCGCGAGATGGAGGAGGATAATTCGAGTGTGGAGGTGACGATTGGGGAGTCGTTGACGAGGACTGTGACGAGCTTGCCGGCTTCGGGGTCGCCGCCGCCGCCGAGGCGATGAGGGATTGGGTGCTTTGCATTGCGTGCGGTGTGGATGTCTATTCACGAGCGGGGGGACGTGTGTTTGCTTTGACTAATAAGAGCATGTTTGAACATGGGGATGGCGCAAAAGAATCGAAGCGTTGGGTGGGTGCTGCGGTTTCATGTTTGGATAGAATCAATGATAAGATGTATGAAGGACGATGCGGTTTTCGCAGACGAGCAAGGTTGACTAATGGGGTCTTTCTTAAATAATCGCGATCCTCACAAAGTATGTTGACATAATTGGGATGCGGAGGCTAGAAGATCCAATCGAAGCCGGATGAAAGAGCCAGCGGAGCGCCGATGGCAATGAAAATCACGCAGCGGCAGCTCATTATGGACAATGGAGGGGTGGGATAAGCAAGTACCTTGACCGTCATGAGGTGGTGTATCTGCAATGCGCGTCTCGAATGGGGAAAGTCGAGGCTGGATTTGGAAACAGCGGTGGAAACACGTGACTTTGATCGGAGACATCCGTCTTGGTCCGACGCCGATCTTGCCGCTTTGCCCTGCGGGCTTGCGTAAGGGACTCTCACTCACTCGCTCCATCATCCATCGCATCGCCACACCACCACCACCCCCACCTCCCTTACTGCCTCCACGATCGAGACGCGGCTCTTTTGCTACTCTCGCCCACGCCTACACCACCCGTACTGTCATTGATTTGGCACTCTCCGCCTCCCGCACCCCAAACACCCTTCGCGCCCGGTGGCGATCGCCGTCGTCGCCTTACCGCCGCCCTTCCCGCCGCCTCTGCCGCTCTCGCAGCACGGGAGCAGAGACTGCCGTGCAGGCTGAGCGAGTCCGGGGAAGCGCTCGCTGAAGTACAGATAACTCGATCTTCATCCTCGCCCTCGTTCACAATCTCAACCACGCTCGCTCTGCCCTGCTTACACCCCTCTCCTTCGCCCTCGCTGCCTCGCCTCCGGTCTCGCTCGTCGGCGCCGACCTCGTTGCCACCGCCGCTATGGCGACGACTACTTCTTCCCCCTCCCTCACCTCCTCGCTCCATTCTTCCACTTCCACCACTTCATCGGCAACCGCCACGTCTACGGGCAAACACAGCGGCGGCACACCCACCAGCTCGCCGCTCCTGTTCTTCGTAGCGCTGGGGTTTGGTGTCGTCTTCACCAATCTATGGTATGCGCTCTCCCACCTTGCGTCCTCCTACCCTACCTTCAATCACTAACCATAGCCTCCTAATCTCAGGATCATCGTTGGCGTCAAATACTGCTTCCGGTATAACGCGCGGAATCGCGCGCGCGCAATTGGAGAGAACGGCGAACCCATTGACCTCAACGCCATGGGTGGTCGACCGCATCGGAGGAGAAGGGAGAAGAAACTCATGTCGATGGAAGAGGTCAATGACCGCTTCCCATTGACCAAGTACAAGATATGGAGATCGACGCGTGAAGCCGAGGGTCTGCCTGCTGCTGGAGGCGTGACGGCGCCGCCGAGTCGAGCGGCCAGTCTGAAGGATGAAGTGATGCACACCGAAGACGCCACCTCGCCAGCCGATGATAGGCCGACCAATGCCCTCGAACTCGCCCAACAAGACCACGCCAATGCCACTGCCGCGCGTGAAGACTCTCCCCACACCGCCGCCGACGCACCCTCCCCGGAAAAGTCACCGGTGATGGTCAAGGTGGAAGCGGAGGGTGCATCGCCCTCAGCATCCTCACCCACCGCTGCCGCCGCGCCTCCACCCGAAACACTCCGCAACCAATCCATCACTACCATTCCCGAAGAGGACGAAGAAGACGAAGACGACCCGATCCGTACCGCCGCGCCGCCAGAAATGCTCGCCGTGCCCGGCGACACCTGCGCAATTTGCCTCGACACCCTCGAAGACGATGACGACGTGCGCGGCCTCACCTGCGGCCACGCCTTCCACGGCGCCTGCGTCGATCCCTGGCTGACAGGCCGGCGAGCATGCTGCCCGCTGTGCAAAGCCGACTACTACACCCCCAAACCGCGAGCGGATGGCGAAGATCCCAATCCAGGCGCCGCATCCGAAAGCCGAAGCAGACGTTCGACACGAGGTATGGCGCCACCGCCAACGGCATGGATGGGCGGCCGAACGGCAATGGGCTACGGTCCAAGCGCGCGAATGGGCTACGGCGGCTCCATCCTCCGCCCGGCACAAACCCGTCGCTTCGGCGATCACAGGGACATCTTCACCGTGTCGCCGGGGCAGCGGACCCGTGATCGCTTGAGGCGAGCGCAAGATCCGCTGTATCAAGATCCCGCGGAGAGTCGCCGACAGGGCCAGTCCCAGGCGACTGATGACTCTGCCAACGCCCCAAGCGGCTGGAGAACTCGATTGCCCACCTTCCGCGTCCCGGGACTGGGCAGACGAGCGCAGCAAAGCGATGGGAATGCGGATGCCGCAACAAGGACTACGCCCGCCGCTCTCGAGGCCGGGACCGCGACGCAGCAGTCGTGACCGAATCCACTTTCATAGATTCCCCCTCCCCTTTTCACGACTTCCAAACAAGAAGATTGACTACGACGAACCACGATGGCGACGTTACCTTTTGACCTTTCTTTTCGATGGACACATTTGGATACCTTATCTAGCAGCCGAGGGAAGATGGCCTTTCATTTGTAAGACTATTGCATCGCTATTGGAGCTAGCTGGCATGACGAGTAGTCGCTCGGTGATGCGCGATCCGCAATGCATTCTTTCATCACGCCTCCCTTTGATTTTCCTCAGATTATACAAACTGTGGAAGTCATTTTCAAAACTCGTTGCACGTTGCTATCGTACCCAGCGTCAATGGCCAGTCACTCAGCTACTGCTACAACCTCTTTTCTTCCCGCACTCAACTCCTTGCTAGCCCTGGCCGAGGGGAACACCTCTCACATCCGGCCGCAGCACATCCCAATGCGAAGTCCTTCTGCTCCGCCGCGTCAAATCATGATCGTCAACTCCATCCGCCTCAACTGATCCTCCTCCAACGGCGGGTAGTAAGGCACCATGGCATCCGCGGCCTGCACATACGCATCATTATACAAGCGCCAGTACGGCGTGCGCACCTTGCGCGCCGGGTGGAACAAGCCGGCCCACACGTAATTCAGCACGGCGCCGGTGCCGATGGCGACGCGAATGGCGTCGATGGCCTCGACGACGCGGTCGATGACGTGCGGACTCGTCTCGAACAGGTTGGGGTAGAGCAGGTTGAGCAGGTGCAGCATGGCGTCTTCGCAGCCGAGGCCGACGACGCCGAGGGCAATGTGCTTGACGACGCTCGCGGCCGTCTGGCGGTGCACTTGGTCGCGGTCGATGAGCGCGTCTTCGAGCAGCGGCGTGACGGCGTAGACGTAGTCTTTTGCCATTTCGCCGATGTACTCGAAGAGGAAGGAGAGGGATTTCAGCACGCCGTTTTGCACGTTCAGCTCCGGCACGCGGTATTCGTTCATGAGGGCGGGGAGGACGGTGAAGGGGGCGCAGGTCTCGGCGACGATGCCGATGGCTACGGCGGTGCACACGCGGCTTTGGCGCTCTTGCACGCGGAGGTTGTTGAGCAGCGTGGCCAGGACGTCTTGGGGGCCGATGGCTTTGGCGATGAAGCCAAAGGTATTGTTGGCCGCGCGCCGGATGCCCTTCTTGTGCGCTTTGAGCATGTCGAGCAGCTCGAAGCAGATGCGCATCCACTCTCGCGCGTTGACGCTCTCGGGTCCGCGATCGGCAATGCGGCCGACGAGATCGATGGTGTTCTCCTGCACTTTCTCGTGTCGGTTGCGCAGAATCGGCGTGAGGCGCGGCAGTAAGTCACGGATGGGTGGCTGCATGCTAGTAATGCCGACCACCGTGACGATGCTTCTCATCGCGCCCAAGATCGATCCGAGCACTTCCGGATATTCCTCCCCGAGATACTCATACAGCACCGTGCCCAGCTTGCCCATGAGTGCGTCTTCGCCACACTGCTTCATCACCACGGCGATCCTCGTAATCAGATCAGCAGCCTGCTGCCTGACTGTTGCCGACTTGTTGTTGAGTCTCCAGAGGATGGTCGACACAATCTGGGGCAAATACGGCTTGCACCTGGTTCCAAGCGCAGTGACCACAGTTCCGAACCCGTTAAGCAGCACAATGTCCTCGACACTTTGTTCTTGGAAGGCGTGCAGAATGCCGTCTACGAGTCGCTCCTCCAGTCGTTCATCGATGTCGGCAGCGCCCATTGCGGAGATAACCTTTTCGATGGTCTCCACAGTCATCTTGCGGTACGCTTCACTTTCGTCCTTCAGATTGCCAACGATTCGTTCCACAATCTCGCCGACTCCAACCTTGTTGCCGAGATCGACGGTTGTATCGACTACCTGTTTGTAGTTTCTCTTGTCCAAAGCCATGCGTCTGACCCAGAAGCTCTTAAAGAAATCGGTCAACACAGTCTCCTTCAAGTAGGCGCTCGTCACACCGCTAGTGCCAGCGCATTGACTGATGACTTTGAGGACCACCTTCTTCATCTCCTCATCCGGGCTTTGGAATTCGCGCAGCAGGATCTCCATGATCTGCGTTGTGTAGTAGTTGCTGTACTCCTCGTCCATGAGCGGAATGATGTAGCCGACAGCCTTGAGGTAGCCTGCCAGACCCTTGCCGCGCTGTTTACGCGCGCCGGTCCACAGTGGGTTGAGGATATCGTCGAAGCTCTCGATACCAAAGGGGTTGGAGGCCTCTGCAAGAGCAGCGAGAGCAAGTGAGGTCACCGTGCGCACCTTGGCTTGCTCATCGTTCAGGTTGTCGCCTATGCACTCCACAAGGCCTTTGAGGTGAGGTAGCACGGCACAGCCCATGAGGATAGGGATTTGTTGGACGATCTTGACGCCGGTGTGTCGTGCTTGCCACGACTTCTTCGACTTGCAAACCGCTTTGAGGAAGGGTAGGAGGGTTGGGATGCCGAGGGCAGAGGCGACAACAGCGAATGCACGAGCGGTGGTGTTTCGCACGTATTCGTCCACGTGGTCGATATCCGGACGCATGGTGGAGATCATGTGTGCCAGTCCCGCTGCTTTTGAGAGATTGGAGATGATTTCGCGGCCTTCGACTCGCGCATAGTAATCTTGGTCGATAAGCAGCGGCTCGATGACGACCAGGATTTTGTGAACATAAGGGCGGACCAGGTCGTCAAGCTTGTACAGCACGCGATCGATGACTTTGACGAGAAGATGGCGCTCTTGGTCTTCCAAGGACTTCTCCATGAGCAAAGGCAGGATCTGATCAAACAAGGGGCCGGCGCCGAAGTGGCGTGCGTTGTCGGTGATTTGACGTAGGGCGGTTTTACGCATCGGCGGCGTGCCGTTTTTGACTTTGAGCAGCAGCCGCATGATCTTGCGCTGCTTCAGCTCTTCCACACCAAGCTCGTTCTCATCAGCCCCATCGACCAGCTTGCCGAAGTATGCCATGTCTTCCGACTTGAAGAACTGCAGATCACCGATGCCAGGGATGTCGGAAGGTAGCTGCTTGCCCATCGATCGAGGGTCGACTGACTCTTGCATCATGAATCCGCCTGTGTTGGCAGGCTGAGCCGGCACGAGCCGCTTGGCCGGGGCGCGCACAGGTTCGAAGCCTGGTGGAGGGGTCAAGATCTGATAGCCTTCGCTCGGTAGCATCTCATCAAGCTCTTCGTCGGAGATGGCGGCGTTCCGGGATGATACGTCTGTTCCGAAAGTCATTGCAGACTGCGAAGGTGCAGCTACTGCAGCTGCAGTACTCGCTCCGGACGCGGACGGTACTTCATCCCACTTCGAACGTTTTTTGGCGGGCGCCGCCTCGCCGTTGACTGCCGGGGTGGTGTCCCATCTAGACTTCTTCGTAGCAACCTCGCCATCAGTCGCATGGCCATTTGTGGCCACTTCGCCGTTGGTAGCCGGGGTGTCCGCAGATGTGTCCCATCTCCTCTTCCGTGTCCGGGGCTTCACTTCCTCGTGTCCGTTGACGCCGTTTGCGGAGTCTTCGGCACTGCCATCCTTGAGCAATGGCTGTTTCCCGGAGATGACCGTATCATCCTCTTCATCCTCAATCTTCCCTTTGTTCTTGTCTTCGATCATCTTCTTCACTCTCTCTTCCTCGCGCTCCAGGTCCCGCTCAGCCATGACCTCACGGTAGCTGCGGTCTCCCTCCCGCTCAGGGCTCAGGTCCCGCTTGAACCTCCTCTTCTGATAGTCGGTCTCTCTGTTCGCAATCTGCGCCTGTTTCTCCCTGCTCTCCAACATATCCTCTTCCGCCGTGTCACCATGCGCCCACTCATTCATCTGAGCTGCCGTGGCCGTGTACTGCCCCACCAGCCGCCCGTCGCCGCCCTCATCGTCCATATCCATGTCCTGATCATCGTCCACCGCGATGGAGGTGTTGTACCCTGCATACTTACTGGAAGAGTCTTCGCCGTACAGCTCGGTGTCGAAGTTCGCCGTGAGCGAGGCCTTGGTGGAGCTGTTGCGCTGGCCGGCGGCATCGAGGCCTTTGCCGCCTTTCTTGCCGGCATTCCGCTCGACTTGCGCCTGGCGAACGCGCTCGAAGTCGGCTGCGAGAGATGGATTAGCTCGGGGGTTAGATGAGGTTTGCCGGGAGAGTCGCCTACCGTCCGACATGTTGAAGGCGCAGTGAGCGTCGCTGTGATGATTAGAGACAGTCCGATGCGTCGAGTGAGTGGCTTTCAATTACCGCGATGCCGCAAACGGGGGTGTCCAGGTGGGCGATGTGAGGCGATGCGGAGTTGACGAGGGGGACAGAATTTTGGCAAACAGAGTATCACGTGGAGCTGCCATACCACGACTTTTGTCCTGTTATCTTTGCCTGGAACTGTTCCGCTTCCATGAAGACAAGACATAACGTAGGTATGGAAAGGAGATGAGCGTGCTAAAAACTGGAAATGGCTGTAACGATTCGCAGCGTTTCCTCCGTCTATCTCTAATGATTAGTATCTCAAGTCCCTGTGCTATGAACACAGCTCGTAGCAACACCATCGCCGCTATCGACCGAATCTTCCGCGGTCATTCTCTTCCTCCTCACCCTCTCCATCGCCAATGTCGAAGACGTCTTGCTCCTCCGCATCCTCGTCGTCTGTGAACTCGTCCCGATACTCGCGAGCTTCAGCATCATCAGTGTACGCCTGATGCAAGCTGATATCGTCGTCGCCTCTTCGGAGCACATCGATAGCATCCTGCTCGGCCGGATCATCCGCAAAGCCACCGTTGGGCGGAGGCATCGCATTTGCAGCGGCGGCTTCTTCGGCTTCCAATTCTCTTGCTCGCGCCTTTGTGCGGACGTAAACAACGTATCCAGTCGCGAGGCCGGCACTGATACCAATTACGATGCTGACATAGCTGACTGCTTTCGTTTTGCCGTCCATCTTGTCTCCATTCTCTGCCAAACTGCCCAATCGACTGCCCACGAACACGTGGAGGAGAAGTCTCGGTGTTGCGAAAGCCGTTGCAAGGGCGAAGTTCTGCCATGTTACCGTAGGAATCGTGCTGATGGCGCCATTGCTGAGACTGTAAGGCAGAGGGCAGTATCTGATCATGGTCAAGAGCTTCAGACCATCGTGCTTGAGAACGAGAGACAGAGCGGCGAATCGTTTGTTCTTCTCGGTCAACCGGTTGACGAAGTTGCGGAGCACGGTGCGGGAGAGGATGAAAGCGCATGTCGATCCGACTACTGTCGCGCTCGCGATGATGAACCAGCCTTTCATCCCGTACACGAAGCCCGCCATGGTCACACATGAAGTGAACCCGATCAGTGGCGGGAAGGAAACAACAAAGGTCAGGGCCCAGAGAATGAGCCAACCGCCGGTCAGGTCTCGCCATCCTTTAGCCATGGTGCCGAGGGCGGCGAAGATGCGTTCGTTGTACACCAGGAAGAGTATGCTCAGGACGAGGAGTGCGATGTTGAGCACGACCAGCCCAACCTTTTGCAAGGGCGTCAACCTCGACCACATCCTCAGGCCGTGCCGCTGCCAGTCTTCCGCCTGTTGCAGCCATTTGGTGCGAGCTGTCTGCGATGTTGGTATGAGATTGTCAGGATCCGACGGTGATCTTCTGCGCCAGCCCTGTTCGGATCGCCGAGTATGTGTGGGTAGGATAGGATCGTCCTCGGAGTCATCGACGGGGAGGGAGAGGGAGCGGGCAGCAGAGGCGAACTCGTTGAAAGGCATGGCGGAAGGAGGCGGGTTGGGGATGTCGAAGGGGAGGGAGAGTGGTGGATATGGTTCCAAGCGTTCGCAGTATTACATTTCCAAGCTGGTTGATGCAGAAGGGAGGGACGTTCAGAGCATTGAGTGATATGCGACGGTGTCAATGTTGCCTGACCGGGTTGACCTCCGTCATCAGAAGATGATGATGGCTGGGCGCAGCACGCGTGGCCTGTGCAGCTGGCTGACTGTACCAAACCCCGGCCCGCCCCGCACAGCGTGACAGGCCATCGCGTCCGTGCACGCCGTGAACATCACATGCCATCAACATCCCACCAAGGCTGTCCAAGGAGTACGAATCTACTTGCTCTAGCGGATGCAAACACCATGACGGACGCGCAACACTTCTTCGACTACGTATGACTGCCCGCCCTATTTCCACGCAAGGAGACATTCCCACTAACACTTACATCAGGCGCGGCGGCAGTTCAACGAGATCGCAGACGAGGTAGAACACCACTTCGATCTGGTCACCAACCAACTCCGAGAATGGATGCCCGCCGATGTCCGCATGTACCGTGCCGCCCCTGCGCCTCCCAAGAGACTACCGCCCCCGACAACCCTACAAGTCGTCCAGAGATGGATGAGCCGACATAAAGCCCTAACCGCCGCCTGCCTTACCTTCCTCCTCACCGGCTCCGTCGGCGCGCTGGTATACGTCAACAACAAGCAATACCGGCGGAAGCGAAGGGCGAAGAAGTCGGCGAGCGGCGCGAGAACAGATGTCGTGGTGATTGCCGGTGCGGTGGCGAGCCCGTTGACGAATGCGCTGTACATGGATTTGGAGAGGAGGGGCTTTGTGGTTTATGTCGTTACCAATACGCCTGATCAAGAGCACTACATCCGGACACAGAACAGAGTGGATCTACTGCCCTTGCAGCTGAACCTCGTGGATCCATACGCGGCGCAGGAACAACTCGCGCGCTTCCACAGCCTCTTGGCCCGAGAGCACCTAGCATTCGACGAAGCCGAGCCACACAAGCTGAACTTTGTCGGCATGATCATCGTGCCTGATACGCAAAGCACTCTCGCGCGAATCGACGAGATCAGCTCCGAGGAATGGAGCGATGCGCTCAATGCCAAAGTGCTGAACACCATCGCCACCACTCAACTCTTCCTACCCTCCATCACAGAGCACAAGGCCAAGATCCTCATTCTCACACCTTCAGTTACTCCGTCACTCAAGCCTCCCGCGCACGGGATTGAGAGTACTGTCTACGGCGCCCTTGAAGGCTTCACCGCCTCCCTCGCAGCAGAGCTGAAAGAGTCCGGCGTATACCTATCCCATTTCAAACTGGGCAACATCGACATTCCTGCCATAACCGCGCGTCAACACTGGCAGGGCTCCGCAGGAGCAAGGCTGAAGGCAACTCCTGTACGGCGATTGCAGGACTCTGTCTTCGACGCCCTTGTCTCCCGGCGGCCAAGCCGGACCTGGCATGTTGGACGCGGCAGTCTGGCGTATGACTTTATCGGGAATTGGATGCCGGCGAGCGCAGTAGCGTGGATGATGGGCGTGGTTCGGAAATCGGCGCCCCCGGTCGTAGAAGACATGCACGGGAGTGAGATTGAGAGTCTTACTTGGGAAAAGATTGACCAGGAGGGAGTATGAATTGCCGCGGAGTGGAATCTGATGATACGTTTACATGCCTGATGGGTTTTCATGAGGAATCTTTCAATACTCTCTACTTAGCCGTTCTTTCGAATACCACCACTTCCGAAGGCCTGTTGGACCTTGCTGCCTTCGCCACTCCTCGTGTTTCTTTCCCCCAGCATGCCTGCACCATCCTCCGATGCTTTGAAGAATCTGCAGGCTTGCAGCTCGCTATGGTAGGGTTGCAGAAGCACGCTGCATGAGCATGAGTGATCTAATCCCAGGCACGCCTCTGCCAAAGCTCCACCGGGTAGAATTGCTTGCACTTGTAGCAAGAATAGCCGCGAGACCCGTTCTCGATGGCAGTACAAGCCTCGTCCATTGTTGCGATGAATGAAAAATTGCACGCCGATGATGGGCAACTAAACCGTTTCTCAGTAGGCGAAGCGACTCTTCCATGATTCACAAGGCCGCTCATGACCCTTGCGGCAACGTCGCTGGCAAGTTCTGGCCGAGCTCGGACGACTTTCTCGAAGTCGTTCTGCTCAGATTCTTCCCTTTCGGTGGAGAGCAGCTTCGAGGTGATGGCAAGCTTCACAATCTCCGCTCGTATCTCATCTGTTGGGTCCGTAGCATCGTAGGCACAAGTGGCTGCATTGGCAAGATCTTGTAGATCCACCGGCTCGAGATTGCCCGTCCTGAATCTGGACTGCTGTGCCTCCTGCTTGAACTTCTTGGTTGCGAGAGAGCTAAGTTGCCCGACGTCGTATTTATCTGCGAGGATGGCCATTTTCGTGTGGAACTCCAAGGGGCCGATTGCTTTGCCTTCAAGGTGAAGAGCAGCGTAATTGAAAAAGTAGAAATAGTGAACGAGGCTGAGCACACAGGGTCCATCTTCGTGAGAGAGGTCGAGTTGATGCTCTGATCCTTCCTGCCGGCAACTTAGTTATCCGCTTTGTCTTTCGCTAACATGAACAAGTGCAGTACTTACTTTGAATCTCCCATTGCAGGCGACGGCAAGCACCTTTGAGTGCAATCCTAGCACTAGGCGATGGACCATCCATTCTTGCTCGCCGCATACGATCTTGAAGTCAACGGTGGAGACGTCTCGATATAACCTTTGAGCCCGGGTTAGTAATGTCCACATCACAGGAGAGAGCGCTGATGTTACCCTCCAAGTCGCTGCACAAGCGTTTTGGCACCCCAATCGTACGGAGGCGAGAGCCCTCTCGGCCTGTTCGCTGGCATCTTCGGTTTCATATCAGAGGACGTTCGAGATAGAAGTTCGTCTCAAAGACCAGGACGATGTGGAACGACAAGCATTGGATGGAGTAATCCAGAGAACGTAATGGGTGATGGCGAAGTATGGTGCTGGCGGTGTGATGTTCAGTTCATGGAACTTCGCAAATGTGCGATTGAGATATCGGTAAGAAGGTTGAGGTGAGGTTCGAGGGTGAGGTGAAAGGCCAAGTGTGAATGTGAAGTCGAGGCAGATATCAAGGAGAATAACACCTCCGTTTGACAACTCAAACAGCAAACGCGGCACCAAACCTGGGGCAGCCACTTACACACGCCGCGCAAACAAAACCTGATAAAGCACGTGAAGGCACGAGAAGAGAGACACTCCATGGACTGAGACCATGGGATAAGAGCAAAGGGTACAAATTTCTCTTACCCAAGAACTTGATGTAGCCACACTTCCGACTCCGCAAGCATGCAGTCCGCCGGGTAGCAACGCTTCTATCAAGCACGCAGTAGTGCCCACCATTCATAAGAGAAATGCACGGCTATTCCAGGTGAGCGTGAAGAATTCGGTTCACAATATGCTTCCGCCATGTTGCCAGCCGAAACTTCTCCCCACATTGGTAACAATTCCCGAAACCCGTACCGAGCGCCCTTTCACTCAGCTCCGCGATGAAGGTAGCAGCACAAGCCGGGCAGCGAAAGCGACACTCGTGCGACGACGGGACTGGTCGGTCGATGAGACACATCTTCGTCAGCACGGCGGCAATGTCGGCGGCCAGCTCTACTCGTGTTCGAACGACTCCTTCGAAGTCACTTTGCTCGGACTCCGTCGTGTTCGTAGTAGAGAGCGCTTTTGTGGTGATTGCGATCTTGACAATCTCCTCCCGGATCTCAGTGGTCGGCTCCATGGCGTCGTATGCGGATGTAGCCGCGATGGCGAGATCGTGTGCAGCCTCGGGTGACAAGCTGTCCTTTTGAAATTTTGGACGCAGGATTTCCGCTTTGAACTTCTCGATCGCAAGGGTCTTGAGAGGGGGCATGTCGTACTGATCGGCGAGAATGCACATGTTGGTATGGAGGCCTAGAGCCCCGCCTGCTTCGGCGTCAAGGTCGGTGGCGTAGTAGTTGAGGTGGTAGAGGTAGTCGACTAAAGCGGTCGTGCAAGAGGGTTCTTCATCGGTGAGATCGAGGCGACGCTCCAAGCCTTCCTGCAGGCAAGTCAATCGGCTGCCTCATTCGCAAGTCTTCGCGAACTCAACTTACTTTGAATCCTCCTTCGCACGCGGCCGCAAGCACTTTCGAATGGATCTGCAAGACCGTGCAGTGGACTTCCCATTCGCGTTCGCCGCAGATGATCACGAAGTCCTTGTCGGGGCCATCGCGAAGCAGGCTTGCAGCGTGTGTTAGCAGAGCAGAATCACTGACGGAGGCGGGATTTTACCTTTCAACCCTTTCCAAGAGCACTTGCCTCTCATCCTTGTACCCTTGCAATCCGTCCGGACCGCAGTCCAAGGCCATAAGCGCCTCCAGGCTTGTTTCCATCTTGGAAGTGGTAGCAGTGAGGTTGGTTGGGAAGACAGAAGTGATTCAGGAGAAAGAAACGAGGCTTTGTATTCTTCTCCGGTTGAAGTACTGTGAATGGAAAGTGTGTGAGGGAAATATGGATGTGAAGGTAATTCACTGTGCAGGAGATATGGACGTGGAGGAAACATAGATGTGAAGGAAAATGTGAATGTGAGGGGAAGTGTGAAGTTGACAAAGAGACGAAGTGAGCAAAGGGAGTAGCAAGCCTGGCACAGACCGTGATCTCGTGCTGCACAAACCTGAGGTAGCACGTGAAGATACTGGGAGACTTCAGAAATAAGACACTCCGTGATTGAGACCATGAGGTAAAGGGCAAAGGGTACAAACAGCAAAATGTCCCACCTCCACATGCATCCGCGGAGGGGAAGGGGATGTCGCAAGCTCAATCCCACTCATCCAAGACGATCCTCACTCACTCATCCTCCTTCGTCGGGCTGCCTAGTATTGGTTGTCATTGTCATTGCCGCCCGACGAGTTGTCACCAGATCCGTGGCTGCCGGGAAGCTTGTCCTTGATCTTGTCCATGAAACTCCTCTTCCCGCCGTCGCCGTCGCCCGAGCCATCACCCGAGTCGCCGGTGTTGCGGTTGGTGTTGTCGGCTGTTTGTTCTACTTCAGCGTTAACGCTACAAGATTACACCGAGGGGAGTGATGGGGAAGACATACGGTCAGGCTGGCCATCACTGCTCGACACATTCGGGTCGTCCTGGCGCGCGGCCTTGGGGTCCTCGGGCACAATCTTGCTCTCGCCCCAGTGCTTCTCGCCTAGGCGCTCGCCGCCGGCAGTAGGGATGGACTCTGGGTTCTCGTCCGCGCGCCCGCCGCCCTTCTTGCTCTGCTGGCCACCCTCGCCACCGTCGTCTCCGCCGGCGTTGTTGTCTCCGCCGTCTCCACCATCACCTCCGCCGGTGTTGCCGGAATTGTCGCCGGAGTTGTCGCCGTACCCGCCGCCAGTGTTGCCGGAGTCGTTTTCGGAGTTGTCACCGCCTGTGTTGCCGTAGCCAGAACCGTAGTTTCCGCCGCCGGTATTGCTGGAGTCGTTACCGTAGCCGCCGCCAGTGTTGCCAGAGTCGGAGCCGTAGTTGCCGCCGCTGCCGCCGTCTCCGCCAGATGACTGCTGCTGCTGGTAAGAGTCGCTGCCGCCGCCGCTGTTGCCTCCACCGTAGTTGCCGCCCGACTGCTGGTCGTCGCCCTGTTGGTCGTAATCAGACATGTTTCCGGAGTTGATGTGGGGGAGTTGGTGTGGTGGTGTTCGAGTGATTAAAGAGGAGGTGAGTGAGGTGAGTGAAGTGTAGAGGAAGAGGGAGAAAGTAGTAGAGAGGCAGCGGTAAAGAGCGGAAGGGAGAGGAGTGTAGCATGTGACGTAGCGTGGGACGCGCAAGAAGTAAGCCTTGATTTCGCAAGCTTGTCTTGCCGTGGCGGGGTCGCGCGCAAAGTGGGGGGTGGCACAGATAACAGCGAGCGGAGAGGCACGAGCAAGCCACTCACCGTGAGGAGGTTGTCGCCCTTGAAATCGCTGTTGGGATCCGACACTTCGGTGTGCGATGCCGTCTTCACCGAGCTCTCTGCCGTGATATCACATGCCAGTCAGCCATTGCACTTGCCGCGTGTGTGGGAGGGAGGGGGAGGGGGAAGGGGCGGGGTGGTGGAAAGCGCCTTCCCCAACTCGTGGGCAAACTCACCCTGATCATTCTGCAACTCCAGAAACTCGCTGTTGCCGCTGTCGTTCGACATCTTTGCTACCAGATATGCCTCTTGCCGCTCAATCAGGAAAAAGTGTGGATTGTCTTTCGCAAACGCCTGCACGTGGTATTGATGCAAGAGTGTCCCCCGGGCCAGGTAAACAAACCGAGCTTGAGGCATTTAGCAATTTCGTAATTGAGGGGCAGCGGGACCTCTCCGTGCAGGCCACATGAGCGACTACGTCAGCGGCGATCCCGGCCATCCGTTCTAGCCTCAGCCAGCTCCAGCCTGATGGACCATCTCCGACAATTGCTCATGAGAGGCGTGACTTCGTGCAACTACGACTAATAAGGTACTAATGTGAGCAGACACGCTGCGTTTCCCGTGGCCCCGCTCCCCATCGCGAGAACAATCATAACAATCATATCCCAAACCCGAACGAAGAGCTCCAATCCATCTCACGCCTGCTTCTTGCGGTTCCAGATCGATCGCGTGCGCGGTCGCCCAATAGGTGCCTCCTTGCTCCCATCCTTCCCAGCCGCCGAGGCAGGTAAAGATACCTCTGCCGGCCCCTTCTCCTTTTCTTTCGCCTTCTCCTGCGCTTTGGGCGCTCCACCGTCGTCCATGTACTTCGCCTTGTAAATCCTACACGCAAACAGGTCAGCAAACAATCACGCCAGCGAAGGCCACGAAAGCCACCACTCACCAACTATTCCCCGCCATCGACATGCCCCCCTCCGCCGCCTTGCGATACAGCTGCGCCGCCTTCTTCAAATCCTTCTTGCACCCACTGCCCTGTGTGTAGCAAAACGCCGCCTCGGCCAGCGCATCGCAATCACCCCAGTTGCCCGCCATCTCAAAGCAACTCAGCCCCAGCTGCTTATCCTTCGCGCATCCCCATCCGTTCATGTAGCTCACGCCTAGCTCGTACATGGCCAGGGCGAACTGCGCCTTGCGCTTCTTGCGCTCCGCCGCCTCCGCGATGGGATCGCCGCCGGGCTGGCTTGAGTTCTCCAGCGTCGTTTCCACATCTGCCACTTCCAGGCCTGCTGAATCGATGGCTTTGCGAAGCCACTTTACCCCTTCTTCTTGATTCGGCCGCATGCCCCAGCCGTGCCGACACGCGAGGGCATATAGCAGCATGCCAGTCGACAGGCCGGCCATGGCTGCTAGTCGGAAGTGGTAGGTGGATTTGTTCAGCTCGCCATCGCTATGCGTCTTGATCCCGATATCGAGATGCTCCTCGGCCGTGAGCTCGGTGGATGGCGATCTCTCGTGTAATGGGATGGCTTTGATCGTGCGCTCGGTGCTGTCAGTCTTGGCCGAGCGGACGGAGGGCGAGGACTTCTGGAGCGCATTCGCCTTCTCCAGCGTGCGTGGGATGGCGCGATTGCGGTTCTTCGGCACGGATTGACTCCTCTGCTTCGAGCTTGTATTGCTCCGCTCCTTTGGTCTACGCTCTCGTTGGTCGAGAGACGGGCGGCCATATAGTGTAGGAGAGTCGTATCGTTGCGGGGCTCGCAGGCCTCCACCGTCGCTGTTCGTTCTCTCCCGTCCAGCTGGTGCTGCCTGTAAGTGCGGAGCTTCCGGCGTCTGTCCATCCCATGTAAACTCGCGCTGCAACCAAGAATTCTGCGCTCTCTTCGATTCCTGCTCGGCGTCGTGCGGGCGGGAGAGCGGAAACTTCGTGTAAGTGTACGAGGTCGGTGGCCTCAGATCCAAGTCCTCTTGGAATGGGGAAACAGGGGCCTGGACAGGCGTAGCGAACGGCGTTCCGCCTTCATCCGCCGACATCTGGCGCGACGGCGGCTCGGAGCGCGTATCTTGGCTCGGGCGCAGAGGCATCTGTCGTGCTGAATCCCCCGAGGGCCGAGTGTCGAAGGATGAGCGACTGTCGAATGAGGGTCTGGTGTCCAGGGAAGGTCTTGTGTCGAGAGATGGCCTGGCGTCGCGTTCGGGTCTGCTACCTCCACTACTCATTGGTCTCGAAAAGGTTCTTCTTTGCGAGCCTGCCATGGAGTAGTCGGACATGGTTGAGGGAGAGGGAGGAACTCCATTGACGTAAGGTGAGAAAGGTGACTGCGGTCTGGATCTCGACATGCCACTGCTGCCGGAGAACTGTCGGGAAGCCGCGCGTACTGATCCATCCTCGTCCCCGCTATCTTGTGGGACTGAACGAACGCTTTGGATACTTCGTGGGGATTTGGGGACGGCGGGTGATCGGGGTGGCGCGAGGGAGCGTTGCGAGCGGCTGGAACCACCCGTCAGAGTGCGAGGAAGGCCAGGATGTGTGGGTGGTTGCTGTGTTGACTGAACCGAGTCCACGCTGTTTGTCAAGCTGGGCGTGGGCAGAGGAGATGCTGCTAGGACATTGATCACCTTCCTGTCCATCTGCTCGGGCGACGCGGCGCGCGGGAGGTTGCCGCCAAAGTAATCAGGCTGCGTGGAGCTCGGCTTTCCCTGATCGTCGCCCTCGGCATACTCATTGGGAGTCTCAAACGGTGTTGACAAGCGCTGGGCATGAGATCTGAAAGATCGCTCATTCCTCTCCTCTCGAGCCGCATTGCCCAAGACCGGATAGTGACTGGTTGGCCGATCCCTCCCTTGCCCCAAAACCAGCCCACCCTTCTTGCTCGACGGACTGCCCTCCTCTGGCAGCTCCACCACATCGCTCATGCCATCGTCGCTGCCGCTGGCGCCATTCTTTTGGAGGACTCGGAAGTAGTCCGGGCGATTGGCAATCTCTCGTGCCACGTCCGAGTGCCTAAGTCTGCTTATCCGCTTACCATCGCCTGCCGGCTCTTCAAATCGCTTTGCAAGTAGGCGGGATTGCATGGCGAATGCATCCAGAGGCGAGAGGGCCGGAGGCTGCTCGCCGGCGCGCGGAGGGGGGAGTTCCATGTGAAGCTCTGGTCGTGAGGGTCGGAGGAGGTCGGCGAGGGAGAGGGGCGGGTTGGAGGGTTTATCGGCCATGTTTGAGACGCGAGATTGCGTTTGCGATAACCATGCGAAGAATAGGATGTGAGGAGGGATGGATGGTCGATGGCGGTGCTGCTGAGAGATCTGCTCTCCTCGGTGAACAAGTGGGGGGCGTATATGGTTTCAGTACGTCGCGCTGGCGCAGCTGAGCCCCACGCTCCGCGGGCGGAGTGATGTCAAGGAAGGGGATTGGATGGGGTAAACGAGCGGACGACAGTGTGGGTGCTGTCAAACAGAGTGATGGAGGGCGAGGGGAGGCCAACAGACAGACGGACGACGGCCGGCGTACAAAGTGGTCGCTCAGATTCCACCGGGTAAAGAGATGCGTGATCTTTCGTGTTCCAACGTCGCGACTCCACGAGCTAGCCCCCTTCGGAGGCAGAGTTCAGGAACGAGGGAAGGAACGAAGGTTTAGCCCCGAGCCCCTGGTGGAAGCTTGGCCATCTGCAACTTTAAATTCCCCAGGCGTTGGCCAATCAGACCCGCCCTTCCCGGACTTCTCCCACGTCTCGTTCAGGGGTTGGGCCTCCCTCGGGGGAAATGCCAAATACCGTTGCTCGTGAGGGCCAATCGACGCGTCTGCGGCTTCTATGCGGCGCAGAACAAGCGAGCGCGCAGATCCAGCCTGCTGGCTCTGGCAGTTGAGGTCTTGACGCCTCTGACGAGGCTGAACTGCTCCACGGCCACTGCATGCACATCATCATGGTGGGTGAGAAGCGCCAGCCGTCCCTTTTAATCTACCTGGTCTGGTCTGCTCACAACTATGGACCCATTCGATAGCCATCCAGAATCATTCAGGAATCGGAGCATCCGCTTGATCCACCCCGGCCTTCCAGCGATATGTAGAGGCAACATGCTCGGGGAGTGTCAGCTTTTGGCCGGCCTTGGAGTAGAAATTCTCTCGATACGTGCCTCCCGGCACTTCATAGTCTTCATGAAACACTCCCCGCTTCCTCAGCTCCGGCACCAGCAGATTGCAGATGTCCTCGAACGACGACGGGAAGATGGCATAGGGCAGGTTGAAGCCGTCGACATCCGCCTCATCCACCCACCGCTGCATCTCATCTGCAATCTGACTCGGTGTCCCGACCGGGGTGGCGCCGAGTCCGCCGACGGTGATGTGTTTGGCGACCGTGTGCTTCGTCCACTTTGCGATGCCGGGGCTCGACTTCGACCACGCTTCAACTGCTGAGCGGATTGCGTTGCTCTCGACTTGTCGGAGTTCTTCATCGTCTCCATAGGGTGCCATGTCAATCCCTGTTCGAGTGTCAGCGCCATGTGTGAATCTATCATTGGTCAGTCCAGCCTCACCTGTCCAACCACCGAACAATGCCAAGGCTCCCTCAATCGATCCATATTGCTGATAGTCCTCAAACTTCCGCACAGCCTCCTCCTCCGTCTCACCAATGACGGGGCAAAACATGGCAAGGAACTTCAAGCTGTGCGGATCACGACCAAACTGCTCATGCGCCATCTTGCGGATCTCCGCAATATTCTGCGCAACCACACTAGGCGAATGTCCGGCCACAAACACCGCCTCGGCATGCTGTGCCGCAAACGTCTTGCCGGCCTTCGACGTGCCCGCTTGCAGCAACAGCGGCGTGCGCTGCGGCGACGGCTGGCAAATGTGCGGGCCTGGGACGTTGTAGTACTTGCCCACATGGTTGATCTCGCGGATGCGGTCGGGAGAGCTGAACATGTCTTTCTTGACGTCCTTGATGACGGCGTCGTCGCGCCACGACGCTTCGAACAGCTTGTACATGACTTTCATGTATTCCTCCGCGACTTCGTAGCGGTTGTCGTGGAGCGGTTGTTCCTTGCCAATCAGGTTTCGGGCGGCCGAGTCGAGGTATCCCGTGACGATGTTCCAGCCAAAGCGGCCCTTGGACAGATGGTCGATGGTCGAGAGGCGCCGTGCGAGATGATAAGGTGGCTCGTAGGTCGTCGCGACCGTTACTCCGATTCCTATGCTTTTGGTTGCTGCTGCCACTGCGAGGACAAACTACATCAGCATCAGAGTTTCAGTATCGCTGAAGTGCCGACCTACTTGCAGGGACGACGGCCAAGGGCTATCGAGTAGACATCAGCATACAGCACTTATAACTCAACCCCACGATCAATCAGCACATACCTCATTGACAGGCCATTGCGCTGCCGACCGAATCGCAGGATCGAGATTTCTCGGCCCCTGGTAGACATCGTACCCGCCTTTCGCACATTAGCCACTGCGTCTTTGAACCCTCCCACGAAATATCCTACCCAAGACATCCGCGATGAAAATGCCATGAATCTTCGCTTTTTCCAACAACTTGGCCAGCTCGACCCAATGCTCGATATCGTTGAAGTTGGCCGATTGGTCTTGTGGGTGCTTCCAGAGGCCGGGCGACTGGTGGCCGCTGCCTAGAGAGTTGCCGCATTGTTAGACGATGTTCCGTTCGAGAAGAGGGGTAGCTAGCTAGATATGGGCTCTGTTCAACGTACACATCTCGACAAAGGCATTCAGAATCAAACTCTTCTTCTTATGGACGCCGCTGCCATTGCTTTGGTTGTTGGCAGACATCTTTGATCGAATTTTCGTTTTTCGCACGGGCTGCAACTTATCGGAAGGTGGACTGACTACATGTATCGTTCAATGGAAAGAAATGTAGTCCAGCGATGATGATCTCTGCTTTGCCAGGTTTGTGCCATTGAAGTGGCGCCGTGAGAGGATTCCGAGCACGCCATTCTCGACGCTGATCACTCGGCGCCCGGCGCCTTCGTAAGCTGTATTTGCTTTCAAAGACACAAGATAACTAAGGAATGATTATGTTAATACTGTTTGAATGAGGCTATAGCAGGTGTAGCTAAAATTGAGCGAATTATAAACACCATTGAGTGCTTCAGAGGCGATGTCAAAGTACATCAGCAACGTCCGACAGCCTTGCTGCGGCCCCGCCAGCTAGAAGTAAAACGAACAAACACATCTGCGAGCAGCAGCTACGATGAGATCGGGAGCAAATGAGTAAAACCTTCCCAGCTTCCTCATGCGACATAATCGTTCACAAGGTGTGCGACACTCGCGTCGATCGCATTGCCGAGAATCGCAGCCAGACCGTCAGCAACCTCTTCACCACCGGGAGCACACTCGTTCAGAAGCATCTTCAGTCTTTCAGTCAACTCTGCAACGTCCGCTGCAAGAAGTGTCTGACCGAAGCTCTTGGCCGTATTCTCAATGTCCTCTCTGGAACTGGAAAGCGGAGCTTCCACCTCAGCCATGTCGACAAGACGTGAAATAGACCGGCAGGAAGTCGAAAGAGTGAGCGCCAGATTTAGAGTGCCTTGCTCCGCAGGAATCCGCTCGAGGGGCAGCTGTGAGGATCTGGTACGTGGAATCTTGAACTTGTCCGTTGTTCGTCGACGGCGGGAGACTGTGCGCTTTCGAGGAGGAGGTCGAGGCTCTTCGTCGTCGATGGCCATAGTATCCAAGTTCCCGCTGACTTCTCGGAGGATGCGGGCGTTGCTGGATCTACGACGTTTGCTCGGTCGAGGCTCGTTCTCTAACTCTTGTCTGAAGCGAGCTTCCATTGCAGCAGAATTGGGTTCCGATGTCTCCTCTCTCGTATGGTTGGAAACTGAGTTCTCGCTACTCTGAAATTGCGCCGGCTTGTTGTGAGCAACAGCGCCCGTGCTATCGCTCGTTCTCATGACAAAGTCACGAATGTCTCTATTGCATCTCGGTGGAGTGAGCGGATAAGGATCCTCAGTCAAATCGCCGAGATCGCCTTGTGTGACCAGACTGCCACGGTTGTGGTGGTAGGGGCGCTTCTTGCTTGAGCGAGCAGGCCTGCGATTCTCCTCCTCGAGATGATCGAACCAGACCTTCTCCCTCGCCCCCTGCGTTTTCAATGGGGACACGAAAGGGCGACTCAGCTTCGTCTGTTGTTGTCGCCTGTTTGAAGCGGACTGCGCCTTAGCACTGAGGTTGGGAATAGCCGCAAGTGGCGTGTCTGACTGGACATTCGACAGTTGTGAGGACATGGCAGCCTCGCCTTCTGACACCGGGAAATGAATGGGCGGCTCGATGAAGCTTGACGAATATCGAGGATCCGGAAGTGCAACGGGAGCCTGCAGGACATTGAGAGGGAGCTGCTTTTGCGGAGATCGCAATGGAGAAGATGGTCGAGGAGTGGGTAAGCCGTATGTGGCTAAGCCATTGGCCTTAAACAGATCGCTGCTCGGGAGACTGATGTCCTGATCATCTTCCATGGTGTTGCCAGGTGTCGGTCTGTAATCACTTCCCAGATCATGCACACCCTGACGTCGTACTGCATGCATTTTTGCCATAACCCAGGGGTTTGACAAATGCATATCATTGCGGCTCTGTTCCAGCTCCTCAATCTCGCCTTGAGTCGGGGCAGTAGATGGAGGGGCGGCGAAGAGGTGGTCAATGTCCCCTTTGTCGCAGCCATACATGTTTGCTCGAAACCTGGGGATCGGCTCGAAGCCTGTAGGACCCTCATCATATGTCTCGCCCACGCCGGCAGGTTCTGCGATCAACTCATCCGGAACGAGGCGCAACGCCGCTGGTGTCTCCTTTCTCGACCTCGGATTCCCCCATGATGGGTCCTCAAGTGAGGTGAAGAAGTCGTCGTCTTCTGAAAGCAGTTCGCAGGGAGCGGATTCGATGGGATCGCTTTCAATGACAATGTTAGGTTGCTTGACGGGTTCTTGGACTGGGTACGCAGTAGTCATGAGCTTTCTCACGACATCGAAGATCTGATCAGGGTTCTCGAAGAGGACGTCGTCCTTGGCCGGTTCGACGTTCGCATCGTAGCTGCGTTGGGGGCATGATATGTCCAGGTAGATGAACGGTTCCTTCACGCCTTCCCACGCCGAACCAGTGCTCTTCAAAGCTTCTCGAAAGAGCTTGATGATCTGCTTTGGAGTGCCTCGCGCAGTCGAGACTGGCCTGCGATCAATTGAAAGGAAGGCGCCAGTGTTGCTGACTTTGTGGGCATCGGCATCCAGCCGTGGAAGAAGAGCTTGCACGGTGAAACCTTGACATTCCAGGACTGACCACTCACATTGAGAGGCACACGCAGAACCTAAGACCTTAAGCGCTGCATCTTCGACACTGCCACCGGTTTTGGGAGCATACGTCCAATTGGCTTTGTCGTTCTTCGCTTTCAACACTCGTAACGACAAGCGTACGTTTGGCCTGGTGAAGACGTAGGCCTGCAGCATGCGCTTGATCTTCTTGAAGCACTTTTCCGTGTCCTTGAGCACGATCTGTCTCCGCACTGGATGCGATTTGAGGAAGTCGGTGATCTTGACCGTGGTGCCTACCGGCAATGATGCTCGATCTGTGCCCTCGACCTCGCCGCGCTGATCGATCTTCAGCACCGTGGCAACTTGCTCTCCCTCGACTCGTGTGCTGATGCTGAGGGAGCCACTCATGTCCGCAACGCTGGCCAGTGCTTCACCTCTGAAGCCCAGTGAGGTACCGCCGATGGAGTGGAGATCGTCCTCCCCCGAGATCTTGCTCGTGCAGTGCGGCCTCGCGATGAGATGGCGATCCGGCGGCGGAATGCCATGTCCGTTGTCTCGCACTAGGATTGTGTCGAGGGTGTTGGCCGAGATCTCGATTGATACGGATGTAGCATGAGCATCGAGAGCGTTTTCGAGAAGTTCCTTGACCACCGATGCTGGTTCGTTCAAGACTTGTGACGCCCCCAGAGTCCGCACAGTCGACTGCGGTAGCGTCTGGATGCCCATGGTTAGAGGTGGTGTCGGATGGCAATGAGGTGAGAAGACATTGCCTTGTCGGAGGTGTTGAGGCTCTCGCTTATGGCAGCCTGGAAAGATTTCACCAATACGGAAGGCACGATCGAGGTCTCGATGCGCCGCCCCATCGCGACTTCCCAATCCGGGCATGATTGCATTTCTGCCCGGTCACACCCCTCTTAAAGGCCTGTCAAGCTGGGCGCATCAGCCGTATTGGCAGCGAGAATGACAACTGTACATGTACCTTGCGAAAACCATCTTTTCATTCGTACGGCCAGGCAAATTGCCGCCCTCCTGTATCGAAGTCTGCATCCCGTCATTTCACCCCGTCCGTCCCCGTCAGTAGGACTTGCTCATGATCGAATCCTTCCCCCATGCCATCCTTTTCACCAGCATCAGAGCCCTTCGCTGGGTCCGACGGCGACTCTGCCTGCTCATCGTCTTCGCCAGGATGAAGCTGCTTGTCCGAGTCTGTGTAGCGCACAGCTCTCATTTCCTCCAGCTCTGCGCCGTCGTCGTTAGAGAGTGGTTCGTAGAATTGAGGCCGCACGGTGCGCCATATTATCGTGGCCACAAAGGCCGTCAGACAAACGAGGAGTCCTGCTCCCAGCGCGAGTATCCAAGTGAAATCAAAGGGTTGAGCGGCGGCTGTGTCATTATCCACACTCATGTCGTCGGTCGAGTCTGATTCATCGATATATTCTGCTTCGTCGTGTGATCCCATGTTGTCATGGGAAAGAGCGGCATCGTCCGAGGCCATGTCTTCTGTCGAGTTCGTATCGCCATTCGTGGTTTGGTCGTCGTTATGTTCAGGATCCGTATGAGCATGATCTTGTATCTGCTCAGGTTCCTCTATGCCGTCAGAAGCCACGAATCCCGAGGGTACGATCGTCTTTACGACCTTAGATCTAGCAAGGCGGTTGCCGTGCTGATTGAGCGCCTCCACCGTGACAAACGCTGCATAGCCTTCGTACGTGAGAGCAGTCTCGAAGCCATTTCGCTTCACCGAGGTCAGTAGCTTGTTGACTTTGCCCCTGTGCGCTCCTCCGTACAAGTTCCAAACTGCCACCTCCGTCGCGCCATTCCAGCTCACGTGTACCCGAGTTTGGCTCGCGTCACCGACCGAGACTACGTCAGAATGCACGCTGGGTAACGTGTTCGGCTTGCCGATCCAGGGGAACTTGTAGGCTCGGTAGGTCTTGACGACGATATCGAGGGAGGCCGACAGCAGCAGTTTTCCATTCGGAGCATGCTCACTGATGAGTACTCTGGGTGTGAGGTATTCCCGGGTCAACGGACTGCGCTCCGACCAATCGAGGAAGACGTTACGACCGGGTAGCAGCTCCATGTTACCCCGCGAGTCTGAATCCTCTTTCATCGGATGATCGTAGTGCGCGACTACTTGTACAGTCATGGGGTCGCTGCTCACATCCAGAGCGAGAATCAAGCCGCGAGCATAGGGGTAGCCGAACGCAGAGTTTCCTGGAAGCGGCCATGGAACCATCGCGTTGTCGAGAAGACTGATGAGTAGATGTGTATCGTTGTGAGAGACCAGTCTGGCGTCATGCTGTCCCAAGAATTGACCGTCTCCGATCCAGACAAAGTCGGAATTGTGACCATTAAGCCGCCATATTATTGCGCCGTCCTTGTGTGAGATTTTGTAAACGGTGCTGGTGTGCCGGGCAGAAACGAGATAGTCGCCGTCCGGAAGCCGTTCGACCGAGTTGATGTGGAAGTAGTCCCAGCCACGCTCACAGTTATTTGGAGTCACGAGAGCTTCGCTCACAGGTATGTTCTTGTCCGATGACCACTCCCACAAGACCTCTCCAGTGCTCAGGCTGGCGAGTCGGAAGCCATTGTGGTAAACCGCACAAGACCCGTTGAAATTGACTACGGCCATGTCATGCTGATCCAGTTCGTCGCGAGTGATTGACATGATAATGAGCTCATCGTCTTTGTCGTATATCTGGAGATCGTGGATGTTCGTCATGAGCGGCTGACATTTCGAAGACGCGGCGTCACCAATACGAAGATGCCGCTTCTCCTGGTAGCTTTGGTCCAGGACGATTGCGGCGCAGTCCCGAGGATGGATGAACGAGAGCGAGTCTTCCCCATCGACTTGAGTGACTTTGAAGTCGAAGCCTTCATAACGCTCACGGCTGCTTCCGAGAGTCGCGCCGCTCCAGATGAGCTCACCGGTTTGATCGTAGATGTACGGCCCGGACCAGTTGCCGACGTTGACAAACGTTCGGTCGCCGTCGTAGATTGATACGAACCAGTATCCCGGCGCCAGAGCTTGCTCGTCGTACACGGTTACATTCCATTTCGGCGCGTTAAGGTCAGGTCTCTGCAATCTCGGGGTCAGTTGAGCCGCTCGCAATCGGCCATTTGCAGCACGGGGTTGAGTGCGTACTGATAGGTAGGAGAAGAATTGGGTATCAGACAGCGAAGGATCGGATCGAATGCGCTGAATGTCATGCGCCTGGGCGGCCGGCCATGCAAACGGCAGCAAACACAGATGGAATGAGAAGAGCTTGAGCAGCGAGAAGCGAGAGGTGCGAGCGGCTGGCGAGGCCGTGCACGACATACCTCGATTCACCGGGAGCAGATGGCATGGAAGAAGAGAAGGAGGGCCATGCCGACATGTTCGATTTCACGACATGGGGTGCAGATGCGCCATCCGCCCCACCCTCGCGGTACGTACGTGACACGAGCGTCCAGCTAAACTGCCGCGCCAGACTTCGCTTGCCCGCCCGGCTCCTTGTTAAACGAGATGTATCAGATATCCGCGCCGAGCGCCGTTCCCCGCCCCCGCCTTATTAACTGGCTTAAGCTCTTTAGCTTTTGCTCCCCCAATGGCGACGGGAGCTTTGCGCATGACGTTTGCGGGAAGCTCCGGACGGGCAGGGAAGAAGCAACGACTCTCAACTCAAGACCGACGACATCTCTTTCGCCCATTTGCATCTCCCCAACGCTGACTCCAAGTCATCATGGCCCTGAACCCGAGATTTGCAGGCCAAAAGCTCGTGCCCAGCGGCTCGGGCAAGACGTTACATACGCTAGAGTTTTGTAATTCCGCCTATTTCCCACTTGCAACACATGGTCATTGAACTGATCGCTCTCCGACCCACAGTCCTGGACTATGTCTGTCCATTCTCGGCCAAACAATTCAAGACCCTCTACGAGATCATCCCGCTCGTCAAGCAAAAGTACCCCGACAAAGTGCAGTTCATCTTCCGGCAGCAGATTCAGCCATGGCATCCATCCTCTACGCTCGTCCATGAGGCAGGCGCCGCAGTGCTCCGAACCAACCCGGACAAGTTCTGGGACTTCTCCGAGAGGCTGTTCGAGAAGCAGACGGACTTCTTCGATGTCAACGTCGTGAACGAGGCGCGGAACAAGACATATGAGCGGTTGGCAAAGATTGCAGGAGATGTAGGCGTGGACAGCAAGAAGGTCTACCAACTGCTGGAAGTGCCAGACAAGCCGGACAAGGATGGCAACACCAATATTGGCAATGGGGTGACGGACGACATTAAGATCATGACCAAGGTCTGTGCATTATGATGAAGCATGGCCCGGACATCCTAGCTAACGCAAGGCAGACAAATCGCTTGGTTGGAGTTCATGTCACGCCGACGGTGATGTTCAATGTGCGATATCATACCACGCTGTCCTCTTCACATGCACATGCTAACCACCCCACAAACAGGGCGTCGTCGAGGGCGGCATCTCTAGCTCCTTCACCAAAGAAGACTGGGATAAGTGGCTCGCGAAGAACATTACGTAAACCGTACCTGGCTAGAACACCACTACAACGCACCATCTCCACGCCACTCTTCTCAACAATCCACGTACCTCTCCGTGTCCGTCCTACGAGGGTGTCCAACTACTCACAGTCGGTGAATGAGTGTACATCTCCATGTTGATATGAGTGAGACGATAGCGATATGATGTGTAGGGGAGGCGGCGGCGCAAGCTTTGGCCCCAAGGCTGAGCCACGCGCTGCATACCACGGTAAATGGATGCTACAGGCCGGTCATGTTTTGACTAACAGCAGACGCTTGCGTTCTGGCACTCACGAAGTATTTGACATGGTTTTTGAAATCACGGCTGAGAGACGAGTAAATAGAGTATGATACTGCCATCTCGGAGCAACGCGATCGCATCACCACATCTGTTCGGGGTATCTTAACGGCGCGACTCCGCCAAGTGACAGAGATCCTTGCCAACGGTCTTCGTGTCCCAAGAAGTGAACGAAAAAAAAGCAGAACACGCCCCAAACCAAGCAGCCGGCTGCTTTAGTATGCACTCTTGCGCAAGTGCCATGGCGGCTGGGGACTGGCCTCGACTGCGCCGTAACCCGATTGATACACGGCGTCAGCGACGAGATTCAATGACGGCGGGGTCGCTCCGTCCGCATCCAAAGCCCACAAGCTCATCGCAAGAGTATTCTATAATCAAACTATTAGCGGCCGTACTACCGTATCGACGTTGTGCTCGAGAAAGATGACTTACGGCGCCTTGGTAGTTCCAGATGCCTTGCGGAACCGGATAGCTAGTCTGAGGCCTGAGATGACAAGTCAGATCAGTCGGATCTTAATAGATGATTGGAAGACACCCCGAACTCACCCGATATTTGACACAAACTTGCCAAACTGGTAACCGTTGACGAAAACCAGGCAGCGGTAGCTGGAGTTGGTGTTCAAAGACTCTGCTCCAAAGTCGACGGAGATCGGAATGTCATAACCCTCCGGCAAGTCGAGATCGAATTGGGTGGTGTAGAACTGCACTCCGGCATGGTCAATGCCGTCCGTCGGGCCGTTGCTGGTGTTCCACGACGAGCTTGGTGGGTCGGGAAGGTGGTATCCCTGACGCTCCGCCCACATGCCGCCCTCGTTGAGGGGGCCTCTGGTGCGGTCGATGTAGTTTTCGCCGCCGAGATTGCCCGTAAGCTTCCATGTGATGTCGCTCAGGTTGTGACCGCTGAACTCGTACTGCATCACTCCCCGAGGCTCCTTCATGTAGTCGTAGCCCGGGTCGTAGTTCTCATTGTTGCCCATGTGGTCGATGAGGAGGGTGTAGACGTAGTCGGAGCCATTCTTCAACGTCGGAAGATTGAACGTTTCGTACATGTAGTAGTTGTTGGCATTACCGTCCCAGCTGCCAAGGAAGGTATCGTTGATCCACAGACTGTACCCAAACGCATATCCTCCTTGAGGGGAGATTTGCAGGGTGGTCTCGTTACCATTGGCCGTGAAGTGACCGCGGTACAAAAGGGATCCGGTTTGGAACCCGTAGTCGCAGGAGTAGAGAGACGTGGGCGTGTTCAGATCCGGGCGCTCAGTGTTGAGGGTGTAGTCCTGATCTCCCTTGGGCCATTTCGAGTCGTCATACGAGTTTTGGATTTCGGGGAGACCATCAATGGTCTTCCAGCTGATCGTGGACAAGTCCGGAAGGGTGATCTTCGGCGCATTGTATGTCACGACGGCATTCAGCGTTCCGGTCTTTGCATCAACGGTGGTCTTGAGCTGCTTTCCGTTGAATGTCACTGCTTTGGCACCTGGCGCTGCAATGACTTCGATTGGAGTCGTGGCGTTGAGATCTCCAACTACAGTAATCGTTCCGCCGTTGGAAGTGATGTTGCGGACGAGATATCCGGACGGCATGTTGACGATAGGCAAAGACGGAGTGTTGGCAGAAGGAGAAGGATCGATGACCCAGTATCCGTAGGCGGACTGGCGGTCGACAACGTATACGGTGAGGCCATTCGAGAACTTGACGACGTTTCGCGAGCTTCCGATGGTGAAATTGACAACGGTCTCCACCTTCTTCCGGGTCCGGATTTCGACCTTCGGGCCTTCTACGAGCTTTGCGGTCCCGCCGTTGATGACAGCGAATTCATGTCGCTCGCCAGGGTTGCCGTAGAGGATCAAAGTTCGGTTGCTTCCGTATTGCTGGAAGGTGAAAATCTCGGCGGATGAGTAGAGCAAGTTTGTTCCCTCAGCAAGGTCGTAGTCCACGACGTGGATCTTCGAGTCACGCCCTTGAATGGACAGCTGGCCTCCTAGTTGTGGAATGGTGATACTCCCCTCGCTGGTGGGCAAGTCAAGGGTGTATTCGACCGTGCTCGTGGAGTAGTAGGTAGACTGTCTGGCGACAAAGAACTTGGTCGTGTTGGAGAAGACACCAGTGACAAAGACGTTGTTGTTTCCACTGTACGCTCCAGCACCGTCTTGGTTGTTCTGAGGAATGGCAGTCAAGTAGGCATCCCCGGCGGCGCGCAGGGAAGTTGCGATGAGTTTCGCCTCGCCATATTTTTCACGATAGACTTGTCTGTTTTCGGTGATTGCAGCGCCGTAATCGTAGCTCGAATAGCCTCCCGGCTGTAAGTAGTCAGATATCAGTGAAATGGCCTCGTCAACGTGCATCGGAATCAACTTACATGACCGAGATTACCCCAATTGCTCCCTCCGAACGTCATATACAGATTGAAGATGGAGACCTTGAAGCTAATATCGTTCTTGTAGAAGACACTTTCGAATTGGCCATTGGTCAGAGCCGCGCAGTTGTTGAAGCCGACGCCACCCCATGGGTCGAAACTACCGCCTTGAAACTCCACGATGGAGTAGGGCGTGCTCGGGCTCTGCTCGGCATGAAGATCAGCCCAGTTGGTAGGAAGCGAACCGGTGCCCCAGTCGCTCGGATTCGCACAGTTGAAGCCAAGAGGATAGCCATCATGGCCGTAGATGTCGACAGCATCTGGTTGACCTGGGGCGAAATTGCCGTACGGCCCGGCGTCGTTGCTGATGAGTGGAACTACGATGCCGGCATTCCGCAGTTGCTGCTCGACAAAGCCAAAGTAGTCAGGTTCGGGGAAGGCCGATCCAGTGGAGTATTCGTTCTCAGGCTGAACCAAGATGACCGGACCGCCGTTGGTGATTTGAGCTTTCGCAATGATCGCTCCAACTTCGGTCATGTACAGCTGGGTGGCATTGAGGTAGCCGGGGTCGCTCGTACGTAGAGTGGCCGGGATGCGCGCCAGCCAGCCTGGGAAACCGCCACCGGCCGCTTCTGCGTTGATGTATGGGCCAGGGCGAGCCAAAAGGTATACGCCAGCCGACTGCGCGGCGGCAAAGAAGGGTTCCAACGCAAAGATACCATCGGCTTGGAAGCGGCCTTGGGTGCCCTCCAGGAGGTTCCAGTCAATGTAGAACGTCACGCCATTGTATCCTAAGGCTTTGATCTTTTGAAAGACGTCCAGCCACAAGCCTGGGACGGGCAGGCGGAAGGGGTGGAATGATCCCGAGTAGAAAAGGACGCGTTGACCTTTTATAAACAACGATGTCTGTACAGAGAGTCAGTCATAGGGTTGCCATCTTTGCTTGCGTGAGATAGGTACCTCATCAAACGTAACGAGTGTCTGGGCAGCAGCAGCAACATCCCGGGTATCGACATTAACTTTCATGCGCCGGCCGCCAATTGAGAGCGCATCTACTGCACACACGGCCGCCAAAAGAGCGCCGACGGCCTTGAGGAGCAGCATGATGGCTTGAGAAGAAGTGGAGAAATGGTGATGGACGGCGCGAACGAAGGGAGACTAACCAACCTCTTATAACTTCTACTCCCCAACAGCCTTGCGACCCCATGGCAGCGCTCATGGAGGCATCGGCATGTGGGCAGGCCACGCTTCTTTCGCGCGTGGCCCCACCACCCCACCGGAGCCTCGAGGTCAGGAGGTGGGGGAGATTGGACGCTGGTGGGCAAAAGGTGTAGTGCGAGGATGCGATCTGCAGTCGGGTTAGGGAATAAAATTAAGCAAAGGATAAAAGCGAAGATGGCCGCGCCTAAACGGATCTAGTTTGTGGGGAAGGGTCGCTTTAGCGCCTCCCAACTCTGGGGGCTTTCATTTTGCACATTTAAGCGGCCTCAAACCTTCGACCTCACCCTCCCAACCTCCTCCACGCGCTCTGGCATCGGGCACACTAGGACGCAGTGGGCATGAGTGCTCTTTCGACGCCCCTGCTTGGTACGCGATGATCACCTCGCTTGTCTGTGCATTGCTTTCTACACTCCCTACGCCTGAATTTCCCCAACACCGGTAAGGACAAAAGCATCATCCCCCGCACTTTCGTCTCGGACCCCAAGCGTGGCGGACCTCCTCTTGATTCGGCGTTCGGGTGTCACGGCATCTTCGACATTGGTTTCCGATGGGGAGTGCGCGGACTGGCCCATGTGCATACTATCGTGTGGTCAGAAGGCCTCGTGAGAAATGTCATGCTGTATCTCTCTTGGATATGGCATCCAGGGGCTACTCAATACCGTGGAGTGCCCTTGTCAAGAGTGCATACAGTCGCCGGTATGGATAAGCGCATGTCTGGGCCGCTGGGATTGAGCCAGAGTGAAGCTTACGCAAAGGGACGGTGTGCAAGTCGGTCAGCTTGTTGATACAAATCTTCAGATATTCGTCTTGAGTCGGGGAGCATCAGGTGCTAGCTTCTCAGGGGCATCGAGCAGATGCTAGAATCAAGGTCAAGGACCTAAGCTCATGCCGACATGCCGCCTCTCTGTACTAACGACCAACGTGGTGCTCTGCACGGACAAAGTGGTGGGCTTGCCATGTGGACCCGATCAGCGAAACGTCTCCATCCTCGCCGTCTATGGTTGCGATTGCTGCTCTCGTCTTCGGTTCTGCTGCTCAGCACAATGGATGCTGACTTATTATCGTCCAGCCGGCACGGCGCTCATATTGAGACCAATCAGTGAGCTTAAACGAATACGAAGTATCCGCGGCACGAGCCGATCGTATAAGATACGACGCTCAGCCCCACGAGGCTGAGCTGGAATCTGGAGCCAATCGCATGCTTCACTTCAATCAGGGTACAACAACGTCACACGTACAATAAGGCCATGTACACCGACCAGCTCACTACGTAGGTAGGCTCCGAGATACCATAAGTATGCCGCTTCTTCGTCTTTCATGTCTTTTGTTATCTCACGTTTCTCGCGCACTCATCTGCAACTCCATTCACAATCATGTTTCGCTCTACTATTCTCCTCTTCCTCTCTGCTGTGACTTCTCTTGCTTCGTCAATCACATGGTCCGATTGCAAGGTGAACACCACCGTCCCCGTCACATGCGCATCACTCGAGGTGCCGTTGGATTACACCGACGCCAGCTCCAACAAAACCATCACATTGAACATGGTTAGGCTCCCTGCAACCCAGCAGCCAAGTAAGGGGAGCATCCTCGTGAACCCTGGTGGTCCGGGAGAGGGGGCAAGGAATTTCGTACTGGAAACTGGTGAAGCTCTGTCATTGTAAGAAGATGTGATCAAGTTGTTCTTGACCATAACACTGGCTGAGTGCCACAGGATCACCGGGCCCGAATACGACTTGATCGGCTTCGATCCGCGGTATGAGCGAATGCGCCCGATATAATCTCGATGTATGCTAATAGCTTTGCAGCGGCACCGGCGAGACCATTCCATTTTCCTGCTATTCAACAGCGATCGAACGGGATCTGGCCGCTGTATTATCTCCACAACAGCTGACGGACTCGGACACCGCACCAGGGCTGAGCTGGGCTGTAAATAGAATGCTGGCTGCGAGATGTTACGAGACGGCTGGCGACATTGGAGAACTCATCGGTACTGGCTTCGTGGCGAGAGATATGATGCAGATCGTAGACGCCCTGGGCGAAGATGGGCTGCTGCGCTACTATGGCACGTTGAAATCAGCGCTTGGTATGGCAAGAGTAATACTGACATGCGTAGGCTTCTCTTATGGCACTGCGCTTGGGGCGACGGTCGCGGCGATGTTTCCGGATCGTATGGACAAGGTCGTACTCGACGGTGTACTGAATATCGACCAGTACTACTCGGGAAGGTAAGCGTCTCGTGGACGATCTCAGTCACTCGCGCTGACGATGAGGTCCTGCTAGTGGTACACAAGAGCTGCTGGATACGGATTCAGTGTATGAGGGATTCTTCAAGAGCTGCATTGAGAGCCCCGACTTATGCCCACTGGCGAGACACGGAGCATCCGCCACAAATCTCTCCAACACCATATCCTCTCTGCTGGAGCAAGTGAAATACAACCCAATCCCCCTGGGCTACACCCTGCCGACTGAACTCGTCACCTACGAGGCTCTCAGAACGAGCATTTTCCAAGCCCTCTACGCTCCAAACACCTGGCCGGCTTTGGCCACTCTCCTGGACGCTGCGCTGCTTGGCAACTTGACGGCTTATGTGCAGGCCTACAACGACATCAATGGCCTATTCAGCTCAGCGGGCAACGTGTTCCCTGAGAAGCAAGGTACAGAAGCGCTGCAAGGAATTCGCTGCAGCGATTCCAATCTCCGCGCGAGCAACCTGTCGGACATCGAGCCACTTCTTCGGGCGTACGAGGCCACGAGTTATGTTGCCGGTGCTCAAGAGCCAATTCCCGTTGTGATTCCATGCGTGCAGTGGAAGATGAAGGCAAAGGGAGCGTATACCGGCAGCTTCAGCAATGTCAAGACGAAGAACCCCTTGCTGTTCGTCGGAAACACGCACGACCCATTGACGCCTCTCGCTTCGGCGATGAATACGAGTGCCGGCTTTGAAGGCAGCAGGGTGTTGACAGTCAATGCTTACGGTGTGAGTGGTCACCAATCCATCCGCCTCACGTTCTCATTCACACAACTGACCACGTTCTCCTCAGCATACCTCGATTGCTCAACCGTCGCTGTGTGCTGCTCGGGCAATCAGAGCATACTTCGCCAATGGCACCATGCCTGATGCTGGAACTATTTGCCAACCCAGCGTTGCGCTGTTCCCACCTCCTTCTGCGTCTATCAGCAGTATTTTGCAGCCTTTGAACCATACAAGGAGAGCTGATGGAGATGAGGAGACGCGGCTGTTGAGTGCTCTGGGCCGTGTTCATCGCGGGCGAGTGGGAGGGGCAACACTGTTCTGATTCAATAAGCAGACAGCAGTTCAGAGCAGCGGAGTGGTGCAACCGAGCGGCGGACCGCAGAACAGACCGCAGTATGGAGGAGAATGTGACCATGGAGCTACTTCCAAGAGAGCCATCTATCCGTGTTCTGCTTCGAGAGCCATCCGAAAACATAGTAGACATGAACATCGATTGCGCCATGCAGTTGCTTTTTGTGCTCATCGAAGTGATCCACAGAAACATCGCTACGGCCTGGCAACAGAGGCTAAGCGGACTGAACGCCGGCATTCGCCTGACCTATCGTAGCCCAGCCGTTTCGCATGTCACCACCTTTGAGTCTAGACCTATGGCGGCGAGATGGCGGTTCTCAGTACAACTTGGCTGCCCGTACCTGGCTCACCATCAAGCGAGAGCCCTGCCCGAACCTGAAAAGATGCGTTGAGATCCGCCAAGATGGATTAGGACTACTCCGAAGGGAGATCGACGCATCAATTCTATAGTTCAACGCGTGGTGGCTGAAGCAACGAGGACGGCTAAGTTCTTCAGGTCGGGCTCAATATCATGCAAGCACCGAGGTGTGCATGCATCCTCGAAGCTTGTATGCCGTGAACAGGGCGGGTGCACGAGGATCGATGGTTGTGCAAGCGATTGGGACCCTCGCTCTTCTGAGAATGGACAGCCCAGCCATCAGAGGAAATTCGGTACGGGAAAACCGAGCAATACCGGGTGGAAGATCGTCAAGAAGATTGAATGGCATGAAACTGATTTTTCTGCTATCTGCACACTATCAGTGGCTATCAAATCGAAGACCAGCTCGAAGGAATCAATCAGCTGTAAGCAATCAAATCAAACCATTCAAGACAGTCTGAGGTAATGCGTAAGCAATTGTTTCCATCGTCAAGACAGACTGTAGCGTCCAATCCTGTTCTCTGACAGCTCCGTAAACCAAATCGAATTATCTGCTTGGACGTAGTGAATGGCAATATCGGCGTGAGGCGGAAGGCTGAGGGGAAGAGAGACCAGAGTGCCTGGCGTTTGAATGGAGGTGAATTTGCCGGTAGATGGGGTCAGATAGTTGAGGGCATTGTCGTTAATGGAAGTAAACCCTGGTTACAAAAGTCAGGATAGCGAGCGGAGACACGAATGGGCGGGTCGAGGGCTGAACTTACAAACATTGCCCTTGCTGTCCTCTGTGTCTTCCACGGGGAAGAGTGCGCCGTTCGTGATCGTGTATGCAGTGATTTCACCGGTGTAGATGTCGATGCGCCCGAGAGCGCTGGCCTCTAGGGCCGTGAACCACAGGTAGCGGCCTTCCGTTTCGACGCGCATAACTCCCGGTCCAAGAAGAGTTGGCGGGACAGGATATTCCTTGATGGTTCCGTCTGTATAGTTCAGACGTCCAATCCTGTTACCGAGGAACTCGCAGAACCACAAACCGCCGTCGGAGCCGGTCCTCATTCCAACAGGGCCGGAGAGGGGAATAGGAAGGGGATAGTCCTTGAATTCGGTGGTGTTGTAGTTGAAAAGGGTAATCACATTGCCACTCGTCTGAGAGAAGAACATCTGCAGGCATGGTCAGCGCAGCCTCGCACTCTGCAATACTCATGAGAGCGTACGCCTTCTTCAACCGGCCATGCATCGTTGAGAGGCTCCAAGTTTCCAGCGAGGTTTACGTAGCCAAAGACCTCGACCTCCTTGGTTTCGACGTTGATCCGTGCAATCTGGTCGCGGATACCAGTTGCGAGATACATCTTACCGTCATATCCGGGTTGGACAACGCAAGCCAGAGCAACACGACCTTGCGTGCTGGAGGGCAGCACCGAGGTGGGAAGCAAGCCTGACTTGTACGGGATGCTGTACTCCGTTACGGCGCCAGAGGATGGGTCCACCCTCACAATCTTGTTGGCAAGCAGGGTATCGACCTATTGCGATGCTTGTCAGCCGCCAGACTGGGCAGTAAACGCGTGCGGTCTCGCAATACCCAGATCGCGCCATCTGGTCCATTCCAGAGGTCGCAAGGTCCGGCCAAAGGGGTCTCGACGTTGTAAAAGGTAAACTTGGAGGCAGGAGCGCTGCAGGCAAGCGCTGCGAAATATGCAATGGCCAGGAGAAAGAACGTCATTGTCAAGCGAGCGTGGCGGACGACCTAGGAGTCTGCGAACCTACGTGAAGTGCGAAGCTACGAAACGCATACAAAAGTGCTCATCACGATGTCGAGCGATGAGGGGAAATAACCTCGCCAAACGGTCGACGGCCTGCGGAAAGGACAGAGTACATAGGCTGTTTGCCCATCAGTCAAGGGGAAAGTTCCGAAAATCCAATAGCATCAAAACGGTCGAAGATGATGAGCGGACGCGCGACTTCCGAATTTGGTAGCGGGGCGGCCCAGTCCAGCCCGAGGACGCCATAGCGCGTGCTTAATAACACGCCGTCGATCATCCTGCATTGACCCCGTTGTTGCCGATCACTGCACTACTTCAGCCCAACCTCATTTCATCCATGGCGAGTGCATGCAGCGTGTCAAGCTAAGTATTGGTGATGGAGTCACTTGTGGACGCCCGAGGAAACGTTCGCCTTCACACTCTACGATGGCGTTATCAGCCTTGCAGCGTCGGGTTCCCTGCTGAGCCACGACTCTCCTCGCTTGCCTGCCTTCTCCTCAGACCCTTTTCTGGTGGGGTGCATCATGTATGCTAACGGAAACTCACGTTCGTTGATAGCAACAGGTGCTGTACACAGCCAAACATTCTCGAAGGGAACCAGGGGACACGCAAGGCTGGATTGATTGACTACGCCGTGCAGCATGCACGGACAGCTTAGGGAGAGTGAGACTCCGAGGCGCGGCCAATCGCCTGAAATCAACCTCAGCCAGCGTGGGAGTGGCATCAAAGTGTGTGAACTGCAATGCTCAGAAGTCCTCGTTCGACCGAGGCACATGCGGTTCTGGCTTGGCGGTCCGCTCAACATTCCAGCACGACATCCGCTGCATCTACCCTGAGATCCACTGGGCGACCCTTGGACAACCACATGCAAACATGCGAGCGATGGCGTATTCGTCGATCATTGCTCCATATGTCACCCCAGACGAGTCGGCTGGCGTCTGGTTGGCCTGATTTACGCTTAATCTTAAGCCTGCCATGACGACCCCACAGCCTTCCAGCCACAGCAGTCGCGCAGCGAAGAACGACGCCTGTGTTTCTCCGCTCCGTTCACAACGATTTACGCGCAAAGCAACTAGTTGTAACGACAGACCCAGCCTCCGTTGGACTCCGTGTTTGCATCCATATTCAACCATCCCTCAAGTCAAAGCTGAAAGCTAACCAGGAACCCATCCGGCAATAGCAAACTACCAGACTGTTTCCGGTGGCGCCCCTGGTGATTGGTGTCCAACGGATCATTATACGTTCGCCCCGTGCCGGCAGCTTAATCGCTTAGCCCCTCAGCCTTGCCTGATGCAGGATGCACTAGCACCTTCCTCGTACGGAAGGTAGCACGCCATCGTCTCTCAACATCGCGAGGATCTCCCTTGCGGGTCTTGAGCACAGTAATGTGCGGACTCTGATTGGCGTTGCTGCCCAAACGATGGCCATCACGGCTATCAAAATCCGAAGAGATGAGCCTTCATCCACCATCGCACCTAACGGCAGCAACATCTCATAGACCATGCATAGGGGTATATAAGTCTCCCTCGCGCCCCGATCATTGAGATTCACAGAGCAAGTTCGCTTCCATCCTTTACATCTTCTTTCCTGCACTTCACTCCTCATCCTACAATGAAGTCTCTCGCATTGACCCTTGGCCTCTTGGGCCCGGCCGCAGCCTTCCCCAACGCCATGCTCCGCGACATGCTCGAGAAGCGCCAAGTCGGAGTCCCCTCCACTGCCGCTGCTGTCGCCGTGAGCAAGGGCCGTGGCAACTGTGGCCTGATCCCCTGCACCACCTTTGATGGCGCATCTCAGCTCGTCAGCGTGTCGGGCTCCTACGAGTGGACTCCTCCTCAGGAGGGCGACATCCGAGGTATACTCTGAGAAGTACGAGATGAGCAATGGCATATACTGACGCGTCTCATAGGCCCCTGCCCCGGCTTGAACGCCGCTGCCAACCACAACTACCTTCCCCACAGTGGTGTGGCCACTATTGCGGAGACCGTCGCTGGTCTCGGCGCCGCCTATGGCATGGCTCCAACACTGGCTGCAGCCTTGGCGGCGTACGCTATCATCTTTGATGGTGACCCAGTCCTGGGCACGTGGTCTATTGGTGGCCCACCTCCTGCTGATCCCCTGACCTCCGGCTTGCTCGGCGGAGCACAGGGAATCAGTTACAGCCACAATAATTACGAGGGGGAGTGCGTGTTTTCTACGGAGAACTCGTTCAGCTGTCGAGATCAGAAATTGATCGGAACACTGGACTTGTTCCAACACCCCCAAACGAGACAAACACGTTGCTAACCCTACGACTTCTAGCACCTCCATTGGTCGCAACGACGCCTACCTTAACCACGGAGATGCCTACTCCCTCAACGTCACCCGCTTCGCGGAGGCCTATTCCACGGGTCTTTCGGACGATCGATACACTCTCGATGGTTTCGCGCAGCACTTCCTGACCAACGTCGAGTTCTCTGTGGCCAACAACCCGTACTATTTTGCAGCTCCATTCGCCACCACCGTCGTTGCTCCTGCGGCGTACAACTTTGTGATCAACTTCATGAGCAACCACAGTGCGGAGGAGCCGAACGGATACTTAAACGGCGCCATCTTCAAAGAGTTCTTTGCCGTGACTGGCGACTACCCCAACTTCAAGTGGATTCCGGGTAACGAGCGGTGAGTGCCATTACTCCCTTTCTCGATGATACAAACACTAATCGATCGAGCAGAATTCCTTCCAACTGGTGCGAATTACTCCTACTTTGTAAGAGATGCAACCACTAACACCTCAACCAGGTACAAGCGCTCCACTCTGAACGAGTACCAAGCCGCGAACGTCTTCGACGACGTCGCCGTCAACTACGCCGCCTACCCCAATTCCCTCCGCATTGGAGGTAACGTGAACGGCGTCAACACCTACGAGGGTGTTGATCTTGGTAACCTCACCGGCGGCGTGTACAACACCGCCGACCTCCTCAACTACCAGGACTCCTCGGGGGCCGCTTGCTTCTACACCCAGTTCATCCAGGCCGTCATTCCCGATGCCGCCGCCACCCTCCTTGGTGAACTCTCGGCCATCACGGACTTGGTCAACAACTACATCACCCCTCTCGCCGGCAACCTCAGCTGTGCCGAGATCAACCAGTACGACCAGACGCTCTTCAACAAGTTCCCTGGTTACCATTATGACCCCACCGGCCCCACCTCCAACTAGGAGCCGATCTGATATGAAGAATGTTGAGTGGAGCGTGCTGGAAGATGGTTGAGACACTGACTCCTTAACCTGTGGTTTCGAGCTTGTGGAGGTTTCTGAATCATAGCAATGATGAGACACTAGGCAACAACCTTGGACAATCAACTTGTTCGTCTTGACGTGTCTTCTCTCCAGCTCCCCTTTCCCCTCAAACCTCCCCTCAATTCTTCCTCAGTACACTACGGCGTTATCGGTCTCAACAATATCAACGATAAATTTCATTATAGCAGCAGTTTTCCCATCATGATGAGCTTCATAAGGAGTATGGTGTGATCGCGGAGTGTCGATCTAACGAGCCGGAGAAGATGAAGTCCAAATTGGCTTCGGCGGAGCGGGCCGGTGGGATGGACAATCTCCACACGCCAGGTGCTTTCGGAAGTCTTGCTCGCAACTCGCGACGTGACAGTTCGGTGTAATTATCGCTTTACTACAGGCAAACGCGAATAGTGGGATCGTGGGGAAAGATGGATAATTGCAGTCAGCTCGCCATCTGAAAGCTCTCCGCAGATCGTTTGGAGAAGGCTGAGCCTGGTTGCACTAGCGCGCGGGCTTGGAGGCGCGGGAAGTGGAGGATGTCTCTGGTAGTTCTTCAGTTTTGCGTGCCAAACGATAGAGTCTCGTCAGACGCAACAGACTCGGTGGTTACAGAAGCTGTTGGCGAATACCGACGTGGCGCTTTACTAGACGCACAACACACAATCGTCGTCGGCAGCACCCAGTTTGCTGCGTCAGACTCATCTCCGAGCGTCGAGAGGCAATGTAGACGGTTGCACGGCAGGAGAAGGTGGTTCATTGCTTCTCAGCAACAGCGAGATCGTCCATTGAGGAGCCGTCTGATACGCCGAACGTAGCAGCGGGCTATGCACAAAGTCCCAGAAGCAACCACCGTGCCGTCGATGCTAATACGCTGGCCGCCGAAACCCACGCAGCAACATACGTCCATGTCTCATGTCCCGTTCCGTGACCCAACTCCGTGCATGCAGTATGAAGTCCTTTGCCATCCCTCCCTCGCAGACACCTCCCGCACTCTGGCTGAATTTCGAATGCCGTACCCAGGACCGAGGCGAGAAGCGACAGTGAAAGCCTGCTCATTTGACTGGGCCAGTATCACCGAACGAAGTAGTGTAGCTTCCTCTTTCTCTTCCCAGCAGAAGCATCAGTGAGTCGGGGGTTGGTAGTTCATAGGTCTCCTGCAAAACGTGGTCAGCGATAGGTTCGTAATAGCAGGCATGGCTACGGCCTTACTTGAACAGAAGGATGTGTGGCTCCGGCTCATGGACCTCGTAGTGCTCCCATCCCAAGCTCTAAATGTCCCGTCAGCAGGTGTTTTGCACAGGGATTGTTTTCAGAGTCTCCGGCGTACCTGTGTAATGCCCAGGCCTCTCCACTCGTCCTCCCACAGTAATTTGAGTGTGCCCCTGCTTCCGTCAAAGTACTCTTTGGGTATCGCTTTGAGCATTTGCTTGGGCAGCTGGACGTGGCGGTATTCAAAGTGGTCGTCGTTGTAGCTGGCAAGTGAAGAAAACAACACGTCAGCGCCCGACTTGAATTCGGAGGGACAATAACAACAAAGCAGGCATACCGCGAAGAGTAGTGAATCGAATCGACAAACTCGTCCAGCTTGTCTCGCTCGCTGTCGGTGAGAAGGCGAGGCTTCTTGTTGCGGCGGGTGAAGTCGATGTCCATGTTTGCCATGGTGGTTGTGGAAGTTGGCCTCCCACGCGAGGAGCTTAGGCGTGCGCAGGGAAAAGAGGACTAGGCGACCAGTCACGTTTAGTAAAGCGTGTCACGGGTTGCACGCGGCTGGCAGGCGAGACGTGGTGGTCGCTGAAGGGTGCGGTGGGTATGGAGAAGTGTCGATCGGTGCGTGTGTCACTTCTGTGTGGGCGGTTGTTTATAGAGGGGCTTTGACCGAGGCGGGAAAGGCCGAGCGGGAGCGGGAGCTAAGCAGGAACCCTTTTCGCGTTAGCTTCGCGTCTGCCCTTCATCTTCTCCCAATTCATGAGGCTGCTCGAGGTCCATCAAATACTCTACTGGCACGATGGGATACGTGTGCTCTGCCTGGATACTTTTGGCAAAGAAAGCAAACAACAATGCCTTGTCAATTGCGCACGTGTCCATATCCCCACCTGGGAGCGATGGCGCGTTTCACGAGAGGTGGAGATGAAGAAACAGAACCCCGTTCATCAGTCTAAACAAGAATCAAATTGTTTTCATATCCAAGGAGTGGCAAGTCGCAAGCGGCGACAATCTAAATATCAACACCCTCCCACGAAGAATCTCAAAATCAAGTTCGAAAAATAAGTCTTCAAAGTCATGGCCGTCGTCGCAGATTGCGTGTTTTCCATCAGTGCAAAGCAGCTCAGAAAAAGCCTCCCAGCTGCATGAAGCATGACTTCTCATCTGCAAAGAGGTTGTGCACCAGGCTTTGAATCTCAGACATGTACTCGGTGGCGGAGAAGCTTGCCAGCCCGCGCTTCTCAATCTGCATCACATCCGCATCCTCTTCAGGCGTTCGCATGGTATTGGAAAAATCGCGAGCGACTTCGTCGAGTTGCGCAAGCTCGTCGTCGAACGGTGTCTCCTGAGGCGACTCGCCAATATAAGCGGGAACGGTGCGCGATCGGGCTGGGCTGGCGGGATCGACTGAACTGCGAGGAGTACTCCTCTGCGAAGACGAATGCTGCAGCATGCGTTGTACCGATCGTTTACGGTGGAGAGTTTCGTGCGCCGACTTGGAGTGCGATGGAGCGCGCTGCGGTATCTTGGGCGTTGCCTCCGGATCGGGAGATTCCTCCGGCGATACAACGCTCGAACTGCCGACATCGATGACAGTTGGCTTGAAGTAGGACAGACGCTTCGTCTCCGGCTCCGCATCGATGGGAGAGTCGTTGACGGAAGAAGCATCGGTCAGTGTGTGCTCTGACACGGCACTGCTGAAGCCATCATCGCTGTCTCGGCTGGAGATGGACGAGACCGAGGAGGAGGTGGAGATTTTGCGAATTTCAATGGGGCGGGTGCCGGCGATGGCATGCGCGTTCTTGACGTGAGCGTTGGATGTGGAGATCAACACCACCGGAGACGAGATTTGCGGACGAGTCCAGGTCGAGGCTCGAGTGCGCTGCGTGGGGGCAGAAGGGGCGGCTTCGGAAGTGTTGCGCTTGTGCGAGAAGGCACGGGTGAATGACGACATGGTGGTGGCCATGAGTGCGCTGTATCAAACAGCGATGGGGTGAAGGCGAATGGGGCCGGTCAGGTTGTAATGTGGACGAGATATAAGGCTCTGCTCTTGCTCTCTATCGACAGGACGATCACAGATCGTGGGGCCCAAAAGCTGCGTGAGGATCTGTTTGTAAGGAAGGTGACCAGATCACCAGCAGTGCTGCAAGGGAAGGGAAGACACCAGGCCGGAGCAGGGAAAAGCAGTCGTGACACCACCCGACAAAGGATGCGAGGGATGGCGCACACGGCTAGACAAGAAACGAAGGAAAAAGAGTGATGTGGTCAAGAGAACGAGAAGGAAGATGAAGCAGGAAGGAGTGACTGCGTGCCGATGTGCTGCAGCAAGTAAAATGCACAATGGGCGCTTGGGGTGAAGGAAAGAGAGCGTGGGAGGTGAAAAAGTCGAGCGGGTGCATGCAGTCTGCGCGCGGGAAGGTGTGCCAGACCATCGTGGTTGCAGCAGCAGTGCAGCTCGCCCGCCGTTTGTTGGTGGAGTAGACCAATCGAGTGCCTGGAAGAGCGCGCTAGCCCCGCTTTAACCCGTCGCTGAAACGCCCCCACTCGTTGCACACCAACGGTCCGCCCGCATTTCTCGCCCGCTGATTGGACGAATCAACCCCTGAATGTGGTTGTGGGCACCTCAGCGCTTCCACCCTGCAAACGGTGAGCTTCTGGGGAACGCTTCCCTGCACGTTTTTATGTGACCATCCGGGCCGAGTGAACGGCAACGCTGATCCTTTACCAAGGCTCGGCTACAACTTCGGTCTATCGGTCTGTACATCTTACACCCCACGCTATGCCGCCCAGAATGCGCCTCCCCATTCACAGCTCATCAGCGTACAGGTCCTCGCGAGTGGGTAGCTTGATGCCCCAATTTCGCGGCCTCACTGGCCTACCCAGCCAAAAGTCCCAAAACCTCGCCAGCTCGTGAGAAAGAATCGAGCCCGTCATGCGAGGGATCTGAATCCAGCTCTGCACAATGTACCTGCCCGCTCGGAAGATGAGGTCAAACTCTTCCCAAAAATCGTCGCCCACCGTCTTCTCCCGGTGTCGCTCGTTGTCTTCGAAGTCGTCCAATGCATCCAGATCGTCAAATGTCTCCGGCGCGCTTTTCTTCGCTGCTTGTGGACTGGGCTGAATCACCTCTGCTATCTTGCTCTCGCTCGCGAGCTCCGCCGCCATCATTTCTCGGAAGTGATCGATGGCTTTCAACGCAGAGCTGATCTTGTCCAATGTGTTGATCAGCGCGACCAGCTCCGTTCGCCGAAGAATCGGCTTGTCCTCCCCGGCGTTCCCATTTCCAAATTCGAAGAGCACTTTCAGCGCGGTCCCAAATCCCGCCGTCTGCACCTTGCCCCATAGTCGGCACTTGTCGCATCCAACGCAGTCCATGATCCTGCTGACATTACGGAAGCGATTGCGGAAATCCTCCTTCAAGCTGATCCCATCTGCAGTGTGGTCCTGGAACATGACGGACTCGTCGAAGATTTGGGGTCCCGAGGGGATCGCGTCCGCGAGAGTGCGGATCATCTGCTTCGTTCGTTGATCCTGAATCGGGTCGCCGGTGCAAAAGGTGTAGTCCTGCACGTAGTCTTTCAGCTTGCCCACCGCCCGGAGCACGAATGCATAATTGAAGTACAGGTTGGCGATCCGCTCTGGATGCTGGTGTAGACGTTCCTTGTAACACCGAAGATTCGGACCCCACTCGCCGGTGCTTTGATTGAGATAGTCGTAGCAGAGGTGGGTGGAGATTGCCGCGTGCATGCCCGAGATGACTCGGTAGAAGACGCGCTTCTCCAAGCACTCATCTTCCAACGCCATGGCATCCTCCAGCTCTCCCGATTGCAGCGCTTGCTCTCGGCCATGCGCTTTCATGACTTGCTTAAAGTCCAGCGCAGCCTGCGCTTGGTTTGGCGAAAGGCCGGACGGAGGTGCTGTGGATAGTCCGGGGGCAATTCCGCTTTGATCCCGGGCCAAGGGCCTTGAAAAGCAGTTCTCCCGATAGATGGCCTCCCACACCTGATGTGCCCCTTCTCCAGCGTAGCCCGTAAACCGTTCGGGGTTCTCTGCAAGACTGACGTAGTCTCCTTTCGCACTTGCGCTCTCGTCTTCCGGAACGCAGTAATCACGATCATCACACTCATCATCGTATTCCACCACGCAACTCTCGCCAACGTCCTCTCCCAGATTCCCCAACAATGGCCGCCGCAACTCGCGCTGTTGCTGTCTTCCCGGATGTTTCGCCTGCGGGCCCTCTAATTTCCCCAGCTCTTCCGCGCGCCATATCGCGGGCACATCCTCCTCATTCTCCACCGTGGTCACCGCACAGGCGATGTTGCCACACAGCCCATTCTCGTCGCTCCAAAAGGGACATTCTTTGTTGTATAGATTCAGGCGGTAGTATGAGAAGAAATCGGTGTTGTTCGCAAGGTTGTGCACGTATGAATGCAGTCGATCGTTCAGCTTGTCGAGGTCGGAGTAGGAGGCACAAGCGTCGGAGACGGTTGCTTGCGGATTGAGCTGGATATCGATTAGCGGTGTCACAGGAGCAGGAGAAGCACTGTGAGCGGGATGCGTACAGCGCAGATGTCAGGGCTGGTGTGAGAGTGTGAAGTCGCGGAAGCCGCTCGTGCTGTGCAACTCCCCGCGAAGAGGGAGAAGACGGCGAGGTAGAAGGAGTGCGCCGCAGATTTCCGCATGGTGGCTGAGAGGCTTGCGGTCTGTGTTTCAAGATCGTCTTGCGTCGTGAATGGTTTCTGGCGAGATTACTATTCAGGAGATCGTAAAGGAGGAAGCATCAAAGAAGACGAGAGCGAGTTGCGCCGCGAACAAAGACAGTCGCGCTCATTGAACCCCAGAAGCGTCGGGGGTGCGAACGGAGATGGCGAAGGAGGAGAAACAGCGCGGAGGCGAAGACAGGTAGGGTAGAATGAAAGATGTCGACGTATGCCGTCTCGAAAAGTTCAGGATGTGCCTGGTTAATAATAGCGTACTGGCTCGAAAGGGTTAAAGCCACGTTCGCTTTCTGAGCGGACTCGCGACATCCGACATCCGATCGGCGTGTGGAAACGCAAGATCGCATAGAGTCGGCGGTGTTGCGCGGGAACATCGAGTAGAAGCGTGCACACAACCTCCCTGTCCATTCCATCCTATGCCGAACTTGATGCATTCTCACGGTGCGACGCGATGTTTCGCGACCGCCATCTCACCCCGTCCACCACGACTGGAGCACGTGAGCGTGGCTGACCGCCCAAGCGCTAGCAGCGACGTGAAAAAAGCTTAATCCTCATTTCCCGACTCTCCCTCACACGACCAGTTTTTCCACCCTCGTTCAAGCCACCGCAAACGCCGCTCCTCCACCCTTTTCCCCCTCATCCTTCCGCTATTATTCATGTCCATCGCCCGGCCGGCACGATGGTCTCGCTCGCTGCGCCCGCCGGCGTCATGCCTCCGCCAGCCACCCCATCCCGTCGGCCTACACTCGCGGGGAAGCGCGACAGTTCATTCCTAGACACCGATGACGAGTCTGCCCTGTCCACTACCACCAAGAAGCTGAGGGTGGCCTTCGATCCGAATGTCGATATCCGCATCATGGAAGACTGGACGGAGAAGAGTTATGATCTGGTTAAGGAGGAAGTGATTCAAGCAATCCGCCGCCATCTTGCCCCCGCAGAGCAAAGAGACGATGCGCCATACGTCAAACTCTTGCAACAGCTCCGCCAGGATGCCTTCTCCAGCGATTCTTGGACTTCGACACTGCTCAAGAAGTACATCGTAGCCATCGACTCTCGCATGAGCTCGCTGGGCGAATGTGGGAAGCTGGTCATTGCCATTCTCGATCTCTCATGGCTCGGCAGAGACGAAGCTTTCGTTGCACTCTTCACCAAATTCCTTTGGGGCCTTGCCACAGCTCATGTCAAGTATGTGCCGGCGATCGTGGATAGGCTGGTGCCACACTTCGCAAGGCTACCGGCATCCCTCGGTCAGCTGCCTGACGAAACACCCGTGTCCCGCACGAAAATGTTCGCAAGGCTTCATTCACTTATCAAGATCTTGCTCCTGCAAGTACCATCCGCCAATTCCGCTCTTGTTCAGGCTCTCAGACTCGAGTTTCCTAACGACCTGGCCACCACAAAATCGTACCTACAGTATGTGCCATTGCTCCTGCGACGACCCATTTATCAGATTAAAGATATGCTGACTTGATTCTGTGATACGACAGATATCAGAAACACCTACTACGCCTAGCCGACCGCAATGCGGAGCCAAAAGCGGAGATCCTGGCCTTGCTCGTTCAGCGGCTCGTCAGCATTGACGTTCAAATTCAGAATGACATGGAGGATCTGGAAGAGGAGGAAGAGACAGAGCAGAAGCTCTTGCAACACAACCGATCAAGACGTGTTCACGATGCTGCGGAGGACTCCGACGACAGTGATGATGATTCAGTCTCGGAATCCGAGGTGACAATGACCGAAGAGGAGGAGCGGCTCCGAGAGCTTCGAATGAAGATCGAGAAACTGGACGGGACCCTCGATCTTCTCTTCGACTACTACACACCACTGGTGCAGGACGGGTCACCTGCAGAGTCCAATGCCGCTTATCAGCAGCTCTTGTCTCACTTCGCCCACTACATCCTTCCCAATCGCACCCGGCACGCGCAATTCCTGCTCTTCCACTTTTCCCAGTCCTCCCCAGCTCATACCGACCTCCTCGCCGAGCGTTGCCTGCAGCTAGCGATCCACGATGCGGCAACCCCGACACTCCGCCTTTCGGCTTGCGCATATCTGTCAAGCTTCATGGCACGCGGCGCCCACATTCCCCGACAGTCGGTCCAGCGCGTCTTCGACATCTTGTGCCACTATCTCGACGAAATGCGACAACGCTACGCACCTACATGTCGGAAACCGGACCGCCGTAGCTACGCGTTGTACTACGCGATCGCTCAAGCCCTTCTCTATATTTTCTGCTTCAGATGGCGAGATCTGGCCACGGGCTCCACGACTCCCGAACTTGATGGTCGCGACTTTAGCGAGGACGACACTCTTGCCGAGGGCCGCGACCTAGCCTGGCTTCCGGGGGTCCGAGACACGCTGCAAACGAACATCTATTGCTCCCTCAACCCCCTCAAGGTCTGCTCGCCAGCCATTGTCGGCGAATTCGCAAAGATTGCAAACCATCTCCGCTTTCTCTTTGTATTCCCGCTTCTGGAAACCAACAAGCGTTTGCGACTCGACCAAGCCGTCTCCTATTATGGGAGCAACGGCGTTCTCGATATCGGTCGGAGGGAAACGGCGTGGGACCGTAAGACGGGCGAGGCGCATCATCGGCTGGAGGCCTACTTTCCCTTCGACCCGTACCATTTGCCCAAAAGCAAGCATTGGGTGGCGAGCGATTACAATGAGTGGAAATTGCCGTACGGAATGAAACGGGAAGATGACAACGAGGACAGCGAGTCGTCGGAGGACGATGATGACGATGAAAGCGACGTTGCATCGCTTCCAGAGGAAGATGAGCACTTGCCTGTGGCAAGTATGATCTCTACGCACTGAGTCACGATTTCACGACAGTTCTGGTGTTGTTTGTTTTGTGATTCTGCATCTTCAGTTTTTTTTTCAGCGCGGCGCTCGGGAAGGATAGGTCGTCATTCATCTCCTACAATGGCGGCATGACTTGAGCATTACAGCGCGGCTTTCATCTTAGGAGCATAGCATGGTGCGTCGAACGAGGGAATATACTAGATATGTGCTCAACTTCATCCAGAGCATACTCAGAAACGAAAGTGCTGTAGCCTCACAAACTGTTCGGAAAGGCTACTTCCTCCGACCGCCACACATTCCTGGGAGCATGAGAGTCCGTCAAGCTGCAACGGGTCACGATGACAGGCCGAGCGGGTTCGTACCGCTTCCCTTCCCAGCGCTCCGCCCACTCGTCTTCGCAGTATTGCCCTTGCTCGAGCCCTCCCCCGCGATGCCGAGGGGATTACCAGCCGTAGCGACACGCGGCCCGCCCACGCCCACGGCATCTTTCACACTGTTGCCATAGCCTGCTATTCCCTGGCCCCAGCCTCGAGTCTGATTGGCGATGCTGCGGAGGATATGGGTATTAGCATGTTCTTATTGCGAGGGACATCAGGAGGCTCCACACCTGTCACCAATCCCTTCTCCGACTTTATTGACTCGATCTCCAATGCTGTTGACGAAGCCGCCTGCATAGTCGCCTGCTCGTTGGACTTGGCCTTGCACCGTACGGCTGATCCAGTTGCCCGCGCTCGGGGCAGCGTCTTGCGATGTCGCGGACAACGGTTGCTGGGCTCGAGGGGCGGGAGCGGCTTTCGCCGGTTGTGCGGTTTGTTGAGAGACTGTTTTCACAGCTGGTCTTGCTGGCTGTGAAGCTGGTTTGGTCGCTGGCTTCGATGCCGGGGCGGGGGTTGAGGATTTGATTGCTGGCTTGCTTGGTGCTTTTGCTGGTCCTGTGGTTTTCGTCTGAGGTTTGGTCGGGGCGGGCACCGGTTTCTTGACGGCAGGAGCCTGTTGTTTCGTGATTTGCGGCCTTGGTGTTTGTTTGGCGGGGGTTCTCGAAGTGGCAGACGCCTGGGATCTCCCCGGTGCCGGCACTGGTTTCTTGGTCGGGTTGGCCTTGGGCTGTGCTTTCGACATGATGGAATGAGAAGACGCGAAGAAGAGAATCGGTCACTTAGCTCTTTGTCGTGGTAAGGGAGTAGGTCTATGAACCCGAGACTGGCGCATGGTCCTACATCAGGGATGGCAGTTGTCCTCACATTCCCTGTTTTTGTGCTGGCGAAACGTCACTTGATGCTTGGATGAGCATCCATAACTCGGAATAAGGTTGCATTAGCGGCGGGTAGAGCCGACGTGACACTCCTGGATGAAAGCCTCGACAGCGATGCATGCGTGAGGAAATCCGATCATCCACTGCTTGCCTCTGCCCGCTTCGACGAGTGTATGCGGAAGACATTTCTGGTCGGATGGTCATTGCTCAAAGGATTGTGGATCATGTGCGCGTTCAGGAGCCTTTGTCGGTAGCCTGAGATCGCCGTTCAAGGGGTGTTGGAGGTGAATCGAGAATGCGGCGACTCGCTGAGAGCATGCATCTTCGTTGCCTGCCCGTGAACTAGTCCAGGTGAACTCCGTTCGAACAACATCTATAGAGCGCGCCTTGCTCATCTACCTGCACGTTCGGCCCTCAACCACAAGCACGAGAGTCGCGTGCCACGCTTCAGCTGACTTACCACCGCCAACATGGACCGCTCAAGGTTGGCTCCCGACTCGTCGCTGGCAGGCGAGAAAAAGCAAAAGGCCATCCAGGAAGCCAGAGACGCCTACAAGCAAATCTTGACGAATTGCGAGCGCACCAACACCGCCGTGCCCCCGTACGACTTCATCGAGCTCATCGGCAAGGGTGCGTTTGGCCGCGTGTACAAATGCAAAGAACGAGCCACCGGGGAACTCGTGGCCATCAAAATTGTCGACACCGACGTCGTCGATTACCAGCAGAACAGCCTCGACAAAGACGACACCATCCGCGACTTTCAGAAAGAAGTCAGGATCCTGCAGCAGCTTAAGGACAGCAATGCGAGGAACGTGAATATGATTCACGAAGCATTCGACTTGCAACAGCAGCTCTGGATTGTCAGCGACTACTGTACGGGAGGTAGCATTCGTACACTTATGCGAGCCCAGCCGCCCACACATCCTGGTTTGGAGGAGCAATACATCATTCCCATCTCGCGCGAACTCGCCCTCGCCATGAAGAGCGTCCACGACATTGGCGTCATCCACCGCGACATTAAATGTACCAACGTCTACGTGACTGAGGATGGAGAGATTCAACTGGGCGACTTCGGCATCGTGGGCGTGCTGGACGATGGAGTCTCCAAGCGACAGACGATGATCGGCACGCCACACTACATGCCTCGTGAGATGCTCATCCACGGCACTGGCAACCAGGTGGCCGAGGCGTATGGTACAGAGGTGGACGTGTGGTCTTTCGGATGCACAGTCTATGAGATGGCCACTGGGCAGCCGCCAAATGCAGTGAAGAGGCAAGACAACCTTCGCAACGAGCTCCTCAACGCGCCTCGCCTGGAAGGAGAGCAATACTCAGCGGAGCTGCGCGACTTTGTCGCATACTGCCTCAATAGCGATCCCCAAGAGCGCCCAACAGCCGAACAAGTCCTCCGCCATCCTTACATCGTGAACACGTCTCGTAGATACGCTACTAGGAAGCTTGTGGAACTCATTCACCGCTTCAAAGCCTGGGAGTACTCAGGGGGCTGGCGCCAGTCTCTTTTCTTCGCTGGTGGCGCCCCTCCGATTGCGGATGATGGTGACAAAGACGCCCTCTCCTCCGACGAAGAACAGATGGGCGACTGGAACTTTAGCACTTCGGACAGGTTCAATGAAGCATTCGAGAAGCGTTACAGCCAGATGTTCTTCGAGCAAAATTCCCCGGGCGATCTTCGGATTCAAACGACTGGAGCAAACGAGCTTCCACCGCTCCAAACCAATCTCTCGCAGTTCGAGCAACTCCAGCAGAGGCACCAAGAAATGAGCGCAGAGCGTGGCGAGCGCTCACTCGATCGCATTTTCTCCCCACAGAGCGAGCCATACGAGCTCCACACTCCGGTCGACATATCACCGGTTTCGGATCTTCCGTTACGCAACACCACTGCGCATGCGCCGACACGCGAGAGTCTCATAGACTTGGACGCTATTACAGCAGAAGACCTCACGCCCAGTTTCAACTTCGACTTTAGCGATATCCCCACACTGAAAGCCAAAAGTCTCGGAGCTTCGGCCAGCGAGGGGGAAGCAGACGAGGAGGAGAGATACGATGACGGCGAGACAGAAGAAGACCGGCACAAACGCGCGACGATGGACTGGAAATTCCCCGCCACACAGGCAGCATCCCATCGCGCAACTATGGACTGGAAGTTTCCAGCGACACAATCAGGTGGGACTACATCGGCCGACGCACAAATGACCCTACCAGCGGGGGGAAAGGTAAGCGAGCTTACCCCAAGCTCTCGCCCAGCACTCAAGCACAGCGCCACTGAGCCAGTTGGGCAGTTTTTGCATGCATCGCAACATGCTACGGTGTTAACACCCGTACGTGATTCGATTCAGTCGATGATCGACCTTGATCTGGGTCTCAGCGACCCAGCAGAGATCAAGCGTCCGGGAACGGCAAGTTCTCTCGCGGAGTCGACCATGACCGACCAGACGTCTGGGAATCCATTCGACCTCGAAGAGGATCCCGCACAGAACGAGATTGACCGCCATCGATTTTCGCATCACAAGCAATGGCGATCGGATGGCGGACAAATGAATCGAGGAAAACAGCTCAGCGCACATATGCACGAGCGGGGCAGCAGCCTATCAAGCACGGGATCAGAGGCGGAGCGGGGGTCAACAGCAGCGAGCGACGATGTGTTCGACTTCGAATACGGGCGCGCACAGATGAACGGAGCATTCGGCCTCGATCGACCGGAAATCACTCAATGGCCAGACTTCAGTGGCACCGACTCCGAGTACGAGCAGGGATATGAGGACTCCTATGATGAGAGCCGCGCTCCACTGCTGATCACCACAAATGGAAATGGAAGCGTCGTGGATTACGAGAATCTTCTGACCGAGATCGAGTTTCCACAAGTGCGAGGACCAGACCCGGATGTGCTGCGCGAAGGTGCCGATCCATATGTCGTTCAGGCGGAGCTCGACCGCCTGATCGATGGGCTGGGGGAGAGTTTCGCTGCAGTGGTGAAGGTGTTGGAGCAGTTTGCCGCTCCCGAACAGGAGGCCGAGGAGGCGGCGGCGGCGGAGGCGAGTGAAGAAGTGGAGGCTTGATTTGGAAGTGCGACGAGAACATGACGTTATGGCAACGAATGCAAGATACCCCCATCGTCCATGCATGCGGTGTTGTCGGACGTCTGCAGTCCTGGTGACAGAGGCTTATGTAATGAACCGCTAGCGCCGGGTGATAAGATAAGGTTTCAGCCTCCAAGTCAGCGATAGAAACCCATCGAAAGTGCGGAGGCGCACGGGCCGCCGCTCAACTGCAGCGGCTGCTTGAGATTTTTTGTCACGGCTGCAGGGACGCTGAAGTCATCCTTGTCCGAGTAAAAGGCAGCCTCGCTGATCACGCATTCGACACTGAAGAGCTACCTTCTTCGCCACCCACTCACGACATATCCTCTCCTTCCCGCGTCGTTCCACCATCTGGAGTATACGCAAGAGCGGAGTTGAATGTGAGTATGACCTGCACAGTGAAGAGAAGTGGGAGGAGGGTTGGTTGTGCGGGCGAGATCGCCGTTGCCGGCTTCTTTTCGCCATCTCTTCACCAGCCCACTTACTCCTCTCTATTCACTTTTCCACAATTTCCACCTCCTTCTGCCTGGAGTCTCGCTGACAGATCCAGTCCAACAGCTTTCCTCCTCGTCCTCCATTCACCTCCTCACTCTCAACCTCTCGATACCCCACCTCCAGTCACACTCACCACCTCCCGACCTCATCTCCTCTTTCCCGCCTTGCTCGTCACATTCCGCTACAGTAATACTCGACACCCTCGCCCATCATGGTGAAAGATTCTAAATACTACGACCTCCTCGGCGTCAGCCCCGACGCCACCGAAGCACAACTCAAAACCGCCTACCGCAAAGGCGCCCTCAAGCATCATCCCGACAAGAACGCCCACGACCCCTCCTCCGCCGAGAAGTTCAAAGAAATCTCCAAAGCATATGAAGCCCTCTCAGATCCTCAAAAGCGACAGCTATACGATCAATATGGCGAAGAGGGGCTAGAGCAAGGTGGCATGGGCGCCGGCGGCATGTCAGCCGAGGATCTCTTCTCCCAATTCTTCGGAGGTGGAGGCCTTGGTGGCATGTTCGGCGGCGGCATGGGAGGCATGCGCGACCCCGGTCCCAAGAAGGCGCGGACCATTCACCACGTGCACAAGGTGTCGCTGGAGGACATCTACCGCGGCAAAGTGTCCAAGCTTGCGCTGCAGAAGAGCGTCATCTGCCCCAAGTGTGAGGGCCGCGGTGGTAAGGAGGGCGCGGTCAAGACTTGCACGGGTTGCAACGGGCAGGGAATGAAGACTATGATGCGTCAAATGGGTCCCATGATCCAGCGCTTCCAGACTGTCTGCCCGGACTGCAATGGCGAGGGCGAGACCATCCGCGACAAGGACAGGTGCAAGCAGTGCAACGGCAAGAAGACCATCATCGAGCGGAAAGTGCTGCACGTGCATGTCGACCGCGGAGTGCAGACGGGTACGAAGATTGATTTCCGAGGAGAGGGTGACCAGATGCCAGGCGTGCAGCCGGGCGATGTCCAATTCGAGATCGAGCAAAAGCCACATCCGCGCTTCCAGCGTCGCGGTGATGATCTCTTCTATCACGCCGAGATCGATCTCCTCACTGCCCTCGCCGGTGGAGCAATCTACGTGGAACATCTCGATGAGCGGTGGTTGACTGTCGAGATCCTGCCCGGAGAGGTCATTTCACCAGGTAAGCCACTCCCCACTGATCAGCATGTGAATCAGGCTGACAAATATGCAGGCGAGATCAAGGTCATCCGTGGACAGGGCATGCCCTCCTACCGCCACCACGACTTCGGCAATCTCTACGTCCAGTTCGACGTCAAGTTCCCCGAAAGCATCCAAGGACCACCCGGCCAAGATGGCTTCCCCACGACCATGACCCCTCAACAAGTCGCAGCGCTGGAGTCTGTATTGCCGCCCCGACGGCCGCAAGCCGTGCCCCCGCCAGATGCCATGACTGAAGACTACTCCCTTGAGAAGGTCGATCCCATGCAAGAAGGCGGGCGAGCGAGAGGAGCGGCCGGTATGGACGATGATGATGACGAAATGGGCGGCGGAGAACGTGTGCAGTGTGCTTCGCAGTAAGCGGAGGGTGAGCTCATAGGTGTCTACATGCGTGAGGCACAGCAACGCCGAGCTGCATGCCTGTGATCCGCTACCAAAGATATGCTTTGGATGGTCGGGCCTGTTTTTCACGAGCATAATGGGTTGCAGGACGGCCGGTATTCATATCGTCTGGGTTGGGCGTTTGGAGCGGTAGACGGTTTGCTTTCATATACAGTGTCTGCTGCTGTGTAGCTCCATCAAGGTTCTCAATGAATCGCTTCAATCCCCGCCCCTCGCACAGTCTGTTTTACCTAATCTCCGTCTACATGTACGAAAGGTGACGACAACATAAGGCTCCCAAACTGTATCTCTCCTGCCGAATTCGGTAAATTAGCTGGTGAGTCAAGCTGAACGGATTTGGACCGTGCATTTATTGCGCATCACCGCGTGATAGAGAATATACCTTTCCAATCGCGACACCACCTCGTGGAATCCAGTCCCCGTCATCCTCAATGTCCGTCAACAGATTCCCCGTTACAGGGGGCGCAGAAGCATCAACAGCGCTAGCCAATGCATTGAAGATTCTCAAGCCCCATCTCCCAGCCAGCATTCCGTTGTATCGCCGCTTGCAATTCGGCCGCTTCTTCGACGCCTCGTGTCTCCTCACTAACCTCGATCTCACCTCTGCAAGCTCGGAGAAGCACGACGGCGCGGAGGCACCATGGCTCATGGCATTTGTGGATCGATCCTGTCGTCCGGAATCGGAAGTCTGGCTCGCTGCGAGCTGGGAATACGAAGAGCGCGACGATTCCAACGGGGAACGTAGAAATGGAGCGATGACATTGATGCGCGAACTGGTCCAGGAAATGAAGAATCTACCCGTCCCGATCTCAATACACCAGGATGTACTCGACGCGGCAGCAGCGGCGGCGGCAAAGGCCCGCGCCGCCAACCACAACTCCACCACTTCACAGCAAGACGACCTGGACAGCGTAGGCCTCTCGCGCAATCACTACGGCGGTCACGCGCAGGACAGCAACATCATGCTCTGGGGCGCGGTGCACGAGCGCAGCCTGCCCCTCCTCAAGCAGCTGGGCGTGCTAAGTTCCAAGTTCCAGACCGATCACCCGAACTTCACCTTCGTCTGGGACGTCGATGCTCTGAGGGATCGTACGCTGCCCGAGGGACTACGCTGGGGGAAATTGAGGAGAGAGGACTTCGCGCTGGTGCGCTCGCGCACGCAGATTCCGCGGCAGGACCGCACGATGGCTGTGCTGCCCAATCTCGCCATCTTCCCCCGCGACTCTGACCAGCCGATATCATGGGCGTTCGTGGGGTTGGATGGGAGTTTGACCACGTTGCATGTTGAGCCGGCGTACAGGGGCAAAGGGCTGGCCAAGACGATTACGACGAAGCTGTTCAAGGAGAAGATGGAGAGGTTTCAGGAAGATGGGTTGCCGCGGTGGGCGCATGGATACGTGATTGTGGGCAATCAAGAGAGTGAAGGCATGTGTAGAAGCTTGGGGGGCAAGAGTGGCTGGGAGGTGTACTGGTTGAGGGTTGATCTGGGGCTGGTATGAATGCAATGGGCACTGTAAGGTTGAATCAGTCAGCGTCTGTTGCAGCGTGGTTTCATTATCTTCCATAGAGATAGATGTGTGCGTGGTAGATCATAAAAAAATTAGAGTTGTTGCTTTTTTTAATCGTCAGAGACGTATCTTGGAGTTAAATATTTCTAATCCTGTGAAGAAGGTACGAGGGTAACAACAGAGCTGACGTACCTTTGGAGTGGTGTAACTGTAGTATGCATCGGCATGGGACGGAAGTGAAATAGACAGCTCGGATGTGGTAGAAAGTCGTTGCATTTCGCATGGTCCTACTCTACCGCATATGTCGACTACTGCAGAGTGAGATTAGTCAAACAGACCGAAGCCCATGTCCTCCTCGCTCTCCTCAGCCTCCTCCTCCTTCGCCTCCTCGGCAGGTGCGGCGGCGGCGGCCTCGCTGGCTCCACCGGCGGCGGCGGCGGGCGCGGCGGAAGCATAGGCGTCAGGGTTCCTGACACGGTCCTTGAGCTCGTGGATCGCGTCCCACTCAAACTCCGTCTCCAGCGCAACCGAGATGAGGTTCTTGTAGCTGTTCACCAAGCTGTGCATGACACTGGGCAGCGTGGGGAAGTTGAGGGAGAGGGAGATGGTGGCGATGGTCGTGATGGCGCTGGTGAAGGCCTTGAGGAGCTGAGACTCTTCAATGTCCAAGACGCTGGACTCGAACGTCTGCCCTTGGTCGTAGATCTGGGAGATACCCATGCCGTACGTGAAGGGGGAGATGTTGAGCATGTTCAGGAGGGTGGCTTCGGAGGCACCGACCTTGTGACCGGCCTGGACGAGCTTGAGGTCGGAGGTGATTTCAATGGTACCACGCGCAATCTTGGTCGGAACACCGAGAGCCTGGAAGAAAGAGGTCTTGCCGGGTTCCATGCCGGTGTTTCCAGCGGGGATGAAGACATCATCGGGCGCAACGGCACCAGCACGAGCCGGCGCAGCCACGCGGTTGCTCAAAATCTTCTCACGCGTCTGTTTGAGGTCGCCGTTGGTGAAGACGAAGCCGACATTGCCCTTGACGTGGGGAAGGAGGCGTTCGTACTCCGGGTTGTCGCTGATGAAGATCTTGATCGCACGGCGGACCTGTGATATGCCATTAGCACAACCATTCCCTGCTATCCCGCAAGCTCTTGATGCATACCATGGTGTTCTTGCCCATCAAGACGACACCCTGGCCGCGCATGCTCGCGCGGATCTCGTGCATCTGCTGAGACGAGACATTGTCGACGGTGACGATGAAGATGCTGTTGTACTCCTCGAGGAGGGACTTGAGCTTGTCGAAGTAGACGGACTTGCTAGCTGTCTTGCCCCCCATAGCGTCGGTGCGGTATAGGGTCGGGTGTTTCGATTTAAGGCGTGTTGTGTGGTGAAGATGAAAAAGGAAGAGCGTCGTGGGCCGCAAGATTCGACGTCGCTCAAATTGATGTGGGCGGCAGCGTCTCTTGGCGATGGGAAGATCCGCCACCAAGCCTAATTCGGACACCAGCTACGGCCTGAGGCAGCAACTTTTCAATATGCTGAACTTCAAATATTCTCGAGAACGAAATCAAACTCGAGCGCGCAGGTGTCAAAAGATGCAACAGCCATTCCAATGCATTGCGACGGTGTGTCCACCGGCCGCAAGCTCTGACACCCGCTACCTCATCGCCGCTTGCGGTCCAAAGCTGCAATCGGTATCTCTGACATCTGGCGATATTGTGTCACACTGGTCTTCATCAGAAGTTGTGGTCAGTTACCGTCTGCCCATATAAAGGCAAGCATTCTCACACGCAGGCTAGGAAACAACATCGACCAGTTCGCCAGCCAACGACAATAACGAGCGACCTACGAAGAAGTTGAAGACTGCTCCAAGCGATCAATCGGCGAAGAATATCATCAAATTGACTGTTTCCCCGAACAATCAATACGTCCTCGTCGTCACCGACGACAAGTCTCTTCACGTTCTGTCCGTGAACGACACCGGAGAATTAGCGCAGTTGAGCAGCAGGAGCATGCCCAAGCGCCCCTGCGCCGTCAAAGTTCTTCCCAACAACAGCACTATTCTCGTTGGCGACAAATTCGGCGACGTCTATTCATTGCCTCTACTCGTCGATGATACAGCCAATGGCAACTCGGATGCCACTTCCACCAGCGAGGTGACTGCCCCTGAACACAAGCACGTCGAGAAGAAGCCATTCCAGCCCTCAGCAACCACCAAAACAGTCCACACGCAACGCAATCTTCGAGCCCTGGCTGCTCAGCAAAATCAGAAGAATCTGACCCCCAAGTCGAAAGAACCACTTGCCTTCGAACACAAACTTCTCCTCGGCCATGTCTCGATGCTTACAGATCTCGCCTACGGACAGCAGGAAGTCAATGGAAAGCCAAGAAAATACATCATTACTGCGGACCGAGACGAGCACATCCGTGTAACAAGGGGACCACCTCAGTCCCACATCATCGAGGGCTATTGTCTTGGACATAAAGATTTCGTCAGCAAGATTTGTCCTATCCCCGGCACTACTTTACTATTGAGTGGTGGCGGAGATGATTGGATTGGAGTGTGGGACTGGTCGGAATGCAAGCTGCTAAGAAAGCTCTCTCTGCAAGGCGTGTTCGACACAGACTCGATCGCCATCTCTGGACTCTGGTTCGGACCATCTGATATCGGTGACGTCGTCCTTGCGGCCTCTGAGAAGTCTCGCAGACTAGCCATTCTGCCAGCGTCAGAGATTCTCAAGCAGAACACGGAGAATGAGGTATGGTCTTGGAGTGCCTTCGACCATCCGATTCTGGACGTTGCGTTTGTCTCCGGTCACATGATTATGTCGCAGGATGCCCGCATCAAAGAGAAGCAGCGGATGCAGGCCTTTCGACTTACTCATGGCTCATCGCCCCATCGAGACGTCGTCCTTCTCGAATCTGGCACGCTGAACGATAAGTTGCAGCGTGTTAATCGGACTCAAATTTCCTCTGGGAGTGACCTGGCAACGGATGAGCTGCTCTACGGTGTGGAGAAGCTACGGAAGCGAGGGCATGCTGATGAGGCTGCGGACGAATGAGGAAAGTCTCATCCAGCCATGACGCTGAGGTGTCTGGCGCTTCGAGCTCTACCATTGCCAAATGGTGCCTAGTTGACTTCGATCACCGGCTAAATAAGGTACCTTCGGAATGTGTACGACCGCAGACGATGACGACTCATAGATTCAATCGATTTACGGCGTGGTTTCAATTCAAGGATCTTGCTCATTTCCTCAATTCACGGTGCGTGACACCACAATATCTGGGTAGGTTAGCGAGATGTTGTATTGCCAGAGCGACAAATTACACGTACGAAATGATCCCTCCAATGGCCAGCGCAACCCCAAATACGCTATAATCCGTGAGCGACTTGCCGCTGTAAACCCATCCCAGCAGTATAATGCAACAGGACTTGAAGTGGCCCACAATCGTGCTACTCAAGGCCCCTCCTTCATCGATGACAACAAATTGAGATACGTTGAGGATGCAGGCCAGAATACCGCTCTAGACACCGTCAGCAGGCGCAAGTCAAACGTCATGGCTGCCACTTACCAAACAAATCAAGATCCAAGTTGGTGTCGTCACTTCCAGCCAACCGGTGTTGTTGTCCGAGAAGGGAATGATGAACATCATCAACAGCACGCTGACCGGCGCTTGGTTCAACAGGAGCTGCTGGCTCGAGCATTCCAGCGCCTTGTGATACTTGACAATCCAGAGAGTGTAGACGGCACCGGCAAGGACCCCGGAGAAGGCGAAAGCCGCTCCCAACATCGTCGTGCGTTTCGCGTCGTCCACGCCATCGGCCAGAGTGTCGAAGTACGAGACGACGGCCACGCCGAGACATATCGGCACGAGCGTCAAGGCAATCCGCGCGGAGATTGTGATGCGGTGGAGCGCGTAGTTTAGCATCGCGACGCAAGGGGTGAGCAGCGTGCGGACGATTTGATAGAATTGGATGGTGGAGTAAGCCAGCGAGGCGTTTTGCAGGACGACATTGAAGATCATGGCGAGCGCGAGTGGGATGATTTGGATCAGGCTGACGCGCTTCGCTTGGAAGAGACTGATGGCTGGCCGGGATAGGATGTAGAGGAGTGCCGAAGTGACGATGAAGTGGAAGGCGGCAAAAGTGACCTGGGCGTGGCGGAGGGATTCGGTCTCGAAGATGCGCTTATTCACGAAAATCTGTGAAGGCGTTGTATTAGCCTACTTTCATTGGCGGCTGCAGCTCAAATGGCGCCGCGTACAATGGAAACCGTCGAGAGTGTGTTGATTGTCGTTGCGATCCAAAATTTGTAGCTGAAGCGATCCCCCTTGGGCGAGTCTTGTACGGCAAACTCCTTGGACAGAAAGCCTTGCTCTTCATCTTTGGCATGTTGGCCTTTTTCTCTGTCGTCAGAACTGGGCATCATCTCGGGTTGGGATATTGTAGCCATACTTGCGGTGGACTTGGAGAAACGGGAGAAACTTATTGTTCGGAGGTTGCGGTCAAGAAATACATTCCTGGGGGTGGTACAGCCATCCCTTGCTGTAGATCAAACCACGCCAGAAGTTGCCGAGACGCCCAAACGCTGGATAGAGAGATAAAGATGAAATGAATTAGCTGTGAACAGCGGCATGCTTCTTGCTCTTGTCATGATCGAGGAGCATCGAGAGGAGTGATCGTGGGGGCCAAAAGCAGAAGGTATAGATACTAAGGGACCGTTGGTGTCGATGAAGCGAGCAATACCCAAATACGCAGCCTGATGCTGAGGAATCTCGTCCACCGTTCGGTTTGATTCAACAAAATCGAGCAGAGTCCGGCCAGTGTTCTTTCGTGATGAGCTTGTTGATATGAAGGAAAGAGAGGTAAGCAGTACTACCTTTGAGGGTTTGCCCTTTTCGTTGAGCAATTTTCCTTCTGGTAACATGAAGGCAATCGGTCACACAGGGCAAGGGAGTTGTCTATTGGCTTTCTGAAAGATGTTTCTTCCTCAGGAAAACCGTGCGGATGAGATGAGCAGATTCGGGTCTGAAAGCGGTTGATTCCGGTCAGGGAAAAACCTCACGGGATACCATACCTTTGCAGGGACAGAGATCTAGAGCACCATCGCCTCCCGAAGAGTGGAGTACAGTATAGCTCAATGTTGTCGATGATGATGCTGATGACGATGAGCGCCGGGGAATTTTCCACGCTTCCGCATGCACGCGGCCGAAATTCGGATGTACTGCAAGGTACAGCGTATACACGGATCATCCTTGCGCAGTGTTGTCGGGGGCCCATTCAGTAAAAGGGAGAGAAGAATCGGAGGATGATGCATTCGTTCGTAGCCGGCAACTAGGGAGGAAGTGACGTTGTGCTCCAGTTGCTTGATCTTCTCCCTGATGACCATCATCATCACCGTGCAGCGACGGACGTTCGGGAAGAGGTAGAGTTAGGGTTTTGCGAGCTCCCGGGCCAATCCGAGCTCTGGGTGGGATGACGTAGAGGCGCGCCGTCTGATTTGGGCGTAGCCGACAAATTGTTTCGCGCTGACGGCATTACTCTTCCCTTCTATTCCATTCTCACTTGCTCCCTCTTTCTTATCCCTACACCACACCGACACTACGCGCCCAGCCCTCTCGTCATCGCTATATCCATCGCTAGAACCACCACCTGACCACCACTCAGCCACCATGTCTCTTGCAAAGCCCCTCAACATCGCCATGCGAGGGCTCCAGGTATGCGCCGCAACGCCCTTACCTCCTCCGCGCCAATCTGCTAACCTCATCGCCTAGTTCCTCTGGGCCCTCCTCGTCATGGCCATTGTCGGCAACATGGTCGCCGAAGCCCACAACAGCCCTTCTGTCGTCAACTACAGCCTCTTCTGCTCTGTCTTCGGCATGCTCTCGCTCTTCTACCTCCTACCCGCCACCATCTGGGAGAACTTCTCCATCTCCCCTTGGTTCCCCCTTATCCTCGACATCCTGAACACCATTTTCTGGTTCTGCGGCGCGGTGGCGTTGGCGGCCGACTTGGGCGTGCATAGCTGCAGCAATCAGGTACGCGCGCACCCTCACACGTGCGCTCTCCTCTCAGTACACTGACCATCGCTTCCTCGCTACAGGGCTATCTCGACTCCAACCACATCACCAACGGCGTGAAGACTGGCAAATCCGGACGATGCACCGAAGCGCAAGCCTCCGACGCCTTCCTCTTCTTCGGCTTCTTCGCCTTCCTTGTCTCCACCGTCCTCTCCGGCCTGAACACCCGCGGCAGCGGCATCCGTCCCAGCGGCATCCGAAGAAGTGGGCCAGCCATGAGCCAGGTGTAAACACCGAGAAGATCACATTGACTAATCGCTTTGATACCGCCAGACTGATGGAGGCATATACTTAACCGTCCAACCCTGTCACCCATCATCCATTTCTCAGGCCCTGGCCGTACGACAAGGCGCGAATTACATCTTGTCCGCAAGGACTGCGCTTTTCTGGAAACCTTTTCTCAGTCAAAAACTCTCCATGTACATCAGATCGGGGTCCTTCATTTTCTTTCGCATTCAGCAGCATGTTGCGAGGCGTTATTTGTGTTGTTCGGTTAGACTTGCAACTATCACTTAATTCTAATGAGAAATCCCTAATATATTTATGGCTCCGGTCGCTCGGTATCTTCCTAAACCCGCATAAGTAGGTCACAAATCAAATTTGATCCAGCCAGCCGTGGCGTCGATAGTCAGTATTGCACTGCATCACTTCATCACGTATCTGCGTGCGGCTTCTCGCGGAAAGGCGAGAAGCCTAAAACCACGCGAGCTCTGAGGTCATCCCGGCCCAGCCATATCTATGATTTACTTTCACTTTTTGCTTGCCACTGTCCTGAGAACCATTCTGATTTAAAGTTACTGGAGCTCTATTGCCTTCTGATCCTTCTTCGCGGCTGTTCTCAGCATGTTACCTGCAATTTGCTAATTATCAACGAGCGTTGCAACATGGCCGACGATCAGCGCGCCCTTGCACCGAGCGATGTGCGGACGGGCGAGGGTTTAGAGGAGGTCGAGTCATCAGCACCCACGAGCAATGTGCTTGACAGCAGTGGTAATGGCCAGTCAAGACCTCCCGCGCTACGAGGACAGACGGCGCCTGCCATAAGATCGAGGCCATCTGGCAGGACATTCCCATCCAGCTATCTGCTCCCTGGCAAAAAGCCGGGCACTGGCAACCATGGCACGTTTCAATATCATTTCGATATGGCGCACGAGGATTGGGACTCGTCGAGCTCATCCGACGACGAGACGAGCGAGCAAACCGATGCACGGAGAACGCGATCGGGAGCCTCGCAACCCGACAGCGAGGAGCGGCGACGCTTTCTGATCAACAACGAATTCTTCCGTACCAAGGGCAAAGTTTCGCGCAGAGACGGCAGGCTCAAGATATCCATGGAAGAGACCGCACAGAGCGGCTACGTTTCCAGGGCTTTGGGGCGAAGCATTCGGAAGCAGCTAGGCCTCGAGTCGGGACGGACAAGCAAGAAGGACATCAAGCGCGAACAAAAGCGAGAGAAATCCTCGCTGCACTTCTCCGCCCCCCAGCCCAAGATGAACATCGTCGTCATGGTCATCGGAAGCAGAGGGGATATTCAGCCCTTTCTGAAGATTGGCAAGATCCTCAAGGAGACGCACGGCCATCGCGTCCGCATCGCTACGCACCCCGTCTTTGAAGACTTCGTCGAAGCGACGGGCCTGGAATTCTTTGGTATCGGCGGCGACCCAAGCGAACTTATGGCTTTCATGGTCAAGAACCCTGGCCTGATCCCAAACGTCTCCACGATACGCGGGGGCGACATTGGCAGGCGACGAGCAGACATGGGGACCATGTTCGAAGGCTTCTGGAAAGCCTGCATCACCCCAGGTCGGCCAGCGAAGGGTGCTGACGGCAAGGAACTGCCAGTCCTACCCTTCGTAGCGGATGCCATCATCGCCAATCCGCCAAGTATGGCCCATGTTCACATTGCAGAGAGGCTGGGGATACCGCTGCATATTGTTTTCACGTTCCCCTACACACCAACTACCCAGTTCCCGCACCCATTGGCGAACATCAAGTATCGCAAAAGCAACGTGGACACAGGCTATGTCAATTTGATGAGCTACCCACTGGTGGAAATGGTGAGTGATGATTCTTCGTACCATCGAGACCAGCACAAAGGCCATTTCGCTGACTATTCGCACCACACAGATGACCTGGCAAGGACTCGGAGACATCGTGAACAAATTCCGCGAACACACCCTTCACCTCGAGCCCGTCAGCTCACTGTGGGCACCAGGAGCATTGTACCGTGCCAAAGTGCCGTATACATACATCTGGAGCCCCTCACTCGTCCCAAAGCCGCAGGATTGGGGGAAGGAAATCGACATTGCGGGCTTTGTCTTCTTGGATCTCGCACGGGACTACAAACCGGCCGACGACTTGCAGGAGTTTCTGGATGCTGGAGAGCCGCCCGTATACATTGGCTTTGGAAGCATCGTCGTCGATGATCCGAACGCATTCACAGAAATGATCCTAAAGGCCGTCGAGCTGGCTGGTGTGCGTGCTCTCATCAGCAAGGGCTGGGGTGGGTTTGGCGCGACGAATGCAAACACGCCCAAGAACGTCTTCATGCTGGGCAATATTCCTCATGACTGGCTCTTCCCGCGCACGCGAGCAGTGGTTCACCATGGCGGCGCTGGCACAACGGCTATCGGGTTGAAGTGTGCCAAACCCACCATGATTGTGCCCTTTTTCGGCGATCAGCCGTTCTGGGGAAACATGGTGGCCGGAGCCCGAGCTGGCGCATTCGAGTGCATCCCATACAAGAAGCTCACGGTTGAGAAGCTGGCTGAAGGCATCAAACAATGTCTGACGGACGAGGCGCAGCAGAATGTGCAAAAGATTGCAGACTCCATTAGTGCGGAAGGCGACGGCGCAGAGAATGCGGTGAAATCCTTCATGCGTCACCTACCCTTGAATGGGCGCCACAGCATGAGATGCTCCATCCTGCAAGACCGCGTGGCCGTGTGGAAGGTTAAGAAGTCATCCTTGCGGCTCTCGGCAATGGCTGCGGAGCTGTTGCTTCAGCAGGGCAAAGTGAACAGGAGCGAGTTGAAGCTGATACGCCATCGGGCGTGGAACGACTTTGATGGCCCGGGGGAACCCATCACTGGAAGTGCCGAAGCGCTCAAGAGCTCGCTATATGGGATTGGAGAGGGCGTGGGAATGGTGCCAGTGCGCATCGCCCGACATGTCCGCCATCGAGAAGAGCATGAGCGTAGAAAGCGAGCGAAGCAGAAGCACAGAGCCGAGCGACAACGCGCAGAGGCCGAACGACGAGCAGAGCCGCCGCCCCAAGCACAAGATGGCAGTCTGAGACCACCAAATGATCGACAATTGACGACGTCCACGGCCAGCTCCGCCCTATCTGCCGATCCCACGCAACCTCTGCCGAAGGAAGTCATCGAGGATCTCAACTGGGGCGTCAAACGAGCCGGCATAGCAATGCTCACCATGCCCAACGACCTCGCCGTCGCCTTCGCTCAAGGAACGCACAACGCCCCTCGCCTCTGGGGCGACAATACCGTGCGCAAACCCATCAAGATCCACGGCGTCAAATCCGGCTTGACTGCTGCGCGCAAGGAGTTTGCATACGGCATCTACGACGGCTGGACGGGGCTCGTGACGCTGCCGAAATCAGAGTGGAAGGATGGCGAGACGCTGTCGTCAAAGCTTACCGGGCTAGGTTCCGGGATTGGAAAAGGGCTGGGCGGGTTCGTGTTCAAGAATGCGAATGCGCTCATTGCGCCGCCGGCTTTTCTCGTCGAAGGCCTGATTAAGCACGTGGAGAAGAAGGGGAAGGATCCCGAGAGCAAGGCTTTGCTTCGAGGGAGTCGATTCCAACAGGGCAAGAATGAACTGCTGGAGTTACAAGAGAGAGAGAAAGCGAGCGAGCAGCTGGACAAGATCCGGACGCAGGTCACGCACGGCTGGTCCATCTACCTGAGGCTGCTGGAGACGGCGCAACAAAGTTTCGGGCCGGTGCAGGGAAATCTACTGGGGCGATACAAGACGAAGCGAGAGAAGGGGATCTGGGATGTCAATCGCGCGCTCGAGGGAGTGAATTTCACCAAGCAGGGGAAAGATGGTGGCGAGCGGCTGGCGAAGGAGCTGGTGGCGCGGCATCGAAAGGAGCTGGAGATGGATGCACAGGAGCGAAGGTCGGGGAGTGGAGACCGGAAGAGTAATAAGGAGAAGGACAAGGATGACAGTAGTGATGATGGAGATGACGAGAGCGAGAGAGAAGAGGAGCGGCAGGATTCGAAGCAGGTGGCCAATACCATGGCGGACGGACGGCGACTGGAGGATTTAGAGGTGGACAAGACACCCGTGGGTATGACGCCGGGCAAGGAGGAGCGTCTCCCGCTCAGGGCTGTGGTCAGCATAGCGTAGATGATGATACCCGTAATAGATAATACTTCGTGGCAGCCGTGGTGAACTGACGAATGAGACGAATGCCTGGACATCTAGTGACAATGAGAGTTTTGGTGCAAGGAAGGGCATGTGGTGATTGACATGCTAATCACTAGACTTGGCTGGCGAGCCAATAGTCAACCAAGAATACAGAATATTTACATACTTGGCCCTCTTGGGCGCGGTGGAGCGCTAGGTATGTTGCTCGGATCCATTGCAGCGTGGTACAACATCAGACACGCACACAGAAAGGTATCATAACGGTCATTGCACTCCTTCCCCCTCTCCAATCCCCCTCCGTCTATGTCTCGAACTGTACGTCTTCTACGGCTTCGATTGGATGACGGGCATGTCTTGCACTTGGGCCTCGGCCTGGGTGGCGGTGGTGTACATGTCGGTGCCTTCGACCTTGCCGCAGAGCTGAGGTACGTCAGTATTTTGGGCGAAAAGATGGCAGGGTAGGGGCTACTCACAGTCTCGACAATCATGCCGGTGATCTGGTAAGGATCGGCATTGGAGGCCGGTCTCCGGTCCTCAAAGTATCCCTTGCCCTCCTCGGCGCATGCACGATTGACACGCACGGACGAGCCACGGTCGGCAATGCCCCAGGAGAACTTGTCGAAGGCGGCTGTCTCGTGACCACCAGTCATACGCGCCTCGTTGCCCTCGCCGTAGACCTTCATGTGCTCCTTATGGCGTTTGGAGAGGGCCTCCATGGCCTTCTCAATGTGCTTCATGCCGCCGTCCGCACGCATCTCCTTGGTGCTGACGTTGGTGTGAAGACCGGCGCCGTTCCAGTCGCCGGGAATGGGCTTGGGGCTGAAGGAGACCTTGGCGCCAAACTCCTCAGCGACACGGTGGAGGAGGAAGCGCGACATCCACAGCTGGTCACCGAGGTCGATGCCCTCGCAGGGGCCGACCTGGTACTCCCACTGGGCGGGCATGACCTCGGCGTTGGTGCCGGAGATGTTGATGCCGGCGAAGAGGCAGGCGCGGTAGTGCGCCTCGACAATGTCTCGGCAGACGACCTTGCCGGTGCCGTTGCCGCAGTAGTAGGGGCCCTGGGGAGCGGGGAAGCCGTTCTTGGGCCAGCCGTAGGGCCAGCTGGTGGAGTCGAGGAAGGTGTACTCCTGCTCGAGACCGAACCAGAACTTGTGCGCGGCGTGCTTGGACATGAGCTTGTTGGCATCGTGGCGAGAGTTGTACTGGTTGGGCTTGCCGTCCGACATCCAGCACTCAGCGAGGACGAGGATGTTGTCGCCAAGGCGGAAGGGATCGGGGAAGTAGGCGACGGGGCGGAGGAAGACATCGGAGTTGTCGCCAGGGGCTTGGCCGGTGGAGGAGCCATCGAAGTTCCATTCGGGCAGCTCTTTCAGGCTGGTGACGGGCTTGTCGAGGGTCTACGCAACAAGGCACATGCCATGGTCAGCATAATGCCGCATCTCAGGCTGCACGATGAAACTCGCGCATGCGTCATTTGGGTCTGCATTGCCGGGGCAGAGTTTCTGATGGGGCAAAGCCGGCGGAGGCCTAGCGCGGCCAATCGTTGAGGCCGGCTCGCCCCGAAAGCGGCGGCGCAGTTCGGGGCGACGCCTGTTTGGTGATGTCGTCCTTGACGAGGGCGCCTCGAGCAAGACACGCAAAGGCCACAACGAAATGGGCGGAGATGACAGGAGGAATAATCACTCACCTTGCATTTTGAGCGGACGCCATTGGACGAGTCGATCCACACGTATTCCGCGATCACCTTGCCGCGCTGAGGGAGGGAGAGGTATTTTTGAAGCTGCGCCGCATTAGTACGAGGCCGAGCAAGACGTGCGAGGAGGGTGAGGAATAACTGACCTTGGCGGTGTCGGAGACGATTGTTGATTCGGCCTGCAAAAGCAATCAGTACGTGGCACGGTTGGGAAGGAGCACGTGGCAGCTGCGCACCATCTTTGCGGGAGATGTGAAGATGGGCTGGGTGGGTTTGGAGGGATGAGCGAGAGAGGCAGTGGGAGGGATGCTTCGTGAGGCAATGGAGAGTGGACAGAGGAAAGGGAGTTGAGCGCGCGATGATATTTATTTGAATAAAGAAGCGCGAGATGGCCTGTTGCCCAGAAAGCCGGGGCGGGCGGGCGCGATAAGCAGCGCCGGATACGTCAAGTCACCGAATTTACGAATCGCGGCCATGCGATCATCCATCCAGGGACCGCGCGCCGTGGCATGCCCGTGGCGGGAATATGGAGGAGACGCAGTGCTGAACCACCGGACGCACGCGACACCACCCCTTCCACGCCTCTTCCCCTTTCATCACTTTCCTTTTTCTCTTTGTCAACTCCCCGGATGCCCAGGCGTCTGGTGCTTGGGTCCCCACGACCGCCCCGATATCGCCCGCTTTCTTTATCTTGTGCACCGGCCATCTGTGGCACTTCCAACCCAACCCTCTGCGTACACCACTGCCGCTACTTCGACACGGCAATTGCAAGCGCAATCTGTCCACTGGGTGAAAGGAGACTGCACGATCAAGTTCCTGCCCCAATTTGCCGCGCGTGCGTCATATTTGGAGTGCATCAGCGATAAGGTTTGCCCCCCAGGAACATCGATTATCCCTCAGGGCCAGCCTTGCGACAGTCGCGCCCTTCCCCGCCAATCCTCTGATAATTGCCGAGCCTCCACCCATTTCCCATCAACTAAGATCATCCTCCTCCGTGTGTCATGCAGCATGCCCATCTCGCCCTCAATCTCCGCAGCCGGACCCAAAGACCCTTCTGGGTATGGCCGTCGCATGCGCCACACCAGACGGGTGGCTCGCCGGGCACCCGCATGCCGGGGCCAGCCGAAACCTTGATAAGGATGCAGTCAACCAATCGCCGCGCAGGCTCACTGGTTTCCTTTGGTCACCTTCTTGGCAAGCATCTTTCTATTTGTGTCTGCCTTACTGCCGAATTGGTGCCTGTCATGCCTGAGGCTGCTGGCGGGTCTGCTCTCACTCCGTGCAGATGCGCTGTTGACAAGCAGAGGTGAGAAGGCCAAGATCATCTGCTCGTACAGACGTTTGCAATCATATGTAGGCAATTCTACATGTACGATCCACTAACAAAAACACTCCTCACCACGCAATCCTGGCAATCGGCCCGCTCGGCCAACACCGCACCAGCACCTTGCGCAACTCATCCATCACCAAAATGCCCAACGCCAAGGGAATGGGAATAAAGTAGAACTCCAACGGCGCGCTGCCCGTGCCAAAGAGCTTCTTCAAGCCCGGCTCCTCCGTCACGAAGATGGCAATCACCAGAGCCACCAGCGCTGCCGGCACCAACCACGGGTTGCGACGCCCCTTGCGGATCGGATCCGCCTGGATAATCGACAGGCGCTTGTTGCGGATGGACAGCACGTTGCCCCACTGCAGGATCACGAGCGTGATGAAGTACACGCTTTGTCCGACAATGTTGAAGTGCTCCAGCTCTGCTTCCGTGTAGCCGTAGAACCCGGCAGAGTACTTGTTGAAAGCGAGGAACAGCGCGGACGCCGGAATGCCCGCATGGCGCCAGTAGTAGAGGAAGAACATGGCGTGCGCACAAATCGTCTCCATCACGCCGATGAAGAGGTAGGATTGCGCGTAGATCTTCAGATTGATCAGATGGTCTTTGCGGTGGTTGCGCGGCGGCAGGCTCATCAGGTCGAATTCCTCCTTTTCCATGATCAAGGCCATGGACATGAACAGATCGGTAAACACACAAATGCTGTGATGGCAAGGTCAGCATGAACATACACAGCATGGGAAAAGTTGAATCTTGATACTCACATGATCATCAGGTACGAAGAGAGCGGAAGGGGAACGCCGACAAAGACGTTCATAATCACCGGCCAGATTTCGGACCACGAGCCGGCAGGCAAGAGGTAGCTGATGACCTTTTGCAAGTTCTGGAACACCAGGCGGCCCAAGCGGATACCCTCGATGATGGAGTCGAACTTGCCCAGTAGAACGAGGTCTGCCGCTTCGAGGGCAACATCGCTGCCACTCGCGAGAGCGATACCAACGTCCGCAGCTTTGAGGGCGGGCGCGTCGTTGACACCGTCACCAGTGACCGCCGTCGCTTTCCCTCGCTTCTGCAATTCCTGGATGATGCGCATCTTGTGCTCCGGCGAACACCGGCCAAACACAATCTCTTCGTACTCGCACACAATGTCCCAGTCCTCGTCGATCAGCATGCCGATCTGCGCACCCTCCAACAGCAGAGAGTGATACGAGAAATCAGGCTCGATATCCTTGGTCGGCGAGGTGGCCGGCGAACGTCGTTCTTGAAGTGTTGCAAAAGTATCTGGGGCGCGCTCGCCAGTGAAGATTCCGATCTGTCGAGCGATGGCAGCGCCAGTCAATCCGTAGTCTCCGGTCATCATGTAGAATCGAATGCCGGCCCTCCGGCAGGTCGCCACCGTGGCAGCGGATTCCGGACGAGGCGGATCAAAGATGCCCAGCACTCCAATGATCGTGAGGTCGGAGAAGCAGTTCTCGCCCAGCTCGCGGGTCAGATCGTTCGTTCCCAGGGCGGCCTGTGGTGCGTATCGGCGCTCCGTCAAGAGAATGACTCGTTCAGCGTTGGACGAAAGCTTTGTCTGGACCGCAGACAGCATTCCACGTGCCTCTTGGTCAAGTGGGAGGACTTTGTTTTGGTGGTAGGAGAAGTACGACGAACACTTTGGCAAGAGCACATCCGGTGCACCCTTGACCAAGGCCAGGAATGTCTTCTTTTCTTGTTGTTTCTCGTCGTTTCCGTCGTCATCATCGTGAAGGGTCAGCATGTATTTGTTCTTGGAGTTGAATGGAAGCTGGGCGACTTGTCGATAAGTCTCCTGCACACCCGAGTTCGGGATGGCCGCTTCGGAAAATCGCAGTACCGCGCCATCAGTGGCGTTGCCTTGCGTCAAACGTTCGGGGATTGGCAGGTCCATGCTCAGAGGATCGAAGGAGGCATCGACACAGAGACGTGCTGCACGATGCAGTTTCGTGAGGGCGTCGACCTTGTTGCCGTCCTGGATCCGAGTCGTGGCCTCGGCCGCGCTGATCGACTCGTCCAAGAATCCGACGGATGTGACCGTCATCTTGTTCTCGGTCAAGGTACCCGTCTTGTCGGAGCAGATGACGTTGACGCATCCCAACATCTCGACCGTGCCCAGGCTCTTAGGCAGAACGTCGGCAGCCTTCATGCGTCGGGCAATCATCATGAGAGTCAAGGCGACTGCGACGGGCATGCCCTCGGGAATGAAAGCGACGACACAGCCCATCACATCGTCCAGCATGTCGACGACATTCATGTAGCCCGGGTATGACTTGCGCACCCAGCCGAGCCAGGTGAAGAGGATCAGAGCGGCAAGGCAAGCGGTCAAGCCAACGATGATGATCACAAAGCGCGTGATTTCCTGCTGGATGGAAGTCGGCTTGTCTTTGACCGACGCCGTCGCTTTGGCGATTCCACCCATGACACTGCGAGCTCCAGTGAGCACAACGACGCCCATTCCGCTACCGTTGGTGACGATGGTGCCCATCAGTGCGATGTTTCGGCTCTCCAAGAAGGTGTCGTCGGTGGTCTCGATCGAGCCCTCGACCTCTTCCGACTCGCCAGTCATGGCGGAGCGGTCGAAACGGATATCACCAGAAGTCTCGACGAGGCGGAGATCGGCGGGCACCTTGTCTCCAATCTTGATGCGTACGATGTCGCCGCAGACGACGTCGTGGGTGCGGACGGTCGTCCACTCGCCGTCGCGCAGCACGTGTGCATCAGATGGGAGCATGTCGAGGATGGAGTTCATGGTCTTGGCCGTCGACCAATCCTGGAACGCAGAGAAACAGGCCTGGAGGACGATGACGATGATGACGAGGACGGCGAGACCGAGATTGTAGGGAGCGGGATCGGGATCACCCAAGGGCCTCCAGCAGATGAAGAAGATGATCACGCCGACCCACAGGATGGAGCAGAAGCCGCCAAAGACATATCGCAGCAGGGTCTTGATGTAGTTCTTGCGACGCTGAGGCAACACGTTGGGGCCATCGTCGCGCAGTCTTTTCGCCGCTCCCTCTTTGCTCAAGCCCTGCGTCGGGGACACTCGCAGTCGTTGGTAGAGTTGATCGATGGCGACGACGTGCTCGTCGGCCTTGGAGAACGTTTCGACCCGGTTGTCTTTGCCGCTGTCGTGGGGGTGAACGGCATCCTTGGACTTCCTCTTCCACCACGTCGACGACAACGCGACCGGTTTCTTGGTGGGATAATCATAATCGCCGCGGGCCTGCGAGCGCGATTGGGAGACGTTGAAGGAGAGCGTGCGGAATTCGATGGGGATTCCGGCGTTCGCATTGCGAGTGCGACTACGCACGCTGCTTATCGAATCGCGACTCGTCGAGCGAGCAAGGTCCGGCCGGCTGGATTGGGAGAATCGACGACCACGCTGTTGTTCCGCATCATCGTCCCAGGCAATTTGTGTGCGCACAGCAACGGTTGGCTGTGCTTCGAGGTATTCGGCAGCGTCGAACCCTTTCTCTTTCGAATCCGTGTCCGACATTGTGGTGGTGAGGCGACTACACGGGAACGATTGAGAGCAGAGGAGACGCACAAGACGAGGCGAAAGGCAACACAACGGACGTGGCCCGCCGGGATATTATGTATCTAGCAGGAAAAGCAAGAGCACCACATTTTTTCCTCCACGTGGATCCACGTCTGGAAGGCTCATGCGCGTGCACGGCATGCGCTGCAAGGTCCAGTCTTTGGGATCGCTCTCAACGTTGCAACGGGGGGGGCAACTGCGCGATACCCAAGAAGGCTGTGCGGACACGCATGCACACGGCTGTGGGATGGCAAGGGACCAGCAAATTTGCAGCGAAGGACAATCATTTCCCGCATCAGCAGCGGAGCCGAGCTTCTGATTTCCATGTGTCAAGGCACACGGCTCGGTACTAGCGCGACGACGTCAGATCGCTCGCGTTGCCTTTCAGTCCTAGCGAAAATCTTCGTTTCGCCAACGTCCAATGCTGAAAATGCCTCATGCACACCGCTATGGAGCCAACGCCTGCTGAGACGCTGGCTTGCCCGCGCCTTTTGCCTATTGGTGAACCCGAATCCTCCTCTCCCGCCCACTTTTCCTCCCTCCTTTCTACCTGGCCCTTCGTATCCCTGGCCTAGGGCGGGTGATTTGATTAATGGGGTGAAAGCTTGTTCCGCTTGCTCAGCCTGTTCTCATCATATGCGCTGCGCGATTTTTGGTCGCTGGCCGCGGGATATGACCGATACGGTGGCAGCGATTGGCGTCGGTTTCCCCTCCGCCCTGCGGCATTTTCGCCATACGTGAAGGCGGAAATCAGTCCGGAGAGGAGTATGCCGGCATGATGCGTGCGCATGTGGTGGTTCCGTAAAGCGATGTTGCACATGTCGCCCACCTGTCCGCGACACGCCATCATCGCGTGTATGCAGGCAGCTCTTCCACCCGCAGCCCCCAATGCCCGTATCCCAGCACACTACCGTGTCGTTGCCCATCGACGGAGCGGGAGAGTAGCCTTGCAAAGTCGTTGTCGTCATCCACACTGCTGAACCCGCTGTCTTGCCGTTGTCGAGCGTCGTAGGCTGGCGAGTCGGATTGTGCGTCGGTCGACAGCTCCAGCGCCGTCTGTAGACGGATCGCTCGACTCAGCATGTTCCCATCCTGCACGCCCAGGCATAACTCGAGGCTGTAGACTCTGCTCATGAGGCACGAGTGGAACGTAGGTACAAACGTCACGTTTCCGGGCAGGCTCAACGGCACAACAACCTCTGCAACGTAGTAGACCCCCCCTTTGTACGTCTTGCTCGGCCCCAGTGTCGCGTGCTCTTGAGAACTCTCTGCCGTTTCGCCTTGTTGATCGCGCACTTTTGTCCACTGCACACTGGCCACGTTGCGTCGCGAGAGGACGTGGTGATGGGTATGCACTGCTTGCGCCATATCCTCTTTGACACTTTGCCGCGTCGGAAAACCGTCCCTTTTGTTGGTTCCGAAGAAGGTGGAGGTTTGGAGCAACGTCACCAGTCGTCCTAATCGCGGAGGGGAGTGTCCATCGTGGATCGGATCGAAGCGCAGTGCTACTTTGATCGTGGTGGAGATACTGTCTTTGCGCTGAGCAGGAGATGACGCGATGTAGACCGTCTGTGGTCGTTCTGTTTCGATGATCAGAGCCCCGGATTTGATGAGGCCCTTGTTTCGAATGGTCCTCTCGATTCGAACGGGAGGCTGATCTGGTTGTTGAGACATCGTCGACGGTGTCTGAGGAGCTGGGATGATTCGCAGTCTTCGCGCATTTGTTGCGAGAACCACCGTTTCCCTCTCGTCGTCCTCAAAGGTTTCGGAACGCGATAGCCGAGCATACACTCCGTATCTGATGGAGACGTTGCCCGACGACAGATCGTCGGGAAGGTCTAGTTTGCGCATGAGGTCGTTGTCGCCAAAGGAGGGAGGAAGCTGGAGATGAGCGTCTCGCACTGCATCGTTGACGACGGCGTGCTTGCAGGCACGTGGTAGCAGTCTGTCCGGGACACCGAAGAGGAAGGGAAAAGTGTAGGTCTGGCCGGCTTTCAGGAGGTGATGCGGCGGGTAGTATATCTTCAGATTAGGCTGTGCGAGACTCAGGAAGACATGGAAGGCCTCCTCTCGCCCACCGGATCTCGCCGTGGGTGTAAAACGCTCGACTATCGACCGACTGGTGCCGAGAAAGAATATGTCAAGATCGGTAAAGGTAAAATCGGTAGTGGTGGTGATGTCGAGAGTTCCCTGAATGGTGTCTCCAGCGCTGAACGTGTTCCGATCGACGTGTATTTTGATGCCGACAGGCGGCCGTGTGGTAGAACGACGGCGTACTCCAACCATGGCGTCGTCCGTGTGTCGTTGCCGGGTCAAGAGAAGAGAGGGGGATGGAGAAAGGAGATTCTTGTAGTATGTGTCTCGCGCGCGAGCCTTGCAATGACCAGCATGGCAGGAGCGGAGCCTCGCTACGTGATCGTCACACCTACCTGCATGAGACCTCCTCCACGACAGGAGCGGAACGTTGGCCGTGGACTTGGCGTTACTTAATACAATCGTTTCTCCGGTGACAAGGTGAGACGCTTTTACGGCTGTGTCGCATTGGATGGAATGCCACCAGAGGATCTACGCAGGTGCGCGACTTTTGGCTGGGTACGTGCGTGCGCGATTTTGTTACTCCTTTGCGTGTTCAATCGTGCTGTCATTAGACGTGCATACAACGCCATCCATGCCGTCTCGAACCTGTCTGTCCTCCGAGTCTCTGTCATATTCCTGTGTCATCAGTAAGAGAATATGGGCACGCTTTGTTGAGAGCCTTTCAAGAGACATGCCTTGAAAGCACGTGATGTGATGACATAAACACTTAGTCATTTCCCCTGCACGTGCACACGCGCATACTTCAGTGTCCTTCCATGTTCGGACATCTTTCAGCAGGCTGTCAAGGTAAGATAGCGCGCGCAGTCACTGTAGACCGCGTGTCTCTCCGTCTATGCCACACCTATTCCGCTTCCCCATTCCAACTGGACCGACATGGCCACCCCAACTCCGCCGCAACCATCCAAGCGTCCATCGGGAAGCGTTTCCACCCCGTCCCACCTTCACCATGCATCATCTCCGGTAGCCCAGAACCGCCAAGCAGGGAGCAAGACACCCGTCAACCACCCAACCACCGGCTCCACTGGCAGCAAGACCCTAGCAGGTACCCCGATGGTGCATAATTTGAGCTCCAGTGGATTCACTTCTTCACCAACCGCTGCCATGTTGAGCTTCAACACTCCCGGAGGGCTGGAAGGCCACACACCGGCCGGGTTGAACATGTCCACGCCGCGTGTCGGCGGTGTGGGGATGATGCCAACGCTGAGCGACCTCGGACTCTACCCTAGTGGCGGGAGACGGAACGAGGATGATGAGCGCCGCGCGAAGATGCGCAAGGTGCTCCAGACCATCGGCCGGCCCAAGGGCAGGGTGAGTGAGGAGGGTATTGCTCGACTCGCTCGCAGAGTGGGATTCCAGAGCGACATCGACGCCGAAAAGCTTACTTTGGAAGAAAAGGAACGAAGGGTGGGAAATCGGCCTTTCTCAACCGCTGGGGCACACATCGCCATCGATCTCAACCTGAGGAACCATGTGCCCCAGAGCGTTTCTGTAGAATTCGGCACCGAAGTGCCGGCGCTTACAGACCAACAGTCTCGTGCGGCTGAGGTGCTTTGGGAAGATCTGCAGGTCCCTGATGGTCTTCCACTTGAGGCCCGCCTTGACCGCTTCGCGATAAACCTCGAGCGTCTGGCGAGACTAGACAGGCTGAGTGTGGGCGGCGTCAATTGTTTCGAAGCAATCACCGGGATCTATTCCAGCCTGCGAAGACTGTACGAGCACGAAGTTCAGAAGCTGAAAGCCTCTAATCCTGACGGAACATCTTCTAACGCCGACGACATTGCGGCCGAGGTTGCGTGTCAGAAGAGTGGCAAGCCTGTGATGCATGAACGCGGCAAGATTGGACTGGAAATACAGTACTGGCATCAGGGGAGGAGGATGGGCTGGAAAGATGGGTCTTCGAACGCTGATATCTTCGCCCTCCGCATCGAAGCCGAACCATCGCTGGCCGGCCTTTACCCATCTTTGCGCGTATCTGATGCTTGGCTCCCCGCAAGCCTCGAAGTCTCCGATTTCGATGCGATGGACACGATTCCGTGGCAAGATCCAGCTCCGACCTTCCTTGCCGCCAATGAAGGCGCGACGACTATGGCGGTCGACGGGCAGCCCAAGCTTCCCGACCTGCGCTTCACTGCCAAGCTCGACCCTCCAATTGTCCTGCCTTACCAGGTGGCGTTGAACGTATTATCTTCTCTTGGCGCTTCACCCCCTGAGATATTGGTTATACCGGCACAGTACCCCGCTCTACTCCTGGATGCTACGCGCGACGGCCGGCCTTCGCCTTCTGCCTTGGGCTTCACGACTACCGCGGAGCACGTGGTGCTCTCGCAGAGGGACGGGGTGGAGAGCACAGTCACCCATGAGTACACCCTACATTCTGCAAAACCCGACTACGGACTGAAGTTGTACGAGCTCCCCTTCTCCCATCCTCGCCAGCTCATCGAGCTCTTGCCGACTTTGCGACAATGGGCAAGTCTTGGTTCCCTCATCGCAGCAACATTCACGGGCAGCAAACATTCGAAGACTGATGCGCGCAAGACAAACGGTCTCACGCTACAAGACCTCCTTGCGGATCACGAGACCGCATCTGTTCGAGACAAGGTTCCAATCAATATCGCACTCTCTACACTACTTCTCCCGACTTTGAACATCACCTTCCCAACGAACGATGGGGGGCGAGTGGGGAGCGTCAACGTGCAGGTGTTGCCCAATTCAGAGATTGCCGTCACCAACCATGATGCAGTCATGCTAGCCAACAACTCCGACTCCCAGGAGCAAGCACGGAAACTGGCAAAGGCGCTCGATGTTTGCGGTGGTCTTGGAGGTTGGATAGAATGGATGCGTACCCGGGGCTGAGACAGCGTTTACAGCCTTTTTGGCGTGACGATCTGGATTCTGGGTCGCTCTGAGATCTTCTCTACGTTCTTTGTGTGTTTGGACTGCCGCAAAGATGACAAACCCGGCCACAAAGAAGACAGCCGACAAACACACCCTCACTCGCGATCTCTGGCGTGAGGCAGATGCAGTCGTGAATGGCATTGTCTGCATACAAACAAGAGACAAACGAACGCAGCGCCAGGCCGTAGAAGTTTGTCCAGTATAAAAAATGGCCGGCTACGTACAGCGCCGAAGATGGAACGTACACGCTCTCTCCTCCACGTGTCGCGCGCGGCCATCCACTCCGTCTTCGATCGCCTTTCGAACACCATCCTCCACCCGTTTTCGACGATGTGCTACATCTCAACCCAATACCACCTACTCTGTGGCTGCTATGGCAAGCAGGCAATCTCCGGCGATCCCTGCATTCGAGCCACGACCCAAGCCGGCCTCTCGAATGGATGCTGGGACAAGATTGATCTGGGAGTGGAATCGGTGAACGCAGCATGTCCATCATGCGTTCGGGGGAGGCAGGAAAGCAGGGCGTTCAGCAGCAGTGACAGCTCGATCGGAGCAAGCACAGGTGGATTGAATGTGGCGTGCTCTTTTGAAGATGTTGTGATGGAGGACAATGGATTGGGCGCGACAGCTTCAGACACCCGGAAGCCCTCGGCAGCAGACATGGCGAGAGCGCTACTTCTGTCTCTCCCTTCTTCCGTCAAAAGCATTGTGTTGAAGGGTGTTGTTCTATCGAGGAAGGGTTCGGCACAGCAGAGCGACGACGAATCACAGCAGACGACGAATTTGCATTGGAGGATGTACAACGACCACGCGTACGATCAAGCAGATGAGGGATGATCAAGAGACTTACGCGAACGATAAGGAAGGGAGGAGTGAGCGCTCAGGTGGGAGGTGGAAAGTCGAGCGTGATTTGGTGGATATCATGCACAACCCAGACACTATCTGCGCCCTCTCTGCTGTCCCCTCTCTGTCTTCCCCGTCCTCGCCGAGACCATGACGGGCTGTGCCACCTTTCTCGTATCTTGCTTCATTCTAGCCTCCAGAGTCGCAGCCCCACTGACCAATCGATCCTGCTCAATTCTCTTGCCCTCTTCCAAAAGCAACGTCTTTCTCTTCCCCTCAAGCTCCTCTCTCCGCTGCGGTGTCATCCCCCAGGCTCTGGGAAACCGATGGCGTTGCTTCGGCGTGTGATGTCGCAGGTCCAACGGAACGTCCTTGAAAGAATCCGCCGTCCCATCCTGCGCCTCGGCGATGAGCTTGTTGATGGTGTCGGCGAGGAAGCGTTTGTTCTGCGCCTGCGTCTCGAACGACTCACAGCTCATCCTCACCGTCCTTGTGGTGGGATTGTACCGCGGCCCCACGAGCTTCAAGAGTTTGACGCGCTGCGGGCGGTCGAGATTGAGGGAGCGTGGCTTGAACTCCACCACGACTTTCCTCGCGGCGGGATGCGACTCGCCGAGGTATGTGGTGTATCGCCATCGGAGGGGCTGTTGAGTGGCCTCGGGAGGGTGGAAGGGTTTGGCGAGCTGGGAGAGCAGCGGCATTTCCCACGCGGCTATCCGTACCATTTCACGCAGCTCCTTGTGCTGTTCGAGTTCGCGGTGGGCCAGACTCGTGAGACCGTCGGACGCCGCGCCCTGCAAGTCATCGTGCTCTTCTGTGATGGTGTATTTGACGCCGGGCTGGCTTGCGAGTGCGTCCAGCTGCGCATTCGAGGGCGCATCGCTTTGCTTCGCATTCTGCTGGACTCCTTGGGCATAAGGGCGGGAGGTTGTGGTGGAGATCGGACGGTTCGGCTGCCATTGGAGCAGTAGGATGGGCCGAAACGACCATTGCGGAGATGCACGAAGGCATATTCGCTTACACGAGGAGGCCATGGTCGGTGAGGGATGGATGGAGGTTGGAGGTGCTGCGATTGGGGATGACGGGCAGAAATTCACTTTCCCGCGGGTTGGCCCGAGCTTCACTCATTCTCCGCGGCCAGCTTCCCAATCAAGCCAGACTTGGCCTGCGTGACATATCTGCCTGCTTCCAACAACACCACATACCATGCGCGCAGTATAAATATACTCGGGTCGAGATGTCGGGCAAACCATCCAAGACCTGCTTCGTTACGATTGGCGCGACGGCATCGTTTGATCGCTTGATCCGCGCCGCGCTCTCGGTCGACTTTGGCAAAGCTTTGGAGTCGCACGGCTACACAGACCTGCGGGTGCAATACGGCAAAGATGGCGACGGTCTGTTCGACGCGTGTCTGCGTCACGCACGGGATGCCGGCACATCGACACTGAACATCACCGGCTTCGATCTGGATATGGACGGCCTGGGACAATACATGAAACAAGCAAAGGGCCAGGGCATCAAAGGCGCAAACGAGGGAGTGGTGATTAGCCATGCTGGTAATGATGAACGACCCATGACTGTGGTCCGGTCCGAGAATGTGGCTGACTCGTGCCCACCAACAGGCTCGGGAACCATTCTCGACGCTTTGCGCATTTCCGTGCCCTTGATCGTGGTTCCCAACGCTGAGCTTCTGGACAACCATCAAGTCGACCTCGCTCAAGCACTGGCGGAACAGGAATACGTCGTCTACGGGAGACTGAACAATCTAGCTCAAGCGCTGGACGATGCAGAGGCACTGCGCAAACGGCACAAAGCGTGGCCACCAGTCAACAGCGGGGTGCATCGGCAGGCGAGGGGCTTGAAGGGGGTCATGGATGATGAAATGGGCTTCTTGGACTGAGTCTCGCTCAACTGCAAGTCCTCTGGATTTCGGCACCGGATTTGGCTTTGATCTTTTGTATAGCGGCTCCTCTGCTATATACCCAGGACACCAACCCACCACCCCACCGAGCATCGAAACCGCGTGGGATTGCGCCACTCTTGACGACGCTGCGGGGCATATAAGATGTCGACGCAGTTGCACCTCCTCCATCTCACCCGCTTCGATCAAATACGGGCGAGTACGGGCAAGTCCGGCATCCCTTGACCATCTTCGGGCTGCTGTTACACGTCGAGGCAGCTGAGATCTGGGAGCTCAGCATTCGTGGGTAACGACGCGCTCGTACTCTCCATTGGTCCGTTACCCTCTGCCTTCAACGGGCTCAGTATCTGGGACCAAAATAGCCCGTGAGGCTGGGTGGGGTTTCAGTCGTCCACGCGGAAGTCTCTTAGCGTGACCTTTCACATAAGTACCCCATCGCATTCGTTCTTCAACCAAATGAACTTTCCACATTGCCCGGTTTCCAATCCATAGAACATGACCCACTCGCTCGGCCAGAATTGATGCTTACGGGGTCCAGGGCTCGTAGAAGTTGGCCCTCAAAGACCCATCCCGATTCCTTGCCTTTACCGCCGTCGTCCCATTGAACCGTTCAGTCGCCCATTCCCTCACCCGGCCAAAGTCGCGACAGGTGTGCTCGCGCGAGGAGTTGATGTAATTCCTCTCCAGTCCGTTGAACCACTGAGTAGGCACGGGGGTCAGATCGGCATTGCACATGACCAGCTGCCTCAGATGGTCGACGCAATGTGCGTTGTGCATCCGTCCGTCCTTCGGGTCCTGCGGGTAATGGTCGGGGTAGAGGCTCATGCGCAGATGATTCAAGCAATGCAGAGTGTGCAGCGCGTCGAGGCCCGCGACGTAGCCGCCGTGGTGCACGTTCCAGTATTTGTTGGGTGGGTTGCCGAACGCCTCGCGCGCCTCGGCCTCGGACAAGAGGAAGTAGCGGTCTTTGGTCAGCTCATCCCAGGCTGCATCTACTTCGTCACCCTCGCCCATGTACTTGAGGCTTGGAGAGCCCTCCGGTACGAAGCCACGGTGGCTCCTGAAATCCAGGCTGCCGTAGAAGTGCTGTTTGTGCACGCGGATCGCCGAGCGGGCCTCGCCTGTTGCTTTGTTAGTCAAATCATCCAATGTGCAGGGTATCTGGGGATATGCTCACGCAAATCTGTCGTGTATCCCGTGAGAAAGGTGCCATTAGGATTGACGGACGGCGGACGATTGGAGGCGAGGTAAGTGAACAATGAGACCAAGAGCAAGGACATGATCCATAGTAGCGTCAGCAGAACACCATTGTGCCGCTTGGAGGAGGGCAGGGTGATGTAGATGTCTTTGGCGGCATCCTGCAACAGCGGCCGCACCACTTCGTCTGCCTTTTCCGCCGAGCCCAGGCTGCGGCCACGATCGTGGCCCGACGGGGTCCTTGCTCGGGGGGTGCTCGATTCCTGAGTGTGAAGATGCGGCTCAAAGGCCGTGTTCACGCTGGCATGGCGGAAATGAAGCGACGCCATGGTGAAGAGAGGGAGAGGGAACGAGGAGTAAGGGAGGGATGAATGGACAAAATGCCTACCTGTCGCGCGTGCCTACCGTGGTCGACTACTTGTACATGCCGATCCCCGCGGGAATAGGGATGGCAGGACATCGATCGACGGCGAGGGGCGCCACCGAGACGCACCTTCTCACGGCCGGCGGCTGTCCCGGCGATGCTTAGTAGGATGAGCAGTGCTTGTATGGCGGTTTGGGCTCGATATGCAGTGGCGACATGCTTCGGCGGCGGGCGGTGGATCTCATCATTTGCGGTTCAGGGGCTTGTCGTGGCGCGTCAGCCAATCAGGTGGAAGAGCAGACAACCTCGATCATTTCATTCTCGACTGGCGCCGCTTCACTTGGCCGTTTCACCTTGTCAGTTAGTGGACGAGCGTGGCACGCCACATTATGGTCTAGTTGGAATCGTTATAGCTGTTCGGAGAGTCACAATCGTCGAGAAAATCGATGTCTTGTCTTGGGTGCGACGGGCTCTCGGATGCCTCCTATGTCCTCGATTGCCGCTTCGGGGGCGATGGTACCGAGCATATGCACTTCGTGCTTCCGCGCCGTCTCAGCCCACAGATGAATGTGTAATGCCGTTTGCGAAGCCCCTGAACGTCATGCACAATATTCTAACGGCCAGCGACTGACTATTCAATGTCCACTAGTCAAACTGAGTAATGTGGCCTTTTGACCTTCGGCTGCGCTCATCTGGCAGCTTTGCCTCCTTTCTTCCGCTCCGTTCCCACCAGCTCTTGTTGTAGCTGTCCTGCGGCCGCATTGCTCGTCTCGTCATTATGATCGCTGTCGTCGACGATCTCGAAGATCCCAGGCAGACCGAGGGTCTGGTGACTCGTCTCCGCAATCCTCTTCCGCTTCCTACTTGCGCCGGGAAGGGACTGTTGAGGCACACCCTTGCGATTCTCCTGTTGACTCTCCTCCTCCCATCTCTGAAGGATGGCCTGTTCCTCTTTGTTCTCCAGCGAATGGAAGGAAGCGTGGTGTTGACATCCATCACATTCAAACGATGTAGCCGCCTGCTCGCTTGTTGTCAGTGTCCAGCCTCGTCGACTGCGGATGAGAATCGATCGGTCACCTTGATGGGATGCAGCATGAAACGAAGACAGGGACATGCTGGCAACACGAGGGAAAACTTGTAGTTACAGCGCCCTCGCGGAGGCTGGTAAGACATCGCTGCCCAGACGCCGCTGGTTGGCGTGATGGTTGCCATCGTCCACCATCCCACGATGCGAGCAGGGCGATGACAGGCTTGGGGCAGGCTTCGACTTGTGTTGATTGTGAAGCTCTCTCAAAGATGCGACAGGCGGGCACTTCCGGTAAGGTATTCAGGTTTCACAGCCGCCATCAGTCTCCGCGCACGGCTGGCGCGTGCTCCCAATTACGCTCAAAGCTTAAATCGCGGTCTCACGTGCGCAACACAGGCCTCTCTCATATGCTTGCAGGTTGTGCTCTATCTCTATATATGACCATTCGGTGTACCTAGGAAAGACAGAACAGCTGCCACCTCTTCGACCTGGGCATCTGTGGTTGCGAAGCTTGTAACAAATCGACACACCACCTCGTCTGGCTTAATGCTCACCGTGGAAGGCGTCGGCCATTCCAGGAAGACGATTTCCTTCGCCTCAAGCTGCGCAGCGTGCTTTTGGTTAAGAATGACAAACAGCTCGTTGGCTTGAGGCTGCTGCACCAGTCGCACACCCGCCGATGCAAACACTTCCCCGAGTCTCTTGCACAGTCTATTCGAATGCTGTGCAATTTGAAGCCAGAGCTCGTCTTTCAAATATGCGTCCAGCTGAGCCGAGATGAAACGCGACTTGGAGAAGAGTTGGGCAGCGCGCTTGCGGATGTAGGGAAAGTCTTCCGATCGGCCTTGCTGGGAGCTGTTGAAGAACAGAACGGCCTCGCCACACCAGCACCCGTTCTTGGTGGCTCCAAAGGAGAGAATATCCACGCCTCGCCTCCAAGTTGCCTCCGCCGGACTGGCGGCGAGATGCGCAAGGGCATTCGCAAATCGAGCTCCGTCCATGTGCAGTGTCAGTTTGTATTCTTTGGCAATCGCGCTGATCTCATTCAATTCCTCGAGGGAGTAGACCGTGCCGCTCTCGGTGGGATTCGTAACACTGATGGCCACAGGTCGTCCTCCATGCACGTCGTAGGCAGCATAGCGAGCGACTTCGGTGCGCAATTTGGCCGGATCCATCTTGCCATTGAGACCATCCACTTGCGCAAGCCGTACTTGCCCGCCAGACAGATATTCTGGCGCGCCACACTCGTCCACGACTACGTGGGATTCGCGGTGTGCAAATACAACAGCCCCCGGCTTGGCCAGACAATTAAGAGCCAGAGAATTGGCTGCTGTACCGGTGGCAACAAAATAGACCGTAAGGTCATCGTGCTCGAAGACGCTTTTGAAGCGCTCCACAACAGCGGCGTCCAGTTCGGATTCACTGTATGGCTTCGCGTATCCGGTGGCGTGCGTGACCAGGCTTTGTGCAATCGTTGGATGGGCTCCCGCCCAGTTGTCCGATCCGAAATTCATCGCCATTGTGGTGGTATTAGAAGAGTGCCTGCAATCCTTGAAGCTGCTCGTGTTTGAACGTGGACTCGATATGCTAGCGATGTTTCCGCGGGCTAACTGCGTCAGATCTGGGCGAGGCCTTGGTATAGTTGCATGCTGAGAGATTGCTCGACCCGCGCAGCTTAACAGGCGATGATTCATCCGCATTCGTGAATCATTTGTGCGGCCAAAGGCAAAGCCAGGGCATGAAGATCGGTGCGAACGCGCACTGGTTAGGTAAGCAAGCAACTTCCCGTTGATTTTAAGCTCAAAGCTTAAACCGCGCCCTCGCATAACCAGAGCTTCCTTCACGTTCTCACATTTTCCAAACCCAACTCAAGTCCCCGTCCTCCATCACCCTCCCCGCACGGCACGTCGGCCACCATTACTGCCGCAGCAACGGGAGTCGATTACACCTCGATCGAAGCGACTCGCAATCATGCCGAAATTCTTCTGCGACTACTGCGATGTCTACCTCACGCACGATTCGATGTCGGTCCGCAAAGCGCACAACAGCGGCCGGAACCACCTGCGCAACGTGGTAGACTACTACCAGCAAATCGGGCATGAAAAGGCACAGAGCGTCATCGACTCCATCACCAATTCATACGCTGCAGAAGGACAGAGTGGGAACAATCCTATGCTACAACATGCGCCTGGGGGCTTCCCCGGTGCACCACCAGCGTTGGGCGGAGCCGCAGGTGGACCGCCTGGCCCTCCAGGAATGCCACCGGGCTTCCCTCCCGGCATGCCCGGGGCACCAGGTGGACATGGCATGCCACCAGGTATGTGGCAGCGCATAAATTGCCCACTCGTAGCATGAGCGGCGATACTCACAAGCACAAACAGGCATGCCACCACTACCTCCGGGCTTTCCCCTCCCACAACCAGGCGGACGCGGGATGCCGAGCTTTCCTCCAGGCTTTCCCATGCCGCCTCAGGGCATGCCGCCTGGCTTCCCGCCTATTCCAGGACAAGCAGGTTCTCCGCCCCAAAACATGCCTTTCCCTCCCCCAGGCTCTATGCCCCCCGGCTTCCCTCCTAGCGGCGGCTTCCAAGGTCCACCGGGAGGCCCGCGCCCAGGGTCACAGGTGGGATCACAGATGAGTCCTCCACCAGGCACGAATGGATTCGGAGGTGGTCCTCCGCCAATGGGGCGCGGACAAGGCATGCACGACGGATGAAAGGACTGTGGGAGAAGTTCAAAGAAGAGGCGTGCAATCGGTCTACACTCCCAAAGACGAGTGGTCGGTGTTACTTTTAGCGAGGCGTTGGTGGAGATATCTCGAGCATGAACCTTCGATAAGTATGTCCTCAACTTTACGCGTTCACTTCTATGACTGGCGCTAAAATATATGCCCGTCTAGCCATCCAGACCAGCGAGTGTGTCCGTGTGTTCTGCGACCTGCAAAATTGTCAAACCACGCTTCACTCGTGCAATCGTCGAGGCAGCATCAGCACTCATATCTGCCGGCGGAGGTTGTGATGACTAAGCTTGGTGAAATCTTGGCGCTCCCACCACGGGTCTCAGACTTTTGGATCCTGAACTTCACGACTTTTTCCAAGCTTGCGACCACCAAAACACGCCCGCACCACTCCCCAACTCACTTATCTCCTGCCTCTTTGCCCTTCTTCCACGCATTCCAACCAATCATGGCTGAACAACTCGTCCTCCGCGGCACCCTCGAGGGCCACACTGGCTGGGTCACGTCTTTGGCTACGTCGCTCGAGAAGTACGCTCACCCAACTAGCCTCGACACACTATTAGAGCGCAATGAATCTGACTGTCCGCCAGCCCTAACATGCTTCTGTCCGGCTCTCGTGACAAGACCCTCATCATCTGGAACTTGACCCGTGACGATACCTCCTACGGTTACCCCAAGCGCTCCCTCCACGGCCACTCCCACATTGTTTCCGACTGTGTCATCTCTTCCGATGGCGCGTATGCTCTGTCTTCGTCCTGGGACAAGACTCTCCGCCTGTGGGAGCTGAGCACCGGCCAGACCACCCGTCGCTTCGTCGGTCACAGCAAGGACGTCCTCTCCGTCTCCTTCTCCGCCGACAACCGCCAGATCGTCAGTGGCAGCCGCGATGGCACCATCAAGCTGTGGAACACCCTCGGTGACTGCAAGTTCACCATCACCGACAAGGGCCACACCGAGTGGGTGAGCTGCGTGCGATTCAGCCCCAACCCGCAAAACCCCGTCATCGTCTCCGCCGGCTGGGACAAATACGTCAAGGTATGTCACATCTTCATTCGAGTGCTTAGTTGGTTGGGTGATATGATGTCGTTTTATTACGTATTTGCTACTTCAGAGCCTTTCGGGCTATGAGACATAACCTGCCTTCACTGGCGCTCTGATCTGCCCTCAGCTTCCAGCTCTTTGCTGCTGTACACCCTGCATTAGCAGTCGCTGACATTCATCGTTCAACAGGTTTGGGAACTCGCCAACTGCCGCATCCAGACCGACCACATCGGCCACACTGGCTACATCAACACCGTCACCATCTCCCCCGACGGCTCCCTCTGCGCCAGCGGTGGCAAGGACGGCACCACCATGCTGTGGGATCTTAACGAGTCGAAGCACCTCTACTCGCTTGCCGCCGGCGACGAGATCCACGCCCTCGTCTTCTCCCCCAACCGCTACTGGCTCTGCGCCGCCACTTCCAGCTCCATCATCATTTTCGATCTGGAGAAGAAGAGCAAGGTGGATGAGCTGAAGCCCGAATACATGGAGGTCGGCAAGAAGAGCCGCGAGCCCGAGTGCGTCAGTTTGGCCTGGAGCGCCGATGGCCAGACGCTGTTCGCCGGCTACACGGACAACAAGATCCGCGCCTGGGGTGTCATGAGCCGCGCCTAAACGCGAGACTGCATGATGTAGGAGGATGGAAGTTCTGAGATATGGCACGATGATGCTCGATGCGAGGATCGCTGGTTTGCGCGGCTGCTGTGGTGCTGGCAGATCAGTGACTTCCGATGAAAGGTCGTAGCGGTGCACGTGTCTAGATAGTTCGGTCGCTCATTGTGTCTCATTCGACTCTCGTCTACTCGCCCTGTTCTCAAGCTCTATCCACACAACTAGACCTCTTTCAATGGCCACCTTCTGCCGTTTTGAATGATCGTATGAGGCGGAGAGAAAGACGACGGTCAAGCGGAATTACATTAAGAGCTATCAAAGTTTTCCCGCGTTCCAAGGCCGGAGCGTCTGCCGCGTCGAAGCCTCCTCATTCCTTGCCCGCATTCGACTCCTCAGCGGCCTCCTTGCTCTTGATGAACATGTTACGGAAGTCGTCGTTGCTCTTCGCAGGCTTCCCCTGCTGCTGTGCATCGGCTGCATCAGCAACAGTAGTCGTCTCACCACTGCTCCTGCCCGCACCCACAGCGGAGGGGCCGCCTCTCTTGAAACCCAGACCGCCACGTCTTCCACCTCGTTGCGTTGGACGAACGATCGAAGGCGGTCTCATGTCCCCTGCAGTTGCGGCTGAATGACCACTTCCCCTTTGCACCGCAGACGACGACGGCTGCTGCCCATCGCCATCCTGCCTCTGCTTCACCTTCGTAAGCAAGTCCGCCACGTCGCCCGTCTTCACATCTGCGCCGAGAGCAGCACAGTCCACGCCCTGCCGCACGTTGAAGGCGTCTTGGACGTTCTTGAACTCCACAATCGCGCCATTGTCGCGTCTGCGCAGCTGGATCTGCAGAATGGGGCCGTGCTCTTCCATGGCGGAGCGGATGCGAGCGTCGTTGACCGTGTCGGGGAGATTGAAAATGGCGATTTTGCGCTCGCGCGCCGTCTTGTAGGACTCGTCGGCGGGGTTGTTGCTGGAGTGCATCGACGCGTCTGAGCTGCGGCGACCATTTGCGTCCGGCTCGGGCGAAGCGGAGTGAGCCTGGCTCACGATGATGTTCTCCTTCTTTGCGCGGTCGAGCGGCGCAGCGCGGCCCTTGGCGGAGGCGAGCTCGACGTGCAAGATACGATCGTGGAAGGGCTTGTTGTCTGCTTCGAGCGCGGCATGGGCTCCGTCTGCGGTGGCGTAGATGACGAAGGCGGTTCCAGTCTTCTTTCCGTTGACCAACTTCACCAGGTTCATGCTGACGACCGTGCCGTACTTCTCAAAGAACGCTTTGATCTCTTCATCCGGGGCGGTCCGCTCGATATTCTTGACAAACAGCTCACGGCCTTCGGCTTGCGCACCCGCGCGCTGCTTCTTCGCTTCCGGGTCCGAGATCTTGGCCAGCAGCTTGTGACTGCCATCGAGCATCTTCCCGTCCATTGCAGCCTCCGCTGCTTTGGCCATGTCAGATGTCAAGAATTGTACATAGCAGAAGCGGCGTCTGTTGTTGTACTTGAGCGACGGGAACCGAACGCTCAAGATTTCACCGTAGCTCTCAAACAGCTTGCGGATGGCCAGCTCGTCGTGTTCGGGCGGATAGTTCGCCACGTAAAGCGTGCTTTGGGTGCCGCTTTGAATACGCACTTCTTTCCCTTTGAGCATCTTGCCATCACGTGTCCGGGCCGCCAGCACGTCTTCTTGCGCCTCAAACTCCACCGTTGCGGTCGCGGTGTCACGATGCTCATCGAGGCGGATGTTAATCGAGACTGGGGCGCCGATGTCGCGGAAGAATTTCTTCACGTCAAGTTCTTCGACATCTGCAGGCAAATCGCTGATGGTGATGGTGTTGTGCTCGCGGTCGCGCTTCACCTGAGCACTTGACGAGGCAGACGGCTCATGTGCAGGGTTTCCAGGTGCGCTGGGGTCTGCTCTTTGCTCTTCAGTCTTCGTCTTTTTCTCGCTATGGCCGTTGAAGGGGGGCTCATCGCTTCGCTTCCGTTTGTCGCCTGCGACTGAACCACCACCTTGACCACCCTGCGCCGTAGCCAATTTGGCCTCCAACTGCGCTTGTGATGCCGCCTGCTGCGCCGCTTCCATGCCCTGGGCTGCCTCCGCGGCTTCGGCCGCTTTTCGCCAAGCCAAGTGTTTCGCGACCTCTCGTGCTTCAATAATGGCGCTTCGCAATCTCTGCCCGGACTCGTGTTGCTGGAAGTGGTTGATATACATGTCCAAGACCTTTTCGGGCCAGTCGATCTCACGCTGTGACAATGCCTCTTGGAGGACAGCAGACGCTTTGTCCGGGCCGTTGTCAGGGGTCTCGACGCGAGTGCGATCTTTGATCCGATCGTAGCCCCAGATCCACAGCTCCCAGTTGTAATATTTCGACCAGAAATCGAACGAGTTCTTCTGCGTCTTCACGAGGTTCTGGTAGATCTTTCGAGCATCCTCAAAGCGACGGGCTTCAGACAGGAACTTGATCTGGATTTGCTCGAGGCGGAACAATGGGTCGCCTTGGAAGTCCTTGCCATATATCTTCTTGCCGGCTTGTTGAATGTCTTCAAGAGCCATGGTGATGCCCACTTCTGCCGTATCAATGTCGTCTTCGGAGCTCGCCGTGGCGAAGGCGTGCCTTCGGAGAAAGCTACACCATTGTTGCAAGACTTTTACCATCTCTTCCATTCCGCCAACATCGAGGAGACCGGAATTGGTCGCGCGATGCTTCGTCGCTTCGATCTCATGATGTGGCCTACCGTCGACGGCCAACTGAAGGATCCTACGGGCCCACAGCTCACCAGACCACGGGCAGTGTCGCGTTCCACGTTCGATAAGCGGCAGCACGGGCGTGGATGAGCCCGAGCTGATGACAAAATCCACGTAGTCGATCCACCACTCTGTATGGGTAGGGAAACGCAAGAGCGCCCGCTCATACAGCGCACTCCTCAGCTCCTTGTCCAGTGCCGAACGGTTCTTCTGCTTCCTCTCGCGGTTTCGTTCCCATTGAATGTATTGAGTAAATTGGTTGAAGATGTCATCCCGATTGCCTGCGTCGATGGCTCTCTGGAGATTGGATTCGTGGGGCTCGCGTTGGCTCATCTGTGCCTTGGCCGGCCCCGTCAGACTCTGAACCTCTGCCATGATGGCCTCCCAATTCCCGCTTTCGTACTTGGACACAATCGACCAGAACATCTGCGACGTCTCTTCCCACGTAGCGTGTGGGAATTGCAAACGTGCCACGTACATCCCACGCAGCCGCTCGATTTCGCCGGGCTTGGGCGTAGTCGGGAAATCCTCCTGCACCAGCTCGGCGTAGCGGTTCCAGACCACGTGGCTTTCGTCAACACGCCACTGGGTTGATGCAATGGCCTGCTCCAACACATCAATGACGAGATGGCGGGTGAAGAGGTCTTTGCAGAGCGCCTTGTCCTCCTCCGTCCATCTCGAGTGGGAGGCGGGATCGGGGGAAGAAGTGGTGTTGCATGCGACGTAGTTGATCCAGACCCAGCCAGCGTACATTTGCCATAACTTGACCGACGCCGGCTCATCTGCCACGGCTTTCTGGAACAGCTCAGTGATGGCGAGACGCTCCTCACTTGAAGTGGCTACGCGGATCTCATCCGACAGCCAGTCATCCCAGAGATCCTCGCCAACGGCGAACCGCGTATCCATGGCTTCACGAGCTTGGCGTAGCTCGGTGAGCAGGGGAAAGTCGGGAGGGGGTGCTCCTTGGTCTGGCGGCGCACCGTCCGCAGAAGGTGCGGCATGGGCGATGAAGGCGGCATGGAGGATGTTGATGAGCTCCACATGCGAGTCGTACGCGTATGAGTTGTCGGCGAGATAGGTGAGCAGATCTGTGACGCGTTGTGTCTGGGCTTCGGACAGGACGTTGGAGGCAACGGCGCGAGGGGGCGGCGTTTGCGCGGCCGCCTCGGACATGGTGAGGTCGACGACGGATTTGCGAGAGTTCCTCAGATAGTCCTGCGGACGGATGGGTGGGGGTTGGGGGTTGAGTGCAGGTGAACGCGATGTGCTGGGCACGGAAGAGCGGAAGTTGTTGGCTGAGAGAGGCCGGGTGGTTTGTTGCCGTTGCATCGAGGCCAAGTCTGGAAGCGGGAAGTCAGCTTTTGCATGCTTTGTGTTACCAACGAGAAAAGTCTAAATTTTGGGGAGATCAACGCACCTGCCAACGTTTCCATCTGGGGCGTGGAGGAAGTTCTCCGAGCGGAGGTTATAGGTTGATAGAGAGTCTGCGCCACACCTCCATGGGGAGGAGGAGCGCTAGAGGAGGCGGCGGGATGACTGGTGGGTGGGGGATGGAGGGGGCGGAAATTTGGGACTGTCCCGCGCGAAGCAGAGGGGCCGGGGAAGGCGTGGGAAGAGGCTGAGGGAAAGGCAGCAGTTGACCTGTCAGATTCGGGAGAGCGCGATTCCTCCTGCGACACCTCTCTGTTCAGCGCAGAGCGCTTGCGCGAAGCATAGGGCGTGGCCGCCTTGGCGGGCGGGCTGGCCGATGACGAGGAATCATCGCGGGCAGGAGAGTCGGAGGGGGAGAGGAGAGCGTTGATGTTCATTCTTCGGCTGAGGCGGAGACACGTTTAAAAGACCGTCCACAAACTGACCGGCACCAACAGAGCGACGACGTTCATGATAAGCCCATGGGATCCGAGGTGCGCAGCGAGTAGGCGGATGGACGGGCGGAGGGCACGTGTGAGCGATCGGAAGGACCGTCTCCGAGCTTTGCCCGTGGGATGATAGGTGCAAGTCTCAGTGGGTCGCGATTCCGGCGACTCAATGCGAATACACGAGGTTCTGGTTAGAATTGGTGACGGTTCCGGCAGATGTCGAGATTTGATCCCTGCCCGGTTCCTGGGTGTCGTAGGCGTGCTGCAGCTCGCACGGGCGCGTGCAGAACGTGGCGCTGGGATCGGATGGTCCGCGCGGAGGATGGCCAGGAAGGGAATGCGCCACGCGAGCGACGGAGGGACCGGAGAGAGATGGGAGGAGAGGGAGAGATGGAGTGAGGAGGAGGAGAGGCAGAGGAGGAAACGGGGCAGAAGTTCGCGCACGCACGAGGCCTGCCTCGATGCAGTCTAGAACGGGAGATCTGCGCTGCCAAGGCTACGCACCAACACGTTGCCGTGTGCCGACCGGCAAAGTCCCGTTGCAGGCACACCTCACCTGCTCACCCTTCGGCCCAAGCTCCGAGCAAGACTTCACGACTCGTCTGCACAGTATTCATCACTACAGTATCCGCCCTCTGCATTCTTCCGCTCATCATCCCCCCTTCCACCCCTCAATGAGCGTGTCAATGCACTCGAGTGGCGTTGCGTGGAGATGTGAGTCTCCCCCTTCTCCCTTCATTCTCTCCCTTCGCGCACCACTAATATTGTCGCCAGGTCTCTTCTGCCGCTCCCTGCCCACTCGTCCACGCCATCCCACCCGCCTCTTCACCATCAGTGCTCAGACGAGAGCCGATGAAGGCGAGGGCTCCTCCAATCCCCTGATCGAGCAATACCAAAAGGACAATGTTGGCAAGACTGCTCAGACCCCGGCGCTTCCCCGACCCGGTGATCTGGCCGCCTCGTCCATCTTCGAAGACGACCGCCGAGCCCAAGCAATGGCAAGCCGAGCGCGAGCAATCGAACAGGGTGAAGAAGAAGAGGACGAGGGCCGGCAACGAAGAGACCCTCGCTCCACCCTTCGAGTGCTCGATCCCGACCCCAATTCCCGCGAACGATGGGAACGCAAAAAAGTCATCCAGATGGTGCGGAAAGGTGGGCGACTCTCGAAGGCGCAGTTCATCAAACGCACCGAGCGCGAGCACTTGGTGAAGAGCCACAACATGAAGACATCCGTCAAGAAGCTGGGCATGCTCGCGCGCCAGATCGCCGGAAAGAATGTCGACGATGCCATTTTGCAGATGCGCTTCAGCAAGAAGAAGGCGGCGACGGAGATTCGGAAACAGCTGGAGACGGCGAGAGACGAGGCGGTGGTGACGCGCGGCATGGGGTTGGGCAAGGTGAACGGTACAGAAGACGCAAGCAGTTCCGACGGCGCGACTGCGGCAGAGGGAAAGAAAGCAGACGAGGAACTCCACATCCGCCTGAAGAGCGGCAAGCGCCATGTGGTTTCGGATCGCTCCAGCATCTACATCGATCAGGCATGGGTTGGCCGGGGACCGTACGGCAGATTGCCCGACTATCGAGCCAAGGGCAGACTCTTCATCATGCGAACGCCCTTCACGAGTCTGAGCTTGCTTCTGAAAGAAGAGGCCACTCGCATCCGGGAGTATGAGGAACGCGAAGAGAAGCGCACTCGACGGAGACTGGACAAGGTATGGACGGCTCTGCGCGACCGGCCCATCTCGACGCAGAGGCAGTGGTATAGCTGGTGAAGCGGTGTCAAACTCCAACGCTGCGTGTCAAATGCAGTCTCTATACATGTAACATCGCTAGCAGGCATTATGTAGTCATATCGAGCATCATTTGCATGCGCTCAGAAGAGCACTTCAGCACATTCAGCGCTTCCTTGTCCGCGCTGGCCTTGAAGCCCACCTTCTTCCTCCCATCCCACCCTGTCTTCTCGGTGCGCGCTGTGATGCCCTGCTGGACGAGATTGCGAAGGCCTCGCGTGGCCGCCAAACCGCCAGTGGTCCACAGCGACCTCAGCAGACTTTCAAGGAGAAGACTGACTTTGGCATTGTCGACCGCGCTTGTGTTGCTTGCCGCATGAGGGGCGTAGTATGTTTCAAAGTCGCCTTGCGTGGGAGGAGTCTCGCTGTACGGTGGTGCAGTGGCTACCAGCAGTGGCCGCAGCAGCATCTGATTCAGGGAGGCCTGGCTTTGTTGGGGTAGATACGCTTTCGCCGGCAGAGTGAATTGCTGGAAGACTGGGAGCGGCAGGGGGCGGATGAACTCGGTGTACAGATCAAAGAGATCCTCGCTGTCGAGGAAGCCGTTGGGGTTGGCAGCACAGAAGTGCGCAAGGAACGCGAGGAGTCGCTGGCGGAGGCGAACTGCATCCATGCCGCCCCATGCTTCCACATCAGTCTGGAGAGGGGTGTCGTCTGTGGGTCTGCGGTCGCTGGACTCCTCATCACTCTCTTCCCCACCGTCAGTCGCTGTATTGCTCCGCGGGGCACTGTGGATAGCCGTTGCAGATCTTGAGCGGCGTAAGGAGCCGCCTGGACTGTCCTCATCCGACTCGTCGAGGTAGTCGCCGAACTCGCCGTTATCGAGGTCCAGCTTTCGACGTTTGGCGAATAGGTCTTCCCGAGGCTGCTTGGGTGGCTTCGTCTCGTTGCGCCAGATTTCGCCAAACTCGGCGAGACTCTTGGACGACCCGTTTGCGAAGATGGCACGCATTACTCTGCGTTTATTGTTGCGTCCTTGGCCGATGAGTGATAGGTAGTGTGCGAATAGTGAATCCTTGAGTGATTCCTGAACGGCCGTAGTACCTCCAGATTGGTAAGCGGCTTTGGCGGCGGGTAGCCGCTCGGCCAGGTCGTCTTCGAGCACATCCAACAGGAAGGCAAGTAGCAGTTTCCATCTCGCCCATCTCTTAGGATGAGCAACGGCGCAGTTCAGCGCCCAGCCAACGATGCTCCAGAAGTCCGGGGCTTGGTTCCATAAGGAGCCTTGGTTGGCGTAAGTGGAGTGGAGGGACGCATCGTTCACGTCCTCCTCCACGCTGATGAGCTCCGACGCTCGGGACTTGGCGCGCTGGAAGCGGGAGGACAGAGCGTCGGCATTGAAGCAGAATGCGTGATGGAGTGACGCGTTGCGTGGGCCGAGAATGGCGTTGACGTGGCGGAGATACCTCAAGGCGTCATCGGCAGCGGCGTGTTTGTCGGTGGAGGATGTTCGGGAGGTCAGCTGGGGGTGAACGACGAGAGTGGCAGCAAAGGCCAGGTAGTGTGGCGGAGGGAGGTGAGCCGGGGCCAAGCTGCCCGTGCCTGCAGTCAGGGCGGCTGAAAGGAGGGCGAAGGCTTGGGAGTATAGCTTCTCCTCGAGCGTGGCCTGGCACAGGTCGAGAAGCGCGGGATTCAGTGGTTTCGCATGGCGGTATCGAGACGCGGGGGCAGCCAGGTCAGGACTGGATTTGGAACTGGCCGGGATGGACAGGCGACGCATATCGATGCGTGACGCGTGAAGAGTGACACGGCGGAGTACCTCTGCATGTGGATGGAGGGTGCTTGATAGAGAGTGGTGGCTCACTCATATGGGGCGAGGTTCGCGGCAGGCTACGTGCCAGAAGATGTGGTTCGCCTTTCCGCTCGCTGGCGGCCTGGCACTTCTCGCAAACTCGAGATATACAGTGTAGCAGGCCGTAGACTAAGTCCAAGGCTTGTTGAGGCTTGTTGAAAGGGAGATGGTACATGCAGGACGGCTGCTAGAAGAAATGCTACTACTGTGAATGAGAGGCTGTCCAGAACAGGGCAGGCGTGTCGCCGGTCGCAGCTGCCCCAAACCACGCGACCCCTGCAGTAGATTGGCAGTAGCTTCCATGTCGCCTTCCTTGTTCGATCCTCCACATGTCAAACACGAAACGTCAATCGCAACCCCACTTGACGATGCATGCACAGATGAGTGGAAGCAGTCAGAAGGCAATGCGATCCCGACCAGTCTTCTTCGTTTTCGTCTTCATCTCCAACCCCCACGATGGGGTTCGCTAGCGTTGCATCAGGGCGCAACCCCGACATGCGGTGGCGCACGCCAGGCCACGAATTCCGTGTCGCACGCAGCTGCGTGGCCCGCACGCTCCCTCCGATCGAGCACGGCGATGAGGTGAGTCACCCGCAACAGGGTTCCAGAGATCATCGACAAAAGGCGTGCTACCTCCCACCCATGTCTCGGTTGCAGTTGGCCCCAGTCGGCATCCATGTCCCGACGGCCGTCTATCGAGATCCGTGCCGATCGCTGTCTGTTGCAACATTCATCTCCGCCGGGCTTGCTCGGTGGGGTTAATGCAAATCAAATCGCCGTCAAGATTAGCGGCCGAGGGTGCAGGTTAGCTGCGTCGCCATGCACGTAGCATTCGCCGGCCCTGAAGTGTAATTCGCTGGCCGTGCAGGCAGACCGCCGCATGCGGTAATTGGAACGACGTTACCATGCCTGCCACCTCTCTGCCCACTCTCCTCGCATCTTTCGCTCATTCCACCAGGCTAAGCGCTCTCCTTCAATGAGGCCCCGTGTCGACAGCATGCAAGGCTGCATCCGTGTGTTGCGCCCTGGCTCCAGCTAATCCACCCAGCCCCACCCCACACGGCACAGCCAACCCGCCAGCCAGCCAGCCATTGATCGACTCCTCCACCATCCACCACCGCACGAGCGCGCGGGCCAAGCTGCGCCAATGGAGGAAACGCAGTACGACCGAAATGTCGACCACCTCGTCTCTCCCATCACCCCCGATGCCTCTTCGCCCTCCCGCCCAAATTCCTCCGGCGTCGATGCTGCATTCCCCGCCATGTCGAGGAAGATGAGCTACGAGTCGGACCACAACTCCACCGTCTCCGGCATTACTCACCACTTCCCCAGCAAAGCCGTCAAGGTCGAGCCCGCGCCCGCCTACGTCGGCCCCGCCGGCGCGGCGCAAGTCGTCAGCGAGCACCTGGCGTCGAGGAAGCGGCCGTCGAGCGATTCGGAAGATGAAGACGATGCCGACCGCCAAGATGTTCACTTCTCCGAGCCCGCCCTGGCCCTCATCAACGCATTCCTCGACCATCTGTTACACAGCTTCCTCTCCCTTGCCCGCTCCACGAGCATGCTCGCCCTTCGGCCCGCGGTAACAGAAGTGTTGAAGCAACGCTTGGCTCGAGCGGCCATAAGCAGCGCCGATGCCGAGCTCGCTGAGCTATTGTCCGGCGGCGAAGAGGAGGAAGAGTTAGATGGGAAACACCAGGTGCAGGAAGCGCGGCGGAAATGGGATCTTCAGCTGGTGTGGAAGCGGACTCGCCTGCGAGTCATGGTGTATATACACTTGGGGGACATGGAGGACGAGGACGAGCAGCGGTGGGTGGAGAGAGATGTACTCTTCACCGACACCGAGCGCCGCTTTTCCACGGACAGTGGCCTCGTGTCGTGGTCCGCTGCCATCTTCTTGACGTCTGTGATTGAGTATGTTGCAGAACAGGCGCTTCAGGTCGCTGGACAGGCGGCATTCGCCCGCGTGGACCGACAGAGCCGCAGCCGCCGTTCTACCTCGACCGTTGGAGCGGCAGAGGAGAGCGTCATGGTAGAGGAATACGACGTCGAGAAGATCGCGCTCAACGCCTCCCTCGGTCGTCTGTGGCGCACGTGGAGGAAGGCGTTGCGCAACAGCGCTCCTGCGCAGAACACATCTTCGCCATCGCCGGTATCGAAACGGCGGGACAACATGAGCTCGGCGTGGAGCAACCATAGCAACGGCTTCGATTCGCGGCCAGCATCACGAGCCCGCCCCGAAGACACCATACCCGACGTCTTCTATACCGAGCACATCCTTGCGGCCAATATCCCGCTTCCCATGACTGGCGGATCCGCACGAGACTTGGATGAGATCGCTGCCGTGGGCCTGGCGAAAGATCCAGACGACCGAGAAGGCGAAGGTGATGGCATTGAGCAAGCACACGGCCCCTATCCCGAGCACGTGCTCGCTTCCCTCATCCCCCTGCCCATGGCTTCGCAGCAAAAGGATGTGGATGAAATTGTCGTCCCAGGCCTGGCGAGAGATCCCGAGGCCGAGCAAGACGCCGAGTCTCCCGCCAGTGAGGGTTATCCGGCGCTGGCGCTGGCTGTCCTGGTCGCGCTTCCCATGGCTGATGCCGTCCGTGACGTGGATGAGATTGAAGTGCCAGGATTGGCGACAGACCCGGATACACCGAATGGCAAGCATACCTCAACCCCACGCAACCGTCGGCGAAGTTTCCACGAATATCTGCCGTCCTCTGCTGCAGCCGGCCCCGCAAACGCAGGAGCTGCCAACTCCAAAGATCCCGAACTTACAGCGCCCACTTCTACCGTTTCTCGTACACGATCAATGTCTCATCCACCCCCTACCCCCCCATCAATGTGGACAGAAGATGATCCCGCAGACTCGACTGCACTCGAAACAGCGCATGCGGATGACAAACTTCCAGAGGATGCGACTGCAGCCGAAGCAACGCAGGTCCAGCAGCCAGAGCCAGAACCAACGGCCAACGAGACTGAGAATGACGTGTCGCGTGACGGACAAGCCCCAGTCGCAACACAGGGAAAGCCCGAGGGCATATCTTCCGCGCTCGCGACAGGCTCGGCGGTGGCTGCGGTTGGCCTTTTGGCGGGCGCTGGTGCTGCAGTCGGCGTTGTAGCGGGTGCTGGTACTGCCGCCGGCATGGCACTTGCCAGCAAATCTACAGACCAGACATCCAAGCCGTCGACGGAAAAGGAGGTTGCCAGCGTTCTCGAACCCTCGCAGCATGCGTCACCCTATCAAGACGGTGCCGCGATCGATAGCCAGAAAAGCTTGGTCGACATCAAGTCAAAGACTGCCGTCAACGGAGGTTCGGGAGATGCATCACTGCAGGTGCCGTCCGGCCTGGCCGCCTCCGCAGCCCCAGCATTCAAGCGGTCGACTTCAGAGGGTACTTCGTACAGCCTCGGCAACGAAGAAAAACAGGCCATCACACCTTCCCCGCGAGCGTCACCAGGCCCTGCGCCGCGCACATTCTTGAACCTCCTTCCCGATGAGGACGACGCGCCCGACCATCCAGAAGCGATGGACGGTCCCGCTCAGCGAACGCCGACAAATCATGTTGTACCACAGCAACCCTCGAACAAGAAACCCACCCTCACTCCTGTAATCACATCATCCCTGCCTCCGTCAGCAGCCGTGGCAAGGGTGGCGGGCCTGAAAGGCAGCGAGCCGAATTCTGCCACTGCCTCGGAGAAGGCCGTGACCAGTGCATCCATTCGAGGCCCGGAAGACTTTGATTCATTTGTGCAGGGCGGCGAGACGCTGAAGTACACCCTGACGCCAGTGCACGTTCGGGATGGATCGGTAAGTAGAGCAAGGGGCGTTGTGTGGAATGTAAACGCTGACACCGCGTCCAGATGGATAGTTCTGTCCGTTACGCTAGATCGTCTCCGTCTCCTGTTGAGATGGATGCGACTCCAGTCACGCCAAAGCAAGCGCCGTTGTCACCTTCTACCCGAGCAGGAAGGAGCAGTACTCCGAGAAGCGTGGCTGGAGCGACCGATCGCAAGTCCTCGAACGAAACCCGCCGGTCCCACAGCCGACCGACGCCACGAAACACGAGCAGTCATCGCAACAGCGGCTTGCTGGCTCGTGAGGCCCGAGTGGTCACGGAATCGACTCGAGACTTTGCGGACTTCATTCGCTCTACCGCGCCGGACAAAGAGATTTCTGCGCGTCCGATCTTGCCGAATGCGTCCACAGCATCCTTACATTCTTTGCGCTCCGCACACATCCAAGGAGCATCGAACTCGCGATCCACCTCACCCGCCCCGAGTCGAAGCAGGAATCTAGTCAACGGGAACGACACCGTACCTCCGGTTCCCCCAATCCCAGCGCAGCAGCGAGCAAAGTCCAACATGGAACCGCGTGGCGCCAAAATCGCAAACAATGCGAACTCGGACCTAGTTGACTTCATTCGCTCCGGACCAAATGAAAATGGCCAACGACGCGTCTCTCGCACCATGGCGCCTTCTCGAGCGACCTTGGATTCGGTCCGTTCGGACTATGCTGCTAGACCCAGCGCAGAGAGGCAGATGGACTCGAGTTATCAGACCGCATCGTCCATCCAAACAGCATCGCTAAGAACATCAACCAACTCGCGCTCCGCGTTGTTGAATGGTGTCAATCAAGGCTCGAATGGCTACTCCAATGGAGTTGGACAAGCCATATCGACCGAGGCGAAAGTGTCTGCCGAGGAGGCGAACATCTCGCGCAAGAGATACCGCAACAAGGACCCGTACGCCATTGACTACGACGACGATGAAGATGAGGACGAGGACGAGGATGACGATGAAGCGCTCCTATCGTATGGAATGCCAAAGAAGCCCGCGCAGAGAAGCGAGAGCATGATGGACTTCTTACGCAACCAGGAGCCTCCTTCGAGCGGGCCGGTGAAGCCGCTCATCGACCCGAACAGCCCTACGGCACGCCGACTGATCAATGATGCCCGGGCCAAGCAGCAAGGCTATGTCGCGGATACACGCACGCGCTCAATGCCGGCCAACGGCGGCCCCCGCGCCGCCACAGCCGGACTTGCGCCGGGCAGCCAGCAGGCCCAAATCACCTCCAAAGCCGTAGCCAACAAGTCGAAGCCGGAAGCCAAGAGCTCGGGCTCGAAAAATCGATATGGCAGTACGTCCTTGCTGCACACCAATAATCTGTCGGACTTTATTCGCAACACCGGCCCGCCGGATGATCCCAACAGTGCGCCGGCGCCGACGGTCGGGAGGGAGTTCAAGGCGCCGGCGAGCAAGAGCGAGAAGACGAAGAAGAAGACGACGCTGGGCGGGATCTTCACGCGGCGCAAGAACACTACTTACCTGGACATGCCCTAGTTGGCTGGTCCAATTCACCCTCGGGCCATGTCTGTGGAGGATTAAAAGCGTTGACGATTGCATGAAACGGAGTAGGAGGAGGTGCGATACCCTTTTGGACGAATTGTCTGGGCTTTTGGAGTAGAGCGGTAGCGACGGTGCTTGGACGGTGAGCTGGGTAATCTCGTACGCTAGACTTGCTTATGTTGAGCGTTTTGTGTCAGTGACGTGCAAACTTGCACGTCGGTAAAGGATCAAATTTGATTTGGTCTGGCATTGAAATTAGAAAGCGTGCTTCTCAAAAGCACCTGGCGGCACCACGTCTCGCGTAAATGTCCACACAAGCTCAAGAGCTCTCGCATCGCCAGTCTCAAAGGTAAATAAAGCATAAACCAAGCTACCCTAGCTCAGAGTGCAAATGCCACGCCAAAGCCAGCCAGAGCCAAGCCGCCAAAGAATTCGCCGGAAAGATACAGGCCACTTGCCGCATTACCGGCACTCTGGGAGGCCGAAGGATTGGAGGCGGAAGTGGCGCTCGCGGGCGTGGCGGTTGTGAGGGTGGAGGCGGCGGTCTGCGTGGAACCGGTGCCGGTGTGGGTGACGAGGGTAGTGGAGGAGGCGGCGGTCATGGAGGAGCCGCCCGCGCCGCCCGGGCCACCCGGGCTGGTGGCGACGGAAGTCGAGATGCACACGATGGAGCGCACCACGACGTCGTTTGTGGAGACGTAGCTGGGCGCGGAGCTGTTGAAGGGAAGGCCGCTGGTGCCGGAGCCGTCGGTTTGCGACCAGGGGGTGCAGATGACGCTGTCGAAGGGGGTGAGAGAGGTGCCGGTCAGGTACAGGGTGGAGACTTGGTCGAGCGCGGTGCTGTTGTGGTAGACGGTGTTGAGGGGGATGGAGATGGTGGTGTTGGTTAGGTCGGTTCCCGCGCCGCCGTGGCTGGTCTCAATTACCACTTTGGCTGATGGGACGGCGGCTAAAGCAGTAGCCGCGAAGAGGACGGCGGAGGTGAGAGTGGTGGCGAGCATGGTGTCGGGATTCCCAGTTGTGCGGCAGCCCAAGAGGGGATGAGGTGGTGGTTTGTTGACACACCGCTCAGCGAGGTAGCAATGTTTCCCGAGCTCGCTCAAGCCAGGAGGAGGAAGGCAAGACGCAAGGTCGATCACAGAAGAGTGGATTTCAAGGTGGAGCGAAGCTTGGAAGTAAGGCGGGAATGCGCTGGGTGCCGTCACTGCGCCTCCCTTGGGCGATGTGGTGCGCGCGGGCGGGGGGTGAGTGAGATGAGGTCGGGGATGGAGATGGCAGGCGGCGCAGTTAAAAATAGCGGGGCCGCCCAGGCTGGATGCGGAACGGACACGATCCAATTAAACCTTGGCCCTGTCGCCCCCGGATCTGGACCCGACACACGCTTGGCCCCCGGCGCGTGTTTCTTGTCATTTCGCGGCACCTGACGCTGTCGTAACGGCGTTGTTGATGTCATGCTCTCTCCCCATCTACGCTCACGTGTGACGTGCAAGCCGTTAACAATTTACTCCTCGTCGTCAGGCGCGCTGCCGAGTTTACGATGCAGCGTGTCGCCGTCCACCACGTCCGACAGCAGCGTAGGAGCATCCTCTCAGCGCCGTGTTTCACACAACCGCGCGCCTGCACATGTGCCACAGCGCTGGGTGTGACGTCTCACGTGTAAGGCCCGTATCCACGTACATCCGTCACGACCCAGGCTACGTGCCCGAAGAAGTGGTTCGTGCTAGAAGAAATGGACCGTCTCCCTTACAACAAGCCTGAACGAGCCTCGGATTCAATCTAGGGCTTGCTATACTCTATGTATTCGATATTTGCGAGAAGCGCCAGGCCGTCGCAGGCCGTCAGCGAGCGGAAGTGGTGACCCACTGCTGGCACGTAGCCTGCCCCTGCCGCGTACTGATTCATCGGAATTACCCCCTGCTCGGACTGTCGTGTCTCAGCCTGATTGATCCATGCCCACGCCTGTGTCGGAGCTTCGACACCCATCCCGGCACCCTCAACGCCCAATACCATACCATCCCAGCCAAGAATCCAACCGCGTCGTTTTTGAATGCCAGACAGCCAGCGACCGTGATGAGCATCACCATCCACCGCTCTCTGCTCTCCCTCTCCACGTCTGCCGGCGTGTTCTGCACCGCTGTTGAACTTCCGTGATCTGCCTCGACCTGCTCCCAAACGTCGGGGGTGTTGAGCACCGTTTGCCCGACTTTGGCAAGCTCGACGCCCGCCGCGAGCACCATGATTCCCAGCAGGCTTTGCGGAAAGCGCGCCACTAACGGCAGAATGGCATATCCCGCGAATAGGCCCAGCACAAGCTTCACCGCCCCAAGAATGATGATGCTTGCACCGCTGCGAGCCCCGAAGCGGTATTGAGCCGCCAGGCCACCTGACCCGTGGCAGATAGGCATCGCACCAAACCAACACCCTATCAGATTGGAGATCGCCACGGACAAGCCAATAGATGTTGTAGATGGGGCGGGTGGGTAGTCGGGGAACAGCGTGGCAGATAGAGAAGTCACTGCCAGAATGCTGCTGACAGGTTAGCTACCTCTGAGCATTGGGGAAGTAGGTAGGAATCGAACCTGTTGAGGGTGGTAAGTGGCAGCTGTGGGATAGCGGCATCAATGGCCCCTGTTTTCCAAGCACTACCACCCGGGACACGAAGCTCTGGATGCCAAAGTCCCGCGCCTCGGATGGGTTTGAGATGAATGTCGCCTCCTTCCCAAGCACCCCCAGCCGGAGCGGCGGCTACCGCAGCGACAATGATACCGAATGCGAAGACGACCAGAGCATAAGGTAAACGAGGGAGAAGAGCCGCGATGACTAGCAGGATGAAGGCGGCGATGGCCCAGAGCCGATTGTCGTAGCTGGGCGCGGTCCAGTGCAGCGGTAGAATCATCGAGCCCGCAGAAATCACCAAAGCCAGGCCAGCGCCCACTTGGATGCCCTTCACCACAGGCACAGGAACCACCCTATGTAGCCATCGTAGCAGCCCGGTTGCACTGAGTAAGAGGACGGCAAAGCCCATCACCAACCCCGCGGCGGAAGTCTCTTCGTTGCTCAAATGCTGGCTAATGGCTACCGACGCAATGGCTTTCATCGGTTGTACCTGCATACCGTCAGACGCGTTTAGTGCTCGTCCGTCAACTGTAACTCAAGACGAACAGGTAGAGGAACACCAAACACCACGCCGGTGATGATATTGGTGATGCCGGAGAAAACGAGTGTGCTCGGTAGGTCGATGGACCCATTCATGGCCATGGCAATCATCAAAGGCAGCAATGTTCCCAGATCTCCGAGTGAGCCTGACAGCTCCGCCAACGGGGCATGTCGCAGGGTGTGGACATTGTGTCGGTGAATGGATCGCAGGTGCTCGCGGATTGACATTGACGATTTAGTGGGTGAGGGGATATTTTGCCGCCTCAATCCATCCATCTCGTATCGTCACACATGCGATAGTAAGTGAGGTGTTCAACATATGAAATCAGGGTACGAGGAAGAAAGGTCATGTCTGGCAGCCGAATTTCAAGCTCACGACTTTCGTCCCAGTACTTTAATTTTCAAGCATGCGAACGGCTCACTGAGCCTCACTTACACCACAGCCTTGCAACTGATGTGCTACACCCACAACGTCTACACGTCCCTCTACGAGCCATCCATCTCTCATCGAGAGGATGGCACCCAGACGCAAAGTAAAGATAGCCAGCGCGCGAGAACCAAATCCCTCCCCCAACGCCCAATTCAGCGCTCTCTACGCAGCCAACAAGAAACAGATTGCGTGTGAAGGCGTTATCGACACTCCTCGGACCGAAGACGAGCCTGCCCGCGCCCACGAGAGCCGCGACAAGGCATCAAAAGGGTTCCTAATGGCACTGCATGCATTTAGTGTGCCAGAACCTCGTACGCCTGAATTCTCCGAGCCGCTCTCCTCAGAACAGCGCACGGCGATCAAAAAGCTCTGGGAGTGGACAAAAAAAGAGAAACAGCGGCGAATCGATGGCGATCCAGCATCTTCCATTGCACCCGCACTCAGAGACTTCGCAGCCACCATTCCAACCACGAAGAGCGCCGAAGGTGGTGAGATCTGGGTGCCGATAAACAGGCCTCCGGTAACAGGATATGCCGCGCGTAAGTGACTGACTCTTGACTCTTCTGCTATCTACTAACATCTATGACTACATGTAGGAGATGTTGATGACATGAGTTCGGAGTCCGAGCCAGACTTTGATTTACCCGTGCTATCGACGGAATTGCAAGCGCTGGTCGATCTCAACAACCTACCTGTCTTCATTGAGAAGAAGAAGATCAAGGAGGGGATTACGGAGGAGAAGTAGAACGAACAGCTCGCGGACAAAATTATGGGCGGACTTGCGGAGATAGGCGACAAGGTGAAGGCAGAGAGCGAGGCGAAGAGGGATGCGACGAAGGAGACAACGAAGGAGACGAAGAAAATTCCATCGGCTCCCAAGTCCCAAGAGAAATAGCAATCGAGTGAAAGGAGAAGAAGCAGCGGAAAGCCAATTATCGAGTCAGTTGGAGAGGCAGATCCAGATGAACGTGAAGATTCTGCGGCCACTCGGTACTTCTACTGCTTCGGTTCCCTTTACTCAAATCTGCCAGTAAGTCCACGACTCAGAGCGCTGCTATTCCGTCTCAGCTGCGCGATCCTCGCCGTATTCTCCTCCCGCCTCTTCGCGCTCGCTTCAACAATCGCCCGCCTCTCCTCCGCTCGCGCCTGATACGCGAGCGAAGACTTCTTCGTCCCTCCCATCTTCACCCCGCTGCTCTCCCGCGATAACGACGGGACGCTGACTCCACGTTCGTTGGCTCCAGTAGCCACATTGGTGGTCGCGCGGCGCAGTAGCGATGGCACTTTGAATCCGCCCGTCGTCGGTCCTGCTGCCCAGGCTGTTCGGCCATGGGCGCTCTCGGGGTTACTAACCATTCGCTTCAACGATAGACGGTCCACAATGCCAGTTTTCGGTGCTGTACGACGATGGACCGCCGGCATGGGTGCAGGATTAACGATCTTCGCCTCGAAGCTAGCAGGGTTCGGAGCAAAGCCGCCATCGTTGCTGCGCGCTGCTTCCGCTGCAACAAGATCGGTGTCGTCCTCGGTGTCCGATGCCCTGTCCGCTGGTTCCTCACCTTCAGAGTCCGAAAGGAGCTCCGTTGCGGAAGCACCGGACATGAAGGCCGCGTTGGGCTCCTCGAGCAGAAAGCTGACGGACTCTTGGACCTGCAGCAAGCTCGTTGGTCTTCTGAGTGCCGAATCTCGAGTCCGTCGCTGCTTCGTTGGTCGCCCTTCCCTATCGACGTCGTCTCCCGCCGGCGGCAGACGACGTTTGTTCCCGCTGGTCTCCCTCAGCGGGCTCGTCGGTCGCGATTGCGACGCTTGACTGGTATTCTGGGTAGCTGACGCGGATTCGTCTTCATCGCTCGAGAGTTTGACCAGATCGTCTTCCCCATCATCGTCGGCGATCGCTCTGAGGAACGCATTCTTGCCCTTGCTCTGCCTGCCTTCAGCCAGAGAGGCGACATTGACGTCTTTCAATAGCGCCTTCCTCTTTCTCGCCTCCTCCTGCTGTCTCATCTGCCTCCTTCTCGCCGCCATCTCATCCTCGTCTTCCTCCAAATCGAATGCGTTGGCTCCCATTCTCTTCCTGAACCCACCCGTTGTCACCTCCTTGTACAGCTTGCTGATTTCGGCTTCATCGCTAATTCGCTGTCGCTCTGCAAAGTGCGCGGCAATCGCTCGCTCATCGACTTCGATGTGAGACGAGTCAATCATCTCCTTGTCCTCCTCGGTTTCGGGAGCCACAAAGTCATCGCCACCCAGACCTGCGTACTCATCCTCGGACTCTTCTGCCTGCTCGTCCATCATCGCGCGCATCTCCTTGTCCGCTTCCGCGCGTTCGGCGGTGGTCAAGGCCTCCTTTTGACGCCGCCGCATCTCACGGAATGCATCCTTCTTCTCTGCGCGGATAGATGCTGCGGGGACGACATCTTCATCACTTTCGTCTGACTCTGCCACTCGCCTGCGAATAAGACGACCACGTCGATCGGGAGCCTGGGAAGGGGCGGGGGACTCGCTGACGCGCAGGCGAACGGTTGACTGGGTCTCGTGCTCCACACCGGCACTAGCAGTCCACTCTCCTCTGAGCTGTAGATCCCACGGAGACGGTAATCCCGGATCTGGTGATGGTTCCCAGCCGGGCGTTTCAGTGAGAGCAGAGTTGCCGCGCTTCAGATGCGCCGGTGCAGGAGTTTCAGGGGGCTGAGTTTCCCATTGCAAGTCAACACGCTGGCTTTCAGGAACTTGGCTTTCATCTGTGGGGACCGTCTGCGGCTCGTCATCCATTTGCGTGTCCAAGTCGAGGAGGAAGTCTGGTGGTGCAGCAACAGAAGGGGGTGCGATCCGTCGCAAGATATCATACGAGTCCTCTTGCGTCGTCTGCGTAGGTGTCTGCATCGTCGCATTGAACGCTTGCGTCGGGCTTAAGAATGCATCGGTATTACCTGCGGCGCCAAAGTTGAAAGCTGCGAAGGGGTCGTCCGCTTTGGCTGTGGATGGCGCATCCTCGTGCTCGGATGATACGAGATCCTCGTCGTCTTCATCCCTGATGACTCGAGAGACTCGAGCTTTCCGAGACGGTGCTGCGGGAGTGGCGAGCTCTGTTCTAGTATCGTCTGTGCCGTCCAGAACTGGATCGAGAGCCACATCGTCTTGCTCGTTACTGTCCACGTCAGCGATCTCAGGTGCCTCGTCCACTTCCACATCCTCGTCCTCTGCCTCGTCGTCTCCATCCTCATCCTCATCCTCATCTTCCTCTTCCTCTTCGCTTGCCTCTTCGGCAGCAGCATCCACAAGATCGTTCCCATCCTGCTCCATGTCACTGCCGCTGTCGGAGTAGTCCTCATCTTCGTCCTCGTCTTCGTCTTCACTCGCCACCATCGCATCCCCACCGTCGGCGCCCTTCTTTACAGCCTTCTCCGCCTGCCTCAATTTGAGGGCATCTTGCCGAGCCTTCTCAAGCAGGTCCTCGAAAGCTTCTGCTTCCCTCTCTCGTTCCTCCACGGATTGAATTTCGATACCCTTGGCTCTGAGCTCCTCGATGCGCTCCAGCTGCGCTTGGCGTGCTTGCTCCTTGGCCTTCTTACGAAGCTGAAGGTCCAATGTCTGTGGGGCGACAGATGGACGTGAGGATTTTTTACGCGCCGGCACATCATTTACGTGCAAGTGAGCAAGATGCTTCAGATGCTGGATCGCTTTCGAGTCGGCAGATCGTTTCGCGCCTTTTGAGCCGGTTGCTTTCTCAAACACTTGAAGATGTGCTGGCAGATTGGGGACAATATCGAGATCATCATCGCTGCTGTCATCCTGTCGCATAGCCTTCTTGCCCAGCCGCGCCAGTTTGAGCCCCCTGTTCTCCTGCACAGCTTCCTTCGCCGGGGACGTACGCCGGGCCGTGGGTATTTGTGATGATTTGAGCACCTCCGCGATGTCTGGCAGATCTTCATCGTCGGCGTCAGTCTCGAGGAAAGCCGCAACAGTATGCTGCTGCGTGGGTACGAGTTTGTTCAGAGCTCCGTGATCCACTAGACTCTTTTGCCTATCCAAGGGGGTGGGCGGGCTCGAGGGGGGTGTGCTGGCCGGTTCCCTCTCTTCGATGTCATCACTACTGGGCGCCGAAGAGGTTCCAGCTTCCTTTTCGGCGATCACGGTCGGCGGCAGGGCAGGTGACTGGCGAAAGTTGAACTTAGCGAAGAGATCGGTGGTGGTGAACTTCTTCTTGACCTTCATCTGATGTGCCAGAGCTTGCTGGCGTGTCAATCGTTGCGTCTCGCGCTCCATCTCCAGGAGAGCCTTCTTGCTAGCCTTTCGGGATGGACGAGTGGCGTCCGACATGATCTGCTCGATGTTTGGATCGACAGGATCCTGGGCATCTTCAAACATCTCGTCTGGCAGGTCTGAGGAGGGTCCGGCGTGGGCGGCAGCCTTCTTTCGTGCTTTCTCCTCGGCTTCTCGCTCCAAACGTTCGGCTCGCTTCTGTGCCACCAGTTCTGCCAGCTTCTCTTTGCCTCCAAACGGGTTGGTAGGCAGGTCATCCTCGCTCTGCGCACCGATGGACTTGGCGGGGCTCACGAACAGACCGTTGCCGCTTTCAGTTCCGCGTGGGGATGGTGAGTCGGACCGGGCGCGGCTGGATATTTTCATAGGGGTAGCTGAGTAGAGGTCATCATCATCGGAATCGGAGCCGGCGGCGGGCTGTTGAAGGCTAGGGTTTTTTTGACGAGGTGAAACATCCAGCGCTGAAGACGTGTTGCTCTTGGTGTGAAGCATGCGTCTCGCGGCGCGACCTTGTGGTTTTCGGATCTCTTCTTCATCATCTTCCTCCGAGTCGGATGCAGAGTGCTGCGTGGGCATGGAAGACGCTTCACAGGAGGCTGGAAGTTGGTGGACATCGAGGTCGGGATTTGTGAGAGGCCGTCCAACCTGCGCGTCTTTAGACGGAGAAGGGCTGGGGGCATTATCGATCTCGTCGTCGATGTCTGCGAGCATTCGCGCGACCTTGGTCCGTGGAGTCAACATTTCGACAGTTGAGGCGCCATCGCGATTGCTGGCGGGGGAAGAGGACGCTGTGGACATGCTGATTGCAGTAGATGTCGTTACATCCAGCGTGATGGAGGAGGAACCATGCACATATATGAGAGACGTAACTGAAGGGAATGCAAGAACAGACAGTGCAATAGCGATGTAGAGTAAGAAGAGCGGTGGTTCAACGGGCGGGAAGAAGTCGCGGTGTTTTCAGCAAATGCACGGCAGCTCGACGCGCGGGAAGACGCGTTCCATTCAAGTGACGCCCGCGAGGAGCTTACCTAATGAACACGCTCTCACGCGCATTTCCGGCCTGCAGCCCGCCATTCCTCTGTCCACCCCATTCCGTGGATCTCGTTGATTTCTGCAATCTGCCATGCAGTCAACAACCACAGTTTAGATAGATCCGGTGTTGGAAAGGGATGGCGACGATCGTATTCCATCTCCATCTCCACCACCACAACCACCCTCTTCCCAGAATCCCAGGTAGCTCATGAAGAGGCCTGTGAAACTTGCCGAGGCGTTTCCTCGGAAGTCATTCAGAACCTAAGGCAGTCGTGCATCGCTACATCCCTCCACCATTTCACTTCCTCCCATGCGCATTCTTCAATTCTTCCATACTCGTCTACCCTAGCAAACGCATGATCCTTTCGTGCAATAGATATTGACACCGCCCGAATCATGGCCGGCGGCAGTACGTTCACGTGGAAGCACGCTCTCAAACTTCACTCCACTCTCTCCCCATTTGACTCGCCCGTGCCAATGACCCATCCGGCCTTCAAAGACGTCAAGCCCGTCTCATGGAGACGTCTGAACATTTCCGGGCTGCTGGTAACTGTATACGGCCTGGAAGAACTGCCCAACCAGCCCGGCGAGGTGGCGTGCTGCTGGCTTCTCCATGGCCGCGGCGACACTCAAGACAGCATGGGCCTGGTCGCCGGCGCCTTCCTCCACGCCTGGAACTCCAAACGCAAGCCCGGACAGAAAAGCCTGATCTGCGTGTGCATCGATCATCGCAACCATGGGTCCAGAATGCTGGACAACCTCGCAAATGTCAGCTGGAAGCAGGGAAACCCCAGTCACGGCCCCGACATGTTCAACACGTACACCGGCACCGCCCTGGACGTTTCCCACCTCATCACCCACCTTCCCAACTACCTGCCCTTCAAGATCAGCCAGCACATCTGCGGCGGCGTTAGTCTCGGCGGCCATGCGACGTGGGTGCTACTATTGAACGAACCACGCATCACCGCCGGAATGGTCGTGGTGGGATGTCCGGACTACGTTCGACTCATGACCGATCGGGCGATACGAAGTCGAGTACAGTCGGCGGTGGGCACCGACCCTCCCGGGCGACACTTTGTGGGCTCCAAAGACTTTCCTCCATCCTTGGTGGATGCCATAGAGCGCTTTGACCCCGCCGGAATCTTGCTCGGCGAGCTCGACATGGTAACCGGCGACGATCACCTACACACGCCATCTCCAGCGGAGCAGGCCAGATTACGACCCATCATGACCCAGCGACTGGCCGGCAAGAAGATCATCTCGTTGGCCGGGGCTAGTGATGGGCTGGTTCCGTACAAGCAGTCGGAGCCCTTTCTCACGTGGCTCAAGAAAGCCGTGGACAAGAACGGCGGTTGGTTCAACGATCAAGGTACCGAGTTGGAGGATATTGTCGACGCCAAGGCAAGGCATGAGTTCTCGTCTCCTCTTCGGAAAGAGGCGGAGAGGTGGTTGTGTGATATTCTAGCCGCCGAGACACCCCCTATGCCTCGAGACAGCAAGTTGTGACATAGAGTCTTCCATAAAACTTGTACACACCTATAGTGTAACTGCACATTAAACGTCTTTATAATCTACGATTAATAAAGCGCCGGACCTGCGGCCGTCTTCGCTGGCCTTGTGCCACCTCTCCAGCTTCTACTCCACGATGAGCACGTTATGAGAGACACTACGGCGACGTTGGCTGATTCCAAACAAAAGAGATGCGGCATTTGACCGACACGCTGTATAGATGTTCTCTAAGCGTCTACGCTACGAAAAGCTGACTCTAGGAATTGGCCTTGAAGCCCAGATTCGCAAGACTCTCGATATACGACCCGTTCCCTCTCAGCTCCGCTCTGGCAAAAGCGGCGGTAAGCACAGAAGCGAAGGACCATGTCAACGCCGAAGCCCCTTGCGGTGCACCCGTATTGCGGTTGAATTCCTCATGCAGATTTCCACCCGCCGGCGTGTAGTACTTGATGGTCCGCATGAAAGCGTCGCCCCAGCCGTCCAGACTCTGGATGACCTGCTTGAACTGGCTACTGGTGGAAGAATAAGATTTCCCAACCTGCAACTTCGCCTCGGGCGCGAAGTAGGTGAAGAATGGTAGGGAAACATTCGTCACCGAAATGGTCTTGGCCGCGGCGTATTCGGAGGATGCGGCGTACATGAATTGTGAGAACGCCGCCGTGCAGAGATACCATGGGTTCCCGCCGTTCACCTGCGTGCCTGTCCCGTTGTAGACATCCTCCGGGTATCGCCCCACGGGGATGCCAAGAGGACCCGCGGAGATGGAGCGAGTCTTGTTCGCGAGAGGATATACGTCAATGAAGCTTGTGGAGATTCTCACGGCCGTGGACAGCACCTGAGGATTCGTGTAGGAGAAAACGTTGTCCCCAGCGTAGCCATGGATGATCCCGAGAATGACCGCGGTGTCGAGGTAGCTCGTCTTATTGTCCATGACGGGGCTGTAGGCGTAAAGGATGATCTCGCGATTGGGATCCCAGAATTGAGACATGGTAGCTGTCAGTGCTTTCTCAGCTGCCGCCAACGTCGAGGATGTTGCCGAATCGCCCATTTTCTGGGCAAACGAAGCACCGTTCACGAGTGCTCGTCGCTGGACCATCCTAGTGTAAAATTGGTCGCCTTGGACCTCCTCCCAGAGATCATACGATGGCCAGGACCAATTCCTGGCAACGAAGAGAAGGTCCTTCTGGACGGGAGCAACGTGAGGGTAGGCAGACGAGTTGTAGATCTTCTCCTTGACCGTTTGCACATTCCCACCGCTGGCCAAGTAGTCGTTGGCAAATTCCATCAACGTGATGGCCGACGTAGCAGGACCATCGTTCTGGGGCCTTCCCCAGGGCCCGCTGAAAATTGTGTTATTAAGGTAGAACTTGGGCTCTCCAAGTCCTGTCTTTAGATTGGGGTCCGTTTGCTCGGTAGCTCTGGCTACGGCGTACTCGAACAAGACCTGCTCGTACGCAGCTTTCGCGGTTTTGCTGGTGGCTGCCGAGTACAGGTTTTGCACCACGTCCATGGTCAGACTTGCATCGCGGACCCAGTTATAGGCGTAGTCTGGTTCGGTTTGCGAATAAAATGGACCGCTTCGAGCCGCAACGACCGTGCCATTTACAGCGCCCTTGACGGCTGGGTTGACATTGCGGAAGAGTCCAGTCTGTGCAATTTCGGCTTCAGACCCGCTCTCCACGGCCAGGTACTGCGTAACGTCGTTCCCGAAACCGCTCGGGGTAGCATAGGGCGCGGGAGGGGAAGGGAGAGTGGGCGGAGGAGCCCCAGTAGCCTTGACATGGAGATCAAGAAGCTGATGGTACGTCTGGCCGTCGTCTGTGTCCTGGTAGGTGATGTTGAGTAGTTGTGTAATCCCGTCGGTCCAGATCGGAGCAGCCGCGATCCAATACTCGAATTTGCTGTTGGGTACGGAGGATTCGTAGCCGAGAGACAGAGCGGACAATGGTGTGCTCTCGTTTTGTCGATTGGTAAAGTACAACGTCACAATTTTGTTGTAGCTCAAATTATTGACGTACGCGGTGACATTGAGAGTGCCTCCGCAATAGCTGTAGCTCTGCAATGCGACTTCAGCGGAACCAGTCGGCGGCGATGTCGAGACATGGTTGAGGACGCAGCTGCTCGCAACGGCTCCTCTCACCCCCACACTCGACAGCGCGGCCAGGATAAACGACGATAGTCCGCGCATGGTGAAAAGTGTGCTCGCGAGATATGTCGATGATGCGAGAAGGGAACAGGATTGGACAAGAAGAAGCGGCATGACCTACGATTTTGACGGTGGATGCGGCCTTCCACTCATATTGCCAGGATGACGTATCGTGTGAAAGCCCCCGCGGTCGTCCCTTCATTTCGGCGCGGAAGTGGTGAAAGGGAGCAGTGATTTGGTGGAGCAGCAAATGACATCGCCGCTCTGTGCCGTCCGCCTCTCCTGCACGGGCCAGCGCGAGCCGTCCGTCCCGAAATGGCAGGCACCGATCACCAATCACGGCACGCCGGTGGCATAAGCGCGTGTGCGAGGCATGATACACATACAGCTCGGATCATACTCGAAAGGCTACAGAAGACTCTGCGACTAGGCAGCTCTCCAAACTGCTCAGATCTTCCACTGAGAGCACTTTGCCTGAAAGGCTCACTCTACTTCCACCTTCGCCTTCTTCCCTCCCCCACTGGGTGTGCCGTCCCGGCCACCCTCCTCTCCACTCCTCTTCCTCTTCCCTTTGGTACTCCCGCCCTTGCCTCCTTTGAGCCTGAACGTCCCGTCGGCATCTCCTCTCCCTTTCTTCTTTCCCCCAAGCCCCTCATCCCGCCCCAGCTCGTCCTCGTCCATACCACTCGCAGCGCTCGGACTCCATCCCTCCCTCGTCATCCTCTCCACCGCTCGATCCCCGACTTGCTTGGCCAGCGTCTTGCCCTTCTCTGCTCGCTTCTTCGCCGACGCCGGCTTGGCAGGAAGCTCGTTGATCGGCGGATAGAAGTAGTCCTCGTCAAGTCCTCCCTTGGCGTGCTCCGCGGCGTGCTCCTTCAGCCAGCTGTGCTGGCTTTGAGGATTGTGAAGTTCCATATGCCGTTCAAACTCGCGCGCCGTCCAGCCCGCCCAATGCTTGTCTTTCTCGTCTTGCTCCGAGTCGGCCTGCGCGAGGCTGTCGGCGAGCTTGGCGTCCAGAGTCTTGAGATAATCGCTTTCCTGGTCCGGGTCGAGGAAGTTGTGGGGATAATTGCCTTTGATGTCGTCCGGAAAATCGCCGGCGACGGGATGTGACACGCTGCTCTCCAGGGAGTGAAGCGCTTCCGCGCCCTGCGTGGCGAGACGCTCATTCACTTGTTGCCGGACGACGTGAAGATCTAGAATGGGGATCTGCGCACTCCTCACCGCTGACTCGTATTCGGAAATCAACTTGTCGGCCTCTTCAGGGGTGATATCAGCCGCAACTAGGCTGTGGTCGGGGGGGTGAAGATCGTGGGAGATGTCAAAGCGGAGGTCGGGAGGAAGGTGTGGGTTCTGGTTGAGATCGAGGCAGAGGTCGAGGAGGCCACTGGGAAAGCGTCAGCATAGGTGTGGGTAAAGGTGCAGGCGATAGGGCTCTGACATACTCCAATTCCTCCCGTAGCCTCTTGGCCGTGCCGAACAATTTGTACTCCTCTCTGAAGAGCTGCTTGTTCTCTTCCAGCACCATGTCGAACTTGTGTCGGATCTTGCGATACTTTTTGCGCCATGACTTGTACCGCGGTCTCTCGATTGATTGTAGGGTCTTACCCCCAACCGGAGGATGGGTTGCAGCCGGCGCGCTTTCTGAGTCCGACATTGTGTTGGAGGCGTCCTCTGGCTACCCGGATTTGCGACGGCGAGATGTGAGGTCAGATGGACAGCAGGTAGAGCGTATTGGGGGCCAGATTGTGGGTCAGCGTGTCATGGTGGGATGAGTGCAATGATTGAATGGACATCTTGATGAAGGACGGGTCCAGAAAGATGACTTGCGGAAGGAGGATTTAGCACGCGCTGCGCGTTGTCGCCTTCCGTACTCCCACCCCTCGCCAAATTCGGCTCTCGAACTTCATCCAATAAATTTCAGATGCAAAGCCGCTCCTTTCCCACTCGTTCACAGCACCACACGATGTCTGGAACGGAAGAAGAGAGTATGGTGGACTCTACGACCCCAAAGCGAAAGCGGGCCGTCGTCGATGAAGAGCTCGAAATCGATCTCAATCTCCCCGAGCCTGCATCAAAGAAGGCGAAGCGCAAAGAGAAGAAGGCAAAGCTTCAACCACAACCCCAACCTTCGACCACAACCGAACCGACAGCGCCAGACGAGGATGCTTCTGAGGACCGAGTGGCACCAGCTGCCACCCCGGCCACAACGCAATCCTCCTCCACCAATGCGCAAGCGTCCGACAAGCGAAGCGAGTACGGCATCTGGATCGGAAACCTTCCATTTACTGTCACCAAGGAGCGCCTCCGGGAATTTTTAGACGAAGGAGGCATCGAAGGTACGGAAATAACCAGACTGCATATGCCCACTTCTGCTCCGCAGGGCAAAGAGAAGGGTGCCGCGGCAAAAGCGCAAAACAAGGGCTTTGCATATGTGGACTTTGCAACCAAAGTCGTCCTCGACAAAGCGTTGGAGCTCAGTGAAAAGCTCTTGAACGGAAGGAGAGTCTTGATCAAGAATGCAAAGTCATTCGAAGGCCGCCCCGCAAAGACGGACGCGCAGAAGGAAGGCGATGCTCCCGGAAATGCAAAGGGTCTGGAACCGACGAAGAGGGTCTTCGTAGGAAATCTAGGCTTCGATGTCACGCGGGAAGAGCTGAGTGAGCATTTCACTCAAGCCGGAGAGATCGAGGACATCTTTCTGGCAACGTTTGAGGATAGTGGGAAGTGCAAGGGCTTCGGCTGGTTGCGCTTTGCGACTATCGAGGCGGCGCAGGCTGCCGTTAAGGGCTTCATCTTCAAGGGTATTGAGGGCGATGCAGACGAGGAGGAAGACGAAGACGACAGTGCCGACGAAAGCAAGAAGACGACTAAGCGACGCAAACGAAAGCCACAGAAATGGTTCATCAATCGCCTCAATGGTCGTCAATTGCGTTGCGAATTTGCAGAGGACGCACAGACTAGGTACAAGAAGCGCTTTGGCAAAGAGGCCAGGGCACAGAAGAATGACGACGGCTTTGCGACTGACGGAGACGCTATCGTCCCGGTTGATGGTGATAGCGCCCAGCCTCGCGCGAGGCCTCACAGCGCTTCCAACGGCCAGCAAAAGAGTCTTCGACCCCAGACTGGGCGTGGGAAGCCGGACAGTGAAGAACGTAGAGAAGATCGTCGGAAGCGGCACGAAAAGATGAATGCACGCGCCACAGCGACCACGCAGGCATCGAGCGGCGGTATTGTGGAGGCGCAAGGCAAGAAGATGGTCTTTGACGATTGAAGCGTGCTCATCCTACCTATCACTTTGCGGGTTCTCAGCAGCCCATAGGCAGCAATAATCAAGATACCATTTGCCGATCAAAGCAAACTTCAATGAGATTCGCGCGTGTAGAGGTGCTTGAGATGCCCACAATCACAAAATACCGCCTCCAAACCAAGTCAGTGCCGGATATTCAAAGCATGGGGGTCTACAACTCACCTCCATCGATCGTGATCAGAGTGCCGTTTGCATAATCTGCTCTCAGCTGAAGTGGATGTCAGTTGTTGTTCGGGCGAAGATGATGCCCTCCACTTACGCAGTACAAGTAGGCCTCCGCGATCTAATTCATCGTTACTTGGGAGTGGTAATTGGGTTTTGCGGGCCGACTGCACTTACATCTTCTGGAGTGGCCACGAACCCGACAGGCAGATCTTTGGCCGTCTTCTCGAAAAGCTCTTTCTGCTCGTCTTTCGATCTTCCCATTTTATCCCAGAGCTCAGTAATGACAACACCCGGAACGACGCCTACAATGATCAGTCTTCTACGATCGAAGCCCCGCTGGTCTCGACTTACAATTGACTCGGATCTTCTTCTCCCTCAACTCGTTCGCGAGGCCTTGAGTCATCGTGAACAATCCGGCATTCAAGCTGCCTCCGATCGAAGCGGTCGTCCCAGGCTTCATCGCTCCAGTCCCGGAGGTCAATGTCAAAGAACCGCCAGGCTTGATAATGTCGAATTTCGAAACGACTGCGTCGAATCTCAGCTAAAGTCAGAACGTATGCAAGGAGATTGCCTACTCTTGCCCGTCAAGGCGGATCCCCAAAACTTGACGCCAAAGTAATGTTTCGCTTCCTCGAGATCGGCCTCTGCAATGGCACCACGGATGATCTTGTCTACGCCAGAGTAGACGAAATGATCCACCGGGGCGAGAGATTTGATCGCATCGGTGTAGGATGCCTCGTCACGAACATTGCCAACCTTCGTCCAATCAGTCTCGTTGTCGATACCAAGGGCCCTTCGACCGCAGATGAGCACTCGCCTTGCCTTGGAAGTTCGGATGATTGACTTCCTTCAACACCCGGTCGATGTTGTCTTGAGAAGACGACACGATCGTGACGTGTGCTCCATGTTCCAGGAGAGCAAGGGCTGCACCTTTTCCGATGCTTGACCAAGTGTCAGCTCTCACTGCGGTCCACAAGGCAGCATGCGCTTACCCTGATGTTCCCCCGACCACAATGACTTTTTTGCCAGCGAGTTTGTCCTTTGAATTGACCATCTTGATTATGTGTTGGTTACTAATGGTTTGAGGAAGTACCTGATGCGCGGACGAATAGACAAGCAAGCACCGATATCGGCTATGAGGTGATCCCACCACACCTACCCTTGATGACGATTGATCACGGAAGGCTCGATGCAAGGTGGATTTCGTATTTGTTAGACGCGTTCTTGCGGTCCCATAATGCCCAAGAGGACGCATTCTGATACGCTCTACGATCAAGAAGTGCATACTGTGCATGTCTCAGACACGGCGAGGGCGGCGGGTATAGCGTCCCCCGAACTCATTGCTGAAGCCCTCACGTATCTCCATCGCGATGGCATCCTCATCCTCGAAAATGCGATTGAGACGAGCCATCTCGACGCATTGAACGACGTCCTTGCGCCCGAAGCCTTTGAGATTGCCAAAAATCCAAATCATCACTTCAACTTTGGGAGGCAGACTCGGAACATGGTCAGCAATCTATCCCATCAAGACAAGATACTAATCGCTGACCATTGAGACCATCCCAGGATCAAGCCCCACCATTGAATCCGGAGCTGATGTTTCAAGACGTCTGGGCCAACCCCGTGGCGTGCTCGATCTTAAAAGCCATTCTCGGACCAGAGATAGTCTGCCACTACGCCAATGGCAACACTGCTTTGAAAGCAAACGGACGTCAACCAGTCCATTCCGACATTGAGAAGCCACATCCGGCGTTCCCATTCGCCTACTTGATCAACATACCTTTGTGCGATTTGAGCATTCAGAACGGGAGCACGGAGGTATGGTTGGGAAGCCACCATGACAGCTGCGCGGATCAACATGTAGTGTACGATGGCGAGCGCGTCCTGCATATCAAGCCTGAGCTAGTGGAGCAAAGGCGGCAGCATAGCCCTCCGACCAATCCGTGCAGCAAAAAGGGCAGCTTGATCATTCGAGACATCCGGCTATGGCATGCTGGAATTCCCAATCGGACGGCAAACCCACGCATCATGCTTGCCTTTGTCATTCAGCCAAAGTGGTTCAAGGCTCCGTCCAGAGTGCTCCTCCCGTTGAAGGCAAAGGGGCTGGTGGATCAATGGAGGGCAAACACTGGGCTTGAGTACCATGCTGGATGGGTCGACGGGGATGTCGATCATAAGACGGTGAGGTCTACTGACGTCGACTTCTCGACGAACAATTCCAAAATGCTTGAGCTCGAGGAGCTGATGCGTCCACCATCGCTGGCGAGCACAGCTCGGAGAAATGACCCTTGATCTCAGCGACTGTGATTGCGTGGTATTCGTATCGATGTAAAGCCCATATCTGAATCGCAAACTCCGTCATCCATCCCGCTGTCATCTCATACATACTCAAGCCATAATCATCGAGGGGAATTCATTCTTGATCTCATTGTCACAAATTTCAAAGTAACTCACCACGCCGCCAAACCAGAATAGGGGAGCGACTCGCTTTCCGGGAACGTTGGCTCCGACTGGAGTCTGCGGTCAGTAGGTGCATCTCAAGGGTGATTTGGTGAATGGGGGTGTCTTACTGTACCATGATCCGGCCTGAGAATTTTAGGTCAGAGAGTGTCCCTTCAAGCAGACGTATCAAATCAGATTCACTCACCTTCGTTGCCGCTTCAGGCAAGACAGTACCTTCATACACATCGGTAAGCATTTTACACCACTTGTCGACGGCCTCTTTCGTCGGCTCCATTCTCGTGTGTCCATGGTCTTGCGCAAACTTCAGCGCGGTGTAGATCCACGTCGCCGTATTATCGAGGACGATGGGCAAATTTGCGAATGGCGATTGTGGCGCGGACAACATGAGGAGGTTGGGATAACCTTCCATGGAGATCCCAAGGTACGTCTCGAGCTGGGTCTTCCACTCTTCTCCGAGAGATCGATTGTTCAGGCCGCGAACGTCCATATTTGCCAAGGCACTGGTGGCGGCCTGTTTTGAAGCGAGGTCAGCCCAGGATTCCTTCATTTCTTCTTCGATTCTCCACTCACGTCGAATCCACAAGCGAATATGATGATATCAAATTCAAACTCATCACTGTCAGCTCGTTGGTCCTTTTCGGTGAGCCGAATTCCCTTTTCGGTGATCTCCTTGACGGGGTTCTTCATCACATCGACCAAGGTGACGTGAGGCTTGTTGAACTGTTCGTAATAGTGATGGCCGAGCGGAGGTCTCTTCGCCATCAATGCGTGGGTGGGACACAGCAGTTCGGCGGTGTCTTCGTCTGCCACAATCGAGCGAATTTTCTCGCGGACAAAATCCGAGGCGATGTCGTTCGCCTTTTGGCTAGTAAGTAGGTCTGCGAACGTCTCGAAGATGTACCTGAATCCGCCTATTTCCCACCCATTTTCCAATACCCGGCGAATCTTGCGCTCGTCTTCGATCTCCATCATCTTCAATTGGGAGTCGATAAAAGACATGCCGAAGATCTCGCTCCTCGCACCCTGCCACACTTCGTCGTAGCGCGCCTTGATGTCTCTCTGCTGCTCGGCGGTGAGGGGATGGTTACGCGCGGGCAGGACATGGTTCGCCGTGCGTTGGAAGACGGTCAAAGATTTGGCTTCTTGTGAGATCATTGGAATCAGCTGCACCGCCGTCGCTCCTGTCCCAATAACGCCGACTCGCTTGCCCCTGAAATCTACTTCTTTCTTGGGCCAGGCAAACGATTTGTAGTACTCGCCCTTGAAGTTCTCGACGCCCGGGAAGGGGAGTTCGCGACCGACACTCAGAATACCCGTCGCTGAGATGAACCATCTGCTGTTGAGCTTCTCTCCAGCATCGGTCTCAAAGTTCCAAAGGGTCTTCGCATCATCCCAATGCGCCGATGTGACGCGAGTGTTGAACTGGATGTCCTTCTTCATGTCGAATTTATCGGCGACGAAGTTGAGGTATTCCAGCACCTCTGGTTGGCGCGGGAAGCGCTCCTTCCACGTCCATTCCTGGTTGATCTCCTTGGAGAAGTTGAGGATGTAGATCCAGCTCTCGGAGTCGGTTCGCGCGCCGGGGTAACGATTCCAATACCATGTCCCACCGACACCCGTGCCCGCTTCGATGACTTTGTAGGAGAGACCCAATCTCCTCAGCTCGTAGATGATTCGAATGCCGGAGAAGCCAGCGCCGACGACAATCACATCGTAGTCAGGCTTAGCGGCTTCATGTGCGCCGTTGACGCCGTTGGTTTGCGCCATGTCGATTGCTCGTGTCCAGAACTTAGCTTTGATGGAAAGGGAGAAGTAGATGATGACTGCGGATGAAGAGTAGACTGAATCTGGAATAAGAGAACTAGGGAGCTCGGTTGGACGTGCGGTGTAGTTAACCCCGGGTTTCGCCACGCCCATGGGGAGGTATGATGCGGGGGAGGTGGGGGGTGATGTATTGTCCGGCAGATCACTCTATGATCGACTTACCTGGAACTCGGCCATCCGAATACAAGGGAATCTGCACCGGCAATGACGAGCATCGCTTTTCTCTGCAACAGTGAGAGTCCCATCGCTAGCATGGAATTGTCTGTACACCCGTCTCGAGGGCATCGAGACCGTCAAACACTGCGCCGGTCGAATGGTTGAGGTGAGGCTGAACGCCGATCGGCCAAGAGAAGAGCCCCGGGGTCGTTTCGAGCGTGGCAGGCGTCAAGATGTCAGTCGTCTCGAACACCGAGGCAATCCAATTCACATCCGACATCCCATCATCACGTGCACCTCACTCAAAAACACGCCTCGAGATCCAACCATGTCGCTGGCCAATGTAAGTCGTTGCGTTAACGCGTCGATCCGGCACATGAGAATTCGCTGACTTCTTCTCTGTAGGACGAGCAGCACCCCACGTCCATTGCCTCGCTGCTGCGATCGGTAGGCGGCTGGGTCGCCCCGAGTGGCCGCGGAATCTTCATGTTCAATATGTTGACGAGCAACATGGCTTCCGCGGTACTGAGCCTGGCCTTTCGCTCGAGAACCCATCCTCACTGACACATTCTTCGACTCCAAGGCTCTCGGGGGTGTCACCACCGCGTATCTTACAGCCTGGGTAGGCCCGCTGGCAGCTGTGGGCTTCACCATCGGCTCCTGCATAGGCTTCGTGAGCAGCGCCATCTTCTACTGGCGATCTGCGCAGGCGCTGGCAATGAAGGCCTTTGACGACTTTCCCGAGCTCATGATGCTCCATCTCATCCGCAACTACCGCACACAAGGCTTTGATAAGATTCCCATCAAGACCAGCAAGGACAGGTTGGCTTTCAGGAGCAGGCTGCAGAATGAATTGTCCTTGAGATGCCTGCTGATGGCCGCGTGGCACACGGCCGCGCCGGCCATCGAGGTGAGCATCCTCTCGCCGTGTAGACACTCTCTATGGAGCGGAACTGATACTCGCGCAGGAAGTGTCCTCAAGGAGAGAAGCGGCTTTGGTTGATAGGTTAACCAGCGTCGAGGAGGATTAAAAAGGGAGAAATGCACTCGAGCGCGTGCATAGCACACATCCCATAGTCATCTCAAAGCCTTGCGTTACGGCGAGACGGATCAAAGTGACAGTTTGAGTAAACATTCGCATGCAAATTTGTATGCCATTTGTCTATGAACCTTCTATTGCGTAGCACGACCAGAGCCGTGCTATACCACCTCAACTAAGCGGTCAGCAACGCGGGAAGCAGCCTTGCGACTCCGCCCACCCGTCCGCTGCCCTTGCTTTCCAAGACAGGCCCTACACAGAGGGCAAGCAGCGCCATGGAAAGGCTCGCGTCCAGCGACGCAAACCTGGACCAAAGCGCCAACAAGCAAACCAAGCCAGCCACGGCTCGAAAAGCTTGCAGGCCAAAGGAAAGTCCTCTACCAAAGTGATCCCGGCGGCGCACATGATCAGACAGGCGGGACTCTTCGCAGATCCCTTGCTGCTGCAGCGTTGCACTGCCCGCAGCGAAGCCGCTCACCGATGCAGCGCGTGGACGAGTGTGCACAGGGCCGTTGACGCCAGCAGCGATGCCTGTCTCAGCACGCACGCACTGCTGCTCTGGCGACGTCTGCTCCCGAGGTATGACTTGCAGGGTTGGCCCTGCAGTCATATGGATTTGCAGCGTTGGCCCTCCATTCATAGAGGAGCCCGAGTTGTCGCGATCGACAATGCTGTGTAGAGCGTTCGGGATGCGTCGTTTGAGCATGTAGAGTTGAGTTCGTGGATCAACACTGGACGTTATGCCTTCGCCTAGCGTCCGAGTCTCTAACGTGGAGCTGTTCTGCTGGAGCATGCCGCGGCTGAGACCAGGCGCACTGACGAGGCCGAGGCCTCTGACGTTCCTGGTATCGCGCCTATGCGACTCTCCTTCCGATTGCGGATTGTGATTCAGAAGCCGCTCAAGCGTCTCTGAGGATTGGTGTGACTTCGTATTGACGGCCAGCGAGGGCGAGCGCTGCTGACTCCTGCCATCCGCAGCAGTCTCAATGAGCCTTTGGGTCCCTTGTAGCAGCTCGTCTACTCCGGCATGGCCGTTCGCACGTCTCTTCCGATAGACATGTGGTATGTCGTCTTGGCAATCAGGACTACCCGCGTGGCGCGTGTCCTGCTGATTGCGGCGATCGTGAAGTAGCGTGGGGTTCACACATGGCTGGTACAGAACTGATGCCTCTGCAGATGGCGCAGTCTGTTCGCAAAGTTGCGGTTCGCGACCGTGGGAGTTCTCTCCGTCGGCACATGCTATGGGATTCCCCTGCCATGTCGGCTCCGGCTGATCGAATAGGGCGAATGGTTGGGTAGAGGAGCGATTGGATCGGCACTGTGGTGTGTGGTCGTGCGCCGCGACCGATGCGTCCTGAGTCGGATCTAGCAGCGTCCAATCGGGGGTATCGCTCCATGGCCATTGTGATTGCAGAGGTGCGAGCAGGTCATCGAAGTCCAGACCCGACGAAGAGTCGGACAGCTGCAAGCCAGATTCGTCGAACAGCGAGCTCATGCCGTGTGAGGGTGGGCAGCCGAAATCCGCGGTAGGATGGATGGCCCAGTCATCAGCATCTTGGATCTTGGGTAGCTTTGGTGCCGCAGACTTCTTGAGCGATGCAGCATTGGGCTTGACCACTTTTGCCGTCTTGAGTGAGGCGACTTCAATTCCTTCGTGGGTATGAGTGCACTAGAGATGGGATGAGTAAGTGATGGAACGGGAAACAGAGAAGGGGAGAGCTACCTTTCGTTTTCTCTTTGCGCACTTTTCACAGGCTTTGGCAAGACGACGCTGGCGATAGTCGGCCTTTTCCTGGTCGGTCATTTTCCGCCGGACGTGTTGTTTCGGTTGAGGGTAGTCGGCGAGGGTGAAAACCGAGGTCATTCGCTCCAGAGCGGGAGGAGTGGCGCTGGTTGGCGCAGTGGCGGATGTGGCCATGGACTGCTGCCGGCTCAGAGGGTGAGAGAGCGGCGAGCTGTGTGGAGTCGCGGGATCGAAAGCGTCCGGGCTGCTCCAGGCCGATGTTTCGGAGCAGAAAGATGGTAGGGAAGGCTCCCAGGGGGAGACGTTGGTGGAGGAGGGTGGGGCCAGGGGAGTTGGGAACTGGCTCAGGTCTTCTTCGAGGAAGAATTGCATGCTGGCCTGGCCGACTCTTTCGGAGTGGGACTTCAGATGAGGGAATTTCGAACGCAGGGCGTCGAAGAGTTCGTCGGAGCCTAGCGGGGGAAAGAAGTGCAGTGGAGCGGCCAGGTCGACGGAGCCGTCGGGTCGGATTTCGCGATAGACGCAGTAGGTGGGGAGCTCCATGGTGGTCGGAAGAGCCATTGGGTTCGGCGGAAATGTTGGTCGTTCGGGGAGGATTGATATTTGTCGGGATTGATGGTTGGGTTGAGGATGATTTCCGGCTGGCGGAGAGTGACGGAGTCGTCTGGTGTGACTGCTCACGTCCAAAGCGTGGGAGCGCTGGTGAGCTTGCGACCGCGGCACGCAACGGTGTGATGCGGCGAGAAGGGAGGGATGGGGGAAAAGGTCGAGGGCCGGGCGAGCAGGGCAGGCGGCATTAAGGCGGCCGGATTGTTACTCATCGCCCAACTCGACACCGATTCCTGGCGGTGTACCAATGCAGCCTAGCGTGAAGACTTTGCGGAGTTCCAATGCCTCCCGTCGCCGTCAGCTCGCATACCTAAGACTAAAACCTGGGGCTGTGCAGTGATGACAAGGTAAGGATCACTCACGACGGACCGAAGAAGCGAGGGCCTGCTCTGCACCGCGACAAAACCGTTGAGAGTCGACAGACACCCAACATGAGGTGCGCTCGAATGTGCTGAACGTGCACGTGGACGTGGACTCGGGTCAGCACGTGCATGGCGATGAATTCCGGGGTAGCAAGGCTCGCCATTGGTCCATTGTCTCCGGCAGTGTTGGTCCATCCCCACCATTGCCACCCCACAAACGCCTCCTCACCTTGCAGAAACATCTTCCACCAGCTCACCAGACCATCTGCAAACACTTGGGAGGCGTGCGAAATGCCATGCCATGCCACGCCACACCATGCCATACCATTCGAGCACCCAGCAGCCGACTGCCGCTTGCCCAACACCGCCGATCGTTCACTGCTAAGCGCCAGCCCCAAAGTCTGTGGTGCGCTGGCGGCTCGCGGCCAGTCTTGCAGCCAATGGGATGCTTGAATGGCCGTGCAGCTCGGTGAACGACACGACACTGGGCCATGCGCGTGCTTCCTCTCCCCAGGAGCGGGAATGAGCAAGGTTGGTTGGTCTCGATATATCTTTGCTGTCTTCTCGTGCATCTCTCCCTCTCTCTCCTGCCTCTCGCTCTCTTCGTCGATCCATCTCTCCTGTGCCGTATAGCATTGCATCTCCACCTTCACTGCAGTGTCATGCGATTCTCTGCGAGCCAGTCAGATATCATGTCTGCTCAATTCTATCCTCGTAGGTTCACTGCTGCTGGCGACGACTACAGATTGCTGATTGCCTTTCTCCAGCTCCACCTCCTTCCATTCCAACCGGTATTCACCTTCAGCCACCTTCCAAGAAAACATCACACTGACTCGGACCCAGGAGAGCACCAGCACTTCGAGCCGCCTCCAGCAATCACTCAACAAAGCTACTACCCACCGCCTCCTCAGACGCCCAAGTCGCCCGGAAAGCCGCCAGCTCAGCATGTCTCCCCTCCAACCTTCGCCGCTCCCCCTTCTATCAGCCCCCCCGTCTCTGAGAATTCCAGCGCCATTGCTGCATCTCAATCAGAGAAGGCCCTTCCAGTCTATGCCGCACCTCCAGCCACCTCATATCCTCCAGAAAAGCAGAAGGAACCAGTGAAGGAATCCGAAATGCCCCTCTCCCCACGCTCCCCTTTCAGCATGCGAGGCCCCATGTCGCCAATGGGCATGGGCTTCGTCGGGGCGAGTGCCACCGTGGACGACACGGGCACCTTCAACGGCGGCTCTTATCGCATCAGCCACCGAGACACCAATACCATCGTCACCATCCAGCTGGCTATCGGCTGCCCATTGACCGTGAAGCCGGGCCTCATGATCGCCATGTCACCTACCATGACCCTGAAGGGTGCCATCAAGTTCAGCATGAAGAAGATGCTGATTGGTGGCGAAATCGCACACAGCCACTACACTGGCCCCGGCGAGATTCTACTCGCCCCGCATACCCTCGGCGACGTCACCAATCTTCGACTGCCCGGGAACGAGACGTGGAACGTGGGCCGCGATGCCTTCATGGCTTCCACACAGGGCATTGTTAGGGAGTATGTCCGCCAGAGCCTCAGCAAGGCCCTGTTCTCCGGCGAGGGCTTGTTTGTGTACAAGATAAGCGGGATCGGCATTTGCTGGATCATGAGCATGGGCGCAATCATTCGAAAAGATCTGAAAGACAAGGAATTGTACGTGGTGGACAACGGTCATCTGGTGGCCTGGAATTGCAACTACGTGCTCGAACGAATCGCGAGCGGTGGTATTATCAGTAACATGAGTGCGGGAGAAGGCCTGGTGTGCAAGTTTACCGGTAAGCCATGTTGAGTCGTAAGCCCCTTGAACTCCTGAGACTGACCAACTGCTAGGACCTGGAACGGTGTACATGCAAACTCGGAACCCGGCCGCAGTGGCAGCCTACCTTTCTGCACACGCTGGGGCGTAGACTGGGATGTTGCCAGACATCAGCGTTCGCTAATCTCCCTGCCCGCTTGGCAAGCATTTGCTCTATGGTGTTGGTATTGACGGGTCGAGGATATCCAGCATTCGGCGGTTACGGGTTGGCGTGTATTTTCTATTCGTCTGACGGCCATCATCCTGTTCCAACCTATTTGTTTCATCTCAACGGGAGCAACGGCTTGCCTTGACATGCTTCACATCATACTCAGCAAGCTCACTTGAAGTTCTGGCATTGAGGTCAACCACTTCGCCGACATTTGGCATTTTTAGCTCACGCCTTTGTAATCTAGACTCCAGCAGCGCTATCCACTACGGGTAAGCTTGGGACGCGACCACGGCGCTCTCCACAGCCACCACCCAGACGGCCGACTTCACGACACAAGTACCCGGCGCGGTTGTAGCATTCCATGCATGCGCATATCTGCGGCATTGATTAGCCAAAGTCGATGACCTGACATCCCGGTGGAAATTGAGTACATACCGGTGCCTTTCGGGAGTTTCTCAGCTCATGAGAGTCTGCATGATGCTGGGGCGCGGGGTCGGTTCATCCGCGACAGATGCAGTATTCGAGATGGCTCGCCACGGTCAGACCACCTTCATTTGTACTTTAGACCTTCCCCTGCTGCACGATTTGCACAACATTCATTGCTCGCATCAGTCTGATGGGATGGTCGGGCTTGGTCGTCTAGGATGTGCCGAGGGAGATGTTGGTGAGGATGTTGTTCCCCACGGTCCTTCACAGCGAAGCAACGGCCTCGACAGCACCAGCTGCCTTGAAGAGTCCTGGGTTCGTAATTTCCACGCTGACGGGATATTTCCACTCCATAAACTTGGCCCAGCCTAGTAGTGAGAAAGGTGTGAGCGGTGTGGTCTCTTCTACCCTTGAATGGCCCACCTCGAGGGACAGATGCTTCGGATCCACTCACCCCAATATGCACATTTCCTTCCAAAGTACTTGCCGAGGTACGGCACCAACACCATTGTCAATAGCAATTCCAACTGTTGTAGACTTTCCCGCCATTCTCGCTCGGCATCGGACTCCTCGCTGGGAGAGACGGAGGTGGATGAGCCGGCGGATGAGGACGGGAGGGAATCGATTTCATCGCTGTCGGCAACGCTGGGCGGAGCAATCTCCGCGTAAGAAGAGGACGGACCGGACATTTTGAATGAAAGACAAGGAGTGCAGTGTGTGGTTGAATGGACACCGAGCATTATGTTCTTGTTGTCTCCAAACCCGGTTAAGCTCTGGTTAGTCGCGGGAGCGGGCCGCCGCATGGAAGCCTGAGGCAAGAGGTGGAAGTTGCACACACTTGACGTTTTCATGAGTCAAACTCACTTCTCTGCTCAGAAATCGATCGGCCACCCACCACCTGCATCGCTTCAACGATACACTGGCTGCGACAGATCGACAACCTCCCCAAGCCACAATCATGGCCGAGGTCACAGAGCGCAAGCAGCGCAAAAGCGTGGCCTTTGCCGAAGGCCAAACCATCGTGGACGAGTTTGGACAAGTGACCGAGTCGACCGAGACGTTGGGCCGTCAGCAATCCGCAGAGTCACATTCTTTGCCAGCCAACGGCGAGACAGAGGACAAGCAAGTGGATGAGATGACGGCCATGTTCGAGGGCCTGGCGAAGAAGAAGAAAAAGAAGGCGAAGAAGGAGGAGGACGAGACTGCGGTGACTGAGGAGAAGGCGGCGGGAGAGGATGTGGACGACCTGGACCTCAGTGCTCTCAAGAAGAAAAAGAAGAAGAAGCCCAAGACCGCGGACGATGACTTCGAGGCGAAGCTCGCGGAGGCGGGCGAAGACAAAGACGCCACTCCTGCCGACGACGAGACCAAGGCGGATGAAGTGGCCGGCGTGCAAGACGGCGACCCGATCAAAGGCACGGGTATCTGGGCGCACGACGAAGGAAAGCCCATCAACTACGAAAGTCTGCTCTCCCGCTTCTTCACCCTTCTTCACGACTCTCATCCCGACCTCGCTTCCGCCGGCGGCAAGTCCTACAAGATCCCACCCCCGCAGTGTCTGCGTGAAGGCAACAAGAAGACCATCTTCGCAAACATCGCGGACATCTGCAAGCGCATGAAGAGAACCGACGAGCATGTCACTCAATTCTTGTTCGCGGAATTGGGTACCAGCGGCTCCGTGGACGGCAGCCGACGCCTAGTCATCAAGGGTCGCTTCCAGCAGAAGCAGATCGAAAACGTCCTGCGCCGATACATCCTGGAATACGTCTCGTGCAAGACTTGCAGAAGCATGGACACGGAACTTAACAAGGGCGAGAACAGACTGTACTTCGTCACGTGCAACTCGTGTGGAAGTCGGAGGAGTGTCACCGCGATCAAGACTGGTTTCTCTGCCCAAGTGGGCAAGCGGAAGAGACAGCAAGGATAGTGTGGCGATGGTGGTACAATTTGTATGTGGATATGCAAGCAGCGGAGCGGTTGCGCTTCTATGTCAGTGCGCATTCGCCGACGGCCAGCATAGTCCTAGGCAGTTCCCCATTTCAATCGCATGATGTTTGCGGCGCTTCGGTACGGTGTGCTTGACTTCAGTGTTCTTCAGATGGCCATTTGTGCGGTCTCTTGCAATATTCTCGGCGGCTACTTGATCAGCAGCGCGTAGTATACCACTTTTCTCGATGAGATGGGACAAATGGGCCAGGAAGAACGATATAGTAGTATTTGGTACAGCGGCAGATGAACGGGATCGCCCGCCGCTTGCCGTCAGCCAAAAATTTCCAGATAAGATCTCCAAACCTCGAAAGCTTCTCTGCGGTGTGAACGTACATCCATGAACAACTGCACATCATAACACGGCGACAGACCGAAGACAGTCGCGAGGATGGCGGCCGAAGTGCGGCCTTTACTGCCCGCTCGCGCACCGCCAGGACCGGCCGCGCTGACCCCCGATCAAGCATACTGGAAGACGTTCAAGAACCAAGTGCTTCTGCCGTCGCCTCACAACTCCGCCGTCACCTCTATTACCACGCCCACACACAATCCCTCTGGCAGCCAAGCCGACGTCTTCGCTGTCACCAGCGGCGGCAGAGTGCAAATCTTCAACATCAAAACTCGCAAATTGGTCAAAAGCATCAGTCGGTTTGGGCTGGAAGACACTGCACGTAGCGGTGTCTTGAGACGAGATGGACGCATTCTACTGGCGGGCGGAGACAGTGGCACTGTACAAGCGTTCGACACCGGGAGCAGAGCGATTCTGAAACAATGGAGGGGCGCACAGGCACATCGACAACCCGTGCACGTTGTTCGATGGAACCCCAGCGTCCTCACCGACCTAATGAGCTGCTCGGACGATCGCACAGTGAGGGCGTGGGATCTTACAGAAGACGTCGCCAAATGGACCGGAGTCGGGCATGCAGATTACGTGCGATCTGGTTGCTATTTGCCGGAACAGCAGAGCATGATTGCAAGCGGTAGCTACGACCAGACCGTTCGACTGTGGGACTCGAGACAGCAGGGCGCTGTGATGACATTCAAGCATGCCGCGCCAATCGAATGTATCCTTCCACTTAATGCCTCAACGCTCGCTGCAGCTGCCGGGAACGAAGTGAGCATTCTCAACCTCACCGCCGGCCGACCCGAGCATTTCGTGCGTGCTCATCAGAAGACCGTAACCGCTCTGAGCACGGCGCAAAACTCCCGCCGCCTCCTCACCGGAGCGTTGGACGGCCACGTCAAGATTCACGACGTCACATCCTGGGAAGTCGTTGGGGGCATCAAGTACTCAGCCCCGATACTGTCTCTCGCCGTCATTAACGCCGGAGCTGAGGACAGGCATCTAGCCGTTGGACTGCAGTCCGGCCTGTTAGCACTGCGCACCCGTCTAGCTGGCTCAGAGAAGGTTCGAGCAAAGGAAAAGGAGAAGAAGATGCAAGCCTTGCTCGCGGGTGAAGGTGATGAATACGAACGCAAGCAACGCAAGAAGGATCTCCGACAAGGCGTCCGCGCACGCGACCGTGGCAAAGACTTTCAAGGCGAAGGCGCGGACATTGTCATCACGGGCAACGAGCGCTCAAGACAAAGCATGAAGAAGCTCAGTGCGTGGCAGCGAAGTCTACGTGGAGGCGAGTACGGCTTGGCGCTCGATCAAGTGTTGCAGCCAGACGATGGCACGGTCAAGAACGCGGAGGTGGTAACTCTGGTGACAGCGCTTCGACACCGATCGGCATTACGGATTGCCCTTGACGGCCGGCGGGCGGAGCAGCTGGTATCGATTCTCGAATGGTGTCTCAAGGGCATTGCTTCGCCGAAGAATGTCTACTTGGCCTACGACGTGATGCTCGTGCTGGTCGATCTGTACAGCCACAAGCTGGTGGAGTGGGCGGAGGATGGCGAGGAGGGCGAGGAAGTGGTCCGGCTTATTAAGAGGGTGCAGAAGCGAGTGAGATCGGGGGTTGAGCTGGCGGAAAGGGCCGCAAGCACGCTGGGGATGGTGCAGATGCTAGAGGCGGGATGAAGGGATGCGCTTGGTGCTTGGTTATCCCAGAACCGCCCTGCGCGCTGCTCCATCTCGGATGCGGGCCCGCACGAAGGGCGTATCAGACAACGATCAATGTCAGGGCAAGAGCGTCTGGCCAGAATTGAGAGCACGCATAGATCAGCTGTCACGCTTGCAACTCAAATCAATCCAGCCAAAGCCCGAAGTTCAGTCAATGTGTGTTCTTTCAATACCTGCTACGTAAGGTACATTTCTTAAAGGCGATGTGTAGGTAATCAGGGGCCAAGCTTCCAAACTGTGACGTCTGGGCTCATGCGCTTTCGCACCTCATCTCCGGTACAATATTGTGTCGTGGGTGGCCAACCGCGCCGTCAGGTCCAAAAGGTCTGGTTAGAATGTGTGCTGATCGTATTCTCGCGCCAAGATTACGATGGCTCGCATTGTCCGAGGACCGCACGACGGAGCTCTGGATATCGATTTGGCCATCGGCATACCACGGAACGTCGAACGGTTTGAGACACACATTTCAGCAGTTGAGAGGGTCGAAATCAATACAGACGTTTCTACTCGCTGCGTCAATATCTGATTATCATGCGTCCGTGCGAACTGGATATCAGCAAAGATGCAAGAGCTGTCCGACGCTGTTCCGAAGCTGAGAGCGGCGATTCGACCCGCCGGATCTGGACGCAGTGGCAATGTTCGCTCCAGCCAAATGAAGACAACGATAATTGTTACGATGATGTGCTTATCATGAACGAATCACGCCGATGTGCAAGGTTAGATGGCGAGAAGAAAGGCGGGTAGCATCTTCAACAGCCACGGTTGGCACTCCTGGCCACCACCACACTCATGTTCCGCCCCTACATCCAACCTCCTTACACGGGTGCCCCATCTCTTCACCATGGCTCTGACCGACCAAGCTCTGCCGACCCAAGGAGATAAGTTTTCTAGCTTCGCGCACCGCACTGCGAATTCGTGGCCTTTCTCCAAAGCAAAGGGTATAAAAGCTCGTCCTTTCTGCTTGCTCTTTCTTTTTCCTTCATCGCTTTAGCCTCATCTCTCCTTTCGTTACCTCACTCTCAAGCTCAACAATACCTGAAAGATCAAGCCAACCACAACCACAAGACAACATGCGCGTCACTATCATCACCACCTCTCTGGCCGTCGTCGCCACCGTGAAGGCCGCCGTCATCCCAGATGCAAGCTCCACGGATCTAGCCATCCATGCCGCTGATGTTCCTTCCTCTGCGATCTCTGCCGCTGCGCTGCAGAACTCCGGTATTGCCGTCTCCTTCGATGACGCTGCGAATATGGCCATCTCCAACGACGCCGTCGTGAAGCGCGACGACGAAGAGGACGACCCCGACTTGGAAGATGACGACCCCAACCTCACCATCGACGTCATCAAATACTCTTCTTCCAACTGCGCTGGCGAGGGTGACGTAAGTTGCAACCCCTCTGGTGCATATTCGATGTGCAGCGTCCCGTCGACGATACATCCCACTCGCTTCCCGTCATGCGGTACGCTTACTGTTGAACAGAAACACAAGCTGAAGAGTGGAACTTGCAAGACTATGGATCACATCTTCGGTTCCTACTTCGTGCGACCGCACGATCCCTTGCCCATGATTGGGGGCATTTTGCATCACTGGGACACCACCTTCGACGACCCTCGCTGCACAGTGGCCGTGTAAGTGATCTTGTCGCGTGCCCTTTCCGTGGCGGGATCGGCCGCTCCCTCTCCTTGCTCGGCAACAGCAACTGACGAATTGTGCATTAGGTATACGGGCACCGAGTGTGACGGGGATGGCTATACGTATGGGTCAGTCCAGACACAGTACGAATCGGGTTGCATCGATTTCATGGATGACTTGCCCGTGAATGGGACCAACGGCCTGTATGGCGACTGGACCCATGGTGCTAGGTCTGTCAGAGTGTTCTGCGCCTGGGGACAATTCAAGCCCGGCGACGAGCTGCCGACCAAGGCCAGTGAGTTGCATGACCGACATCTTACCCTTTCGCAGTGGCCTTCTAACATTTTCGACGCAGAGTTCGACAGTGACGATGACGACTGGTTCTGAGAGGACTGAGCGCTTTGTGGCTGCGGTAACTGCGCTCTAACCGCCCTCCGAGACGAGTCTGATACTGTTGAAGGGGGATGATGTTGGTTGATTGGAATGTTGTTGGTAGAAGCTCGGCAAGATAGCGTAGGAGTACAAGTACCGAGTCTTTCCAAAAGTTGGGCGTCAAGCAATGTAAGCCGGGACACTTATTGGAGATGGTCCCTGTAATCTTGGACGACTTGATTTAAGACATGTGATGAGGTGGAATGGGCATTGAGAATATCTTTTTCTCGCTCTGATGCATCCGCACTTCGCCGCCGCCACTTCCCATTTCATCGTCAAGTGATGTGAATCTGCTCGAAGTTCACTGTGCCGCTTGCTCAAGGATCACCAAGAAGCAATGCCGGCGTTATCGCCCGCTCGAGCTACTTTCACGCTTCTCACGCTCTCGTGCCAACTGTTCGTCGCTCAAGCAGCCAATCCGGTTGAGAATTTCCTTCCTATCACCGAGATTCAGGCCAGATGAGAAGCCTTTGCTCCGCCTTTTGCTCACTTGCTCCGCGCCCGTCCTTCTCCCCTGTCCAAAGGAGAGTTGGTCCGCGGTCGCTTCCACTTCGATAAAAGGCTTGCTCTTCGCCGCAACGGAGCTCGACGTTGGCTGAGTCGGCTGAGGTCCCGTCTCGACATCTTCTTCATCGTCCGATCGTGAATCATCGGCGCCTTCTCCGCGCAGCACTCGAGCGACTACGCGGCAGATCATGACGAACCACATGAGCGTAATGCATTGCAGCCCGAGTAACAGCCCCAGGAAGGTCCACCGAATGCGTGCGTTGAACGACACCGTCTCTGCGGTCGGATCGAGGAAAGGCTGGAAGACGTTTGAAAAGACCTCCCGTCCGCCGTCCGCTGAAAGCCTGACCCCGGAAGCTCGGCCAGTCTCCGTCGACTGCCGTAGTGAGTATGTACCGTACGACATGGCATCTTCGTTTACGTGAGCGTAGATGCTCCAACAGATCGTCAAATATGCCGCATGTCGCGCAGCGAGCCATGTGACGACGAAGAGGGCAAAGGCTGCATCGCACGCTGCTTGCAGTCCCAGGTATCGTAGAATCTTGGCGAGCTGCAGGGTGCAGAGTTAGCGCTTGGTCAACTGTCAGGGGTCGTGACACTTACTGGAAAGATCAGATCCACGATATCCATGCAGATCAACACGGCATTGCCCACTCGACACTGTCGGTATCCGTAGCTGGTGGAGAGAAGTGCGATCGTAACGACGTGGTGAGTCAACATTTGATAGTGGTCCTTCCTCTTCTCCTCTATGTGGATGACAAGGATCTGCTGGACCCAGAAAGCCAGCTGACTGAGATAATACAGCTTCATACTTGCGTCCAGGCGGAGGAGTGGGTATCCAGTCCACAGAGAGATGAGGAGATTCTCGAGGGTGAGTGCCGGTTCTGCGAGGGAGGAGGGAGTGGCCTTCATGAAGATCTGAAGGCCCCAAGTCCAGTAAATGCAATAGTACAACAGCAAGTAGCTCTGCTCGGCAAACCGCACTCTTGGCTTCCGTCGCCTGACTCCAAGAAGCGAAGCGAGAGGGATGAGGATGTAGTCGAGGGCGAACGCGCGGATGCCAGTGAAGATGACGACGAGAGCGCCAACGAGCTGCAAGTCTCTAGGGCCCTGTCCGAAGTCTCCCTGCCCAATGGGGTAGGCGAGGGAGTAGAACGCAGCCATGCGTCCGCGCAGAGTGGGAAATAGGAGCCAGCTGAAGCCGATCAGGAGGATGAGGTTCATCGATAGGCCGAGTTGGTGATCGACCATGCCTTGCCGCAGCCATCCTGCCAGTGAATCCCGGCTGCTTGGGGGAGACTTTTCGTGCCGACCTTTGGAGCTCGTCCGGACAGTGGATGGCGTTTGAAGAGACGGAGGTTCGTATACACTAGTGATAGGATCGTTGAGCTCTGGGGCCATGCGGACGACATCTGTATCGTCTTTCTGCGGAGGAGGAGTGTAGATCTCTCGACGGCCTGGAGGGGACAGTGTCCCATTCTCGTCGACTGCCAGCATCGCATCCGCACGCGAGGTCTCAATGGGCGCAGGAGGGTCCATGATTGGAAGCGGCAATGCCTCAGATTCTGGTTGGGGTATTCTCACCCGCCCAATGGCCGTCAAGAGCACAATTAGGGACGCACACGAGGCGAGCAAGACTAGGCGTTCATGCTGTACACGCCTCTGGACCACGCCGCAGGAGCGAGGGTGTTTGTAGGTGCAAGAATGGTGCAATGCGGTGGGGATGGAAAGCTTCACCGACTCAAAATTTCGAAACCCTGAATACGAATTGAGCTTCGCCTGGCAATTAAGGTTTGGCGGCCTGGGACGAGCCGAAACCTTCGTCTCACAATGTGGGGTATCAATGGAGACTTCGTGTTGCTGACATGCCTGGCAATGCGCCAACGTCTATCATTGAAGTTCTTACGGCAGCAGACTGGACAGGCCGCTCTCTCTTTCTTGCTCCCTCCGTCCGAGCCTTGATACCGAGCCTAACGTCTCGCAATGTGTGACTGGATTGTTGTGCCGCGGCCTCTGGCAGAGAAGACTCACCAAGCCACCGGTCTCTTCGCCAGCTGCCTACTCCCGGGGCGTGGCAAACCGCTTCGAAACCAAGCTGTGATTTCCGAGAAAGGGAAGATTGTTTATGTCGGCGCTTGCACCTCCATTCCAGCGGAGTATGCGAAGGTAGATCTGCAACATGTTCCGGTACTCATGCCCGGAATGTGGGAATGTCATGCGCATTTCTTTGGCGCATCACCGAAACGGCCCATTGACATGCAAAACATGGCATTAGGCAATCCCATCGAGGCGGGCGCGAGGAATGCCCGAGCCTTGAAGGACACCCTCTATGCGGGCTTCACCTCTTGCGTGGATTTGGGTGGCTATGCTCCGGAGCTCCAGAACGTGATCGACGAAGGGCTGCTTCTCGGGCCAACTCTGTATGGAGCCGGTGCTGCTATCAGCATGACTGGTGGACACGGCGATGTCTTTGAGTGAGTCTCGTGTAAGCACCGCCAAACAGAAGCGAAGCTGATCAAGAACCTCCAGAGTCTCTTATGCCAGCGCCAGGCAACGACTCAGCGTGAATGCTCCCGGCGCTGATGCGGGAATGTCTGGCGTGATTTTGGCCGACGGACTCGAAGAGTGCCGCAAAGCCGTGCGCCTGAATTTGCGTCGACGCGCCAAGATCATCAAAGTGTTGACAAGCGGAGGGATCACCTCCCGAGATGATGATCCGATGCTCCAGCAATTCTCTGACGAGGAGCTCGAGACCATCGTCAGCGAAGCTAGTCGGATGGGCCTCGTCTGTGCGGCGCATGCTGTGGGCAAAGCCGGCATTCTAGCCGCCATTCGTGCCGGCTTCAAAGTGATTGAGCACGATTCATTTGGCGACGATGAGGTTTACGAAGAAATGAAAAAGCATGATGTGATGCTTGTAGCCACCGTGAGTAGCTCCTGGGGAGTGAGGATCAACATGATTCGACGTCCAGAGTTGCTAATCAAAAGGCAGATAACGCCAATACGCAGTATACTTGACAATGAGGACAAGTACCCTCGTGAGATGTTCGAGAAAGCAAAGGTCGTCGCGCAAGCACACCTCAAAGCGTACAAAGACGCAATCAAGGCTGGCGTGAAGTGTGCCATTGGCTCCGATCTGTTTGGAGGGATCGGAACGGTCCTTAGCCCGGGATTGAACGGCGGCGAAGTTGTCTACGCGGTAGAGGCCGGCATGACGCCTCTGAAGGCGATTGAAGCAGCGACAGCCAACGGACCGGAATCGCTAGGTCGACAAGGGCCGAAAAGCGGTCAAATCCGAGTGGGCTACGATGCAGACTTCATCGCGCTCAGCCAAAATCCGCTGGATGATATGGAGGTGTTGAGATCCCCCAAGAACATCACCCACATATGGAAGTCGGGCAAGCTTGTCAAGGCACCTGGTCTCGATCCCTGGGAAGCGCTCGACCGGTAGGTACGTGTGGTGCAATCCTTGGAACCATGCCCAACCGGACCACGAGACTTTGAGCTGCGAAAGGCGTAATGCCTGTCTTATCCGTCGTGGCACCGGCTTGGTGCGCTTTGCAAAGGCTGGCTTAAAGACGATCTAGATGGAGCTATCAGAATTGTAGAGTATAGATCGTGATTGCTTTAATTAACTCTATCGAGACTGGAAGCTTTCTGTTGAACAGTGCTGAGTGTACTGTCGCTGCTTGTAGGGTAGATGTCGAAGCGTAGCTCCTCGCCAGCCTTGCCAGCTGATCACGACGAGGCTGTGAGTGTCGACACCACCGCTGGTAGGCTTTTGATGTAGCGGAGCTGCATTGGCGAGGGCACTACGAGAATACGGCCACCATTTGTCAACACTTATCAATCAGTTATTCAGCCTTCGTGGAGTTCAGCGGCACATCCTCCGTGAGAAATGCTTACACTTCAAACGTAAATCGTGAGTAAGGTAATGACAAACTTAGGCCGCAGTCGACGAGTGATATAAATGATGTCGAGCAACGCCCCTACTCCATCAATCTTTGTTCATTAACAAGATCTTTGCAATCTTTCAACTCCACCATGATGGCCGCACGCATAGTGCTTCTCGTTGCGGCGTTATTCGTCAACCATTGCGTGAGCCAGCCGAGTTGCACCAATCTGACGATTCCCGTCACTGCCTCAGCTAGGAATGGAAGATTCCCCGAGTCGTTGAACCCACAGACCGAGGTGGAGGTGACGAACTTCGTGCTGGAACTCACACGTCAAGGGACGAACTTCACTCAGGCCAGCTTGGAAGGGGTAAGTTCATGTCACATGGTAGCAGAGTATGGTACGACGGGCTGATTTGTGTGCAGTACGCAACTGTCAGCGGAACATTCAACATCACCGCAACGTATTGTCAGCCGGCCGCAGGCGCACCGGATGTCATCCAGGTGCTGACTCACGGCATTGGCTTTGATCGCGGCTATTGGAATCTGGCATTCAACAACTACAACTACTCTTACACCAATGTCGCCGTCGGGACTTACGGCTTCGCAACACTTGCGTACGACCGACTCGGTATCGGGGAGTCTCAGCATGGCGATCCCTTGAACTTTGTGCAGAGCTGGATTCAGATGGCAACCCTCGAATCTCTGTCCAATATGCTACGCGAGGGCTCCATTCAAGGCATCCCCAAGTTCGAGAAGGTGCTGCATGTAGGACACTCATTCGGATCCATCCAGACGGTGGGCGTCTTGAAGATGGATCCAAATGTTTGGGATGGCGTAGCTTTGACCGGCTACTCGACGCAATCGTTATATTTCGACTTCTTCGAACTGGCCAGCGACTTCGTCGAAGCGCAACCGTTGATTCCGGAGTACCCGCTAGGTTATCTAGCGCCCGGGGGCACGGCTGCTCTGGAAGAAGATCTTCTGGGACCAAACGAGTTCGACCCAACCATCCTGCCATTCCTGGCGAGCACCGGCGCGCCACCGACCGTTGGCGAATTCCTGACCTTGACTGCTGGCAGTGCTGCCGACGGACCGCCTACTGAATTCACCGGACCGGTTCTGGTCATCTCCGGCCAGAACGACCTTCCATTCTGCGGAGGTAATTGCGATCAGTCTTTCACAGGATATCCAACTCTCCCAGCTGCAGCGCAGCGTCTCTTCCCAAACGCTTCGGCTTACCAGACCGTTATTGGTACGCTTCCAGTGTTGATGAGCTTTGCAAATGTGAAACTAACGAAACTGGCAGTTCCTGGGAGCGGTCACGGACTGAACTTGCAATACACACATCCATTCACTTACGCGCAAGTGAACGGCTTTTTCATTGAGCACGGCCTTGGACCATCATGGAGCGGCAGTGGGTGGCATCGTCGCGGGGGTTCGAAGAGCCACTGAAATATTTGTGAGACCGGGCATGTAAAATGATTGTACATAAGTCACGCGCGATTCCATCGACTCTCGTTCCCATTTGCTAGCGTAGCGAGTTGTGATGTTTTGTTGTCGAAATGCGAGACTGCACACGATGGCGTTCAGATCTAGTGCCTGACAGGATGGGCGTTTGATTGGACAGCGTTGTCAGACCCGAAAGCGCACTGGGTCCGAGCTCATTGGACGGTCTCAGTCAGCCTCGTCATGACGGCCACTCCTCGCAATTCGCCCATCCTACAGTCCGCTTCATTTGCGAATGCGCATGTTGTTGTCGCGCGAGAGTACCGAAAGCATCATTCCGTCCATTCAGTCGTCGGCCAGCGCAAATCTCGACTGACGCGGCGCCGCCGACTGTGAGAAGCTCTTATGCCAATGAACCATCGCAAGTCTGGAGGCGTTGGATCAGAATCCGGTGCTTCTTCGCATTCCCCCTGCCGTCCTGCCCGAGAATGTACACATTAGCGACCACACCGGCAATCGAGCAGAACGATGTCGTATTCGCCCGCATGTAACGATTGGCCTTCAGCTTCATCCCGCCGTTTTGCGCTGCTACGTCCGTTGATGTTCCCCGCAGGCTCTCGCCATTTGGAACGAGCGTCTGAGACTTCCGTGAATCTGATTCTCCACCATCACCGTTTGCATGTATTGTTGTGGCAGAGACTCGGAGGGACTCATACCCGACAAGTGGCCCCCATACTAGATACTGACGACCTGATGTGCTATTGAGACATTGCCATCTTCTTCCGCGGCCAATTTGGGGATTGGCGACGAACGTGAGATGATGGTTGATTGTCGTGCATAGAAAACGATCAAGGCTCTCAGATGAGGGTAGGTTTATACCCCTTTGACCCCTCGAGACAATTGGCACATGAGCTCTCTACTCCAATGTTGCGGATCCTCCTCGTTGGTGTACCAGCCTTGCTCGGTCAAGGTTTGCTCGATTTTGGCCCATTGTGGGAGCTTTGCAGGCTGCTTTAGATCCAGGTCTGCCAAGCGTGCCTCGACCGGCCCATGAGAGGTATGCCTGGCGAAAAGCGTGCAGTCTCTCAACGTCATGGCTTTGCACAATTCATTTACGGCACTTGCATCCGCGGTAAGCGCCAATACTCCCCGAGGATCAAAGGTGGTTTGACCCTCACGCAGCGTTGAGAATAAGCTGGATGCATCGTAAGTCAGGAAGCGTTGAAGAACGGGGCAGCTCGTGACCATCTTTGCAGCGGTTTCTCTGTCCCGGGGATCATCGCTGACGAGCATCAACGGACAGAATGCTTGGGCATCGGTGGGAGTAGAGCGCTGGTGAGCGACTCGCGATGCGCGCAAAGCACATGTGCGGCATCGCTTCGCCCCATGGGGAGCGCTCGGAGATGGAGCCAACCACTTGGGCTTCATCTGGAACCCCGTACAAGGAGCGTTGAAGGTCATGTCGGCGAGTAATAATGCATATGTTTCGTGTCGAGAGAGGGAGTGGGTGTCGCGGCCGGCAGATCTTTCCAGGGTTGCGAGGCTTGCGTTGACCAGAGACGAGAAGCCGTCGCCAAGGGCTATGAGCTCGGGCTGGACGAGATGCTGCGGCGCAAATAGAGGTTCGAAGTGCCGTTGGAAAGCTTCGGCCTGCTCCTTGGCGCTCTGGACATGAGGAAGATCCTTACGCAAGCGGAGTACTCTCCCCTCGAGAGCGGGCGGTAGAGCATCGTCGGAGGTCCGTGGCAATATGTGGAACACAAAGTTCGCACCGCCTTCGGCGAGGTACCTCAGAATGCACCGGACAGAGGGTCCAGGAGGTTTCGTGGCATGGAGTTGTGGATGTTCATGCGCGGTGTAGAAGACCTCTACCGACATTGTCGTTCGCTTATGTGCCGGCCAAAACGGGTCGGTGACGATTCGCAATATTCACCGGCCATCTCTGATCACATGTCGTTTCCAAGAAGAGCGTAGGTTCCATGGATGCGGAAGGCAAGAGTCAGCAAGGGTGAAGAGGTGAAGTGGCTGCACCCCGGAATTTGGTGCGGTCAGTCATGCAGCTCCACCTCTCCACACCAACTTCTCCCGCACTCTCCCACGAATATATGAGTGCTCACGATTATTCCCAACCAGCGGTTGACCTCAGTCCATTCTCTCCCAAAATGCCCGACGACGATCCTACAAAGCTCCCCACTCCCTCGGCGTGTACCGCTGGTCAGTCGATGCCGCTTCTCGACCTGATCCAGACCATTTAATCTCATTCCGATTAGACTTCTGCCTCATTCCCATTGGCACGCCGACGGCCTCGGTCTCGAAAGAGGTCGCCGCAGTGCAGCGCCTGCTCCAGAAGTCGGGAGTGATATACCACATGCACTCTGCGGGCACAACGCTGGGTGTGTCTTCCCGCACGACCCATCTGGCTATCACCTTATTCGTGCTGACCTTTGTCTAAGAGGGTTCGTGGTCACAGGTCATGGAGATTATTGGTCAATGTCATAGCTTATTGCACGCGAACGGAGTTGTCCGGATCCAGAGCGATATCCGTGTTGGCTCGCGGACAGACAAGCGTCAGACGGCGGAGGACAAAGTAAAGGCTGTGGAACGCTTACTCCAGGGGGATGAGGCTGCGTAAGGGACGTTTGGAAGTCGATTTGTGCGCATAAGCATGCGCCAAGGGAGTTGAGATTGTGGAGTGAGGTATCAACCTAAGCTATCGTAGTTCATTGATTCGTCGTCATACCGCTATGCCGAACCACACAAATGCTTCGCTCGCAAATATCAATAAGAAAGGGAGGGCACGTGAGCCCACGTCAATGCGTATTCCCTGCCCATCCGACTACGACACGTATGCCGGCGGGGCATCGCCATGCCCACTTGCATCCGGCTGCTGCCATTTGGCCCCGTGCCGGTGCTTCTCCTCCGCCACTCTCTTGGCAATTTCATTCGCCATTTTCATCATCCACGCTTGCTCCAGAATGCCTCCAGAACTGCTGCCATGCATTGGAAAGGCCGAGACAAGGTCGGAAATGCTCAATTCGGATGCTGACCGTGGAAGTGGGGACAGCCTGGCGGCTTCCGATGGTGTGGTTGCTGCCGGCACCCGATCCGGCTTATTACGCTCGGCAGTTACGTAGATCGAGGCACGCGGAGTGTCATCCTCGTCCAGCATCTGCGGATTGGTAAGATACTGAGGGGTGGACGGCCGCAGTGCTGCAGGCCCGTCCGCACTTGATATCACCCGGTCGAGGGTGCTGTGCGCTCGTTCGAGATCCCGCTTCTTCTTCGGACTGACGTGGGGAGTGTCCACTTCGCCTTCGCGTTCTTTCGGATGTACACTCGTTGCGGGTGCGCTGGTTGGAACGGTGCTATCCTCCGCGCTAACAGGAGCGGTAGAGCCATACGCACTGGCACTTTCGCTTCTGCTCACAGAGTCCTCGTAACCGCTACTGATGCTGACACCGTCTGACGCACCATCCGTAGCACCATCACGGTGCCGACGAAGATTCACCACTCGGTTCTTCCGCTTTCGGGTGGGATGTGACCGCCGGCTACCACTGCCCAGACTATACGTGGTGGACACGGACGGGAGACTCGTGATACTGGGCCGAGAGAGATATGAGGGTGCTTCGGAAGCGAATGAAGACGCTGATGATAATCCGCTGATGGTAGATATGCCCAGTGTAGACTGCAGTGCGCTCAAGGTCGTGGGCCTCTGGAGTGGAGTCGCATGGTCTTCGTTCAGCTCGTCCCGCTCCGCAGCGCAGGCCCGTGCTCGAAAAACAGCGTCTCTGATGGGAGGGGTGAAGAGGCTCAGAGTTCGTTGGCTTTCACTGAGCGTTGCCAGCCTAAGCAGATTCTTCTGGGAGAACGTAGCGTACATTTCCGTGGGGATATCGAATGGGAAGACAGGCTCGGCGGATGAACCGTCGTCCATCGTGGACGGTGCCGAGGGGTCGTGAGTGGTCGGTGAGGGGATATCGGAGGCCGCCAGGAAATCGTCCGTCTTTTCTCGGTCGCCGCTAGGGCCGATGCTGCGACCTTCCGAGTCGAAGACGCGCAAAGACAGCCGGTGTATTATCGCCGGCAGATCTTCCATGAACAAGACTCGCAGCTGTCCTTCGATTGTCTTTTGTAAGTAGTCGCGCACAAAGGGGATGCTGTCGAAGGTGCTGGAGACTTTCAAGCTCTCGAGCGGGTCGTTTCGAAAGACCAGAGTGATGCCCTTTTGCTTGCTGAAGACCAGTATCACAAACCCGGACAGTCTGATGTCGGACAGCGTGATCTGTAGAGGGATGGTCAAGCCACTCCCTGCCGCCAACGGGTTGGGGCTGGCGAATGTCGGCTTGGTGCTGAGGAAGGTGTTGAGCGGATTCGCCTGGACGCGTGTCTTGAGCGTGAGATAGGCATCGCCTTCGTAGCGCACCTTGAAGATGCCTCGAAAGCGGTCCTCCGCCAGATCTCCGACCTCGAGTATCTCCAGGCTCGGGGGCGTACGACCAAGGTTCAGCTCATTGACGAGGATGTCATCCACGATGATGGGTGGCTTGGGCGATTTGTTGAGGGAGGAGGTCAGCATCTGCCGCACCCGGTCGGTGTCGGCGATGAGCGGGGACCAGTTGAAGTGGAAGGCCATGACGGCAGCTGGCTTGTGGTGGAGAGGGCGAAGATGCTCCTATCGCCTTGACAATGCGGCGCGCCCAAGTACCACGCGCATCCTGTTCTCGCGATGCCACAGTACAGTATCACCCGACCACTACCGCTGAAATTTTCTCCGACGGCGCAATTTAATCCGCCCCTCAGGTCCGTCTCTTTACCCTCAGGATGCCAAGGAGGAATGGAGAGTGTGGTGGTAGGCGATGGGCCGTCGAGGTTGTGTGTAGGGTTGGCTGCTGGTGTTTTTCTTCTTCCGGCCAGGTTCGAAGCTTGTCGGCGATGCAGAGTGACCGCATCACCTTCCGACTCCCGTCTCGCCCGGGCGGTGTTGTTTCTCCGGCTGCTCCCGAAGGGAGACTAGGCAACGAGCCGCCCCGCCGCGGCCGCTAACCTCCGCTCGTTCTCGCCTCGGATTTATCAAGCTTTCGGTCGGGGTTCTTCACAGTTGACGTAATCTCCACCTCGTCTTCTCCCCTCTGCCTACACATTGCTCGGATATCTGCGACCTTGATAAAATCCGCAATTAATTCAGTGTGTGCCGGCTGTAACTTTTCTAGCATTGCAATCGCCGCCGTGTTACACAACGTTCTCTATCGGCCGACGTACTCGGGGTTAACAGCTCTTTTCCCTCCGGCGAGACAATACATTAAAAGTTGCCATTATCACACTCACTTCTGTCATTCCTCATCCAAACCTGCCAGCTCAATACCCTCCTCCTCTTTCCATCTTCCGTACAATGTCTCCTCAATACGCCAAAGACCAGCCCGCGGGCTTCAGCAACCATATCAAGAACATTGCCGTCGTGGGAGCGACTGGCTCTGTTGGCCAGTACATCGTCGACGCACTCTTGAAAGGCGGAAAGCATAATGTGACGGCCATCACGCGGGCGGAGAGCAAGAGTAAAATGCCAGATGGCGTTAAGGCTGCTCCAGTCAACTACGATGACGAGCAGACCTTGATCGACGCCTTGACCGGCCATGACGCCCTCGTGATCACCATGGGCATCCGTGCCGGCGACGCCCAGACCAAACTCGTCAATGCTGCTGCCAAGGCCGGAGTCCCTTGGATCATGCCTAACGAATATACTGCGGATGTCGAAGGTCAAGTGGAAATGGCAAAGGTAAGGCTGGCCATTATACCCCGTGTGCGCTGCATCGACTGACTTCGATGCAGGAAAGTGGAGTCGGAGATATTGTCTGGCCAGCCGAGGAACAGATTGAAAAACTAGGCGTCAGCTGCTGGGTCGGTCTCGTTTGTTCATTCTGGTATGAATACAGCCTCGCCGTCTCTGCCGATGCCTACGGCTTCGACATCAAGAACAAGAAAGCCACCTTCTTCGACGATGGCGAGACCAAGATCAACGCGTCGACATGGAAACAGTGTGGACGCGCCGTCGCCGCCGTATTCTCGCTTCCAATCCTGCCACAGGACGAAAACGATGAGGGCCCATATCTGAGCATGTGGAAGAACAAGCATGTCTTCGTCTCCTCCTTCCTCGTGTCGCAGCGAGACATGCTCGACTCGCTTCTCCGAGTCACTGGCGACAAGGAGTCCGACTGGACCATTGAGCATGAACCAGCCGAGGCCAGGTGGAAGAAGGCTCACGATGCAATGCAGGCTGGAGATTTCAGTGGCTACGTACCACGCATGTACACCCGGGTCTTCTACAAAGATGGATGCGGCGACTTCTCTCACAAGCTGGATAATGCCAGGCTTGGCTTGCTTGAGGAGAACCAAGATGCAGCTACTAAGAGGGCGGTTGACATGGTGAACAGTGGGTACAATTACTTTGCGAGGGGTTGAATAGGTTTGGTCCTCAGTTTTCCCGAAGATAGAGCCTCGTAATACAGTGATAGACAGACGTTCATGAATCGACCTTTTCCCGAATCGTTGTACTCAGGAATCTAGTCCATCTTCACCTGCCCTGTTCATCTCTGCCTGATCTTGATGGAGACGATTCCGCTATTTCAGCCCGCTCGTAAGTACTGAGAGCCACAGTGCCACCCATAAGCGACAAAGGCTACGTAGATGTCCGGCACGTAGCCTCGGGCGGTGAAGTCTTCAACGACGATGTGTCAGCCTTTGAGGTTCAGTCGCTGACTCCAGTGCAAGCCCAGCGCCCAGTGGAAGAGCCTATATCACGTCAGCGATTCTCGATTTTCAGGGAGTAGACCAAGCTTACCTCGCATCAACGATCTTGCCGTCTTCCTTGGAAAGCGCTGACGACATCACCACTTAGAAGGCAACGTTGCATGGCGAGCATCATCTTCACATACCTTGCAGTTTGTCGTAGAGTTCATGCAGTGGCACGATGACCCGTTCAATGAATTCACCATCGTCGAGGTGTTGTTCAGGCTTGTCGTCTCCCTCCGATAGATTGACCTCCACCGTGACCATCTGGTTAGAGTCAGTAGAAGCTTGACCGCCGTGAACACTGTCGACACTAGGGAGTCAGCGGGATGTTGACACACCTGCATGTTGGCATTGGTCAATCCGGGATCCGACACGATTGTGGGCGAGCAATCAACTACCTGCATAGTGGCGTTCGTCATTCCCGGCTGCGCGCTTAAGATGGGACTTGTGGCACAAACCTTGCCTTCGTAGCCCGTCTCCTCCTTGAGCTCACGCACGGCAGCTTGCTCTGGCGTTTCGCCCTCATCGATGAGACCTGCTGGGAATTCGACGCACGTTGCCTCGACCGGCGGCCGGTACTGCAGGATGATCATGGTGGAGGGCGGATTGTGAGGGTGGCGGAGAATCGGGGCAATGGCAACGGCATCAACGCCTCCTTTGCCACGGGTTTTGCGTGCGGCTGCTTCCCAGATTCGGTCTTTGCCAGTCTAGTCGATGCGTTGTTAGAGTCGTGTGGGAGGGGCTGACTGCTAATGGCTCGTACCTGATCGGTCCACTAAAGGCGAGATAGTCAGCGGCAGGAACAACCTCAACGCTCCAAGGAAAAAGGCACTGACCTCGATCTTTCGAAGTTCCGTCCATTTCGCTCTGTCAGGTATCAATGCATGGTCCAACATAGGCGTGGGAAAGATGCAACGTACTCGTCGGCAGACAATGGTCCAATTTTCTTCACCTTCGGGGCTTGTGTTGCAGACATGGCTGCGAAGGAACGCGAGGGAGCAAAAGCAATGCCCACTTGATTGATCAGTCTCTTACTCGCTCGCATCAATGTGGTTGTCGCGGCAGCTGTATCCCACGGAAAGGAAACGTGAGGTGGTGATGCCAACACCACTCGCGCGGCTGGCTAACCGTCTTCGGCTAGATCCACGCCTCGGAGCAAATGACGTGCAGCGCTTTCCCCGTGACAGAACAACAGAAACAACAGCTTCATGTTATTAAGGTATCCGGTCGCATGATTGTCACACGCCTCTGCTCGCGCCAAGTTGGTCGACATAATCAGCCCATCCTAATCGCGGATGCGAGTGGCGGGCCTCATGGCATGAATGCACTTCCCCGGGAGGAAGCCGCCACCGCCAGCATTACACCTTGTCCACCTCGCGAGAGATGACAGTCAATGGAGGCGCGAAACCGAGCCAATCTTGCAACTGCAAAGACCATACCATTTTTCCTGCTGGCCATCATTGCCTATGTGTCGTACACAATCACCGGGCCTCTGGTTACGCAGTATCTCATCAATCCACCTCGCAGTATGCTCTCCGTGCCCACCCCCCGCGTTAAACACACTAACCACGCGCTTCACAGATGTCCCTGCACGAACTGGAACCGGTATAGCGATCGCGATCGTCTACTATGTCCTCCTCATCGCCGTACTCGCAACTGATTTACGCCTTCTCATGGTGGTGTGGCGCGATCCCGGACAGATCTCCATTGGCTCCCAACCCAAAGGTACGCTTCGCGAGCAGCCTCGCAAATGACGAGACGGTTGAGATCATGCCATCCAAGCGCCCTCGCTAATCCAGTCCGCGCTCTGAGCAGACTCCGAAAGAGGACTTGCCCGCGGCCTCAATGAATTCTGGAAGCGCGATGTGTTCGTGTGCGACCCGCAAGGGCTTCCTATCTGGTGCCCCAGCTGCAAAAACTGGAAACCAGATCGCACACACCACAGCCAGGACGCTGGCCGATGTACGCGCAAGATGGACCATTTCTGTCCGTGGGTTGGAGGCGTCATCGGCGAGCGAAGCTACAAGTTCTTCGTTCAGTTCAACCTCTACAGTTTCCTGCTCTCCGCGTATTCAATGTCCGTTCTGGCGGCCTTTGTCGCAAAGGGAGGCGAGGGCTCATTAGAGGTTCAGTGGCTCGTCGCCCTCGGCCTTGCAGGCTTCTTTACCATCTTTACCATTGGCATCCTCGGCAACAGTCTCTGGATGGTTTTGAGGAACGTCACCACCATCGAGAATTTAGATGCCTTCTCGGGGACCATGTTCCTTGCGGTCCTCCTGCCGCCTGAGCTACAGAGATTGTCGAGCGGCCTACCGCTTCGATCTGCGACAGAACCACCAACAGTGATTGGCGAGATGGGCAACGAGCGCATTGAGCCACCCCTCGCATCCGATTTGGACGAACCGAGTCACTCGAGTTACTTTTCAAATCTACAAGTAACGAGGACATCGCGGCAAGCAAGCCGTCTGCCATTCCAAGACCGGATCTGGAAAGGCACTGTGACGTACCCGATCGTCCTCGCAACAGACCGGCCCCCGTTACCCGCCCCTGCTCCACGAACATTTGCGATCCTCGAGACGCTGCCGGGGATGAATCCATGGGATCTTGGCAGTCGATGGCGGAACTTTCAAGCCGTCTTTGGCTCAAGCTTACACGAGTGGCTGCTGCCAATTAAGCACTCGCCGTGCTGCGACCATACTTCCTTGACTAGCCAGTTCCCGCTAGGCCCAGACTTTGATGAGCTGTTGGTCGAAGCGGGACTGGTGCCGTGGCCGAGCTCCGTCCAGCCGGCTCCCGCCAATGTACTTCCGAGAGACGTTATTAGTGGCAGTGTGGCTGCGTCGAGGGAGAGCAGACGGAAACGCCGGCTCGATGCCGGCTGGCAGAACGGCGAGCGTCCGGACGGGTGGGTGAGCGAGAAGGCAGCACGGCGGCAGCGCAACGAAGCACGCCGGGCGGTGCATGCATAATGGAGTAATGCAAGAGTCATCAGGCATCGGAGGGAGCCCACGATCGGTCCAAGTTGGCTGGCTTACGATTGACTTTGGCAGCGATCTGGAGCGCCCAACCTCGGCAGCTCGGTCTGGTAGCGGCTGGCCGCAGTACTCTGTACCTGGCTTATGTACCTTATGATGATTGAATCGCTGCTCGATTGCGGACAACCAAGCGGAACCCCAGATATTCCCACTCCCCGCACGTCAGTCCGAGCGCGGGTGCTGACCCTTGACTGAAAAGAGGCATCGCGGGTCATCAAAGGAGGTTAGTTTAGAGTGGAACTAGCCTTTAGCTTTGGCCCCGTGGGGCCCAGGAGCAAGGATCCTTCCCTAGAGCCTGTCATCCATCGGAGCCGCTTCCGCGAAACTGGGCAGATCGTGCGAAAGCTGGGAAGTTCGTCAGATTAGCTTTCTGTCACGCGCTCTCGCTCTGATCGATCGTCACGCGGATGGCTGGTGTAGGGTTGGCATCCATGCGTCAGGGCGTGTTGGTGGCGGGCGCTGCGTCCATCCGGGCGCTTGGCGCAACGTTTCTTCCTTTTTCGTGACGCTCGATGGAGCGCCGGCTGCGTGCAAGGTGCAGGTGTGATTTCAAATCACTAATCACCGCCGGCACAGTTTGCATGAATGTTAAATTCTTGTGGTGGAGTCATTCCACGCCGATGCCGCGGGCTAATGTGCTCGGTGCATCGCCACCGGCTTCCGCCGTGTCTCAAGCTGTGCGAGTCTGCGTAGCGCCCGGGAAGCAATCTCATCCTGCCCAACTGCTGCCTGCCATGCAGAGCGCGGGAGTGATGAGCGGTCGACGTACAACACGGTGAATGAAAGAAGAGAGTCGTGCTCCATACGTCTGGCTATATATGTTTGCCATTCATTATTCAATTCGTTTCCATAGGCATCGTGTCCATTGAAACCAAAGGGGTCCATCGCTCGTGAAAAGAGGAAACCCACACACATTGCCTGCTTAAACCTTCCTTCGTTCCGCGCGTCTGTCTCGTAACTCCGGACATCGTCGGCGATGGTTGATGAACCAGTTGCTGACTTGCGTCAAGCTTATGCCGGTAGCCTGCGGGCACATTAGTCTCGCGAATCATCGGCACGCATGGGGTGGTGTACTTACGTTGGCAAAGATTGCCTTTTGGTCCTCGCTCGGGTACGGGTTGCCGATGTTCTGCTTGCGCGATTAGCTTGGGGGCGCGTAGTAAGGGATGGTGGGGCATCGTGGTGCCTTACCTGGTCAAACCAAGCCCGCATGATCTCCGTCGAGTGCTTGGGCAGGTTGCTTCGCTTCCGCGCCTTGGGGTAGTAGTACTCGTAACGCGTCGACGGGTAGCCCTCGTAGGCCTGATCGTCGTAGAAGCGATACTCGGAGTGAGGGGGTGGGTGGCCGTGTGTAGGGCCATGCTCGGCGCGTCCGTAATGTGCCGCCCCTTCGACTCGGCTGTAGCCATCGGGCGTTGGCGTGAGATACATGCGATCCTGTCCGGGCGAGCGCATCTGCACGTATTGTGCATCGGGATATTGCGAGTAGCGCAGGTCCTCCCCTCGATAGTGCGAAGTGCGGGCGTCATATGGTGGAGATGCCACGCCACCACTCCAGCTACGCTTCACTCCAGCGGAATGTGGTCTATCATACATTGGGGGTAAGCTCGTAGGAGCATTGCCATTGTTGTGCGCCGGGCGGATCGGCGACTCATCGTATGGATGACGAGCAACGCCGTCGTGGTAGTTGGGCCGTCTTTCACTGGCGCCGAATGGCTTCTGAGGACTGATCATGGAAGGGTGAGATGCGTGGGCGGCCGAAGCATGGACGGGAGCTTGGTGGTGCGTGTCCTCGACCTTTGTCTTCTTGTTTGGATAGAGGGAGACGGGCTTGTAGACGTCGGTGTTGTAGCTGGGCTCAAACGGCCTCAAGTGGTGAGGGGCTGGCAGGACTTTGGGAGTGCGAGGCGGGCTAGCCATGGTGTTTTCGAGCAGCTACACCAGTTAGCAGTCACGTTCGCAAGGTGCATCGAGGTGGGTAGAGGACATACCGCTTTCAAAGGTGGCAGTGATGGTCTGTCGGCGTCGGAAGGATCCCAAGGCGGTGAGTGCGGTGCGTGTGCATCCCGGCTTCCGCAGTCCATCCTCGCTTTTGCAAAGGAGGTGTCGATGTGCGGGCCCATCATCTCTGATCGCGACCGCATGAAGGCTTCTCGCGTTGCCGAGTTGACGGAGGGCTCACGGGATTCGAAGCTGCTTCGAGACGTCTCGGGGGTGGGAAGGCGGGGTGACCAGCGACCGGAGGCGTGGTCATCGAACTTGGAAATCAATCCCTTGCCGAATTGCTCGTTCCTGAGCGAAAGGGACTCCATTGGAAATCCCGATGATCAAGAAGCGAGGGCGCAGTGGGATACGGAAGCAGCAGCAGCGTGAAAAAGGTCGTGGCAACGTGGGGCTTCGTGACTGTGCTGGCGAATGAGTATGCATGCATGCGTCAGATCTGGCGGAGGGGCGTACTAACGTGAGGGGACGGAGGGAAGAGGCAAGGAGGATGGTGACGGTGTTGTTTTCCTCGACAGCTACTCGTTGGTGGGAGGAGCAGTGCTGTCACGCAAAATTGTTTCCGAACGGACGTTGGTGGGCAGGCGATGAGGATTAAATGAGTGACAGTGACAGGGCCTGCCACCGTCGGCAAGAGAGAACGTTTCAGCAAACGATCTCGTCGCTTGACAGGCAGGTCGGGGGAGGAGGGAACGATGTTAACGACCGCGAGTTGCATGCATTAGAGCCAAAAGATGGCTGCAGGCGCTCTGCCCACCTACCTCCGGCGTAGTGGCGTCCGTGCCGGTATAAACGAGCCTCAACACCGCGCTGGTACATCCGTCGTGCGCGGCACTAAAAGGGTACGTGCATGCCAGCCCAGCCCTTGCCCTGCCGGGGCTGTCCAACAAGCAACAAGGATCTCGTTTATCGACCGCTCCAGTCGATGATGGGCGGGCCAGCAACGGCGGTCTAGCTGTCATCCTAACCGTTGTTGGCCAAGATCCGGCGACGAGCAGGGCTCTGTCCACACCAACGCGTCTCCATCCGAATCCACCCCGACTCCTCCATACGAGTCCACTCGAGTCCACCCGGGCGGGCGTGCAATCTTACCGCGCTGAATGCTGGGAGGAGCAGAGTTCTCTCACACTTCCGGCATGTGCCTGGCTGGGGACCGCCTTCGTGCAGACGAGAACGACCGTGGGCCCCTATCAACGGTCGCTTAAACACTCACCGACACGTCTGTTGCAGGAGCTGCTGCACAAGTCTGTAACCCGCTTCCCCGCAAACCAGGTATCAGATTCACGTCGAAATCGGGATCGCGAAAGGCGGGCGACACCAGACAGGGCCCTCCCTGGCCCCATTCCGTCGCCAGCGACAGAAGGGCAAGCGGCCCGCGTTACCGTTGAATGTCGGGCGTACAATCTCGGTAAGATGCAGGGAGGCCCGTAGCCGCTGTCACCAAGTCGTTGACGTCAACACGCGCCCGACCGGGGGACCAGGCCAGGTAAGCTTGTAAAAAGGTAATCATCGACAGACGCGCGCGAGGAATTTGGCATCGAGCTGCGGGCGCCAGTTGGCAAAGGGCAAATCAGCCGGGGAGCGGCGGGTCGCTGGCATGCAGCGGAGCGAGACATTGGGCTGGAGGAGGATTGTGAGCGACCGACGAGACGCCCATCGCTCTCACTCGTCGGACGGGTGGCGGAGACTGCAGCTTGACATGCATGCTGCATGCATGATGCGCGCCTCGTCCAGCCCCATCGAAGTCGAGGCGGTTCCAAATGCTCGGCTCGGGGCAGGCGTGTCGCATCATCGCCATCGCCAGCACCGCACCATTATCCCTCTCACCAGCATTGTCGTCGTCGTCACCACGTAAGGGAAACACGCACTTGGCGCACAACGAACATGCACGCTGCCTATTCGATCGGCTTGTGCATCTCGTACCCCGGTGGGGGTCGACCGGGGTGCAAGACGGTGCTGGGTGACAAGCGGCGACACATGATTGACAGAGGAGAAAAAGGATTGGCTGGATGCGGGTGGGGTTCAGACGCACGCAAGGAGCGGATCGCAGCCTCCTTCGCGTGTGGGCGACATCTGATGACAGCGCCCTAAACCCACACCGGCGGCATGCGGAGGGTAAGCGAGTTCGCCTACGCCATTCTGAAGCAGGGGGGCGTGTCGACGAATTACCAAAAGCAGGCGTGCGCGGGGCTGGCCCCCTGTCCGTTGCTTGGCCCTCCGCTTCCACTCGTTGCTTTGCTCTCTTGCGGCCTGGCGTGAACCTTTTCCGCTTTACACTCTCGTTGCACAAACTCTCCCGGCCGAGCATCTACGAGACGTGCACCATGCCTGCCGTGCTCGTCCCGACCGCTCGGCTCTCGGGATCGCACACGTCTCCATGCCGTGGATGAACGTGGCCGCGGAGTGCGCCACGCTTCCACGGCCTAAACACCTTTCCGACGAACACAGCATAAGAGACGTGGGCCATGCGTGACCTGCTTTCCCCTTCACCCCTATCAAGTCTCCCATGACATGCCGGCTCGCGTGGCGCTTGCCTGTCTGCATGCTGCATCACTCAACTTCAGGTGTTCCGCGCATGAGCGAACTTCTCCGGATGGTTTGACAGTTGTTGTATTTCTTTCCACAGCAGCGGCAAGACACATTTCATGCATGCATCCTTCCCCTCTTCTAGCCCGACGAAAACAACCTCCATCGCCCGGCTACCTATGTTACAATGCAGTACATGCTACGCTGGAGATGCACGTTCCGAAACTCACCACTCCTTGGTCTGCTCGTTTCACCGCGCCGTAACCACGAGCGACGTCGCTAGGCCCACAATCCACATCGTCCAATTCCAATTCCTCCGTATACCTGCACTAGTGCTGGTGCTGCGACTGCCACCGCCGGGACTGGAGCTGGATGTTCTGAACGAGACACACGAAAGACTGTCAGCACAGGCAGCGCGACTCGAGGAACCGGCTTCACTTACGCTGGAGCACTTGTACGTCCCACGGGGCTGGAGACACCGTTGAGACGATCGGCAACATCGATGGTGGGACCGACGTTCTATTCAACATTGGCGTCAGTAACTCCACAAGCATGACTAGGTAAACGGGAGTAGTGAAACTCACAAAGAAGTCCACCAGCAGGAACGACGGCGCACGGCCGTACTGCTCCGAACACTGGCTTGCCGAGTAGCCCAAGCTACCGACGCCTCCGTCCGGGGCATTGGTGGTGTCGATAGCGTCCACGTCCGGTGACTGCACGCCAGGACATAACGCGTCAGCAGAGTTCACTGATTCTTCCGGGTGTAGCCCGTTGCTCTGCAAGCCACTATCATGCGATACTGACCTGGATCCCTAGACCAATGTCCTGATACAGGAAATGGTTCATAAGCGGCATGACTCCCTGGGCGATGACCTGCGTGGGCGTGCTACCGTTCTCGCTCGGCGGCCTGTTGATTCCGCACACGAAACCACTGGCCGAAGTGACGTCGTATGGATTCTCGAAAATGTACGAGAACTCCGGCATGATGTACGGGGCGTCGGAGTTGTCGCCAATGTAGTCGACGAAATTCACGAGCCGCTTGCCACTGTCGATCATGGACTGCAGTGTAGGCCACTCCTGACTCTGAGCATCCGATCCGGTAGGCGTATAGGCCAAGGAGGTGGTGATTCCGGCTGCCTCATATTGCTGCGCAAGCTCCTGCACAGAGGCCGACGCACCATTCACCAACAGTATTGTGACGACCTCATTCGTGTTCGACTCCATCCATGATCGCACTTCTGCGAGCCAAGTGCTCAGAGGGCCGGCATCGAGGAGATCACAGCTCGAACTGGACAAGGTTTAGCTATGGTAGACGAAGGTAATCATTCGTAGATAAACTCACTGGCAAACGTGCAATGCGCTGCCCTGAAGCTGGACTTGCGCGGTCAGGAGCCGTACACCAGCCGAGAGCTGTACGGTACTGTTGTAGTATTGATTGCCACTGGCTGAGTAAGATGTAGAAGCGTCACGAACAAAGGGACTGTCGTGGGCTCCAAGATAGGTGACATTATCGTATGATCTGCTGCAGAGGCTGGGACTGTTGTTACAAGGCGTCGATGATCGTGCAATGCCGTATGCGTGAGCAGGGCGAAGAACGAGTGAGAAAGCGCAGAGCGCGAGGTATGCTTTCCAAGACATGATGGAAGTCATTTCAGGGATCGAAAACGAAGGGCATAATCACCAAAGAAAGCTTTGCATGCGATCAAGACACTTATGGGAATGGACGAGATTCACAATGAAACGCAAATAGCACCCCAAGAAAAGGCGAGACGTGAAAGATACGGGTAGGAGTGTGCTGCGCCATCTGGACCCATAACGTCGTCGTCAGCGGTTTGACGTACCTCGAACCTCAACCGAATCAAAGGAAGCACCCACCGAGCCTGAGGCACCATAATCATGCGTCGCTCGACAACGGCATAGAGTAACTGAGCCACAGGCTATCGCAGTGGACTCTGGATGCGTCGAGCAAGGTCTGTCCGTTAGGTGTATTCGAGGAAAATACCAAGTACAAGCGCGGTAGTGGCGTGTGTAGCCAAGTCATGACTAAGCGAGGGTTCAGCAAAACTTCCGACCTCCTCTCTCGGTGTGAGCTTCATCCAGGACGAGAACCGCCACGACATCACATCCACGATGGTCCTGCGTCTTCGACTCGCCCGTGTTCCGGGCCCGGGCGGAGCCAAACGACACCGACCCATCTACAACATCGTCCTTGCGCAGGCGCGCTCAGCCCGAGATTCCAAACCAATGGAGGTCTTGGGCATGTACGATCCCGTTCCCAAAGAGACGCCCGGCGCAAAGGAAGGCGATCGAAAGACGAAAGAGATCAAGGTGGATGTCTCGCGTGCCAAATACTGGCTTGGAGTTGGTGCACAGCCGAGTAATACTGTGTGGAGGCTGCTGGCGATGGTATGTTCTCACTTTGAGCGTGTGCTGGCAGGGTAGTTGTGCTAAATCTCTGACACAGATTGGACTGGTCGAGCCGAGATATCTGCCCACCGGGCAGCAGACACAGAATGCCCTCAAGGCCGTCCGATTTCCAGTTCATCAAAACGCAGGGACGAGCGGTAAGACTCGGGGTGAGAAGGCGGCAGCTAGCAAGAGCATGAAGGGCAACACAATGGTGGGCAAGGGTGAGATTGGCGCAGGCACAACCAGTCCGATGAATCCGAATGAAGCATGAAAGCACCTTTGCCAGCACGCTTTTGTTCGGATAAAATGCCATCCGCCACGCCGAGTTGCTACGCCTCTATTTGAGCACGGCTGGTCAGAATAGCCACGCAGGTGCGTAGTCGTGCCTTGTGGTGGACACGTCGGGCAGCCTCGCCCCTTGCCCCAGGTTCGGGAAGATATCACATGGCTTCGCGTAACATTAGGCCCGGCATTGGTTCATGGCGGGGCGAAGGAGCGTCGTGCTACTGAAGCACATTCGGGGAAATGGGGAACGCAGCGCATACAACCCGCTCAAAGGCTGACGCCTCGAGCAACGTCGCTCTTCCCAGAGTCGCAGAAGGCTCCAAGTCGACAAGGAGAACCGCATGCAAGAAAGGAGAAGCTACTCCAAGGCTAGAACTATGAACAGTGGACTGAAAACGACAGAAAGGTAGCACTCTATGTAGATGATGCTCAGCTCGCGCCGCTTTTTGCATCTTCATCTGTGATCCTCATTGGAGACCATGCTTGCTTGTGGGGGCATGGGAGAACAGGTAACAAAGAAATCATATTCTCCTCTCCCTCTTCCCAGGACAGTCTCCTTTGCGACAAGATAGCCAGCTGCTGTTCATGGAGGTCGCGAATGCCCAGCGTCGATGCGACATGCAGTGCGTACAATACACACACCGCTCATTTAAGAAGCGCCAGCCTCCGACTCGTCCTCTTCAACGGTGGGTTGGCTCGGCGTCTGCTCTCTCATCATGCGGCTCTCCAATTCCTTCAACTGCGATTCCCTGGCCAGTAGCTCCTGTCTCTTCTCATTGATCTCACGCTGCACTTTGCTCTCGATCTCTCGCAGCTTCTCCTCCTCTCGCCTCAACTGCTCCTCCTTCAGCCTGACACTTTGAGTCGCCAAGCTTTGCGGGTCCAGAGAGCCATCTTCGACGCTTCCATACGCGGCACCGCCAGAACCGTCGGCGGCGTTGCTGACGGACTTGGAGAGTTTCTCGGTACGGTAGTTCTCGTAGAGGAATGCCTGGGTGATCTCCTTGAGATCGGCAAGATGGCTGTGCAGGAGAGCGGAGCGGATGGCGAGGAAGTCGCTGTGGCGCGGGTTGTCCACTTCCACGGTACCCCAGGGGTATTGACTGAGCAATGGGTATTAGCCTACAAGTTCGTGGAAGGAAGCGCGGCATAGGATCAACTCACCGCGCGCGCACCCTTCGGCCGTCCACCTCCACGATATCTTCGGAGCCGACGATAGCAAAGGGCATGAGGCCGCGAAGCTCTGCATTCTCCTCGACCGTGTCCTCGTCGTCCTCTTCGATGTCGTATGGGAAGTTGTAGCTGCGGAATATGTCAGTGGGGAAATTCAGAATGGACAGCTTAAGCCATTGGGCGCGTCTGAACCTACACTGGAATGCGATAGTGCTCAATGTCCTCAATGATGAGCTTCTTGCTCTCGGCGAGCTCGAGCGGGGTGAGCGAGTCGGCCTTGCCAATGACCGGGATCACGTTGACGCGGGGGGAGAGGCGGCGCATAAGCTCAATATCCAGCTCGCGCAGACCGTGACCTGTCAGATAATCAGATGGACAGCTCTACCGCGCGGAGTATAGTCTTTGACTGACCGGTGGGCTGGACGAAGTAGAGAAGCACATGCACGCGGTTATCCCTGAAGCGCGGGTTTCGCTTGATGCGGCTCTCGGCGGCCAAGATGTCATCATACTGGCGCTCCAAGTAGCTGCTGATTTCGCCAAAGCTGGCCTCGTTGTCGATGCTGTCACCGAAGCCCGGGGTGTCGACAATGGTCAAGCTGACCCGTGTGCCCTCCTCATCTAGCTCCAGCTCCACAGTGACGGGCTTGATCTTGACCGAAGGCTCGCCAGTGTTTTCGCCGTCGAGGTAGGGGGGCGCATCGGAGTCGATGTGGGGGAGGACGGTTTTCTGGCAGAGGGTGTTGACGAAGGTGGTGCGGCCGGTGCCAGAGGCGCCGCAGACCATCAGGCAGAACTGGATGCCCTTCTTGGCATTCTTCTTGCGGCGCATCTTCGGGCCGGGCATGAAGTTGGAAGACATGCCGAATTTGGAGGCAGGGGGCGGCGCGTCGATGGTGGGTGAGGTGAAAAAGGGACTGGAAGCCATTGCGCGGGTCAGCAAAGGGTGGAGGCGGGCGTGAACAGTGGAGTGGTCGGTGGGTAGGGGGTGGAAGGGGAGAGGGTGGGAGATTTTTCGTCAGGGTTAAGGGAGCGGAATGGCGGGACAGTATCCGGAGCGTTGGTGCTAGTTGGATGGGAGGATGGAACGGTACGCGTGAACCCAATTCGATGGTACTCACCTCTGGATCGCTGATCGGATGCGTGGTCTTCGCCGAGTTCGGGGGGAGGGCGAGAGAGGAGGATGGAGATGGTGGAGATGGCGATGGCGATGACTGTGGGTGATGAGGCTCGCAATGGATGATGGGGTGAAGGAGGCCGTCGCCAAATCATCAATTTTCAGCGAAGCCGTCTGCAAAAGGGGGACGCACGCCCGCGCATGCCCCAGCTAGCCAAACCCTAATCTGCGGGAGCTCCCGATTGGCCAAACTCAATCCGAGCCTCACCTTCACCACGCGCCTGACACCAGCCCGTGCCACACCACCTTGCTTGACATGTCCTTGGCTCGGTCGCCTTGCCGCAATACGCTTTGGTAAACCAAGGCAACCACTGGCTTGCTCTGCTCAACCACAAAGTGTGGCCTTCTCCATTCGGTTGTGAGATGCGCACAGCCCCATCATCTACCACTTGCAACGGGGGGCTTTGTCTGGGCTGGCAACATGCCAACTTTCGCCGTCTGGACGTCCACGGCCAGCGCGTGACCCGTTGAGCGAGTGCTGACGGCCTCACCTCTACCCGGCGAAACGATTCCACTCCTCTCACTCGTACCATTCCGCCAGGCCCGGCAAGATGAACACCCGAACGCCTATCCAACGATCAACCTCTGCTGCTGTGCTTAGTCTCTCCTTCTCTGCTTCCCGCAATCGCTTCATCGCAGGCCTGTCCGACGGCATACAGGTATTCCGTTCAGACAATTGTTTGACGACATCCAAGCCGCGGCTTCCGAAAGATGGCGGCGTGGCGATCGCCGCGGCGCTCGATGACAGATATATTGCTTATGTCGCTGGCGGCCGCACTCCTGGCGGAAGTCCGAATGTCGTGGTATTCTGGGACTGCCTTCACAATGTCTCAGTCACAGAACTAGATTTTTACGAGCCTGTGGTCGGGTTGAGACTCAATCAAAGATGGATGGTGGTGCTTCTGCTAGAGCGCGCGGTCGTCTTCGAATACCAAGAGCTTCCGGCTGAGCAGCGCCTCTCGCCACAACTCGATGATAACCATGAAGATGCGCGCACCGAGACGGGAGACGCAGACCCTGCACCTTGGAGAGGCCCAAATCGAGTCAGATCCATCCATCCTACCTCCCCGAATCCCGCTGGTGTTGCCAGTTTGAGCAACGACTTGTTGGTGCTTCCTGCCCAGACCACAGGTCAAGTTCATTTGGTGTCTTTGACGGGTGGTTCTAAGCGAGTGCTGCGAGCACACAATACAGCACTGCGGACTGTCGCGCTGTCTCCAACCGGATCGACGCTTGCCACCGCTTCTGAGGTAGGGACCCTCATTCGAGTATATGAGACCAACACACTCCGCCAGACTGCGGAGTTCCGACGAGGCGTTGATAAGGCCATCATTCACAGCATGGCGTTCAGTGCACGCGAACGATGGCTGGCCGTGACCAGCGACAAGGGGACCGTGCATGTATTCGAAGTTCATTCAGCCGCTGCGCTACCAGTGGAGAGCTCTTTACCAGCGTCTCGAGAAGGCAAACACCATCGTAGCAACTACTCGAACTCCATCTCTGGTGCACTGGCCGGTCAGGACAGAAACCTCCTCTCGGGTCGCTCGAGCCCATCCACTATGACGGCTGCACATCAAGGCAGCATACAAGAGTACTATGGACTACGACCTCCTCCGCCGAGCGCTTCTCCCGCAAGTCGCGAACCGACGGTGACCGCAATGTCTGCGTTCAAATCCTCGGCTCTCGCTCCCAGGATATTTAAGGACGTCCGGAGCGTGGCAAACTTGCCCTTTCACATCGGTAACGACCCTCCACACTGGCAGGGTGGGGTGGCGTCTTCGTGGACCACAGCACCTGATGGAACGCGGAAGCGTGTGCGAAATCCTGTGCCGGCGTTACCCACGGATCAAAGTGGTCGCCCGCCGAAGGGCATCGTGGCGTTTGCGGGCAAGGAGCTGGGGCGAAATGATGACGACGGTGCCGTGTTATACGTCCTGGGAGGCGGTATTGACTCGAGGTGGCAAATGTTCGAGCTTGTACCCATCGATGGCGGAAAATGGGGATTGGCGAACCGGGGGTTTAGAAAATACATGACGAGGCAATTCGCTGACGACTAGCTACACGGCCTGAATCAAATGAGGAATAATCGCAGAGCTGCTCTAAAGCACATACACAAATTCGTCGTTCATGCGATCGGTCAAATCCAGGAAGGCTTGCCCGCCCAGTTTCGAATGAGGCGGCGCTTGCTCCGCTGTGCGTCCCTCTGCGATGCCTGTCTCGTAGATGTCGCTCATCTGCTGCTCATCGAAGTCATGATAATGCGTTTGCATGCTTTGGTCGATTATCTCGCCGGGCTTGCCGTTCTTCACTCTCTTCTGCTTCTGGAGCTTGTTGAGCCAGGTCAAATTGACGGCCTGAAGGACCGTACAAGCGGCTAGGGCAACAAAGATACCCAGAACACCTCGCAGGCCGGGAAGGTAGCTCGGGGCGTCTTTGGATTGGAACAACAAAGGTCTACGTTGACATGTCAGTACATGCGTCACTGCCTGAACAAGGATACACACCCAATGATATTTCCTGCGGCTGAGGATGCATCTAGGAGGCGAGAGCAGACACAATCAGCATTGTTCTACCATGAGATTGTAACAAGTGGTGGCTTGTACGAAACGGGAGCGCGAGGGATGGACTGACTGTAAAGGCTCAGCACCGCGCTTTTCTTCGTGGTGCCGGCGGTGTTTGCGACAATCCAAGCTACAATCAGAGGATTGCCGCCAAAGAGGAAAGCAAGCAGATAGTATGCCGCCAGCAAAGCGCCCTCATGGGACTTTGTGTGGCTGATGGTGTACAGCATCGCCGCTCCCGCAATGACGGGGAGTGTAAGCATGAACAAAAAGACGGATTTGACTTTCCACCGTTGAGCGGCCCACGAGGCGAAGATGATGACGAGCCATTGCATGGCACCAAATGGGATGTTGAGCAGACTGGTGGTATAAGGATCGAAATGCAGACCGTCGAGGATCAACGGGCCGAAGGTATTGGTGACGCTTGCGCCGACGTTATTCAGCATGGCGAGACCCATCCAAAGATACGTCTTCGGCTCGAGCGCGAGTTCACGGAGATGGGACCACTTGAAGTCGCGGTTCCCAGTCCCGGTCTGGTTGGCTCGCAGGCGTTCAATGGCCTTCGGCTTCTCCTCCTCAGTCAGGAAGCGTGCGGAGGGTATGTCGTTGTCGAGTCTCCAGTAGACGAACGGAGCGGATACGATAGTTACCAACCCGACGAATAGGAAGATGATTTGCCAACTCTCCAGAGTGGTGGAGGGGATGTGAGCCAGGCCATAGGAGAGGGCGGAGGCGACGATTGTCGCGATGCCGTTGGTGGAATACCATGCGGCCACTCTCAGCGGCTGCTCTGCTCTTCGAAACCATTGGCCGGTGATGACGGAGAACAAGGGCAGACAGCCTGCTTCGAAGAGGCCGAGAAAGAATCGAGTTGCCAATAGATCGCTGTAATTTTTGCATGCCGCCATGGACGCCTGTGCGATGCCCCATCCCAGGCAAAGCGAGGGCATGAGGATTCGATGGGGCACTTTTACGATGAGGTACGATGAGAATGGCTGCCACGCCAGTTGAGCAATTGGCGCGATTGAGCCAACGAGTGAATACTGATTGCCCGTGAGGTGCGTGGCTTTTTCGAGGCCAAAGACGGCCGCGTATCCAAGAACCGTCTTGTCAAGAATCTGCAAGAAGTAGACCCAGATCAATATGGTCAATATGGTCTTGTCGGTCTTCCGTCTGATTCGCTTGTTCTACACCAGCCGCGCCATCAGCTGAGCGCCAGAGCATCGAGTGTTTTACAAGAAACAGACTCACGTCTTCTTCTGTGACAACCACTCTCTCATCGCCAATGATCGACAACGCCCTGTCGCCATCGTCGAGTTTGTCGTGGTGGAGCTGTTCTGGCCGGCGTTCTACACGGTCCAGCACCGATTTATCCGACATAGCACCGTGTCCGAAGGGGAAGCACGTTTGGCGACGGGAAAGTCATTCTCACATCATCGACTCTTGTTTGATGAAGAACTTACCAATCAAAGGCTAATAATCTGCTGTGGAGCGGCGCGGCGAGGCGGCTGCACCCCGCGTCTCCATCAATTGGAGGGTCCAACGGAAGGCAGGCAAGCAGGCCGATGCCGCTGGCAAAAGTGCAATAACCGACGACATTGCATCATACGAGGTGAGCTGACAAGACTTCGTTGATTTCTTTCAAACCAACGGTGCCAGGGTGCTTTTAACTATTGTTTCGGGAACTGTTTTCAATCTTTTCGTCTGATCTCCTCCAACTGCATTCCTAGTATTCTGTCATCATGCCTCCCAACACCAATGGCCACGCTCCGTCGGTGAAGAATGTCGGTTATATCGGCCTCGGGAATGCTGGCTTCAGCATGGCCTCGAACATTCCCAAGTCGGGCTACCACTTAATCGTCCACGACTCGGATCAAGAGAAGGTGCAAAACGCGGCGAAACAATGGCCCAACACCACGGCGTGGAATGGCAAGCCGGAGCAGTTCGCCGACTGCGAGGTCATCATCACCATGCTGCCGCAAGGCAAGGTCGTCCGAGATGTGCTTTTCGGCGACAGCAAGATTGCGAGTGGGCTCAAGCCAGGCACAATCATCGTTGATACGTCGTCGAGCAGTCCATTCGACACGCAAGAGCTGGGCAAAGAGCTCGCGCAGCACCAGCTCCAACTCGTCGATTCTCCCATCACGCAGACGTACATGCACGCTACCGATGCGGGCGAGAGCACACTCATGGTCGGCTCGGACTCGCGGGAAGCGTTTGAAAAGGTCGAGCCCATTCTCCGCTGTATGGCGAGCTACATCTTCCACATGGGCAAGCTCGGGAATGGGCATGCGATGAAGACGCTGAACAACTACATCATGGCGAGCAGCATCTGCGCCCTCTGCGACAGCCTTGTCACGGGGCAGAAGTACGGCCTGGACCCGCAACAGATGATTGACGTCCTGAACGTCGGCACCGGCGTCAACTTCCCGACCATGGACACTTTCCGCCGAGATGGTGTCACGCAACGCTACAACTCGGGCTTTGGACTGGCACTGCTCGTCAAAGACCTGGGCATCACGGAAGAGTTTATGCAGCACAACAAGTTCACCACCGATCTGCCGGGTCTGTTGAAGGGCTATCTGGACTACGCACTGCAGCAAGTGGAGCCCATGGCCGACCATACCAAGGCCCTAGTGGGTTGGGAGAAGCGATCTGGTGTCCAGCTCAAGAAGACCGAAAAGGTGGAGGACATTCCCGAGGAAGACTTTGCCCATCGACGAAAGGGTCTCAACCGTGAGAATTGATTTAGAGCCATGATATTACGATAGAGAAGGCATGGAGCTGCTGCCGGCCAGCGACATCGGCGACACCCCGTCATGTACTGCTTGTACTCACGTGATGCATGTGCGGGGTGGAAGGGGTCGAGGTTGATAGATGCGTGTCGTGTCATCCGTCAATGGGAGCTCTCAATCCCCTCCCCGGCAAGGTAATCGTTGTTCTTCTCACACTCATCGCGGCCACCGGACTGTATTGATTGAAAGTAAACGTCTTTACACATCAGACAATTCATCATGCTGCTTGACAACTTGGGCCTCTCATTGCCTTCCCTCGCACATGTCACACCCTCCTCTTTGCTCGTCTCCTTCGCGGTCCTCCTCTTAGTCACCACGGTCGCCTACGTGCTCATCACCGAGCTCTATCGCCAAAAAGTCCGCTTGCCAACCATACCAGGTCCGACGGGGTACCCCATCGTTGGAAACTTCTACCAACTCGGACACGACCCCGCAGAGACGTTGCGACAATGGGGCAAGCAATACGATCACGGAGTCTTTCAAATCATGCTCGGGACGATGCCGATTGTCGTCTTCAACTCCATGCAAGCCGCCCGAGACGTCTTCATAGGCCAAGGCCACAGCCTGATCGACAAGCCGGTCTTCTACACTTTCCACTCGGTCCTGTCCAGCGTTGCCAGCTCCATCGGCACGACGCCGTGGAGTGAGAGCACCAAAAGACGTCGCAAGACCGCTATGAGCGCTATGAATCGTCCCGGGGTGGCGAGCTACCTGCCCTTCATCGACGAAATCACAAAGTCTTTGATTTCCGACTTGTGGGAGCGAGGCGAGGGAGGCGAGATCGCCTTCGATCCGAAGAACAGTATTTCGAAGACGGTGACGGATCTGACCATGACAGTCAATTACGGCGCTCGGTTGCCGCCGGATGCAGGGCTGCTGGAGGAGATCATCGATGCCGAAGACGAGTTGTCGAGGATCAAGACTCCATTGGGATCAACGCAAGACTTCATACCAATTTTGCGACTCTTGCCTTTCAACAAGAAGAGTGTCACCGCGAGAGAGACGAATAGACGGAGGCTGGCATATCTCCACCGTTTTAGTCGAGAAATGGAGACGCGGATGGAAAAGGGCACGGAGAGGCCCTGTATCCAGGTAAACTGCATCAAAGACGATGAAGCAAAACTGGACCAGGTGGATCTGCTAGGCATAAGTATGAGCATGGTACGTCCTTCCGTACATCTGTTCGAGTGAAGGGGGACTGAGCAGCAGTCGTAGGTTTCGGGAGGCCTAGACACGATGGTCAACACGATCGCCTGGGCCGTTGGCACACTGGCTCTCCGTCCGGACATCCAAGACAAGGCCTACAACGCCATCGTCGAAGCGCATGGTAGCGAAAGCTGGGGCAACACCGACGATGAAACCGGCGTGCCTTACATGAATGCTTTGGTGAAGGAGTGCCTCCGTTCATTCTCCGTCCTTCGCCTATCCCTCCCACGCGCGGCGTTCAAGGACATCCAGTACAATGGCATGCATATCCCCAAAGGCACGACTGTCTTCCTCAACGCTTGGGCCTGCAACAGAGACGAGAAGTTATACGGGCCGGACGCCGACGCCTTTCGGCCCGAAAGGTTTCTAGACGACCCAGATCTGCCACACGCCGCGTATGGGTTCGGTACGAGAATGTGCGCTGGCTTTCATCTGGCGAACCGACAGCAATACATCTTTTTGTTGAGACTCATCTGGGCGTTCAAGATTGAGAAGAGTCTTGACGCGGAGGACAAGGGGTTCACAACGATGGACCCTTTGGGGGATTCTATGGAGCCCTGGCATCTTGCTGCGATCCCGCCGAGTTTCAAGGTCAGGTTGATTCCGCGTGAACCAGAGGCTTTGAAGAACGTGCTTTCTGGCTAGTGAATATTCCTCTTCGCGCACGAGTCACATAGAAAGACCAGCACAAGCACGTAATATTCTAGCTCTTGCTCGGCGTACTCCCTCGGCTTCCTCCACCCTTTTTGATCAAGCTGGCAAAGTACTCCTCCAACTTCTCCGTGGGAAAGTCGCCGTCCTGAGTCCCGCTTTGGTCGCGCCTCGCAGACCGAGGCGTCCCAGACTTGGAATCCGATCGGGGCGACGCCAGCTGCGGCCGCTTCAGTCGCTCGATGGCCTCGCCCGCCGTGAGAGTGTTGTACGATACGCCTCCCACGTTGAAGCTCACGTCGCCCAAGTTGTCAAGAGCCTCGCCTGTAGCGTTTGCGCCGGCGATGTTGAGGTTGAATTTGCTGGTGTTGAGGGCGCCAGCATTTGTGCTCGCGAAACTGCCTTTCTCGGCGTCTTGCGCTTCGTATTGCACAAGTTGAGCGCGCATGTCCGCCAGAAATTCTTGTGTCGGTTGCATGGTGACCTCGATCTCGGGCGGAGGGGGAGCCTTATGAGCATTGGGATCTTGGACCCGCCGTTCGTAGTCTGCAAGGGCTGATTTGGGCAGCTTTGAAGGGGACATGGGCGGAGAAGGTGGAGGCGAGCTGACGAGAGAGGGGGGCCGGGGGCCCGACTCGTAGACCTCAGCGCCTCCATTCGCATGTAGATCGTGCTCATTTGAGTCCGCCTCTGCGGCATCGTCGGGAGCATCATCTGTCTCGTGCTCTTCTTCGGACGGGAAGATGGGGATTGCGAGATCAGTCGTCCAGCCTTCCAAGACCGCTTCGGGGCTGAAGTTCTCTGAGAGCAGCCGGATTTTACCGACGCTGTCCCACCCACTCGGCACGACAATCGCCATGCGATCGACAACATTGTGCTTGGGTGCGTTTTCCAGCTTCCCCACCTTGGACTGCAAGGCCGCCACATTCAAGTCCAGCGAGGTATACAGGACCTTCTGTGCTTCACTCAAGGCTCCACCGAGCGGCTGCGGAGGCATATTGGTTGGAACGTATACGAGAGCGGCGGATAGTGGAAGCAGGCACGTCCGCAAGCATTGAGAGACGTAGTCAAAGGTCTGTTCGGTGTAGGATTCGCGTAGCAGCATTTCCTGCTGGTCAGTGTGTTGGAGGGCCACGACAAGGCGAATTCGGTGTTCTTGGAGCACTTCGATAGCGGACTCGTCTTTGGGAGAGGTGGATGGTAGTAGAGCGCGAGAGAGAAGGGCAAGCCAGCGCCGTAGGCGGTCTAGGAATAGCCAAGGCTCGCTCCAGCTCATGAGTATGCACACCGCCGGACGTCTTGCTTCGCTTTCGTCTCCGAGACCCCCGTCCGTCTCTTCGTCATTGGCCGCCCGCTGAGCTCTTTGTCTGGGAGACATGAGCCTTCTCAATGTGTCTTCGTATGCACCCTCGGCTTCCGGGATTGTATGAATCTCCACCTTGGCCACCTCTTCCGCCTCTCCATTCAGTAATCCCGATCGACCGCTACTCGGCTGTGGCGGAGAGAAGAGGGTGGCATGTCCATACCCACAGGCGAAGCGGTTACTCAGCCTCACGACTCCCTTGGGTGGTTGGGCCCGCTCATCTCGATGGGAACGGGGTGGTGGTTGTGCGGGCGGGGGACGTGCGACATAGCGCTCAACAAAGATTCTCTGGTCTTCTGCAGAGCCGCCGCATAAAAGGAGCTGGCGTGTCTGCACGGCCTGCGTCTTGCTGCGTGCCTGCGCCTCGCGGGTCTGGCGAAGAAGGCTGCCCCAGATGTCGGTGCGCTGCTCCTTCTTTCGGCGAGAGCTGCTCGGGCGGGGTTGTTCGTGAGTTCTGAGGGTTGACGTCGCTGTCGCCATGGCCAATTCGGTTGATTCGTGATTTCATGAATAGTTGTTGCAGCAAGTAGCTACAGACTCCCTGGGAAGACGCGTTAGGGTCTCGGGTTGGGTTAGAGTTCCGGGCCGGCGCTGCAGGTTCGGGTTGATCCGAGAATGTCGGAACTGGTGATGTCAAGGATTTGAATTAACTCAATGGAAACTAGACATCACCATTCCGGCTTGCCTTGGGTCAACACATGTTAAATCCTCGCATCAACTTACGGATACCGCCGGGATACGCTTCACAACATCATGTCCACCTCCACGACCGCCGTGAAGAAGAAACTCCTCGTGTTTGGCGGCAACGGATTTCTGGGCAGCAGAATATGTAAAGCAGCCAGCACGCACAACTGGGACGTCGTCAGTGTCTCTCGCTCCGGCGAACCAAACTGGCCCAGCGTCTCTTCTCATCAGACGGCACCTGCGTGGTCCAAAAATGTAACCTGGCGAAGCGCGAACATTCTGCAGCCCGAGTCGTACAAGAAAGATCTTGAAGGCGCGACTGCGGTGGTGCATTCCATGGGAATTCTCCTGGAGGCGGACTACAAGGGCGTGTTGACCGGAAAAGAGTCTCCGATCGCTGGACTTCAGAGAGCTTTCTCAAAAACGAAGAAGGGCAGCAATGTCAATCCTCTCGAGCGAGGCGCAGGCCAGGAACTTGACGCCGGCGAGTCCGATGGGCAGTTGACCTACGAGCTTATGAATCGGGACTCTGCCATCTTGGTGGCTCGCGAAGCAAACGAAGCGAGCGTTCCATCGTTCGTCTACATTTCTGCGGCTGCTGGCGCGCCAATCCTACCAGGTCGATACATCTCCACCAAACGCGAGGCCGAAGATACAATCTCTTCGGCGTTTCCCAAGATGCGATCCCTCTTCATCCGCGCGCCTTTCTTATACGACTCATCTCGATCCTTCACCATGCCCATGGCCGCAGTCACATACGGGGGCTTTCTGGCAAACTCTCTAACCGGCGGCAACTTGACGTGGCTCATGGGTGCCGGTGGTGCGAAGCCTTTGAAGGCCGACATTGTCGCAAACGCTATCGTTGAAGGGCTGGAGGACGAAAAGGTCAAAGGCCCAGTGGAGGTGAAGGAGATTGAGGAATTGGCCACTCGGACCTGGAGACGAGGAATGTTGTAGCAGTCGATGCACGATTAGTGTTCTTTGGCGTCGGTCTATCGACCCTGGGCGTTGCCGCGTTGAAGCGATAACTGTATCATAGCATGTGCAAACCCTCCCCACTACTTGGTGGTGAGACATCGTTGATGTGAATGTCTCCTTTCCCCTGTGAAACGCCGCGCTTGTAGAACAATGTATGCTGGTACCCTGATGAGCCCCCTGCCTCAATCCACATCATCATTCTTAGTCGTCCCATTGTGGTCGTTGAGTTTCGCCGCAGCCAATTCCTGCAACTGCGTCTCATCCGCTTTCAGTGCTCGCTGCAATTGATCGCCCCATAAGAGGTTTAAATTGACACACAGATAGACCTCTTCGGTCACTCGATTCTTGAAGACATAGCGTAGCGTATGACTCTTCTCGTCAATGTACTTGATCACTTTGATGCTGAATCCGGGCAACTTGAGCGCGAAATTGCCAAAGTCGAGGTACGGGTTGAAGAAGTCGACTTGGTAAAGGCGGTCCTTTTCAAACGTAAATCCCTCGCGATGGGCCTTGGACAGGAAGAATTTCCGGCGTTTCTCGTTGTTGTCTGGGAGTGCGTGTTGCTGTCGAATGTCGGCCCCACTGCCGTCCGCTCCCTCCTTGAGCACATCGTTTGCTTCGGGCGCTTCAAGTAGCTCCGTGCCAGGCTCCATTTTCTCTCCAATCCTCAGTCCGAACCAGCACGAGAGGGCTGGACCGTAAAGCCATGGCTCATCGGCGTAAGCATCGCACTCCAGTCCGGGATCGATAAATTCCTTCACAATGCGAAAGGCAGTGTTGAAGCCGGGTGGCAAACGGTCGCGAACGGGATGGTCGAAGTCATTGCCCCAAATGGCATCCAAGCTGGGTAGGTCCTTCTTTGGCACGAAACTGAACGCAATGCTGTATTGATCTTTGAGATGCGCGGCGTTTTCGAAGTAAGGGCTGCTGCTCGGGCATGATGAAGGCAGGCCGCGGTAACCTCGTATGCGCACCTTCAGCTTGGCACGAATGAACTCGTTCTCGATCGACGTGGCCGTGTCGGTGTTGACGTGCACGATCTGGTGAGTAGAAGGGTCATACGATGGGCCGGCAGTCACCAGGAGCCTGTACTTGTCGGGTTCGTCTGGGTGCGGACTCGGGTCGCGCGACAGGGAACTCTTCGCTTTGGCTTTGAGGGCGTCCATTGCCATTGTTGGTGGGAGAAGAAGGGATGCGGAGGCAGATTAGCATTACTGTGATATGTGCGGTCTGCTGGGATGCGTCGTCATGTGCTCAGGTGTCTGGACACGGGGGAATGACGAGCCGCGCACGAAAGAAACTTGAAACACACGTGGCGTGTCATTGGTGTTGACCACTTTCCTATCTCGGCCGAGGGTGACGTACCTCACTTTTCTTTAGTTGGGACGGAAAGATGGTTGAAGTGAGTTGCACATTCTATTTCGACATCCATATTATCGTACGCATCGTATCTATTTTACATGAGACATCCTGATAGTCATGACCAGCCAGGCCGATTCCCTCTATGCCGGACCGGGCGCCCGACGCCGCCCCCAGCGCGCTTCGTAAATCAATATGCGAATTAGTTGCAGCAGACAACACTCACACTGTATTAGTCAGATGGCATTTCGTCGTAGCCAGCACCCATCCAGTCAGTCGGTTAGCAATGTCGGAGCAATAACATGGGTTGGCGCCTGGTCCAGAAAGATTGCCGTCGGTAGGAATCGAGCCGGAGTTGTAAAGGCGAGCAGCCTTGTAATACCGGCTCACGTCGGTCACTGAAACCTCCGTCAAGTCCTGCACGAGGCCCGGGCCTGAAGCAGTCCCGGCGACTCCGTCGTTGATCATCTGCCTGATCTCCCCGTCGGGGCAGGGATCGCGGACGGTTCCATCGTTGTTGCACGTCCCTGTGCCGTTGAAGCTCTGCATCAATCCCGGGTTGGGGTGCACGCTGAAAGTCGTCTGCACACGCACGCAGCCTTTGGACTCCTCGATCTGTGGATTTCGTTAGTCAGGAATGGAAGACGAAGTTGAGAAGACGAGCTGCTTACCATGACAGCAAGGATAAACTGCGTAGGCACACCAGTCGAGGCCGAGACGGAATTGATCGCATTCAAAATGCCTTCAATCTCGTCCGGGGAATCATTGGCAAGGGTCTCCTGCAGATTAGAGCACGATGGCTTGATCAAGGCTTGGTTGTTCTCCCACATAGTGTCAAAGTCGATCCAGTCGTTCAACCCCGGCCATCCAGCCTGGATAGTACCAGCACCTTGGTACAGTGTGTAGGTATCACCCAAACCTTGGCCCCCAGGCACGACGACGCTTGTGGGAGTGCTGATTGTGGAGCTTGTGGTTTTCGTAGTGCTTCCGGTGCTTGAGCTCGTGGTGCCGGTAGAGGCGGTGCTGGTGCTCGTGGAGCTCGTGGTACTGCGCCTGGTGTTGGTTGTGCTCGTGGTTGTCGTGGCGCCAGAAGCCGTGCCCGTCCGGCTCCTGATGGTAGTCAAGATGGTGCTCGTAGCGTTGGAGGTGCTTACGGTAGATGTGCTCGAGCTCGAAGCGCTCGTTTTGTGGCCTCTAGTCCTACGCCGAGTGGGAGTAGTGCTTGTGCTCGTTGCGACGCTGGAAGTTGTGCTATTACGGGTCGCGGATGTAGTCGAGATGGTAGTCGTGGAGTTAGAGGTGGTTTGTACAGGGTCTGCTGTCGAGCTCTTGGTCCTGCGCCGTGTGCGAGTAGTGCTTGTGCTGGTCGTGAGGCCAGAGACTGTGCTAGTGCGAGCTGCGCTGGTCGTGGAGATGGTACTCGTGGAGTTAGAGGTGCTGGTGGTGCTGCGTCCGGCGTGACTGGTGCTCGTGATCGACGTGAAGGTCTCAGTAATGCTTTTGGTGCGGTTCTTGGTAGTAGATAGGGCGGTAGAGACCGGGTCTTGGGTGCTGGTAAAACTCGCTGTCGTGTGCTTCGGGCCGTGCGTCGAGCTGCTGAAGGTAGTGCTGGTGACAACACTCTGGGTAGTGCTAGTGGTGCGGCCTTGGATGAAGTCGGTGGCCGCGTTGTTCGGGTCACTGGTTCTCACGGGGCTAAATGACTGTCCGCCATATCCCCATCCGCCAGTCCCGACGGGATCACTCCATCCAGACGCGCCGGGAGGGAATCTGCCCGGGCCTCCGAACGGAGGGCCGTGGAAAGGTGGACCGATGGGTGGCTCGCCATGAAATCCAGGACGCTCGTCAAGCTGATAAGGAAAGGAGGCGGCCGGGACGGTCAGTAAACCTAGGGCGAGGACACGTAGAAGAGACGATGTGGTTAGCGAGGATTCCATTCCTGGACCTGCACAAGACGTACCGCCTGGCGTGTGGATGACTTCTTGCTCACGCTCGCTCTCAATTCAATCTTATGGCTTCAACGGTGTAGTGTGTTTGGGGTATGCGGGAGGGAAGAGATGGGATTCTTGTCACTGCAGTACTCTCTTTCTCTCACTCAAATGGCGTGATACAGAGGCAGATTGTGTGTGTGATCGAGAGGATTGCAGCAGAAAGTTGGTGACTTACTAGGACAGGATGCCTGTAGCTGGGCAGATATACGGCCGGCAGACTGCCATGTGTTTACCGAAGCGTACGGCACTCAGGTTCAACGAGTGTCAGGAGCAACTCCAATAGGAGAATTAATGGCGGGTGAATGGCGCAGCGCTTGACGTCGCGGCGCTGGAAGGATTCGGGTGCAGCCTCGCTTAACTCGTATCCCGCGGCTGTCACTCTACGACACCGCTTGGCCAAGGAAAAGGGCAAGTGCCGGCGCTCTGGGCTCGCGGCCCTCACAACGTCCCAAGAATGAGCATGCAAGAGCCCGGAAACGTGGTTGAATTTAGATTTGCCGGTTCACGGGACAGCAAAATACAATCATCAGAGCTTTCCCAACGCCTTCCGCCTCTCCATCCCCTCAATCATCCCATCAGGCGAGAAGCCCACTTTCCCCTTACTCTGCTCGGTCCGCGGGCGTAGCATTCCATCCTGCACGGTCGAGGCAACATGCAGCCCGTCTTCCCTCCACATCCGACTTTCATGCATGCCGCGGCCATGCCGGCTCCCCCCGGCCCACGCTTCCTGGCAGAACCAGCGAGCCTGGCCGGTTGCCGGGTCGATCATGTTCATCTCCTCGGCGTTACTGTGGAAAATCACCGTGTGCGCTAGGCTGGCGATCGAACTGTAATTATCTCCGACGCCCAGATGGTTCGAAATCACAAAGAGACTGTTGCGGTCGCTCGCGTAGAGGTGCGCGCAGGCATGCATGTTCGCGTCTTCCTCCCACGTCGGCATGTCGCCGATGACCGAGTAATACTTGAGATGTCGACGTTCGAGTGGTGGAACGTGTTTGTACGCATCCATGTTGACCTTTCGCAGGCTCAGACCTATGACGAGTCAGCGTGGGTGATTGATGCCATCAGCGCCGCCATCGACTGTGCGCATGCATACCGGGAAAGGGCTCGGTGTATCCATTGTGTCTTCTGATGAATTCCCAGTACCTTGTTCTGCGTTAGTAGAAGATCTCCGGGACACGGCGTCAGTACATACCATGGCGTGTCAATGCCCGGCCTGTCGAGGCTTGTCAGTAAACAATAATCCGAGGCAGTTCGTGCTGCAAAGTTGCCTACATTTCTTCGTGTTCATGCGGACGCTTGCCCTTGAGAGCTGCGCCAAACTTCTCGGTAAGATTTATGGACTGAGACGCATTCAGGTTGACAGCGTTTGCACTCTCGGGCTCTGTCATTCGATGTTAGACTGAGGCAAGCTTTAGGGGTGCGCCGCTTACTCTTGAAGGAGCAAGTGCAGGTGAAGCAGATATCCGGACTGCTCTCTTGCATCACGTCTACCGAACGGGTACAGTAGCCTCCATCTCGCAGTACGCGGACGGTGTAGATGAATCTCTCGTTGGCTTTGCCGGCCAACAGAAACCAGCCAGTGACGTTCTGCATAGTGGGTTAACGTCGGCATCGGCGAGGTAGAATGGTGGTTGACTCACGTGCAAGACGAACTCCTTCTTCACCGTCTGTGCTGCAGCATATGCAGCTTGCATGAAGACATGGCCGCCGTACGTGCGACTGCTGCTGGCAGGGCCAAATGCCAGAGCGATGCTCCGATATGTGAGGGGGTTAATTCGTTCGAGCGCAATGAGTTTGCGGAAGGGGAGGTATTCATTTCCGTTGTCGGGTGGTGGCATCGTAAAGATCTCTCGACCCCAGATACCAAGGGTCGTGGAACATGTACTGTTGTAGAATGTTGCGGGTCTCGCAATCAGGTGGAGTGTGTTGCACCGCAGCTGGGATGCCCCCGACGTGAACCCCATTTGGAAGCCGAGGCAAAGTTACGTATCACCGCCAGCGGCTGAGACGAATATTCTATGTACATCTAGGATTCTACAATATCACCCCGACATTATCCAGCATCACTTGTTTTGTGATACGCGCTCTCTCAGCATTTCCGCGATAGCAGTGTGTCCGGCAAGATTGGGGTGGTATGGAGCCACGCCGCGCATCAGCATCGAGAGGTTGAAGCCTTCCACCCACGGCACTCGAGATCCCAGCGCGTGCTCGTTGCTGCTCCTCGCCACGGGTAGGATTTCAGCAAAAGACCGTGATTTGGTCGCGTCGTTGTATGCGGTGGATAGCATTACCGCCACGTCGGCGTAGTGCTTCATCTGCTCCGCCGTCAAGGCAATGTCCAGCCACGGCCGGGTGTCATTTCCGATGATGGTGAGGTACTCCACGAGGTATACCTTTGCTTTCGGCGCGATGTCATGGATCTTGTCGAGCACGGCGAGAAAGCGGTTCCGGAGCTCGTCCAATTGAATCGGAGGGTCTTTGGTCTGGCCCGGAACCACCTTCTTAAGCGGCCCCAGGTAGGACAAGAGCGAGTCGTAGACGAGGCCACCAATGTAATTCAGATCATTGCCGCCGCAAGTTAACGTGACAATGTCTGCGTCTGCTGGAAGATGGTCGAGTTGCGCGTCGAATGTCTGACCTCCCATTGTCTGCTTGTCGTGGAGAACATTGAGAAGCGTTGCGCCGGATACACTCAGGTCCGTCAATTGCGCGTCCAATGCCTCCGCCAATTGGTGAGCGTAATTGCGAGTAGAGCGGCCTGCCGCTTTGTTTTCAATGGGTTCGATACTAGGTCCTGCGGCGAAGGAGCTTCCGAGAGCGGCGATGTGCAGTTTGGTCATGGTCTAGTAGGTGAAGAGATTGATAGGACTCGAGATGAAGGACGATATGCGTAGGAGCTTAGGTATAGATTCGATTGATGATGATGTCTATTAGGTGTACGGACTGAAGAGATTGTATGTGCAGACGATGCAGGGAACATGAATGGAGCGGCGAGAGGTAGGTAAGCAGCACTTTCCACGCTCCTGCCGTTGCCATCTTCCTCTTACCACCTTTCCGTCGCGACTGCTTTCCATCTTTTGCACAAAGACACCGCCTACCTTCCTACATCACTGATCAGTACATGTAGACAAACCGTGAAAGCGCCACAGAACCGAGGGTGTCGTCAGCTGAGAGCAGATCTGGTGTCGATTACAAAGCTGACGATCGACCTGGCCAGGCCGCAGCATCGTATTCCGAGCTCCGAAGTCCGTATTGCTCTCTCCAACTCCGTAGACGACGCGGCGGATCGACGAGGCAGCCCTGCCCGACCTTTTTTACAAAACCACCAAGCCTTTCGGATTGCTGCCTGCTCTTCCCTCATGCCATTATCGTACGTTGTCCCCTCGTTGCATTTCTAGACCTTGTCTGCTTGCATATCTGATCGTCGAGCCGCGCAATCGCTTGACGTGGGCCAATTTGTCGCCTTGTGGAGCATCCTCAGGCCTCCATTTCTTCCTCACCAATCGTCACGCCATCAAGACACGTGAAGCGAGGCAGGTTGTTGCTGCCTGATCAGTACCCTTGTCGACATCACCTCTGCTCACACGCCTCTGCCGCTACACTTCATCACCTACTTCCCCATTCGGACCTTGCCTGCTCCCGCGGCGCCCTGACACGCGGTGACTCACTCGACCACGTACGCCTTCAAATCTCCGCACTCCCGCGAGGTTAACGCGTTGCTTGTCCTTTCCAATGGCTTCTGGATCGTTGGAGCAGACGTCAGACGTGTCCGGCGTGACTCCTGCCTATCGGCGCAATGGCAAGCTCTTCAGCTGTGAACCTGTATGTACCTTATCTGACTCTTTCCTCCTCCACATCTCCCCCGCCCCATCTTTGCAACATCTCTAACCATCTCCGCAGTGTCGACGTGGGAAACTCCGCTGCGACCACCGTACTCCCGTCTGCGGCCGCTGCGCACGTCGCAACAAGCCCGGCCAGTGCTTCTACCATCCCGCTCCCCTCACCAAACAGCGCTCGTCCCCAACCGCGCCGCTGCGCCCGTCGCTGCAGCCAGACCTGGCGTCGACGAGCCCGACAGACCTGCTGCCAGCTCATGACAGGTCCCCGATTGGACTGATGAGTCCGCCCAGCAGCACCACCCCCTCCATCCCGCTGCTAGACCACCACTCGTTCGCCGCCTTGTCCGCAACGTCGTTGCCCCACGCATCGCTGCTGCAATCGCCCTTGCAGCCGCCCACGGCCCCCGCCAGTGTCTACGACGATCGCAGTCTGGTTTCATCGGTATCGTACACCAGCCCCGAAGGCTCCACCATGTCCTTCCGAGACAGCAAGGCTGGCTTCTTGGGTCCCACCAGCTACAATGCCGTCTTCAGCGAGAATGCGGGCAGCATCGGTGTCATCCCCGAAGCCGATGACCACTCGCACCTGCCCCCCGTTGCAGCAGACAAGATTAAGCAAGGCGCCGAAGTGCTCAGTCTGCTTCGCGACATGCCCATCTACCAGGAATTCACCCAGCGCTGGTTCGAACTTGCCGAGGGCGCCGTCAATCTCCAGCCTACCTTTCGCATCTGGACCGAAGAGCTCTGGGCGGAGTTCGGCACCGTGCTTCAAGAAGGCAAACCAGAAGAGCTCTACAGCCTCTCGGAGCTCGTCTGGCGGAATACGCGCAAGCCCATGAACGTCCACGGCCAGATGACCGCTCGAGAATGGGCCAAAGCTCCTTCCGGCCGCAATCTACGATGGGAAGTCGTGGGCACCATTCTTAACGTCGTCGGCCTCATCGCCGTCAATCTTAGCAATTGGGACGCCATCTTTGACTCCATCATCGAGAAGTATGTCGACCGGATTACGTTCGCCGAGCGCATGCGCAAGGCGTCCGAATTCTGCCTGTGCTTTTGCTACGAGAGTGAGGTGTTGAACGACATCTACATTTCATTCATGTTTGAGGATCTCATTCTCGTCAGCTGTCTCAAAGGCGAGGCCCGTACGTACATCGTCCCCTTCTTCTCCGCCGCCTTCACACTGACACCACCGCAGATTACACGGCTTGGCAGCGGACTGGCGAAGTGTGCGACGCCATCGTAGCCATGGGTATGCACCAACTCACCGCGCCGGATGCCGATACCCCCTTCTTTCTGTGTGAGATCCGAAAGAGACTGTTTGCATCTGCCTATGGGCACGACAAGATGATCTCAACCTTCTTGGGACGCCCGCCGCGGCTATCGCACCGGTATTGCAAGATCGAGCTCCCCCTGGATCTAGCCGATGAGCAGCTCTTTTTGGAGGGCGCGGAACTCGACGCGGCGCTGGCTGAGCTGGACGTGAACGGATGGAATACCAACGGCGTTCAAGGTCGGGCCACATGGTCGCGGGTCTGGCTACAGAACATGCGAATCCGTGAAGACATCCTCGAGATCGCCCTCGGCTCTGGCGACGAGGACGTGGGAGCGCAGGCCGAGCAGATCCTCTACAAGCTCGAGCAGGCACGCTCCAGCTACCCAGACTTTATGCGCCGCACTCCGGAGCAGGTGCTTGAAGAATGCGATGCCACCTTCAACACCGCGACTCGGGTGAAAAAAGGCCGGCTCGCCAAACAGGTCACGGCCATCTTTACGCTCTGTGTGCACATCGGCATTGTACACACCGAGTTTCTGTTGCAGCGCGCGCTGGTCAACCGCAAACGCGCGGACACCCGGGCCATGATACCGAAGTCGCGACGCATGCTGAAGCTGGTGCTCCTAGCGCAATCACGCAAAGACTTCCTCCGAGACTTCCAGGGCGACATCACAGGCTTGGTGAGCATCTGCGTCCTCTCGTTATACAAGCCCTTTGCTAACCTTCGACACTAGATGGCCCTTGATGGTCTTCCGGCGGCCGGTGTGATGGCCATTGAGCTCCTGAAACAAGAACAGACGAGAATGCACACGCCCGACATCCTTCCGCGCTCCGAGACGATCCAAGACCTCAGCGTCTTCATCTCCGCGTTGGCCACCGTGAGCCCGGGCGAGGGCAGCTACTCCATCTGCAACCAGGGCCGCAAAGCCCTCAAAAAGGTGCTCGATCAGATTCTGTCGCCGATGCAAGCGCCGACGCCTGGATCGACGGAACCGCCGTACGACGACATATCGCTGTACTTCCCGACTGCCAACGACGCCGATTTCCTGCAGTGGTTGGAGAACTTTGAGTGGGATCGAAGTGTGAATCCTGGAGTGTCTCACGAGCACCAGTGAGGTGATATACGCTGGAGATCGATTGGTAAAAGCGCGGCGTTTTGGATGTCATTTGAATCGGGTATTGGGGGATGAGGGACGATTTATGAGCGCTGAGCGAGGTGAATGCCTATACCCGGTAGTCTTATAGACAGCTTTGGGATGGTTATTTGTGTTTAATCTACGCAGAGCGGCAATGCACTTCACATTAGCTCCGCCATAATGAGTCCGCCACGAGCGCCCTTTGCATTGACATTGCTACGCCCTACGCCTGTACTTCACTTCACTTGCTGGAAGCCGCGCAAGGAAAAGGCGGCAAGTGACCGCATCCGGCAAGTCCACGCGGAATGGGCATGACACACCAGCTCTGCGAGTCTGGCTATTGGTCGGAACCACGTCGGCCTTTCCACCACACCCACTTTGCTCCTTTGAAGCCATTGAGTCTTCAATACACAGTCAGTGCCGGTTGGAAAGGGGATATAAGAAGGGACCGCCACGCACAGTACCTCCATTTTCCCTCCATTGTCTTGTCTGCCTGTCTTTTTCGGTTCGCTCCCACTCCAACTCTCGCAATGGCACCCGTACCAATCTACCAACCCGATGAGAGGAGCAAAGGTGTGCGGTTGAACAAACGAAGTATGTGATGTACAACCAATCCTCCACGTAGCAAAACACAACAAATACTAACTGCCACCCCTCCAGCCCACCACCAACAAGAACTCGTCCAAACAATCATAAACGACTGTCCAATCCTGCACGTCTCCTTCACCGCACCATTGAAGTCCGGCCCACCCTTCCCCACCATCCTGCCCATGCTCGGCGCAATCGGGCAATCGCCCGACGACGACGAGCCGCACATCTACCTGCACGGCTCGAGCGTGGCGCGCCTCTTCAAGCTCACGAGCGGCGGCGAAGTCGCCCTCTCCGTCTGCGCCACCATCCTCGACGGCTACGTGATGGCGCTCGCCCCCTTCCACAACAGCTGCAACTACCGCTCCGCCGTCGCGTTCGGGTACGGCCAGCTCATCGACGACCAGGCCGAGATTGAATTCGCGCTGCGCCTCATTACTAACAACTCCATGCCTGAGCGCTGGGAGAACAGCCGCAGCCCGCCGACGAAGGTGGAGTTCGAGTCGACGGGCGTGCTGAAGGTGCGCATTGAGACGGCGTCGGCGAAGGTGCGCGCCGGCGGGCCCAGCGACGACAAGCCGGATATGACGAATGCGGATGTTGCTGACAAGACGTGGGTCGGCGTTGTGCCTGCGTATCAAACCCTCGGTGAGCCGGTCGCAGCTGAGTATAATCGCGTCAAGGAGGTCCCCGAGTATATCGCGGACTGGGTGGCGGATGCGAACTCCATCAATGAGCAGCGAGCGATAGATGCAATGGAGGAGAGTGGGTGAAGCTTGGAGTGAATTTTCGTCGTTGATTTACACGGACAGTAAGAGCGTGTGCTCTGTTCTAGACTTTTTATGTACTTTGACTGGTGAGCGGCCTGGTCATGCTCCGCCGCCGGCTATCAACATAATTACTCCGCCTCCTCGATCGTTTCTCGCCCACGATGGCCAGCCCACTCTTCTGCCACTCGCGCTGCTTCATGGGAATCAAGCGTTTCTCGGTAGTAAACTGCCTCTCAGACATCTGGCCCAGCCACCGCCTCACATCGACAAACGTCCTCCGCTTCAAATCGACGGAGCGATAGACGCCAAAGAACTTCAAGGCGAGCAACTTCATGTTCGCCCCCGGCTGTAGCAGCGCCGGATGAATCCAATCGACCAGGCTCGGCCACACTTCATTCGCGTGCCGGATGTAGTGCACTAGACTCAGGCGATTCAAGCGTCGCGCACGGTTGTTGCGCCCGAGAACCGAGAAGGCCGGACCGAAGAGAACCCACATCCGTTGGCGGAAGGCCCGGCGTACTGCGGCAATTTCGACAGGGACGCCTCGGGATCGAAGCCGCAGGAGCAATTCCAGCCCTCGAGCCCAGTCTTCCGTGGGTTTCGGTGACGTGCGGGTGGGCTCTCCGAAGTCTTCCAGGAGCGTTGCGGTGGGTGGTCTGGTGCGCGGCTCCAGGTCTTGCACGGGTTCTAGAGTGCGCGGCTTGGGAGGCTCAATGCGTGTCAGATATTCAGAAAGGTGCGCGGTAGGTTGAGATATGATGGAATCTCGATGGGCTCCTGTGAGTCCTTGCACAAGCTCGGCGGCCGATGACGAGCTAGAAGTCTTTGTCAGGTCTCCAGGTGGTTCCGCGGCGATTGTTTTGCTGCGAGGCTCGTAGTCTGAGCTATGTCCAGTGGGCTTCGCAATGGAGATTGGGCTGGCAGTTCGAATAGGATGGTTCATAGCTTCTGCAGTAGGCAGTGGGCGGAGGGGCTTATAATCCACGAGCTCTCCCGGCTGCTTCTGCTTGCCTTGCGAGCTCAGAGGCCCGAAGGTGTCTGCCAGAAGTTTCTCGGCTGGTAGCGCGTAAGGGTCCATGCTCAACCGTCTACGCTCAACAGCCCAGTTGAAGCCCCATGTAAGCAACGCTTGCTGCGTAGTCGTATTGAGGACGTGGTAAAGCGTGCGCTTGTAGTGACGGAACCCCTTTGGGGCGCGACGCTGCTCCTCCGGGTCTGTCAGACGGTAGTGGTTGCATAGCCAGTGCACAAAGCGCTCCACCTCATCCCAGCGGTTCTCCATCCCGAATCGTTTAAGCAACTCCAGCCAGACCTCGGGGTGCACGGGCGTGCCAGCCTCCGAGGACTCCATGAGAGTTCTCGTTACGAACAAGACGTCATCATGTATGTGTGCCTGCCGGTGCCCCTTTACTTGTCGCCGTCCCGGATTTCGCTGACGAAGCACGTGCCGCATGATATGATGAATCACATCACTGTGCATCGGGATCCTGAGTTTTTGCATGTCCGCAACGATTCTCGTCACAGGTAGACCGTGCTGGAGCTGTGCATGGTGCTTCAAGAACTGATTCCACGCCGAGAATGCGGCTTCGGGACCATGGAAGGAGAGGGCAACAAGCGCGGTATGGGCGCGCGACCATTCCTGCTTCTCGAGAGCAGTAGCCAGAGCCGATTCCTGGAGGGACGGATTGTTGTAGGCTTCAACGTCTTGATCCGGTGTAAGGAGGACCTGCCAGAGGCCTATGCTTTGTTCTACGCTGGCTTTCAGCACCATTTGACAGTATACTTCGTGGCCGATTCGTATTCCAAGTGATTTCAAGGTGTCGAGCTTCTTCCGAAATTCGTCGGACGACTCGACACGCACGGCCAGTTCTCGCACGGCTAACGGGCGTAAGGTTTGAACACCGAGAGTGTATAAACCTTTCAAAATAAAGTCGACGGAGAACATGCGAGTGGCGAGCAGACGCGCGCAGAAGTGATCGCTGACCTCCTTGGGTCGAATTCCATGCACGTCGCCCATGATGACGTTCATGGCTTCCCTGTTTATCTTCGGCCATGCAACCTGGGGCTGCGATGGAGCGTTCTTGTCCGTCCGCGAGGGCGAATTGCGACGCGATTGAACCATCGGGAGAGATCTGTCGCCATCCAAGTCGAAAAGGCGCTGGACGCCGGAGCTGGAGAAGAATTCCGTACTAGGGGCATCGCCAGCAGCTAGGCACATCTGATGCAGGAAGAGCGCCTTCGCCTCGTCACCATTTGTCAAGGCAACGAGAATGCATTGGTCGTACAGATCTCGCTGGCCACTGGACTCGTATATCGTCTTCAGAGCGCACAATGCCTCATTACCAAGTGGGCTCTGCAATGCGGCGTCAAGGATTGTGAGAACAGCAGAACCGGGCGGCTGGAAACCAGCTCTGCGAAGACGTTTGTGCCATTTCACGATAACTCGGGCGGAGGGTGTGGAGGGCGAGCGAAAGAAAGGAGTCAACACGCATTGGTATATGGCGGGGTAGGTTTGTCCAGTGTTCTTTCTCAGAGCTTTCGCGTAGTTGATGATCTTCACCAGCAGTCCGTTCCATTGGGGTTCATCCTCGATCGAGCCAGGGCTCAGCAATATTGTCCATGCGATGGTCGCGTGTAGTCCAGATGTCGGCAACTGCACTCTATGCGCTGCCATAGTTCGCCATACTTTCGCGACAGCGTCATGCCCTTGTTGTTGGTGTTCACGCTGCAGAACCCGAATCCACGATATGGCGTTACTTTCATCTTGTAGAGCCTGGTCTGCCCGTGGTGATTCCTCCGCTGGGCTATCACTAGAGACCAAGCGCACTTTTCCAAACGCATAGCTTGCATCCTGCTCTTTCCTACTGGCCGCTTTGCCGGCAGAATGGGTAGCCTGTCCGGGACGCACGCGAGAGGTAGACGATTCGCTGGTTTCGGCTGCGAGCTGATCGTTTGTCGACAAGTGCAGAGTTGATGAGGTTCGTAGCCGAGGACGGAGATGCTTGTTCAGGAGGGCTGGTCGCTGAGGGGAGTGAGCTGGACCGGTCGCCGTCAGTAGACGCCGGAGAAAGCAGGTGGTGGTTGGCTTTGCGAGCCATTGATCGAGTGAAGGGCGCATGGCGGTGCGCTCATGGCAAAGCGGCCTCTATCTGGAGCCATGTCATCAATGCTCCGACTCAAAGCAGCAGTGTCGAAGGCATGAGATGCATTGGCGCAACACGCGATCATAAAGCCATGGGGATGTCGAGACGTCGGATGTCGTGGTCCGAGCTTCCACGCCAAGCTTTTCGGATGGCTCCGCGAGCTGCTGCCGTCTGCAACTGCACCTTCTCCCGACAGCTTCCTGCTCTGCTTCAACATCCTCCGCCCTTCGAATACCGCCGACTCCTTCAGCCATGCGTCCGACACTCATCAGGCGGGCAGGGTAAGTTTCCACCCACACGAAGTCGCATTGCTTCATGCCATTGGGCTGTTCGCGCACTTCCGGCACCCACTAACACCCTGTCGCAGGATGAACTTCCCAGGCCTCAATGCCCGAAACGACGTGCCAAAGTGGCAAAGACTACATCAGACTCATGACGGACTCCGGCAGTGGGAAAAGGTGCGTTGGAGAAAGACGGCAGAGAATGGCGAGGGGTGGAAGCGATCCTCAGACTGACACATTCCTCCATCAGGGCCCGCGCGCCAAAGCCATGTTGTACCCTTACTACGCTCTCTTGATCTTCACCACCACAGGTACGTGCGGCAACGACGAGGACATCTGCTGTCGGTGCTGACCATTCGCCGTGCAGGTGCCATGTACATGATGACGAGGAAAGTGCTTGGCTACAACACCGTGTGGGAGCCGAGCAAGAAAGAGGAGAGCTAGACGGGCAGAGAGAGGTCTTCCGGGCCTGCAGGAGAACATTGGAAGTCTGTACATAAGACAGAGGCATACTCGGAATCCAACTGGTCCTCGCAAGTGAACTCCGTGCGATCAAGGCTCATTGCATTTCATTTGTGACAGTAGCACCCCGAGGTGTTTCTCGTGCTACCAAGTGACATGTGGTCAAGTCAATGGCAGATTGGGTATCATTAATCGCTACGTCCTGTCGCGTACACTACACTCTCGGCCCTTCCTACCTACTATCGTCAATCTTGATCTCAAAGATCTCCCCCGCTAGCTTCTTCACACTGTCATCCTGCACCTCTGCGAGCGCCCCCTTGATGCCCTCCAGCGTCTCACGCTTTACTCCACCCCGATCTCTTGAGTACACGTCGATCCCGGCCGGGGTGAACAGGGTCTTCGCAAACATCGTCACCACATACTTGTTCCCCGTGCCCTCCTCTTCGCCCCAACTCAGAATCTCCCAATGGCTGCTCGCAATCATCAGCCACCCTTTGCCCCGCCAGTCCCATTCCCCTCTGCTGTCCCCCGCTCCAGCAACCTTATCCACACCCTCGACTTTGGACACCTTGTCGCTCTTGAGGCTTTGATATGTGACGAGGTCGTCGAGGCGGTCGGTGTTCTCTTTCGCTACCGAAGGATCGTTGGGTTCGAGAGCCGTGTACTTGATGCGCACGTTGCGTTTACTCTTCCACATGGGCAGCGTGGAGTGCGTGACGTGCCATTCCTCGCTGAGCCAGGGAATCGATGGATTTCGGTATTCCGGTGGCACTTTGGCGGAGGAAAAGGTGGGCGGTCGTAGAATGAGGGAGGCCATTTCGTTGTTTGTTGAAGAGTAGTTGCCACTGTTGAGTGACGGGCCTACGTTAGATTACATGTTGTACTCTTTGCAGGAGGATACGGAAGAGTGAGCATCCGGATTGCACGTCAGTGGTGAGGACTAGGGTTAGGGTTGAGCGCCGACGTTGACGGTCACGATGACTGCATGTCGATTGATCCGCCACTCCCTTCGTGCAAACATCACGAACCTTGTTGACTCACCCGTGAAACGACGATCTGAATACAAGACTATAGATTTGGACGCTCACGCATACCTCTGTCCCGGATCTGGTGTGTCGCCATTCTTACGTATGCCCAAAAAGCGGACATACAACTTCAAACCACTCCAAGGCTCTTCGTCGAAACCCTTTGCAGCACAACATGGGCATGAACCGACAAGTACCGTCAACGAACGCCTCAGCGAGCTGCGCAAAGTTGAGGCCAAAGATGCCGAAGCGAAGAAACGACAACTAGCCGAGTCCGTGGCTCAGAGGTCAGTGCCGCCTGCAGTCCGCGATATCCTGGGCTTCCTTGCCTCTGCTCCGCCCAAGCCCAAGGCGAATTTGAGGATGCGGGAGAGGGAGAGGAGGCGAACACCTGGTCCCGCTCCTCCGAAGAGCTGGCTGGCGGGGGGTGGTTGTCGTCAGTCTTTGAGGCTTCATCAGAAAGCTGATGCCGCTGGGCGCAGGAGGTCGATGCCGTTGTTAAGATTCGCCCGTCTCGCGGGTCTGGAAGACGATGCCGTCGATGAAAGACCATCGACCCTCAGCCATCTCGCTCTGAAGTCTCTTGCCGAAGCATGGGATCTGCTGGAACCGGCGGACCACGCCCTCCTGGTGGACGTACCGTTACGACTCCGGCTGAGACTTATATCTTATGTCGGGGGTATGGGTTCCACGATCGATGCCTCTACCTTGCAGATACTCCTCCAGGGCAGCGATCCGGTAACGTGTCTCGATCTTGCTGGCCTGCTTGGGCAGCGCAATCTCAGCGTGAGACGGTTAAGCAAGCTGCTCGAATCTATGCAATTGCCCTCGGCCGCCGAAGACACTAAAGACGCCATCGTCGAGTCCTGGGACATTGCCGAATCCTTTCAATCGGCGCTGACACTGGGCCTTCCGACTGCAAGATTCGCCAATCTAACACATCTCTGTCTATCCCACCCCAACCCAACAGTCTCATGGCGAGACCTCCTGCACCTCTCAAAATCGATCCCTCAAATCACCCACCTCTCACTAGCATATTGGCCCCGTCCAACACTAACCCCAAATCTCTCCACCACCATCGTGGCAAGCCAACACAGTCCCGATGTCACGGCCGGCGGCTCGCACTACTACTCCAACCTCGACGACGACCTGAGCGAGCCCACTTCACTTCTCCGCCAACTAAGCACCCACCTTCTCTGTCTGCAGTGGCTCGACGTCGAAGGCTGTGAAGACTGGGCACCGGCGCTGGGGAGATTGGCGTCCTCCTCCGACGATGTGCAAGTAGTCTTCGCTGGAGACGACGAGTGGTCAACGTCCACGAGGCACACCCCCACGCCCTGCGTTTTCACCTCCAACTGGAAGAACCTACACTACGTCCGCTGCACTCAAGGCTGGGTGCCGACGTTGGCAGGCATAAGCGGACAAGCGGAGCGCACACGCGGCTCCGGCATCATCGACATGGTGATAGTCCAGGACGTGATGAAATATCTCGGCGACATCGCAGCGGACAACAACGTGCTTGCCGGTGGCATCGATGCTGGGAGTTCATACCCGACAAACTGGGATACGCAGCTGGATACGGAGAAGAAGAGGGCGCGCATCTGGTTGGAGAGGGAGTGTCGGCTGACGTATGCGTGTATGCAGATTCACACTGCGCGGCGGGCGCGCGGGTTGAAGGGGGTGGAGATGGATCTGGGGTGGATTCGACGACATAGTCCGCCCAAGATCAACAGATAGGATTTCTTGGAATACGATGAATGAAGTTACCATCGATCTGCGCTACACGGAGCTGCTACTTCCTGATCTGCGTGCCTGTTCGACGTGCGTTAGTCGGGGACTGGCGAAAGAAGTGCGGCGCCGCACGTACCTCGATTGATCTCGCGGACATGAATTGGCGGTCGCACCCGTCGCCATATTTTCATGCGCGACGCAGACCGGGTTCTGTTTGTTGGCATAATGATCGAGGGTCGAGCTGAAGCGCATCCTATCGAGGTCGTGACGGGCCTACATGGTGAAGCATTTCAGCCGGTCACGGCACCTGATTGTAAAGTCGGCCAAAACTTGGTTACACGCTGGGAGGTTGCAGAGAATGCATTCGCAAGGCCTCCAGAATATCGAGAGACGAGACGACTCCCATGGTCAGAAGGCTCGTCCGCTCAGACAGGAGCCTCCTCCCGCTTCTTAGCAGCTTCACGTCTGCGCACCGCGATCTCGACGGCGCGTAACCGCTCCTCCCAGTCCGCCCACCGCTCCCCCATGCCCAATACGCCGCTTTCGTACCAGGACTCCACGACTCTAGCGCTCCGCAGCCTCAGATCCGCAAGCTCGCTCGCCTGCGAGTCCTGCTTTGCCAGTGCCTTTTCGATGCGCGGGCCGAGTGCGACCATCCTGGTTGCCTGGGCGGGGTCTGGAATCGACGTCTCCTGGAGTTGAGGTAGTTTGTTGGAAAGGGAGAGGTAGAGCTGAGAATTTGCGAGGACGAGTGAGAGCAATGAGGCGGGTTGCAGGGAGATGGGGAGATTGGTGGAGTCGCGCACGTGGAAGAGATCGGGGTGTCTCGCGTGCAGGGAGAGCACGTCGTTGACGGTGGTCGACTTGGCCGCGAGGGATTGCAGCGAGCGTTCCAGTGATTTCAGCCGTGCGATGGCGGGACCTTTCGTCTCGCTCGTGCCTGCTGCCGCCTGTGTTTCGTGATCTGCTGCGGATTGGTCGCCATTGAGCGCGAAGTCAAGAATCCGGAGGCGTTCTTCGAGGAGTGACAGGGTGTCTGTTGTCACTTCCGATTGCAACGCCATGGTAGGAGAGACCGTTGCGCACACATGGGTTGCATCTAGGTCAGATGTGTTTTGAGGTTGTTATCGAGACGCGCTTGCATATGTCGTGGTGTCAAGACGGCATGTCGAGAAATAGAGTTTTGCCTGTCGCGGACGGACCCGGACGGGGCAAGTGCGCCACCTCATCGTCAGACTTCCGCCAGCGCTCCACGACTCTCTTCCATCTTCACATTGAACAGCGTCCTCTGCACTCCTCGGGACCGTACGGTCGCTACACCCCGAATTCGCCTTCTTGGATCCTCCCACACCATCGCATATCCCCTGATGGTGCCGCGGTGACGCCAACGAACGACACGGCACTCAGTTTGGTTTCCGTCTTCTGCCCTTCACCATGCCTTCATACTCCTCCCTCTCCCCTCCGAGCAGCGAGCAAAACGCCGGCCGATCTCCCTCTCAAGACAGCCACGCCCGCCGGCGCAATAACACCAAGCGAGGCGGCACGGCAGGCAACGCATCATGGGGGTCCTCCGTCGTCAACCTGGTCAACACCATCGTCGGCGCCGGTGTGCTGGCCATGCCGCACGCCATGGGCAACATGGGAGTATTATTGGGGGTCATTGTCATACTGTGGTCCGGCTTGACGGCGGGGCTCGGGCTCTACCTGCAGACGAGATGTGCGCGATACCTTGACCGAGGCACCGCGTCCTTCTTCGCCCTCAGTCAGATGACGTATCCCAATGCTGCCGTGCTGTTTGATGCGGCCATCTCCGTCAAGTGCTTTGGAGTCGCAGTCTCGTATCTGATCATCATTGGAGATTTGATGCCCGGTGTGGTGAGGGGCTTCGCTCATGCCGACCAGCTTGGATCCGCAGCATTTCTTTTGGACCGACGGTTCTGGATCACAGCTTTCATGTGAGTCTCCACTGCGCATGCGACTTGAGATCTCCTCCGCATCATGAGACCGGGCATTGATGCTAATCGCCGTGCAGGATCATCGTGATACCCTTGTCGTTTCTTCGCAGACTGGACAGCTTGAAGTACACATCTATCATTGCATTGTTCGCCATTGCCTATCTGGTGGTCCTTGTGGTCTACCACTTCGCATCGGGAGACACGAGACCGGTCAGAGGGGACATCTACTGGCTTCAATGGCAAGGGCTCATTCCTACGCTGGGAAGCTTCCCTGTGATCGTCTTCGCATATACTTGCCATCAGAATGTATGTTGCCGTTCTCGCCCTGCACCTTACTGCACCCCATGCTAACCAGCGACAGATGTTCTCAATTTTGAACGAGATTCGCGACAACAGCCCATTCCGAACAACGGGGGTCGTGCTCGCATCCAACGGGATGTCGGCCAGCATCTACGTCTTGGTGGCGGTCACCGGCTATTTGTCTTTCGGGAGCAACATCATCGGCAATATCGTTGCTCAATACCGACCATCCGTCTTCTCTACCATCGGCAGGGCGGCGATTGTGGTTCTGGTCATGTTCAGCTACCCACTGCAAATCCACCCATGCCGAGCAAGCGTGGACGCAGTCAGCAAATGGCGACCCAAGCAACTGCGATCCAAGCAAAGCTCCGACGAGCTCACTCCGGCCTCTGGCAGTCCGAGCCGTAGCTCTCTCTTGAACAAGAAGGTCGTCATTCAGCCAAAGGCCGCGGAAATGAGCGAGCTTCGATTCGCCATCTTCACCACCGTCATCATCATCTTGAGCTATATCGTCGCCATGACGGTGTCTAGTCTGGATCGCGTGCTCGCATACGTCGGCAGCACTGGATCGACCTCGATCTCTTTCATTCTCCCCGGCCTGTTCTACTACAAGATCAGCAGCCCAGACTCCCCGCATCACCAACGACTACTCAAAGATGAAGACGACGAGGACTACGACGGCAGCTCGGGCTCGGAGGACGGAAGCACGCATTCGTCTGCGAACGCAGGCAATTCATCATGGAGAGACAGCTGGAGACAAAAAGTGCGCGGGAGGCAGTGGAGCAGGGAACTGTTGCGGAAAGCCAGCTTGGCCCTGGCGATCTATGGCGTGCTGGTCATGGTCGTGTGCTTAGTCACCAATACCTTTTTCGTCGTGGCAAATTGATGAAGGGGACTGCGTTGTGGCTTGCATAGTAGCGATTCGAATAGATTTTAGAAGCCTCTGCCTGGTTGTGAGTGGTGCAACAACAGGGAGCAAATGCATCTCATAGCTAATGATTCGGTGCCAACCCCGCTCTCTTGAGTGTACTTCACAAGATGGACCCTTCTCCAACGGAACGAGCGGATGGAAGGAGATGCAGGTGTGCTGTACAAGCCGTCCGAGCAAGGAAGGAGAGGCACTTTCCAATGTGGAAGTGGAGTGCTTGCTCCACCTCAAACGCCACGAATCCGGGGTAGCTCTCGGGACGGGCAAGCTTGGCTCCCTCGGTCCACGCCTCGCCGGCCACATCCCTGTCTGACGTAGCCAATTCATCCACTCGCATCCACCTCGACGCTCCAACCACGTCCTCCGACCGTGATGACCGCTTGAGCTTCTCCTCATTCTCTACAAGTTACACGCCTCTCGCCCCTCTTTGTGCCGCTCTTGGACGTGCAGCTTGGATATCGCGCTGCTGTTGCCTCTGCCGCTACATTGGACGTGAGCTGCTTCGACCTCTTCGACTTTGACTCTCTCTTGCTCATCTGACCTCCCCCGGACAACAGTTCTAGATTGAAGCCGTTGCAAGAGCCAGATTCTCACTATTGGAACGTATCAAGATGTCGGACGATCTTGGCCAGTACACGGCGCAAGTCGTGAGTTAGCCGCCATCCCCTTCTCCTCACCCCATGCTAAGACTTCCCTCACCAGGATGCGTTCACCCGCTACCACCTCGAACAGGAACAAGGTGGCCGAGGCTCCTTGGGCCTGGGTCCCGCTCTGCCAGCTCTAGGCCATGCATTGTCGGGCAGCGTGGCGACCGCGTCGGCCAAATCCCTGCTCTACCCTCTGAGCCTCGTCATCACCCGACTCCAGGTGCAGCGCCAATTGAGGCAGAAGGGCGAGGCGAACAGCGCGGCCAGAAGTGCGGACAAAGAGTATGATGGCTTATTTGACGCCGCACGCAAAATCCACAAAACCGAAGGCGGCATCGGCGCTTTCTACACCGGCGTGGCGGGAGATGTGTCGAAGGGCATATTGGACTCCTTCTTATTCTTCCTGGCGTACAACTACATCCGGCAGGCAGAGCACAAGCGCAATGGAGGCAACAGAATCCCCGTGGTGAAGGAGCTGGCCGTGGGCGTTGCTGCCGGCTCGTTTTCGAAGTTCTTCACTTCGCCCATTGAGAACATCGTCACGCGGCAACAGACCGCTGCGCTGGTGAACGCTCGCGATCCCAACTCTGGCTCCGACCCGGCGTCGGTGCGGGACATTGCCCGCCAAATCTACAACGAGCGCGGTCTCGCGGGCTTCTGGTCGGGCTATGGCGAAGCAGTCATGCTGACCCTCAACCCCGCCATCACTTTTGCCGTCGATAATGTTCTTACGCGTCTGCTCCCGCGAGAGCAGCGCGAGAGGCCCACTCCGGGCATGACTTTCTTGCTCGCGGCGCTGTCCAAAGCCATTGCAACCACCATCACCTACCCGGCCATGCTGGCCAAGTCTCGCGCGCAAGTGTCGGGCGGCATCGGCAGCGAGGAAGAGGAATCGCTGGAGGAGGAGAGCATGGAGTTGCTGGAGAAGCCCAGTCTGAACGCGACGCCGCAACGGCGCAAGGTCAAACGCGGCCTGGAGCGCGTCTTTTCCATCTTCGCCGCGCAGTACGCCATTCTCGTCGCGCTGCGCAAGATCTACCGTGAAGAGGGCGTGGCCGGGCTGTACTCGGGCGTGGAGGCCGAGGTGCTCAAGGGCTTCATCCAGCACGGCTTCACGATGATGGTCAAGGAGCGGGCGCAGGTGGCGGTGCTGCAGAGCTACTATCTGCTGCTGAGGCTGACGAAGCAGTGGCCGGAGGAGCTGAAGAAGGCGCAGGATGGGGCGAGGGAGTTGGTGGATGAGGCGGGAGAGCGCGCTTCGAACCTGGGCGAGACGGTCACCGAGGGGGCGAGGAGGGTTGCGGAGAGGGCGACGGGGAGGGAATGAGGGGGAATGAGGCCGCTGGACTGGTATGGGATTGTTGATCTTCACGGGCGTGTGCGTATGTGCTGTTTCCTATCGCGTTGTGATGTCCGAATGGCGAAATGGTGTGAAATTCACGAGAATGTCGACGAATCGTGGTCACGGGGATGAATGAAAAGCGAATGATCGCATTCCTCGTTTCCTCTCTATTCTTGATTGATCAATGTGATGAAGAAAACATCGGAATCACGGATAGATACTACGAGGCCCTTTTCAACACTCAGTCAGTTTTCGACGGGTCGGCGGAAGACCATCCACGTGACTTACGGGGCGTAACAATAATAACCAGAGCCATCTGGATTTGCCACGCAACTTCCAGTATAGCCTTGAACCTCACATACACATCCGTTTATAAATTGATTATAGTCGCAGCTCGAAACTGGTGGGGTAGGGCAGGCAGTCGACGAAGACGTCGATGTGCTCGTCGTACTAAGAGTACCTAGATCAGACCGCACGCACTGGAGAAGAAGAGAGAAGGCGCCGCGCCCGACTCACGTCGTCGTTGCTTTGGTGCTGGTCGTTTTCGACGTCGTGCAGGGCTTCGGCGGGTGGTGCTTGCCTTTGGGGGGCCAGCCACCCGGCCCAGCCAATACTGTCGCCGCGAAAGGCAGAAGGAGAAGGGGAAGCTTCATTCTAAAGTGAAGTTGAGGCCGAGTCGATGGGGCTCAAGACGAAGCCCGCGGCATTGCCACCGCTTTATATATCTACATGAGCACCTTGACTAGGATCGTGGCATCGTCGAGCCTATCCGTGGTAATGGCGGGTCCAGATGGATGCCTTTGCTCTCGCACCGCCTATCTGCTCCGTGGGCGGGTAATCCCATGCCCCTAGAGGGAAGCTTGAGCTGATTTGAGGGGTTGTCATTCGCCAGGACGGCCGTAAATTAGCATCGCCAAGCTTGATTCATGCATGGCCAGGTCCAGATGAGCGCCCTTGCTTTGTGATCACTGTTTGCTCCGCGGAGCGCGAGACCGGCGACGTTCTCAGAGGAGGAGGGGGGGAAACGGGAGAAGATGGCACGGTGCTTCACGACGAAGGAGATGCCAACAAAGCTTCTGAACTGTCTGGACTCTGCATGAACGTGCCTGTTCGTAATCGGTCATATTACATAGGAATGGCTTGACTTTGCGTGTAAGATTGCTGAGCTGTAAAGGAAAGCTGGGATGATTGCATTACTCGTTCCCATTCTACTTCTTCGCCTTGTAGTCCTCGTCGGACACGGGCTCTAACCAGTCCACAGCGCCGTGCGCGTGCACGAAGTGGCTCATCATGGACTCGTCGTCGGCGCCATGCCAGTGCTCCGTGCCGGGCGGACACCAGACTGTGTCGCCGACGCGCAGGCGCTTGGGCTTGTCGCCGCGATCGCAGACCCAGCCGCTGCCGGACAGGACTTTGATGAGCTGCCCGCCTTCGTGCGTGTGCCTGGCTCCCACAAAATTAGTCGTCAGCCAGCAGAACCAATATGCTTCCTTCAAGCCGGACTTGCCAGTTAGTACGGGCGCAGGGAGTCTGCTTCGCTGATTAGAGTGCGATGGAACCTGGCAGCGGGTGGAGAAGGCAGGTCATGGACGTACAAAGGTGACGTTGGCAATAGTATTCTGCTTGTCGTTGAAGATGGAGTCGAGCCAGACGTCGCCGGTAAAGCGGTTGTCCGGGCCTTTGGACGTGCTGTTACCTTCCTTGCGCGAGTTGGCGACGAAGATCATTTTAGGGGCCATGTCTGCTGTGTGAAACTCCTCGAATGACTACTGGGCGATTGTGACTTCAAGGTGGTTTCGCAATGGGCGGGTTGTGAGGCGAGGTGAAACGGGATGGAGATCCTTCATCGGCGTCTGATGTCATTGTCAAGGGGGGGACCGAGGGGGAGGATTGTCTCGTGATGAACGTTGGATGTACTATTACATTGTCTGAATTGATCTAACTGAGCACATCTTCAGACACATGGCGTCAGGTGCAACGTCTTCAGCCCCGTGGCAATCACGAGATCGTGTGGACGAGGAAGCCTTCGTCTCTTCGACAATGCCGTCGTAGTCCTAACCTCATATCACCGCATCAATCTGGGCTTTGCGCTTAGCATGACCTCACCCTGCATGCCGCCGCCGCACGGCTAAAGCAAAACCACCCGGCCCTTTCGCAACGGCCGCTTGACATCCCACTGTGCATGACGGCACGGAAGCTTAAACTCGTCGGCGCAGACTCACTACACGTCCCTCGAGTCCTGGGAGCACTCCCTCGAGTACTCGCGATTCGACGAGGCCGCTCCTCTGTCTACCAACCTGACCTGACGTATCATCCCTCGTCGCCAGCAAGCGACTGCCAAGAAGACAAGCAGGGCGCAACCCTTCGACTCGCTCCACCTCCTTCGCCCTGCTTGCTGCTGTGAACCCTCGGGCACCAACCCTTCCGCCTGGTGAGTGTCTCGACCTCGCGACGCACCCCTATGTCTGCCCTCTTCTGCACCACCTCAACCCCTGTCGCCACTGTCGCCTGCTTCTTCAACCCGGTGTCTGGTCTGTCCAGTCACTCTCAGCCTCACCAAACTTGCATCTATCCCCTGCATCCCCTGCCCAGCCACATAACCGCACTTGCGGATGCTAACGAGCAGCCTCAACAGTTCATCACTCCGCCTCCTTCTCCCCTCCGCTATCCCCCACTGTCCCTACCCCCCACGACCTTCATCATGGCATACAACACCCGCACACTCTCTCCAGGAGGGAGGCGGATACAAAACGCGGGGAGAACATCCGACAGCAGAGTGAACGAGGAGGAATACCGTTCAAGATACAAGTCGAATGTCTCACCGCGGGGCAGCGCTGGCGTCATCCCAATCTCAAGTGAGACATTCGTCAACTATCCCCCTCCCTCTTCCACCACTCGCCTCGACCCGCGTTACGATTCCTACTCCGGCAGGTCCGTCGACTCCTACTCCTCCAGACCCCGCGGCTCCTCCTTTGTCGAAGTCCCCCGAACATCCGCCGCCAGCACTATCCAAGCCTCGAGTCGCGGAAGACCCACTGTCATCCAAAACGAGTATGCGCGGCAGACCAGCCCGCAGAAGAGGGAGTACCATGTCACCACTGCCGCGTCCAAAGAGCCTCCACGCAAGGAGACTACTCGCAAGGTGTACAGCGTCAACGACGGTACGGCCAACTTGGTGGCTGATGTGAATCTGTCGAGCGGTGCAGGAAGAGACCGACATCACCAACGCAGGGAGAGCGGGGGATATGAACGCAGTGGGAACAAAGGCATCCCGTTGGAAAAGGATCGTGGCAGGAAAGCATATCATCTGAACGGAGCTGCACGGGGGAGAGAGAACAGCGTGGTCGACGACGACTCCTTCTCCTATACGGATGCCGCGGGAATGTTCAAAGAAACGGAGCCGAGATGGCGCGAGCGTGAGGCCAGGCCTCGTCGCAACAGCATCGACCGAGCGGGAGGAGGGAGTCGAGAGCGGCCAGTCAGCATGCTGGATCCCGCCATTGACCCTCGCCGCCCGACCAGGGACCCGGGACCCCCTGTGAGCACCCGAGGCTGGGACAAGATAAAGAACGTCCTCACACGCTCGGGCAGCCAGCGCGATAAGCGCACGCAGTCGCCACCCACCAGAGCAAAGGAGCAGTACTCCCCGATCGAAGCCCGCCTCCCCCAGTCTCCCGTGCGAGGGAGGTACGCGGATACGAGAGGCTTCGCCGATGCGTACTATGTCGCCCCCAGAGTGCCATCCAAAGACCGCTACACGACTGCTGGCACCGCCCACCCCGATCGGCATGACCAATTCGAGTTTCGGGAGCCACGCCCGCACGAACGCAGGAATAGCATGACCCGACTGCCCGACCGCAGCGTGGAGAGGCGAGGCTTTGGCATCCGGGGTGACAGCCAAGATCGTCATGGCCGGGGCAGCGACGAGAGCTTCACACGAGACAACAACAATCATCGCGATTCGGGTTATGCAAACCTCATTTCCAGCGTGGACCCACCCCATCGCCGCGACACTGCGCCAGAAACCACCTACCATGAACACGAAAAGCGAGATCGACAGAGAGCAGATGACCGCGATTACCCACGAGAGCGCGACAAGGAGGCTCGACGACGAGATGATGCCTACGCCCGCGATGACGACTATGAGCGGGATCGCCGAAAGGAACGTGAGCGCGACAGCGACTATGAAGTCGACAAGCAACGAGAGCGTGAAAGAGAGCGAATGCTGCAGCCTCATGCCGAGAGAGATAGACACCATCACAGACGGGACAGCTATCGTGACAACCGCAACGCCGGCTACGACCGCAAAGACACCGCCCCTCCAGGAGGACGGGACTCGGGCGACTCTCTCGGCCCATCTGCCGCTGTCGCCGGTGGTGTGGCTGCTGGTGCAGCTGCTGCTTACGGATTAACGAATCACAACAAGAACCACAATGACGATCACGCACGGGAGCAGCGCACACGCGTTCGCGAACCTTCCGTCGACAAATCAAACCAGGATGATCGCGCGAGGGCCGCTCCCAAAGGTTCCCAGGACAGCAAGAGCGAAGAGGGGGCCGGGAGTCTCAAGCGTGAGCGTGAGCGTGAGCGCGACCGAGACCGCCACCGACCCGCAGATGACGAGCGCGGGTTGGGGTTCGCCTTTGAACAGGACCATCCCGACCCCTCTGCTCCTCGTCCTGTAGCCGTCGGCGACCCCACCGAGCGCGACTTCGAACGCACGCACGATGACAGAGCGTACGCTGAGCCATCGCGACCTCCGGCCGTAGATGCGGACGAAGAATACAAACGCCGCCTGGAGCAGGTCCAGCGCGAACTCGGGCACAACTCCGACGACTACCCCACCGACTCCGACGCTGACCGCGAACGGCGGCGGAGAGAACGCGAAGCGCGACAACGCGACCGCGACCGCGAACATCGCACCGGTGATGGCTCCTACTCCTCTGACGCTTCCTACGCCCAGCACCACCACCACCAGCAACCGCCCACATCCGCAGACAGCAGTTTCGACAATAACAGCGTAGACGGCTCAGTCAGCACCGTGCGCCCGGGTCTGCACCGCAAACCCAGCATCCTTGATGCACCTATGGCAGCCAACGACGCCGGCGCGCAAATCATCGACAACTCCTTGTCCGAGAAGCGAGAGAATCGAGTGCGAATCGTCGATCCGCCGGCGGGAGAAGGGGAGGACGATAGCAGACGGCCGCGAGGGATTCTAAAGAAGCCGACGGAGAAGTTCCCCGAGCATCCTAACCAGGTGCGGGAGGGAGTTGCGCCGTTGAAAGATGTGAGTTCCCATTACCGCATATCCGCACGCATCACCGTGCACTATCACTAACTCCACCCAGGCATCCAAATCCGGCATCCCGCCCGGAGCCCGCTGGACCAAGATCGACCGCCGCCTCGTCAACCCCGAAGCGCTGGAAGAGGCGAAGGAGCGCTTCGAGGAGCGCCTCGATTTCGTCATTGTGTTGCGCGTACTGACCAAAGCGGAGATTCAAAAGTTGGCCGATCGCACAAAGGAGCTTCGAGGTATGCCCTGATGCTTCCTCCCCCAAATACTGTATCCTTTGCTAGGTGGACGGCCTTGCTAATCAGATGTCGACACACTAGACGAACGGTACGAAGACGAACGCTCGGAACGGCGCGCAGCCGCCGCGCGTCGCCGTGAACGCAGAGCGCGAGACGAGTACGAAGACGAAGACAGCGAGGACGAGTTCAAGCCGCGCGCGCCCAAGTTGCTCGAGGCGCCTTCGTCGTCCTCTGCTGCTGCTGCTGGGGCCGCGCCGTCTGCTTCTTCGTCGGCCGCTTACGGCGCGGGGGGGAATGGCGAGGCGTTTGCGCCTGCGTCATCGGCGAGTGTGGCGTCTAATACTGCGGCTAATGCTGCGGCTGTGAATGGTGTGGGGGATTGAGAGGCGGATGATGGTTGAGGTTGTGATGGAGGAGGTGGAGAGGAGAGGGGATTTGGATTCATGTCGTTTTGATATCTAGCGGAAATGCCTCATCGCTGGATGGACGATGGGGGAAAGATATACGTCAATCTTCCGCACGTCTTTCAATCGCAACGGCCTTCGTGTCACCGCAGATAATGTAGGTGCGAAAGTGAGGAAATGGATAAAGGACGGTAGGTGGTTTGCACATGATATTATACTGTACGGCTACTTGCTATGCATACGGTTCACAGTCTGTCTGTGTGCTCTATTTACACACGCCGAAAACTCCTCCCGCCCTTTCGAAGATTCAACCAGTCAAGCATGAGCCCGGCGATTACAAACGGCTGCCGTGAATCAATTTCATGTCCACTAGATAAGGTGTTAGCAAGGCGTGATTGGAAACGACGAAGAGGCAAGATGAGACTTACCAACAAGCTCCGATCCCTCGTCTGAAATCACCAGCACCCGAACGCTTCCCCTGCCCCCGGCAAACTTGGAGCGAATCCTCTCAAACAACTTGCTTTGATCCAACACGGGCAGACCCTGCTTGACATCGCCCGTCTCCGTCATGCAGACCACGCGGCGCTCCTCCTCACGAAGGTCGAGCACGCGGTACTGCTTGAAGACGGGGCCGCGCATGTTCTGCACGTACACCGACGGGCTGGGGTTGCTCATGAAGCTCGACTCCTCCTGCAGCTGCTTGGTGAAGAGGTCGACGCCGAGGTAGCGGTGCTGGCCGGTGGCGGCGGAGGTGGTGATGCGGATGACTTGGCAGGGGCGGCCTTGCAGGATGAGGATGTCGCCGATGCGGATGAAGTGGCAGGGGATGGTGACGGTGTTGCGCGACGAGGTGTGGCGGGTGTCGTAGCGCACGGTGGTGCGTTCGCGGATGCCGCCATGGTGGTGGCCGCGGCCGCCGCTGCGCTCGGAAATGTTGATGTCTTCGTGGACGTTGACGGAGTCTGGATTGGCGTGAGGTCAGTATGTCTGCAGGGCTTGGCTGTGTGTATGTCGGTGCGATGTACCCTGGAATGGATGGAGGATGTTGTCTGCAGCGTGTCGGAGTCCGCTACGGAAGGAATGGTACTGACCCTCATTATCGTAGTAACCCATCCTGGCTCGATCGACTTCTACGTCTCCACTCTCTTTCCACGCAAAGGAGTCTCGGTGATCACGCTCGGCGATGTCGACGTCGATCTGGGTGTCGGTATAGCGGCGGTAGGGCTCGCGGTAGCTGTTGTGCAACGGGTAAAAGTTAGCGTGTGTGTTCGATAAATCTCCGTACTGCGGAAGATATTCGAAGGATGCGGAGAATTGTTGTCTGGTTGACACGGCACTAGCAAAACTAGTGCAGTCGACAAGATGGACTTCACGCATAATGTGGTATCGAGCAGAGCGAGTAGCGTGCTGCGAGAGTGGTGTGGACTCACCGGTAGTGGTCGTCGTGGATGTGAACGTTGATATCCTCCTCCCTGCCCCTGTGGCCCGGACGGTAACGCTCGTGGTCTCGCTCAGTGACGCGGGTGTATTGGGTGTCGGTGAATTGACCTTGTTGGTTCACACGGTCCCGTCCGGCGCCTTGGACGGTGAGGTGGGCGTCGGCCTGGACGGTAGTGGTGTCCGACGTCTGTCCGTTCCGGTAGGTGGAGGGAAAGACGCTGAACGGGATGCTGAGGAGGGTGTTAGAGAGGCATCACCATCTGCAGGTAAGCATGAACTCACGGGACTCTGGCGTCGAAATCCAGCCTGGCGAGTTCAAGATGACTCGGCTTGAAAGCCTTCCAAATCTATTCGACCGGAAGACTGACAAGCTGATTGAGTCGGATGGGATGAAGGGGTTGGAGGACTGCTCGTGATGGTGGAAAGGGCTAGTTCGGTGGGTTTGAGCTGAGTGTGTCTGAGGTTGGATGCAGGCAGGTGGCAGATGAAAGGGCGACGAGTCTTCAGAAGTGCTGTGCGATTCGTGAGGTTGGGGCATGAGGCTGCGTTGACATAAATACGGGGTTGGTGGGGCTAACATCGCCCTAGCAACCTGCCACTTCCCTTTTCATCCAAATGTTCCTTCCTATTTCCCGGCCTCCGATCTCCGACAACCCAAAGCTTAACTTTATTCTGCATCAACATGGATTAGATGTGTGTAGATACAACATGCATCATCACCCGAGATGTATTCTATGATCGACTCTATAATTTACCGGCTCGCGGAGAACTACAACTCACACTCATCAGCCACTCGAGTACATGACACACTCCAACCGCATCCCCCAGCTTACCTCTTCGTCTTCTGCTCCGCAACAGGCGTGATCAACCCCTTCCCCTCCGTCGCCGACTTGAGATTGTCCAAAACCAACACCTCCATCGCCTTCTGTGTCTCCCAAGTCGACGTTCCCACATGCGGCAGCAGCACCGCCTTCTCATTCTTCAGTAAACCAGGATGAATCTTCGGCTCCTCCTCAAACACATCCAGGCCCGCGGAAAAGACCTTGCCCGAATCCAGCGCCTCCACTAACGCCGCCTCGTCAATAATCGGGCCCCTTGCCGTATTGACAATCACCACTCCCTCCTTCATCATCTCAAATTCCCGCTTAGAAATGATATGTCTCGTAGACGCATTCAGTGCCAGGTTCAAACTCAGCACATCCGACGTCCGCAACAACTCCTCGAAGCCAACGTACTTTGCTCCATCCTCGAGCTCAGGCGACAAGCGATTGCGATTGTGGTACTGCACGCTCATGCCAAACGGTTTCGCTCGCGCCGCTACGGCTCGTCCGATCCCGCCTAGGCCCAAGACGCCGAGTACTTTGCCTTTCGGGTCGTGGCCGAGGGTGAATTTCTCTCCGCCACGCCAGCGCCCGTCGCGCACGGCGAGGAAGGGAGTGGTGATGCGGCGGAGGGCGGCGAGGATGAGGAACATGGCGGCTGCGTAGATTCATGTCATCAGTTTCATTCCATTCAGAATAGAACCCCAACAGCAGCAATACTAACTATCAGCAGTAGAGTCGTCGACAGCAATCGGCGTGCTCGACACCGCGATCCCGCGTTTCGTGCAAGCCTCGACGTCAATATTGTCGTATCCGGCTCCATTATGGCAGATATGCTTCACATTGCGCGGGAGAGCGGCGACGAGTTCCGCGTCAAAGGGCCCGGTGATGCTGGTCGAGTCATTGGAGCGGTACAGGGCTGTCACGTCCGCGTAGGCGTCTGAGGCGCAATTCCGCAGGAAGTCGGGCCTGTCGCCGCTCGGATACTCCTGTTGTGCTTGACATGTTAGTCATTGAGCTGCTGATTGTCGTGTGGTTTCATTCTGATGGTTGATCAAGGGAGGGTGACGTACCTTCAACGTCGCCAGCGAACTCAGCGCTTCCCACTCTTTCCGCGCATGATGAAGCTTTCCAATCAAAAGCAGGGCTCGTGAGGAAGACATGATCATGTATGCTAGAGATGTTGTGGATGAAGGAGGGCGAAGAGTGATTCATATTGAATTGCAACGCAGCGAAGTCGGAATTGAAATTCAAAGGCTTCAACGCCGTCAATTGCCGCAGCCTCTCCAAACTCACTAGACGGGGAGGTAACAGCGTTTGAAGTGCGAACATGCAAGAATAAACGGTCAAATTAGATTTCACTACACCGCTCAGACGATCGAGTAGCCAACGTCTTCTATCCGGCTGCCTCCACGGCACCCAGCGATCGCATCATCCCACTTCCGCCCGAAGTCTTCCCACCACCCAAAGCCTCTGGCGAAAGAGGCACGCCTCCGCCCATCTCCTCATTCCCACCACCACGACCCCCAGCAATCCTCATCCCACCGACCCTGTCTGCCAGACTCCAAGCCTCTCCCCTCCCAACAGCCGCCTCCCGACTCCACCCAGCAGGCACAGGCGGCAACGCCACGCGATCCGCCCCGAGCGTCACGCGGATATCCTCCAGCAACAGGTCCATCGGGCAGATGTACGTCCTGCCCTTGCGAGAAGCAAGCACATGCCCACACACCTTCCCATCGTCATTGCTAATCACCCACGCGCCCGAGTCGCCGCCAACGCCAAACTGGCCCGCCACAGTCCACGAGGCGGAGAAGGTGCTGCGCCCGTGGATCTTGACGAGGTCCATGGTCGACGAGACGACGCCGCTGGCGAGCCCGCTCGTGCGGCCGAGGCAGTGCACTTTGGCGCATGCCAGGTCGGAGCTGCGCTTGATGGCGGTGGGGTAGGAGTGCGGCGTGTTGCGCCGCGTGCTCGACTTGGCCGTGCAGAATTTCTTGCCGTTCTTGACAATGTTGTAGGGGTGGGAGCGGGGAGGGATGAGTTCGAAAAGGGCCCAGTCGATCTCCTGGGGGAGGGATTGGGAGATGGACTTGAAGCCGGCTTCGAGCGAGGCGGGCGTTCGTTTGAGCCCCGACGAGGCGTGCACCTGACCGAGTTTGTAGGAGAGCAGGTGGTCTTCGTCGATGCCCGAGTCGGAGTCGGAGTCGTCTTCGTCGACATGCAGGTCGAGGTCAATGGCATCGTCAAGCGCCGGTTGCGTGATGGCGATCTCCTCGATGTCGCCAGGGACGATGCCGGCAGAGTCGCCATCGTGTCCTTCTCCGCTGGAGGGGACGTCTGGGATGGTAGACGGGGGGCGCACGGTGCTTTCGTCATCGGGTTCGGAGGAGACGGATTCGAAGCTACGCACGCTGGAGGCGTCGGAGATGTTGCCGTCGTCAGGATCGTCTTCCGTCTCGGACTCGTCATCCGCTTCGAGCATGTGATGGACGCTCATGCCGTATGCCTGTCCGTCAACCAACACGACTCCCCCGAATGAGACGGGCGGGAGATGCTCTTCATCCCTGAAGGCGCCGATGGAAGCACCACAGATGGGACGCTCCTGGTAATCCGGATTGGCGGCCTTTTCATAGAATCCACCGTCACTCGCCGCCATACTCCTGTACGCTTCATCCGCGGTCCGTTGTCGCCTCCTCGGTCGACGACAGCGCTTGATCTCATCCTTCTTCACACGCACATCGCAAATGGCCGGATCGAATTTGAAGTGCCGCTTCAACACATGCTTGACCTTTGCAGTGGAAGTGCAACAGATCAAGAAGGTCGGGCGAGCCGTCTCCAGGGTCTCGCCGTAGGCAGTCAGCGAGATCGACGAGGACTCGGGTGATCCCTTCAACGCCCGCTCGACCAGCTTCGCCAGTCGGACTGATGTCCCGCTGTGCCAATCGTCCACCAGGGCGGGGGGCAGTTGAACTTCGGGAAATTCATGCCGCTTCACCCTTCCTCGTTGCTCTTTGTTTGCCATGGCCTCCTCTTCCGCTTCCCTAGCCTTCTCTTGCGCTGCTGCTGATTCGACCTCCTTGGACTGGAGAAGCGCAGTCTCTTTGGACTGGACGGCCCGCGCCCGGTGCTCTCTCCATTTCTGCTGAATCAAAACAATCTTCCGCTTGTACTCCTTGAACGATGGCTTCGGAACAAAATGCTGCTGCACGGTACGTCTGGGCTGGACGTTGCCCTCTGGGAGCGGCGACTCTGCCCTGTCCGACTGCGGCCTCAGAGCAGGATGAGTATTGGATCGGGCGGTGTTGGCATAGATGGCAACATCAGCCGGGAAATTGGGAACAGAGGAGAGGCGCGAGACACTCGAGGTTGCCGAAGAAATGGAATGTGTCCTATGCAGACCGCCGGGCTCGGAGTGCTGGCGTATCGGACGAGCGGGCTCGACTGGTAACGGCTTGCGCTTGATGGCCGCAGGTTGCGATGGAGGGGCAATCGTGTCGACGTCTTCGTCGATAGGCGTCAGCGGGTCCGCAGACGCACTCTCGTCAAGCGTACAGCAGCGCTGCAGGTTGCGGGTCAGGGTTTCGTAGGCGCTTTCAATCACCGTAGTGCTCCCGCTGAGATCCAAGTCATCCGCCGCGGCCACACAAGCCTGGACGGCGCGCATATACACCGATCCGCAGCGTGCCGCTAATTTGGGGATCCATAATCGGTCGAGTCGCAACTTGAAATCCGCCGGCGAGTACTTGGCCTTGTAGAGATCCCCAAGGGGCGTCCAGAGACCGAGCTCCAGAAGCACGACTGCCAAGCTGTACATGTCGAACTTGAGGTCGACGCTCATGCTGCGACCGGGATTTTGCGGGTGGTCTTCAGGATGGCGGTAGAGATTGAGATTGACAGGCCGCCGCACACCCTCGACCGTGCATTTCGAGAACAGATCATACGACGCCCATAGCGGCAATCGCAGTTGCTTCTGGCGACTCAAAGCGGGCTCGTTATCCGTGGTGGTGAAAACGACGCTACTGCTGTTGATGTTGCCGTGAGCGATGCCTCGACTGTGAATGGCGTGCAGCTGTTCGGTCAAGCGAAGGGCGATGCAGAATCGATCTTCGAGAGACGGAACGATGCTGTCGATGCTTGTGGTCTGCGCCTTGTTCGCCTTTTGCACGAGCTTGAGCAAGCTCAACGGCACCAAGTCTTGCCCCGCACTGTCCACGGTGCCTTGCATGCGGTTTTGAACCGAGTATGGCAGGTCGTATACCAGGCCGATTCGAGACTGGTTCGTATCCTCGAAGAAGCCGAGCAGACTTAGATTTGTCTGTGATTCGGCGCGCATGGGCTCGAGCAACGAGGCCAAGCTCTCCAAGCGCTGTAGGGGAGGAGGCACCCCCGTTTCGCGATAGGTCGAGTCGAAATTGGCATACTCAACCAGCACCGGCACCTCTGCGGCGGTACTGCCCAGCGCATTCTGCACAGACTCGGTAGCCTTTGCACGGATGAGGCGACCGATGAGTCGAGTCGTGGAAGGCACGCCGAGACTCTCATACGGCGGTGGCCCTTCTTCCGGCAGGCGCAAAGCACGGACATCGATTCGCGGCGGTAGACCGGCATATGGTGAAAGGTTGGGCCGGATGAACGGCGGAGGGTTGACAAGCGTTAGCTCAGAGGCGAAAGAAGCGTGGCTCGGCCGTCGGAAGGGTATTTTTCGGATTGAGGAAGATTTGGTGATGCCCGCCGCGGGTTGCGAATCAAATTTGCCGGTGTCGGCGGTCGGGACGCTGAAGGTGGGCAATTCGCCCCTAGCGAGCGCCTTGCGGGATCGCGACAGGTCGTACAAAGTGTCGATGGATGTGGTCAAGTCTCGGAGGAGATCCTCATATCGGGCTTCATCGAAGGGCTCCGGGTGGAGGGGTTTGTCGCCGGCCTTGTTGATGAAGCCGGGCACACTGGCAGCCTTGATGCGCTCGGCCTCCTCGGTGACTTCTTTGATGTTGCGCAGGACGCTGTCGACAGTTTCGGTCAGGCCGGCTTTGGCCACGGACTCGTCAATGCTGCCCTCCGGCCCTTTCTCATCGTCGCTCCAGGCCAGGCCCCAGGTGATGAGCCGGTCCTTCTGAATGCGGAACTTGCGATGCAGCGAGGTGAAGTGCTGGGTCACGCTCGGCTGCACCTCGAGGCTGGTGAGCGCGCTCTTCTTCGCATCGCTGTACAGCTTGGTGAGATGGCTTGTGCGGGTATGCGCGAGGTGCGCATTGCTGTAAGCCTCCATGGTGGGTGCAGATCTGCATATGCCCCGGAGTCGGCGGGTTGTCGCGGGCGCTCTGATCTATCTATCGCTGGCGACGGCCGGCGCACAACGAACTCGCGCAGCTGCAGATGTGTCGCAGCGATGCACTCGCCTCTAATCGGATTGCAGACATATCCCAGCGCTTGAGCGGTCGTTCGGGGGGCGTCTTACAATTCGGCGGCCTAGCTCCCTACACTGGTCGGAATTCTGTCGCCTTATACTAGGCCGCAAGCGGACTAGCGCAGCCGCGCAAACCAAAGCCGTCGTGATTTGCTTCGCTTGCGTGGCGCTTGACGGGTGTCGGCGCGCGCTCGCTGACGAACCCAATGCGACGGATGCTGCGGTCTAGACGAAATCGTGGCAAAGCGCTGCAATGTGCGAACCTACTCGTTAACCTGTTACGATGAAACGAATCACCTGAAACGCGGACACTCCCCACTCCCTGTGGTTGGACATATTGCACGTGCAAAGCCATTGATGCGCTGTGCGCCTTCTCGTGACTTTCTTACGCGAAAGTGGGCAGTGATTGATTATTAGCAGAGGTAGGCATCAGCCAAAGCGACTCGGACTCGGAAGTGTGGTTCGCTCGTATTTCAGTAAAGCCGGAATTGCTATGAAACAAGCGCCGCCGCCATGCCAGGCAATGATGAAGAGTAGGCACCAATGCATGCCCTTGCACAGGCATCCAGCACATACCAAAGCCGTCTCATCCCCCTCCAAATTGCATCGTGCCATTCAGCACTTGAATGGCGATGCAAGTCATTTTGCTACGTCCTATGCTGTAGCGGTGTACCGGCAATATGATCTTTAGTGGTGAAGCTCCCAGCTTTCCAGGCAGCATCCTCCCAAAGGCGGATCGCCTCCGCGGCCTGCGCTGGCGTGGGGTCCGCAGGCATCCACGTGGAGCGGGGCAGCGTCCGTAGATACGCTCGCTTTCGATCGGTCTTCGGTCTCGACGGCCTCTACTGATCTGCTAGCCGTCACTGCCAATGTGCCTCTCGCTCTCGGGCTTCCATGTACCTGTGATCCATTCAATCAGCACGTGACTTGTGACGCAGAAACAAGACAGACTCACCCTCGAACGCATGCTTGACAAAGGCCATCGGATCATCCTCATCCATAGCACCCATCTGTCCCACGCCGGGCGAAAAGCTGGTGATGGGCAGCACAATGACATCGCCGACCTTCTTCATCGTCGTGATGCCCGTGAAGCGCTCCCAGGAAATGTTGCCCTTGCTCGTGCTCATGTCAAAGTACTCCGGGTTGTTGAAGTAGCGGAAGATCATGTCCGTCCAGATGGCGGGCCCGGTGAACTCGACGACGCTCTTCATGTGCTTCTTGTCGAGCTCGTCGGCCGCCTTCATGCGCAGCGTCTCCTCCGCAATCGCCGCCACGATCTCCACGAGCACGGGGTGACCGGGCTTTGCTTGAATGGTCCATTGGCAGAACTGGATGCGGCGCGAGTACCAATCCTTCCAATCGGGCCGGTCGGGATCCGCCTCGATGCCGACCACCAAGCCATACGTGTGCCGCGGGACTTCTGGCGGTATCCAGTCGACCGCAGACTTGAGCGCGGTGGTGTCGATGTCGGAGTAGATGCCTCCTCTTGCCAGCAGGATAAGGTAGCGGAAGAAGTCCGCTTTGAGCACCGGCTCAGGCAGGGCCTCGTAAGCTTGCACAATCTCGGGGATGCTGGCATAGAAGTGGCGGATGAGGTGGACGGCCACGGCGTCTGTGACGACCTCGTGGACAAAGTTGGGGTGTAGCGCGGTCCACGATGCCTCTGACGCTCTAAAGTCCTCGCCAAAGTCGGCAGACGCTGGCGTGGACTTCCACGTTTGCCAGACGTAGGCGGGAAACCTGCTGGCAGGGTCGTAGGGGAACGCGTAAGCCAATTGCTTGCGTAAGGGCTGCGCCTTCAAGTCTGACAGGGGGATTTGCGGTATGGGCTTCTTGACCAAGGCAATCCTGTCGTTGCTGTCGCCGTGCCAATCTGACGTGGAGGTGGTGGGCTTATCGGGGGATATCTTGGAGAGCTCCTCCTTGAGGCTGTCGAGGAGGACTTTGTTATCGTGGTAGGTGCCGGTGGGTTTGGGGGATTTCCGTTTGGCGGCGACGGCGATGCGAGAGGGGTGATTACTCCGCAAGAGGAGGAAGAGTGTGAGGAGGACCGCGGCGACCACCAGGGCCCGGCGAAAGGTGAGCATGGTAGCCCAGGTTGCAGTGTGGTGTGGCCAGTCAAACGCCCGGTCGACTGCGGGAATGCGGACGGCGGAGAAGAGATCGTAGGTGTGAGGTGGAGAGCAAGGGGCGGAGGCGATGCAGACGCCGCTTGCGCTCAGGTCGAAGGGGCGGTGATGGAATGTTGGGAGAGGAGGGAAACGAAGCAGGAAATGTACATGGCGTCAACAGCCAGTAGTGCAACGGTGTTTTGACTGCAGCGAAGCGTGTGGCGTGATTGGCGGGAACTCTAATGCACGTCGCAACGCACGACAGCCTCGAGTGGGTGGCGGGAGAGATGAGGGCAAACGGAGGCAGATGAAGCGCAGTGCAGTAATGGAAAGACGACGGTATCAGGCCATGGTGATTCGCAAGGCGTTTCGCTTTCTGCGACAGCGTCGATCCGGTGCTGATCCGCCGAGTTACGTAGTGTGGTACGTACGCAATTGAAGAACCAAGCTTCACACCCCAACGCGCCAAGACCCGTATCAGCGCCGGGTAAGACGATGCCGGGGGCGTTCGTGCAAGGCAAGGATCCCTGCTCCCTCTTTATCCTCTGGGCATTTCTGTCCGTCCGCGACCTTGCATTTGCCGTGTCACCGCGACAAATTCCCAGATGCAGGTGCCGTTGGCCGGCATGTGCCGCCTGAAACACGACGTTGGAAGCCAAGCCAAAGCTTGGCCCTGCTTGCGCAAGCATCCGTCCGTCACCTTGTTTGTCGAACTCTAGATACCAAATGAAGGCGACAATCTTCATCTACCGGATTGTTGTAGCACTGCGCTTGCCGCGTCATTCATTTGCGCAGCTTGCTAAAGGCGTCCGGCGTTTGAAACTGTGCACTAAGGGGGAGTTCCTTGGAAGGTTGTGCGATTGGCCTTGCTTGTTTCCGCATCACGCACCCGGACCCGGACATCCGTCGACTTGCCGCAGCCTAATGAAGTGAAAGATGGCGGTGGAGGAGGTGGAGCACACGTATCAAGTTTCCCTCCATCTCGACGCCGCTCGCTATGCAATTGTACTGTACATTCGTTGCTACAACGGTGCCGTTTCCATCACCCACAGAAACAGCATGTTGCCTTGTTGCATATCTGCCGCCCTCTAACCCGAGGCGGCGGTGTTTAGAATCAGTGCCACAATCAGCCTGGATATGTCAGTTCTCTTCATCAACGCGCAACAGCTTGGAGTCTCAACTCACCCATACAACCCCAACACTTCTCCAAAGATCAGTATCAGCACCATCCCAACGAATATCCGTGATTGTTGCATGTATGCCCTCACACCCTGACGCAGCGTTAGCACACCCCTCACCCCCGGACACGTCTTTCCATCATCATCCACATCATGCACATACCGTATCTCCCACCTGCCCAATGGTATACCCTGCTGCTATTCCCGTAAGTCCCACGCTCAGCCCGCATCCCAGATGCATAAAGGCATTGAACAACCCATATTCGAGCTTCGGCGGAGGCTTCATGTTGCTTGAGATCAGGACGGCGACGACCAAGGCGTAGACGGCGATGATTCCCGACATGACGACGGGGATTAGAGACTGCACATCGGTGTCAGCAGGGGTGGATAAGGAGAGGGGTGGAGTGGAGGAGATTAAAGACGTACTTTCATAATCAGGTCAGATCGAAAGGTTCCCACGCCTGCGATGCCGATGCCGGACTTCGCGGTGCCGTACGCGGCCCCGATGCCTGTCCAACCCTATCAGCATATAGCATATGAGGGTGCTATGAGGTCAGGGAAGCGCACATCCAAAGATCATTGCAGCGGCCACGCCTGCCATTCCGATGAACGGGGCGAAGCTGGGGGCCAGCTCGGACGTTGCCTCTGCCATGTTGGTGTCGTGCTCAAGCGAGCGATGGACAGTCGTCGTCAGGGTGGCCTCTCGGACTGCTCGGGGCAGGGTGTGTGGTGAAGCGACGGGTGGGGATGGCGTTGTCCTGTGCAGATGCGGTATCGACAGCAGCACGCAGCTTCACAAAGACGTCGTGCCAGGTCGGGCGGTTTGCGCGGGAGTAGCCGCCGCACGGACGCGGCCTTTGCATGGCGGCGACGCAGGGCATCCAAGATTCATCAATGATGGGGCAGCTGAGTTCGCGGACGGGGGCCCTGCATGCATGCCACACTCACTCACGCACACGCTCCCTCCCTCTCTCTCTCCGCTTTTGACCGTCCTTCACATCCCCTTCTATCTGCTGAACGCCTGCCCAGCCTTGATCGTACGCCCGCCGCCACCGGCCTCTCTCCCTTCCACTCCACTCCATCCCACGCGGCTCGGGAACGGGTGCCCCGACAGGGTCCGAATTCATTAGGACGGCGGACGGGTATTAACTAATCCCTGAAAAGCCAAGAGCTCCTCTGCCAACTCCAACCACATCCACCACCCCCAACCCTCCCGAGCGCATTGCCGCCCTCCCTCCTTCTTCTCCTCCCTCATCATCGCTATCCGCAGTAGCGCCTCACGTGCTCGCCGATTGACACCTCCCCGCGAGCCGGCTATCCAGTGCGATAACGAGCGGGCCTGACGGGATCGTGACCCCCCCAAACGCCCGGACCGCGTTCACGGCGGCGGCCTCCCATTCCACGAGGCCGGATGTCGAGGAGACTCCGCGCCGCAGGACCCTTTGAACGCAGGAGAAGACCTGGAAGTGCCGAGGAAGAGACATGGCGCAATACCAGCAGCCGCAACACGCTCGCCAGCCCGGCGGTGTCGGCGGCTCTGCGTCTTCCGCCCAGCGAGATGCTGCCTTCTCCAACATCTTCGGCGCTGCCCCGCCCGGTGCTGGCCGCAGTCAGACGATGTCCTCTGCCCCGTCGCACGCGCCGTCGGAGCGCGCCGCTACCATGAGCGCAGGCATGACTAACGGCTATGCCCCTCGCGCTCCCCCCGTCCGACCTGGCCAGCTGCCCAACGGACTGCCTGTTCCTCCTCCGCACGGCCCCATGTCGAATGGGCCTGCGCAGAATGGATACCCTCCAAATGCGTCCATGCCACCCAACGCTCCCCTGCCGTACCCACCCAGCAATGGCTATTCCAATGGAAACGCTTCCCCGCAACGACGCCCTCCGAACATGCCTCAACCCATCCGGCCCGATCGAGTGCCGTATGGCCAGCCACAACGCGTGGATTCACGACAGCCGCCTGCCCCAGGGCAATATCCGCAGCAACGCTCCTTTTCCGCCCGCCCGTATGGCCCTCCCGGACCCCCGGGCCCCAGGCCACCGATGCACGACAACTTCCGAACGCAGTCGCTCGCATCGAACCCGCGCCCGATGTATCAACCACCCAGCAATCAATATCCCGGTGGGCCGCCACCGTCCGCTTTCCGCCAGCAGTCCCACCACAATCATCTTGCGCGTACTACTGCCCAGGGAAGAGTGGTACCGGAGAGGACAGGAGACGAGCGGACCATGTCCATGTCCGCATACTCAAGAGACAATGACTACACACAAACGCAGAGCGGGAGGGTAATACCGAACCGGAAGCGCGAGTCCGGTGACGCGGTAGCAACCGAGAGCACTCTCACCAATGGGTCCACCCCGGAGCGCCAACCAAATGGCGCGTTTCCACCCGGCCGTCAGCCTGGCAGCGTCGGAAGTCAGAATTCTCGGTCCATGTCCATGGCGTCCACCATCGTCTCACCATCTGAACCGCCTGGACCATCGCGGTCGGCTACTGGCACTACCATACGGTCAAACAGCCAAGGCCAGTCATCGCAGGCGGGAACAATGGTCGCGCAAAAGCGACCTTCGCTCGTCTATGGCGCGATGCTGTCCAATGTCGCGCAGGCATTCAAGGATCGCGTCACCGTCTCGGAAAAGGAGAAGGACAATCTGATCTACAAAACCGCCTTCAGTGGCTACGAGGCAGTCGACCTGATCGCATACATCATCCGGACGTCGGATCGCAATCTCGCGCTTCTACTCGGCAGATCGTTAGATGCGCAGAAGTTCTTTCACGAGGTCGCGTACGCCCACAGATTACGGGACTCGCCGAATGAGATTTACCAATTCAAGGAGACGCTGAACGAGGAGCCACCAGAGGTAAATGGCGTCTTCACCCTGTTGACCGAGTGCTACTCTCCGACATGCAGTCGCGACAACCTGTGCTACTCCATCGCGTGTCCGCGTAGGCTCGAGCAGCAGCAACGATTGAATATGAGAATCACGCCTGGACTGAAGCGGGAAACGTCTCGATCTAGCTTGCACGATGAGGTGGAAAACGAGCAGAAATTGTGGATCAACACCGTCTCGAAGGAGGTGTCGGACAGCGTGAGCGAGAAGGAAAAGAAGCGGCAGGAAGTCATCTCCGAGATCATGTACACCGAGCGCGACTTCGTCAAGGACCTGGAATATCTCCGAGACTTCTGGATCAAGCCCCTGCGCTCCCCAGACATCTCGCCCATTCCGGAGCACCGACGGGAGAAGTTTATTCGAACAGTGTTCTCCAACTGCCAGGAAGTGCACAATGTCAATTCGCGCATGGCCACTGCCCTCACCCGACGACAGCAGCAGAATCCAGTGGTGCGGAACGTTGGCGACATCTTCGTGGAGTATGTCACGCAGTTTTCACCCTTCATCAAGTACGGCGCGAATCAGCTGTTTGGCAAGTTTGAGTTCGAGAAGGAGAAGAGCTCCAACCAGGCCTTTGTGCGATTTGTAGACGAAACAGAGAGGTTGAAGGAGAGTCGGAAGCTGGAGTTGAACGGCTACCTGACCAAGCCGACCACGAGACTGGCACGATACCCCTTACTGCTGGACGGTGTGCTCAAAAACACGAGCGACGACAATCCCGACAAGCACGACATCCCCAAAGCAATCGAGGCAATTCGGGAGATCTTGAAACGCGTCAACGAAGAATCAGGGAAGGCGGAGAACCATTACAACTTGATGAGTCTGAACTCCCAACTCAAGTGGGGCCAAATACTGCCGCAGGATCTCAAACTCACCGAGGAGACGCGGCAGTTGATTTTCAAGAGCAATCTCAAGAAGACGCCGACCAGCGAGGCCGCGGACATTGTCGCCTATCTGTTCGATCATGCCGTTCTTCTCGTGCGGGTGAAGACTGTCAATAAAAAAGAGGAGATGAAGGTGTACCGCAAGCCGATTCCCCTCGAACTGCTGCAGATCAAGGAAATGGAGACCATCCTGCCCAGACTGGGCATCACCAAGCGTCCGTCATCGTCCATGATTCCCGGTGTTGGTCGCACGACCACGGCTCCCAGAGCAGTGGGCGAGCAAGGGTACCCCATCACCTTCAAAGGTTTGGGCCGTGCCGGATACGACATCACGCTCTACTGCACCAGCCAGATCCAGCGGGAGAAGTGGATGGAATACATCCAAACGCAGAAGAACAAGCTGAGCGAACGGCACAGGATCTTCACCATGACGAAGGTAAACGAGGGCTTCTTCACCGCGCAAGTGCGCGTCAACTGCTGCCAACCGATCGACGGCGGACGAAAGTTGGTCATTGGCACCGATCTGGGCGTGTATGTCAGCGAGAGCCGGCCGAAGGACGCCAGTATCAAGCCGAAGAAGATGCTGAACATCAAGCTCGTCACGCAGCTGGAAGTGCTCGAGCAACACCAGATCCTGATTGTGCTGGCGGACAAGGCGGTGTACGCGATCCCGCTCGAGGCGCTGGAGGACGACAGCGCGGGCACGCCTCGTGGCAAGCCGATCTGCCATGCTAACTACATCAGCGCCGGCATGTGCAACGGGACGACGCTGGTGTGCTGCGTCAAGAGCCACTCCCTCTCCAGCACGGTGAAGGTGTTTGAGCCGCTGGACGCCGCGGGGCGGCAACAGCGGCGGCGCGGCGGGCTGGCGCGCATGCTCGTGCAGGGGCAAGACGTGCTCAAGCATTTCCGGGATTTCTACATTCCAATGGAGAGCAACAGCATCCACTTCCTGCGCAGCAAGCTGTGCGTCGGCGGGGCCAAGGGCTTCGAGATTGTCAGCCTGGAAACGCTCGAGACGCAATCCCTGCTCGACCAGGCGGACACGTCGCTCGACTTTGTCGCGAAGCGCGAGAACGTCAAGCCCATCTACATTGAGCGCAACACGTCGGAGTTCCTGCTGTGCTACAACGACTTTTCCTTTTACGTCAACAAGAACGGCTGGCGGGCGCGCGGCGACTGGAAGATTCTGTGGGAGGGGATCCCGAATGCTTTTGCCACGTGGGGCGAGAAGTACATTCTTGCCTTTGAGCCGGAGTTTATTGAGATTCGGCAGAGTGATACCGGCGGGCTGGTGTGCATTCAGACGCACAAGAACATTCGGTTCTTGCATCAGAGTAATCGCGAGGTGAGTCCTGTTTCTCCACGGGGCGTGGAATTGCTGTACTGACGAGTGCTTTCAGATCCTCTACGCGTATGAAGACGAGCTAGGCGAGGATGTGATAGCCTCGCTGGACTTCTGGGGCCGAGGGCAAGGCTGAAGTGGCGGTTGTTCAATCGGATCGATGATGGTTGCAAAAACGGGCAATGGCGGGAGTATCTTTTTGGGGGAGTTGCAAAGCGTTTGATAGCCTTCGCTGCGATGCTTATGATTGACTGAGGTGACCCGAGTGACACTGCCTTATAAGCCTTTCATACAAGGTGGAGTTTTGTCTTTGATGTTCGATGTGTTTCAAGTCCTCGCATACTCGTTGTGATACGTTGTGCGTGGTCAAAGGGACAAGATACCTCTGCACTGGTATTCATCCTTCGATGCGCCGCGACGGGAATATGCCGCCCGCGCGCGTGAAGGTGCATGTCGGGGCGTCTGCCACAATCTTTCGTGACAGCGGGTGGGTGATGTCACCGGCTGCCGGCGAGTGTCCCGCCGTTGCAACATTGGGAACGCGGTGCGCGGGTAGCTCCTGCCCCGATAATTACTACCCGAGCTAAAGAAGGTGCTAATCAGGTGCTAGACAGCTCCAGTCACTACCCTTATTACGCGACCGACCAAAGATCCGACTTCGCTCTCAAAGCACCTCGCTCGCCCCTGGCCATTGACCTCCTGCACACACCGCTCACCTTCCGCTCTGCAACCTCCACCACCTCGACACGAGTCCCGCCTGACTCTTAGCATCTGCCCCTCGGGCTTGGAGGCTGTGGCTTTGGCCCCGGCCGGCGAAAGAGATGTCTTGCTAGTGACAGCTTGGCTCCCGCACCTTCGTCCTGTCGTCCATCGCGCTCAATCACGCCCTCTCTGCGCACGCCCGACCCCGCTCCCCACGCACGGCAGTGGTGGTGGTGGAAACCGCGCCTCACCGCCCCGCCCGCCAGCAATGGCGCCGGCAATTGTGCAGAATGTCTCCTCGCGCCTCAAGCGCATGAGCTCCAGCAGCGCCGACCGCGCCTCGTACGCCGCGCGCGAGGAGGAAAAAGCCAAGCTGGCCGAGTGGGACCCGGAAAAGAACACGCTCGAGCCCAGCGAGGTCGCCGCCGACCCCGGCAAGAAGCCCGTCGGCCACTCGTCCAAGTACCTGCGCAAGGAGGACTTTGACTGCATCAAGACCCTCGGCACCGGCACATTTGCGCGCGTCTGGCTGGCCAAGATTGCGAATGCGAGCAGTGGCACTGGAGTGGCTGCGAAGAAGAACAACAACGGCGATACTGCGAGTGGCGCGGGGAACAATGCGGCGAATCGCGTATTTGCGCTCAAGATCCTCCGCAAGGTGGATGTCATCCGCCTCAAGCAGGTGGAGCATGTGCGCAACGAGCGCAATGTGCTGGCTGCTGTCGCCGGTCACCCTTTTATCACGACCATGATTGCCAGTTTCCAAGACAACGACACCCTCTACATGCTGCTGGATTACTGCCCCGGCGGCGAGGTGTTTTCCTACCTGCGCCGCGCGCGCAGATTCAACGAGCAAACCTCGCAGTTCTACGCCGCCGAGATTGTCCTCATCCTCGAGTTTCTGCACGAGAAGGAAGGCGTGGCATATCGCGATCTGAAGCCGGAGAATATCCTCATCGATGCCGAGGGGCATCTCAAGCTGGTTGACTTTGGGTTCGCCAAGAAGATAGAAGATAGTGCGTGATTTCCCGCGTTCTCGAGGTTGATTTAGTGCTAACCTACTCGTGATCGCAGGAGAAACGTACACGCTATGCGGAACACCCGAGTACCTGGCACCGGAAGTCATCCGAAACACCGGGCACGGCATGGCCGTCGACTGGTGGGCGTTTGGCATCCTCATCTACGAGTTCCTTGTCGGCCAACCGCCTTTCTGGGACCAGAACCCCATGAAGATCTACGAACAGATCGTTGAAGGCAAAGTTCGCTATCCCTCGGCCATGAGCAATGACGCGCGAGACATAATCGGCGGCCTGTGCACCGTCGACGTGACCAAGCGGCTGGGCAATGTCAAGGGCGGGGCGGCGACGGTGAAGGAGCACCCGTGGTTCCGTAACATTGACTGGGACGCCGTGTACCATCGCAAGATGCAGGGCCCCATTGTGCCGCATTTGCGCAGTGCGGACGACACGCGGAATTTTGATGATTACGATGCGGAGCCGGTGCACCGGGATCCCTATACCAAGGTATGATGCATCAGACGAACCATGTCTGGGATCTTTGATCTAATCATGAACGGTACAGGAATTGTACTCCAAGTACGACCACATGTTTGCCGACTTTTGAGTTGACCACAGCCGCGCATGGGAGGCAGAGGTGGGGATGTGTTGGGTAGGTGACCCCTTTGTATAATGGGACGGCGTATTTGCGAGGACTGGTGGGCGTGCGGGTGTTTCGGACTCGGGACAATCATGCATTCTGGCATGGGGCGGGCGTGCTCACACGAGATCGTGCATGATGGGTAATGGCCAATGGGCGGGGAGGGAGGGGATGTAAAGTAGGAGTTTCTCTTGGTGAAAGAGTACAGTCTCGTTCATAAGGTATGGTTCTGCGACCCCGTTTTCCCGCCCATCATGCACGAGGCTGCTGCTGCTTCCCATTCGGGTAACTGTCGAATCCTCGGGAGCGCCAAGGGTAAACCTTCCCCGCAGCTCTGGACTCCACATCCCCGGACTAGAACGACTGCTCTCCCGACTTCCCTCGCGACCTCGCGCTCTCCCAGCACCTTACGCTGCCCGATGCAGCCAGCTGGACACAATGCTGCCACGATTATTGCGCGGTCGTGGGGTCGGAACAGTCGCCACCCTCCGCACTACATGGAGCAGAGGCCTGTTGACCACGGCTCACGATAGAGGGCCGACAGAGGTATGTGCATGCTCGAATGGCATGCTGCTCGACGCGTTCCATAGCTGACCCCCAAAACCGCAGCCGCCACTCTTCGAAGGCACGATCCCACAGCATTTCGCAGGCATCGTCTCTCAGCACGGCGATCGAACCGCGTGCGTCCCACCCTCCCACGAGAAAAAGCATAAAGCACAGAGAGTTAACGCCACAAGGGAAGTGTTATAACCCGACACCAACGCCTGCAAACCACCTACGATGAGCTCGACAAGAAAAGCAACGCCCTGGCGCGCGGCCTGCAGGGTATCGGCGTCAAGAAAGGAGATCGCGTGTCGGTGTCGCTGGGAAACAACATGGAGTTTGCCATTGCTACCTATGCCCTCTTCAAGCTCGGCGCCATTTTGAACCCGCTGAACCCCTCATTCAACTCCGGGCAGGTCATCTCTGCTCTAAATCATCTCGAAACGAGCCATCTGCTCATCGGCGCCGAGACGAACCTCTCGCGCAAACCACCGCGGTCGAATGTATCCATGTTGACGGAGATTGCGCCCAACATCAAAGGGAGCAAGTTGGAGTCTGAAGTTGCTCCGTCGCTGAAACAAATCATTCTGGTGGATAATTCAGAGGGCAGGGTGGATGTGTCGGAGCTCCGAGCCGCGGTGCCTTTCCAATCCATCTCTCACGACTCCCAGCACGCCCTTCCCGACCAAAACCTTCAAAAGGACGAAATCGTCAACATTCAATTCACCTCCGGCACCACCTCTTCTCCCAAAGCCGCTTGTCTCTCCCACCGCTCCATCCTCAACAACGGCATCCAAATCGGCGACCGTATGCTGCTCACCCCGGAAGATGTTGTTGTCTGCCCGCCCCCGCTCTTCCACTGCTTCGGCTGCATCCTGGGCTACATGGCGACCGCCACGCACGGCTCCGCCATCTGCTTCCCCAACGAGGCCTTCGACCCCCTTGCCTCTTTGAAAGCCGTCCAGGAGTACCGCGGCACCGCGCTCTACGGCGTAGCAACCATGTTCCTTGCGGAACTCGACCTGCTCGCCAACGGCACGGTGGCGCACGAGGGCTTCCAGCATCTCCGCACGGGCATTGCGGCGGGCAGCTCGGTGCCGGCAGAGCTGATGCGCAAACTGCACCGCATCCTCAACTTGGAGGAGCTGACAATCTGCTACGGCATGACGGAGACATCGCCGGTGAGCTGCATGACGCGCACCGACGACCCGCTGCAGAAGCGCGTGGACACGTGCGGGCAGCTGCTGCCGCATGTGGAGGCGACGGTGGTGGATGCGGGCGACAAGTCGCGCACGGTCGGCATAGGGGAGCGAGGGGAGTTGGCGGTGGCGGGATACTTGGTGATGAAGGAGTACTGGGGCGATCCGGTGAAGACGAAAGAAGCCATGATTCCGGATGAGAAGGAGCCCGGCAAGTTCTGGATGTTGACGGGCGATGAGGCAATCATGGATGAGGAGGGCTTCGTGTCTATTACGGGTCGTATCAAGGACACGATCATCCGCGGTGGGGAGAACATTCACCCGCTCGAGGTGGAGAATTGCTTGCTGGCGCACGATGCCGTGTCGGAGGTGAGCGTGGTGGGCTTGCCAGACGAGAGGTATGGCGAGGTGGTTGCGGCATATGTGGTGAAGCGGAAGGGCAGCAAGTTGGAGGCCAAGGAGGTCAGGGATTGGGTGAGAGAGAAGTTGAGTGGGCATTTGGGTGAGTGGACACGCCTGTGAAGACATTGATGAATCACGACCTGGGCTGACGAATGTTTGACAGTGCCCAAGTATGTTTTCTGGGTGGACGACTATCCGCGAACGGCGAGCGGCAAGATCCAGAAGTTCATACTGCGAGAGCAGGGAGTGGGGTTGTTGAAGGAAGGGCAAGGCTTGGAGTAAGTCGCCGGCCTGGATCTAGGCGGCATACAATGCTCTGCAGATTTGTTGGACGAGATCTATTTGTGTTTATGTAAATACCTGGAAAGTCTGCCCTTGTCCGCACGGATGAGACTGCCCACATGCGTGTAGGAGTCGTGTAGAGTTGTGGTGGAAGAAAGCCGTCACGCCAGACGGCAATAAGGTTTGCACGCAGACTCGACGTGGACGGCACTTCACTCCACGAAGGACTCTCCCTTCGATCATATTCACGGCAGGCCATGAAATTAGCATGGCAATTAATCCCGACAAGAGTCCCAATCCAGGCGGAAATCAATTTGAACATGTCAAGGAACCCATGTCCGTCTTGCTCCTCACTTGTCCCGTTTCGGTGACCGTTGGACACCCCCTTAAACCTTCTTTGCACCTGGCAATGTCCTCATCTGACAGACGTCGGGGGGTGTGATGGCTGTTTCAGCCGATCAGCCCCATGGATTGAGGGGGATCGGTGTTCATGTGAACCAGGTCTGTTGAATGGGGTTCTTTTCTTTCTTCCATCACCCTCCATCAGTCATTTCATGTAGCTATTTGAGTGGCCGGCACAATGGGCAATAGCGCCTCGAAGAAGGCCCACAAGGCGGAGCTCGCAAGGGTCGAGGAGAGCTACAAAGACACCACGGCCGCGCTCGCCAATCGGGACCAAGAGCTGGCGCAATCGCACAAAGGCCTCGAAGTCAGCAAAGCGCAGGAGCAGCGGCTTGCCAACGAGGCCGAGACGCTTCGCGAGAAGTATGCGGAACTGGAACGGCTGTCTGCTGCGTTGGAGCTGGAGAGGGAGAAGCATGTTGCTCAGTTGCAGGCGGAATTGAAGGCAAAGAATGACGAAGCCGAGGCGAGGCGGAGAGTGGTTGAGGCGAGGACGCGCGAGAGGGATGAGGCAAAGGTGCGGGCAGCACAGCTGGAGGAACAAATGCGGAAGGCGGAGCGGGAGAGCCATACGAAGGAGGTGGAGCTGCAACGACACCGGGCAGAGTTTGACACGGTGGCGAACGGGAAAGAGCAAGAGCTTCAGCGGTTGAAGATGGACATGGGCTCCCTGGCCGAGAAGGCGCGGGTGGCGGAGATGGAGCGTGACGAGCTGAGTGCTAGGTTCGAAGCAGCCAGAGCAACTGCCGAAAAGGAACTAGCAGCCGCACGTGAGGTCGCCACTCACGACCTGGTAACGAGCAGGGCCAACGCAGCCGCCGAGCTCGCCACAACGAAGGCCTCCATGAGTGACTCGGCGAAGAGTATGGCCTCGGTCTCGCTGGAGCTGGCGGAGACGAAGTCCGCCCTCACCTCCGCGAGGATTAGACTCGATGCGCTGCAGAAGACGCATAACGCGAGCGTGACACGCGGCGCGGCGTCGCATGAAGCTTTCACGGCGCTGAAGCAGGAGCTGGCGGACACGCAGCAGAAGTACCTCGCATTGAACACCGAGCACACCAAGCTGAGGGGCAATCGAGAGGTGCTTGATGCGGAAGTTGCCGTGCTGAGGCAGAGACTGCTTAGCATGGAGACGAGAAAGGGGGTAATGGACTTGTCGATGCAGGAAGTCGGATTTGCTGGTCGTGATGGGAATGAGGGTACTGCGTTGATGGCGGCTTGATATTGGATTTTTCATCTTTTTCCCCGGTTAGCGACCTCTTTGCGTACATCTGGGCGACTATTTCATCTGTACATATCTCACCACACTCTTTGGGCAGGTTGCGGAGCACATTACCAAATGGCGGAGGAGGATGTGGAATACGCCGTTGCCAATCAGGCTGTTGGTTACCCATTGTGATCAGGACCGTCTGACTGATCATTCCGCCCTCACCGGCAACTTTAATTGGCCATGCTCCTCAGCATTATATGAAGAACCGGCGAATGCACTGCATCGAGCTTGTACGACTTGATCGACGGTAAGAAGCATATTTGAAACACCACAATTCCATTCGGTCGCAGCTCGGTCATTCAGCACAAGGCGATTCGTCTGCTGGCATGGGCGGCAATACGAAGGTGTCGTCATCGAACCTGCAGTGAGACGCCGGAATGCAAGGAGGCGGTGGGATTCCATGAGGATTCCATGTTGCTCGCTCATGACTGCTGATTACTCCCCATTATGTGAGATAAGGCTATGCGTCCCAAATGGGAAGGCATACGCTAGCTTCGCCCTGCCCGAGCCTTGCGAAGGACCGTGGACGCACGCGAGATGTGCAGGCGGGATGCCCTGGCGAGGTGATCAGCGCCGTCATGTCGCCTGGTACCACCGTGCAATGCTGATCGTACGGTATGACAATTATTTCGTCTCGCGCTTGCAACTCGCAAATGGGATGAGGGAAAAGAGGGCGATAAGGCTTGACGGGGATTAAGAAGCGGCGCGGGCTTGGCTTTCAAACAAGCTTTCCAAGGCCGCCAGCTTCCGCGCCAGTGAGAGGGCGGGGAGTGGAGCAAATCCACCACATCACTTCACCCGTCGCGGCTGTGTCGCGTAGTCTGTCGACAACCACAATGTATGTGCGCTACGCCCTCCCGGAAATAGATGCGCGAAGAATACAAGCCGCGGCCTCGGCCGGAACACCAACAGCGGAAGGCTTAGTTCCAAGACCAATGTGATCGTCCATATTCCAAGTGGCGTGTTGATCCTCGACACTCTCGCCATCTGCCTACAACGCTGCTGAGGCCTCTCTGGGCAGCGACTTCTCGTCTGGGATGTTCCTTGCAGCTGGTGCCGGGCTACACCAACCAAGAGCGCCGTAAAGAAACTGCAGACGGCGCAGAGCGCGGCATGCTCTGCAACTGGCATAGAGCGGCTCGGTTCCCCAAGCCTGCACTCGCGATTAAGCTTATTAGTGAGCATGAGTCGGCGCCTTGCGAACAATCAGCAGCCGTCACCACCGCCGCCGCCGTTGTGCCACGTCCCAGATTCCATGGTGGCTCGGCAGCCCTGATGGCACACTGGAATATCCTACGCGCCGCCAATGGGGCAATGACCATCCTCACCAATGGCTACCCCCTTTGTCATCATGAGCCTAGCCAACGCGTGTCCCTTTGGATGCAGCATGCCCGCCTGAGGAAGCTTCTGCCACAGCCGCTCTTACGTGAGTGTTGCCCCATTCTCGCGCGCAGGAAGGCTGCCAGTTATAAAGCCACGGCAGCGTTCGCCCATACTACTTAGTCGATTCCTCTCTTCTTATTATTGCTCTCCTTTCCACTTCCCACGTCCCCCATTTCTTCCGTCTGTTGCCTCCGCCCTCCCACCCCCCTCGCGTTGCCCAGCATGGTCAACATCTGCCCTATCCCCGCACAGGACCTCGACGTCCAATACACCAAGTATTGGACGGCGGGCATCTGTGGTTTGATCGGCGTATGCGTTGTCGTCCACTGGATGTCGGTCATCATGCGGCACACCTCTCTGCAGTTCTCCATGGCGAGCGTACACAAGCCTCTCACTCGCTTCTCAAGAGGCTTTAGGCTCATGCGAGTGACCTTCCTTCCCGGCCGCTTCTTTCTCGCCATTGCGTACATTGCCATCAACCTGGTCATCATGTTCACGAATATCGATTGGAAAGCCGCCAATGCCCAGCAAGTCTATGCGATGCGATGCGGATGGTGAGTTTTCGCTACCTCAAGCGGCTTGATGGACGAGTCATTGACAGCACGCTAGGTTGACCCTGTGCAATCTGGTCCTCACCATTTTCCTTGGTCTCAAAAACACCCCCCTCTCCCCGATCGCTGGCCAATCGTACGACATCCTCAATATCTTGCATCGCGCTTGCGGCTACACCACGATCGTCTGCATGATCGTGCACTCCACCAACATGGTCTCCTACCTGTTCAGCATCGGCTACCAGCACTACCTCAACCTCCCCGGGCAACATGCAGCCGCCGTTGCCGGCTTCTCCTTCCTTGCCATCGCCGTCACCGCCAACCATCTCGTCCGAAAGCGATGGTACGAGCTCTTCTACCTCGCCCATATCGCCCTCGTCATGATGGTTCTGATCGCCGCCTTCATTCACGTCTCGCAAATCAACTGGGCCGCCAAGACCTTCCCCATTGTCGGTGCATGCATCTGGGGCGCCGACCGTCTCGTCCGATGGGGCAAGTGGTTCTTCTACGGCTACAACAACGAGTGCACCCTCGTGGCCCTGCCCGAAGGCGCAACAAAGGTCATCATGAAGCGCGCCATCCACGGCCGACCGGCGTCCCACGCATTCCTCGCCATCCCTCGCATCCGCCCCTTCCAAACCCACCCCTTCACCCTCGCCTGCAGCAACCCCGCGACTTTCGTCATTGGCGCCCACAACGGTTTCACCAAGTCGTTGCACCACTTTGCGACAATGCACCCCAACCGTACCCTCCGCGCGGGCATTGAAGGCCCCTACGGTCATGTGCCGTCCGTGGAACGCTTCGACCGTGTCGTGCTGGTGGGAGGCGGCAGCGGTGCAACTTTCACCGTTGCCCTCGCCATGGACTGGCTGAGGCGGACGGCTGATAAGGAAGCCGGAGCCACCCACTCCCTCGACTTCATCTGGGCTATCAAGACACGAGGTACGGTTTTCCCTACTGCCCATGCATAACAATGCGAGCCAGCAAACTGACCCACTGTCTTCCCACAGACTACCTCACGTGGTTCGAGAAGGAACTGCTCGCCCTCAACAACTCCCCTCACGTCCGCGTGTCGATCTACGTAACCGCCAAGGGTGCCGCGGCCGCAGCGTCGGAAGAAAATAGCTCTGCCAGCGACGCCGACATCTCCCCCGTCCACTCCATTTCCAAGGAGTTGAGCAAGGGCACGCACGACGCCATCCACTACGGGCGACCGGATATCAAGACGGTCCTGGCTGCCGCCATCGCCGACTTGAACGGCCGACAACGTGTGCTTGTTGCCGGTTCCGGACCGCCAGGCCTTCTGACTTCGGCGAGGATTGCGACGAAGAGCCTGACGACCTCCAAGGCGCCGAATATTGAGCTGCACTTGGAGGAGTTTGATTGGTGATTGTCATTTGTGATGGTGGCGAGGAGTGTTCGCGAGGATGAACGGATAAAATGGGGCTTCGGTGTCGGAGTGTATTGGAATGGTAATTCGACGGGATGCCCGTCGTACTTTTGCAGGTGGTTCGTAGGACTCATGATAGTAATGCCATTACACCTAATTCTTCACAACTTCCACCAGCGCACGGTGTAGTCCCCCGTCACACTGACTATCGTGTTCAGATTCTTCAGGTAGCATACTTGGTGTTCGGATTGGTCCATTCTCGTGCCTGCACGCCGCTGGAACTTCCATTTCCAATTCCGCTCGCGGTCCCACACCAACAGTGTGCTGTCGCTTCCTCGCACAGTCAGTTTCCGCCCACCGTCCGCCCACTGCGGTGTGCGGAAAGCGAAGAAAGCCGGGTGTTCGTACACATATTCGAGGACAACGCGACCCTCGCCCGTGGCGGGATCAAGAAGCACCACACTCGGCCCCTCAGCTCCGATGGCGATGACATCCCCGGTCGGACTCCAGCTGACTTTACGAATGAAATTCATGCCGCGAGGCATGAAATGGGTGCGGTCGATGTCCACCATCTTCACGCCGGTGCTGACCATGAATATCCCCAACTCATGGCTGCCGGAGAGCAGCACGCGCTCCCCATCGGGCGAGACAGCGCCGGCCCAGTTGCGACTCGCAGTGGGCCCAATGGGGTGCCGACACTCCCCGGTCTCGGCGTCCCAGATTGCAAACCCGTTGTCCCACGACGCCGTCACGATGCTTTGGTCGCCTAACGCCCAGCCTGCCCACTCGATCTTGTCTCTATGGCCGTGCAGGCGGCAGACTTCTGCGCCAGACGGAATGTCCCAGACAACAATTTCGGGCGGGTGACCGTCCTGATACATACGTGTCCCCTGCTGAGTGGTGTGCCCAGTCGCGATGTATATGACTCTTCTGCCGTCGTTGCTGAAAATCTGGGAGTCAAAAGAGGTGAAGCGACCGCAGATAACAAGAGAATGCTGCTCTCTGAAAGTTAGGTCACGGCGGTCGGGGGTTTGATGGAGTTGGGTGCGGACATTGAGGGTATCTGCCTCATAGATGTCGCCGTGCGGGCCCAGGTGTGTGGATACCGACTGCATGGCGTCGTTGTCCACCTTACTGATGTCGAGAGGGGCGATGAGATCAATGATGCCGCCTCGAGCGTCCACGGCGAGAGTGGCCAGCGTAAGCGTAGCCGTGGAGTCTCCATAGCAGCGTTGACCTTGGATGAACAATAAGTACACTACGCCGGGGCCATAAGTGGATTGAGCATTCGTCAATCTCAGCCAGTGTAGCCCCTCGATTGGACGCTCATGTCCGAGCACATCCGCCTTCTGCTCGCGGGAATGGAGGTCGTAGACTTTGATTCGCCGGTCCAAGGAAACGGCGAGGAAGTTCGCGTCTGGGCTGAAAGCGGCGGAGAACCTCTCTAGCCTGGGGCGATCGGGGTCCGCAACAATGACGGCATGGTCCTCTTCTCCCCAACAGCGTGGGCCAGATTGGCCGGAGGCCCATTGTGCGGGCACGCCGTCATTGGAGAATTCTTGCAGAATAAGGAGCTCAAGGGGACTCGCAGCCTGCATGGCGGGTGATGTAGAGGCGCAACACCCGATCTGGTGCGATAGAGAGTAGAGGGAGAGAGGTCGGAGTGGCCTTACCTGACAGTATACTTTCCTAACATTTTGGTGCCTACATTAAGCTTGCACAGTCGCTACAATAACTTCAAGCATGGCTCGTCGTTAGGCGGCAGAGGGAGACATCGCAGGCGGCATCACGTGGAGTGGATTTGCGGAGAAGGCAGCAGTGACGTTGCGCCACGCTCGAGCCACAGCCAGCTCTTTCCTACTTGCCTGTGCCACGTAAGAATTCACCGCGCCCTCCCACTCCACTCTGCACCTCTCCATCGCCCCTCCGTCATCGTTTCCCCGCGGACTGCCGCCTTTATCATTTGGCATGTCTTTCCCTCTCTCTGTAAATTATCATTTGGACGCCTGAGATGAACCAGCGCCGCGCCTGCACCCTGTGCGCCGCCGACTCGGCCCATCTCCTCGACTCCGCCAACCCGCCTTGCTCCTCTTCCTCGATTGTCTGACGCTGCATCCCATCTATCACCACCTTCCGTGACAGAGCGTCGCGGAAGTACATGCCCGCTTCTTGGACATGGCTGCCGGACGGACTGTACGATCGCTTGTTGGCCGGCGAAGGCGCGCAGATGAGGAAGAAGAGGATGACGATGGCCCTGCCGCTCTGGAGGAGGACTCGCAAAGCGAAGCATCTGTGCTGAGCGACGCCGAGGATGACGAGGGTGAAGAGGGCAGCGTGGAAGGCCCTCCTGATACAGAAGCTGGCGTCGCAGCGACTGCCGCAACAGCTCCGAAGGATCTACCGTCCTCACCGTCTTCCAAGTCGAGGAAGCCCAGGAAGCCACGGAATAAGGATGTCAAGAGCGGCAACGAAAGTCTTGCGGAGCCTCATCAGACCGCAGCGAGCTTCAAACCCATGGCTGATACTCGGGCGATGATGAACGGGTTGAGCATTGGTGAAGATGCGCAGGGCCAGGATGCCGTTGATTTCGAAAGTGGGCAGTCGGCTGCTCCTCCGTCAGCCATACCTTCTGCCCCCAACGGCCACCCTGCCCGAGCTGTGGACCAGCAGAGGCGGGAGCACGAGGAATACAGAAGAAAGCGGGACGCTGACCCGGCCTTCATCCCGAACAGAGGAAACTTCTTCATGCATGATACTCGCGGTCAAAATAATGGACAAGGGCCTCCGCTACGAGGAGCCTGGCAGGCCCGCAACGGTAGAGGAGGAAGGGGAGGAGGTGGGGTTGGAGGTCCACACTCCCCTGCCCATCACTTGCCCTCAGTGGAAAGAGGGGCGGAGCAGCCGTGGAAACATGACCTCCACGATACCATCAACGAAGACCCTCAAACCACACCTTCGGCCCAGGTGCATCCTCACGCCCCTCGGGACGATCGATTTGACTCTACCCGTTTGTTCCCGAAGGCTTCAGCCCCCGTGAACCCCGATCAAAGTCGGAGGGTCTCATTCTCCACCACCAAACTTGTTGGAACGGTACGCATCCAAGTGGCCTTGGCCGGATCGAAAGCCCCCGTCACCTTCTCCGAAGTGCCGTGGAGGCAATATACCCGGCTGCCCGACCATCGACCACCATTACGACGGGACAAGCCCGTCCGTGTTTCTCTGCCTGGACATACTCAGCGTTACGTCTTCCCGTCGCCCGAGCGATCCTTCATCTTTATTCCTCGCCAGAACCGTCCGAATCAATCCGGCTATCACCGCGGTTCCTATCAAAGGAGTGTTGGTGGTCACGGCTACTCTAGCAGACGTACGAGCATGTACGGTGGCAGCCTATACTCTGGCAGCGTCGCGCCCAGCCGGCGCTCTTCCATGGCCGGGATCGCTCGCGAGGCAGCCTTCTCACCGGTGAGTTCCATAGCGGGCATGGGAGCCAGCAGATCCCGAATCGGTCAAGGCTCCCAGCAGTTCTCCGGCGTCTCGACCCCCATCGGCCCGCTGTCTGGCCATCAAACGCCCATCGGTATGATGCAGATGCATTCGTACCCACCGCCTCAACAGCCGGCGCATTTTGGCACTCCGACAACGACAGTCCACCAACCTCGTCCGCAAAAAACAATCTCTGTCAGTGGGATCGAGCCTCCCCCTTCACAGCAGGGAGACGCACAGCCGTTCCGGAATCAACTACCCGCTCACATGCATGAGTTGCAGCAACCGGCGCCGCCGCCGGCACCATATTTTTCCCCGCAGCACCTCGTCTCGCCACCGCAACTGCAAGCCGGTACGCCGCTGACGGGCATTCCCGAGCAAGCAATCCACGCACCCACCTTTCAGCCACCGCCCTTTGGGCAAGCCGCTTACTACGCGCCGTATGGAGCGCCGCCGCCGCAGACTTATTACTATCCCCAATCTGCTCCTCATAGCTACGCGCAAATGCCCATGTATCCGATGGGTGCACAGCATGGCTACATGGTCGGTGCGCACGGCCAACAGATGCCTCAGCAGCAACATCCACATCACCACCAACATTCACTACCCCAACCATCATCCTCTGTGCCCAACGATGTCCAGCGAGCTCCGTCAGGCATGGTGGCGCACGAGAGTAACGGCATGGTGTACTATGTGCCTGCATCGGAGGCGCAGCAATCAGAACAGTATCAACCGGCGGAAGGGTTTGTTCCGACATATGCGATGCCCGGTCTGCCACCGCCGACTCCTGCGCCGGAAGGTTCGATGGAGTACTACTATCCGCCTGTGCGATCGGGCGGACAGGATGGCGCGTACTTCTCCGGACAGCCGCAGCAGTGATGCCGGAGCTTTCAGAGCATCGCTGTATCCTGTCATACGCCTTCCAACACCTCCTGGGTTCGATCACGGCCGCTTACTTTCGGTACCTAACTCTCAGGTATTTGTCGAGGCGTTTGATTTTGGGGGAACCTCTCGTAGCCAGCCAGGCGTTTCCGGGGGTTCTGACGGGGGTTTGTGGCAAGGTCATGCCGGGCTTTATTTCTGAAATGCAACACTCATTCTTAGGATTGCACCACCGCAGGGGAAGCGGCAGCGTACATAGTCACCTGTTTAGTTTGAGTCTGATTCGCTTCTGGATACCCTATGACACCTGTTCACGCATGAGGGCCTACCTTCCAGCCTGCTGTGGCGACAGGGTGATTGGAAGTGACCGACGTTGGCCCGAACGTGTCCAGGCATCCATGAGCTGCGTGGTGTCTGTCTGCCTCACGTCGTATCTTCATCGATTTGTAAGTGGTCGACACCTCAGGCTCACACATGAACGGGAGGAGGAGGTCGGGTCCGTGCGCGGACGTGCCAGCGTGACACGAGCCCCGCTTACGGCACGATAGGCAGCCAAGTGTCGTCGTAGCTTCCAGTCACTCATCGCCCAAACGACACCCCCGCCCTTCCTCCATCCTCCACCACACCTACCTACACTTCACCTCTCTCTCACACCACGCCCTCCATCACTCCATCGCCCTCCTCCATCTCCCTGCTGCCATCTCCCCTACCCTTTGCGGCCGCTCGCAGCAGTCGTTCCCAGCTGCTGCCTGACGATCTCCGCGTCACGTCATTCCAGCCCGCCGCTGAGCCAGCCAGCCAGCTCGGGGCCTCAGCTGCAAACATGGCGACCACGGCCCAGAACACCAACGTCGTCTCTCCCGACACCCTCATCACCATCAAGGTCTCGCTCAACGACAGCCTCAAGAAGTTGAAGCTGCCGCTGAGGGACCTTGGTGCGAATGTGCTGATTGATAAGGTATGCCCTCACCGCCCGAAGCTCGGCAGCCTCACAAGGGGGGCGCTTGCAACACCCTCCCTTCATCTTCCATCACTCCATCGAACGTCATCCAAGAAACAGACTGTGACTCCTGCTGACACGGCAATAACAGCTTCGCCACACTCTCGGCATCAAGCCCGAGCACCTCGTCGTCTTCGAACGTTTCTCCGATTCCGCCGGCGGCTACATCATCCTCGACCCTGAGAACCCTCAAGTCTTCAAGACCCTCATCCGTGCCGCCAAAGCCAAGCTCAAGCTTCGTCTGAAGGCTACCGTCGTCGAGGGATCGACCACCGCCAAGAAGGAGGTCAAAGAGACGACGGCGGAGCCCCTGATCGTTCACACCCCGGCTGCCATGGCTACCCCGCGTGACTCTACTGCTATTGACGGCCGCTCTGTTGGAACCGGCATCTTCGAGTTCCGCGAGGCCCGCGGTACTCAGCAAACTCCCGTCGACACCTCTGACGCCCCGACTCCTCGCCCCTTCGTGGCGGACTTCAAAGATCAGAAGGTGGCTCACGGTGGCCTCGCCTTCCGCACTCGCGAGCCCGCTGTCATTGCCCCCGTCGGACATCCCTGGTCGGTCTACTGCAACGAGTGTGATGCTGCCATGGCCGACGCCCATTACCACTGCAGCATCTGCGATGGTGGGGACTACGACTTGTGCGAGCGCTGCGTCTCGCTCGGCAAGCTGTGTCCCGGCGATGGTCACTGGCTGATCAAGCGCTTCATCAAGGACGGCAAGGTCATCAACAGCACTACCGAGCGTATCTCGCCGCGCAAACTGACCACGACTCCCGCCGAGCCCGAAGCTCCCAAGGCCATTCCCGGTGCCTTCACCGATGAGACCAAGACTCTATCCGGGGAAACTATCGCCCCCACTCGCACTTGCAACAACTGCGTCATCGTCCACGAAGAGCACCAGTTCGTCACTTGCACGTCTTGTGATGATTTCGATCTTTGCATCAAGTGCCATGGCGAGAACAAGCACGGCCACCACCCCGCACACGGCTTCAAGCCAGCCACTGCCGAGACCATTCTCACTGCAAACGCAGCAGCCTTGCTCGCTCCAGGCCGCAACGTGTGGCACAGTGCCATCTGCGATGGATGCGAGAAGAGCATTTTCGGTGTTCGTCACAAGTGCCTGAACTGCCCCGACTGGGACTATTGCAATGAGTGTGTCAAGAACGCTCGTGCTACCCACCCCCGCCACCGTTTCGCAGCAATCTACACGCCCATTGCGAACGTTCAGACTCCTTACATCCGCCATTTCGGAATCTACTGTGATGGCCCGCTCTGCTCCGGCAAAGATGCAAGTTACATCTCGGGAGTGCGCTACAAGTGCGCCGTTTGCCACGACACCGACTTCTGTGCCGCTTGCGAGGCCCTGCCAAGCAACACTCACAATCGCACCCATCCGTTGATCAAGTTCAAGACCCCGGTCCGCAACGTGAGCATTACGACGGAGAATGAGGATCTTCGTGGCAATACACGCGTCATGGGTGACCGCCGTTCTTCCGCGCAGACGGCCACCAGGAGTGCGTCTACGGAGACCACACCGGTGCAGCAAACCCACGCTGCCACTCAGGTGCAGACGATGGCTGAGATCATGCCGACGGTGAAGAAGGAGGTTGCTACCCCCACATCGGCCGAGGTGGCGCTGACGAGACTGCTCCCTGCTCCGGGTCCTGTTGTGCATGCACACTTTGTCGAGGACAGCATCAAAGATGGCACCGTCGTCGAGCCTGGCGCTCGCTTCACCCAGGTGTGGACCATGCGCAACCCCGGCCCCCAGGCCTGGCCAGCTGGCTGCAGCGTCCGCTTTGTGGGAGGGGACAACATGCTCGATGTCGACAATACTCGCCCATCTGCCGTCTCGGACATTGCCAACGCTAGCGAGAGCAACGTCATCGGCCGGGAAGTTGGCGTTGGAGAGAGCGTCGCTTTCAAGATCACCCTCAAGGCCCCCATGCGCGAGGGCAAGAACATCAGCTACTGGCGCATGAAGCTTGCCGATGGTACTCCGTTCGGCCACCGCCTGTGGTGCGATGTCGATGTCAAGGCCTCTAAAAATGAGGAGACGCCTGCGCCGCAGCTGTACTCCCCCTTGGCCGCATTCAACGCGCCATTCAACGCCCATCAGCAGGCGCAGCTGTCTCGCATGCACGCCATTCGTCAGCAACAGATGCATCTTGCCCGACACCACCAGATGCTTGCACAGCAGCAGCAGCAGCAGCCGATGGCCAACCCTTCTAGCCTGCCTCCCGCGTACGACGCTAGTCATCGTCAGAACGTCCTTGCGCAAATGGCCGCTCATCGGGAGCAGCAGGCTGCGCAGATCGAGAAGATGGCGGCGGCGAGGGGCCGTGAGGAGGAGCATGGCAACGAAGAAGAGGCCAAAGCGCGCAGGGAGGCGGCGAAGATCCGCTGTGAGCAGATCAAGGCTCGATTCCAGCGTATCCGTGAGGAGAAGCGTGCTCGTGAGGCCACGCTGAAGAATCTGAAGAAGGAGTCGGCCGAGGTTGATGACCGGCTCAATATTCTGGCGCAGCAAGCCAAGGCTGCTGAAGCTGAGAAGCCCGCCACCGCTCCCGTGGAGAAGGTTGAGGAGAAGAAGGCCGAGCAGGAGGAGGATCTTTCGGGCAGCCAGATGGTCTTCCCCAAGCTCGAGAAGGAGAGCCCTGCGAGCAGCATCCATCAGTCGTCCGCCTCTTCCGCAAAGGCCGCGTACGTCGAGAACGAGGCCGGAGAGGTCGAGCGCTCTGCCACCGGCTCGCCCACGCCCACTGCCGTGCAGGACCTTGCGTCTCCGTCGATCGAGGAGAACTCTGAGGACCTCGGCGATGATATCGGGGTGTTGAGCGCGCATGACGAGGAGAGCGAGGATGCCGATGATGGATTCTTGACTGACGAAGAGGGCTGGGACGTCCTGGACGCTTCGGATGCCGAGACGAATCATTCTTGAGGAGTGAATCGATGGGGTGAGGGGATACGAAGGGGCGTGGAAAGTTTTACTGCGGCGAAGAATGCTACTACGCACGAACAACGGGATGGATGAAGTGTGCTGCTTCCGCTACTGTTCGTTGGTGGAAAGTAGTGTGCTCCGTTCTGTCTGCTCTTGATTTCTTTGGTAACTGGGGTCCTGAACTGCTAGGGGAGGGGAGGGGCGTTGTGCTTTTGTTTCCTGGCTCTGTCTTGTAGCTACGATTGCGAATAATGAACTCTCAACCCTTGGAATCCGGTCCGTCTTCTGGTTGCATCAATGTTCTGAAAGCAAGTCCATCTTGGATGAAAAGGAAGGGCATGATTGGGTGTCACGTGCTCATGATTTCCCGGATCTCGGATGTGAATGCCTACGGGCATGACTAAGCCACTTACTTCACCTATCACATACGTCGAAGCCGCCTCTGACACACACCCTTCTACCCTCTGCGCCTGTCCATCCAACACCCTAATCGCACGTCACAGGCGTTCCTTTGATCCCTACATCACTTCCCTAAGATTATCCCGAGTGCGGCGAGAGCGTCGCTCGGGCTTATCGGACGTGGAGCTTGATTGCCACTGCATCCGAACAGAGGGAAACTCAAGGCGCAGCTGAGGTTCGCCCCGGCAGACGGTCAGCGCTGGCAAGATGTTGAAGATATGGAGCATGAAGCAGGAGCAGCAGAAGAGTGAGGCGGCGGCGGGGCAGACGAAGAAGAAGAAGGTCACGGCGGCTCAGCTGAGAGTGCAGAAAGGTGAGATAAGGCCGGCTACGGCACAGCGGTGTTGCCAAACCTGAAGGGCAGTCACTGATGCCACAACAGACCTCGGCGAGCTGGCGCTCGGCAGCACGATGAAAACGCACTTCCCCAACGCCGACGACATCCTCAACTTCACCCTCACCCTCACGCCCGACGAGGGCCTCTACAAAGGCGGCGTCTTCAACTTCACCTTCGCCATCCCCTCCACCTTCCCCCACGAGCCGCCGAAAGTCAAGTGCAAAGAGAAAATCTACCACCCCAACATCGACCTCGAGGGCAACGTGTGCCTCAACATCCTGCGCGAGGACTGGAAGCCGGTGCTCAATTTGAATGCCGTGATCGTCGGCTTGCAGTTCTTGTTCCTCGAGCCGAATGCGAGTGATCCGTTGAATAAGGAGGCTGCGGCGGATTTGCAGACGGATCGCGATCGCTTCAAGAGGAATGTGAGGAGTTCGATGAGTGGTGGGTCCGTGAAGGGCGAGACTTTTGACCGGGTGATGAAGTAGAGGAGGCGGCGGAAGGGCGCGGATATACCATTGATTTTAGCTGGTTTGCTGCGGGAGCATGCGCTTCGCGGGGCCTCTCACCGAGGATTACGTTTTGCGGCATGCCGAGGATGAGGTGGGTAGCGGGATTACACACACATTTATATCCATGAGAGTGCAATGTATACACTAGACGTGTTGCTGTTTGCATTGCTGAGTGAGCTGTCTGTTCGTTACCTCATGCCCCCCAACGATGCATCCCAATCCCGGCCGGTGTCAAGATCTTTAAAGTAAGCCTCGCCATAAGCTAGGGGCCATCACAAATCCGCAAACTTCCTCACGCTATACAAATGATTCGCCGTCGTCTCCAGCACCTCCAGCTTCGCCCCGACCGCAATTTTCCCCTCCCGCCGCGGGATGCACAGCATGCCAAAGCAAGGCTTAAACTTCGCCGGCCCGCCGGAGTCCACACGGCGGAACTTCATCAGCTCATCCCACGGCTCCTTGGCGTGCTTCTCCGCCGTGTCGGGGTTGACGTTGGGCACTTGGCAGCGTGCGCAGCGTGCGATGCTGTCCAGCTCGATTTTGTAGATGGCGTTTTCGGAGGGCAGGGTGGTGGTGATGCGGATGCGCTTCCACGTATCTTCTTCCCAGGGGTGATCCTCGCGGCCGCGGATGATGATGTTGGGCCGGAAGCGCTCGATCGTGAGAGCCGCGCCGAGCTCTTCGCCGTGCTTCTCGCGTAGGCGGCGGTTGAGGTCGGTGATGCTGGCTTCGTTGGCGATTTGCAATGAGACCACGTCGGGGAAGTTGGTCGCGATGTCCTCGCCGTACATGTCTTTTTGGCCGTTGATGCGGTTCAGACGCTTGGTCGGACCCTTGTACACGAGCGCGACCTCCTTGCGGAAGAAGTCGGAGAAGACGGTGTTGAACTTTTCGGCGTACACGTAGCCGTCGGTCTCCTGCTCCCAGATCTCGACGGGGCGGAGGGTGGTGTTTGCTTTGAGCCATTCCTGCGTGGGGAAGGCGGGGATGCGGATGCGGTCGTCGGGGCTGCCACCATGGATGGAGATTTCGAGCTGCTGGTTGCTGGGATCCTTGGGGTCGTCGCCTTCCACCAGCGCGGTGTCGATGAGGGTCATGGAGGAGTCGCCGCGGATGGTCATGAATTTGTAGTCGGAGGTGGTGACGAACATCCAGTTGCGGTCGAGAGTGAGGCCGGTGCGACGCATGCGCGTGGATTGCAGCTCAACGCCACGGCACGACTTGATGGGGTAGACGCGCAGACTGACGATCTCGGTGGGAGGAGGGATGGGAGGGCTGCCGGGCTTGCTCACCACGCCGTCGAGGAGGTCGGAAGGCTTGACGGGGGCGAGGTCGATGTAGCGGGCGAGGGTCAGCATGATGATCCAGCCGAAGAGGGCGGTGATGATGATGAGCAGGACGGCATTGACGCGCCAGTGTTGCTGAAGAATGTCATTCCAGAGGTTTTGGGGGCTCAGAATGCCCAGTTTTTCCAGCACTGTGCGTACGGGGGCGAAGAGGGATTTGATGGAATCCATGGCTTCGTCTGCTTGAGATAAATCGGAGGGGGTCCGATGTGCAACGGAGACGTGCAAAGGAAATATAAAGGAAGGAATGGAGCCAAGGGCGGACGACGTCAATCGGCGGGGCTGACTAAATATCCGCACGGACATTGCCAATTCGGGAAAGAAACCGCCGAGCCAGCCGTAAGGCTCGCGCCTCTGCACGTGATTGCGAGACCATATTGGCAGTGTCTTATTGCCGAATGGATCCAAGTTGATGTATGCTCGTATATGACCATGTTGCTCAGTAAGGATACATGCCTCCATCCACGCCAATCACCTTGTTGGTGACATATGCATTCTTCACCATCCACACCACCGTGTCGGCAATTTCCTCCGGCCTTCCGAGTCTTCCAACAGGTAACACTGTTTTCATTCAGCATGCACACAGCAATAATGACAGGAAAGAAAGAACTCACACTCCGCCCTCTTCTGAACAGCTTCATCGTCCGCCCGTCCCATCATCACCGTATCCCCAATCAACGCAGGCGCAACAGCGTTCACCGTAACCCCCTTCCTCGCCACATTCTTCGCAAGCCAGTGCACAAACCCATGCTGCGCAGCCTTACTCGCAGCGTAATGCGGCCCGACAACGCCGCCCGTAAAGCCAGCGACAGAACTACAGAAGATGATTCGACCGTATTGCTGCGACTCCATGTGGGGGAGGCAGAGTTGAGTCAGGAGGATGGCGGAGGTGGTGTTGATGCGGTGGGTTTGATCGAAGATCTCGATGGGAATGTCGGCGAGGGAAGTGACTGCGCTGTAGCCTGAGTTTGTGCCGGCGTTGTTGAAGAGGATGTCGACGGGACCGAATTGCGATGTCACGGCGGAGTGGAGGTTGCGCACCGCGGTGTAGTCAGCCATGTCTGCTTGGAAGAAGGCGACTTTCGTTGTTGAGTTGGTCTTCTGGATGGCTGCTGCGAGGGCATCTCGGGTTTCTTGGCTGGCGCTGCTGTAGTGTAGGGCGAGGTCATAATCGCCTTCTTTAGCCAGAGCGATTGCTGTTGCTTTACCGATGCCGCCTGTCGCTCCTGTTATGAGGGCCACCTTTCGTCTGGACTCCATGGCCATGTGGATTGTCAGTTGATTAAAGTGCGGAATGCGGCGAAACGACAGAGGGCGGGAAGAGAATAGAGAAGCAGAACAAATGAGGAGACGAAACAGTACACCATCCACTTACTGACTATCATTCCTGGATAGCATCTTCCATTCTCCATTCAATTCCCCTCTTCCAAGCTCCGGCTACGTCATACTAGGCGCGGGAATGCTTTGAACAAATAGTGGATGACTTCGAGATATATACAATAGCAATCCTGTAGTATTTCTTGTGAATATCGCTGTAACGCCTCGCTGATGTTGAATGTCCCTCCCCAAACTGGTCATCACGCACTCGGGTATCTCGCCTTGGAGTGACTTTTCCGCCATGCCCAGCAGCATGGTCTTCTCAAGAAAGCAGGGTAGAGAGGCTATCTTCCTCCAGCATCGGCTCCAGTACTTCTCGCCATACCATTGCTCTTTGCACTGGCGGTCTCTTCCGCTTTGAGTGCAACGCCCTGGTCTCTCGCATGTTCCGTCAACCCCTTCAACGCCTCCAACATCTTCCCTCTCACCTCCTCCAGCAAAGCCGGCACATCCTCCTTCGTCTTCCCCTTCGTCTCGACCGGCTTCAACACCTTCACCGGCACAGTCCCCGCACGAAATATCTTCTTCTTGACATTCAGCAGATTCGAGTAGTTGGCGACGACGACCGGCACGATGGGTACCTGGGCTTGGACGGCCATGTGAAAGGCGCCCTTTTTGAAGGGCAGGAGGTCGGGGTGATCGTAGTAGGAGCGGGTGCCTTCGGGGAAGATGTAGACGGATTGGCGGGTGGTGGCCATTTCGTTCGCCGCGGCATCGAAGGCGGCGAATGACTGGGCGCGGGAGGTGCGTTCGATGAAGACGGTTTTGCTGAGGGCCACTGTTTAAGTCGGGGTTAGATGTTGGAGTTCCTTTTGTTGCAGAGCTAGGGGTTGGAAGGGTGAAGTGAAGTGCAACATACTGAACCATCCCAAGAACGGGGTATATTTCAAGCTCTTCTTGGCAGTGACCGAACAGTACATGGGAAACATGTGGCCGAGGAACAGGACGTCCAGCTCCGTCTGATGGTTTCCTACAAACACCGCCGGCCTCGTGTTGCTCAGGTAGTCATTCGGGTCGTCGATTTTGAACCAGAAGCGCGTGAACAGCAGCATGGTCCATTTGAAGCTGCGTGCTGTCGTCCATTGTCCCAGCCCTGCGTAGCCGACGACGTTGAGAACAGCAGAGGCAATGGTGCCGTAGGTGGCACAGATGACGAGGGCGTGGAAGGAAGCTATCGTGCGGCCGTGGAACTCGAGGCGTGGGTTGTGGGTGTAGTGTCCGGCAAGCAGCATGCCCTGCGAGAGGAGCAGGATGCCCGCCTGGCTGACGAGGGTGTAGAAGAGGATGGTGTTCATCGTGAGGGAGTGATTGAGGGTTATTGGGAGGAGTAAGGCGTATGGCGGATCATGGCGAGGGTGGGATCCTTACTGTGTTGCTTTGTGGAGGGAAGCAAATAAAGTGGTGCAAGCAGTGAAGAAGTGGGAGGTGGGGTGCATCGTGGGTTTCTGGTCTGTGAGATGCGCGGAGCAGTACAGCAACTACGGCAAGGCTGAGTATCTTCTTCGGATCGCATGATCGCTGTGCATGCAAAACGCGGAATGCTCATTCAATTGCAACCCCGATGCAATCTAGTCACTCCTTTTCTCGAGTGGATCAAGTAGATCGCCATCCTCAAGAACTTCGGGAGCGTCGCCAGTGTCCGTTTCGCATCCGCACGGACAGAACCATTCCCAGTCAGACTCTGGCCGTTGATTCAATGCGAACTTGAGTCCCAGTTCATGACAATCCGGGCCTGCGCAAGAATACCACGACAGATCCTCAACCGACTTCAACACTAACTGTCGATTGCCACGTCGATTGCGAACTGCGGAACAGTTTCGAGGGCGGTCTGGAATTCGGGGTATTTGTCCTTCTGGACAAAGAGATCCGGAGACTGACGAGCGATGTCTAGGAAATTGTCCTTCAACGCCTCCACGTGTATCGGACTCATAGTATAGAGCTCGCGGATGCCTTGTGAGAAGGACGGGGTGTCGCACTCGCCACCTACTCGCTCGCTGATGTCGTTCAATGCCATTTGCTGTAGTGGCTCGACAAAGTACTTGTCGGCGACGGCGAAGACGCGTAGAGCCAGCACCAAAGGTGCGACGCCGAGCGCATAATCTTCGACGTTGTATTCGAAATGGTAGAAGTAGTGCATCAAGACTGCTATGGTATTTGGGTCATCGTCGAGCGTGATGATGTTACTTTGCGCTTCCTATGAGTCAGAGGTCAATATTAAGGCATGGCGGTTCATTAAGTGACTCGGTATCCGCATACCTTGAACCCTCCATCGCAGGCCTTGTCAAAGAATTTAGACTGCGGGCAAATGACCGCCTTGTGAACTCTCCAGGAACGCCGTCCGCACTTTACGGTCAAGTCCGCATACTTTTCGTTCTTCCCTAGCCTGAAGAACGTCTATTAGCTACACCGCACCTGCCTCGAGCACGGGAAAACCACCTACTCTTGCAGGCCAAGGTGGAAAGCATGATGTCCAGGCTTGACATCACTGTCTTCACTCTCGGATGAGCTTGATGCCGATGACGCTGACATGATGGGTGTAACAGGCCGTTCCGAGATAGGTGATTTGTTTCGATCCGTGGTGGCGCCAAGTCGGAGAGGTGTTTGATGTAGGCAGTGAAGTGAAGTGAAGTGAAGTGAAGTGAAGTGAAGTGAAGTGAAGTGAAGTGAAATGAGAGTGCCAAGTCGATGTCATGCAACCACGTGTCAACTCATCAGCCTTGGAAGGAGCGGCTGCCAGGACCTCCGACCATGGAAGGAGCGACTCGGCGGGTGCTTAGCTTCCCCAACGAGGAAGGAGCGAGACAAACGAGGCTGGAATCCACTAGCGCGTGATTCAGATCGTCGTCACGGTTGCTTGTGAATGTCCAAAGTGTTCCCTAAGTGAAGTATGCGTCAAGTGAAGTCTCAATATTGAGTAGCCCGAGAACGACCTCATATTCTTCAGCCTAGATTCCTCATGCCGAACCTTTCAAACCTTCCGGTGGCCGCGCCCAATCGAGTTCATTTGCTAGAATCATAGCCACGCGCAAAGCAGCATGGCCATTGTCGCGCAGCACGAGGTAGAGGTCGTGATGTTGTTCGTTTTGGTATACAAGCTCAAGATGCTGAACCAAAACCCGTTCGATGTTGCGGAGAAATTTAGCCTGCTGCGCCTTGCCCGTCAAATAGACCTCACGCAGTGCCCCGGCGAGCGCGGGCGTGCTCCATTCTCGGCGGAGGCGGCTTTTGAATTTCGAATATGCTAGGGAGCGCAGGGCTTTGATGAAGTACTTGTCGGCTAACGCGTAGATGCGGACTTCGAGCACTAAAGGGCCGGTACTGCTGGAGCCATGGTCCGGGGTGTGATAGTCGCAATGGTAGAAGTAGTGCATCATCGCCGCTACTGCCTCTGAATCATCGTCGACGAGGCTAACGGTATTGCTTTTGGCTTCCTGCGCCCTCCATTGTCAGCTTAATGCATCTCCTTTGAACATGGTGTACGATACGTCGCCCTTACGCACCATAAACGCTCCATCACACGCCTTCGCGAAAAAGTCCGACTGCGGACACACGACGGCGTTATGCACCTTCCACGTACGTGTCCCACAGCTGACCGTGAGGTCCGCGTACTTCTCATTCTCGCTCAATCTGGGAATCGTCCGTTGATGTTCGTAGTAGCATGGCTGAGATTAAGCATACTGTCGTAGAGCCTGTAACAAGTGGTCCTGTGCTGTGCTAGTTCGACGGACGTTGCCATTCTCACTCATGTTTGCAGATCGATCAGTCCGTGAAGGTTGTGGGATCGAGCAAGTGAGGTGAGGTCGCCAAAGTCCAGGGGCCGAGCGAACACGAGATCAGCGGCACGAATACCGAATCAAGTTTGAGAGGGACAGCTGCCAGCGAAATCAAGCAAAGAAACGCATATTGAACATTCTATACGCATACACAACTCCCCCAAATCGCCATCTGTTCCATATACCCTATCTACACAAGCAGAAAAATCACAATCTCATCCTCACTGCTTCTTCAACCAAGCGAGGACCTCCTCCTTCTCCTCCACAGGCAGCATGCTCAGCACCTGCGCAACACCCTTCAACCCGCCATTCTTGTTGCTCCTCAGCAAAGCCGCAACATCAAACGCAATCGCATCAGTCTTGACCCCCTCAATCTTGTCCGTAATCATCTTGCGCTGCTCCTCATACCACAGCGCAACACTCATGTCGTCCGTGTCGAACTTCGGGATCGCCGACCACGCCGACAGAGTCTTGAGATTCGTGGTGCGCGAGGAAGGCAGATCCTTAGACTGCGCGGACGCCATGCGGCGCAGCACGTACTCCTCGTTCAAACGGCGGCGCAGGCGCCAGTAGAAGAAGCGACGGGCTTGAGACCACACCAGCGGGAAGCGGATGACGTCTTTGGCCTTCATGCGGCCCGCGCGATCGTGCAGGTCGGAGTATTGCAGGGCGATTTGGAGGTATGTGGGAAGCAGCAGGTTCTCGCGCTCGGTCATCTTGGCCTTGATCTCGTTCTGCTGCTCGGAGGTCAGGCCCTTGGCCGCGAGCTGCTGTTTAAGGTCGGCGTATTTCGCGTCCAGGCGCGCCATCGTTTCGATCTGGCGGTCTTTGCGGTATTTGATGCCCACGATGCCCTCGGGCTCGAGCACACCGCCGCGCGATTCCTCGTCGGCATACATTTCCATGAACTCGGGGTTGATGGTGGGATCGAGGACGACCTAACATATATCGTTAGCTTTTGCATCATTTCGATCAAGGAATTGCAACTCACCCATGAGCCACCACGAAGCTCTCCATAAGGCGGAATATACACAAACACAGGCTGTTTGTAATCCACCAGTGCATCGACAATGTACGAGCCATACTTCAAGACCTCGTTGTACATGTCACGCTGGCCACCAGAGAAACCTCTCCAGTTGGCGAGGATCATCAAAGGAAGCTGCTCGCCCTTGTTGAAATCGCGGATCGCCTGGGCGGTCTTGAAGGCGCTGTTGGGGTACCAGACGCCACCCGCTTCGCTAGTGACTTGCTCCATCGACTCCGGATTGGCCGCGTCGGCCGGCATGACGTTCTCCACAGATCGAGTCTCAACACCGATGACACCAACAGGGATGCCGCCGAGACGAGCACGACCGATGACAACGGTACGCGCCCAGCCACCGAGAGCCTCCTCGAAGGAGTTCTTGTCGAAGAGACCTGACTGGAATCCCTCGTCGGTCTGTTGGCCGGCGATGAGATGTCGGACATCATAAGTGGCCTTTTGCGGGGGGTAGAAGGTAACGTCGCGGTCCCAGCTATCCACGGAAGGAGAGATGGGCACGGGGTTGCCCTTCTTGTCAGGAACGAAAGACATCCACTTGACAATCTTCGAGACACCGGCGAAATCATCCTCGGCCGTCATGTGTGACACGCCGTTCTTGTACATGATCTGCGTGCCACCAAGCTGGAGGTTAGAGGTGTAGACCTCACGGCCGAGCAGCTTGTTGAGAGCGGGCGCACCAGTCAGAATGATGGGCTGGCCTTCGATCTGGATGGCACGTTGTCCAAGACGAACGAGGTAGGCACCAATACCGATGGAGCGGCAGGTGACGAGCGTAATCGTGAAGATGTCGTCGTAAGCGCGCGACGTCTCGCCGGCAATCAAGCCAGAGCCCTTCAAGCACTCCACGCCGAGACCTTCCTCTGAGCCCACAATAGTGGTGATCACGTGGCGAGTCTCGCCGCCAATCTTGACTTCCTTCGTGATGACGTGCTTCAGCGCGCCGTCCTCGAAACGAGCCTTCTTCTCCGGTGTGAGGTAGAGGTATTCAAAGCCAGCCTCTGGTCTCGCCGGATCCTTCCACGCCACGGAGAAGTGGGGGATGAGCTCCTCCGCCATGCCGATACGAGCACCCGAGTTGGCAGACAGGTAGATGCGCGGAATGCCAAGCTTGCGTGCCAGCTCAGAACACTTCTGGAAGAACTTGTCCTCAAGCGGTCCAAACGAGCCAATCTTGAAGGTGATGTCGTTGGCAATGATGATGAAGCGTCGTCCTCGTGGGTATTCAGGAGTCTTTGCCGTGGCGATCCAGCCGACCATTCCTATATTGTTCGTGCCGGCGTCGCGGTTCACCTCCTGAAGATTGTCCGAGTCGTCCAGCACGAGTTCGCTATACTCAATGCATTCGCCCCGGACGGGCTGCTTCTCCTTCAAAGCCGGGTGCTGCGACACCGTCGAGGTCCAGCTGTTCTCGATAGCCTGGCGGAACAGCTCGGGGAAGTCGTAGACGTACTGCGTGCCCATGATGTGAGCCTTGTACCTCTTCGGCTGCAGCGCGCCCTTGGTCTCGTAAGGCGAAGACACGGCGCGCAGATGCATCGAGCCGATCTTGGTGGTGCCGCCGACGCTGTGGAAGAACCACTCGTTGCTCTTGTCCGATTTGCGCTCCTCGTACAACTCCACTTGCACAATGTAGCCCGAGGTGTTGGTAATGATGACACGAATGGGCACAGGCTCGCCTGTACTCTTGTGCGTGCAGACGATTCGGATCTCCGCGCCAGTAACGCGAAGTCTCCAAGCGCGCCTACCAAAGCGATCCAAGAAGCCACCCAGCGCCTCCTCGACCTCCGAAGTATCCAGAGGGAAGACGTTGGAGAAGTTGATGAAGATGTGGTTCAAGTCGGAGTTGTTGTTGCCGACAATCTCCATTGCATCGAGAATGTCGGTCATGAGTCGATCGGCCTCGGAGATCATGTACTCCGCAGTCGGCACGTTGTCTCGAAGTTGTCCGGAACGCACGCTGGCGCGGGTGAAGTAGCGCTTGTCGTTCTCGGCATTCTTGCCAATCGCCTCGTACATGTGGATGCTGCGGTTCTCCGTGAACACGGGCTTGATGTGGAAGTTCTTCAGACGGCCTAACTCAAGCTGGAAGGCAAGAGCGGGCTCAATGTGACGAATGCTGATATCTTCCTCGTAGGACGGGCCGCGGAAGGTGAAGTATCCAGGATATGTGCCGTCGCGGTGGCCACAGATGAATGTCAGGCGGCGAACCCGTCGGGCGAGCAGCTCGTCCCTGTAGCTGGCGACGATCGGCTTCAGTCGACCGAGGATCTCGTTGTCGTCCAAGCTCTCTGCATCGCGGACAGCGACGTTGCACACTGCTGTCAGCTCCTCTTCTTGCTCGGCACTAGAGACCGCAAGCTGAGGGGTCCGCGAACGCGACAGATCTGCCGTTAGGTGGTTAAGAGGGCTGTTTACGTTTGCTCGCTCGCCACTTCGGGGAAGCGTCTCCAGAGCCTTCATCAGATACTCGTCCGCTTCGTCGATGAAGGGGACAGGTACGACGGCACCACGGCGCATCTGTTCGGCACCACCGGCGTTACGCGACAGGTATGTCATGTCACTGACGGAGTGTACGCGCGAGGACATGCCCGTTCCAGGCGTGCCAGGGGCAGACGGGTATCCCGATGCTATCGGAAGTCCGAATTCGGCCTCGCCGACCTTGCGCAGGGCAAAGTCCCACGAGAGCACGTATGGCGCATCGCTGGCGACGTTGTAGTCGATGGATTTGAGCTGATAAGCTCGGTAGGCACGTCGAGTGTAAACTTCCAGCGCCGCTAGGGAGACCCAGGGATCCTTGTGAATGAAGAACTGAGGCAGCACATCGAAGACGGTATGCTTGGAGTCCACCACTTCTCGCATGACATCGAGATCGGGCTCTCGGTGCTCCCAGCCACTCTCGCCATACCGCGATCCCAGGACGGCAGAACGCAAGATGTGTTCCATTTGCTGTGTGCGTTCTTCCAGGGATGGCATGGCGCATTGGATGAGCACTTCACGAGCCTTGAGGGCAACCTTGGCCGTGGCTCGTCCCTCCAGCTCCGCAAGCTTCGAAAGGGAAGGCTTGAAGTAGTCTCCGACATTGCCAACTCCCGGCTGGTTGGGGCGGTATGCGTCGAGGATCTCGACGATGAGCTTGTTCTTTCCGCTTGCACGTGTGTGCGAGAGGACGTCTTGGACGACATTCCTCAGCTTGTCCCTGTTCGAGTCACGCAGGGAGAGGATGGTTTCTTCGTCGCGGTTCTGACGCGCGGAGAAAATGCTCTCGACGGCGTAGTATTGCTCGAAGAGTTTGATGAATGTGTGGAACTCGTGAGCCTTGAGGCCGTCGGTGTACTTTTCCATAATCTCCACGAGAGGCGAGAGGGTGGATCGTAGAACATCAACATCGCCCTTCGCAACGTGGTCGATCAGGAACTTTTCGAATGCTTTTTGGAGCTGCTTCGCAGGGAACTCGGAATGGCGGCTATGCGAACGCTTGACAATCTCCTCGAAAGCAGAATCGAGCTTTTGCGGCATACGTGCGTGAAGCGCGGATGCCTGAGCAGCCCACTCGCCGTAGGGCAGTTCTTGATCTCGCAGGACCGAGATGAGCTCCTTGAGGGTGTCTTTCATGATGACTTGGTTGTCATAGCCCTGGAGAATGTGCTCCAGAATGCGGAAGAGATTGGCGAATCGCTGAGGCGGCTTCGTACCAAGAACGACAGGCTCACCAAAGTCAAGAAGCTGGCCGAGGTAAGGCTGGGCTGACTTGACCTTGGACGGATCATCCAGCTGCAAGATGCCCAGAATGTCGCCAGCCTCGAGGGTGGCCCCTGGCTGCTTGATGAGGTTGACGATACCATCCTCTTGAGCGAGGAGAGGCATGTACATCTTCATGACCTCAACTTCAGCAAAGGCCTGGTTCTTCCCGACATGCTCGCCGTTCTCTACGGTGTAGCGGACGAGCTTTCCAGGAGAAGGTGTACGAAGCTGGGTGGGGTCGTTCTCCTCCTCGAGCATGCAAGTCTTGCCGTCCACCGACAAGCGGATGGCACCGACTTCGTCTTTCCAGTAGACGTTGTGCGACCGACCACCGAGAAGGACCAGGAGGCCTCCATCAGAGAGGGAACGGATACCAACAAGAGCCTTGCTGCCGTTGATGAAAAGGGTGTAGCTGTCGATGCTAGAGCGTGTCGCGGTGAACTTGTATTTCATCCCCTCGTAGATGAATTCGACGGGGAAGACTGTCCTGAGGATGTCCTTGCTGGGCGTCTGTCCCTTCTCAAGGCCGTGACGGTATTCATTCATGCACGCTTCACTCGCGGCGTGTGCCTTGGTCACTGCACCGCAAATGACGGCGATCATTGGATCCGGTCGCTCGGCCGTCACCTTTTTGCTGATCAGTTCGTCCAACCAAGCAGTGGTGATGGTGTTGTCCTCGAATGCTGGAGTCTCCAGCAGCTTCACAAGGTATTCAACAGTCGTGCGGAAGTCACCACGAATGTTGAGCTCTTTGAGAGCAACGACCATATGCTTCCGCGACGCCGATCTGTTCTCGCCGTACGCGAAAATATGTCCGAACTGCGAATCGGAGAAGTTGTGAATGGAGGAGGCCGCACCGACGGAGAAGTAACCCCAGACGTTGGAGCTCGATCGGAAGTTCAGTTCGTGCATCGTACCGGACGACGGCTTGAAACCTTCGCCGGGATCTTCAGAAGTGATACGACAGGCTGTGCAGTGTCCCTTGGGCCTCGGACGCCGCTGTCGGGAAGAGCTGTCTTCCGTCTCGAAGCCAAAGTCGATTTCGGTGGAAGTGTGCGGATCGGCACCGTAGAGCAAGCGAATGTCACGGATGCGGTGGAGGGGAAGACCCATGGCGACCTGCAGCTGGGCGGCGGGGAGGTTGACGCCAGACACCATCTCAGTCGTGGGGTGCTCGACCTGCAGACGGGGATTCAATTCGAGGAAGTAGAACTTGTCGTCGGAATGCGAGTAGAGGTACTCCACGGTACCAGCAGACACGTAGCCGACCAATCTTCCCAGCGAGACTGCGGCCTTTTCCATTTTTGCAAAAGTGGTTTGGCTCGCGATGGTGACCGGAGCTTCTTCGATGATTTTCTGATGTCTTCGCTGCACGGAACAATCGCGGCCGAAGATGGAGATGTTGTTACCGTATTGATCAGCGAGAAGCTGGACTTCCAAATGTCTCGCGCTGCCGGCGAGTTTCATGACGAAGATGGGCGAGCCGGGAATCTCGCTCGCAGCGGCCTTGTATAGAGCGGGGAAAGATTCTTCATCGTCGACCTTGCGGATACCCTTGCCACCACCGCCCTCGGAGGCTTTGACCATGACGGGGAAGCCAATCTTTCTCGCTGCCTCCAGACCCTCCTGGACGGAAGTGACGCAGCCTTTGGCATAGATATCGTCCTCGACCGTGACGATGTTGTGCTCATCGACAGAGACCGTGTCGACTCCGGTGCCTGACCACGGGATACACGGGACACCAGCATGCTGCGCAACGATGGTGGAGGAGATTTTGTCGCCGAGCGATCGCATGGCAGATCCCGGAGGACCAATGAAGACAATCTTCTTGTGCGAAGCGGCGAGAGACTCGGGGAGCTTGGGGTTCTCCGAAGCGTGGCCCCAGCCGGCCCAGACGGCGTGGACGTCCATACGCTCCGCCACGTCGACGATCAGCTCGACGTTGGCGTAGTTGTTGTTGTTGGTGCCGCCGGGCACTTCGACGTATTGATCGGCCAATCTGATGTAGTCGGCGTTGGCGGCCAAGTCCTCCGGCGTGGCCATGACGGTGAACTGAATGGCCCGCTCATCGCCAAATGTCTCGTATGCCCATCTCCTCACCGACCGAATCTCTTTCACGGCAGCAATACCGTTATTGGCGATCAGGACCTGGGACTCGAGTTAGTACATGGCCGAGGGCTAGCCACAGCTCTCGAAGGGACTGCTTACGTTGGTGATGACGGTGTGACCATCGTTGGCGGCGACAAAGTCCTTGACTTTGCTGGGAGGGGCCTTGGAGAGCTTGTTGCCTCCGATGAAATGGGGCTTAAGGTCGAATTGGGCGGCATAGCTGGAGGAGGTGCCATTTGTAGTGCCATTGACCTTGGGCGCTCCGGCCTGTGCGTCGGCCATGTTGGAGGGCGAGGTCATGCAGTGAGTGAGGTGTGTTGGTGGCGAAAACGAGGCGAAGCAGTGAGTGCGGCAGACGTGGAGAGGAGGTGGTCTGCGTGAAGCCTCGGAGAAATGATGGTGCGGGTCAGGAGAAGAAACAAGACGAAGCGCAAAAGATGCTCTAAAGTTTGCGGGGGGGCTTCGCGGGAATACGAGCGTCGGGGGGTGGCGCGCAGACTCGGGGAAAGGAGCGAGGAAACACAAAGATGAAGGGAATTAGGATGGTATGGAGGTTGTTGGAAAAGCGGCGCGCGATCGAGGATAGCAGAGAAGATGGAAGGGAGAGTGGTGAAGGTGGAGAAGGCAGACAGTAGGGGTCAACCGCTGGGACGAGCTGGGGCAGCTGCTGGATGATGATGCATTAAATTTTCACCAAACGTTACGTTGTTAAAACGGGCGCGGAAAGCGCGATGACATGTTGGGCCGAGCCGAATTAGGCAAGCTGCACCTTCCTCGTCCCGACGCAAATATACCTTGAATTTGTGCCCGGAGCAGCCGTCATCGCATACGGTGGACATGCGCGAGGAGCAGAACACCTCTCACTCGTCCAGTGCAAGAGTGTCTCCTGGCTGTCGTCCACATTGAGCCCGCGTGCGTTGGGCGGGCGCAAGATGGTCGCGGTTGAGGAGAGCGCGGAGCCGCGTTGGGGCAAGGCTCAATGACGCGGGGCGAGTAATGCCGAAGCGTCGGGCTGCAGAAGCAAGTGTACACGGGTACCTCACCCTCCACCCTCCGCCCTCCAAACTGTATCTTCCCACCCGATTCTCGCAAGCATCCAACCCAATTTCCTACTCTGCCAAGTCTTGTGGTCGTCGTAATGTGATTGCTGGTGATGTTGCTCCCCTTTTGACAGCGATACACCACCGTTGAAGTGATCTCCCGGTCGGGTTACTATTTTTAACTCGGAAACATGGGATACAACCACGAAATCGGAAGGCATTAAACACTTTGAACACAGAAAAGGCTTGGGATGTCGCAGAATCGGTATCTGCACATTGCTCATAGCAATAACCGTCTTGCCACCTCTAATACGTTTCCCCCAGATCCCCCAGATCCCCCACCACTCCCTTCCGCCCAAGAGGCGACCTCATCATGCCCGTCGTAATCGTAACATCGTCATCGTCTCCAGCTCGCCCTCCACCTCTAAACCCCATACTGGCCCGCGACCCAAGTCCCCGCGGCTGCGGCAGACCCGAGCTCTGTCTTCTCCCCGCGGTGCCAGGAGGTTGGAGTCCACTGGAGCGAGTGGGACTCGTTGGGGCGTAGTACGCGCTTGAACTGATACTGCTGTCGTCATTCTCCGCGGCCGCCGCGGCTATCCGTCTCAGTTCGCCCACGCTCGCACTCGGCCGGTGGGTGCGGTGGGTAGTGCTGTAGCCAGCGCCGCCGCCAGGCCTACTGCCAGCTCGGTCTAGGATCGCGGTGCTTGTGCGCCGGTGCTGTGGCGGACTCATCGGCGTGTGAGCTCCTGTTCTACTGCCCGGGCGATTGTTGAGTGCTGATGAACTAGATGCCATGCTCACACGGCTGGCAGGCCGTACATTCGCTGCTGAAGGAGGGCGATCGTGGGCGGAAACTGGTCGGTCTGATGCAGCGGACGGTGGGCGAGGGAAGCCGAACGACGGCCGTTTGGCGTAGCTCTGTCGTTGGCGTCTGCTTGGGGTGTCGGACGCGCCAGTCACATCGGAAGATGCGCCGTCCGCTTGCGAATCAAGGTTGCTGCTCGGCTGGCGGATGCTTCTGCGCATTGTGATGGATGTTGGTAGGTTGTCGCCTAGGGCGGAGCTGGTGCTGCGCGGCGAGCCCTTTGGCGTGATGTTCTTCGGCGGGGGCAGCTTTGCGCGAGCGGATTGCACGCGCTCCTCAATCTTCTGCATACGACCGCGGAGATTTCGGATTTGGTAGAGTGAGTCGGAGCGAGGGAGGCCCTCGGAGGCGACATTGCTAGGGCGGGGTACAGGCCGTGGTCTTGACGGCGGCGGTCTCATCGCCCTGGGGTCATTCGTTGTAGCATGATTGAACGTCGCTGACGGCCCTCTGGACTGCCTCAGTTGCGCTCGAGGCCCGTTGAGCACTGGACGTGGTGGCGCACTCGTGTCCGGAAGGGCAGATCGGCGTATCGGAGGTTTAGGATCCGCTCTTCCGTTCACTAGGGCGTCGGAGAGCGCGGGCGATGGAGGCGTGAGTGCTTCCGAAGCAGTGTCTGACTTGGGCGGAGGCGTGGATGCCGAGGGTGAAGAAGGCGTAACACGGCTGACCTCACTACCAGGACTTCTGGTGCGCAAGTTCTCGACAGTCGATGGGCTCGGTTTCCGCGAACGCAGTCGTTCGACGGTCGCATCAGCTAGGCGGAGCTTCTCCTGCGTGATTTCACTCTCCACCTTCAGCTCCGATAGCTCGTCGCGAAGCCGTTGTGTCTCTATCCTCAACGCCTCCCGTTCTTGCTCCCCGGATCGGACCTCCTCCTCCAGCAACACTCCGCGCTCAATGGCGACGTTGCACTTGCTCTCCAGGTCTTCCAGACTCGACTCCGTGTTTCGAGCCTGGCGTTCGTAATCGTCGTTCACCACTTCGATGTCGCGTAGCTTGAGTTGCATGGCGCGATTGCTCTCCCGTATGGTTGTGATCTCCTTCTGCAAAGCATTCTGGGCACTGTTTGCCTCGGCTTTGGCCTGCTTGTGCTTCGTCTTCCACTCCTCCACCTCGAAGGTCAGTTTCTCGAGTTGCTCCCGGAGCTTGCGCTCGCTCTTCTCCGCATTCTCGATGTCGCGCTCGAGCTGCTCTTCGAGCTCCTTGCTGCTAGCTTGGAACTCGGCGAGGTCGGTCTCCAGCTGTTCGTATTGTCGCTTGTAATAGTCTAGTGCTTCCTCCAGGCTTGCGCCTGGCCGGATGGGGGAAGAGGTCATTGGCGTTCGATATATGCGGTGCTAAGGGCGCATTGTCGACGCTTCTGCGGGTTGTAGGGAGACGGGTAGATGTCTCACGGTAGCGGGATGTGATGTGTAGTACGTGCGATGTCGGGTTGCAAGTGAAGTGAGTATGTTGCACTCCTGGTGTTTCAGTGGTCCGCGGTTACGCTGCGTTGTCCAGTGTGGGGTCCAGGGAGCAGGGTCTTCGGGGCGTCGGTCCAGTCCTTGTAGTTGGCCAGTGGTCCAGGATGTCCGGGAGTCGAGGGCCGTGGCGGTCAGCGCTGTGTGGTGTAGTCGTGAGTGGGGAGATGGCCTGAGATGGAGGGCGGGCAGGTCGGTGTTTATGCACGAGCGTTGGCAGGGGCGAGCCGCAGGCGCGAACTCTAAATTGTACGGTGGACTACAGCCGCGCATGGACCAGTTCGCACGCGAAGAAAGTCGCTGCATCGACTAGCGCAAGGTGTGCATCGACTACACATCCTCTGCCTGCCTCTCCTGCATCTCCTCTTGTCCCCCTCTCTTCTCCTTTCGTCTTTGATGTCCATTCATTTCTGCCCTTCGTCGGGACACTTGCTATGGTGCGCACGGCGTTGATTTGTACACTATAGACTCACGAGATTTGCCTGCCTCTGCTTGCCCGGCCGCATTCACGACCTTTACGACTTCACGAGATACGCCGTTCTCTTCTGTCCTGCCTCCCTTCCACCCACCTCCTACGACATTCCTCGTCACCATCGACCCAATCCCTCATTCCCCACGCACCATGGCAGACTTTGCATTCACACGGCAAGACGACACCAAGGCAGCATCTGGTATTGCTCCCGTTCTCCTCGCACCCCAATGCCGGACACACTGACACTGCGCCGCAGAAACCACCAAGATCGTCCCGCTCACCTGCCATGGCCACTCCCGACCCATCACCCACGTCTCCTTCTCCTCCTTCACCCACACCCCCGGCTCCGCAGCGCAATACTACATGATCTCAGCCTGCAAAGACAACAATCCCATGCTCCGCGACGGCCTGACGGGGGATTGGATAGGAACCTTCCTCGGTCACAAAGGCGCAGTCTGGAGCGCGCGTCTGTCCGATGACGCCTCACTTGCAGCCACGGGGTCTGCTGACTTCTCCGCTCGAGTGTGGGACACGTATACCGGCGAGACGCTGCACACTCTCCAACATGACCACATCGTCCGAGCCGTTGCCTTTCCTCCAGTAGGACGACCCCAGATCCTAGCAACAGGCGGGATGGAAAAGAAGCTACGAATCTACGATTTGTCAAGAGCAAGCAATGGCCTCCCAACAACAGCCTCCACCTCTCCCTCTACCTCCAACGGCGCCGACACCACCCCGTGCTACGAAGTCGGCACAGGAGAGCATCAAGCCGCAATCAAAAGTATCATCTGGTCCCGTGACTCCAACATCCTCGTAACAGCCTCAGACGACAAGAACATCCGCTGGTGGGACCTGCGCAGCCGCGCCAGCATTGCCTCCCACCCCATCCACGCCCTCCCCACCTCCTGCGAACTCAACATCGGCGTTGGCGCTACAGCCACCGAAGGCGTCGTCAGCGTCGCTGCAGGCAAGAACGTCTACATCTTCGACGGCGGCAAGCCGGGCCAATTGATCAAGCACATCCGGACGGAGCGCGAAGTAGCAAGCGTGGCGGTCAATGGTGCTGCGAGGAAATTTGTGACTGGCAGTCCCTCGGATACGTGGGTGCACGTATGGGATTGGGACTCGGAGCGGGAATTGGAGACGGGCAAAGGACATCATGGGCCTGTGTGGACCACGTGCTTCTCGCCTGATGGGAAGTTGTATGCCACGGGAAGTGAGGATGGGACGGTGAAGCTGTGGAAGTTTACTGAGGGCGCATATGGGCTGTGGAGATGAGGGGGCTCTCAACAGCACGAGATGATGCAAGTGTCCGAATTGCGAGCTACTACGAGCAAGGAGGGAGAGCTCTCGCCGACTCGAATGAACGATACGACCTCTATGCAATACCCAAGGAAAAACCAGATACCCGCCCACGTCTCCCCATTCGCACCCATGTGCTAGAGAGTCAAAACGACCGACGCCCTTCTCCACCCGACGCCCGTCTCCCCACAAGCAAAGAAAATCAAATCCTGACCTCCCAACCAGCAGGAGGAACACCTGTTCCTCCCCCCATTTTTTCCAACAAAGATGACCGCCCGTCCAAGAGATTGCTCCACGCAAGTACGCCGTCCACAAGTCGAATCCCCCAACGAACAATGAAAGCAGAAAATGCGCAATGACCAATGTTTTTGTTCCTGTGCCCCCACCTCCCTTGTTCTGCGCCCCTCCCGTCCCGAAATGATGTTGTGTCCGCGCTGTGTGAGGTTGTTTTCCGGAAACGCCTTCCAATCTGTCCCCGTGTGCGCGAAAAAATGAAACGAGATCCTTTTGGCAAATGAATGAGTGATGGATGAATGGCAACACCATGCCTCTCGTGCCGCGCGCCAGATCGCCGCGCCAGATGTATGCCTTCATGATGGAGTGTGCAAGCAGATGGAGAACAGCGCCAGAAAGGAAAGCAAAGAAAGCAAGTGACGGAACGCGATGTTCAATAACCCTTCCTCCCTCCCGCGGTGATTTGAACGAGAACTAGCGCCCCAGCATGTAATCCGTATATCCAGGTCTGCCGTCGCGCGTCGGAAACTGCAATCCTCCGGCGGGCCCGTTTAGGGGGCTTCTCGCGGCACCGCCGCCCATATGATGCGCAGGCGTAAAGTCCTGCGTCGTCGGTAGGCCAAACGGATTGGCAAACATGCCCTCCATGCCTGTGCCAGATGCAGGATGCATGGACGCCTGTTGCTGCGAAGGACGATAGGGCATGGCAGAATGAAGTAGTCCAGGCGGTGAAGCCAAACCAGGCGGCGGGCCGGAAGCGGCGCTGAACGGCGCACCTCCACCTCCCCCAGGTGCAGCTCCGCCTCCATTGCCAACCGGAGCGTATCCAGGCGGCGCCATGGCTAGGGGGTTCATCACTTGCCCTCCCAGTCCCAGCCCGTTCATCACCTGCTGCTGCCCCGATCTCACGCCCAGCGGATTCTTGGAGAAACTCAAGCGGATGCCGCCCTTGACGGAATTATGCAACGGGTGGCCATATAGCTCGTGCAGCGCTTTCGTCGCGAACGAGACATCTTCGAACTCGACAAAGCACATGGGGCCGTTTTGTTTGGTGCGGAAGCAAAGGCGTTTGTAGCCACGCTGTTTGGAGAAGAGCGCTTTGAGTTCGTCTTCGGAGGTGTCGAGGGGGAGGTTGCCAACGTAGAGCGTGTTGCAAGGGGGATTCTGATCGGCGGGGTTGACGGGCGGATATTGGGGCCGGGGGTAGGGCATTGTGCTGTACGAGGTCGGGGAGAGCGGAGGGGGCAGGTTCTGGGTCGATCGGGGAGATTTCATGCCGTTCGTTGTGAGAGGCGAAGGAAGGTTCGGCGGAGACTGGGGGTTGCTGGAGCTCAGGGAAAGGTTGCCAAACCGCGAGAGCGGGAGTTGGGGATTTGTTGTTCGTCGACTGAGTGGTGGCTGTTGCCCGCTTTTCGCATAAGCCACCGGGTCTTTCAAAAGTTCGCCCGTTTCGTCGTCAGCGGAGTCGTTGTTGATGGTGTACTTGCCGGACATCCGATGCCTTTCATCCATGCCGTTCGCAAGGGGCGATTGCGGGGAAAACAAATTCTGAAAGTGCGCACTTGTCTCGGGCATGGGCAGTTCCCCGCTGCCTCCGGAGCTCGAGGTGGGTAGGGGCGGGGATATCTGATCCGGAGGCTGGAAGGAGTTGTTGAATCGCAACCCACCGGGGCCTGTAGCGGAAGACGAGGAGTTTGTCTGGGTGCGAGAGGCTGTGCCATCGATGGTGTTCCGCCGATCATAGGCACCAGCCACACCTGCACTGTGTATCTCGACAATCATATTCGCCTCCTTGGCCGTGTTGGGCTTGCCGTGTAGTTTCTGCTGTGCATCAATCGCACCGGCTTGCGACTGGAAGCGAGCAATGGCGGTCGCGTAGCCTTCGTCTTCGGCGTAAGGGGAGCGTACGATCTCCGTGTCGACGAGGTCGCCGGCGAATATTAGCATGCCAGAGAGCGTCTCGCTGCTGATATTCCGAGACAGCCTTCGAATGAGGATGGCCGAGCCTGCCCGCGCGCCTGCGCCAAAATACATCGGGTCGGAAGTGGAAGCAGACAAGGCAGGGCCTGCGCCATTTCGGTCCGTCGCATGACGTTCGGCGGTGGGAGACGTGCCCAAGCTGGACAGCGGCTGGCCTTGCGTGTAATTATCGGATCGGTATGAGGAGTTTGGTGGGGATACGCCGGTCGGGGCAAAGTGATTGCGCGAATAGATAGAGGAGTGAGGCGAGCGCATGCCGTTCGTCGCCGGCGCCGCGTCACTCATGCTCATGCTCATTCTAGAGACTTGGGGTGAATGTAGAGGAGGGTGGGGTATGGTCAGGCTGACGTCTAAGCCTGGATGCGAGGTCAGAGACGCGCCAAGCACCGTGGTCGCACCGGGTCAGATCGGATCCGGGCCACGACCGACCTAGGTGAAGAGGTGGGAGAGTGGTAAGATGTGTTCAACTCGCAACGCCGATGTCGTCAAGTCTGAAGGCGGGCGCATGTGAATGGCGAAGAAGGGTCGGGTTTCTGAACGGCGGGCCTCTGGCTTGGCGACCCGCGATCTGGGCGCAAAGCGCAATGCGATCGCGCGCGCAGTTGGCGGACGGTGCGAACACGGAGAGGCGCTGCGTTCGGAGGAGGTGGGGGATACGATGCGATGCGCTATGTCGTCGGACGCGCGTGCGATTACTGGCTGCCAAGCAAAAGATGAGTTGAGGTTGAAGGGTGGGGACGATGGTGGGGTCCTTGCAGGGGTCGAGTGCAGCGGCTGCAGTGAGGCGGATGCGGGTGAGGGTGAGGGGAGAGGGCAGAGAAGAGAGAGAAAGAGGAGGGGAGGAGATGGAGGGCGAGGTTGGAGTAGCAGCGACGCGCGCACACGGGAGTGGGAGAGAGGAAGAGCAGAGGTGAGTGTGAGAGTTGAGAATAAGATTCAACCGTACCACAAGACCGCGAGCAGAGGGCCGCCTGGCGACGGGGAAGAGGTGTAGAGAAAGCAGGGGTCTGACTGGGCGGCGCAACCAATGATGGGCGGTGGATAAAGATCGCGGGGTGGGAGAGCAGTGAACGGCAGACAGGTGCAGCCGAGGGGTCGCTCTTTGCTTGCCCTGCACTGCGCCTGTACTCGAAGGCTTATGCCGGGCAGGAAGGAGGGGGCTGTGTGGTATGCCTGGGGTGTACAGTCAGTCGGTACATGCCTGATGTATCGCATCTGACGTTGGCATGCCAGGGAGAAAGAAGCGAGGGGAGAGGTCTTGGAGCGCAGGGCAGAGAGCGTGTTGCTGGCGCCATGCCATGCCGTGTCGAGCCCTCAATTCCACGCTGATGCTGGCTGTGTGGAAGGAACGACCCCGAGGCCCCTCCGCCGCAAAACCTTAACGGGCGACTGCTGCGAACCGCTGTGCACGCCATTGGTCGAGCGCGGGCGGCGCGAACGCGAGCAGGCCAGCGCCACACCACCCTTTCCAACTTTGCCGCCAACCCCCATGCGCGCCCGCTGCACGCCATGCTCGCCTCGCTGCTTCGGCTGCAAGAGCTGCACTGCCGCCCGCGCACCGGCGGCGAGGGAATTCCGCGAATCACAGCCTCGTGCCTCGTTAGTCTGTCCGGCTTCAACCATGGGCCATGGTCTTGGGCCACGCTAAGGCCTCGTCGGGAAGCAAGCTGTCCGCCAGCCCACACGGACCAGTCCGCTTTGGGCCGATCCTCGCTTGCTCCACTCTGCCTGACATGAGTTCCAGCTGTCAACCTGAAGGTATGAATTGCACATCTTCTTCGTCAAGAACATGGTTGCCACTTGTCATGTTCTACAGTGATGCAAACTACCCAACCGAGGCATACATGTGGTCGCAAGGGAGACAGAGATATACAGAATGCAATGCAATCATGCCCCTTCCTCCTACATTCTAAACACTCCAAACTTCGTCTCCTTCTTCTCTACACTGCCTCCCAACGCAGCCTGCAGTCCCATGCCCAGCACACGGCGCGTGTGACTCGGCGGGATGATGCCGTCGTCCCAAATCCGCGCCGTGGAGAACAACGCATCACTCTCTCTCTCAATCCGGTCTCGCAAGCCCGTGTCGACATTCTTGCCCACCGCCTCCATCACCGACGTCAACTGGTCAGGTCCCATGACGGACGTCTTGGCCGAAGGCCACGTCCACAAGAAGCGCGGGCTGTAGCTGCGACCGCACATGCCGTAGTTGCCCGCCCCGGACGAGGCGCCGACGATGACGGTAAACTTGGGTACTTCGGCACACGCCACGGCCATGACCAGCTTCGCCCCGTTCTTCGCAATCCCGCCCTTCTCCGCATCCTGGCCAACCATGAAGCCGCTGATGTTCTGCAGGAAGACGAGCGGGATGTTACGCTGGCAGCAGAGTTCAATAAAGTGCGCTCCCTTCAAGCTGCTTTCGGAGAAGAGGATGCCGTTGTTCGCGATGATGCCGACGGGATGGCCGTAGATTGTTGCAAAGCCCGTCAGCAGCGTGCTGCCGTAGCCCGGCTTGAACTCGGAGAATTCGCTGCCGTCGACGATGCGCGCGATTACTTCGGGCATTGGAATGGAGAGTTTGAGGTTGGTGCCGACAATTCCGCCCAGTTCTTCCGGATCGTGCACAGGTTCGGTCCAGGTGGGCTTTTGCGAGGGGTTGGGAGTGGTGGGGTAGTTGAGGTTCTTGACGCTTCGTCGGGCGAGCACGATGGAGTGGGCATCATCGACGGCGAGGTAATCGGTGACACCGGAGATTTCGGAGTGCAGTTTGCCGCCGCCTAGCTCCTCTGCTGTGACTTCCTCACCCGTAGCAGCTTTCACGAGAGGCGGGCCGCCGAGGAAGACGGTGCCTTGTTCGCGCACGATGATGCTCTCGTCGCTCATGGCAGGCACGTAAGCACCGCCTGCCGTGCAAGGACCCATAACGACGGAAATCTGGGGGATGCCCATCATGCTCATCCGCGCTTGATTGTAGAAGTTTCGACCAAAGTGATCACGATCCGGGAAGACGTCAGACTGATGCGGCAGGTTGGCACCACCAGAGTCCACGAGGTAGATGCAAGGCAGTCGGTTTTGCTGAGCGATTTCCTGAGCTCTCAAACTCTTTTTCACGGTGATGGGGTAGTAAGTGCCTCCCTTGACTGTAGCGTCGTTGGCGACAATCATGCACATCACCCCTTCCACCGTGCCAATGCCAGTCACCATGGCCCCTCCAAGCACGTCCTCGCCAGGGTACAATTCATATCCCGCCAAAGCACTAAGCTCGAGGAAGCTCGTGCCAGGGTCGATCAGGGCCGTGATGCGATCTCGCACGAGCATCTTGCCCCGACCCGTATGCCTCTGTCTTGACTTCTCCGATCCGCCTTGTGCAGCTTGCGCGTGCAGCGTGGTGAGGCGATCCACATACTCGCCCATCGAGGCCGCATTCTCACGGTATCGCTCGCTGTTCGTGTCGACCGCGGACTGCACGATGGAGATCTGAGAAGCTTGGAAGGGAGAGGTGTATGTTGACACGGCTTGTCGTTGCACGCGACATTGTTGCGACACGTCCACTTTCCGCCGAGGACCGTGGTGGATGGAGCGTGCGAGGGCCCTTAAGGGCACGCGGGAAGCCATTGGAGACTCTGCCTACATGCCAGTCGATGCAGGCAAGAAAGATTTTATGTCTGAAAGATGTTGTGCCGGGGTGAAGTTTCGCGGGTGGAGTGGGTGTTTTGCCGATTCTAGCCGGGCTGTTGCCAATCCCTTCCCCGCAAGCCGCCTGCCAGGACATCACCGTGGCGCACCGGGAGACTTGAACTTTTTCTTCTGCAGCCATCGTGTGCTTGAAGATTCTTCAATGCCTCCGTTACTACCATGTAGAGCAGCATTGCTGCAGTGCGTCCGCGCACCCCTACGAACCGCCCCTCGCGCCGTCTTCATCCCCACGCGCAATGCCTCGATCAAGCACCCCAAGAACTTCACCCCGCCTTCCCCCGACGAGCTGGAGGAGTTGCGAGAGCGGACCATCGAGTTTGCGAGGCGGGAAATCACATTCGACGTGGCACAACAGACCGACCAGGGCAATGAATTCCCCAACGACATGTGGCGCAAGCTGGGCGAGGCGGGGTTCTTGGGCATCACGGCCGACGAGCAGTATGGCGGGCTCGGGATGGGATATCAAGCACACTGCATCATCTTGGAGGAGCTGAGCCGGGCGAGCGGCAGCATTGGATTGTCCTATGCCGCCCATTCTCAGCTCTGCGTCAACCAGCTGCAGCTGAACGGCAGCGATGAGCAAAAGGCCAAGTACCTTCCCGGCTTGCTTTCGGGCGAGAAGATCGGGGCACTCGCCATGAGCGAGTCCGGGTCGGGGTCGGATGTGGTCAGCATGAAGATGACGGCCAAGGAGACGGACGGCGGATATGTGCTCAACGGGACGAAGATGTGGATCACCAACGGCCCCGACGCGGATGTCATTGTGGTCTACGCCAAAACGGAGCCCGACGCCGCGAGCAAAGGCATCACGGCTTTCATTGTCGAGACGGCGACAGAGGGCTTCAGCTGCGCACGCAAACTGGACAAGCTAGGCATGCGGGGCAGCAACACGGGGGAGATTGTATTTGACAACGTCTTCGTCCCCTCCTCCAATATCCTCGGCTCGCTGAACAAGGGCGTGCGTGTGCTGATGGAAGGCCTCGACCTGGAACGACTGGTGCTCTCCGCCGGCTCACTGGGGCTGATGAAGGCCGCGCTCGACGTGACACTCCCCTACGTTCACGAACGCCACCAATTCGGGCAGCCGCTCGCGCACAACCAGTTCATCCAGGGCAAACTGGCAGACATGTATACGAAGTACCGTGCCAGTGCAGCCTTCACGTACAGTGTGGCACGACACATTGACGAGTCACATGAGTCGCCGGACATCCGCACGCAGGACTGCGCGGGTGCCATTCTGTACGCGGCAGAGCGGGCGACGGAGTGCGGGATGGACGCGATTCAGTGCCTGGGCGGGATGGGGTACATGAACGAGATGGCGGCGGGGAGGATTATGCGCGATGCCAAATTGTATGAGATTGGAGCGGGCACGACGGAGGTGAGGAAGTTGGTGATTGGGAGGGCGTTTAATCGGGAGTTCGGCACGAGGTGACGCGGCAGGCATATTTAGGGTCTGTAAGGAGACACACATGTGATGTTATTCGTCTTACACGGGGCACATCGAAGAGAACGGGTGTGTAGGAGAGCACATGCAGCGATGCCGGCTGGAATTCTGCAGGTTGGTCATTATTTTAATGAAGGAAGGCACGACGGCGGAGCCGCGCGGGATCCCGATCGCGACTTCCGCCGCTCGGATCACTCGCCAGGCAGGCAGATCAAGGAAGTGAACTTGCCAGGAATGCGCCTCCCACGGCCAGGGACCTTCAGCCCAACCGTTACAAACATTCTCACCTCCTTCTCCTTTCTTCCATCCTCACATTTCATCACATTCATTCAGAAAGAACGATTGACAAGGTCGTCAAGGGTTGCCCTGCTGGAAACAAGCTTCCGTGCAGCTGGGATCCACCCTTTTTAAACCTCGACCGCCCGAAACCTTCGGCGGAATGAGCTGGAAGGGATCGAGGTGAATGGCCCGCCTCCGGCCTGCGGACTTGTTTCGTCGTCTATCTACACGAGGAGACCATTCAACTCCCACCACCAACCCCACCATCGCCTCCCCCTCTCCACAGGAACGTTGCAACTCTCTTCCTTCCCCTCCACGCCTTCCCGCAATCCCGTCCTCACCCGCCGCTTCGCCGAAGACGGTCAGAAAAAGCACCTCCCTCCCCAGACTGAGGCGACGCTTCCTTCGCAGCGCCACGCCTGCCATCCAAGAATCCGTCAAAGAGGAGCGCAAAGACTCTTTGCTGTCGGCCCAAGGCGGCACACAGAGCATACTGGAAGGCGAAGCCGTGTCTCCCGCCTCATCCATTGAGCCTTCCACCTGCCACCACTCAAGTCGCAAGAGCGTGAGTTTCGGTGAAGAGGAAACGACGGCGAAAGCGTCTGCAGAAGATTTGCAGCTGGAGGGCCTGCGAAAGCTTCCTGTCCTCGTCCTTCAGCAGGCCACGCCTGAAGTCGCCGAAGCGGAGGTGAGGGACGTCGAGCCCGCCAGTGTCGAGTGCGTAATCACCACCCAGATCGCTTCCATCGAGACCCCGCCGAGCTCAACTGATCTGACATGCCTCTAGCACCTCCCTCGACCCCACTCCAGACGAACAGCGCCAGTTCACCCCCCAAAGTGACAGTGATCTTGTCACTCAATCTCCCTCCGAGCTCCCTACCACGTTGTCCTCCCCAGAAACCGAACACCGCCCTTCATCCACCGCCCTCGAACGCCCCGTCAGCATTGTCAGTGGTACCAATGCGCCCCTTGTTGCCCACCTTCTCGACTCCCCCGTCCTGACCGACCACCCTTCCCTTCCCACAGCCGCCATGGTGCAACGAAAGATTTGGGTCAAGCGACCCGACGCGTCGGCGACGCTGGTGGTAATCAAAGAAGATGACCTGGTCGACGATGTGCGCGAGATGATCTTGAGAAAGTATGCCAATAGTCTCGGCAAAACGTTCGATGCGCCGGACATGACCCTCTCCATCGTTTCAAGATTGGAACAAGGGGTCGTCAAGAACGAGCGAGTACTGGGCCCGGAAGAGCAGATGTGCAGGACGCTGGACTCATACTATCCGGAGGGCCAGACGGTGCACGACGCCCTGATCATTAATGTTCCGCAACGAAGAACGCCCCGCCCTTCGCCCAAAGTCTACATGCACCCCAACTACCATGCCATTGACGATTACCGGCCGCTCGAGAATGGCACGGACTACTTCCCACCCATGCCCGCCTTCGTCCCGAGCACCATCCCGCAAACTTCGGGAAGCCACGACAGTCGCTCCAGCCAGCATCATGTGCCCCTCGCTGCACAGTCGGAGACGCACCCCCGATCCATTTCCATTCTCAATACCGGCCAACTCCCTCCCTTGCCATCCCCAGGTAGCACCAGCCGGCGACATCAACATCGTCCAAAGTACGGCCGTCAGCCTACAGCCTCTCCCACCCTCATCCAACCTAACTCCGGCGTAATAGGTGCCAGTGCACCCAATGCAGGTGACCCGCAGGCCCGAGCCCCTCATCGACAATCCACTCGCCCGCGCATGGACTCGTCCGCGGCCGAGCAAATGAACAACGCGGTGCCACCGCCCGCACCCCCTCTTCCCACTCCGCCCGCACCCGAGGCCCCGCCGACCAACAAGAACAACTCCAATCCTCCAACTCCATCCGGCATGCCGAACAACGCCAATTTTATGAACCTTCACGCTCCTCAAAGACGACCGCGGAAGACGCGCAAACAGACACCAGAAGACCGAGCTAATTCCCGCGGCCAAGGGGGCAAGAACGATGCCTCCGCTCCATCCGTCAGCTTCGCGCTCGAATCTGCCGCAGTGCCGCCCATCAACGTCCTCATCGTGGAAGACAACCCGATCAATCTGAAGATTCTCGAGGGCTTGATGAAGCGGCTGAAGGTGCGGTGGCAGACGGCCATGAACGGGCAGATTGCCGTCGACAAGTGGATGGCGGGTGGGTTTCACTTGGTCCTGATGGATATCCAAATGCCGGTCATGAATGGTCTGCAAGCGACGAAGGAGATCCGGCGCTTGGAGCGCGTGAATGGAATCGGGGTGTTTGGAGAAGTCGACGATAGTCTTTTGGGGCAACAGCGGAGCAGTTTCGGCAACGGGGAGGACAAGAACGGAGAAGGAGATGAAGCAGCCTCTCCGGCAAACAAAGGGGCAGACGACGGCAAGAGAACGAGCACCACAGATCGCCTGCTCGTCTCGGAAAGCTTGTTCAAATCCCCCGTCATCATCGTCGCCCTCACCGCCTCCTCCCTCCAATCTGATCGACACGAAGCCTTAGCGGCAGGGTGCAACGACTTCCTGACCAAGCCGGTCAACTTTGTCTGGCTGGAGCGCAAAGTGAAGGAGTGGGGCTGCATGCAGGCGCTGATCGACTACGACGGCTGGCGCAAGTGGAAGGACTACGCGGCGGAGCAGGAAGCGAAGAAGAGCGAGGCGGAGAAGAGCAAGGACCGCGAGCGCGAGGAGAAGGATCGCATCAAGGCGGAGAAGATGGCGAAGTTGCAGGAGAAGCAGGCCAAGCTCAAGGAAGAGCGCGAAAAGGCGGCGAAGAAGCGGACGAGTCTCAATCTTGTTGAGCCGATTGTGCACGAGGAAGGGGTTGGAGGGGAGGAGGATGTGAATATGCCTACGGCAATGTTGAAAGCCGGCGCGGAGTGCTTGAAGAAGTGATGGGGTGGTTTTCCTTCTGCATATGGGCTCGGTAACAATGATGCAGCGTGTTTGTGAGCGATTCGTCTTTTGCCTTGAGATAGCTTTACCTTTGGACTCTTCGATCCATGGCGACCGATGCCATTACGAGATTCTACACATCTGTTCGTGGTCCACGGGCTTTTTAGTGGGTTTGTATGATGAATGGTAATGTCACTGCTCTGGACTGCCTCTTCATCCTTGCACCAATCACATGGATTGTCAGCAGTCTTCTTGTGCGGAGGCAGATTGGTGTGCAGTTGGGGGACGTCTGTCAACATGGCTTGGTCGTCTAGTGTGTCAGGCACGCCAAGATCCGACGTCAGCCACTCATCTGACTGACCGCCGTCATGTTCTACTTGGCTTAATCCTTGACGGTATGTAAAGGCGAGTACTGTTGTATATCGCGCACCAAGAGAAAGTTCGCCAAAGAACAATGGCAAATCGAATGGACTCGACATTCAGCTGAAGTAAAGAGTGACGGTCAGCAGTTCAATTCGCCAAGGGCACTCCCTTCATCAGGCGAGATCCCTCCTATCACTCTTCGTCATCAATCACGAGCATCGGACATGCACGGCGAAGGTGGAGGGAAAATGGCGCATCAGGGACGGCAACGTCTAGAAGTGGGATGCCAGCCCTACGGCCGTGCGTGTGACCAGAATAGCCAGATCGGCCGGCCCTTCTTTCCCGTCGCCCTCCTCCACTCACCGCACGACATCCCGCCCGCATCCTCCACTCTCCTTCACCTTCCCGTGCATTCCGACGGAGCTAACGCGTTGTGGCATGCGTAAACTCTCCAGCTGGCCCCGCGGCTGGTCACGAATTCCATCCCCTTCCATTGGAGATTCCGGTGGTGCCTGAACTCAACTGCAGGTAAGCTTTCCTGCTTCTAAGATTGCTTCCGACGATGGTGGCCTGTTCCGCCTCTGTCGCTTGGCGCGCGGCCGCTTGGCTGTGGTCCCGCATCGGAATCATGAGATCTTGCGTTGCACTCTTGGGGTCCCCATTTCGGCTGCCCGCACTTGCGTACGCATGGGCGTGGGTGATTGGTACGCACGCGGAAAGCATGTGTGAGGGACATTTGTGCGCGGGACACGTGTGTGAGGTGGAATGGTATTTAGTTCTCGCGTACTCTCATCTTCGTTTCTTTTGTCTAGTCTCATCGGCCGTCAAGCATACACCTCGCCGGGACACCTATTGCAAGCCAACACACACTCCAGTCTCAGAGCAGACTACAACAAATGTCCACAACCTCCACCGCCAATAAACAAGAAACCCACAATTCACTCCCAACCGCCATGTTCGAAGAAACTCGAGGTCGTTCCCGCAGCCCCAAACCCTCTACATCATCCTCCTCCGCCTCCACATCATCAGCCTCCTCCTCGCTCTTCTCCTCCTCATCCCCACCACCGCAAAGCATCAAATCAACCTCCTCGCAGCGCAAAGGCTCGCAGCCAGCCAAACGCCATCATCCCACCGGCACCTTCTCCGACTGCGGCCGCCACAGTAACGACTGGTTGTTCGGCGGGTTCAGCGTGACGGAGACGGCGAAACATCTGTTGCGACGGCGGGACTCATGACTTGCTTTTGATTTCGATCTGCTCTGTGTTTGAGCTGTTTATTGTCTTGCGACGGCGCTGGGGTGTTTTTTCATTGATGATACCTACTTGTGATTTTCTACGAGCGACGGCCATGGATGAGAGACGGCACTTGCGTGGAAGGGAACTCTGACGATCCATATACAGAGTGGCGGGTGGAGGGCTATCTGACGGATTGAGTAGCTGCAATACTACCCAGTCCTTTTTCATTTTGAACTCATGAGATTCCTTCATTCCTCCTCGCCTTTGCCATTGCTGAGGCAAAGTTGTGCACAGCAGCCCTTCAAGATTGGTACGGCGTGACGATCCAATGCTTGGAGACTTCCCGCGTTCCACTATCCGAGCTTCAATCTGCACCTCACTTATCGAAACGCACAAAAAGATGCGCAAGGGCTCTTTGGAGTAGACAAACCACGGCCTTCATCTAATCCACACCTGGCTTTGACAAGTCCCTCTGAATCGCAAAAATGGCGACAGATTACGACACATACCAAAAGTAAGAGCTGATATCTCCAAACCCACCCACCCAGCGCCATTGTCAAAAATTTCTCCCTTGGCCAGCACTGCACACAATACTAACCAAAAACCACCATCAGCCCCCTCAATTCCCGCTACTGCTCCCCCGAAATCAAACACATCTTCTCCCCCCGCAACCGCTTCACAACCTGGCGCAAGCTCTGGGTCTGGCTTGCCGAAGCGGAAGCCGAACTCGGCCTCGACATTTCGCCCAAGGCGCTGGAGCAGTTGCGCGCGAACACGCGGATCGAAGATGCGGAATTCGACGTCGCGGCCGTCGAGGAGAAGCGGCGGCGGCACGATGTGATGGCGCATGTGCATACGTATGGCTTGGTGGCGCCGGAGGCGGCGGGCATCATTCATTGGGGGGCTACGTCTTGGTGAGTCTCGTTCATTCTAACCAGGCTGTGTTTAGATGTAAGTGAGAAGACTAATTTCCTTCAGCTACGTGACGGACAACGCGGATCTCATCTTCCTCCGCGACGCCCTCAATACCCTGCTGCCCAAACTCGCCGGCGTCATCCAGCGTCTCACCAATTTCGCCCTCGAATACCGTGATCTGCCGTGTCTGGGCTACACCCATGGCCAGCCCGCCCAGCCCATCACGGTTGGCAAGCGCGCGAGTCTGTGGATCACCGATCTGCTCATGGATCTGCGCAATCTGGAGCGCGCTCGCGATGATTTACTCACGCAGTTCCGCGGCGTTAAGGGGACCACAGGTAGCCAGGCAAGCTTTCTCGCCATCTTCAAAGGCGACGATGCCAAGGTCGACGCGCTCGACGATCTTGTCACGAAGAAGGCCGGCTTCGCCGCCGCCGAGATCTCCACCAGCCAGACGTACTCGCGCAAAATCGATGTAGACGTCGTGCATGCCCTTTCTTCCTTCGGCAGCACGTGCGAGCGTGTGGGCGGCGACATCCGACATCTGGCCATGTTCAAGGAGCTCGAGGAGCCGTTTGAAGCGGACCAGATTGGCTCGAGCGCGATGGCGTACAAGCGGAATCCGATGCGGTCGGAGCGATTGTGTTCGCTGGGGCGCAAGCTGCGCAACTACAGCGCCGACGTGGAGCAGACGTATTCCGCGCAGTGGTTGGAGCGGAGCTTGGATGATTCGGCGATTCGGCGGCTTACATTGCCCGAGTCATTCCTTTGCGCGGATGCGTGCTTGATCCTCGTAAGTCTCATGTGTCTGGAATTGTAGTATGCCGATTTCTGACGAGGCGAGCAGCTGAACAACATCTCCTCTGGGCTTGTGGTCAACAAGGCCATCGTCAAGAAGCGCATCGAGGAGGAGCTGCCATTCATGGCGACGGAGAATATCATCATGGCCATGGTCGAGCGGGGCTACTCTCGCCAGGAAACTCATGAGGAGATTCGGTAGGATGGCACTCCTCTCGTCGCGTGTGTATCCCCATGCTAATCTTTCTGGTGGAACAGTGTCCTCTCCCACGAAGCAGGAAAGGTGGTGAAGCAAGAGGGCAAGGCGAACGACCTTCTGGAGCGGATAGAGAAGCGCGCCTTCTTCCAGCCCATTCTGCCGGAGCTTGCAGCGCTCATCGACCCCAATACTTTCACCGGCAGGTCGGCGAAGCTGGTCGAGAAGCTGGTGCAGCAAAAGGTGCAGCCCGCTTTGGAGAGGTACCGTGACGCGCTGAAGAACATCGTGGACGCCGAGTTGAAAGTGTAGGCCCCGTTTCATGACAGCCCGCGGCTCGAGGTAGAACATAGATGGCGTGATCCGGAGTTTGGAGAGTCGGCATCATAAATGTTAGATCATTTCAACCGCCTCACCACCAGGCATCGTCTCTCCCCCACTTCAACAACACCATGCTCAACCCCGCCGAGCTCAGCAAACCCCCTACGTGCAAACTCACTTGTTGTGCGGTCCCAAACCACCTTACAATACACGTGTCGGCCAACGACGAGATGCAATTCACCGCGAGTGCCAGTCCTACAGCGCGGCGATCACGCGCATAACATGCCAGCGCCAAAATCAACGCCGCATGCCGTATGTTCCTTGTGGCCAACGCGCTCACGAGCGCTATCTGCGTCTTCTCTGCCTCGGCTGCGGCGTCCTGCTGCTGCTGACCTGAGGCTGAATTGTTTCGAGATGCTCGGAGATCCGAGGCGCGCACAATTGGCAGACCGTACCCTTTCGACCAGTCTATGGGGTTCGCGAGGCCTCCTAGCCCGAAGACGGTGAGTTGGGTGCAGGCGAAGAGGATGGCGAGGCATTCGGCTGGAGGCGGGAGGTTCGGGAAGAGGGGTCTGCTGCTAAAGGTGGAGGACATTGTGTGGGGTTAGAGGGAGACGGAGAAGGAAGGTCGGAGTCAAGTAGGCGTCATCGAGGGTTGGTTCCCGAGTGAGATGCTCTCAAGATGAAGCGATGAGGATGGATGGCACGGGGAGAGCATTGCGGGGGCGGGGCTGGCTTACCTAAGAGCTTAGTGGAGCCCAGATCTGGGTGGGTTGAAGATCTTCAGGAACCGTCATCGATTCGAATCCGATTCATCACCGCGTCATTCAATGTCATGAGCCTTCCATGTGTGGCACGCGAGCAGTCGCGTCTGGCGCAGCGTCCGCTCGTCCTCGAAACAGGTAACGTAGGCATCACATGTATCCCAGTCTCTCCACCCAAAAGCATCTTCCCTCTCCCATGGCGAGTAGAATTCTACGTCCTCTCCTTTCCGCGCCGCAGCCTTGTCGTCTCCTCATCACCCAATCCACTCCCTTCCTCAAACCACTAAGGTCTCTCCTCGCAAACTCTATCCGCACACTGCCCCCCACAAGGGCCATGTCCAACGACCAAGCCCACGCCGACAAGAAGGCCGAGGATGTGCACGAAAAGGAGCGATGGAAGTACAACGCGCCCTACCGCATCCACGAGTCCAACGAGCACTTCGAAGCAAAGCACACGGGCCAATGCCACTGCGGGAAAGTGAAGTTCGAGCTCAGCCGCGAGAAGCCATTGGCGAGTAAGCTGTGCCATTGCACGACGTGTCAAAGCCAGCACGCCGCTCCCTTCCAATGGGCCGCCATCTTCCACAAGGAGGACATCAACTTCAACCACGGCCACCACGATCTCGAATGGTACGATCCGACCAGCAAGTCCATTGCGCACCAGCTGCCCTGCAAAGTGCGCTGCTCCTACTGCCACAGCCCCATCATGGACGAGGGCCGGAACATGATTCTCCTCTTCCCCAGTCTGCTGGATTTGAAGACTCAAAAGGCCAAGGACGACTTCAAACCCACGTGTCACATGTTCTATCCCGAGCGGGTGGTCGACGTGCCGGACGGACTGCCCAAGTGGACGGGCATCAACCAGCAGAGTGAATTATGCGAGGACACGGACGCGGAGACGGTGCGGGAGTACAATCGGAAGAGGCAAAAGACCAACGACGAGGAGACGGGGACGAACATTCCCAAAGACGATGAGTGAGGGTTGTTGAGCAGAACCGGGACGTAGAAAGCGTGTATTGATAGACAGTATACAGCAACACGGTTGATACGAGATTGACCATCAAGGCCAAGTCTTGATCCCTCCATTCAGCCCATACCCAGTGACCTCGCGCGTCTCGCCATACGCCATGAACACCTATCGCCGCCTCAAACCCATCCGACTAGCCAAGATCGTCTCGAGATCCAAACAAACGCCCCTGATTCATCCAAATCATCCCACCCCGCTTCAGTCCAATCCCTCCTTCATCTTCTCATTCAACAACAACTCCACCACAATCTGCGTCTTCTCCTGCTCCGGATGCTGCATCACAAACTTCACCGTGCGCCCTCCACTCTCGCTCCCTCCCCCTCCCGATCCTCCCGCCGCGGACCAGCTGCCCCCATCATCCAAACACTTCACCTCCCTCCCTGCAATAATCTGCTTCAGCCGGCCATTCTGCGCATTGCGAATCTCCACAAAGTCGCGATCGAACAGCACCAGATAGGGACCATACAGTGCAGCAGACTGCGCGCAGCCTACAAACTCCATAATCACCGAGCGCGACACGTCGGAGTGCTTGTTCATGTACACTGCGCAACGCGCGTACACGAGCAAGAACTCCTGATCGCTCAAGCGAAGCATCGACAGCGCCTTCTCCTCTTTGATATGGCTGGCAATGTTCTGTACATGTTGCGCCGACAGGTCAGGCACAGACATGGCCTGTTTGCGCTCGAGCGTCATCACCTCGAAGCCCTTGGAGGTGCTGACGGACAGCGAGGAGTGGAAGAGGTTGATGCCCGTGCACTCCGCCGGGATGTAGAATTCGTCGTAGTCGCGGAAGAACTCGGTGTTGCCGCGGCGGAACATGCCACGCCGCCGCTCGGTCGACTTTTGATACACGGGCTCGAGCACTTTGAAGACCGACGCGAGATTCTCACGCTTCTTGTAGAAGACGAGCGCGCGCTCTTTCATGCGGCCGGTGACGAAGAAGCCGACGTCTTTGCTGCCGGAAAGCTTTTGCGGGGCTTTGGACGCGGTATCGTTCGGGGTGGTGGTGGCACCGGTGGGAAAGAGGGTGTCGAGGTGGTAGGCGATGAGGGATTTGTCGGAGATGAGGAGGAACAGATTGAATTCCTCCAGCACGGCCACTTGCGTGACGCGGGACATGGAGATTGCCTGGGGTTTCATCAATCAGTATGGCCCGCATGGACGACACCACAACGAGCAACTCACCTTGGACCAGCCTCGGGGGTTATTCATCTCACTAACAAACACCCCGAAGTCCGTGCCGACGGCAACCATCTGCTTGTTCTCGGGGTGCGGCGTGGCGAAACTCGTTGCGCAATTGACTCTTGCCCGACATATCGGCCCCGGCTTGCCCACCTCCTTGAACTTTTGCTCAACCTCCTGGATCGCGCGATCCACCGGCGTGCCCTTGATCGTCGGCGCCTTACCCGCCGTGCCGGCAAATGCATCGAAGACAAACGCGGCATCGGCCATGACGCGCAGCTTGAAGGGCTCGGCGTTTTGGTTGTACAGCGAGGCGGCATGCTTGATCTTGGCCTCTGTGATTTTCATGCACCACTCGCGCCGTGCTTGTTCCGTCGGCGCAAAGAGCGTGTAGGTGTCGCGGCCGAGGTGCTTGACTTTGAAGGGATACATGATCTTATCGGCATCCTTGTTCTCGCTCAGCGTCGTCACCGTGGTCAAGCTGGCGCCCGATGCAGCCGTGTTGGTGTGTTGGAGCTGCGGCGCGGGAGAAGTAGGCGACTGGACGCGGCCGAGATTGTTGGTATCGCCACCGGCTTGGGGCGTCGACGTCCTGCCAGTGACGTCGCGAACGGAAGTGATGCCCTTCATGTACGAACTCTTCTGCACTGCCGGGTCCGACGCGCTCTCGAGGATGAGCAGGTCCATCGGGATGGGCAGTCGGGATACATCGTACTTCTCCACCTTGCCGCCCTGCTCCGACCGCTGCGAGACCGTCTTCGCCAGCACGAGGTAATGGTCGAACAGCAGACCGTGCGAGTCCAACCACGTAAAGCGGTTCCCGCCCATTCGCTGCAAATCGCCACGATGAATCAGCTCGCGCCCGAAATGATCCAGATTCAATTCGACCGCATTCTGCATTCCCGGCCGCAGGACGAGCTTATGCTGAAGGTCCATCAGGTCCACCTTGGTCTGCATGTCCGCCACTCGCGCATCGCACTCCAGCGTCACCGCCTTCACCTCGTCGTATGCAAGCTTCAAATTGGCCTTCTCCTCGCTCTCCGTCTTCATCGTCTTCAACACCGCGGCCAACAGCAGCGTATACCGCTGCAGCCGCGTGATCGGCGCCTTCAAGTACGTGTCCCAGCCGAGTTTATTAGACTTCTTATCACTCCTCGCGCGCTCGATGAACGTTCGGAAGTCAAGATTGCGATCAATCTCCTGCCGCACGAGGAATGTAGCGCCGGGAAACGCACCGGCATAGTCGATGTATGCCGCCTTTGCTTTCCGGATCCATTGCCGGAAGATGTCGGAGAAGCCGACAATCCATGGCCCTTGTTCTTGCTGCCGATACTTCAGCTGAGGGAGTAGATGTTCTTCGTTCGCCTGTTGGATCGCATCGAACTTGCCAAAGACGTCCGTGAGGAACTTCGTCTTCCGCTTCGGCGAGATGATGGACGGCTCAGAACGGGACAAAGCGTCACGGTATAGCGTGCGCAGAACACTCAGCTGCTCCATGTACGTCTCTTCCGTGGTGACAGTCTCGTGCAGCATGTACTGTCGCTCAAGCTCCTTCTTGTCCTTGCCCTCGACATCCTCCTTCGTAAGACGATAGTACTCTGCCCAGCTTTCCGATGTCCTCAGCTTCTGCCCGAGCAGGTTCACCTTCTTGAGAGTGCGCTGGCAGTGATGAGAATAGCATCGTCCAGGGATGACATGGTCGTGCAGAGTCGGGGAATAACACCCAGTGCCGGTCAACTGGAAGATGACACCAGACATGGGCCCGGGCACGACCTTGACCCACTCTTCCGTTGCGATCAACGTCTCGGCGCCGTACATATCCTGCACCACACGATTGCTCAGCGTTTCCGCATCCGCAATGTTCATCGTGGGCACTTTGTTGGTGAAGAGTGCTACCAGCGCCTCCTTGACCTCCGCTTCCTTCAATTCCGTAACCTGCTCCGGATTGGTGACCTGCAGCAACCATTTCAGAATCGACATAAGACTCCACGGCTCCTCGCATTTCTTGAACGCGGGTGCACCAAGTTGGGAAGGCATGAAGCGTTTGCCGGGCAGCGAAGGCAGATCGAGAGCTGGTGTTATGGGCGTGCTCTTGGGCGGCAATTTTCGCAGCTCAGCATCCGTCTTGGATCTTGACGGTTGACTTGCATGTGGGGTGGTCGGGTGGCTCATGAGCGACGACGATCTGGGAACCCATTGCCCGTGTTGATTCAGTGTGTGATATTCGTCTGGGGCAGCTGGATATGGCGATGGAGGCTGGCCCTCCCGGAAGTCCGTTTGGAGCGGTGGCATGTACTCGTTTCCGGGAGGTGCAGGAAGAGGTCGGTAGGATGTCGAAGCAGGCTGGTAAAAGATGTCCGGCGGCTCATCGGGAAAGCGATCGGGAATCCCTCCCTCCAAGAAGGCATACTCGTCGCCCTCATCGTAGCTCAACCTTCTTCCATCTGCAGTCGGCTCGGACAAGCCACCAGTGCCTCCGGCATCGACCCGCGCAGGCGCGTTGAACGGCCGGAACGGGTGGATGGAGTTCATCGCATACTCGTAATCGCGGCTCGCCTGGCTTGATTGCGATGCATGGCTTCTACGCATGGAGCTTTGCTGACTAGGAGGTTGGCTGTAATGGTTGTACCCATTCATCTCGCCTCCAACAGCAAGTGTGCTTGGATCCCCTCCATACGCCATGTGCACATCATAGCCGCCGAAAGAAGTCATGTCGACGGCTCCATAGTCGTCGCTGTCGCTAGCCTCGGGCGGCAGGGGAAGAGGTTGGGGTAGAGAGCCTCGTTGAGACGCGTAGCCGCTGCCGAACCGTGTCTGACCACCGCCACTCTGTCGCCTCCGAGCTTCGTCTTCATCTGCCATCTGCATCATTGCCAGCCCCTGCGCCGCTTCCGCGTCACTGTCGCTGCTGTAGACATGCTCGGCGGCCGCGGGATGAAGGTGGCCGTTGAGAGCTCCCTCGGACCGCGCCGCGCCAGGTTGTGTCTGTGCAAACAGTGATGCCGATGATGCCCGCATTGGAGCGGTCGGCGGCTGGCTGACAGATATACTGGGGCTGTGCGATGGCCGCCCGGGGGCGCCCCTGACGGCATCTTCGACCTGCTGGAACAGCTCTTGCTGCGAGACAGCTTCTCGCTGCTCACGCGAGAGGTACGTCGGGGCATCGTTGGCGTTGTAGAAGTAGTCCGCCTCGGTGTCGGTTTCCGGTGTTATGGGCAACGGTCGCGAATCGGGATGACGCCCAAGAGTCCCCGTTCTTGACGGCGCATGCACGGGAGGCGTGGGTCCCGGGCTAATGCCCTGAGACGAGGCCGATGCATGGGAAAAGGTGGGATAGAGCGGGGATGGTGACTGTCGAGTGTCGCTATATTGACGAGCAGGCGGGCTGGGGTAATAGTTGCCGGACTGGTGTTGCACACTCTGTGCCTGTATGGGCGAGATTGGGGACGCAAATTGTGAGCGCTGGTGCGGAGGGGAAGGAGCGTAGTTGGAGGCATAGCCTATCGGTTGTGTCGGTGATCGAGGACTGAAGGACTGTTGAGGGCTGTGAACGGAGTGTTGCGGAGACTGCGGAAATTGATGTGCTGGATTTGGGTAAGACGCTTGCTGCTGATAGGCGAAGGTGTCGAGGGGCCCGCTGGTGGCACTAGTTGCGATGGGCGAGGTGGGGGAAAAGGCGGAGTTGGGGGCGTAGTGTTGGGGGTTGTATGCACCTTGGCCCGTGTCTACGTAATTGCGCGGATTGTAGGGAGAAATGAGAGGCTGCGGCTGATGCGACTGGGAGTAGTCTTGCGGGTTGTACTGGTATTGTGCTTGTCCCGGGTACTGGGCGGAAACCGAATACTGCCGGACGGGGGCGGCGTAGGTGTCTTGCGCTCCGCTCTGCTGCGGCGGAGGTTGGTAGGGCGGAGCAGGTGCATGATAGCCGTATGTTGGTTGTCCGGGGTACTGGGGTTGTGCGTAATGCGCATGTCCTCCGTTTGAGCCTGGCTGCGGAGATTGATTGTTGGGATTGGGGGAGCCTTGCTGCTGCGGACTCCTCAGGTAAGGGGGATTGCCGCCCGTGCTGTTTCTCTGCGACGACATGCTGACGAGTCTAAGGGGCGAGGAGGGATCGGATGGTGTTGCGCGTGCGGGAAGGGCCCGTAGAGGCGGGGGATGGCGGCAGCTTCCTGGCTGCAGGAAGGTGTTGGTTTGGCGCAGCGGACATGGATGGTCCGGCGATTGGCTTTTGCATTGGGGGGTCGACCCAGGCGCAGGCTACTGCAGGTATGACACTTCTAATTCCCCGGTCCTCTAGTGGCTCTTTATCATCTGGACATGGCCAACAGAATGCGCTAAGGCGGCAGACTCTCTGGCTTGACTATGCGGAGGCGGTCCTGTTGGGCCGGAGGCAGTCGCGGGGTCGGACGGGGGGTCAATGCGACTCGGGATTCGTGCCAGTGGAGAGGTGAGAGGGGAAGGAAATGTGTCGTCGCTGCGAATGCGAGGGCGAGAGGATGGGAATGCTTGAAACACTGAGGCAGCTATTCCTCCGCCCGCCTCGCCCTGCCCGCATGCTGTCGCCGCCAAGCTCCGACCCGGTGCAAGCTCGGGCCATCTCAGCCCTGAGGTGTTTACTGCCTCAGGCAACACCAGACACCGAGACAACACGCAAACAACCTTTCATCCTCGTCCAAGTACTTGTGGAGAGAGACTTCATATACTGGGCATGCACGATTCCTGGATATGCGACTGTGCGGGGGTTTGGCCGTGATTTCAATATGCTCACCATCTCCCTCCCCACGCCGTGCCGTCCTCATCCCCTTACATTCACTGTTCACGCCTCTCGTGCCAGGCAAGTCTCCATGAGATGATCCACGCAGACCCCATCGAATGGAATGGCCACCGTACAACGCGAGTTAAGCACCTTCCTGGAAGTCGAGCTACCACCGCCCGGGACTAACTACTAATCACATACTGGCCGACTACGTTGCACATACCTCAACCTATCTCCTGAGATGAAAGAAGCCGACACTTCATTGGCTGCATCGGCCGTAGCGAGGGCGTCGATGGTGTGCCCCATTAGGACCTCGTTGGTCTCGAGTGTAACTCCGTCGGAGGGCAGGAAGCCCAGATCCGTGCCCAAGCCATGCATTAGGTCGCGGGACTCGGGGGCGAGGTTGTCGTTGTTGCCGGCATTCTCCTCGGCATCATCCTCGACATCCTGCTCGACACCCCCCTCGGCCTCGGTCTCGGCGTCAAGAGCGGGGCTGAGGAAGTATGGAGATTCGTGGGTTGCTGCCGAGGGTGCTGGGTAGCGGAGTGCTGGGGCGCGGAGCTGCGCGTTCCCCAAAGCGCTGGTGATACCCGACAACGGGCGGGAGTGGCACAGGTTGTGCGGGGACTGCCAAGATCATTTTCCGCGTCTTCCAGCGCGCTTCTTGTTCGTCGTCTTCGTCTTCCTCTTTTTCAAGAAGGCTAGGCCTCGTCAGAGTCAGAGGGCGGCGAGGGCTCAACCCCATTCTGTAGCAATGCATGCTCCGCGTCGACCCACGTCTGTCGTCGATCCTGCTTCACTCTCCTGGTTGCATCCGGCGCTCACGTTCCAGCAGAGGGTCCAGACCGTCGTCCGCACATTTCGACATGATGCCCGAAGCCCGCACTTTCATCGTTCGCGGGCGTGGATTGGTTGCATATTCAGGGCCAAAGGGGTCCGGAGCATCGAGTCCTGCTTGACCAACCAAGCGAGCCTGCCAGGTGTCGACCTTCGAACGGCCGACGTAATTCCTCGTGATGCCCATAGCCATCGACTTGTAACTGTGGCCCAGCGCCATCTGCGCCGCTTGGACTACGACACCAGGCATGCCCAAATGGCCGGCGCTGGCGAGATCGGAGGCTGCGCCACGGCGAATGTCGTGAACTCATAGCCGCTGCACCAGGCCAACCAGGTCTCCTGCGATCGCCAACGTATGTAGCTGCTGGCGGGCGCTGCCCGGCTTGGTGAAGTCGAGGCCAGTGCCGCTCTTGGCGAAGGCTGGGAAGAGTGGCCAAGATCCATTGGTCCAGACCACAGTTTTGTTGGGGCGACGAAGAGTGGTATTGATCAGATCTGTCCAGTTTGTCTCGACCACGGCACGAGCGCGAAGGGCGTGTACAAGGATCAGCTTAACGGGGTCGACAAGGTTGAGCGCGTCAGGAAGCTGGTGCAGTTCGACTCTGGTGGTGCCTTTGGCGTTTTTCCTGGAGCAGTCAGCATTGTAGATCATGAGAGGGTGGAAGGGTTCATACTTGAAGCCCTTGCGGTAGACGAGGGAAATCACGGCGGCGAGTTGGGGATCTTCAGCGGGGTCACCGGTAGCGACGATCTTGATGTGGTCCCAAGTCATGTAAACATCTTTGTGTCCCACCCATTCTTCCGACTGGCGGAAGTCTCCAGTGCGACTTGCTAGTGCAGTCTACATAACGAGGCCAAGCAGTCGAGCCACAGTGACATCCCAGGACCGCGTTCCCATCGTTAGGGCATCGTCGACGAGGGCCTTAGCAAGGCGATAGATGAGCTGAGACGTCAGCCAAACGTGCTCGCGGATCGGGTCTTTGGTGACGCGCTTGTTCTGTAGATGGCGGCAGAGGATAGCATCGAGGCGCGTGCTATGGAGGCGAGTGAGCTTCCAATCGGCAAGGCTAAAGATGAGAGCCGTGTCGAGTGCGTGCAGTAGGCTTTTGATGGTCCTCCACGACGGGATATGCTCGGCGGTACAACTTGCCGTGCAGGTGAGCAGACAGCGCTTCAATGAACCTCTCGAGTTCCAAGGCATCAGGACTGACACTGACGGTTTGATGTTAGCATTTGGAATGGAAGTCGAACTACTCCCGCCCGGAAATAAGGGGTCATGCCCGAGGCTACCGCCCTCCCACTCCACTTCCCCACACAAATCTGGGGTTGACGACATCAATTGACCTTGCGTGTGGCAATCTTGCATCCTTCGAATTCCCATCCTGCTGCCTTTCTCAGATATCATCTATTCTTGGACTCGTGATTGTCTTCCAATTCGTTAGTTCAAGATGGGCATTAAACACGACGGCCCTCACGACATCCCGCCCAACGCAGACATCCCCGACATCGTGCGCGAAGATCCCACGAGCGAGCGCGATGGCCATCTCATCCCCGAGACAGACGAGCATGGCTATCGCATTCGAGAAGAGCCATACGGGACGAAACGCCGCCTGCGCATCGTCCTCATGGGCGCCGCCGCGTCCACCGTGAACTTTCTCAAAAAGGCCGAGGAGCAAATGGAGAATATTGACATTTGCGTGTAGTAAGTCATTACGCCCACTCTCTGAGGGCTACTTCTGTCCTCTTATGTATCTGTGCTGACCCGCAAACAGCGAGAAGAACCGCGATGTCGGCGGGACGTGGCTGGAGAACAGGTAAGTCGGCTGTTCGATGCAATATAAGCACACAATCACATACTAAAATCAGATGCAGATACCCTGGCTGTGCATGCGATATACCCAGTGTCAACTACCAGTTCAGTTGGGCGATCAAAATCTGGACGCATTACTACTCGTACTCCCCGGAAATCTGGGAGTATCTTCAAGGACTTTACAAAGACAACGACCTTTACAAATACGTCAAGCTGAAGCACAAGATTGAGGGGGCGGAGTGGAACGATGAGAAGGGGAAATGGATCCTGAAAGTGCGAGACATGGTCAACGACAAGGTGTTTGACGACGAGTGCCATTTCTTCATCAACGCCGGCGGAGTATTGAACAACTTCAAGTGGCCTCAGATTCCGGGCCTCGAGACATTCAAGAACAAACTAATGCACAGCGCGCAATACGAAGAAGGATACCCATTGGATGGCAAGAAAGTCGCCGTCCTTGGAGCGGGATCCTCGGGGGTGCAAATTGTGGCAAACATCCAGAAGAAGGTTGATACTTTGTATCACTGGATTCGCAATCCCATCTGGATCACTGCTGGTGAGACGCCTTCTCTCTCGAAACACCACGCCTTTGGCAACCATGGCTGATTCGTAGTCAGGCTTCGCCCAGAGCTGGGCTGGCCAAGATGGTGCCAACTTCGCATACACCAAGGAACAGAGGAAATTCCTCGAAGACAACCCTCTCAAGTACCTCGAGTACAGGAAGAACGTGAGTTGTGCCATAGTCATTGATCCATGACTTCGACGATTCCACTGACAGTCACACAGATCGAAAACGAGCTGAACCAACGTTTCAAATTCATCATCAAAGGCTCACAAGAAGCCAAAGATGCTCGAGAGTTTAGTGAAGACCAGATGGTCCGGAAATTGAAGGGCGATCAACGACTATGCGAAAACATCATCCCCAAGAACTTCAACCCTGGATGCCGCCGGCCTACACCCGCTCCTGGCTATCTCGAAGCCCTGGTGGCGCCCAACGCGAAGATCTTCACCGAGCATCTCGAGAAGGTCACCGAGAGAGGGTTCATAGACGCCGCGGGAGAGGAGCATGAGGTAGACGTCTTGATCTGTGCCACCGGTAAGAAGTTCTCGGGAGAATCGCCCTTGAGTGAGACAAAGCACTCGCTAACCTTAATGATTCTAGGCTTCGACACCACCTGGCAGACGAGGTATAATCCCGATCCTGAACACCATTCTTCAATCGCCCTACTAACGTGCTTTAGATTCCCCTTTGTCAACGGCAAAGGCGTCTCCCTCAAACAACTCTGGCCCCCCAACGACGTCACCTCCTACCTCTCCATCGCCATCCCCACCTTCCCGAATCATTTCACCTTCTGCGGGCCCTACGGCCCCCTAGGCCACGGCAGCTTCATGCCGCTCATCGAGCGCTGGACAAGCTACATGTTCGACGTCATCACCAAAGCGCAGGTGGAGAACATCAAGTCGTACACGCCGCGCATGGACAAGAGCAAGATGTTCCGCCAGCACGCCGATCTCTTCCTCCAGCGTACCGCGTGGACCAGCCCGTGCAGTTCTTGGTTCAAACAGGGCAAGGTTGATGGCCAGACGGTCGTGTACCCGGGCTCGCGCCTGCACTTTATGCACCTGATGGAACGACCGCGGTATGAGGACTTCGAGATTGAGTACTGGGATGAAAATCATTTTTCCTTCATGGGCAACGGTTTTGATCAGAGAGAATTTGATGGGAGAGATATTACAAATTATCTTGGCTCGTTGGACGGCACGGACAGGCAGCCGAACTATGACAGGGAGCTGGTGAACAAGCTTGCCGGCTGGGCTGTTGGTCTGTAGCAGGCTACATGCCAGAAGAAGTGGTCCACCTCTTCCACTCGCTGGCGGCCTGGCGCTTCTCGTAAACATGGAATATATAGTAGAGCAGGCCGTAGATTGAGTCCGAAACTCGGTAAGGCTTATTGCAAGGGAGATAGTGCATTGTGTCTACAGGCTAGGTGGTAGAAGAAGTAGTAGTGGATCATCTCTTCCGGCACGTAGCCTGGTAGTTGATTGTACATATGTTTGAGGTGTTGGATGTATACATGTGAAGTATCAACGTCACGTGTCACGCCCAGGCTTGAGACATCGCCCCTTCCGCCCGACTTCGCGACGCAGAAAGTCCAGTTTCTTCTCGTCGCCATTCCACCAGAAATTGCCTGACCAAAAGCCACAATCGATATTGCTCGTCTCGCCCCGGTAGAGCAACTGCTCCGACCCAGCAACGTCCACGGGCGACAGCCAGTGGTGCTCCTCGCTTTTGCCGACCAGGCTTTCGCCAAGCATGTGGTGGAAGAGTTCGGGCTGGAGAGAGTAGCAGCGGATGACCAATTGAAAGCACCCGAACATCATGGCCTGGTCGTAGGCGTATGCTGGTGGCTCGGGCAGATCCTCTTCGCGCGCGGGCACGACGCTCGAAAGGAGTTTCTCCGCGGCAGTACGCGTGACAGCGTAGCCGAAGCTGCAGAGGGGCTGCATGGACTTATGAAGAACTCTATGCTTCTCCGGCACTCGAAGTGCCGATAATAGCGAGGCGGTGTAGGGGTGGAGGTTGGTGAAGTAGGAGACCGTCTCGTCCGGCCAGATGGCATGCGGCATTCGGTTCAACTGCTCTGGGTGGTGATGTCCCACGCCAACGCCCAGATCTATTTCATTCCAGTAATCGCCGCAATGCCCAAGCCACAGCACGTCCCAGCTGTGCGGCTCTCCCCAGGGATATTTCTTCGGCGACTTGGAGCGCGGATCCAGCAAGTCTCTGGCTGCCCTTTGCGTAAGCGGGATTTGCTGGCTGCGAAGTCGGATATCCCAGTCTACGTCGTCTTCAATGATCAGTGCCGTTTCCAGCCCGGAGTCGAGGAATTCTTGCAGGACCAGGCGATGACTGAGCCATGACTTGATGCTGCCGGCGCCAATTTTGCTTTTTTGGGGGGCTTTTTTCCAGCGAAAGTTGAGAACGTCTGCATCCGTCCATTCTTTTTGAGTCGGTATCGTTAGATTCAGCTCGGTCACAGCAGCCGCCTGCTCCAAGTTGTCAAGTCTCTCCGAACCCGATCCCGAGACCACATATATGCCGCCGAAGCCGAGCGTGGCATTCGCTGGTGCCTTCGATCCAGAGCTGTCATTGATGAGATGCCAAGAAGATTCAGAGGAGAGTTTGTAGACGAAAGCAAAGGCAAATACGCAGCCGATCGCGATGCCCAGTCGCAGGCGCGCTCGCCTTGGCGAGGAGATCATATGAACCCCCAACTCCTCGGCAACCGGGGGAACGTTCTGATTTGCTGTGATGACCGCTCGAACATGATCGAGATCAACGGTACGCCCCCAGTGTGGCGTTCATCGGATCTGCCATTGCTACAAGGCGTCGTGGAAGGCCTCTTGGCCGCTAGCTCGGAACACGCACCGGACCGGAGTCGCGTGTCGATTATCTAATCAACGAAACAGCAGCTCCGTGGGAGATGCCCCTTGTCTTCCTCCTACACCTCACCAACCATTTCAGTGGTCTGCTGAAAGATGACGAGATGGTGTCACGAGAAAATCAGGTTTCTGCCTACTAGCTGCTGGACCATTCTCCCAATGATTTTGCTTCAAGCCTGCCTTTGCGGCCTGGTGCATATGCTACTTGCGCGGTGGAAATCCCTCCGAGAACCGACTGTTCGACGGTACATTTTGGTTGTCTCGAGAGGCAGCGTATGCTGAATTTCAAAGGTGTTTGATGCACCGCTGGTGGTGCCCTCTTGGCTGGTACAGTATGCTGCTTTCCCGGATCGCTGATTGCTTCCCGTCGATGGTGACTTCCACTCTTTTCCATCCATTAACGGGAACTTGCATTCAACTCCACTGGAGGGGTAAAGAAAGTGGACCGGGCGCCAAACGAAGGTATTCCTCCCCCTCTCCTCTGTCTCGTTCTCTACCTCCTTTCCCCTCCTTTCTTTCTTCTTCAGTGGCCTCCAGGTCTGTCTCTTCTTCCTCCAATTCCACAACCTCCACTTGAGCAACTCACCACACCTCAACATGGTCGCCATCAAGATCGAGAGCCCTCAGGGCAGCCGTGAGAGCACTCCCAAGGTCAAGAAGGAAGACTTGCCGGCGAAGGCATCTCCCTCCAACGTGGACTACAGCAAGTACAGGATCATCGAACGCGGCATCAACTCCCAGGTACGCACATCTCCAAACACTCATACCCATGCCACATCTCTAACAGGGGTAGGGCAATCGCTGGGACACTCGCGAGTACAAGCTCAAAGACGGCTCGCTGGCCTACGGCTATCACTACTCAAATCAAGATTCATCGTATTTCTATTCGCACCCTGACGGCGCTACGTACTGTTAGTTTCCACTGCAATGCTCCCCTCCTTCATTCGGATGATACAACGTGGACGGTTGCTCCTCAGATTGCCCACCCTCACCACTGTGCTTCTTGTATTCATGCTGACCCTGTCATTGATTCAGACAACAACGGAAAAGGTGGCGCGCGCTACACCAAAGCCGACGGATCAGGCTGGGAAAAGCAGATGTTCACGGCCCACGACAAGCCCGACATGATCAACAGGATTGCCAGGGAGCGTCAAGCGCACACTCCTCCTTCGACAGCCGCGACCTACGGTGGTGGCTTGGACGACCTGAGCGAAGGGTTCCAGCGCATGAGTGTTGCAGCTGAGGAGAGAAGCGGCCGTGCTGGTGAGCGTGCATCAAGCGGCTCTCCCGCCACCCCTCTCACTTCTCACGGTACGGGGGCCAATCGCTTGCGCCGCGAGGTCGACGAGCGCACTGGATACACCATCCCCGAGCAGCACGATCGCTACGCTCACGTCGAAGATGATGTTGAGGGGTCGGACTTTGTGTACGTGAGGGCGGATACCGGTGACGAGTACGGCCATCAGGAGTACTATGGGGACCATGATGACTGCGACGGGTACTACTACGAATACTAGAAACACAGCACGGGCTGCTTCGGTGGAAATGGGTACAGGAGTTTGAGGCAGAGCGTTTACATGCTAGCGGAGCTTGATTAGCCATCCGGCGCAAGTAATGTGGCCTTGATTCTTTACCAAACGCTGGCCCGGCGGATACGCTTTGTTTTACTCCACCCACCTGCCTGTTTTGGCGTGTCTCTCGAACATGTAGTGCGAGCGCACACCCTCTCCTGCACCATCGCGGCGTCGTCCAATCATGGCAGATTGATGTGCGAACAAGCGCGGCGCCATGAACGCTTCTGGCCTGCCCAACGTCACCTCCCAATTCTCCCAACGGAGAGGGACACAGGCTCCGTTCCCGCAGCATGCAATGACACATCAAGCTTCCCTGCCGCCACTATAAAGAGTGATCGCCGCCTCGCTCGGGCGCAGCATTCTTCCCTCCATCGTCCATCCTGCACGCCATGGCTCCGAAACTGGATTTTGACCCGCCAAAAGACATTCCCGACCTCGCCGGACGCATAGTCCTCGTTACTGGCGGCACAAATGGCTTAGGCTCCGAAACGGTCGCCTCCCTCGCCGCCCACAACGCCGCCCACATCTACTTCACCGGCAGATCGCAACCGTCCGCCGACAAAGTCATTGCCAAGCTCAAGGAGAAACAACCCAATGCCCGCATCACCTTCCTTCCATGCGATCTTGCCTCTCTGCAGTCCGTCAAAGATGCAGCAAAAACTCTCACCGACAGCCTAGACCGGCTCGACCTCGTCTTCGCCAATGCAGGCATCATGGCCCTCCCTCCAACCCTGACAAAAGACGGCTACGAAATCCAATTCGGCACCAACCACGTCGGCCACGCTCTACTCATCACCCTTCTCACTCCGCTCCTCGAGCGAACAGCAGCACAGCAAGCCTCCTCCCCCGCCGACGTGCGCATCATCTGGACCTCGTCGCAGGGCTACATGCTGCACCCCAGAGGCGGCATTGTGTTTGAGAAAGCGCGCACGCCTCAGAGCGACATCTCCCCCGTAGCCGGCGGCTGGGTGCGCTACGGGCAGTCGAAGCTCGCCAACCTGCTGTATGCGCGCGCCTACGCTCGCCACCATCCGAGCATCACCTCCGTCTCCATCCACCCTGGCGTATCTGCTACGGGACTAGTGACGTCGCGGGGCTTCATGGACAGGGCGTTAATCTACAGCACGTCCTTTTACAAGATGTTGACGCCGGAGCAGTGTGCTTGGAATCAGCAGTGGGCCGCTACTGCGCCTCTAGGCACGGGTGCGAAGCAGGTGGAGAGTGGAAAGTACTATGATCCGATTGGGGTCAAGACGGCCTTGCAGCGCGAAGGTGGGAACGATGAGTTGGCGGAGAAGCTCTGGGATTGGACTCAGAAGGAGCTGGAGCCGTGGTTGGCTTGAACCATGCTGTTGCTGGTGGGGTCCCATGGGAATGGAGATGCTGTTCAAGCAAGACTATGTCTCAATATTTCCTCAAGCTAATAGTAAGACAACTCCAAAATACCCGCATCGAATCGCCCGAGATACATCTCTCGTAGTGTAACCCCATGTGCCGTGCCAGATCCCACTCCATTCAGTACCGCCAGCCATACGCCAGTGTCCGCGCCATTGCAAACGCATCGAACCCGTCCCAGATGAAAGAAATCTCTCGCTTGCTGCCAGTCCTTCCAGCTCGCTTTCCCATAGCCAGCCATCAACAAATCTGCCCTTTGTTGTAGTACCCTGTTGGCGCTTGCTGTAGTCGTTTAGAAAGATCGACGCCGCTTGCCCGAGTATGCAAACTCCTCTGCATCCTCCTCAAAGTCAATGCCGCGCTTCATGCCATTAGAAAAAGCGTAAGCCACCACTCCACCCGCCATCCCCTTCAGCTGACCGGCCTTCGCGCTCACAGTCGACGGCACAAAAGCCGGGAGAGACGCCAATGCTTGTGTGTGCAGCTCGCGCTTCTTCGCTTGGTACTGCCTCTCAACCTCCATCATCACCGCGTACTCGTCGTCCGCATCCACATCTGCTTTGCGCTTCTTCTGCGAGGGCGAGATGTCGGCCTTGTACTTCTTCTGCAACGGCGACGCGTCGAACACCGCTTCATCCTCCTCGTCGTAGCTCTCCCACAACTTGCGCTTCATCCCCGAGCCTGGCTTGGTGTAGTAGGTTGACGACGCAGGGACGGCGCCGGGGTAGGAAGGCTCGAAGGGGGTGTAGGTGAAGGTGTTGGAGGGGCTGTTGCTGGAGGAAGTGGATGAGGATGGCGAGAGGGCTTGGAGCGCTGTCTTGACGTTCTTGACAGCTTTCTTGAAGTCGAAGTCGTCGCTGAGCTGTTCTTCGTCGTCGTCGTCGTCGTCAGTGCCAGCGGCCTCGGAACGGCTCTCGGCTTCGTTGGTGGCATCCTCCTCAGTCTCCTCCTCATCTTCGTCGTCATCGTTGTCACCGTAAGCCTCGGGATCCTCCAGCGCAAGCCAATCGTTGTAGTTGTTGTCCTTGTCGTTGACAGTCTCGCCGGCAGCCTGCTCCGCAATCAAGAACTCCATCGGCGGCAAGCAGACGATCTCTCCAGCTTCGATAAGACCGATGACCCAAGCGATGATGGCCTTGAGGTCGTTGAAAGACTGGTCGGCCGTCTCGCTGGTGAAGTGCTCCTTGAAGTAGACCAGGTGGTCGATGGGCCATTTGTCGATCTCGTTCAGCTTCACTGTCTTGCCTGCCCTATTGGTCCTCGTCTCGCTGGACGCGGCTGCTCTGGCATTGGCTAGCTTCTGTGCAGCAGTCTCCGGCCCGTTGGCGCCTTTGATCAGATAGTACTTCGTCAGACGCTCGCTGGCGTACTTGTCGGGTTGCACTTGGAACGTGGCTTGCGGACGCCAGAGCTGGATGCGCGCGAGCTGCATGTTGATGTTGCGGATGACATACATGCATTTGTTGTTCTCGGCTTTGGCTTTGTAGACACCGGTCTGGTAGTGCTTGCGGCAGTAGTTGTGCCAGACTTCCGGAGGAATGACCATAGTCTCGCGCTTGTTGCGGCCGAAAAATTGAGAAATCACCTTGCGCCCGTAGCTGTCTTTGCCGTCGCGAGGCCACCACGTCTGCCCCGTCTTGCAGTCACGCTCAGCACAGGGCCATGGCGCGGGTAGGGGGCCGCCTTCCGGCTTCTCGAGCGATGTTCCTCGTCCAGTGGGCGTGCCGATGAATTTGCTGCCCTCTTCTTGCTCGTCGTTGGCAGGGTCCTCCGCGGCGTGGTTGGCGTCATCGGATTCGTTGTCGTCCGCGGCGGTATTGACGGCATTGGCAGCGGACGCGGCACGTGTAGCGGTCGGAGCTTGCGTCTTGACCTTCTTGCGGTTGCCGTTGGTTGACAGGTCGTTGGAGGCAGGGAGATCGTTGCTGACAGCGCTGGCAGTACTGGCAGCGGAGGTAGAGCGAGTGACGGGCTTTGTGACAGGAGTAGCGGACTTGACTGCGTTCTTGCTGGTGACCTTCTCCGGCGTGGTGACATTGGCGAGAGAGGTAGCTCCTGCGGACTTCGTGGTCGTTGTAGATGGATTGATGGTCACCTTGGACTCTTGCTCATCGGCCATCTTCTCGGCCTTCTGCTCAAGACGCTTCGACTTGCGCGAAGGGCTGATGTCGTTCTCTGCGGCGCGAGGGGCTTTGGAAACGTGGTTCTCCGGCGCGGGCATCTTGAACTTGCCGTTGGCGGTGGCAGTCGCGTTGGAAGCTTTGGAGGAGACGTTGCTTGTCGCGTTTGCAGTCATGTCGGCTTGACGTTTGGCGTGGTATGTGCTGCTGCTATCCATGTCGTCGATGTAATAGTTCTGATTCGCAGCTGTGAACGCGCCGGGGTGGTTCTTGACGATCTCACGGATCTGGGAAGAGGTCTTCGCCTCAAGGTCATCAGCGAGGTTGTGTTGAAAGACTTTGGAACCCATTGCACCTTGTTTGTTGGCTGAAAGGATGGTGGTTGAAGTTTGTTGAAGTTGGAAGAAGTCGAGGATGGGGAATTGGCTTGGAGCACGTCTACCAGAGAGCGTGATAGCCTGAGTGAAAGGGAAGATTGGGAAAGAGGGGGGTTTGCAGGTTGTGTTGGACAGAGTGAAAGGGGTAGAGGAATCGGATGTATGGAAAGGAAGAAGAAGTCAGGAAGCAGCAGAAGAAACAGGGGGATTAAGTAGTTCCAACTCTCGTGCGAGGTTATTGTCGTGCCGAGCGACAATAGCAAACCTCGTCGCATGAGTCGTGGGGCGCGCACATGAGACGGAGTGAACTTGTGAAGTCCACCTGGACCGACAATAGGATCCGCAAATAGACGAAACGCACGCGCGGAAAGACGACGGAAGGTTCCATGCGAGACCGCACGCGGCGATGTGGTTGTAATTGAGCTGCCTGCTCGCATGAGTCTTGACACCAGTCCGTGATATCTTGTGAGGTGAGGCAGTTGCTCAGAGGGCGTGCAGACAGCGCAGTCGGGTCTCGTCCGAGGATAGCCCGTTACACAAGCCAGTCCTTCCCCAGCCACCCGAATTTTAAATGTCGTCTGCAACGTCATTGGCAGGCCAGATGGTTGCAGGATACATTGCATGATCTCTCCCGGTGCCTTCGCTGTCGTGTGTGGAGTGAGCCGACATGCTGGAATCCAGCTCCGCGAAGCACTTGCCATCACGAGGTCGATGAGACTACTCGGTGCACCTCGGGACCTGGGCCCGCGGAATTGAGACCATCCACATCGCTTCATTCGTCCTTATCGAGCGCCAGCATGGAGACAGGGGGAACGGATCAAGGCTGCGCTGGCATGACATCGCAGCAAACGCATGGGCCGGTGAAATCCAGTGGTTGCATTGCCTACTGTTACATGCGGTCAACACTGCACCTGCCAGACGATGCCCGAAGCTGACGGCAGCAAAGTCAAGGAGGCATCCAGGACTCACGGGGTAGTCTGAACATACTTCTTCATTCTTGCAGTTGATATCATGGGCAGTCAACGCCACCAATCCCACTTTCAGTTACCCAAGCGCATTTTTGACCCTCAACCTCAGCTCTTCCAATCCGACTTTGCCACCTTTCGTAATCGTCACGCACGCTACGCCCCCATTTTGCACACAACTGACAAACTCCGGCGTGATATTCTCTGCCATGACACCAAGACATCTCTCCACCTCCTCCTTGCTAATCGGACTGCGCAAACTCTGTTGCAGGTGCTGATGCATAGCTTGTAGGCTGAAGCTGCAGCGGGCTCGACCGGCTGAGAGAAGGTCAAGCACGCGTGCTACGTCTTCAACTCGGTGTAGTGCGGCTTTGCGTTCCAGTTGATCTCTGGTCGGCCCCGCCGGGAGGGAAGCTGTGAGGGTTTGCTTGGCTAGAATGCGGTCAAGGAGGCTCGAACCGCGGCTCTGAGGGGTGAGCGAAGGCGCCTGGTCTTTCGCGAGGTTGGAAGGGTGAGCTGCCTCGGCTTTCGATGTTGTTTGGCTGGCCTTGATGTCGGCCAAACGCTGCTGACCACGCGCGAACAGAGGAGCGGCCTTCTCTACCGAGCTGTGTTGGGAGATTTCGGCGAGAGCAAGCTGGTCGAGGAATACGGTGGCGTCTCGATTCTCTTTCGGCGTCTGAGCGAGCCATGAATTCCAGCGTTGTCGGAGCGCGACCTCGAATTCGGCCTTGAGCTCAGCTTCATCGACGTAGCTTGCCGTACGTTTTGTCGCTCGGCCGCGCGGCTGCACTCTGGTCAAGCAGATGCCAGCTCTGCCGAAGTCTTGCAGATGGAAGCTTCCATCGTCCTTGTTTAGCACCGCCAAGATGCGCCTCAGGTCATCGAGGGTGACGGTGCGCTTCTTCCAGTGCTTGGTGATGACGGGAAGCAGGGAGCTGATTTCGCAAGGAGAAGAGGAACCGTTGTGTGCGTAGTAGAAGGAGAGAGCGGCGAGGAAGGCGGTGTTTAGGTGAGTCAATGCTTCAAGCTCTTCTGGCAAATCTTGATTGGCGGTCTCATCGGCCGCCGGAGAAGTGGACACCGCTTTCTTCGTACCGAGCGCAAACGGGATGGGTTCCACCTTCACACCCAGCTCAAGTTTGGTGAACATGGCTGCAGCGGCCTTGCTTGGTGTATCTTGTACAGATGTAGCCTTGGTCTTGCTTCGCTTATCGGCGGTCGGCTCATCTTTGCCCTCGATGGGGAGCACTGGCGTGGTGTCGGAGTCGTCATCAAGCTGCAGCTTGCGCTTCAACTTTCTTACAGCCGGAGCAGACGATGGAGGGGTAGGTTGGCGGTTGTGGATGGTCTTTCTCTTCTTTTGGCCATCGTTGTCCTGACGAGGCTTGCGAACGGTGCCAAAGGCCTTGATGTCTTGCTGGTGAAGGGAGTTTTCGTCGATTGATACGTGCTTGCGTTTCCTCGTTCCGGCCATTGTCAATGCGCTTCGCAGCTATGCATAAACTCGTGAGATGATATGAGATGGGATGCAAGAGAAAAGATGTGCAGTTGGAGGGAATTTCGGCTGCGTCAAGGAGTGAGGTTGAACGATGTGGGGTGGGGCTGGGAAGACGCGCGCGAAATGCCGCCAACCGCGTTGGTTTAGAGTTTGGCAGATTGGTACATGCGCTACACCCGGTACAGAATGTACGCAGTCATCATGGTGATGCCTTGCTGATTCTGCTGAACATCATTCGACCAACACTCTCTCATAGTGAGATATTGCAAGGCTGAACAATTCTATGGCATGCTGGAAGCGTGGTCTTCATCCCAAACCCCCGGGAACTCACAGTCACAACGGAGGCGCATAAGCAGCCAATGGCCAATCGCGCTGGCCAGACCCGCACGTTGCCGCCGGCCAGAGTTTAATGACGTCCAGACGCCTCTTGCAACGGCGCTTCTGTCGAGGAAACGATGCAGATATATGAACCGCGCATGTCCAGCATCGGTACACAGTCTCTTCCATCTTTCCTTCTTGTCCCGCAGTTCTCGCAACTCCCTTCCCGCGGTATGCATTGACTCGCGGCATCTACGACCGACGTTCGCTGAAGCTCCCAGCCTCTTCTTAATCACCTCATGGCTACACTCGATACCGACCACGCATCGCCCGGGCGGACCAACCAGGATGGAATGATTCGCAATGCATCTCCCCAACACCTTCGTCCACTGCCATTAAGGGCCACCAGTGAAGTCGATCCCGTCCCACGCGACATCGACTCCGGTGTCATTGAAGATGGTCGCCAAAGAAGCATATCAAGCTACGGCTTCTCATCGAAGCCACGGAACACTTTTCATCCTGCACTGCCATCTGCTCGAAATTCCGCCGAATCATCAGTCGCCTTTGAGCCAACACTGAATTCCGCAATGCCCACGCCTCCCGTTACGCCCGTCAAAGGCGCAACGACCGAAACCCCAGTCTCCTCACACGATCAAAGTAACACGATGCTCTTCGACTTTTCTCGCATCGACTACGAGCTCGACCGTGCCCGACTAATAGGATCCGGATTATGGAGCTCGGTGTATCTCGCGGAATCCCTTCCAATCTCCCCTCCACCGTCTTCCCGCGATTCCCTTACTCCTCCAAGCACTCCGAACCGACATCATGCCACCTCAGTCAGCAGTGTGGTAGCTGTGAAATGTCCAGCCCGTCCAGACGCAAAATCGGTATTCGAACATGAAGCTCGGATCCTGAATCACCTCCACTCTGCGCCCAGAGTAAACGAGCACATCGTCGCGTTCCATGGACTCGACCCGCGGAACTCGAACCTCGTGTTTGAAGGCGTGATAGGAGGCTCTCTTGAAGATCTCTCCGGTCGTCTCAACGTCGTGACAGAGCTATCCCGACATCTTGAGGTCAGACAACTCTTCCCGGGACTAGCTAGAGATCTGATCGCGGGTCTGCACTTCCTCCACAGCATGCGAGTCGTGCACGCCGACATCAAACCCGCCAACATCCTACTCGACATCGTTGATACCGGTCGCCAGGATCCCGTCCTGAGAGCACGTTACATTGATTTCTCCGCTTCCTTCCTCCTCGACGAGGACAACAGCAAGCTCAACGCCGGAGCAACGTGGGACTTCATGGCGCCCGAGCAACTTCGCATCCAGAAAGAACTCAACCAACCTACCTTTGCAAGCGACGTCTGGGGTCTGGGCATTACACTTCTCTACATCATCGTCGGTGGCTCGCCGTACAAAGCTGCGTGTGGCACCAACCTTTTCATGCTTAGGGAGGCGATCAAGTCGGGTGATCCATTAGGATTTGCACGCATGGACCCCGCGGTAGATAAGCGGTTGAAGGCGTGTCAAGATTTTGTAGACTGCTGTCGGCTGGCGCTACAAAAGGATCGGGAGCGGAGGTGTACGGCTGAAGGGTGGGCGGAATGGCTTGAGCAGCAGGAGTTTGAGACAAGCGATGGCGCGAGTAGTCCATAGGATCTGAATGTTTGAAAGCTGAATGCACGTTCAACCCGCACAACTCAAGAATATTTCCATACCCTCAACGTCGTCCAGCTCGTGCAACGCAAAACACAAAAGACAAGCCCTCTCTTTATATTCCCCCTCTACTTCTTCTTCGGCCCCAGCATCGGCTCCCCAATGTTGCTCCCCGTCAACCGCACATTCGCCGCCTTCTGCAGCTTCAACACCACATCCATGCTGGGGAAGTCGGCGCCCGTGCGCTCGAGGTCCGCAACATACTTGACGTCGACGTTGGCCTTGCTCGCCAGGTCTTTCTGCGTCATCGTCTGGCCCTTTTGGTTCTTCAGGCTGGTGCGCGCCGCGGCGAGGGCTTTGGAGACGTCGTCGGGGACCTTTTTCGTCGCTACCGGCCCGTCTGCGCGGTCGACTTTGGTGAGGCGTTGGCCTTCGGGGTTGGCGCCGGCCTGGGGGACACAAGGCGTTAGCAGGTTGAGGGGGCGGGTGGTGTGTTATGGGCAACGTACGTTTGCTGTGGAGAACTTCTTCTCCGTCCCTACTATTGCTCCGCTTCGCTGTGCGGCGTTCAGTGCGCTCTTGCCTCGGACTGTCGTCTCTCGTTCACTGGCGCCCGCTCCTCGCACTTTGCTGCCGATCTTGGTGACTGTGTCCCAATCGCTCATGTTGACGGTGGTGCTGCTGGTAGATTTTGGAGGAAGAGGTTGCAGAGCACTTGCTCGTGAGGAGGTGTTCGATAGGCAGGAGGGTGAGGGTGGTTGTTGTGGAATGGGTGGTTGTGGTGGTGTTGGGCGGCGAGAAAAAGATGGCTGGATTCTTTGGTAGCAAACACCGATGTTTCCCTATTAGGCAGATGACATCAACCTTCTGTGAGTTTCCATGAGCACGTGACTCGCACCTTTCGTTTTTAGCCGCTCCAGAATGGCAACACATGTTGGCAATTGAGGAGACTATTCATACACAGATTTTGGTATTTCCAATTCTCACTGTTCATATAAGAAGGGTATCTAAGGTAATCGTGATTCCACCGTCCACGTCTCTAACATATCCACACGAAGTGACCAAACTCCGAGGCTCTCCATCTCGCAATCATTAAACCTCCCAACGGTCGAATGCGATATTCATGATAGCAGAAATGATGTTCGTTGCATGCTTGTAGTACGTTCCTCGTTCAATCCAGCACGCTCTTGGCACCGTGTACGCCGATGTTTCTTTCAATGCTTTCTCTGCAGTCATGGCCTCCCAACGCTCTTCCCTCCTCGAGTAGCATTAACGCGGCACTCAAGAGGGCTCTATGCTTACTTCTTGCCGCTCTCAGATTCCTGTGTATCCGTGTCTCGCGTCGTCATGGCTCTGTTGACGAGCGGCGAGGTGTTTGCGACATCGACAGATGGGCGATAAAAGACTGGGTAGCAGGGCTGGACATCCGTCCAGTGTCCTTCAATGTATCCATCTGCCGTCGTCGCGCCAGGTGAAGAGTCGCCTGCGATCATCTCCGGGGAGTAGATTTGCACGCCGAGTCCGGAATCCTCGGTCATGCCGCGGTATCCCCGCACCATTTGATCGACTGGGATGTAGCTCTGGGCTGTGGGGAACGAGGCATTGTACTGCTCTTCGGCTAGGGAGGGCGCAGTGGGGAAATGCACACTGCAGGTTGGCATGCTTGTGTTCCAGCCGTAGAGGGGATGGGACGTTGAAGGAAGAGGTACGACGGGCGATTGGTGAGCGCGTGGTGGATGTCCTCGGTACGATGCGTCGGAGGACTCGCTCTCGTTGTGATCTCGTGCTGAATAGTATGGGTGGAAACCGCCGTGTATTGTGGGTGAGTGGTAGCCAGCGGAGGAGTATGCGATGGAGGAGGAGTCGGACGTGTAGCCGCTGGCATCGAGGTCGGCACTGCTGGTGTATCGTACGGCTGATAGCGGGGCTCTTGGACCATGTTGAAACGCGTGCAGAGGTTGGCCCTGGGTTCTGTAAAAATGCGGTCAGCTTGTGCGGACACGATGCGCTCTGCCACCCAAGGAGCGTTCAACCGTCCAGGAGCTGGAGGGGGAGAAAGAGCTTCTCATCGCAGTTTATCGTACCTCGAATCAAATTGCGACTGTTCAAAAGCATGTGATGGTTGAGATGCTGCTGGGACCAGCATGTGTTCCGACGAGGGTTCGTCAAAGGATGGCTGCACAGCAGGTGCCGCCATCGTGGACTGACATCCACCTTCACTCGTAGGGAGAGGCTGTTGTATGCTCGGCGACGAATGCGCATCACTGATGGAAGACGGAACCCCACTGACCAAACAGTCAGTGTCGCGTTGGGAAGAGGAGTTTCCATGAGGAACTTACTGCTGTCGCACTTTGTGCCTGTCAAGAAGGTCCTCTCGGTTGAACGACCGCTTACAATCTGCGATGCCACACGGGAATGCGTCTGGCTTGTGACTCTGTTGATGTCGGCTGTTGGAAGCGGCATCAGCATGGATGGCTTGTCGGTTGCGAGAAGACGGATGTCTCACCTTAAATGCTCATTGCGAGTGTACGTCTGAAGAACAGTCAGATCCATCAGACGAAAGATCTGTACGAGGGGATGGAGTATGCTCGTCGCGATCCGAAGAGGCATGCCCACTCACCTTTCCACATTCACACGTATGGACGCGTCGGCCTTTGCTAGCTTTGCTGATTCGGCCGGTCCGAGTGAGACGGACGTCTTCAGCAGCATCCGGGGCTGGCATTTCGTGAGGAGGCTGTTGGCCGGGTTGCAATTGGGGGGAAGTGCAGGGCGCCTGGTCAGCTCGCTGTCGTGCGGTCTCAGAGACTATTGCGGCTGTTGTTGACTGGCGGGACGATGGGCGCCTTTTGTTGCATTGTGTCGATGGGCCCGTGGTCGCTGTGACTGGGGCCTCCGCGACGTGTGCTCTTGACTTCTGCATGATGGGAGGGTTTGCGCAATCAGACAAGCCTGAAACAATTGGGTCGCATTTAGAACAGCCTGCAAGGCAGCGGCCGTCTGTCCAATGAGTCGAAAGATGGGACGCCGAACGAGGAGCGCGACCAACGGATGATCGGCCGGCCGACCCTTCACCAATCAGCGGCGCGGAGATGCTATGCTGTTGGTCTGTACACGCAGTAATGAAAGATAGGTACGTTGGTATGTAAAGAAACGTTCGTCTTGAGTGGCTGCGACCTGAAACAGGTCTTTGTGGCTTGGAGATGAGCCCTATGGCGCAAAGGCAGAGGTGGGAGACTAGGAGTGAGAGTGGATAGGGTGGAGCGTAAGAGAGGATAAATTACCATCGAGGCGCCGGCCCAAGGCTGAGTCAAATGCAAGAGGGCCAGCGCGCGCATGTCATGCCAGGAACGAGGCATCCGCTGCCGGGTTGATGTTGCATCATTCGCGCGGCAGCCAAACGGATCGACTTGTCGATCGGGAAATTAAAGCTCAGACGGTTAGGTTTGCTGGAGAGGAGGAGGGAGTATTGACCCCGGATGCTGGGCAACGCTCCAACGGGCCAGACGGAGGATGCAACCTCGTCTTTGATGCCGCAAACAGCTTCGCGATGGCATCTAATTATGGACCAGTGTTGCGATGCTGCTCTGCAGCACTCGCTCTGTCGCTGCTCCCCTTTGCCTCTGTGATGGCGCCCGGCAGAGGACGTGGACACCAACCACAAAGCCCGTGCGGTCAGCCCTGTCGTCCAAGCCCGCAGAGGCGCCGTCTTATCCCCGAGCGATGCAATTCGCGCGAAATTCTTAGTTTTGCGACATCGCCATAGGTCGGACAGACTCACCGGAATGCAAAAGCAATGGACGGCATTCGGGTGCTTCGGGTGCTTAGGTCGAGATGGAGCGGGAATGATGAGTCGATTCGAGGTGGTCGGGCGCTCCGAGAAACTTCAATGCATGCCCGGTGCCTTGGTGTGTCCCACTGTCGATCATGGTATATAAAGGGTAACGCTTCGTGATGCGAGTCTCAGCTTCGTGTAGCGAGGACGGTTTGTCAGGGCTCGCATTGTCCCGCACCGCCATGGCCACAATGCACTCGCTCGAGCGTTGTTGTGTGCCAGCAAAGATCTTCTGAGCCGCGAGGAGGAGCGCGTGCGGGTTCTAATAATAAATCCATGTTGGTTTGCGGGGGTCATTCGGCTCCGAACTCCCTTACTGTGCTGGCGTCAATTGGCGCGCGATCTTACTAAGGCACCTTGCTCCAGCCTCCCGCAGCACCTTCCACGTCCCCGATTAGTGGACCTCTCTCTCGATAGTAGATGCATTGGGGAATAGGGCACGATTCTAGGTGCTTTAGTGGAGAAGATGCGGTTGACAATGGGAGGTACTGGTGTACTGATCGGGCCAGCGCATGGAGGGCTCGTCAAGGCCTGGCACCTGCTGCTTCAAACCCCGCCATGCATCTAAACGGCGTCGGAATTGTTGGTTCCATCTCCCCCCGATCTTGAACGCACGGGTTGAGTAGTCGCTCCCGAGTGAATTGCACAATTAATATGGTTCAAGAGAGATGCTCCTCGGCGGGGCGATGGCATTGTCGAGGAAGCGCAGCTGGAGCGTTTCGCATCTTCAGTAGATTGATAGAGTCAGTCAAGAGATGCGCTAGGTACTGTACCTTGATTGCACGATATCCGTCAGCGGAGGACCAACATAAGGCTCTGTGCCTCGGGCAAGTGATCATGGCGAATTGTCACACGACCAAGGCGCAAGGCAAAGACGATTACACCACTGGGGAAAGCGGCTTCCCACGGCCTAATGAGGCAATAAACGGGGCTGGCTTGGGGGTGTCACATGTTGGACGCGTCCGTTTCACGATTCGACGAAACCCTACGGCCAAGATGCTACCTTTCCTCCCTCTACTTCCTTTCACTCAATGCTGACCATTCCCAAGTCAATCCGGCTTCGACCCAAGATGCCACCTTGAATGACGCCGTTCTCCCCCGCCCAGCATGGTGAGATTTGTGGATTTCGACGAGACGGACGGCTTGGTAGATGATGCAATCCTCAATCATCACCGCCCACTCCCTCTGCCACTCGTCGGGGATGCGCCGTGGCACGATTGCCAGGCTGGAGCAGACGGGGAAGTGACGAAGCTCTCAATACTACTGTCCTGCTATCCGTAAGTATTTCCTGTGCTTCTGTGGCATTGTTGCAATGGAATGCCCGGCGATGCATAAATCCCTCATCGATTCACAACTCCATTCTACACGTCCATACCTACTCAGAACAATTTGCATATCTCGCTAACCCGTCATCCAGCATCATCTCCCAGCTCGTGCGATATGTCGACCTCAACACCCTACACGAGCTCTCCCGGACCTGCAGGCAGTTCCGGGAGAACCTTCTCCAGCATCGGACACTGCTCATGCAGCGGACTCTCCGCTGTCGCAACGAGCCCGTAGAGCTCGGTGCTCGTCTGGGCAAGGCACTAACTGCTAGTGTCCAACAGTGGCGCGCGTGTGGTTCCCAACGGATAACAAGTGGCAGAGTGGGCACTTGTGCGAGGGACCAAGTAGGGGAGTGCCGGCGGTGCGGCGATGCGGTCTGCAGGGTGCGTGCGCCATTATACTCATTTCGTCTGCTGCTCGTCATTCTAATGATCTCGCGTAGAACTGTGTTATGAAGCCGCCATCGGCACGCGACATCAAAGGAAGACATCGCCGGCTTTGCCGAACCTGCATGAAATGCCCCATCCAACGCCTGACCGTCACAAATGCCGTTGTCGCCGAGTAAGCACCACCCTCTCCCCGCATCCGCACAGATCAAGCTAACCTTGTCCATCAGCGACGAACACGAAAGTCTTCCCACCAGATACAGCCGTGAACCGTGCGCGTGCGAACACCAAGGCGTCTGGATCTGCGAGCCATGTGGCCAACTCCTACGCTCAGCAAATACAACCTACCTGCGCGGCTGGGCCTGGCGAGCGCGCTACTCGGCTTGCGGCGGTGTAGGTGCCGGCCTAGGCGAAGGCAACGAAGGTGTCGAGTGCGGGCGCGGCAGCAACTGTCTCGATGCGCGCATCATCGTGAACGAAATCGAGTGCGATGCGGACGAGCTGGCGGCGCACGAAGGCTTGATAGAATCGGCGGCCGATGGCGGCTGCAGGCATCATTGGGCTGGGAACAGTTACAATACGCATGAGATTGTGGGTCTGGGCGGCAAGGTGAAGAAGAAGATCAAGAAAAAGGTGCGGGTTGGGGCGATTGTGAAGGAGTATGAGGATGAGAGGGTGGCGGGCAAGGTGCTAAGGAGGGAGCAAGACGGGGCGAATCGCAGTTGGTGTGGGTGGTGTTTGAGAGTGGTGGTGGGCAAGAAGGATGTGGAGCAGGCGAGTGGCAGTTCGGACAGCGTCGACTCGGTCGATTCCCTGAGTACACTATGAGGCGGAGGGACGATGATCATGATGGCAATGACTTGAAACGAAATCAGTGCCGCGAGAGGAGTGCCGTGGGCCGCATGGCGATTGCACTGCCACTACAATCTATACCGATTGAAATCTAAAAGCACACTTACTTTCCAAATCCGCAACTCCAGGCTCGATACACCTCCAGAAAAGCACTCTCGTCGAATCGTATCAGAAAATAGAGTTAACGATATTACTCCCAATGGTGGCACCAGCGCCGAAAATGGCAGCATTGCCTAGCTTCTTGCCAAACTTCTTGCCTTGCTCCTGGGTCTTGCTGGGCACCCTGCCCGTGCCATCGCCCATTTGCGAGACTGTGATGACTGTAATCAGTATGATGAGACAGGGTAATCGTGAGAGAGAGCTGACCTTCAAGCGGCGCATTGCCGTAGTTGTTGGCGTAGGTGGATGTGTTGCTGTCTTGCGCCTTCTCCTCCGACACCTTGACATAGCTTCGGGGGAAGATGCCTTCTGCGCCCGTGCGGCTCGACCGGCCCTTCCACCACTCGGCATTCATGTACTCCGTCACACTCACTGCATCACCGGGTTGTAGTTCGAGATCGCCGGCATCGGAAGAGGTGTAGGCGTAGAGAGCGGTGGCTTGACACAGCGGAGCCCATGAAGCCTGCGGTGGTTGGGAAGCGTAGGTTGGTGGAGGAGGTTGTGGTGAAGCGGGCGGTTGGTAGGAGGAGTCTTGCTTCTCGTTGATGCTGCTGGCGCTCGTCTGCGTGCGAGAAAGGTTGAGGTTGTTCATGGGCGCCTGGAGGCCGGTGGCGGTGTTTTGCGGGATAGCGTTGGGCAGAGCGCCGACGGATATGGGGGCGTGGAGGGCGGTCTGGGGCGGGATGCGAGAGAGGAGGTCGGAGAGGGTTTGGGGGGTGATGACGGTGGCATCGCAGAGGTATTCGAGCTCGGCCTTGATGGTGCGGATGGAGCGGTTGACTTGGGCCTGCTGCATCTCCTCGAGGGGCGCCATGATGATTGACGACAAATGGGTTGATGCAAGCAGTACGGAGGGAAAAGGGAAAGGTGAAGGCGTGAGGGAGGAGGAGATGGCGTGGCGATGGAATATCCGACTTAAGGTTTCGCATGTGATGGCTGTGCTGGCGGCGTGGGCGTCGTGGCTGTGCCGCATGGCAGGCCCTGACGTAAATGGGAACTCTCGACCGCCATCATTAGCACCTTCGACCTATTCTTGACCGTAGGCATTTACTCAACTTCCCAGCTGAAGAGGACGGTACAAGGAGGTGGTGTGGCGCCGTAGAGCTGTGGAAGAGGCGTTTGAGAGGCGTGCAGAGATCTTCTAGTCCATGCACTGCGCTGCTACGGTATTCAGGATCATTCAGGATCTCGCGGGACCTGTTCTTCCTGCCTAGAAGCATCTTGCACTGCAGAATGCCGCATCTGCCAAGGTATACATAGGTTGCTTGGGTAGTATTCTGCGACAATGTGAACCAACCACGCATACTCCTATCCATGGGCATCAGCCTTGTCCACTCACCCGCGCCGCTTAACAAAGCAAGAAACCCCCGCTCTATTCATAAGGTCAATCGACAGGGTCGAGCGGACAGTAGATCCGACTTACGGCCCTCAGCGGTTCAATTGGCCCAAAGTGTTGCCCTCCCATGCAAAAGATAAGCTAAATCGGGGGATCGAGAAAGCAAACATCCTCACGCGACGTCTTCCCCGCATCCAAACACTGGGGAGGATGCGAGATCAGCGTGGCGCACACGCAAGCCGGTCGTAGATCGAAGGGTGCGAGGCCGGAATGGCGAGATACAACGCTACCGACCCCAGCTTTCGTGCGTCACACGTCGTCACAGGCGCCTGACTGCGAGCTCCATTGGAGAGGTGGGGAAGGGGAGGATGCGAGCTCACGTCAGGTCTGCTTGGGGTATTTAATCGGCCAGCACCCCGCTTCTTCTCCATCTGCAGACACAAGACGATTTGGACCCGTGCAGTTACGTCAAAAACACGACACTTAAAAAACACATCAGCCTACCACCGCCGAACATGGAGAAAGTCAAGGACAAGGTCAAAGACGCGTTGTAAGCCTTGCCCACCCAATCTTCCTCCCACCCTCTGTCAACCCCCCCACTCACATCCTCGCAGCTCGCACAGGCACAATCTCGATCCAGATGAGCCGACCAACGAACTGGCCGCGCCCAGCAGCGGACGCAAAGAGGACGACACTAAGGAGGAACTGCAGCCCGCCAGTCGACATACCGTTGACAGCACCAAGGAAGACCTGAACCCTCCCGGACACCACGACGTGGGACGCGGGGACAGGAGTAAGGAGGAATTGGCCGCACCGAGTACTGGGGGCGAGGAGAGCCGGACCAAGGAGGAATTGGGCGCGCCTGGACACCACGACGTGAAACGCGGCGAGAGGACCAAGGAGGAGTTGGCCGCGCCGTCGGGGGTTTAATTTGTCTCGTTGTCTGAATCCGTGCAAAGACACGTCGCAGACGGGTAGTGGTGGCAATAAGGCTTTGGCCGACTGGGTGGTGCACCTGTATTCTTATCAGATTTGGCATCTAGTCTGGACGCGATGATGACTTACGATCAACGTGCTTTCCTGCTCACAACCCACGTCCTCGTGCCTTTCCACAGAGTGTGGCCATCATTCGTCTGGCTCCATTGAGGCCCAGGTAAAGGTTGCCTTCCGTCACCCGCTATTGAGCACGACCTGCACGATATTCCTCCCTCGCTGCTGCGCCGGGATCTCAAGACCTCCCTCAAAGTCGTCCAACTCCACAGCCGCATCGTAAGCTCTCCTGACCGTCTCCTCTTCCACTTTGACAGCCCCTTCGATCAGAGCGCGAACACACCCTGCAATCCTCGCAATCTCCTGTCTCGTTTCCACCCCAATCTCGTCGTTCTGGCTGGAGTACATTGCCGAACTCGCCGTCTCTTCCAACCGATTCAACCCCACCTCCTCTCGCTTCTCGTCCACATGCTTCGCGAGCCAGATATACCCATTCACGCCCAGGATGACATCGACTTCCCCTCCTCTTGCGGTCTGAATGGAAAAGATCTGTCTCCTCGCGCGAACCACTCCAGAGCCGCCGCCGACACCACTGACAGCAAGGAAGTATCCATTGCGAAGCTTGCCATATTTCAAACTCCTGGTGTGCAACGACGCAGCCCCGCTCTGGAACAGAGACTGGACTTCTGCAACAATCAACTCGCCCTCGCTGAAATACGAGCGGATGTTCAGCTCGTCCACGCTCGTTCGCTTGCGCTGAATGCCGCCGGGTAAGTTGATGGAGCTGAGGGGGAGATGTGCGAGCAGCGGCGCAGCCACATCGACCTTCCATTTCCGGCTTTGCACTTCCACTATCCTTCCAATCACCAGATCGCCAATCTCCGGTGTATATCTTGCGCGCAGAGGAACGATGGAGAGGAGTTTGTTGGTCTTTTGTAAAGTACCGGCTAGCGTGGAGCAGATGAGCGTGCTGTCGGTGGGCGCAAAAGTTCCGTGACCGCGCATCCACTGAGGGTCGTCGGTGACCGTTTCTCCCGGCGTGATCACAGTGCTCGAGGCGTTGGTGTGGCCAGATGGGAGATCGTCAATGTCCATCTCAGAATCGGAGTCGGTGGGAGGAAGGGATGTTGGGGGAGGAGCGGGCGGCGCAGGAGGGAGGATGGAGATGGGCATTTTGGCGGCGAGGAATAGCGATGGTATCGTGGAGGTCACATTCTCGATGTTGAAGAGAGAATGAATGGAACTCACAACATCGAGAGCTCGCCAAATAAAGTTGACCCTGCTGTGGCGCAGGTGGCGCATTTTTCCGCGTGGGGCGCCAAGATTTCGCGCCACCCACCTTCGAGATCTTCCGCTGAGACGAGTAACTTCCTACTCGCCCTCACAATCACCTCCCAACTCGCCAAAATGAGACCAATCCTGCTCCAAGGGCACGAGCGAGCGCTGACCCAAGTGAAGTAAGCCGCTATGACCCCCAACCTCCCCTCCACCCAGCCCTGCTAACCTTTGCCAGATTCTCCAAAGAAGGCGACCTCATTTTCTCCGTCAGCAAAGACCATCTCGTCTGCGCATGGTACTCGGCAAACGGTGAGCGCTTCGGCGCCTACAAGGGCCATCAAGGAGCGTTATGGACCGTCGATGTCGATCCCTCCACCACATTACTCGCCACGGGCGCCGCAGACAGCACGATGCGATTATGGGAAGTACGGACCGGAAAGCTGCTGAAGACATGGGACTACCCCACCGCGGTGAAGAGAGTGGAGTTCAGCGAAGACGGGAAGCAGTTGTTGGCGTTGACGGAGAAGCGCACGGGACACCTCAGCAACATCTACGTGTACGACATCAACCCGGATCCCGAGGCGTCGCAAACGGAAGAACCTAGCCTGCGGATTACGGTCGATGAGCTGCCGCGAGTGACGGTGGCGGGCATCAGCTGCCTCAGCAAGTACATTGTGACCGGACACGAGGACGGGAGTATCTCGCAGTGGGATGCGAAGACGGGCGAATTGATCCACACGGCGTTCAGTCACGATGAGAACCAACTCGTGTCCGACCTGCAGTGGAGCGCAGACAGGACATACTTCATCACCTCGTCCAAGGACAAGACGGCGAAACTTCACGACACCTCCTCTCTCGAAGTTCTGAAGACATACGTGGCAGACACGCCGCTCAACTCCGCCGCCATCACTCCCGAACCTACGCAGTACGTTATTCTGGGCGGCGGTCAGGCGGCTATGGACGTCACGACCACCTCTGCCAGACAAGGAAAATTCGAGGCGCGCTTTTACCACAAGGTGTTTGAGGAGGAGATTGGCCGTGTGAGGGGTCATTTCGGCCCGCTGAACTACGTCGCGGTGTCGCCCACAGGCCATTGCTATTGCAGCGGAGGCGAAGACGGATATGTGCGAGTACACCACTTCGACCCGCCGTACTTTGACTTCAAATTCGAGGTGGAGAGGGAAAGGGAGCAGGGGTTGAGGTTTTGAGAGGGGCAGTTGTTCATTCACGATGCATGATTTGTGCAAGGTGTGGTCGGCGTTTGGTGCAGCACCGAGCTTTAGTGTGAGGAAGTAGAGGTTCTGTGGAGGATGTCACTCCATAGACAAAGCCACCCTGCGAGGGTACGGACTCATCCGTATCCAGAGCCAGACCATCCTCTCATCCCAGCCCAGTCGAAGCTCATCATCTCAGCCGCCGGAACATTAGTGCCTAATGTGTCGTTATACATGTCTGGCCATGCCAACTCGTAGTAGCCGATCCAATCCGCGTGCTTGTATGGTCCCTCAAGATTCACAGACACTGGCATGGTGGTTTGGAGATTCTCGATGCCGCTCCCGTAGCCGGTCTGCGTGTTGGCTGTAGCATCTGATGCGGCTGGCACATCCTCATCTTGCGCATCTCGAATGATACCAACGAACTTTGGCAGCACATATTTCCCGCCGCCTGTCCCATTGCGAACCGCTTCCCCAGCTTCCCAAGCCTTCAACACAAGCCTTGCGAAAATGCGGAAGAAAGGGCTATCCGGCCGGAATCGTGCGCCGAACCAGGTGTCGAAGTTGGCGCTCATTGTCTCCCAAGCTTGTTGAGCGTGCTTCGTGCCTGGCCGCTTCTTGAGATCTTGGAGCAGGTGTAGGTATGCTGGGAATGGGAAGTTGGCGTGATTCAGCCATACGAATCCTGTTGTCAAAGGGGAGGTCATGACGGTTGTATCACACTCCAGAACACGGAGTGCAAGGTTGGCCATCTCTTCGAGCTGTTGATTGGAAGGACCAGTTGTGGAGGTGAGATATAGTGACTGGCATTCTAGGAGACGGAGTTTGGTGAGGTATGTTCTTGCCGTCCAGATTGTCATGAAGTGAACTGAGTTGGACTTGTCACAGTGCCTGAGGTACTGGCTTTCAATCCGATCTTGCAGCTCTTCAATTTCGGAGCCGTATGAAGCCTTGTGCTCGAGACTTTTCAGTATTGGTCGGGTAAGGTCGAGATGAAAAGCAGTATGTCGGAGACCATGAGCAATCGCACTACGCACAACCACGTGTATGGATTCGCTTGGCGTGTTCTGCGATGGCGATGCTTCTTTCATTTCGGGTCGAAGATCGGAGTCGTTCGTGTTTAGAGGAACTGCACAGTCCCAGATCGGATTGAGAGTCGAAGCCTTGACACTGGCGAGTTCTTGGACCCTTGCATCGTATATTGCCAGCGCCCACCACAACCTCCGCCACATTTCAGCCTCGAAGGGAGTTTTCGTGGCCAACGACGATTCACTATCGATACCAAAGCGCTGAGAGATCCGGATTGCGACTCCAAGCATGCAAGTGAGAGCTTGAGGCGCCACTTTCGACCGGATGGAGACCTGCTAAGGGTTAGTTTTGAGGTGACACACTGAATTCAAAGCATACTTACAAGATAAAGGTACAAGGCTGTGAGACTATCCCGATGATCGGATCTGAGAAAGTTGCACTTCCACAATGCCTGTTGACACGAAAGCTGAAATCGCTGTAGGAGTTCTTGCCGCGCAGCAGCAAAGTTGTCTTCACATGCTTGATCGGTAAGGCTCAGGATGGCTATGCTGTAGATGCTAAACATGAGAGCTTCCAAGGAAGGAGTGATGCTTTTGATATCACCGATCGCTTCGACAAAGCGGCCTTGTAACGTGGGCGTGTGCGTGACCTTCAGCAACGGATTCACATTATCCAAGTAAATCTGCCAAAGCTTGAAGCTCTCCACTGGTGTAGGATGTGCTGTGGTAAGATCCACGACAGGAGAGCGAGGACCAAAGAGAAGCTGGTCGCCATCCGGTGAGAATTGATCCCACTCCCTCTTGACAGCACTTTCGGGTACTGCGTCTTCTTCCGAGTTGCCGGCACTGTCGCCATCCCGGAACTGCTTCAGCTGTCAGCTTCGTTCACCCCTGAAACTCAGACACGTACGCCACGGTTGATAGTGTCCCAAAAATTCCTGGACATGTTAGTCGCCTTTACCAATCATTTACTGTCCTGCAGTGCATACTTGACTCCGGGCGTTGCAGCGGCTTCGCTTCCAATCGACGGACTGGAGAGCTTCACTTCCGCGCTTGGGGTGTTCTCAGCCGAATCAGACGGCTGGACGGCTGTTTTGTCGTGCAGTGGTTGGAACGGTATCTTGTGCTGACGCAGTAGCGACTCATACGAGCGTATACAATTGAGGAGCTGTCGTTCAGGGAATCTGGGTTTCCGTTGTCGTTGGGCCGTGCTCCCCGGCACGCATGTTGATCCGGATCTTGTGCAGTTTGCGCAGGGGGTCTGGCGATTGCAACGGAGCTTTCGCTGTCTACAAGCAACGCAGGCTAGTGCCTTTGTTTGTGTCATCGTCTAGACATTGTTGGAAGGATGGAATAGCGCTTCATTCATCAATGATTCGATTCAGACACCATATTGGAAGTCTGAATCGACGAGCGATGTGAAGGGATACAGGAACAAGGGTTGTGCACGTGTCATCGATTTATTTTGCGACTTTGAAGAGTAGAGCAACGCAAGATGATGCAGAGTGAAGTGAGAGCCTCTCTCTCATGTGCGATGCGACCCTTGAGGACAAAAGTCGTTGCGACGCACGGGCCTTCACCGTCCCGCAACGCGAACTTCCCGGACGCGTCTCGACATTTGGACTTCGCTTGACTATGACCTCCGCGCTACCCACCGTTCACCACCACCAACCAGTCACGGTCAAGAGATGTGTGCGGTGACTATGATAGTCAGATCATAACCACCCTTCCCAACCGCGCACCATCCCATATCCGATCACGACATCACAACGCGAAGATGTACATCAAACAGATCATCATCCAGGGCTTCAAGTCCTACAAAGACCAGACTGTCATCGAGCCCTTCTCGCCCAAGCACAATGTCATTGTCGGTCGCAATGGCAGCGGCAAATCGAACTTCTTCGCCGCCATCCGCTTCGTCCTCAACGACGCCGGCTACGATCACTTGATGCGCGAGGACCGCCAGAACTTGCTACATGAAGGCGCCGGAAGCGCGGTCATGAACGCCTATGTTGAGGTCATCTTCGACAATGCCGATGAGCGATTCCCCACCGGGACGCCGGAAGTGATCTTGAGGCGCACAATCGGACAGAAGAAGGATGAATACAGCCTGAATCGCAAAAACACCACCAAGCAAGAAGTCATGAACATGCTTGAGAGTGCCGGCTTCAGCAAAAGCAATCCCTACTACATCGTGCCGCAGGGACGCGTCAGCAAGATTACAAACATGAAAGATGCGGATCGGTTGCAGCTGCTCAAGCAAGTGGCCGGCACAGACGTGTACGATGAAAGGCGATTGTCCTCCTTGCGCATCATGCAAGACACCGAGCAAAAGCGCTCGCAAGTGGACGAAGTGCTGGTGACCATCCGTAATCGCCTCGAGGAACTAGAGGAGGAGAAGGAAGAGCTACGCGCATATCAAGAGAAGGACCGTGAACGAAGATGTCTGGAGTACTCAATCTACAAGGGCGAACAAGACGCTTTGCAAGACGCGCTGGGCACGCTGAGCGAGAATCGCGAGGGCGGGATGGAGCAGACTGATGAGAATCGGGAGGCCCTCGAGCAGTGTGAAGTTCAGCTGGAGCAGATCGAGGGAGAGATTTCGGAGTTGCAGCAGCAGCTCAAAGTTCTGGTGGAGGAGAAAGGCCAGCTTGAAAGCGAGCGTCGGGACACTGCGCGAGAGAAGGCGAAGATTGAGCTGGATGTGCAGTCCATCAGCGCCAATCAAGCCGCCGCTCAACAAGCCCGACAGCAACACGAGACGGATCTGCGCGACGTCCAGGGCCAGATCAAGCAACGAGAAGCTGCACTTGCACAGATCATGCCGGAATATGCAGCGAGGCAAGAGCAGGAGAAGGCGCTGAAGCGGCAGATGCAGGAGGCAGAGGCCACCCGACAGCGTCTCTATGCCAAGCAAGGCCGCCAGGACCAGTTCAAGTCCAAGCGTGATCGCGATCAGTATCTGCAACGAGAGATCAACGATGTCAACGTGGCTCTCGGCAAACGCAAGGCCGTGGTTCTTGAGACAACGGAAGAGATTACGGAGCTGGAGACACAAATCGCAACGCTGGATTCAGAGGTCGCTGATATGCACCATCGCATTGACAACCGTGGCGACGAACAGCAAAAGATCTCGGCGGAAGTTCAGCAAAAGAAAGAAGAGCAGCATCAATTGCTTGACCAGCGCAAGGAACTCTGGCGTGAGGAGGCGAAACTGGACTCCGTCATCGACAACGCACGTCAGGAGCTCGAAAAGGCCGAGCACTTCTTGAGCCGCATGATGGACCAAAATCTGAGTCGCGGTCTTCAGAATGTGCGGCGCCTTGTCCGTCAGCACGACATTCAGGGAGCTCATGGGCCACTCGGTGAGCTGTTCGAGTTCAGTGACAAATACAAGACTGCCATCGAAGTCACTGCCGGCACTTCGCTCTTCAATTACGTCGTCGATAATGACGAAATCGCTGCACGGCTCTCTGAGATGCTGAAGAAGGACAAGCTGGGTCGTGTGACCTTTGTGCCTCTCGCGCAGGTCAAAGTCAAGCCAGCAAACATCCCAAAGGCTAGCGATGCCGTCCATCTCATCACGAAGCTCAAGTACAACGCGAAGTTCGACAAGGCTTTCCAGCAGGTCTTTGGCAAAACGGTTGTCTGCCCAAATCTGCAAGTCGCTGCTCAATACGCCCGCTCGCATGGTGTCAGTGCCATCACACCAGATGGTGACCGCTCCGACAAGAAGGGTGCTTTGACCGGAGGTTGGCACGACGTGCGCAACTCACGGATGGACGGCATGAAGCGCGCCGAGCAGGCTCGGGCAGCGTACGAGAAAGATGCGAGTCGCAAAGCGGAGATCCAAGCACAGCTCGATGCGCTGGGTCAGCAAGTAACGAAAGCGTTGAGCGAGTTGCAGCGATTCGAGCAGAGGCGAGCGCAGATGGAGGGCGGGTACGGGCCACTCAGGGAAGAGTTGCGCAGACAGCAAGAAGTCCTCAACTCCAAGCGTGATGAGCTTGAGCGGAAACAGAAGCAGCGTGATACTGTGCAAGGATTGGTGCGCGATCTAGGGGAGCAACTCAGCGGTTACGAGGCCGAATTGCAGGGTGACTTTAAGAAAGCGCTCAGCAATGAGGAGGAGCAACGACTGGAATCCTTGAGCGCCCAACTCCCTGACTTGCGGAAACAACATGCGCAGGTCAGCGGTGAGCGATCTGAGCTGGAGGTCAAGAAGAGCAACATCGAACTGGAGCTGAGAGAGAATCTGCGATTGAGGCTGGACCAGCTGCAATCGATGGACCCCGGTGCTTCTCTAGACGGCAGTGGGAGCAGTACGAATTTGAAGGAGCAGCAACGAGACCTCAAGCGGATTTCGGCAGCACTGGACGCAGTGAACAAGAGGCTCAACGAGAACGAGGCCAGCACGGAAGAGACGCAGCAGCAGCTCCAAGAACGAGAGCAGAGGCACACAGACAAGCAGACAGAGTCCGAGAACCTGCGTCGCGCCATCCGCAACCATCAAAAAGAATTCGAAAAGGCGGCGAAGAAACGCGCGTTGCTCAGCGCCAACCTTGCAAGGGTATCGACCGACATTCGTAATCTAGGCGCCCTGCCTGACGTCGCCTTCACCGCACAATACACCAATCTCAAGACCAGCACCGTCACCACACGGCTGCACAAGGTGCAAGATGCGCTCAAGAAGTACGGCCATGTGAATAAGAAGGCCTTTGAGCAGTTTGCGCAATTCGAGAAGCAGCGAGACTCGCTCGAGAAGAGGAGAGAGGAACTGAGTGCTTCGGCGGAGAGCATTCAGGATTTGATCGATCACCTGGATCAGAGAAAGGATGAGGCTATCGAGAGGACGTTCCGACAAGTCAGCCGTGAATTCCACCGCATCTTCGAGCGCCTGGTGCCGGCTGGGAGAGGCAAATTGATTATCGGCAAGCGAAGCGACAAGCAAGTGCGCAACGAAGAAGTGGAGTCGGACGAAGACGAAGACGGGGGCGAAAGGAGCGTGGAAAACTACACGGGCATCGCCATTTCGGTCTCCTTCAACAGCAAGCACGACGAGCAGCAGCGCATCGGCCAGCTGTCCGGCGGGCAGAAATCCCTCTGCGCCCTCGCGCTCATCTTTGCCATCCAGGCTTCCGATCCCGCTCCCTTCTACCTCTTTGATGAAATCGATGCGAATCTCGACGCACAGTATCGTACTTCTGTTGCGCAGCTGTTGCAGGAGAGTGCGCAGACGGGGCAGTTTATTTGCACCACGTTCCGGCCGGAGATGTTGCTGGTGGCGGAAAAGTGCTACGGAGTCAGCTACTTGCACAAGACGAGCTCTATCGATGTGGTTTCGCGTGATCAGGCGTTGGATTTTGTCGAGGGACAGACGGGTGGGAAGTGAGAAAGGAGTCATGGCTGTGCTTGCCGGGGTGTCGTGAGTATGTAGACCTGCATTCATGTGGCGTTAGCTCTGAGATTCGGGATGCAATCGCAAACACAAGTGATTTTGTAAAGATCCGTTGTATCAGTGCTCTCTTTGTTCGTGCATGTTGCCTGCCACTCTGTAGATGCGATGAACGAGCATACGAGGTGTTCTGATCCTCTGGAGGGTACTGGCCACTGTCCTTGAAAGGAACCGTGGAAACCCATTCCAGAGGACGGTGAGAACTTGAAGGTTTCATCATGGGAGTTGGGGATTGATTGAGAGCAGATATCAACATACCGTTGGTCTTGTGCCGAAGAAATGCATGAAGATTCATTCATGAGGTGATACCGAAAGTTTCGTAACGACTTTCACACAGCCCTGTCGCCATCGGCAGGCCCCTTTTCCTCCGCGTCATGCAGAGCCCTCTCCGACCTCTCCGGCACAATCGCCCCCTCTTCGTCTGACTGCGGAAACCCAAATTGAGGAAACGCGAGATCGCACTCCATCTTCCAGTCATCGGCTCCCAGAGTTTCCAACGCCTCTTCTTGATCTGTGAACAGCTCGTGCGAACCCTCGCCGTCATCACTCGCAACCCAGCGCACGCCCAACGCGCGTTCAATCTTTGCGAGATCCATGTCGTACTTGTTCAGCAGCGCATCGCTCAGAGCATCCTTCGGAATGGTGGCGTGCTCGATTCCTTCCAACAAGCGGACCTTGACGCGAAGCTTGAGCCGGTCGAACGGCATTCCTGACTCGCCGAAGATCGTCCATGCTTTCTCCAGGTCACCAGCGAGGGACATTTGTTCGATGAACCAATGGTCGCCGCGGACTTTGCTGGTCACGAGAGGATTCTGACTCTGGAGTTTCTTGGGATGGGTGCGGGCAGGCGATTGCTTCCACAGCTCCCACTCGCGCCACACGCTTTCGCTATCTTTGCAGCGCGCGAGTACCGCCACCCAGCCGTGTAAGTATTGCCAGCTGTCCCTGTGGAGGAACGTCCCGAGGTGGTTTTGCTGGTCTGGCGGCAGATGTCTCTCGTCCTCGAAGCCGGTCAGGACTTGCAGAAGCTGCTCTCTGCTCCATCGGCCGTTTCTAATCTCCCCCAAGCCACGATTCCCGATGCTGAACTTGGCGATGACGCTTCGAAAGACATTACTCGAGAATTCCGCGCCTGCTTCTCGTGACAGTTTAAAGTATCTCTTCATGGCCGGTAGACTTCGCGAGCGGGCGGCGAATTTCATGCCGAGTTGGAGCAAGGAGGGATCGACGCGGTAGCCGGCTGTGGTGAATCGCCAGACGATGATGTTGAGGGTACGCAAGACTTGCGGGTCGGAGACGTTTTTCCGGCAGCGGTAGAGAGCGCGAGTGATTGGTTCGCTGAGGACGACCATGTTCTGAGCCACGAGCTTGTTTTGCATGGCGACTGCTATCACCCTTAGAATCTCCTCGGGCCGTTCGCAGCGCAGAAGTTGGACGCGGATGATTTTTCGGATGGCTTTGCGATCCAAGGTCGAATAGAGCCGCTGTCGAAAGATGGCATGTGGGACAGGGGCCGCATTGGCTTCCGGGAGAAGGGCCGCAGTCTTGACATGGCTTTTGGCCGGGCCCGGAGGACCGCGGGGAGGCTCAGGCCAGGGATTTGACAGGCTGCGGAGGACCTCGAGGCGAAGATCGCGGCGCTTGTGAAGTGCATCGAATCCCAGTAGAGCCTCTCGTATCTCATCCACCGGACTGTGAAGCCTCCATTGGCGTATGGAGTCCTGCATAGGAAGGACTGGACCGTCGTTTTGTTGCACTCCAATTGGCGGTGTGCTCAATATCATCCCATCATCTTCAGGTCGGGCTGCTCTTGTTTCCAGTCCTCTTCTTCCGGTGAGTCGTATACGTCGCCTGCCAGTCAGGCTCTGCCGGGACTGACAGAACAGACAGGCCGATGGCGTCCGTCTGGCCGCCATTCTCGAGCTGTTCGTCTGCAACCAATGACAGGTGTGTGTGACTGGAGCAAGGATGAAGTGAGGTGTGCGGGGAGGAATTGTGGCACTCCCGTGCTCCACTTTCCCAAAAGAGCGCGGAATACTGAGTCAGCGCTGGACGTTTGATATTTTTGAAGATTGCCTTCTTGTCGCCTCTTTGATTTGCCACGCTCTGAATAAATCGAGACAGTCTCACAGCAGGGGCCTGGACAGTGCATTTGAATCTAGCACACTATGGCGACCCAGGCGACGGATCCGGCGCATGGTCTTTCGCCACCGCACACCTTTGTAGCCAACCAAGGCTATGTGGGAATCCAACCAGACAACCCTCAGATCCCGCAAGACAGTCAACCAGTCGATCACTTAAAATACGACCAGAACGATGAACACGATGAAGAGTATGACGACCTATTCGAGCCATCCGAAGAAGAACTCTCCGATTCCGAACTCCAAGCCGCCAACCCTGCAGACTACACCAAAGCCTACAACCGCCAACGCAAACTCAACGACACCTCCATCCCCGACACCCAGAAGCCCAAAGCGAATCCGCAGCTCAACACCAAAGCAGCCATCGACGACCACGTCAAAAGCTTGACCAAGCACGCGGCCAAGCTGAGACTTAACGATGTCGAATCCGGCGTGACCAAGATGCACGGCGGCGCGGAGAAGAGCGATCGCGCCACGAGCGAGCAAGTGCTCGATCCCCGGACACGCATGATCCTGTTGCAGCTGCTCAACCGTGACATTGTCGCTGAGATCAACGGCGTCCTCTCCACTGGTAAAGAGGCAAACGTCTACCACGCAGTCGCCATGCCTCCTCAGACCGAAGATGCAGAAGAGCCTACTCCTCGCACAGAGCACCGCGCAATCAAAGTCTACAAAACCAGCATTCTCGTCTTCAAAGACCGCGACAAGTACGTCTCGGGCGAATTCCGCTTCCGACAAGGCTACAACAAAAGCTCCAACCGCGCCATGGTGAAAGTGTGGGCGGAGAAGGAATTCCGCAATCTACGCCGTCTGCACGCCGCCGGCATCCCCTGTCCGAACCCGGTCTACCTAAAAGCACACGTCCTCGTCATGAGCTTTATCGGCGACGGCAAGGGCTGGCCGGCCCCGCGATTACGAGACGTACAGCTCGAAGACGCGAGCGAGTGGCGGGAGATCTATCTCGATTTGCTGGGGCATATGCGGAAAATGTACAGAGTGTGTCGGCTCGTGCACGCGGATTTGTCAGAGTACAATCTGCTCTACCATGCGCGCAAGCTGTACGTGATTGATGTCAGCCAGAGCGTGGAGCACGACCATCCGCGCTCGTTGGAATTCTTGCGCATGGACGTCAAGAATGTGTCCGACTTCTTTGCGAGGAAAGGAGTGGACACTCTTTCGGAGCGAGCGGTGTTCGGGTTCGTAGTAGGAGGGAGCGAACCCACAGAATCGGCGGGGATGAGAGAGGTGTTGGAGAAGTTGTACGCAACGAGGGAACCGGAAGGCGAAGGCGAGGAGGCCGAGCAGGAAAAAGAAGTGGACGACGAGGTGTTTCGGCAGCAGTACATCCCGCAGACGCTACAGCAGGTCTACGACATTGAACGCGACGGGGACAAGGTTCAGCGAGGCGAGGGCGACAGTCTCGTGTATCAAAGTCTGCTGGCGGAGAAAGTGGCCGGTGGCGATGATGCTCCAGGACGTGATGCTGATGGCGAAGACGATGACAAGGGCAGTGATGGCGAGGAGGACGAAAGCGGTTCCGAGTGGTCGGCGAGAGAAGACGGGCCGCCGCGTGGCAAGCGGTTCGAAGACAAAGATGCGAAGCGCGAGCACAAGAAGGCTGTCAAGGAGGAGAAGCGGGAGAAGCGGAAGGAGAAGATACCAAAGCACGTCAAGAAGAAGCTGGTTCATCAGAGTAGTCGAGGGAAGAAGTAGTCGACTTCAATTTGCTCGAACAAATTCGCTGCTGCGCTCACAATCTAATGCCTCTATATCTTGGCCTGTAATCGTATTGACCAATGTCGCGCAAGCCTGGTCACTAGATGTCTCAGCCCAACGGGATCAGTCGCGCTTCCTGCTGCCAAGTCCATGACTAGACTACAGCCACGTCTTGATCAGCCTATCCCCTTTCAGATTTCACAAACCAGCGTCCTGTCGTCCTAGATTCGCGGAGCCGTTCTCATCTAATCAATGCCAACACTGTCACCCTGAACACCATCCAAAGCATGCGGCCTCATCCCCCTTTACTCCCCAACGAGCTCGCACTCGTATTCGACCACCATCCCTCGGGCGCAATCCTCTTCCCATCTCTCTCCTGTTCCCGTTCGGCGTCCACAGCATTAGCAATAGCAAAATCCGTCGGCGAAGCAGCAACAACAGTGACCTGACCGTCGCTAGTCTGGCTCACTTGGCTGCGGCGGTTGCGCTCACGAGTCTGCAGCTGGCTAGGCGTGAGGACTCTGCGTTTCGTCTCAGCTGGAGTTGTAGGAGGGGCGCTGGCGCCGGCGCCGGCGCCGGCGGGCATGACGGTCGCGAGGGATGATGCTGTCGTCATGTTGCTGGGAGAACGTACCACGCCTTTCTTGAATTTTCGGTTGTCGATTGAGATGTCTTCTGCTGGGGTTGAGCGCTGTTCTAGCTCAGGCTGTTGTCGAGTGGGTGTCAGAGGCGGACCTGCAATTCCTTCCAACGCCGCTGGTAGAGAAAAGGCTTGTCGGATTGGGGGCAATTGTGCGTTTTGTGGTGGCGTTAGGGCTAGAGCATCCATGTCGTCCTCGTAGTCGCTTTCGTCCATGTGCTCATCCACGCTCCCCTCCATCATGCCCATGTGATGAGTCGGTTCTCGATCTTCTAGAGTATCAGCGCCTGACGCAGCTGGGAGCAGTAGTCGTCCATTCACACTCTCGTCCTCCGAATATCCCGGCGGCTGTGACCCGTTCAACAACGGACTTGACCCGTGCCTGGTAAGTCCAGTGCTTCTCCATCCCAGAGCGCTAGCTTTCGTGTTCTCGGGAACAGCATATGAATCCAACGCCTCCAGCACATGCGGGAACACAAGCTCGTGCACATCGCTCGCCCACAAGAGGTCCAAATGCTCATACTTCGGAATGCACCTCGCAACAGTGTGGCGCGGAAGCTCTTTCAGCATAAGCTTGATGTCCACCAAGCTATCACTCCCGCCGTACACCAGCACGATGGGTGTGCGAATGTTGCGCGTGGGGAATTTGGCGACCTTGTAGTACTTGCTTCCCTGGTTCAAACTCATGGGGGTGCTGACTTCGTCATCGAACATCTGAAACTTGCCGTTGCGGATGATTTGGAACCAATGCACTACACTTTTCGTGCTAGTGAAGGAGTACAAATGGGGGTAGGCGGCGAGCTTCTGGTGCGCAGAGATGTTGAGGCTCTTCCAGTTGAAGAGGAAAAGGAGGCACTTGTCGATGGACCAGGAGAAGATGGCGGGATAGAGAATGGCGGACCACATGGTGGTGCTGCCCAGGATGGCTCGGCGGCCGAAGAGGAGGAAGAGAATTTCCGGATTGGTCTTGACAAGGCTGGAAACGACCCCCGAGGCGAGGCCTGGTGGTGCCATGGCAGGTGCCAGGGCGACGAAGACATCCACTTTGCTGTTGAGCGTGGGATGAATGCTGAGGGTGGCGAAGGCTTGCGCTGTTCCTTGCGAGAAGCCGATGTAGCTCAGACTAGGCTGGCTGGTGGTGGAGAGCACGTAGTTGATGCTGTCGGGGATGTCGTGGAACGCGAACTGGTCCATGCTGAAGTCCCAGAATTCGACAGAGGTGGGCGCGTAATGCATGTTCTTCTTGCTGTACTTGTTGCCCCGATTGTTGCCCAGCCAGACGTCGTATCCTTGCTCGACGAGCATAAAGGGTAGGCAGCGCTCTTTCTCCGTGATACAGACCCAGACTTCGCTGTTCATGAGCAGGCCGTGGTGGAGGTACACGCATTTCTTTTGGATGGAGTTCGGCCCGGCGTTCACGCTCATGTCCTCCTCGCCCCGGCGCCATGCTAGACGATGTAGGCCAAGGAGATAGCCGTCTTTGGTCTGAACCACGTGTTCTTCCGCGTAGTAGCCATACAACTCGCAGAGCTCGACGAAATCGTGAGCCTGCGCGATGGGGCTGGAGACGGACTTCTTCTTGTTGCGCGCGCGGCGGGAGTACGGCGAGGAGAGGGAGTTGAAGGCATTGCGGCTGACGCGATAGCAGAAGCGGATGATGGGCGTGGGGAGAAGGAGGGTGATTGTGCGAATGACGAGTTCGATCAAGGCCAGCAAGAAGGAGAGGGCGAGCGCGACGTATTCGTAGGTGTGTAGGCGTCCGATGAAGGGGATGTGCGCCATGTTGTGTGGTGTGGTAGGAGGTTATTGATAGGGTCTGTGAGGTGTAGGCATCGTCCGTATAGAACGTCGGATGGTGTAGAGCTAGGAAGTTGAAGTCGCGGTATTGTAAAGCGCACATCGCGCTGGCGGAAGATGGACTGTCGTCATTGTCCAGCATGGAATGGCCCGTGCGTTCCGATGGAAACTCTAATTGCAGCCCTGCATGACAGCGATGAAGCTTGATCGTCCTCTGAAGACCAACCTGTCTCCACTCAGCACAACCAAAGTTCCACCAATCCATCTGTCGACTGAGGATGTGCGCAATAGCCTGCCAAATCCCATCAAGACGATAATAATTCTCATTCCGCCACCTGCGCGTGGCCACGCAGACCATGCCTGCCTCCTGCACAGACATCCGTACGTCAAAGACCACCGCAGTTTCGCCTCCAGGATTCTCCCATTAACATTGCCCTCACAGGCGCGGCGTTAGCCCTCTGCCTCCAACAATCCGACTGTGTGATGATCCACCGCAACACCCCCGCCGACTGCCTCCGCCCACCCCTCTCCGACACCCTCCCCACCCAATGCCAGCAGCTCAAACACGGCTACGGACAGTGCAAGCGCGGACAGATCGACATGCGCAAGCGCTTTCGCGGCAACAAACCCATCTCTACGTCGACGGAGCTGGAGGGTGGCGGGGAGCGCAAGACGGCGGGCATGCTGTATGCTGGCAAGCCGGCTTTTGGCACTGAAGGGACGGATGGGAGGGAGATGGAGGCGAGGGGCGGGGAGGGCGATGCGGAGTATGAGCGCTTTGTACGGAATGATGGCATCGAGGATATACGGAGGAAGAAATAGCTGTTGGGCATGCTTGCATTGGGTGGCGTTGACTATGAAGGCATAACGCGCGGTATGAATTTCCCATCCTCAGCCATTTGGCGGAGGTCCGTTCCAGCCATTCTGCGCAGTCCCATTGCGACTGAAAAGATACTCCCTAAACCTCGCTGTAAACTCCTCTGCTCTTGTGCGCTCCCTACACATGAAGACCACGCATTAGTCGCTTGCCGCACACCGAGATGGCAAGAAGACGCACTTACACTTCACCCTCCTCGCCCGTCACACTAGAGCAGCGGATATTGCCCTCAAAGTGCCAGTCGCGGTCACTGCTGATATAACTCTGGTGCCAGTCACAATTCGTCTTGGTCGCCTCGTCCACAAACTCGCCCATCTTGATCCCATCCTCCCGTACAATTGCCGGGCTCAAGCTCCGCTGCCATCGCCGGACCAAGTGCAGAGATGTGCAGGGAGGCTGGGAGAGGAACATGCGGCGCCAGGAGGCTTCGGGGTAGAGGACGGCCGGGGAGGTGTTGGGAGCACGGTCGGCGGGGAATGAAATACACACGTCCCAGCTCCAGTGTTCGGAGGGTCTTCTGTCTCTTGGATTAGTCGTGGTAGAATCGACGCCGTCACCGTCGTTGACAATGACTAGCGTGACGGTTGGGTAGCTCGTGGGAAACGCTCGCAGGAGGAGTCTATTGTTCTCTGGTTTTCGACCCGGACGATTTGGCTGGTCTTTGGCGTAGGCGTTGAACGCGCGGCCTTCGAGCCTCCAGTCTGGGAGCAGGAAGAGGGACTTTTGGAGGCGAGGGGAAGCTTGGATGGTGCGGCGGAAGGCGCGGGAGGTGCGTTGGGAGAGGAGGAGGTCTTTCTGTGAGAGGTAGAGCAGGATGATCTCGAGGAGTTCGGGGATGTTGAGAACGCGCTGGACGGCGCTTGGCGGGGTTGGCGTTGGTCGTTGTTGACGGAGAGGGCGGAGGGGTAGGTTGTGAATCATCTCGACGGGCGGCGGGCTCGGATCGCACTCGTCGGCGGTGAGCGTGGAAGGTGTACGGATGGTCATGCGAAGTTGATTGGGAGCCATGATAATAGGAAAGAGGAGCTGGTAGAGATGCGAGTGCAATCCCCAGCCACCATGGAGCCGGATAGGCAAGGTCTAAGCTGCAGGTGCATGTGAAGGTTGGGTTGCAAATGCCGATTACGTCGGCGGGGCAGCGGGTGGTGGGGGATGGCGGGGGCTGCCCCTCGGACGTGCTCCGGATCGCCACGACCGACAACCTGATGGAAAGCTTGAGCGAACCTCGAATCTCTTTTCAATACACGTGCCATAGCGCCGGCTTCCCAGGCTCGCAATAAATGCATCACTACGCTACCCATCGCTGCCGTATACGCCCCTGCCCACATGTCACGGAATTGCACGCTCCCTCACCAGAACTTGGTCACGGTCTGCCCTCCGCAATCGGGAATCGTCAAGCCTTCCTTGATGTTGCGGTTGACATCCATTAGGCCCCTAACAACACCAAGAATTAGCCACTGTACAATATTGGCTTCTGACGAATGCTCAAACTCACCAGTGAGGCTCCCAATAATCACCCGTCGTTGGATCGTCGAAAATCGTGGTCCATGGCTCATCGAAAGCTTCAAACCTATTGTTTTTCTCAGATCAGCAAGACCTTCCCAGAAAATGCAGGCACTCTTCAAACTCACCAGAAGTATGTCGTCCCGTTCGCCAATGCCGGACATATCCACGTGTCCATGAACACGTTCATCTCCGAAATACCCGCAATCGACCCTTCGGTAGGCGTCGGACACTTCACTCCTGTCCCGCAATCGTTCCCGCCCTGACTTGGCCATCCAGTCTCCGAAATCAGACTCCGGGGATAGCTCCCGTATGCCGGACCGGCGACAACGACGTCGTTGTTCTGCCAGAACGACCAGGTCCATGATGCGGCCACGTTGGGTTTCACCCCGGCGAAGAAGGGATGCACGTTCCCCATCACAATGTCCGAATCGGCGGCGATGGTTTTAGTCCATGCGCTGCCGATGTCGGAAGTGGATACGGGTAGTGTGATGCCTTTGGCTGCGAGATTCTTCTTCACGATCAAAAGCTGCTCGCCGAGCTGAGCGGCCGTCATGTCTTTGCGGAAGAGGACTTCGTTGCCGACAATGACGCCTGCGAAGTGGGAAGTTGGATACTGGTCGAGTATGTCGTACATCTGGTCGAGTTGGCGCGTGTTGGTCGTGGCGTTGTTCTCGAGCCACACGCCGAGCCAGACTTTGATTGTGTCGTTCATCTCCAGGCGGTCGATTGCTGTTAGCACCATTTGTGTCTGGTTGCAGTCTGTGCCGTACAGTCGGATCGAAGGCGTGAGTTGGGAGAGGACGGCGACGTCAAGAGTGATGTTATCCTGGTTTGGCGGGACGGTCAGACATGCTGGATATTGAGCATTCAACGGCGTATAGTCCATTCCGGGAAAGACTTTGTGAAGGTCCTTGTTATTCATGACTGCCTGCACCTCGGATGAGTGCAGTGTGTAGGCACCGCTGGGCGATGATGGAGTGGACTTGGAGCCAGACTTGGCGCTGCCTGGGTTGGTCGCAATCACGCCTCCTACCACACCTCCGATGATGGCCAGAACGATGAACAAGCCGAGCGCACCAAAGATGTATTTTTGTCGGTGAGTTCGCCCAGTCTGCCGTTGCAGCCATTCACTCTTCTCCGGATCGCCTCCTCCAGCAACTTTGCCATAGTTCCCACTTGTGTCTCGCGATCCAAAAGCGTTGAGTATGCCAGGACCGGATCTGGATGCTCCGACGCCAGCGCCCGCCACTGCACCTGCAAACACACCGCGTCGTGAAGTGGGAACTGGTTCGAATCCGTCATCACCGTCATCAGCGATACTGTGCGGATCAACGAAGTCGTCGTAGCCTTCCAGCCGGGATGCTCGTCCTTGCTGCATGTGCTGGCCGTAGCTGTAGCCAACGCCACTCACATCCGGGGCAGGTCCATTTCTTTGGAAAGAGGGAGCAGCATCCATGGGCATAGCTGCAGCGTGTGCCCTCAGCGGAGCTATTGAGCTTTGGCTATCCGTAGGTCGATGGAGTGGTCGTCTGGGAGAGTAGGGAGAGAGAGGGTAGTTTGGAAGCTCAGGTGAAGGTGAAGGTGACGCCATGCGTCCGCCGTAAAGGTTGTCAATGTCTCGGAAAACGTGTGAATCGTCTCCGTGTGGCTGACGATAAGCGAAAGCACCAGGGCTTTCGAGCACGCCTCCGCCGACGAGCGGAGCCCGGAGATCCCTGCCTGGAGTCGATGGGTGTTGGAAGGAATTCCTCATAGGTGAGCGTGGAGCGCTGGAATGGGCCGGAGGCGCTGGTGGAGGTGAGTGAAAGTCATTGGCCTCATAAGAAGGTACCGGTTTTCGAGGAGGAGATCGTGCCGTTTGTGGTTGTCTAGGTTGCTGGTATTGAGGCTGTCGACCAAAATCCTCGCTCTGATACGGAAATCGCATTGGTTGCGGTTGTGACGTGGCCTGGTCCCATCCTGGCGGAATGCCATACTGACGGTTCGCCATTCCGTGATGCCGTCCGGATCGTTCTTGTGATCAAGTTGCGAGACAATGCGAGAGCGACGCTGATTGACAACGATCCTTTGTCGAGCTGATGGTTGACGAAAGCGCAAAGGAAGCACAAACAGACGGGCTAGTGACGTCCCCTGCCCCTGCTGACCTAGTATTGTTTCGTGTGCAGCGGATGAGGCTGAGTCGCGTTTCAGCAGCTCGGGTTGTTTTTCACCACTTCACTCTCCCATCATGCAGTATGTCCAGCAATGCCTTGCGGAAAGTCGACAGCACACATCACAGGACCAGTTGGCAATCAGAACAGAGAGTAGACGTACAAAAGGATTGCGACGAGAGAATATCGCCGTATCTATTTGGAGCCTGCCCGGTGGCTGTAGCAACGCCTAGTCCAACGCGGGGTCGCGATTGGTCCGGGGGTTTGTCAGCCACAAAGACTAAATTCGTAACTCGCTGAACTGCGCCTCAGGTTGCCACCACCATTCACCCCTCAATACACACTCTCAGCTCGCGATTGAGCGCTCCCGTATGACCATGCCACACTTCCCGACACAGGATGTAGAAGCGCCACAATCATACGCGGACCGGGAAGGGTCCCAGCGCGGGCTTGAGCAGCCCCAAGACAATCGCGTCCGCATCAAGAATCGACGGCAGCGGTATCTTGATCTCCATCCAGAGTATTTCAAAGAATCGAGCCTCGAGCTAGCAGGTAGGCAGCACTTTGGGGAGTGGTCTTTCATTTCTCCACTTCTCATCAATGTACTTCACAGATCCCTTGCTCTATGATAGATTGATCCGGCGATTCCAGACAGCCGCCGAACGCGAGAGTGAAGGGCGATTGCGCGGATACTCTGGCATCCTTGAAGCCAACCTCGTCCGTTCAGAGGCCAAGCTGGAAGCCTTGGATCATCCAGATCCTAACAACCCCCTGATATACCGTAGGGCTGGGGATGGCTCCATTACAGCGGTAGAGCAGGACGAGAGTGACCGGCCGAGTAACAAGGACGAAGGTTGGTCGAAATGGGAGGAGATCATGGGGCTGCGCTTCTTGCGAGGCGACGATGCCGATTTTGACTATGCGACTGTCGACGAGAACGACGAGTACGACCACCGCGACGACGAGGATCGGGCGAGGTTGGAGGAGTACCTCAACGAAGAAAATGAGGAATTTTTAGGAGAAGGCACTCCTACTGGCCAGACCGGCGTTCAAGATTTTTGACCGCCTGGTGCTTGATTCATGGGAACTATCAGCCCCCAGGCTCACCACCCCATTCTGCCATGCGCTGCCAAGCAATGGGGTGGAGAGAATGGAATCGTCACTGACCCTGCACAACAATCCAGGCCTTCGGATGATGCTGCACAGTTGGGAGACGGGGTATACATGTCAACAATCACGAGCTGGTCCACCTCCAACGCAGCCGGCGCAAGGAAGTCCAACCGAGCTCAGGGTGCTTTAGGCGCGGGCCAACCAGGGGTGCGCATGACGCTTGCGTTCCATGAGATCGACTTGATTCCGGCGCTGTGTCCTACAAGCCGGTTTGAGCATCCACTATTGCCCATTGCATGTGACACCCTTTGTTGTCATCTACAGGGGCTGTTTCCTGGCAGATGTCGCAATGGAAAAGACATGTAGAGAACGTATCCGACCCGAGCGCATGGAAAAGACAAGTGAACATAACGCACCTGTCATTGCGAGATATGATAACGCCACTACCTTGTCATTGCGCCATAGGCGTCTACTCGTCGATGGCAAATGCACGCCCTTCACACCGTGTCAATTGTTACTCAACAGCCGATGATCTGATAGATTCGTGACTGCTGTCTCACCCAGAAGCCTTGACACCCTTTCGGTCCTGCCAATCTCCCGGACTTTGGCTTTGTCGTTCCTCAAGCGCGGTGTAATAATCCGGCGAGGTCGCAATGCAACACCCCAGTAGGAAGGTGGAGCCTGCCGTACGCCACACAGTCGCAAGTGCGTCGACGGAAAGATTCCAACCCGAGCAATGGGTCGTGTGGCAGCTTACCACATACGTGCCTTACTTTAATCAGTATCAAGCGAGTCCAAGATGGTGCCCAGACGCGAGATCGTCGTCTCGGCTTGCCTCATTCAGGCGTGGGAGTGCTCTCGTGGCCCCGCATGTGACCTGTCACGAAATGGAGGACTCGGAGATATGTCTCAGACTAGCGGCCGTCAATACATACTGCGGCGGTCGACGCGGCGTTTTGCGCAATAATACGAGAAGGAGGCAATTCGAAGAGATCAACTTGTGATGCATGCCTCCATCGAGGCTTTGTTCAACAATGGGATGCAGGGACGAGTAATGACTTTGCGACGGGGGCGTTAGAGTTAGAGGCGAGCATGGGAGACCGTCCAAGCCTTTGAGGCATTTTTATCGCTCTGCGGGCGAGGGTTCCCGGCTTGGAGAAGGGCAAGGCTGCATCAAGGAAGAGGCTTATCATGCCGACCACTTTCCTTCATGTCTGGGAGTGGGTGACGGACTCGTGGACGGGGTTGGTGTACCCGGTATGCGCAACCTCGGGCTGTCGCTTGTTGGGTGCTTGCCACGTGCGAGATGCAGATCACTAGCCGCTTCTACAAGGATGTCCGGGACGGGGATTGTCGGGGCCGGCAGTGTTGTTACACTGCGTGACATGGAAGGCAGGCACTCGACTCTGAGTGGTGGTGGTGTGTTGAGCGGTGACACGGTCGGGTGGTGCGTGTGCCAGAGCTAGCAGGGTGCTCCGGGCGTGGCAGCCATGTGGCCACTAAACGACACACAGTTCCCACCGTTTCCACCATTTGGCAGGGAGGGGCAAGGCGAACTCTGGTCCAGCATGGCGGTCCACTCCTAGCGCTGTCGTCAACCCCGCGTAGCCGCGGCTAGCGAAAAGTCTGCAGAGGGGTGGAGCTACGTCGTAGGAAGTAAGCACGTCGCCACGATTATGTGAAGATAGAGCACGCGCGCTGATTGAAGCAGAACATGCCGGGCCAGAGCTGCATCATGCGTCTTGAGCGCGCCGAGGAACCTCGTTCGCTTGCTGCGAAAGGCGACCGTCTCCCCGAAAGCTAGCGTGGATGGAGCGACGAATCATCACGAGCCTCGCTGGGCGGGCAGCGTCAGATAGATTGGAGGTGGTGCAAGGTCGAGTAAAGATCAGCGGAATGCATGAGCCGGGTGCTGACCCTTACAGCTCAGGCATTTTAGCGGCTGCGGTGAGGGTGGAGCTGGCGTGCAGAGAGTTTCCACCGGTACTGTACGAACGTTTGTCACAGGGAACGCGAGGAGCATAGGGCGGTAGAGTGTCGCTTTCGACGTGTAAGAATGATGCCAGAGTGTCGCGTCGGAGGCATCCATCCGCTGTTGTGTGGTGGGTGATGCGCTGTTCGCTCATGCGGTACATCGTCTGACTGCATGTGAGCTCTGAGACCCGCGCCGGAACCACACACACACGAGGAGACTCACTCCGAATCCGGCAGAAATCGAGCGTCGACCTGGCCCCTCCCACTCCCATGCCGGGCACCCTTGGCACAAGAGGGGCGGAGCGGGATGGCGAGCACGCTCTGCTCCTTCCAATCTTGCCGCTTGCCCGACGCGGCCTAGCGCAGGCCCCTGCCCTGTTTTTGGGCGAGAGAAACGGAGGTGGAGTGCGCTAGGCAGCGCTGATCGGAGGCCTCATGCGTGCAAGGAGTACCGAAGGTTTGGACGGGGCCCGCTCCAGCTTGCCTAGAGGTGTCGGACGGGCGTTGGGCGACAGATCGGAGGGAAAAGTAATGAGAATCAGGCAGGCGGCTTGTCAGCTGTACGGCGGCAGGAGGGTTTCATGTTTCACCCGCGCAGCGCACACCCTTACTAACCCTCCGCCCCTCGCCGATTGCTGCAGGTCCAATAAAACCAACTCCCGGCCATTGTTGTTGTTGGTGGTGTCGTCGTCGTTTCGTTGCTGCTGCTGCTCTTGTTCCTTGTTCCTCACCCATGCCCGCCCTCGCGCGCTGCTCCATCCTCTAACCTGGTCCGGCTCGGGCGAGACAGCAAGCAGGCCGTTTGTCGCTCGCATGCACCCCCATGGGCCACATATGCTCTTGCAGCTGCCCCCGACCGCCTCTTCTTTAGACTTTCGCGCCCTCCTGCGCTCCCCGCCCGCCATCCGCAAGCGTGCAGGCAACCTTGTGCATTGCAACTGCGCGACCGTTTGAAGAGCCCCCAAACCTCCAACGACAGGCCTACTGCAGGCCGGCGCATTGTTGGACGGCGCGCATCGTCATCCACCCCATCATCCTGCGCTGCCTGGCTTCACTATGGTACGTTCCCGCCCGACGCTGAGGCTCACTGGGGGCACCCCTGTTCACCTGCCCTCCCAACCCACCGCATGCTTCCCCCGCTTCCTCACTCACCACCCTCTTTCCCTCCGACCTTTCCCTCCCCCTACCTTACCCTTCCCCGCCCGTCCACTCCCTTCTCACCACCCTCCTTCTTCTCCTTCGGCTGCTCAGCCCTGGAAACCTTAATCACCTGCCAAATCCCCTGCACTGGACACCTCCCCCGCTATGCCCCTTCAGCTGCGTGCTGTACATCCATCCACGACCCTGCTAGCCGGCCGCCTTACCAGGCAACGCCTGACTCCCTGCTAATCCCATTTGACGATCAGAATCCAGCGAATGCCGCACCGCACGGCATCACTGGCATACCGCACCCGCGACAGCAAAGCCTGAACAACCTGCATCAGACGAGTTCGCCGCGCACGCAAGCTTATCCGTCATTCCAGCCAGCACCTCCTGGGCCATACGCCTCTCCGGCCCCCTCCCAACAAGGCTTCACTCCCCAGCAGTATCACTCGCCCTACGTCGGATCGCTCCCAAACGCCCCTCAACACCCATCTGGAGAGCCCAACTACTTCGCCACGCACCCCAGCCCGTACAGTATCCAAAGCAATTCGACGAGTTACGCATCGCCCGGTGAGTTTATTCCTCGCTTGTTTGTCATCATGTGGTGGCACGTCATTTCGCGCTATCCATACTACATTGCTCTTTTGCCTGCACACCCACCACTGACAACCATCCCAGATCCGGGAGAGTCAATGGCGACTCACGCAACGATGAATCGTCAACACTACCCTGCCATGTCCAGCTATCAGACCCCACAATCTAACTCACCCGCTTCCATTCATTCTCCCCAGACCGACGCCCATGGAAGGCACATGTACGCGATGCCGGCAGTGCCGCCTCAAATGTATTACCACCAGCAGTCGTATCCCCCGCCGCAATTGTATCCTCAGCACTCCGCCGCCGCCTATCATCCACCTATTTCCACAGCCCCGCCGCCAATGATGTTATACCATCAACAAGCGCAGCAGCAGCAACAACATCAACAGCAGCAACATCAACATCATCAACAGCAGCAGCAACAGGCACCTCCGCCTCAGCATCATTATCGGCAACAACACCAACCATCGCAATATCAGCAACCTCAACAACCCCAACAACATCACCAAGCACAACCCCAACCGCAATCGCAGCACGTGTCACAGCAATCCCACCAGCAGCATCGGCACTCGATGCAGCAAGCGCAGTTGCCATCGTCACATTCACCAGCTGGCATGATGGACACGAAGCAGTCTCTGGGCGCGCTACAACGGCCGACTCCGGTCCTTCAGCCTTTGCAAGGCGATCCTCAAACGGCCACGGCCCAGGGCGTGGCACCAGGCGGCCCACCCCTTTCAGCATCGATGTCGACACCCAACAACGTTGCTGCACCCGGTCCGATACCGGCAACAACACCCACTGTCGTGCGCCGAGACGAGAACGGCGTGCAGTGGATTGCATTTGAGTATTCCCGCGATCGCGTGAAGATGGAGTACACCATCCGATGTGATGTGGCAAATATCCACACCGATGACCTTAGCGCAGACTTCAAGACCGCGAATTGCGTGTACCCGAGGGCCAACTGCGACAAGGATCAATACAAAGGCAACCGGCTCAACTACGAACGCGACTGCAACGAAATTGGGTGGGCGCTGGCGCAGCTCAACCCGCCCCTGCGCGAGAAGCGCGGACTGATTCAGCGCGCCGTGGACAGCTGGAGGAACAGCAACACCGACCCCAAATTACGAAGCAGAAGAGTTCGACGGATGGCCAAGGTGAATACGAGGAAGGGATCGCAGCCGGGACTGGGTATTGGTCAGCCATCGAGCCCGCAAGATGTCAAGAATGAGGCAATGCGCAATGCGCAAGGTATGGCATTCGTTCTCTTCACCATCCATGCTTGCGACCACGTGTTCCGGCGCTGACACTCTCTAGTCCCCAATGATTACACGCAGCCACATCATCTTCAGGCGCACGTGAAACGAGAAGTGACGGATGGCGTATCTTCGCTGCCTGCCACACCGCGATCCGCCCAGAACTTCTACCCCACGTACCCCATGCCGCCGCATCCGGGCGCCAACGCGATGCCACCTCTTCAGAGCCCCATGCATCCACCCCATTCCACCATGTCAACACGTGTGGCCCGCGATGGCGCCGACGACGACGACCACGAGGAAGACCGCAAACGAAAACTCTTTGGCGATGTCCCAGAGGCCAAACGCCGGAAGTTTATTCTGGTCGAGGACAAGCAGCGAGGGACACGTGTCCGTGTGCGATTGGTCCTCGACCAGGTCAAGATGGACGACATGCCGGACGCGCATTTGAAGACCAACTCCGTCTATCCTCGCTCTTTCTACCCGAGACATGACGGTTCACCCACGGATTCGTCACGAGCGCTGCCCATCTGGGATGGAGACGACGACGACTGTGTCGAAGGAGCTTCATCCACTCTGCCCACGCGCGGCAAGACGATGGTGCAGGTGCCGTTGATGGACGGTTCCGAAATGGGCATGTCGGTGCCCTCGCGGAGGACATCGCAGCGCCGCAAGGAGATGACGCTGAATGAAATCGGATATCGCATGAGCTGGGGTCAGGCACGAGCGTTCAATGGGCGAACGCTTTTCCTGCAGCGATCATGTTAGTCCCTCCGTCGTTGTCGGCTAATTTTGAGAAAGTTTCCCCTTCTAATGGCCATCTCTTAGTGGATGCGTACCGCCAGAAGATGCAAAGCACCATGCTTCACACGGCCCAGGAGGCGTCTTCGATTTCGCCGCACTTTGAGACGCGCGTGGGGAAGCGGCGCAGGTCGGAGTGGAGGTTGCAGCATGATTGCGTGGAATCGCCGTGAAATCATCGACAAAAAGCGGCGGAAGGGAGGATGTTTGTTGCATTTCTAAAGAAAAGTTTCCCGCACCTTATTACCAGTCTGCGAGCAGAAGCAACAATTTACGACTTCTCGCCGCCGGTGGAGGGCCACGATATGTACATCAAGGGACGAATGGAGCGGAGCGCCAGCAATGGATAAAAGCAACAATTCGATTCATGTATAATACCATATCCTTCTGAAGAACTTAATCCGCTTATGCACGTGGCAGTCTCATCTATCCTCTACTTTACAAGTCACTTCTAAGCCCCATGGATATGTAGGCGCTCCTCCACCGGCTTCATCTCCTTCTTCGCCAGCCCCTCCCTCGCCCCCTCAGCCGGCTGCCCAATAACCAACTGCGCAATCAGCTCCCACTCCGCCGGCACCTTCCACGTCTCGGCGGCCTCCTTGTCGACGATGGGATTGTAGTGCTGCAGGTTGCAGCCGAGGCCTTCGGTCTCCAGCGCCGTCCACAGCATGTACTGGTGCATGGCGGACGTGTGTTCCGACCATTGCGGGAACTTGTCGGCGTAGACGGCCATTTTCTCCTGCAGACCCTTGACGACGGCCTTGTCTTCATAGAAGAGGATCTAGACAGCAATGTTAACTGGCCATTTCCGAGCTGGGAGTGAGTGAGTGGCAAGACTTACAGTAGCGTACGCGTCCTTGAACATCTTCAGCCGCGCCTCGGACTTGCTCCAGTCGCCTCCCTGCCCTTCGACTATGGGCTTCAGTTTGCCGGCCACCAGGTCCCAGAACTTGTCGTGTTCATCTTTGAACAGCGCGACGATGCGCGTGGTCTGCGAGTTGAAGGAGGAGGGGACATCCTGGATGGCGAGGGTGAGGAGCTCCTTGATCTTCTCGTCGGAGATGGGGCTTTTCTTGGTGAGTTGGTAGATGGTGCGGCGGTGCTTGATGGCGTCTTTGAGGCCGGTGGTGTCGTGGGTCATTTTGGCGGCTGGGGTGGTGCTGAAGCGAAGAGTGGATTGTCTGATGGATGCAATGGGGAGAGGAGTATGGGCTGGTTGGAATTGACGCGCGAAAAGAGACAAGCGCGGGAGGGCAAGGGCCTTTTGTAGTTGTGGTGGCATGATGGGTGAGAAATGGGATCCAGGCTCGTGGCGGAAGAGTTAGTGCGCGCGCACGGCTACGGCGCCGTCTTGAAATGCCGGTTGCTGGATGAACAGAGAGGCGACCACGCCATTTTTATCATCGTCTGATGTCATTGCCCGTCGTCTTGGCCCTTTGCGTCTTACGTGTATTACAAACATCCTCTCCTCCCAATGTAGCTACGCCCCGATATGGCGATTGGGAAGGGATGTTTTGCGGCAATTAGCTGATTCTTGATTCTGCTTACCTCATAATGTCGGCAAATTGCGCGCCCACGTCGGCCTTGTTCCGCGCTTGGCTAATCCTCTCGATCTCGACTACACTTCATCGTAGAAATAGAGCGCAACTCCAACACACCCCGACTGCCTGACTAACAAGTCACACGAAAATCGGCGAATCTTCTCTCGACTTCCGCCCGTCTAGCCAGTTCGTCACAAGTCTTTGGCCAGGCGAGGAGCCTCCTGTTCCTGCTCCTTCTCCTGCCCCGGACTTAGTCCCAGCGTACGCCGTCGTAGATGAAGGCGAGCGCTTCACAGCCCTCTCATCTCCGTCGCCTGTCGTCATGAGCTTCCTCGACACAGCCCTGGCCTGCTGTTGCTGCTTGCCACTACCGGCTGCAAGCCACTGCGAGCTCGACGTTGCCCGCAATGTAGCACCGCCGCTCTCCAATGGCGAGTTCTCCTTGTTCGCGCTGGCATGGTTGCCCGACGATGCGAGTCGCTGCTCATGTTGAGAAGCGTATGGCCCTGCGGAGATGTTCTGGATAGTCGTGTCTTCGAGGAGATAGACGTCTTCTCTTAGAATGTTGTCGCTGATGGTGGTAGGTTTACGCCGCACCTCGATCGGCCTTGCTCTCTGTGAGTGGTTGTTTTTGTATTTCGCGCGTAGTTCGAAAGCGGACTTGGGTTGGTATGCTTTGCGTTGTTGTACTGTGATGTCGGTGGTCGAAAGTGTTGGTGGCTTGTCCTCGGGCTTGTTGGCTATGCCGTCACAGGGTGCCAGAGAAGCGGCATGCGAGGCGGAACGTTGAGAAACAGCGATGCTTGGTGGGACTGGGACACCGAGATCAACGTCTCTTCCAATACCGCCACTTTCTGGAAAGCTTTGCGGCATCGAAAGCCCTTCGCCACCCGAGCCAGCTTCTAACGCACTCATTTCGTTTGACAGCCAACGTCGCCAATCTTGACTACCTTGACTACGTTGGTGACCATCCGGCGCCCGCTTTGCAGGCGATATGGAATAGCTCCTCACCTCTCGGCTCGTAATCGTCACCTTGGTCTTGCCTTCCTCGCCAAGCGGCGCACCTTGACGCGGCGTTGACTCGTTCGATCCCTGAGAGTAAATACTGGGCGAGAGGATCTTCTCACGGCTCAACGCTGGTAAGACACCAACTTCAGCGTGATGAGGCAAGTCGTGGACCCCTTGAGGATGCTGCAGCGCTTGGCTCAATGATCGAAGGACATATGGATTGTCTTCTGTCATTGCCGTCGTCCTTGTTCGCAGCGCGGGAGGCGAGATTTCGTCGAGCGGGCCTTGCCATCTATTTCGGGATCGCTCGACGCGTCTGGCGATTTGCTCTTGGGATGGAGTAGAAGCTTTCATCGCTGGTCGTCGCTGCAACTGGCTGCGTGGTGTGGAATCCGTCTGTCCATCGTCTTGAGCTCCACTCGTCTTAGTGTATGACCGCGGTGCCGCATCCGGACTCAGCACTTCTGCTACTGGCGAAGGAATGTGGAGCTTCGACGGTTGTCTATCTGGACTGACGGGGCGGATCGTCGGAGCTGCCCAACGACCTAGCCGTGATGAGTGGGAGTGTACCTTTTGCTGGGATGGAAGAGTAGCAATCGCCGAGCCTGGCTTCATAGGCGTGGGTTCCTCATCCCGGTCCATGGGATCTTCTGACGGTTGCATACGCTCCTGTAAAGCAGAGAATAAGCCGGCACTCTCCTCCGAGGCCAGCAAGTCCGCCTGACTCGGTCGACGAAGCCGACTCTTCACGGAGTGATTCAAGAACGACGATGCTTTGCGGAGCGTCGATACGCTGTCGCTTCGTCTTAGCTGAGTGCTCTCACCAAGCACACTCCCAAAGTCGGTCCCGTTGCGAGTACTCCATGTGCCAGCAGCGGTCGAGGCAGTCCGGCTGGATCCACTTCCGACTGGTACGTCTGGTGTAGGTGCTTGGTACAGTTGCTGGCTGAATGTTGCAAACGGATCCGTGGCCTCTTCCACTTCGGATGACCTTTCAGAAGAAGAGATGATCTCGGTCTTCAAGTGGAAGTGCCTCCCCTCGACGTGTTGGGCTGGCAGTCCACTGGGGATGCGAGACGGCTTTCTGAACACCTTCATGAAATGGCCTTTGAGGGAGTTGGAGAAGCTGCGTTTCTTCCTGTCTACCGCAATCTCCGTGTGTGGAACAGGCGGTGGTGAAGAAGAGGGCAGCGGGGGTGCGCCATCATCGGCAAAATTGAACGGCGGCAGTTTGGTATCGTAACCACTCAAACCCCCCTTGCCGATGCTGGATCCTTGACGCTTTTGAAATGGAGCGAGGATGAACGACGTCCGCTCTCGTAGCTTGGTCCTTCGATGGAAGTCCTGGAAGATCTTGTCTCGTTCCAAAGCCAGCTCCTCGGAGGTCAGTGGAATGATTGGATCAGACGTGGTGTGGGCTTTCACGGCTTCCACACAGTGGCCGAAATCTGTGAGACCGACGAGGTTGTCGCTATACCCGCCATGGGGAGAAGGCCGACATTGCAAGGTAGGCGGATGATGTCGGCCATGGTGACGCGGAAGCGGACTGCCGTCAGAGTACTCCGTCTGCGCTTTTCGCTGCACTCGCGTTGACGACGGAGGCAAAGAGTGATTCCCACCAGCTTCAGGAGCTATCCTCGCTGACGGTTGAATCACCGACCGCCTCCGAGTGACAACAACCTCTTCACTCCCACCATCGACATTAACAACACTATCTCGCTTCTCACGTGGTCCAACCCCTCCGAATCCCGTCTTCAAAGACGCAGAAGCAGAAGACGAAACCACAGCAGAAGCGTGATCTTTCTTCCCCGCATGCCCTGACTTCCGTCGACCAAGCCTAGCCTCCTCGAAATGGCTCCCCTCCGTCTTGCCCGTAATCTGACTTCGTCTGCGCTCCAACCTCCGCGGCGCAGGCCGATAAGCGGCAGGGGAGACATGCGGCTCGTCTCCTTGCTGCCGGGCTCGTTGGTAGGCTTCAACGGCGGCGTGTTCAGCTTGCTGTCGGCTCAAGAAGGGATCGGTGTGCGTTGATGAGCTGGATTTGGCTCGGTGGAGGCGGGTGGTGTTTGTGCTGTGCGAGCGGGCGAGCATGTTTGCGGATTGGGATTTGTGTGGCGTGCGCAATGTTTCTAAGATGCGACTTGGACATGCCGTGGAAAAGAGGTGGATGGAGGATGAAAGAGGGTGAAATGCTCGCATTCGTACTCCTTCCGCAGGGTCATTGATGGATCTGGCAGGCGCCGTTGCTCGAGGGATCACTCGTATATGAGAAGAAACTGCAATTGAAGTGAGTGGCAATTGATAGTGGAGAGAAGTAAACAGAAGGTAGAGGGCTTGCAATACACCCGTCTATCAACGCCCATAACGGCTCAACCACCTCTTCACTACTATGCAACCCCTTGGGCTTCCATTCTCCACGAGCCCCGTATGAGACAAATGACAAAAGAAAGCACTCAATATGCAAACGTACATCTTTGCAACACGAGATGCATCATGCGGTGATTGAGGCTCGACAATCGCTCCTCCACCTGCTCCGCAAGCTCGCTTTGCACAATCCTCCTCTGTCCATTATGCGAGACACATGCATTGCGACTGCAACTTAAGCCTCGCTCAACTCTCGAAGAGCCTGCGCGATCTCCTCGGACACAAACTGCTCAATCTTCTTGGTGAGGTAACGAGCCTCTTCCGCCACCTTCTCGGCGTCGTTCATGATCTCCTCCTGGACCATCTCAATGGTGACACCCTGCGTGGCGGCGGTGTAGCTGCCCTTTTCGATGATGGAGCTGTAGTTGGACTCCCCACCACCGTTCCAGGCCAGGATGTTGTCAGTGTCGGACGGCACCTCGCTCAGTGCACCGACCGTGCCGATGGAGATCAAGTTGGCCTTGAGCTTCTTCGGGGTAATGTCGGCAAGGGCGTAGGCGGAATCCTTAGATGGCTGCAGGGACAGCATGTAGGCCAGAAGACCGGCAATGTGAGGGGAAGCCATCGAGGTGCCAGAGATGGTGTTGACGGCGTATTTGCTGCCGATCCAGGTGGACATGATGTTCAAGCCGGGGGCGAAGATATCGTTGCACGGGCCAAAGTTGGAGAAGTACGCACGCTCATCGAGAAGGGTGGAGGCGCCAACAGTGACGGCTTTCTTGGCAGCGGCCGGGGAGTATGAGCAGGAGTCTGCGTTGTCATTGCCAGCGGCGACGGCAAAGTGAATGCCACCTTCAACGGCAGCATTGACCGCATCGTCGAGGAGCTGAGACTTGCCACCTCCAAGGGACATGTTGGCGGTAGAGCCCTTGAAGCCCTTCCTCTTTCCGTCCTTGGCCTTGGAAACCTGCTTCTTGTGTGCGTTCAAGGCCTCTTCGACGCCCTTGACCACATCCGACATGGTGCCAGAGCCGTTGGAGCGCAGGACCTTGATGGCGTAGACGTTGGCCTTTTTCGCAACACCGTACTTCTTGCCAGCGATAGTGCCGGAACAGTGGGTGCCATGCCCGTTGCCATCCTTGTCCTCATCGCCGTCGGGGATGGTGGCGTGCCAGTGCGCACGGCCTTCGAAGTCGACGTGGCCGGTGTAAGTTCCGGTGTCAATCACGTAAACATCAACGCCCTCACCGCCGTCGCCGGAGTAGAGGTATTTGTTGACAGTGCCCCAGGAGAGGCCGTCACGGTGAGAGATGCGGGCCAGACCCCAGGGAGCATTCTTCTCAAGCTCGGGCTCGTGGGAGGAGGACAAGGTGTGGACTTCTTGGTCCTTCTCGATGAGCTCGACCTGTGTAGTGAGTCAGTACGGTCGTTGACGATGGAAACATCACACCATGTGACTTACGTCCGGGTGACGGCGGATCTCCTCAATGACATCCTCATCAAAGTGACCGGAGTAGCCGAGGAAGCCGCCGGCGATGTTGTAGGTGTGCTTCAGGCCGTTGAAGAGAGACTCCATGCCCTCGAATCCCGATCTCTTGCGGAGCTCCGTCTTCTGCACCTGGAGAGCGGTGTGACGGTCCGTGACCCAGCCGTGATGAGCGGCGGCGAGCTCTTGGGTGACATGGTCCTTGAACTTGATGATGTAGCTGTCCGGGATCTCTTTTGCGTTGGTGGCGGAGATAACGGGGGCGGCATCGCTGTGGATGGTTGCGATGGAGAGGGGTGATGCGAGGGCGGTGGCAGCAAGCGCCAACACAGCGGCGCCCTTCATGTTGGCGGGGAGGTGGGGGGTCTGTCGAGGAGGATGACAAGTAGGAGCCTATCGACACTGAAAGATACAGTATCGACCAAGATGCGGAGGATGAGGAATGAGGGGGAAGAGGTGGTGAGGGTGGTGAGGGTGAGAGCTTGGAGCGGACAGCGATAAGCGTGACCTCGAGGCAACAGCGTTCGTTGGCGGGCGGGCTATCTCCGCCCGCGTGACACACATGACGCATGCGACTTCCCAGCCACCCGTTCCCGCCGCTTCACTGCAATCGCCCGCCCCGGGCCTGCGCCACACGTCGGAACGGGCGGGAGGAGCCGTGTAAGCCACGCATCTCACGTCTCCTCGAAGACCACAGCGCTTGTAGCATGCCGGCAATCCTGCTATCACCCCTTTCAGGCCGCTTCTGACGAGTGGGGAAACGCACGTGACCCGAATGAAACGATCTGGACGATTTTATTGATTGTCCCTCGACCGGTCGAACGGCGTTGCGGAACAGGAGTCCTTGAAATATACGTGCCTAATCTGATGGGCTCCTGCGGCGGCAACGTTGAATAACGGGATTGGCCCTGGCCGAGTGTTATCCACAGGCCGATGTGCAAAAGGCCGTCTCTCCCAGAAATGAGTGAGAGACCCGGCCCTGCATCTTCCTATGTAAAATGGCTCTCCGCGTCAGTCTTGCGCGTGCCCATGCATCATCCCGGGGCGGCACACGGGCACTGGATGCAACAGAGCGAGACTCGGCCGTGGCCACCTTACTGCAAAGTGTCGATTCTTTTGTGCCACTTGAAGACGGCAAATCTCTCATCAAAGCAGCAAGCGTGCTGGAGGAGTTAAGGAAAGAACTCCAGGGCAACGACTCCTCCAAGGACATCTTTCGCCACGGACATGGGTTCGAAGTTCTCCTCAAAGTACTTGCCCCTGGACCTTATCTCCATATTGGAAGCGCTGCAAGCTATGGACAAGTGCTACGATCTTCTCTCCTTGTCTTGTCCGCTGCCATCAAAGACCACCGCGGAAACAAGAAGTACTTCAAAATCCACAATGGTGGCTGGGCCAGATTGCAGGAAAGGGTCACTGCCCTCGCTCTTTTGCTTCTCGACGCTCAAGGCCCAGCATTGCTTTTGAGCTCCTTATTCCAAGGTCTCCTTGCTTTTGCACTAGGCGAGGACTCGATTGACATCAACCAAGCCCGAACCCCTGAAAACAGCGTTCCAAGCGATCCTGATATCCTGCATTCTTTTTCTGGATTCGAGGTGCTGAGTAACCCAGAGGCTTGCTCCGTGGCAATTCGGTTGAGCTTGAAGTTCACTGCCGACGGCTGCCCTCAAGAATTAAAGTCGACTGCACTGCTGTTTCTCCAAATTGTCACAGCCATTGCCGAACTCAGCCCCCGAAATCGAGTTGCGTTGTGGAATACCGGCATACTGTCTGATATACTCCCTTGCCTACTCGATGCCCGACCCGACTCTCAGACCGAGAACAGTCTCGGAAGGCTCTTCTCCACCCTCACTGCTCTTGGTCTCCCAAAGCTTGACGATGTTGCGCTCCTTTTCGACCGCAGTGCAGACTCGGACCGATCACGTAAACTCGCACTGGCCACACTTCAAGATTCCGTATGGCCGCCTTTCATCCAGTTCGACTTGACACCGCACGGCTATTCCTCGATCGAGTTCCCAAGTCTCCCGAGATCCTTCCCGCCCAATGTGGGCTACACCCTGACTGCCTGGATGCGAATCGACAACTTTGACCGGAATTGCCACACTACCCTGTTTGGAGCTTTCGACAGCACCCAGACTTGCTTCATTCTGACGTACCTGGAGAAGGATAGCCAGCAGCTGATTCTGCAAACCTCGGTCCGCTCCTCAACGCCCAGCGTGCGGTTTAGATCGATGCGGTTCGAGCCGGACAGATGGTATCATTTCGCGCTCGTCCACCGGAGAAATGACTCCGACTCCATCAACAGCACCGCCGTATTATTCGTGGACGGCGAGTTTGTAGAGCAAGTCAAATGTGCGTATCCCGAGAGTCCTCAGGAACTTGATCCCAAGGGCGGCACAAACTCATCCGGCGCACAAAATGCCCGCCGAACCCACCCAGTGCAAGCCTTTTTCGGCACTCCTCACGACCTCGGTCTCCGTTATGGGCCAAACGAAGTGATGTCGCGGTGGTCCTTAGCAAGAGCTCACTTGCATGCGGCTCCACTGACGGACGAGTTCGTCGCCGTTTCCCACCGCCTCAGTCCGAGATATGTTGGGAACTTACAGGACTGTCTCGGGCCGCTCCTCACCTACCGAGCATCGGCAGAGCTGAACAGATACAACGAACTCCTACATCCCGACAAGTCGGAGAAGTCGGACATTGTTACAGCAACCGAGAAGCGTGGAAGTGATGTTGCACCAGAGTCTCGACTCCTTCTCAGCGTTTACCCCACTGCTGTCATCGGGTTTGACGACGATACCACACCCAAAAATACCCGTGGCACTTACCAGCTCGATCGCAAAGCCGCGGCGAGATATCATCAACTCGCACAAAAAGCAAAGGCTGTTGCCATCAACGCATCAATCCCAAACATCAATGATGCAATGGCTCGCTCGTATGGAACTGGCATCCTCACTGGTGATCCAGTTGTGGCGGTCCCCAAAGCCCTGGACGATGCAACCTGGCGCTTGAGCGGCAGTCTCCCAAGCCTGGTCAGACTCCTGGAACTTGCTTCAACGAAAGAAGCGTTCCTGCAGTCTGTGCAGATCTTCTACGAATGCGTTGTGGACAACTGGCGTATCAGCGAATCCATGGAAAAGGGCAATGGCTTTGGCATTCTCGCTGCCATTATACGTCAAAAGTTGGGATTCGAGACGCTTGCTACAGCAAGTTCCGCAAGAAAGGCTACACCCGTACTCAGCTTTGAGGATCGACAAAGTCTACCACTCGAACTTCTCCGGCTTATCCTCGACTTTATGGGTTACGACAGACACAACCCGGAGGAGTCGATGATTGTCAACCCAATGGCGTATAGAATACTCCTTGTCGACTTTGACACCTGGAGGAGATGCGGCCGCGAGACTCAGCAGTTGTACTATACCCAATTCGTCCACTTTGTCTCTCGCAACAAGCACTGTACCTTCAATCAGAAGCGCTTGGTTAGGATGCGCGTCGTCAAAAAGCTCATCGAAGCGATGAAGTCGGAAGAGTTTCTACCTGATGCAATTTCCCCACTGATGGAGGCACTACGAGCTCTGCTGGACAACATTTCAGCAAGTCCGATGTTTCGAGAGCTGGCAATGTTTGTGGCGTACGGGCTCCAAGAGGATCGAGCAAGCGCTCAAAAGACCATGCGGAGTATGGCTAGCGTTGTGAATGTGCGGACAAAGACTGCATCTTTGGCAAGGGCCATTCGCGGTTCGCGGCCATCCATATCCTCAGGCTCATCAACACCACAACTCGGGGTCAGTCGTAGCGAGCTCGCCATTCACGTGCTTGGGCTATTGGAGAAATATCTCCGCGAAGATCGAAGTGCGATTGCGTTACGGCGATTCAACAAGGCCGTGCCTAATCGATGGCTCCTCCACCTGCTCGCGGAGAACGATGTCCGAGTGGTCAATCTGACTGTACAGATTCTGGCTCGGTCATTGATAATCCTGGGAACCGATTTCAAGGGTCCGTTTGTGGAGAAGAACGGGGGGTTCATCACCTTGAAAGCTCGTTTAAAGGGCTTTTGGCGATCAACTACAATCTGGCTGTCTTGTCTGGCAATCCTGTTTGGCGTTGCTCTTCCAGCCGACCATCCAGCTGAAGACTTTACCCTCTTCTCTCTGGTGAATGTATTTGTCGTGGATGACAGTCTCCATGTGGAGCATGCTGAAATCCTGCCCGTGATCATGGCCATGCTCGAAGCTGGCTTACGGGATGTGGTGAAGCAGAATGCAGCGGATGAGGACTTTGCAATTCTCAAGACTGTCACGCAATTCTTGAGCGAGCTGTACAGTCGAAGCGCAAACTTCAGAGAGTTTGCGGTGAGCTCGCGCTATATACAGGAGATTTTATTTGTCCTGTATCCCGTGTTGGTTGGATCGGACCGATTGTCTGCAGAAACGGAACTGCAGTCTGAAAAGGACGAGCTATCTTTCAAGGGCGAGGCTGTCAAGATGAGGGGACATTCTAATTCGGTTGGAGAGCGTCCGCCTTCGGTGCGTAGCCTCGACATGAATGGAAACGGTCGGACACCTTCGCCGTCTGCGCCCATCCGGATCCAGGTTCCCAGGAAGATGTCCGCGTTTGTGCTTATCAACCCCATTCGGGAGACACCTGCTGCACCCTTGAGGCCTGCGGTGGTTCCGACGAGAGCTGAGCCGGTTGCCATGAACCCAGGGAACTCCATCGTGGAATCGCTGCTTGAAGTGGTAGTCAGCATCTTCCTCGACCTGATCTGCAACAAGGAAAAGTTCAACGGCATTGGCTTGTTTCAAAAGGTACCACCGGGATTCCGTGAGCACCAGGCATACTTTCAGTCTTACGTGATGGTCCATACGCTCACACAGCTGTGGAATCATCTACAGTTGAACCAGTCACTGCTGCTTGAGACCAGGGTGCTCACGAATCTCACTCGATTCTGTCAACACATGTCCGAAGCTGTCTTCGAAGGCTGGTTCATCGACGGGGCTCAGCCGTTCCTCGACTTTTCCGGAAAGCTCTTGGAGTATTTGCAGCAATCAGAAGTGGCGATGGTCAAAAATGTGCGCCTTTGCAGCCAGAACATCAACAGCATCCGGATTGCATTCCTCCGAGTCTGCCTGTCGCGATTGTCGGAGCTGGACGAGTCCATCAACGAGACCGAAGCCACTACGTTTCTCAACAAAATGAGCTACTGGCAGACGATCCTCTTCTCTTCTGATAACCAGGAGACGCTCTTCATCCGACTCATATGCTTCTTACTATACATGAAGCTGGTGTCTGATGCACAGACGGTCCGTTTGGCCGCCGCAAGCCTTTGGCGAACAGTGCTCATGCAGAAGCCCACGGAATCAGCGACGCTGTTGACCTACGTCGCCGGGTCTGAACACCGTCATCTATCGACCGGCTTCATGAACATGTGCTCCACGGACGACGACGAGTTCCTCCCTTGGGTAGACGAGAATCGTCAAGCTTTGGACACAGTCTTTATGGATGCATTGAAGAAGCCCTGGGCCGATTTCGTCGCCGATGAAAATCGTCGCACCGAGGAATCGGCGCGAAGTAGATTGGAGAAAAGAAAGGACAAGCTACGGCAATGGCAGATGGAAGAATCGCAAGCAGACGAGTTCATGCATCGCTACGAAATCTCGACGAACCACTGGCGGTCAAACGTACACTCGCAGGAGAGGCTGAAATTGCAGCGAGCCCTTCAAGATCATCAAGAAAGCGTCAATCATCTGCTGACGGTCTTTTCCACCCTCGAGCAGCAAGTCACACAGCCGTGCGGAATTCAACCCGACAAAACCAATGGAAAATGGCAGCTGGACGAGACGGAAGCTGTGAATCGCATGCGAATGCGCACGATTCGTGATACGAGTGAGCATCAAGCGTTCCAACCCAAGCAAAAGGCCATGGAGCGACGGCTCACGGTCAACCTTGCGATCAATACCGACATTGGCAAGGCCATGGCCGATAACATCATGTCGCCCGCACCGGTGACACCGCTGGTGAACGGAGAAGGCGGATCGGGCAGGCCTCGAAGCGAGTCGCAGCAATTACTGGAAGGCGAGTTCGAGATTGTGGACGATCCCCGAGAGGCCGACGACGGTATTATCGAGGATAAGAACCGAAAAGTCATGACCAGTCTCGAGCGAGGCGATATGGTTCAGCAGCTCCACAACATCTCGCGGATTGTGGGACTCGAAGCTTGCGAGGGCTTACTGGTGGTCGGGAAGAAGTGCTTGTATCTACAAGACAACTTTTTCCAACGATCGGATGGCGAAATTGTGAGTGTGTCGCAGGCTCCGGAAGACGAAAGAGACCCTTATCTGCAGTGGATGACGGGCAAGGATATTGGCTCTCGCGGTACGAAGCACAGCCTTGGAGATCACCAAACACGACACTGGACTTGGACGGAGGTGCTCAGCATATCCAAGCGCCGTTTCCTCTTTCGAGATGTCTCAATGGAGATCTTCTTCACCGATGGGCGGAGCTATCTGCTTACGTGCATGTCGAGTAAGGTCCGCGATGACCTCTACAACGCCATCGCCGTTAGAGCCCCTCAAGTCCACACTTCTATCACTGTTGCGAGTGAGGACTCATGGCGTCTGGATACTCTGCGAAATCCCGAGGAGATTCCTCAGTCGCTGGGGTCGAAGTTTGTCAACGTCTTCAACAACCTCCCCACACACACGGCGACGAAGAAATGGGTCAAGGGCGAAATGTCCAATTTCCAGTACCTCATGCTGGTGAATACGCTTGCCGGCAGGACGTTCAACGATCTGACGCAGTATCCCGTCTTTCCTTGGGTGCTTGCAGATTACTCGAGTGAAGAGCTGGATCTGAACGATCCCAAGTCGTTTCGAGATCTGTCCAAGCCGATGGGATGTCAGACTCGAGGGCGTGCGACAGAGTACAAGACGAGGTACAAGGAGTTTGAAGGCGGCCCAGACCCTCCATTCCACTACGGCACACACTACTCCTCGGCGATGATTGTGGCATCGTATCTCATTCGCCTGCAGCCCTTTGTTCAATCGTATCTCCTGCTTCAAGGAGGGACGTTCGATCACGCTGACCGACTGTTTGATTCAATCGAAAAGGCCTGGCTGTCTGCTTCACGCGATACCATGGGCGACGTGCGTGAGCTCATTCCGGAATTCTTCTACCTACCGGAATTCCTCGTCAATGTCAACGGCTACGATTTTGGCATGAAACAAGCTGGGGATGAGGCTGTAAATCACGTCAAACTACCGCCGTGGGCCAAAGGCGACCCTTTCGTTTTCGTGTCCAAGCATCGCGAGGCGCTCGAGAGCCCGTACGTCAGTGAACACCTGCACAAGTGGATTGATCTGGTCTTTGGCTTCAAACAGCGGGGAGAAGCTGCGGTGGAAGCTACGAATGTGTTTTCTCATCTGACGTACCAAGGCGCGAAGGATCTGGATACGATTGATGATCCAGTTGAACGCCTCGCGAGCATCACTGCTATTCACTCGTTTGGTCAGACTCCACATCAGGTCTTTCTCAAATCACATCCCTCGCGAGAGCTGGAAAAATCGGCTCCTGCACGACTCGACGCATTAGTCGAATCCCTGGCCCGACTACCAGACCCGGTACTCCACAGCGACGAGCAGATCTCAAGCCTCGCCTTCTCGCCTACCCAAGAACGACTCTTGCATTCCGGCCCTCACAAGATCCACTTGCTCCCACACGGCGAACGATACATGGAAATCGGCTTCGCAGACAACAGCATCCGCTTCTTCTCCGCGCATACCCGCCGGCTCCTCGGCCTGTACGAAAACACGCACATCGGCCCCATCACCGCAACGACGCTCGTCGACAGCAAAATCCTCGCAACGGGCGGAGCAGACTGCACAATCGGGATCTGGAACATCCACGCCTCGCGCGACCACATCGATCTCCAGCCCAAACAATACCTCTTCGGCCACCGCACGCCAATCACAATCCTGACCGCCAGCCGCATGTTCAGCACCCTCCTCTCCGCCTCGGCAGACGGCCACGTCCTCCTCTGGGGCCTCAACAGGTACCACTGCATCCGCGTGCTGCACCCCGCCGGCCAACCCGCAATCCGCGCAGCGAGCATCAGCAATGCCAGCGGCCACATTCTCCTCTGCGAAGACTCGCATCTCCTTCTGTACACGCTGAACGGACACCTCTTGACGAGGCAGAAGGTGTGCGAGAGTGAGGACGAGCGCCTCCTCTGCTGCGCTTTTTACGAAGGCGCGGGGAACGAGTGGGTGTCGCGCGAACTCATCGTCACGGGGCATGCGGGGGGAGTGGCGAATGTGTGGGCGCTGACGACGCTGATTGATGGCAGTTGGTATTTGCAGCTGGTGAGGAGGTTGAGTCATGCGGCTGAGGGGAGGGGAGATGAGGATGAGGGAGGCTTTGTCGCCGGCATCACGGCTGTGCTGCCGAGGCCGAATGCCATTTACACGGGAGATGAGGAGGGGAGAGTGTGGGAGTGGGATTGCGTTGCAAAGGAGAGAAGTGGCGGAAGTGGGTGGAGGTGAGGATGGGAAGACACATTTGGTAGGTTAGATTTGGAAAAAAAGGTAGAGAGGAATTGACACTATCTGGTATCTTGAAGGAAAAAGCAAACGGCCAGCCGTTATATAATCATCAATCGTTTGGAACCATCTCTCCGCATCTTGAGTCCTGTCGTCCCCGCAGATGGCTCTCGCCTGTCCATCAAGCCTTGTCCCGCGGCCCCAACGCATCTTTGACCAAATCGTAGAAGCCAAACAGACTATCGCCAATAGTGGGGCGATGCGAGTCCACCTTTTTCAACGAAGAATCGCCATGCTTGTGGTGGTGATGGTGTTTCTTGGGCGCATCGTCGTAGTCTTGATCATCGCGATGGCGGTGGTGGCGGTCGGGGGAAGATGAAGAGTTGGACCGGTGGCTGTTGTGGGAGCGAGAGCTTGTGGGCCGGTCGGCGTCTGCGATGCTTGCGCGGTGGGGGGCTGGATAGGGGGTGAGGCCTGGGGGTGAGTTGTGGGGATCGTAGGGGTATGATGGTTGTTGATGTTGGTATTGGGGATTGGGAGGGTATTGTTGCTGCTGTTGGTATTGGGGGTTTGGAGGGTATGTTTGTGGCTGCGGGGGCGTGTTGGTGGGGTATGGTTGGAGTTGGTTGGCGGCAGGGTGGAGTTGGTTCGCCGCAGGGTAAGGCTGGACGGGCGGTGGGTATTGGAGTGGGTAGGTGCCGGGTGCAGCTGGCGGCGGTTGTGGTTGGTGGTGTTGTTGGACGGGTGGCGGGCCGTACGAGCTGTGCTGTGGATTTGGAGGGATGGAGGGAATCGATACGTTGTTGAAAGAGGGCCCGCGGGAGGGGCGTGTCGCTGGTCGGTCGTGTTGGTAGTTATCAGGAATGTATCGTTCCGTCGAGCGATGCTCGTGATCGGATGGTGGATAGTACTGCGACATGGCTGCGGTCGAGGTTGCTGGGTCGTGTTCTTGCTAGGATGAATGTTTCGTGGGAATGAGGGGTGATTGCGGGATTATAAGGAGACGGTCTCAGCCTCACAGCGCGTGACCATGAGATAGATGACTCGTGCGTTTGAACGAGGCGACCCCAGTTTATGCAAGGCTAGATCAGCTGATCTCGAGCGAAGTCTGTGTGGGAAGTAGATATATGTGTTCTCGCGACTGGAGAACGGAAGAGAGAGAGATGGGAGAGAGTGAAGTTGTAGGAGATGGCGGGGAGCGGCTTAACTTTTCGTGGCTTTTCCATCATCGTCCCACTTCGGAGGGGCATATGCCTCATCAAGTGCGCCTGACATCGTGCAGCGACGATCAAATCGGAAGAGGTCAAGTGAGGTGAAAGATGAAGTAAGACTCGGGCAAACGTCAAGGTAATGGGAGGCCAGCGATGACGTAAGAAGTGCCAAGAGTGGAAAGCAGAGTGAAGATCACGTGCAGTGCCTTCTTCACGCTGCGCCACGGCGAAAGCAGCGTCGATGCAAGGTCGAGTTAGACTTTGCACCGCCTTGCGTCTTCAGCCTTCCATTGCTACACTAGTACCTTGTGTTTCGATGATGCGTGTCGGCACACGTGGGTGAGGTGAGGCAGTAAAATGCATGGCACAGGCACAGCCCCGCTCCCTCACTACATCTCTTGACTTGGCGGCGATTACGACCACACCTCTAGGCAAGCACGATTGGTGGGGGCAAGTCGTTTCTCTCTTCTTCATAACCTCGTCTTTATCCTCGGCGAGTAAACAGTCTTCCTCTCTCAACTTCAGCATTTCTGCAACTTCCTCATATCAGTCGAACAAGCAGTAATGTCTTACAACAACTATGGTCCGCCTCCAGGCGGTCATCAGCGTAAAATCCCCGAAGCGCACCATCTTGATGAAGTATCGAGCTAATCAGATCTCCAGAATACCCACCAGACGGCTATCCGCCCCCTCAACAGCCTTACGGGCAAGGTCCGCCAATGAACCAGGGCTACAACCAGCCGCCTCCCGGACCCCCACCTGGACAGTGGAATCAAGCCTACCCTCCTCCGCAACAGCAAGGCTACGGAGCTCCCCCGCCACATGGCCAGTATAATCACGGCCCGCCTCCCGGTCAGTACGGCGGCGCACCACCTCCACCCGGCGGGTATGGTCAACCACAGGGCAATTATGGAGCACCACCCAATAACTATGCTCAAGGTGGTTACGGGGCTCCATCTGGCCCCCCTGTTCCGCCATCTCCAGGCTACGTTGCTGGACGAATGGCTCCTGACGGGCCCGGCTTCAATGCGCATGACACCGCCAAGAAGTTACGCGGTGCGATGAAGGGACTGTAAGCATTGTATCAATCTCAAGAAGCCCCTTCAACCCATGACTGACTCTTCTCCACAGTGGCACCGATGAAAACACCCTCATCAAAACCCTCGCGCATCTCCAACCAGAACAAGTCGCCAGCGTGAAAGCATCCTACCACAACTCCCGTGATATCGGCCGCGACCTCATGAAGGACGTCCATGGCGAAACCTCCGGCTACTTCCGTCAGGGCCTGGAAGGCATCATCCGTGGGCCTCTAGAAGAAGACTGCCACCAACTCCGCGACTCGGTCAAGGGCATCGGCACCAAGGAGTCCGCCATGAACGACGTCCTCCTCGGCCGCTCCAATGCCGACCTGCACGCCATCAAGCAGCACTACCACCAGATGTTCGGCCACTCGCTCGAATCGGACGTCAAGGGCGACTTGTCCATGAAAACCGAACGCCTCTTCGACATGGTCATGGCCGCGCGTCGCAACGAGGAATCCACCCCCGTCGTCCCGCAGCAAATCGACGCCGACGTACAAGAGCTCTACCGCGACACCGAAGGCAAGCGCGGCGCGGATCAAATCGCCGTCTCGCAAATCTTCTCCTCTCGCAGCGACGCTCAACTCCGCGCCATCTCCACCGCGTACAAAGCCCGCTACTCTCGCGCCCTCGACGACGTCATCCGCAAAGAATTCTCAGGACACATGGAAGATGCTCTCCTCTTCATCCTGCACCGCGCCGAAGACCCAGCAAAGCAAGACGCAGACCTCCTGTACGCCGCAATGAAGGGTGCAGGCACGAAAGATCAGGCTCTGGTGCGCAGAATTATTGCGGTCCATTGGAATCCCGAGCGTCTACGGCAGTGCAAGGCGGCGTACAAGCACTTCTATCACCAGGAGCTGGCGGCGAGGGTCAGGAGCGAGACGAGTGGGGATTACCAGAAGCTCATGGTGGAATGTCTTGCTTGATCCTTTGTGTCATAGGGATGGTTGTACTAATTAGCTATCAATAGATCTTCGAGGGTTGATCACGGTTCTGCTGGTTGTTCTCCGGGTAGACGTGAGGGGTTGGGTCCAGACGGTGGTGGTCAACGTGGCTACTTCGTTGGTTTCGACACGAGCGAGATGTTACTTCTAGGCATAGACAGCAGTCAATCGATCGGGGTTGACCATTTTCGAACGTTTGCCAGTCCAGCGTATCTCGAAAGCAGCGAGAGCCGGAAAAGAAGTGAGAAGGGAACCGATAAGCCTTCATCTTTGACAATCTACCGAGAACGAGTCCTCCTTGCTACTAATCAAGATTTTTGAGCTTTTCCAACAAATCTTCCATGCCCTCCAGGTACAAGTCGAACTGTCCAAAGATTTCCGGCACCGCGTCATGCTCCTCATCCCCCAGATACGCAGTCTTGAATCCCGTCTTCCTCGCGGCAATCAAGTCCCAAGCGTGCGCTGCTACGAACCATCTGTCACCCTCAGCATCACTCACTCCCTGAAATGTAAGATGCTTGTTGGCAGTCGTGTAGACTCGGAAGTCCGGTTTCGCCGCTCCGACATCATCGCACGAAAGCAAATGGTCGGGCTCGAGCGCGATGTCGGCGAGCCGGTAGTAGTTCAGGCTCGTCTCTTTGCCGCCGTTCGTCACGCCGTATACTTCCCAGCCTGCAGTGCGGAGGCCATCAAAGCATTTCTTGAGACCCGGGCGTGGCTTTAGGGAAGTGACTGCTTTCATCACAGCCGCGATGTCATCTTCGGTGGGCGCTTGCTCGCGGGGCAAGTCAACGATGTAACATGCCCTGCGTAGAAACACGGTCAGCGGTTGGAGCAAGTCATTCGGGGGTTGCAATCTTCGTTGATACCGTTTAAGCGTATGTTTTAAAACTTCCGCAATTGGCGTGTACGCGCCCACAACACTCGTATAAGTGAAGTCTCGCTGTGCGGCATAGAACCAGGAAAAGAAGAGTGTCTTGGGGTCCACACCAATCGCCTTCAGCCTTGGGCCGAGCCGATCTTCGATGGCGTCGATTGCAGCCTCGAAGGAGAAGCACGTGCCCAGGACGTCGAAGCACACTGATTTTCCCATTTCTTTTTCGAGGCTGACTCGAAGCTGGCGTAGGAATGGTGTGAGTTTGCGAAGACGACTGGTGACGTGAGGATCTAGAAGCGCCTTCCCCGCAGACGCACTTTGCAGCACCACAAAGAACTCTGCAGCACGCGTCGATCATCGTCCACTCACCCCCACTCCATCCAACCCAGCTCCCTTGATGCGGGAGCATTGGGTGCTCGAACCCCGGCTTGTTCCTTCCTGAACTGGCAAGATGCAGCTGGTTAGGCGAACTTGCAGGATACCAAGAGTACCGCCAAGAGTGTACGCTCTCTGCACACGGCTGATCAACACGAGGTACTGCGTGTTAGACCCTTGGGCAGGCAACGGAGCTCCGAAGAAGACATGCCACCCCGCAGACCCTCGCAGCGGCGCGACTGTTCTACGCAAGCCACAGCCGCCATGCTCTGCTGCACGCAACCTGCCACGGGCCTATGAGGGTCGGCGCGACGGAAAAACACTCGGCGAGTCTGGTGATGTGGCTGCCAGCACAGTTCCGTGATTTTCGCCGATATGCATACAGTCTTGCGGGCTTGCATTGGGCTTTGCAAACCTCGCTGTTTTCAGCCTTTGGCTGTGGTGTGATCATGCGCCGAGATGTTGCCGGCCATTCTAGACACTGCAGGATAAGAGGGCTGCATGGCTCAGGTGGGTGATAAATGTCGCCGTCTTGTCCTCGCGCTCTTCTTCGTTGTTGAAACAGTCCAGATAAGCTCAATCAGAAACAATTACTTTGTCATTCCAGAAGTTCTCATCCACCATGGACAATCTCGATATCGAAAAGGGCCTTGCCATCAACACCACCTCTGTCGCCTCCGGGATGACGGACCTGGCGCCAATGTCGCCAAACACCAACAAACGATATAGTCAACTGGAGACGTTCCAGATTCTCGTTGGGAACATCGACAAGCCCATGTCGCCCAAGCAGGCCCAGGAAGACTTGTATCACGAGCTCGTCGCCGCCGAACGAAGGTCGAAGATTGAATACTACTTCTCGGGCTTCTTGTTCTTTCTCTTCATCTTCCTCCAGATCTTCTTCTGCCTCACCATCACCGTCGGCGCTCAAGAGGGCCTCAGCCGTTCGACAATCTCCGCGCTGGCTGCCATCAACACCGGAGTCGCCGCCGTGATTGGAATACTGAAAGGACTTGGCCTTCCGGAGAAGAAGGGCGTTGAAAGAACGAAGCTGCAACGAGTCATCCAGCGCATCAAAGTCACCACGAAGAAGCTGAAACTGGGGAATGAGATGGATCCTAATGCCGAGTTTGAGGATCTCCAGAAAACGTATTACGATACCGAGGACGCTGGACAACTTGATCTCACAACGATCTCATCGGGCCCGTCGGGAACTGCCAAGGGCTCGTGAACACCGGAGCAGTCTGAAGACCGGAGGTCGTGAATGGAGTGTCGGGGTTCAGGGCGCGTTGACAGGCGTTGAAGTCTTCATGTGGTATGTCTGCGAGTTAGCGAAACGTTTGATACGGCCAATCGAAAGGAATACTTTTCAATCCTGCGATCAGACTTATTTTCTTCGTTCATTCGTCTTCCTGCAAGTAATTCCGCCGCGTAGCTTTCAAGCTTGACGTGTGGCGCGGCCGGCCGCATCTCCTCGCTGACGAGGTAACTGTAATAACTCAGATGTCGTCGTGTTTCCGTCTTCAATGCTTTCAGCGATGAGATGATGCATGTGCATTATCTGTAGAGGGTCTCCGCAGCCTTGAGGTAGAGTCTGGAACGTGGTTGGAATTGTGGAGATGGATCGGCGAAGCCAGCCCAAACGGCTCCACTCCGCAACGGCTTTGGACTTCACCTCATGCGACGCGGAATGTAACGCCATCTTCCACCGCGCTGAAGCTGAGACGATCCTGTTCGGCCGTCTTCCTGATGTCTACGATCATCGCAGACATCTCAGTATCTCTCAAACAGGCCGGCGATGGCAGCCTGCGTGTTAATGCGACGCAAGCGCTGACCATCCCGGACAACGGCTAGCTGCATTGAGCGGCGTCGACCCTCTTCACTGGGACGTTCGAGTAAGACAGGGCCAAGTTGACTGGAGTCTGAATGATAGTATGAAGGAAGGCCTTGAAACCGCGCGCGAACTGCATCTCCAGGACACAAAACCGGTCATCGAGCACCTTCCGAGATGCAGCACTTGGCGCGAGAAAGTAAAGAACAACAAGGCCACTGATTCCGTGTTAGTCGTGCTGGAGTACACGAAGTTGATTGATAGCAGCGAATTGACACTGTACGGACCAGCATCGAGACCCGAAGATCAAATCTGCGCAAACCCGCCCACGGCGCCGCCTCTCAGCCCTGGAGCCCGATGGATGCAACATTCCAAGCCTGCAATCAAGCCCGCAGTATTAGACCTGACCAGGGAGGTGCTCCCAACGACAGTGCTGGCCAACAGAGCTCGTGGACGCTGGCGGCGTGGCTGAAAGAGGCTTGAACCTGAGGCTTAGCGGATATGAGCCGGCGGCTGTGGCGAGTTTGATCGCGCTGCGTACATCCGATCACAGCACGGGATATCTGAATCCAGCTTTTATGGAGCGGCCCGCTAGCGTTGCCGGCGGTGGAGAATGTATAAGATAAGTTTCGATATACAGCCGGATCTAAATCCCTTCTTGAATGATACAGGCCTCGCAGCACAAACCTCCCGAGCGCGCACGTACACGCAAGGGCTCGTCCAGGCTGTCTTGTAACTGTCTCTAGTGGGTTGCCGTCCAGCGTTCATTCATCTCAACTCGTCTACAAACAACGCCGTTGGCCACAAACAACGTCCCGACAACACCGAGCGACGCGAAACGACATGGAGAAGGGAATTACGGCCAGCGAGGGAGGTACCAACACCGCACCAATGATGACTTCCAAGGATACTGTACGTGTTGGTTGTTCTCTATCTCGTTCATACATACTGACAACACCCAGGCTGCCGATGAGAAAGTTACCACGCCGGATCTGCAAACGATGAACGATGACAAGCTGGCCAGGAACGAGTGCATCAAACGCATCATCGCCGAGGACATCAAAGAAGGCAAGCTCGATCACTCCTACCTCATCATTGCCGACAAGCGCTTGAGCTGCCTGGGTGTCGCGGACTACCTGGTGAATGAGGGTGTGTTTGCTGCATCGGAGGTGCGCGTGTGCACTGGCTCGAATTACAACAGAAAGGGCCGTGTCTACGTTCGCCAGTTCAAGAAGTGCGAAGAAGGGGTCAGGGTTCTGATCATGACCCCAGAGTTCGCAATCCGCGGAGTCAGCTATCCATGCCATCCCAGCATCATCTGGTACAAGACACATCCCGTGTACGACACTCCGGCCAGCCTTTTGAACGCCTACCTCAGTGCAGTCAGCCGCCTCGGACCCATGAACATCGAAGGCCACTTCCATGCTCTGCTGCGTCCTGGAGATCGCGATGACGAGCGTTTGTGTGCTGCCATCGTCCCATTCTACGATCAGAAGGAGATGGGACAAGATAATCCAGTGACGGACTTCATGAGAGAGATGGCGAACGCTAGCAACACCAAGGTCACTGCAGCTGACGTGAGCAAGGACGGTCAATCCGAAGGGGTGATGTGCCGCATCTTCGGTGCGCCTCGATATTGAGCTAGGAGATCAACGCTTGCGCTTCAGCACATGCCGTGCGCGCGGTTGCGAGTTTGCCGACAGCGTAAGCAGGTACGAAATGGAGATGGGAATATCACGCGAGACGGAGGAATGGTATGGGATGGCTCGTGACTGCTCTTAGATAGTGGATGCGTCGCCTGCATACTCGAGATAGGCAATGAGCAAAGAGTAAATGAGAATGCATTGAAACCCAAGCCGAGCTTTCATGTCCTAATCAGTTTCGTTTGGTGCTCGCCCGTGAGCGCCGACCTTGATTGACCACGGCGCAGGTTCCATCATTGTTCTTTGGAATGACGGGATCCAGCTCTTGATCTACCCCGACCTTTTGATCCGAAGACTGTTTGTCGTAGTGAGAGGATCGTAATGGTCAAGAGAGGGGTCTCGGAGAACAAAGAAAGATTGCATACATCAATAGAGGAAGGCGCTGGCGAGCCCGTCTGCGCCATTGCTGGAGAGACGTGCCAAGATGACTTGCACCACACTCGCTACGTCTCCGCTAAAACCCTGGTCTTGTGCATTTCTGTCCATGTTATGGACTGCGTTCGTCAGTGATGCTGTAAAGGAGAGGGCAGCGGTGGGCGCTTGGCATCCCTACCAGTCTGCTCTTGCCCATATCAGTTGGTGCGTGATATGAAGATCAAGAGGTGACTTTCATGACTGCCGCGCACCTCTCAGAAAGACAGTCAGATTAGAGAGCTCTTTGCAGTAAGAATCTCGTGTTCCCTCGACTGATTGATCGGCAAGAGATGCGGGGCATGGCTGTAAGCATTTCAGTTGTTTTCGTATATACTGGAATCCGCCAATGCATTGTTGTTGCACCATGGTTCATCACCGCCTTTGCGCAATGCCAGGGGTCCAGCTCGCAGGTTGCCATTTTTCACTGGGAGCGCCGCGCTGCGCTCGATCCCACGGCCCAGGCTCTTTCCCAGCGGGCTTTCCTGCTGGAGCTTTGCCTTTGTCTTTGCCCACAGCCGCATTCACCTCCTCATGATCTCCCACACCACTCTTGACACCCTGCTGTTCGACTTGCTCTGGCTGCGGTGGAGAAGCGGATTCAGGAGATGCCACGGCCGGGACAGGCTGCTGGCGCGAAGGCGGATCCAGGTAGCTTGGCTTGCTCTTCCATCGCTCGTCGGCCTCTGCAGCAAGCTGCTTCATCATATGCTGTCTTGATACCTCATACTGCTGTTCTTGAATGGTCGGCGCCGCTTCGCGGGTGTGGTGGAGCCATTGATACCATTGTGCTGGTCAGGATATTAGCAGTAGTCGCTGTTGATTGGGCGTGCTGAACATACGACTGATCTTGACGTCTGCGTGATGAGTCTTGCGAGAGAACTTGACGATACGTCGCAGGCGGTTGGCGTTGATCGCGTCCTTAAATTGCCAAAAAGTGTTTCCTGCTAAGTCGAATCCAACGAGAAACTGGCGTCTCCATGGGAGGTTGAGGGCCTTCCATCGAAACCAGAGTTGGCGCAAGGAACCCGGTCCGGACGACATGTGATGGAAGATGTGCTAGCGGTCTGGCATTGTTCGATCCTCCACTCAAGCAGGGCGATGAAGATGAGATGGGATGCTGGAGATATTTCGAAGTCATGGACTTGTGGCGAGTGTGGCTGGTGTGACGTTGTCCAGTGAAGCTCAAGCCACACTTGTCCTCTTGCAGCCCACCTGCCGCATACGTCAAGGGCAACACGTCGTCCGCAACCAACTTTCTCTCCTGCCACTCTCTGCATCCACCTGTCCTCCTGCATCCGAGCATCCGCTTCCTCCACCCGCCACCTCTCGCCGCATATCGAGCAAAAGATCAAACAATCCGCCCACAAGCCTTCCCCAACCTCAGATCAAGCCCAGTACACAACAGCCACGATGGCCGACTCCGACACCGAACTTGATCCCTCCCTCCAATCCATCGTCGATCAGAAGTCATTAAGATGGATCTTCTGCGGAGGAAAAGGGGGCGTTGGGAAAACCACCACTTCCTGCTCCCTTGCGATACAAATGGCCAAAGCACGCGGATCTGTCCTCCTCATCTCCACCGACCCGGCACACAACCTTTCCGATGCGTTTGGCCAGAAGTTCGGAAAAGATGCACAAGAAGTCAAAGGCGTGCCCGGCCTGGCCGCGATGGAGATTGACCCGAACGGCAGCATCAACGATTTGATTGCCGCGGGAGGAGATGAGGCGCAAGATGCCATGGGTGGCTTGGGAGGTGTTGGCAATATGTTTCAGGACATGGCATTTTCAATCCCAGGAGTGGATGAGGCGATGAGCTTCGCGGAAGTGCTGAAGCAGGTGAAGGGCATGGAGTACGAGCTGATCATCTTCGACACCGCACCGACCGGCCACACCCTGCGCTTCCTGCAGTTTCCTACCGTGATGGAAAAGGCGCTGGAGAAGTTGAGCCAGCTATCACAGCAATTCGGCGGCATGATCGGCAACCTCGTCAACGCCCGCGGTGGGCTTCCCAACGGCCAGTCTTTTGAGGACGTGCTGGCACGGATGGAGGACTTGCGAGGCACGATTGGGGAGGTCAACAAGCAGTTCAAGAACCCCGATTTGTGCACTTTCATCCCCGTCATGATACCAGAGTTCCTCTCGCTCTACGAAACGGAACGCATGATCCAGGAGCTCGGCACGTATCAGATCGACACCCACGCCCTAGTGGTCAATCAATTATTGTACCCAAAAATGGATAACCCTTGCGAGCAATGCAACTCGAGACGGAAGATGCAGAAGAAATATCTCGAGCAGATCGATGATCTTTATGGCGAAGATTTCCACGTCGTCAAAATGCCGTTGCTTACTTCGGAAATAAGAGGCGTGGAAAGCCTCTCGAAGTTCAGTGAAATGCTCGTCCATCCGTACGTGCCACCGCAGTGATGATTGGCACCAGGAGAAGGTCGACAGAGGAGGTTCCGTGAGGCAAGCGTGGCGTTGGGGCGAGGAGGATGGAATAGAGTATATGAGACGAGCAGTACTTGACGAATGCATTCGATGTGCTCTGCTGGCCCTGCTGGCCCATGTACATGAATTTGTTCTCCCAATATTAGTCCTTAGTCTCGTTGTTGTTGTTGGAACATGAAGACAGCCAGTATGAATCCGCAGCGGGCGTAGCGTCGACCATGCCCAGACGACACCTCTTCACGTCACTTGTCAACACCTCGCAGAAATAACATGATAACATCGTCTCCGGCACATCCACTCCGAGAAAACGATCGTTAAGACCCGCCGGACTTCCGCAAAGCCTTCATGCGGTTCCATTTAGACTCATGACCATGTCCGGTCCAGCTCTGGCAAAGCCATGGCTGGCCAGCGTCTCTCCGCGAGAGCAGCGCGCCGCCAATTCTCCGCAACCGATCACCACAGCCTCAATCAAGAATCTCACGCTTGGAACGGGCCATAGCATCTACGCCAACTCCATCCTGCCCGCAATCTCCGCGGCTCATTCAGAAATCATTATCGTGACATGCTTCTGGGCTCGCTCGGGGACACTAGACGCACTCAATGAAACACTACTCGCCCTCTCACGAAAAGGCCAAACACAGCAAAAGAAGATCCGAGTCCGCATCTGCTTCTCCTCCAGCTCTCTCTTCCAGAAACTCTTCCACACCACCTCGCTCTCAGGCCGCACGTACGCGCCTTCGGAGTGCAACCGCAAACTCGGGCTTCCGCGGCCAGAGGACCTCAAAGGCCTAGATCTCGAGATCAAGAGTATTTTCGTGCTGCCGTTCAGCGTGATGCATCCCAAATTCGTGATCGTCGATCGGGCGACGGTCTTGCTGCCGAGCTGCAACGTGAGCTGGGAAAACTGGTTCGAGGGATGCCTGGAGTTACGGGGAGAGATCGTCGACCATTTTGTCAATTTCTGGAAGGGTTTCTGGGCTAGTGATGGCGACCGGAACCTGAAGTTCACGAGTGGACGCGCCGGCGACAGTACGGAGAGGAGACCGGTGGCTGGCGGTCCGAATTGTCTCACTTCTACGACCCTCGAGATGAAAGAAATCACGTCCGTATTCCTCCTCTCACCGCACCATCGGAATCCTCAGTTCGCACTTCCTTGGAACTCGTGTCCTCGTCCTCCGCAGACACCGCTCAATACCTTCCTTCTCGCCGCATTCGCAGATGCCAAGAGAAGCATCTATATTCAAACCCCTAACCTGACCTCTCCGCCCGTCCTGTCCGCTCTCCTGGCCGCGCTCAAGCGAGGAGTGACCGTGGCCGTCGTGACCAGCGAGCGCCTCATGATCCTCGAGCAGCTCCTCACCGCCGGCACGACGACCAAACGCTGCGTGAAGAAATTGGTGAAGCGACACGCTCGATTGATGCAGCGACGAGATGCCGACTCCAGTGATGTCGAGTCTGGATTGATTGCGAGCCCAGGAATGCTATCCGTCCAGTTTTACTCGGCCGATCCGAGGGCAGTGGACGCTGCAACAGAACCTGTGCAGTCGCATATCAAAGTGACCATAACCGATGAAGAAGTCGTGATATTCGGCAGCGGAAACATGGATCGAGCGAGCTGGTATACGTCGCAAGAACTGGGCGTGGCCTTCTTCTCTCCAGATCTGGCGGCAAAGATGAGAAGCGAGTTGGACCAGCTGCTCAGCCACAGAACTCGCACGATGTACACTCCGGCAAGACGCTGATGATTTTGGCACCGTTAATCGTCCTCGCTGTCTTCGGACGCACTGTTGCCATACTCGTCTGAATGCTCCATTCCTTCGAGTGGATCAGTCTCGGCCGCCAAAATGCCAGCGCGGTTCTCCTTTGGTCTTTTGAAATGAGAATATACGCTCATCGCCGCCACCGACAAACCGTGAATCATGGTGGATCCGAGGACGATGAAACATACGAGAGGCCAGATTAGATGAACGGCGCGCTCTCTGTTTGTGTATGGGTAGCCATACTCTGGAGGGTTCTTCTCCGGTAATGAAGTCCCATTTTCGAGCTGAGCGCGAGCTTCGATGGCGAGGAAGATAGCGCCGAGGCCCATGGGTCCGAAATGACCGCAGAAAAGCGCTTCGCGGAGGGTGCGAATGTCAGGTATCCAGCGGTAACAACAAAGGATAATCGGCAGCCTGCGGAAGAGCAGAACCAGCACTAAGAAGCCGATCAGTTTGCCAGGGGTAATGCTCGGCGTGATTGTTGTCGGCTCGAATGCGTACCACGGGATCAATGACCCTAAGAATACGAACATGGCGCTATTGAGCAGCAAGTCGATGACATCGGGCAGATCTGCTTCTTTCGTCTTTTTGGAGAACCATCCGTCGCGAGCGAAGCCGTAGCCTGCGCCAAAGGCGACCAGAAAGTCATCAGCGCCAAGCGTGCTGCCAATTCCACAAGAAAGCAGCGCAAGAAGTAAATAAAATACGATGAATCCGCTAGGGTCCATAAATCCGGATTTCGAACTGATTCGCAGTACGCGGTTGGCGGCGGTTCCCAGGATCAACCCAGTGAGCAATCCGAAACAACATTGCCAAAGGATCGTGATGAGGAACCATTCCTTCACCGCCTCGCCAGCTGAGTCCTTTGTGAGGAGAACCAGTCCAGCGAATAGGAAGGGGAACGCGGTACCGTCGTTCACTCCGGATTCCGCGGAAAGCATGTCCTTGATTCTTTTTGGCACCCTGTTGGAAAACTGGCTGTTGGAGAGAATCGACGACGACAACACTGGATCCGTCGGAGTCAGGCACGCGGCTATCGTCAAGGCGGTTGGAAAATCAGCATCGAAGATGAAGGTCACAAAGGCCGCACAGATGAGCCAGCTGACGGCCATGATAGGAGCGACAAGCCAAAGGACCGATTTCCAGTGTCTCCTGTTATGGATCAGCTCTGCCACGGTGGAAAAGACACGCGTCCATACCTCATGTAGTGCCGAGGTAGGGATAACCCTGTTGTGAAGACTTGTACACCGACGATTATTCTCGCCATTTCCTGAACAACATCGTCACCTGAGGGAATGCATCAGCACGCGGAACTTGGAAGGAAAAGGCTTGATGCTCACCCCAGCCCCATCCACCCAGTTCTGAGTTTGCAGCATTGTCTTTCCAGTGATCGCCCAGCACGCCGCGAAGGTTCGGCGTCAGCCAGCCTAAGCCCTTTGGACCAAGGGCGATGCCGACCAGGAGGGCGATGGGAGGCTCGCTGAGATGTAGGCGATTTCGAATGAACGCCGCTCCGAGGGCGTAGGAGATCAGAAAGGTGGAGAGGATTAGATATGTCACGTGTGATGGCGTGGCCTCTATCTGTTCCCAAACGGCCATTTTGAAGAGAAAAAGGGAGAGTCGCGGCGAGGAGTAGAGTGAGTCGTTCCCAAGGGCGAAGCCGTATCTGCGGGCTGGATGCCTTCGTTCTGCCGCCTGTCCAGTCCGAGGTTCTGTACTAGGGAGCTGAACGATAACGGTCAAGGGTTGCACATTTTTTGAGAACGATCTTTCACATTAGATCATCGCAAATTCATCACAGAGTGTCGTCATGCGTTCGCTGATGAGACTTGTGGACTTTACGAGTGGTCATGGCGCGATTCACGTGCATGGACCTCGGCGCGTCCGGATTGGGCAAGGCTTGCTGATTGAGGATGGCTTCATGTTAACCAAACCTGGAAAGGATGCATCGGTCTCAACAGAGGTTCCTTGTTTCTTTTAACCTCAGCTGATTGCATCTGTGTCGAGTGCTATGCTCTCACGCAACGCTGCATCAAACCCACTCTGTTACACCTCCGGCACCCAGCGGTTTCAGCTTCAGCCACCTTCTCACCACTGACTGGTGGGAAGCGCTGCTCTCGGGCTCTCGGCCTCCTCAGCACGTCCTGCTTTCCGATCTCTGCCATGGCTATATAGCCATCCGCCTCTTGGATGACCAACACAGGCGAATGGACTTTTCGTCCCGCCCTACCCTCCCTCAGCATGTCGAGGCTCACGCGCATGAACCATGTTACCCCACTCCCACCCTCCGTCACGAGAGAAGCCGCCATCGCGCATCTGCACAACCACCGCCAGATGATCCAGCTCAATCCACTCGTCCTGCGACACGAACTCACCACGCCCCACGATAGTGCGACGCCCGATGAGGCGAAAGAGATGGTGTGGTATGAAATCACGGATATGATCACCTATGTGCCTTATACCCCCATCAAAGGCGAGGTCAGCTACAAGGCCGGCTTCTACGATATTCCCACTGGCCTTCAGACGCACACATTCGCCGCTGGCGGCGTTGACATTCGAGGCCGCTGGACCGTTGGGGGTAACGCGCCGGGAGAACCGAGGGAGGAGGTCGAGATTGGCTCGAACAAGCCGCGCGATGGTCTGTACATCCAAGAGGTGGTGGACCTCAAGTGCAGCGTGTTCCTTACCAGCTTTGTCAAGCGAAATCTGAAAAAGTCGCATGCCACACTCTGTGACAGCATCATCGAGAAGGCAACACGAGCGGACTTGAACTTTGTCAGGCCTGAGCACACTCGGGCGGTGAGCGAGGACAACACTTCCACGGAGCCCAAGCCAGGGCCTCCTGCACATGCTGCCACCTGGTCGAGCACACCGACTGCATCGACTCGCTGTACCTGCCCAATGGGCACTTTCGGCGTGCATATGGAGGCGTGTGGTCAGACATCCACCGCACAGGGAGAAGACTTGCAGCCACAAAATGTGCCGCAAGCCCCTGCGGCGCGGCGGGTGGAGGCTGCAGAGCTGGAGTAATGTCTCTAATATCTGGGCGAGACTGATGCAACTCCCAAGACTGGGTAGATCTTGAGGTCACTGAGCGAGGGGTGATAATTTCCCCTATTGGCGTTCGGATTCCTCTGCATTCCACGTGCAGATAGGAATGCAAGCTTTTGCACAAGCTTGCCCAGCATCTATCATCATGTCGACTCGGCAACATTGTGGTTTCTGGGGTTACTTTGAGGAATCTACCATTGCCAATTGCATGTCGTGTCGTCGAGATGACCCCTGTTCACTGTATGGACATTCTACCAAACCATTCCCGGTTCACGACGCAAACGTCTTACGTTTCCTGATTCACTCCCTAACTGGCAAGATTGTACACGGCCTTACTCAATCCTCGATCGCGACAACTGCAGTAGCATGCGTTGGCCGTGACATCACAGACATGGCTTTGCTCAGGGCTCAGCCCGATTACCTGATCCGGCAGTCAAACAAAGAACCCGAATGGTCCAGCCTTTGCAACAATGTCCTGGACGAGTATCTGGAGACCGATGACCTCTTTGGCTTTCGGCAGATCGACCATGGAAGAGACAGCTCGAATGACTCGGTCCACCTGTTCGACTTTTCGGGGTCAAGCGAACAAAGCCACCATACGGAAGCCACATCACCCATGCCTTCGTGGGAGCCCCTCGTCCCGAATCCTCTACAGCCCCAAGCCAAAGCACCGGTCGACTTTTGGACAAAGACTTTGAACGCGCTTGAACGGAACGCTGCAGAGTGTGAAGCCAGAACTCTGAGAACGACCAAATCCCACCCCGACTTTCTGAGCCTCGGGGGACATCCTTCGCCACCCTTTGTCACGCTATCGCCAACAGACCAATCGTATTACAGCCAGCAACGACTCCCAAGATCCGCCGCAAACGGAAAGAGGCGCAACATTACATCCCGTTCGCTGTCGCGTGGCCGACCGACAGGCGTGACGAAAGGAGCAGTAGCCGGCTCTGCCAATCCGCACGCTAGTCCGCGTAAGTGCAGCGCCAGCCCATCAAAGATGATGGACCCCTCGCGCTATCGTTCGGGGTTCAGGGATGTGTGGACGGACAAGGTCAAGGCCAGCCCGAAGAAGTACGAACTCCGCGTACCTTCATCGGCAGTGCCTGCGCCGCTCGTTTCTTCTGGGAGGACGCCATATGATGAAGATTTTGCTGCGCTCGGGTCTGATCGACTATACTCCGCCTACGACGAGCATATTTCGCCTCTGACAAAGTCGTTCCAGCAGACGTACATCCATACCCCTATCGCGTCGCCGAGGGTGAACTACGCAGCGCATGCACACAACTCCTACTTTGAACCCCCGCCTCTTTATCCTGCGAGTCAATATGGCCAGCAATCACTCCCGCTGAACGACACTGCTCCGCTGTACAACGGACAGGCCACGTTGCTGACTACCAACCGAATCGGATCTTTCGACTTTGGCTTTTCCACCTCACCGGATAGTGCTGTCTGGTGCACTGCAGATGCACTGCAGACTTCATCACCGTATACACAGCTTCATGCACCGATGGGCGGTCTGCCTCTCGGCATCTTACCCACCCTGGAGAACAACCACATGGCCAACAGCAATGGTCTCGGAATCAGCTGTGAGCCTTCATTAGTCTGTCCGCCGACAGCTTCCATGTACAGGCACAACGAGTTTGAAACCACATACAACCAACAGCTCCTGCACGGCCTTCCAAGTACGCCGCACCATCGTCACACGCGATCATACGACCGCTCCGAGTCGCCATCTCCGCCAACGACAGAGCCGCGATCATCGAAGAGAGCCTCAGGAACACGGCGAGCATCACGACATCGCAGAACGAAGTCGACCAATTCCACCCCCCGACATCCGCAGCATGTCGAACGGAGTGGATTTGTCAACTTCACGCCGGACGATAGTACGAAATTGCTCAGTGGAGTTGCACCGTCGGGCAGCTCGAAGACGAAAGCGAAGCGGGAGAAGGAAGCGGCTGAGAAGCGACGCAGACTTAGCCAAGCGGCGATTCGGGCGGTCGTTGAGGCTGGTGGGGATGTGGGTGCGTTGAGTAAGGCTGGATTGTTACTTTGATTCTTTTGTAGGCGATGTAATACCCCGGGTTTGGTGGGTGTAGTCGAACGTGAATGAGGCATCTCAAATTGTCACTAGCCGGTTTGGGCAAGTCGAAGACATCACTCGTGCAGTTCAACCTTCGTCCTCTTCTCATCCCTGCATTTATTCTATTCATGTTACTCCTTAAATCTGTTCGCACAACGTGCCTTGCTCCTCTATTAACGCAAATCTCACGACGAACAATCAGCACAACAATGGCGAAGCAGGCAAGACATCGTTTTGCGCCGCTAGGCCAAAAAGCCAACGCAGAAGCCGGCCAGATGCAACTTCAAGGCATTATATTCGACATGGATGGCACATTATGTAAGGCGATCTCGTCTTCAACACACTGTCAGCACAGAGGACTGAACGTGTGGCCGACGCAAGACAGGCATGCCTCAAAATCACATGTTCAAGTTGATGAGGGATTCCGTTTCCATCCCCGCCGATCAGGACATCCTCGACTACATCCACAGCCTACCGCCGCGAGAGCAAGACGAGGCATTCGACAAGATCAAGGCGATTGAAAGCCAGGCGATGGCGGAGCAGGTTCCGCAGGCGGGTTTGGTCTCGCTGATGGAGTTTCTCGATCGCGAGGGCGTGAAGAAGGGGATTTGCACGCGGAATTTCGAGTATGTCCTGCGCCTTCATTCGACCCGCCACAGCCATCAGTGCTAATGTGACTACAGCGCACCCGTCACGCATCTCCTGCAAAATCACATCCCGAGCCACATCAACCCCTTCTCCCCGATCGTAACTCGCGACTTTCGCCCGCCGAAGCCCAGCCCGGCAGCTCTGTGGCACATTGCTCGCGCGTGGGGATTAGATGCCGACGAGAAACAACGCTCGGCTGGCGAGAGGAAAGATCTCTTACCGTTGGTTATGGTTGGCGATTCGATTGACGACATCACGGCTGGCCATGCGGCTGGTGCTCTGACTGTTTTGCTCCGGAGTAGCGGGAAGGAAGAGCTTGAGGAGCGGGCGGATGTTGCGATTGATCGGTATGTTTTCTCTTGTGTTGCACGATTTGACGCATACTGACTTGGTTTTGACATTAGGCTTGATGAGTTGATCGGTCTGCTGAAGCAGGGACTGACGTCTCAAAGATCGTGAATGACATTCATACGATGATAGATGTACAGACAGAGTTTCAATCCACTGGCCTACGCCCTCGCACTCTGCTGCAGCATATAAATCCGTCTTCATCTCCTTGCATTCAATGCATTCCAGAAGGTCGTAGGAAGTTATTTATAGTTTGACGCGGAGTAGCCACGACTAAAACTGATCGGGATTCGCAGGGACACGCGGGCACCCTGATTACCTAAGGCGCGGAGCCTGGAATTGCTGAGAGGACACATCCGGCAAAGACGGCGTTCGTTCATCAAACCACTGACTTCACCCCCGGCTGCCTCCCTCGTGACACGGAGAGCACTTCGACATCCCCTCCCGCATCTTCCATCCTCTCTCGCCTTCACTGTCCGCCTTCTTCCCTCTTCTCCCTTCTCCCCTCCACCACCTCATTTTACACCCGCATCTTACCACCCTCCCGAACTCCATTCGTCACGCCTCCGCTCAGGACAACTTACACGAGCACCACGCCAAACCCCTCGTACCACCCCTCCCCTCCCACCATCCCGGCCGCCGCCTGCCGTCAAACTGGCGATTCTCGACTTCTTCCCCACCCCGCCCTCCATCCTCCGCCCCTTCAGAACCCCCTCCAGCAAACCCAGCAGCTGCAGAAGCAGCGCCCAACCCGCCAAACTGTCCGCCACGCTCCTCCACCGCCACACCGGGCTGACGTTTGCCGAAAGCGCGAAGCCCGGTCCCACCACCCGCTCCTCATCCGCCTCGCCGCAGCCCATGCACGCCGTCGTGGAAGAGGATGCGGCGCCTGCGCCGGCGGTGGTGCAGAGCGCCGAGCGCAAGATGGCGCTGAATGCCAAAGACAAGACTCGGCGGCGGCGGAGCAGTAGTTTGATGTATCAGGAGCCGCCCGAGAGCCTGGAGCAGCAGAGTGATCAGGCCGTGCTTCCCAATTTAAACTCGCAGTGGGTGAATGCAAAGGGTGTGTCCTCTCCCACAATCTTCTAAAGACGCTCCATACTAACCCCTACTCTCCCCCAGGCGCCTGGCTCATCCACATCATCCTCATCCTCCTCCTCAAAATCCTCTACGACATCATCCCCTCCATCTCGCAGGAAACCAGCTGGACGCTCGTCAACGCCACCTACATGTTCGCCACGTACCTCATGTTCCACTACGTGCGCGGCATCCCGTTCGAATTCAACGCGGGAGCCTACGACAACCTCAACATGTGGGAGCAGATTGATGACGAGGACCAGTATACGCCGGCCAAGAAGTTTCTGCTCGCCGTGCCGATTTGTTTGTTCCTCGTCAGCACGCACTACACGCGCTATGATCTGGGCTTGTTTATGGTGAATTTCCTGGCCACGCTTGCGGTTGTGGTGCCAAAGTTGCCGGCGGTATGTTTCGCTCCGATTCGCATATCAGCTCATTCTCAAGCTAACACTCTCCAGCTCCACCGAATGCGCTTCTCCTTCTTCAACCCTGACCCGGAAGAGAGAGACGGACGATGACCGTTTCGTCTTGCGTTGGCATGGCTTTTTGGCACGGCGTTGGACGGGGGAAGGCACAATCATCGTCCGGGGAAGATGAAAAAGACTTCTCAATCTTTCTTGCATTACTACAGTTCAAAAGACACTCCCTTCTGAGATACCACGGCCTGCAGGGTCGACAGCGAGGCTTCCCTCCTTTTTCGCAGCAAAACGTGTGTTTCTAACACAAATTCACATGGTGATCAGAGCAAACAAATCGGGCTCGTTGCGCGTATCTCTCTCTCTCTTGCTCATCTATATGCGATTGTTCAAGAAGCTACGGAACTGGGGTAGGCTCAACGCCTGCAGCACGTCCTCGCCGTGCCGTTCGTGCGTCTCCAAACCGGCGTCGTGAGGAAGACGATACGCTTCCGTAAAGGTATGCGAGACTTCGGAATTCCACTCGTCGAACGCGGTCCCAATCTCCACAGGTGGCTCCGGGTTGTCCGGGTGGACGGCCTGCAAAGATGATCAGCGGTAATTCATCCATCTCACAAAGTTCAATCTCACCTCGATAAAATTAAAGCAGCGCTGCATACTAGCGTTGTGATCGGCATGGCGCAGACACAAACTCTTGATGCGCTTCACCGCCGCCTCCGTCTCCTGCAGCGTCGGGTCGTTCTCGTTGCTCACGACAAACAGCACCAAGCACGCGGCGCAGGTGGAGATGATGAGCGTGGTGAACCAGTGCGCCTCGCTGAAGGAGTGGTATGCTTCGAGCGTTTCCGCGAGCCAGACGACTTGCATGGCTGCTTTGATGCACGCGCTGCCGCAGGCGTACGCTTTGAAGCTTGTGGGGGTGTCGCGGGGGATGTTGCGGAGGGCGTGGTGGAGGAAGGGGCGGTAGAGGACTAGTTGGACGTGGGCGTAGGCGAGGCGGAGGTGGAGTTGGGATCTGTGTTTTCGTTAAGCATGATGGAGAACATACAGGGGCTGTAGAGAGCATACCTGATGTACACCGGGTCTTCGGCGTCCATGACGGGATCTTGAGGCAAATTGGCAAACCATGCCTCGAGCTGTTCTTCCGTCGCGGTAATCTTGCTGTACCCTACGCCGTAGAAGCCGTTCTTTTCGCTGATCGGGCGGGTGACGGGGTGATTGGCGTCTACCGCCAGAGCTAGGATCTGGATGAGTTTGGCATGGGCGTAGGTCCCGGCCAATGGATATCTCATGGACTCGGGTTGCTTGGGAAGGGGAAGAACAAAATCCGACTCGACATCGCGGAGTGTTCGTGGTAGGCCCAAGGCGGTAGTGACGTAGGTGTCCATGATGTTCAGGACGGAGTAGATGCGTCGGCGATGTAGCTTCTCGGCTTCGGTAAGGTCTTTGGATGCGGCCTCTGTGAATAGGCCCATTTGTAGAGCCGCAGCTACACCCATGCATATATCTAATGGAATGTCAGTCGAGCGATAGCACGAGACGTGAGGGGCACACACATGAATAGCAGGTCGAGATCATGGACGACACTTGCGTGTACAATATCATGCATAAGAGTGCTTGTAGAGATGTGAGGTCGCGGCAGTTTGCCGGGTCGAGTAAAGTCCGACTGGCGCGGAAATATCGTAACCTATGGCTCGTCAGCGATCAAGTGGGCAGGAGTAGACGATAGTCAGGCATACCCTCTCATCATGTGCGGATTGGCCGATTCTCCCGGCGAAGTAGGATCGAAGCGCCTGCCCAAAGCGAGGACGGCGTAAATTAGAGCAAAAGCTTTGCGGCTCTCTTGAGGCGTGGCAGAGTAGGTCTCGCTGTACACGTCTGCCGCCAGCTTTTCCAGTTTCGCCCGGTCCAGGAACTGCATGATGCAGCACGCTTCGTTCATGACCACATCTACCGCATGATCGAAGGCGGTTTTGGGCGGCAGAAGAGTGAAAGCCTCAGTCGGAACGGCAGACTCGCTGTCGGTGGAAGCAAAATCAAAAGCACTGATAAAGTCGTCCTGCTGAACCTCGGCATCGGGCTGCTTCTGGCTGGCGTAGACATGTCGACATAAATTGTGCATCCTCTGTAGGAGACTCAGTCCCGCAAAACTACCGCGATGGCCCTGGAGAGAACTGTTTTCATGAGCGGCCTGGCTGCGAATCATGGTTTCGATAAAGTCTTCATCATCGCCATTGGCCGAAGATCCAGGGGAGGGCGCAGGAGGCACGGTTGAAGGATTGCTGGTACTGGGCGGCCGGGCGGATGAGAATCGCACGGATCGCGGATGGTCGTTCGCTGCGCCTGGGGAAGTCGAAGGACTTGAAGACTCCTTGAGGGGCCGATGTCCGTGGTCATTCAGGAGGCCTTCCAGTTCCTCGACCTTCCTCTCCAGAGACTGGATGTACTCGATGGCCGTCATCCTCCGGTCGGGATCATCGTATGAACATGCTGCAAGCCGATTGTTAGCATGTCTGGGCAAGGGGTGGGGTGGCGTGAGCTTACTCATCTCTCCAATACGGCACGCGTCGCATGGGATACCGCCGGTGCATCTTGTCTTGCGGCGCTGCAGAGATTGGTCAGTACGGTGCGCGAGGACCTCCAGAAGGGACTGGGAGATGGGACGCGATGGGATGGGCCGGGGGAGGGGATCTGTTATCGTACCCGGCAGCTGGCGCACGCCTTGCCCGTGCGTTTGCGCTTGCGCTGGACGGGGGCCAGCAGCTCTTCGGCGTTGAAGCCTCTGCTCTCCATTCGCGCGCGATCTGAGGCACTCGGTTTCGGCATGCATCGATGACGCGCGGGGGATAGGCAGGCTCTGCATGCTCCGGGGGGAAGGGTGAGGTGAGGTGAGGTGAAGTGGGCGAGAAGCAAGGCTCTCCGGCCACCTTTGTGGCGCATTCACTCGGCGCGCCCCACTTGGGTCCACGGAATTGTGGACTACCTCATGGCACTTGCCGAATCGAGGCTTGCCATATTCCATTTCCTTTCATATGCGAACCATATGTCATTATCGAGGGGTTTCATGCGAATTACGAGCAGATCAGGCGAGAGGAAGAAGTGTCAGTCACTTTAGGTCGATCAAGCAAGGTACTCCGTCGTCGATCCGGCCCCACAAGGCTGACATGGTATTGAGTATGCCGGACTGTAAATCACCCCGCGTACTCCTTCCGTTGGTTATGGATTGGGCATCAAGATTCAAATCGCTTCTACAAGTTCGCAGACATAGCGTAACTACAGCGTGGGCATAGTGGAAAGAGTCAAGTAGTAATGGTGCACCCGGTCTCGCTCGCAAGAAAACACCCCCCAAAATCACATCGCCATCTCGGCCTGCAGTTTCTTGAGCTCTTCCTCTTCGTCTTCTTCCTCCACTCGATTTCGTGCTGGAGATATTGGTCAGCTCGTAGACACTGATAGCCGACTCGATCAAACTTACGCTCTCCCACCGCGGCATTCGGCAGCCTCTGTATCTGATCCGACACCGGCACAGTCCCCGTCTTCAGCATCTTGTTGTCCAACTCCTCTTGCTGCAACTCCGCCAGCTCCTCATCCAACTCATCCTCATCCACATTCGACGCGAGCGCGCCCTGCGTCAGCGCCTCCGCAATCTCCTCTCCCACCGCATGCTGCTCCCGTAACTGCTCCATCGTCTCGTCGACCTTCTCAATCGTCAAGCCGCCGTGGATCTTCTTCATCGCTTGCTGCGCATTCTTCATCGCGTCGAGCGTCTCCTTGTTGATATTGGCCGTCTCGATGGACGAGATTTCGCGCTCGACAGTCATCATCTGCGCCTGCGTTTGCTCGAGCTGGTGTTCGTAATTCTTCTTCCGCCGTAAAGCCGCTTTGGCCGCTGCAAGAGAGATTCACACAGTCAGCTACATTCTGCGCCCATGCGTGGCTAGCCGTCGCGTGACCTACCCGTCTTGTTCGTGCTCACGTTCTTCCGCGCCACGTTGTCCTGCTCCTCCATCTGGTTCTGAATGTGCCGTTCCCGCTTCGACAGCATGTCGAGCGTGCCTCGCAGCTGTAATATGGCATTCTTCGTCGTGTCCTTTTGCGCCCGCGCGCCGCCCCCAAAGAAGCTGCCGATGCCCCAGCCGTTCGACATCTTGACGGCCGAGCGGGGTGGTGTTTTCGAATGTGCGCACGAGTGAGATGAGGGGAAGGGGGGTGTTCAGCGACAGGGCCTGTCGCTAGAGGGACCGCCGCCGCCGAGGGGGAGGGTGGCAGATGGGTAGAGGGTGGCTAGGCAGGGCAGGGCGGGATCCAGCGGTTCCGCGGCTGGGGTGAAAGGTTGGCCTGGACGATGATGCTGAGCACGGCTGCCTGTGAGCTGCGGATGAATGTGCGTGGGAAGAGTGGTGGTGAGGTGGTATGGTGTTGCCTTATCGCTTGAGATGAATCCAAAGCCACAAGGTGACCAGATGACGTGAAGCGGTGCCAAGACATTTACTACCCGCTGGGCAATCGCCGCTTTGGGTTCGGCGTACGCGAGTCAACCAGCCAACAAACAATTGAACCGATTCGCCCTACACCCTCACATGACTTTTGCTACGAGACATCGAACCCGAGACAAGACAGAATGTAGTTCTGGGACAAGGGCTACAAAGTCATGCCGGAGCCTAGCCGGTTGATGCTGTTGGAGCAATTACCGAAAGTACTATCAGGCACCAAGGTCCGCTTTCTCGGATGGTACGCAGAGACGGAGGTCGCAGCAGATTGTGCCCATCTCTAACGCACACAGTGTTCATGAATACAATGCCGACCAAGCCAAACTCGTGCTCCGAAGTGCGTATCCAGCGGTGAACACGAGCGTGCCATGCGCGTTAGTCAATGTGGAGAATGTCCTAGAGCTTGTCGACCACCGGCAGCTCGAGACCGGCGCGTGGGTGAATGTGGTCGGATATATTGAGAAGGATCAAGAGTTCAAATCCCTCAAATCAGACCAACCATCTTCGAGTGTGATGGTGAGGGCGACGTTGATCTGGTCGGCGGGAGCCATCCGCATGGATCGATATGAAGCTGCAGTGAGAGAGTACCAAAAGCCCTTGTCTGCTGGGTGACAGTCACTCTACCTCCCACGGAAGCTTTGTGGGAATGATGTCGCGACCCGTGTTGCCTCCCTCCCAATACAGCAGCTCCGCAACCGCGGGGTCGACCTGAGAAGCGAGATCGGCAAGCATGTGGGCGTCCCAGTTGCGCGCGCGTCGCTTCTTCGCCAGCGATGGCTGCACTCCGTACGGGTCGTTGACGAAGAGGTCGAATGCCCGCTCCGCCTCCCCGTCCTCGGTTTCCTCAAGCTCCTGGAAAGTGAAAGGAGGGTTGATGCCTTGCACGCGAATGCGGTCGGCGGGCCATTTGATGGCAGGGGCGTGGAGTTCGAGGAAGCGATCGACCTTGAAGGCGTGGGTGATGACGGTGATGGCGGTTGGGTAGCGACCGCAGACTTGCTTGAAGCGCAGGACGGAAAAGAGCAGATTTTGGTAGCTGTCCGTCGCCCAGTTCTCGAGCTCGTAGCGCTGAAAGGCATCCCATCTGCTGCCCAGACGGTGCAAGACCTTCTCGTAGCCTTCTGCTTCTGTGAAGGTGGAATGGGTAGTCATGCCGCCGGAGAGGATTAGTAGAGCCTGTGGGCGGGACTCCACCATCAATGCGCCGCACAGGATGTGTTGGATGTAGGTTTCGTGCTCACTCGGCTTGCCCGTCTCGGGATGGGAGCGCTGGAAGGGCTGGAGAACCCATTGATCCTCGCCCGTGTCGGAGCCATCGCCGACGTACGTGGCGTGGCAGCAGACGAGTACCAGCTCGGTGCAGTTGACGAGCTCAGGGCGAATTGCTATGCCGTGGGTGAGGTCCATTATGTGGACTTGCTCAGGATAGTATGCTTAGGCGAGGTCAGGTCGGCGTCCTGTGCCTCGTTCAACCTCGGGCACATCCGCACGCACCCACAACGGACAGGCGGGAGACAGTGTGGCGCTGCAGCCACTTGTGCGACAGGAGAGCCCTACAGCACAAGCAAGTGGGTGAGAGTGTCGGGGTCACGGCCTCATGTCTGCCCATATGCATGCATGCCTCGTTTCTCTCAACCCCCAGCGCCTGGCATCAGGAGAAGCATCCGAGATCCGAGCGAGCCCTGTAGGAGAGGAAACGGTGAAACGGCGGGGATGCATACGAGATCCACGGTGGCGTGGGTGGCTGAGCCGCAAAAGTCTATACTTGGTACCTGAATGCTATAAACGCGTGCATGCACGTCCATGCACATGCACGGGCAATGCGAGGAATGTGCCGTCGTGTCGTAGAACAGGCTCTGCGCGGAACCAGCATTCATCCCCCAACCTGAAACGCCCCGTCTCTGCTGGAAGTGCACGTCGTCATCTCTAAACCCGCGCCGTCAAGACTTGCAAGCCGCGCAGTTTCAGGGGGCGGCCCGCGCGTTGTTGCAGATCTCGTGGTGGAGCTGTCTCACTGGTTGCCGCCAGCGAAAGGCAGGGTCCCACTTCTCCAACAATAGTGAATTCCAGTCGCTTGCACCACACTGCACCGCCTACCGCTTCGCCTTTCTCCTTTGTTGCACACACACGACCAACTTCCTCCTCCTCTTGCTACCTACCTGACCTCCTCCCTACTCACTCCCTCCTTCCTTTCCCCGCGTGTCAAACACCGTCGCTCCTTCCCCACCTATTGCCCTTCCTTCCTTCCTTCCTCCTCCCCGCCTGCTGTCTGCACGTTCCGCTGGTAGGACTCCGACAACATGGCGTACCCAGGAGGTCAAGGACATGCAGGCTACGATCATTATCACGAACAGACCCAAGTAAGCTCCATCCCCTTCAACATCCAACCCTCCTAACACTCTGCAGTACGGTTATCCTCCCCCACTCCACGATGACGAACAGCAAGCCGCTTTGTTACATCAACCCCCTCAAGGCCCATTCCACGGCCCCTTCGATGAGCCCACCGGCGCCATCACCCCCGGCGGACATGAGCCGACCGGCTATCATCTTGAAGAGTCCTACACTGGCGGCACTCAGCATGCACCCCCATACAATGGATACCACGAACAGGGGCACGACTACTACAACAACGGCATGCCTCCCAATCCGCCCTTCTCCCAAGGCCCGCCCCGCCCAAGTGATTATGCCCAGAGTGAGACTGCCGCCTCCGACGCCTGGGTGCAGCGACAGAACCCCATGCAGAGCAACGCGGCCAACATGAAGCGAAGTGCCACCCGCAAGCGTAAGCTCGTGCAAGGCGCCGTCCTGAGTGCCGATTACCCCGTCCCCTCCGCCATCCAGAACGCCGTGCAAGCCAAGTACCGCAACGACTTGGAGAGCGGCAGTGAAGAATTCACCCACCTGCGCTACACCGCCGCCACCTGCGACCCCGACGACTTCACCCTCAACAACGGCTACAACCTGCGCCCCGCCATGTACAACCGTCTCACCGAGCTCCTCATCGCTATAACATACTACAACGAGGACAAGGTGCTCACCTCGCGCACCCTGCATGGCGTCATGCAGAACATCCGCGATATTGTCAACCTCAAGAAGAGCGAGTTCTGGAACAAGGGCGGCCCGGCGTGGCAGAAAATCGTCGTGTGCTTGGTCTTTGACGGTATTGATCCGTGTGACAAGGGCGTCTTGGATGTCCTTGCCACCATTGGTATCTACCAAGACGGCATCATGAAGAAAGACATTGACGGCAAAGAGACGGTGGCACACATCTTCGAGTACACCACGCAATTGTCCGTCACGCCGAACCAGCAGCTCATCCGCCCTGTCGACGATGGCTCCTCCACCCTCCCTCCTGTCCAATTCATCTTCTGCTTGAAACAGAAGAATAGCAAAAAGATCAACTCCCACAGATGGCTCTTCAACGCCTTTGGCCGCATCCTCAACCCCGAGGTCTGCATCCTCCTCGATGCCGGAACGAAGCCCGGCCACAAATCCCTCCTCGCCCTTTGGGAGGCATTCTACAACGACCGGGATCTTGGTGGAGCGTGTGGTGAAATCCATGCCTTGCTGGGTCGAGGCTGGAAGAATCTGCTCAACCCTCTGGTGGCTGCACAAAATTTTGAGTACAAAATCTCCAATATTCTGGACAAGCCACTCGAATCGTCGTTCGGATATGTGTCGGTGCTTCCCGGTGCTTTCTCCGCCTACAAATACCGCGCAATCGTGGGCCGCCCGCTCGAGCAGTACTTCCACGGTGACCACACCCTTGCCAAGAAGCTGGGACCGAAGGGCATCGAAGGGATGAACATCTTCAAAAAGAACATGTTCTTGGCCGAGGATCGCATCCTGTGTTTCGAACTGGTCGCCAAAGCTGGATGCAAATGGCATTTGACCTATGTCAAGTCGGCCAAGGGCGAGACCGATGTTCCTGAAGGAGCGCCCGAGTTCATCGGACAGCGCAGAAGATGGCTGAATGGCTCCTTTGCCGCCACCCTCTACTCCCTCATGCACTTCACCCGCATGTATCGCTCCGGCCACAACATCATCCGCATGTTCTTCTTCCACATCCAATTCTGCTACAACATCTTCTCGACATTCCTGAGCTGGTTTACATTAGGTATGAACCGCAAGCAGCCCTCCCAAAACAAAGCTAACAATCCACAGCGTCGTACTGGCTCACCACCATTGTCATAATAGACTTGGTTGGCAAGGCCCCGTCGACTTCTAATGGCGGCCGAGCGTGGCCTTTCGGAAACACCGCGACGCCCATCGTCAACACCGTGATCCAATACCTCTATCTTGCCTTCCTTCTCCTCCAATTCATCCTCGCGCTGGGCAATCGACCAAAGGGAAGCAAATGGAGCTACATCATGTCCTTTTGCTTCTTCGGCCTCGTGCAAATCTACGTCATCGTCGATTCCCTCTACCTCGTCGTCATCGCCTTCTCGCACGGCCTGGGATTCACTGGTGAAAGCGCGGACGAGGTCTTCAGGTCCTTCTTCTCCACCGGTGGCACGGGAATCATCATCGTCGCCCTCGCCGCCACCTTTGGCCTCTACTTCGTCGCCTCCTTCCTCTACCTCGACCCCTGGCATATGTTCACCTCCTTCGGCCAGTACCTGCTGCTCATGTCCTCCTACATCAACGTCCTCATGGTCTACGCCTTCAGCAACTGGCACGACGTCTCGTGGGGCACCAAAGGCTCCGACAAAGCCGACGCCCTGCCGTCCGCACAGGTGCAAAAAGCCAGCGACGGCAAGGGCAAAGTCGTGGAAGAAGTCGACCTCACGCAAGCCGACGTGGACCTGCAGTTCGAACGGACGGTCAAGCGCGCGCTCGCGCCGTACGTCGCGCCCAAGGAGAAGTCAGAAAAGACGCTCGAGGATTCGTACAAGTCTTTCCGCACGCGCTTGGTCTCGCTGTGGATCTTCTCCAATGCTCTTCTCGCCATTCTCATCACGTCGCAGAGCGCGTCTGAGTTTGGGTTCACGAGCGGCGCAACGACGCGCACCGCGGACTTCTTCCATGCTCTTCTGCTTTGCACGGCTGTGTTGTCACTCATTCGGTTTACGGGGTGCGTGTGGTTTTTGGGCAAGAGTGGGCTGCTGTGTTGTTTTGCTAGGAGGTAGGGGGGTCTTCCTTGCCTGGTTACGGCCTTAGGACAGGTCTCCTTTCACACTGGACTTGTGATTGTGTTCGACCTTTGCTTTATTGAGATACCTTTGGAGCACTGCTTTGATGAGTGCTGGTTGTGTATGCGGGAGGATGAGAACCTGGTAGCATCAATTGAATCTCTTCCACCGCGTCATTATTCTCCTTCAAGTAAGACACACGTAAGACACAGCGTATCGAGGATGCTCTCAATCATCTTCATGCCATTTCTACCGTCTACCCTTTCACGCACGTCTACACTGATCGTTAAAGACATCAGTCGACCACACCCACCGCCACCCCGTATGTTGAAGTAAAAATCGTTAACGCCCGCCAGAAAAAAACCAAAGGCGCCGCGCACTTCTCGTTGAGACGAAGTATCACCCACGCCTTTGCTTGCTTTCTGTTCCCTCCCCCGCGCGCCCTAAATGCAGCAGCAGCTCTAAGACTTTCGTGCCACCGTGATGAAACGGCTGACAGTGGTATCACTTCGGATGGCCCCCCCGAACCTCAAGAACTCCGACTCACAGAAATGAAAAAGAGGATGCACGAGCAGAGAGAAAGGGCGATTAGAACAACCCATCAATCTCCCCCGTCTCCCCATCAACCTCGACATTCAAATACCCCGGCGCCGTCGGCAGACCCGGAATAGTCTGAATATCCGCCGCGAGCGCATACAAATACCCCGCGCCGGCCGCCATGCGGACGTCGCGAATCGGCACGGTGAAGCCGGAGGGCGCGCCCTTCAGACTCGCATCGTGGGAGAGCGAGTACTGCGTTTTGGCGATGCAGATGGGCAGGTGCCCGAAACCCTGCTTGGTGTAGGTGTCGACCTTCTTCTGCGCTTTTTCTTCAAACGAGACGCTCGCGGCGCCGTACATGCGCTTTGCGATGGTCTCGATGTTCTGCTGGATGCTGCCGTTGTCGTCGTAGAGGAGCGTGAAGTCGTCTGGTTGCGATTTCTCCGCTGCGGCGATGATGCCTTTGGCTAGGTCGACGGCGCCCGCGCCGCCGTCGGCAAAGTGCGAGGCGGCAATGGCGTCTTCGGCGCCGGCTTTGATGGCTTCCTCGCGCACGACGGCAATCTCGGCGTCGGCGTCGGTGTCGAATTTGTTGATGGCGACGACCACTTTCACGCCAAACTGGCGCGCGTTTTCAATGTGTTTCGCCAGGTTCACACAGCCTGCACGAAGCATGTCGACGTTCTCCGTGCGGTAGACTTCGGCTAGCTGTTCGCCGGGCTTGATCTCTGGACCTCCGCCGTGCACCTTGAGCGCGCGAACAGTAGCGACAATGACGACTACGTCCGGCACGAGGCCGGAGTTGCGGCACTTGATGTTCATGAAACGCTCGCCGCCCATGGTGAAGTCGAAGCCGGCTTCCGTCACGACGAAGCCGACCTTGTCGTTGCGCTCCGCTTCTTCCTCGGGCTCGGTGCCGGCGAGTTTCAACGCAACACGATCGGCAATGATACTGCTGTTGCCAATGGAGATGTTGGCAAAGGGACCGGCGTGTACAAAGACTGGCGTCCCCTCGAGCGTCTGCATGAGATTCGGCTTGACTGCATCCCTCATGAGAGCGGTGAGAGCCCCGCCAATGCCAATGTCGTCTGCGGTAATGGGATCACCGGCTTTACTGCTTGCGACAACCATGCGGCCAAGGCGATCGCGCATGTCAGCGAGGGATGTGCAGAGGGCGAGGACAGCCATGATCTCCGATGCCACGGAAATGTCAAACGCCGTTTCTCTCGGCTCCACCTTGTTCTCCGTGGGTGCCTGGCCGATGGTAATGCCACGGAGATGCCTGTCGTTCACGTCGAGCACTCGTCGCCACGTGATAGTCTCGCGATCAAAGTCCAGGCGGGCGAATCGTCGGATCTCGTCTTCGGTCAGGTCGTCGGGGTTGGTCTTGGTGATGCCCAACTTCTTCAGTCGCTTGAACATAATGGGCAGGAATTCGCGCTTGCCTTGCTTCGCGGGCACGAGGCGTTTGTACAATGCTCCATCCTTTTGCGTGGCCTCGTGGTACATCCTTGTATCGATGGCGGCGGCAAGAAGATTGTTAGCGGCGGTAATGGCGTGGATGTCGCCGGTCAGATGCAAGTTGAATTCGTCCATGGGAATGACTTGACTATAGCCACCACCCGCTGCACCTCCTTTGATCCCAAACGTGGGTCCTTGAGAGGGCTGACGGACATTGGCAAAAGCAACACGTCCGAGTTGGCCGGCTAGCGCTTGAGTAAGGCCGATCGTAGTGGTACTCTTGCCCTCGCCCAATGGTGTTGGGGTGATGCCGGCAACGAGAATGTAACGTCCATTGCGACGATGCTCCAAACGGGTCAACACATCGAGGGACACCTTGGCCTTGTAAGCGCCATACGGCTCGAGTTCGTGAGTAGCAATGCCAATCTCGGAGCCCAGCTTGGTGATCAACTTGGGATGCTGTGCACGGGAGATGTTGATGTCGGCCGGCGTGGGCTTTTCGATCTTCAAAGGCAACGGCACGCAGTGACGCTTCCTTTGCCGCTCCCACGCAGTGTCGGCGGCGTCGACGACGTTTTGCATCAACATGGCAACCGTCATGGGTCCAACACCTCCGGGGACTGGTGTGATTTGGCTGGCGACTTCCACAGCCTCTTCGTAGTCCACGTCACCGATCAGACGCTGCCCGCTCTTTCGAGAGTCATCCGCAATGAAGTTCGTTCCAACATCGATGACCACCACGCCCGGCTTCAACCAATCGCCTTTGACGAAATGAGGCTTGCCAATGGCCGCAATGAGGATGTCTGCAGTCTTGACAACGGCGGGCAGATCTTTCGTCTTGGAGTGGCAGACGGTGACAGTGGCATCTGCATTTTTCAGCAGGTAGCTCACCGGGGCACCGACAATGTCGCTCCGGCCCAAGACGACAGCAGTCTTCCCAGAGACATCCACTCCGCTCTCCTTCAGCAGAACCATGACACCCTTGGGCGTGCAGGGAACAAACAGAGGCTTGCCGCCGCGCTTGGCCAACTCTCCAATATTCTGCGCTCCAAACCCATCCACGTCTTTGATGCCCTCGACCGCACTCGTCACCTCATACTCGTCAATGTGGTCGGGCAGGGGTAGCTGCACGAGAATGCCATGCACGTTAGGATCATTATTGAACTGCTGAATCTTGCGCAGCAGCTCGACCTGGCCAATGGATTTTTCGTAGTTCTCCAGTTTGCACTGAATATTCGCCTCTTCTGCGGCCTTCAATTTCATGCGCACATACGTGCTGCTATCCGACCGCTCGCCGACCTGGATGATGACCAGGCTGGGCTTGTAGCGCGGGTTCTTGCCCTGCTTGTCCGCAATGTCTTTGGCGATGCGCTCGCGGATGCCCTTGGCGATGGCGGTGCCGTCGATCTTGGTGGCCGTCATGGCAGTCGTGGAGGAGGAGGGAGGGTGAGGGTCGTGGTGGGAGGCGGCACGACCGTGGGGTGCATGAGCTGCAGCGGACAATGGGTGGAGTGGTGAGTGAGAAGAATTCAAGTGACGTAGAGAAGCAGATGCAGAGCGCGAGGCAATCCTAATTCTCCCGGGCCGGCGCAGAGGCAGCAGGCCGCGGATCGGAGCACGGAGGAGGCAGGACGGCGAGGGCCTGGAGAGCATGTTGAATGAGAGCCAGTGCCCGCGGTAATGTTGAATTGGAACGAACGTGTGGGTGGGTGGGTGGACACTCTTTGTCTAGGCCATGGCGGGTTTTTGAATTATTGGTTCTCCCTGCCCAACGCTCCCGTGACTCCTGCCAATACCTTTTTTCTCCTGGCGCTGGCTCCAAAATTCCCCCGTGCGTCGGCGTCTTCGTTTCGCGGCATTTAATTGCCGCATTGGGCGAAACGACGCTGGTGCACCTCCTTGCCTCTGCACATCTTCCTCCTATTCAAATGGAGTCATGTTGCGAACCCTACGTCCACATCTATAAAGTCTACATCAAGGATGATACCGCTTTGGTAACCCCTTCTTCACTAACCGCCGATTGAGAACCCAATACTGAACATTCGCCCCAATCATCGCCAACAACGCGACAGATGTAAGGCACACGATCATCGTCCATCCAATGGGATACAACGGTGCATCACCCGATTGAAACAATTGTCCCCCAATAATCCCCGCGGAATTCGCACTCATAATGAGAATTGCCATGGTGATGGATCGCTCTCCCGCCGTGGGGGCGTTCAAAGCCATCCACGATCCATTGACGGGATGCCATGTGCCTTGAAAGGCAATCGCAATAGCAAAGGCGGCAAAGTGAGCAGGTCCATTGTCGGAGTAGACCAGTAATCGTCCGATGAGCAGGAAGAGCCACCACACGAATAGCCCGGCGAGAGCCACTGCTCCCCGTTTTTTAAACCGGTCGGCGAGCATGCCCCACGCGATGCATAATAGCAGGCCGATCGAAGGGCCAATGGAAACCATCGCGTTCGACTGCAGACGACCATAGCCCCACGCAATCACCAATCGAGGGCCATAAGCCATGAGTGCAGACCCGGGTGCAAGTCCGCACACTGTTGCGACGACATGTGCAATGAGGCGCCAATTCGTCGCGGTGCTCCAAATTTCCGCTTTGGAGATGGAACGGCGTGTGTTCCCTTTACTTGGATCGTCTCGCACCACTCGTTCCAGGAGGATGCGCATTTCCTTGTCGCTGAAGTAGCGAATTCCTGTCAGGCTGCTCGGAGTCTGGACGCTCCGGGGGAAGAAGATGATGAAGAGTATTCCGATGCTGATAGTGAACACTCCTTCGACCTGTCGACCATTAGTATTGAGTATGCTCATTGCAGGAGAAGTATGCCTACGATGAAGAGCCATTTCCACCCGGCTAGTTCGAGTACGCCTCGTAGATGAAGGATACCCTTTCACAGAACATATCAGTGTTGACTACCAGCACAGCAAATCTCCCGCAGATACTCACATATGCCACCACGCCACTCACGGCCGTGGCAAGATGGTTGCCAATAAAGAACCACGCAAAGCGCTTCGACGTCTCGTCCCGTTTGTAGAAGCGCGAGATCGTGAATAGGCTTGCCGGGATGAAGCCCGACTCGAAAGTACCAAGTAGGAAGCGGGTGGAGAGATATGCAGGGTACCCTGGACCTGGTGTTAGCACGGCAACTGCGGCAAATTAGATTGTACTTGCCATGTTGTAAGGCCTGAAAGGTGGCAACGAGGCCTACAATCGCAGTTAGCAGACGTCCCAGGTGAATGGATGAGCAGGAGTCTATCCCGCAGTAACATCTCACCCCAAGCGACAATCTGTCCGCTGAGCCATACCGACGGCCCAACACGATACAACACCTGAGCAAGCTGATTAGTCTCTTGTAGACAATCCACAAGCACAGGAAACACCTACAAAGTTACTTGGAATTTCCCACAGCACAATCCCGAGCGCAAGAAGTTGTTGCCCGACATTGAACTGGTTCTGGGTAATTCCAACATCCTCAAGGAAGAAGTCTGTCACTGCGCTGCCAATGTTCCCTGCACAAGGTCGTCGTTAGAATCCGAATCTCACTCACAAAAGGTCAGAGCCTCACCTCTATCAAGTTGCAAAGCAAAGAAAGCAATAATCAAAAGCGGCATCACCGACGTGTCAAGCTTGAGCAACACTCGCCGCTCTTCCGCCGGCGTCCAGATGAACTCATCCTTCCCGGCCGAGTCACTCGGTGGTGTGTTCAATCCGTCCTCGGAAAGCAGTTCGGACACGGACAGATTGTCGTCGTCGTTGTCATGCTCCTCCCCCTGCGCCAGGGGCTGCAGCTCTATGGCCCCTTCGGGATGTTGCGAGGCCGCGTTTTGCTCCAGTAATGGCGCGTCCTCCTGGTTGGGGTCAGCATCATGCATTCCTCCTCTGTCGCTGTGGATGTTCTTTGTGGTCGAAGGCTAGTCACATTTCATGCCATGTCTGTTGAGTGGTGGTGGTCTGGACTTCGCGGCAGAAGGATCGGGTGCACCAGCCACAGTGAGATCTGGAGTCAGCGCCACGCTCGCTTCGTCTCAACCCGGAGCTTCATCACGACATCGCCAACACACCTGATTAGACAAAGGCTTCTTGGATCTCGCCGCTGTCGTGTAGTCTTGCAGGTGCGTGCTCACTGGCGTGGTCGTTACATCAGAGGTACAGTACGCTGTTCTTCTCCGTCCGTCTTTTTATCCACTCGCATCGGGATCGTCGTCTCTGCCTTGTCTTTCTGTTCATTCTTTGCATCTTGAGAGGCAAACGATGGCCCACCTGCAAGCTCGTAAACACGTCTCTCCCGATTCTGGCTTCCCTTACACCCTCCATCCTCACTTCAACCCAAAAATCACCGGCCATGTCCCGCCCGAGGCTGTACGCCAGCCAATCGCCGTCGATAAAGACCGGGCTGCGTGCGCGGACGTGGAGGAGAAAGCTCTGTTCGCCGTGGCCAGGAGAGTAGACTTGACGGAGTCGATAGGGACGCTTCTGGAGAATGTCCAGCTTTCTCAACTCACTTCTCAACAGCTAGATGAGCTTGCCCTGCTGGTGACTGAGAGAGGTGTTGTGTTCTTTCGCGATCAGGAGCTCACTACGGAGAAGCAAGTGGAACTATTTCAACATTATGGTGAGGCTTGCCACCGTTCTGTCGGGATACTCGGGGATTGACTGGAGACCAAAGGCATTCTCGACCGACATCCGGCCCAGAAAGACCGAAAGCACGTGATAATCAAAGGCAGCACAGAAGACCATAGGTACCGCTCTCCTCTCCAGCTAATTCGAATACATGCGAGACTCGATTGTTGATAGACATAGGACCATCTTGTCATACACCCCGTGGCCATCAGAAGACTCTCACCCCGACACGTCATTCGAGATCAACCCGCCCTCTTATTCCATGCTCCGAATGAAAGAGCATCCCGAAGTCAGTGGTGATACAGCGTGGGTCAGCCAATACGGCCTCTACGATGCCTTGAGCGACGCCATGAAGAATCATCTCGACGGTCTACATGCGGTGCACACTTCGAGACTGCAATACGACACGATTTTCGACCTATGTCATTGAATGTGAACCCTGAATTCGTCACGGGGTTCGCGGAGCTAAAGAAGAAGGAGTCAGGTGAGTCGCAGAGCGGGCTCGGAGCTTTGTGGGTGTTGACATGTCACCAGACTATCTGCAGCAATTCCTGGAATACCACATCCATTCCGCAGACGATCATCAAGTGCGCTGGAAGTAGCAGGTGGGGAGTGTGGCGATGTGGGATAATCGGTAGGCTGGGAAGAAGCTCACGCGGCAAGGCTTGACCATCACGCGGCTAACGGCGGCGTGAAGGTGCACATTACATCGAGTCATTCCAGGCTTCTACGATCAGCAGAATCGCCGTGGCATCAGGACAACAGTGTTTGGAGAGAAGCGTGAGTCAAATCTGCAGCTTTGGGATAGGGATCGTGCCTCTAATGCTCTGCCCACAGCGTACTTTGATGCCAAGAGTGAGAGTCGCCAGCAGCGAGAGCTTCGCAAGCTTAGGTCGAGGACAAATGGGGCCAAAAATGGCGATGCTGATGACACACCGAACCGTGCTGATATCCCGGCGTGAATGGAAGGCGTCTATGATTTCAGAGGAATGATGTTGGAACATGCTCGATCCACTTCCTATCGAGGTTGCCTTATCATGCGAGGTACCGTATCTACATAAAGGACGTTCTCTTTTTTCGAGACGTCAGGGATGCGGCTTATTAAAGTTCGAAGAGATGGGCATCGGAGCCTTGGCCCGAGCAGCCGTCGTTGTCTCGACGGATATCTCTCCTCGCTCTCGCCACTCCAGCGAGCAAGGGGGAGAGTGGAGTGGTTGGAAGTATAGCCATCGCCACCTGCTCTCCTTTTACACGTCCGTCAACCTACTCGTCAGATATCCATCTTACTCCACATGCAAAGAACAGGCTGCTCGCGTGCGAGGCTCCGAACAAGGTTGCATCCCCAGAAAGCTAATGCGGAATGACGCAGTTGGCAGCTCGCACTCGCATCCTTTGCGCATGGCCCCAAACGCCTGATGATGCTTCCGAGCTGTCGCCGCCCACAATCTGATTTTCTGCCGGGTTGGATGCTTTTGATGACCGGCGACACGGTGACGATTGGTCGAACATACATATCTATTACCATTCGCGGGGTAAAGCAGCCTCTTTTCTGCCATCGGAATCTTGGTTGTCCGTTCACGTGGATTCCTTCCCACTGCGGATATTTCGGCCAAGGGCAAGCATCGTCGATCTGTGCGCGCATCGGATCGCCTCCCTCGCTCATCTCAACTATATAACATCTTTTGCTCTCTCGTCCCCCAGCATCTCTTGACTTCTCCCCGAACAACATCCTCCGCTCCCGTGGGAATTTCTACGGCAGCATGGCCGCCAACGGGAATGGTTCGTATCGCTACGAGAACAACATCCACAACGACGCCGCTCTTCCCGATTATCCCAACGGCAAGCACGAGAGATTCGATGACGCCGCAGATGCCGAGCGCAGGCACTCCATCTACGAGAAGCAGGATCGGTACCAGCGCCTGGGATGGAAGAAGCTCACCATCTGCCTCATCGTCGAGGCCATCGCCCTCGGCTCGCTGAGTGTGCCGTCTGCTTTTGCTTCCTTGGGCATGGTCGCAGGTGTCATCGTCTCTGTCGGCCTGGGCCTCATCGCCATCTACACCAGCTACGTCGTCGGCCAGGTGAAATTGAAGTACCCCTACGTCGACCACTACGCCGACGCCGTCGGGCTCATCTGGGGCCGCTTCGGGTATGAACTCACCGGCGTCCTCTTTGTGCTCTTGCTGGTCATCCTTGTCGGGTCTCACGTTCTCACCGGCACCATCGCATGGATCAAGATCGTCAATAAACTGGACATTTGCGCCCTAGGCTGGGGCGCGCTGTCCGCCGTTCTGCTCTTCGCCCTGGCACTTCCCCCGACCTTTTCCGAATTCGCCATCTTGGGGTACATCGACTTTGTCTCCATCTTGGTCGCCATCGGCATCACCATCATCGCCACCGGCGTCGAAGCATCGAAGCAGCAGGGAGGCCTCGCCGCCGTGCCCTGGACCATGTGGCCGCCGCCCGACATCACCTTCTACAAGGTCTTCCTCTCCACCACCAACATCATCTTCGCCTACTCCTTCGCCGTCTGCCAGTTCAGCTTCATGGCCGAGATGCACACGCCCACCGACTACGTCAAGTCCATCTGGGCGCTCGGCCTCGCGGAAATCTTCATCTACACCATCACCGGCGCCCTGATCTACGCCTTTGTTGGGCCCAACGTCAGCAGTCCCGCCATCCTCTCCGCGCCCGAGACCGTCTCGCGAATCGCTTTCGGCATCGCGCTCCCCGTCATCTTCATCAGCGGCAGCATCAATGGTACAGTGTGCGGCCGCTACATCATGGGCCGCGCATTCTCCAACTCCCACATTCGCTACATCAACAATATGAAGGGCTGGATGGTGTGGATCGGGCTGATTGCCGTCATCACCCTCATTGCATGGGTTATCGCCGAGGCGGTCCCCTTCTTCAATGATTTGCTGGGTCTTATCTCCGCTCTGTTCATCTCCGGCTTCACCTTCTACTTCCCCGCGCTGTTCTGGTTCTGCTTGATCAAAGAGGGCAAGTGGTACAGGGGATGGAAGAATATCACATTGTCGATTCTCAATACTGTGGTGCTCATGATTGGCATTATCGTTCTGGGTGAGTTCTCGTCCCTATCAACTGTATTTTGGAAAGACACTAACACGTTGCAGGCTGCGGTACATATGCGGCCGTTGCTGACATTCTCCACGAGTACAGCACGGGTGCTGTGCGCGGCCCGTTTTCGTGCGATTCGAAGGCGTACATTAGTTCGAGCTGATTACCCATCGCTTTCGGCGTAGGATTCGTACGTAGCGTATGCAGTAATGTTCTTGGAACTCTTCTCATTCTCGTGCTGTGGCATGTGTAAGGTAGAACCAATCTATTAGCCGTCCCTGGCCATCACACAGTCCCTAAGCCTGCATAATCTGCCATTTGCAAATCTAATCCCCAGCGTGACAACATGCATCCACGCGATTTGCAATCACGACCCCCGATAAGTAGTATAACTCCACGGCCCCAGCAAAAGCGGAACATGATAATGCGCCTCCTCCCCCCGCGCCGCAAACCGCAACTCCACAACCGGCCAAAACGTCCTCCCCTTCCCAAAATACGCCTCCGTCTCAAACGTCAGGCTCCACAGCATTTGCTCCTCATCCCCAGCACCAGCACCAGCAAGTTGCGCCTTGGCTTTGGATACCACGTCGTTCACGCTGTCGGCTCCGTTTGAGGTCCAGGTTGGAACGCGGCCGTCGGTGTTTGTCTGTGCTGTCCAGTGGGTTTGGGTGAGGTTTGCGGGGGAGAGGAGGCGGAGGGTTACGGCGATGTTGGCGCCGGGTTTGCCGGTTGTGGTGTCGAGGACGTGGCAGGTGATGAAGGGTCGTTCGGCCATGGTTTCTGCCTGGGGATCTTTTGGGAAATGGGATTTGGCGATTTGGCTTACGATGTGCGATTGGTATACTGAATGATTTCTCTTATTTCGTTTGGAGAGAGTATGTTATGAAAGGAGGGAGAGGGAGGGAAGGGAAAGATTGAGGTGAGGACGGAAAGGACTCGTGGATATCCATAGCTTATCGGAGGTCGCCGTGAGGTGAGAGCAGCCCGCGATAGCCTTACGAACAACATACACTGTCTATATATTGAATCATCTACTTGTGACTCCTAACCAATGACCGGCAGCGTCAATTGATCTGTTCGGTCGGCGGCCAAAAATGCAAACCTGTTGGGGTCCTACGAGTCTCGCCTTGCTTTCCTCCTGAAAAGGAGTTTGTTTTTTTGTGAAGTTTTGGCAGGTCGCGAGTTCGAATGGTGAGAGTCGCTGCTTTTTTGCTTTGAATTACAGCAGCGAAATGCGCATGAAAGTAGATGCGTAGTACTTCATTTGTTGATCACCGAACATATACCTCCACAGACTACCGACACGCTGCATTTGGCATGTAGAATTGCCAAACCTACGCCCCAACTCCATCTCCCGCCCGAAGAACCTAGCCCTGATCATCACTCGCCATCCATTACCCAGACATCGTGCCCATCGATCAATCATAGAACCAGTACTGCGCCGTATAAGCAACGCTAACCGTCTCCCCCACCTCATCACAGCTCGCCGGCGCGACGCCCCGATAGGTATCGAAGCGATACGCCTCCTTCAACCCATTCGTGATATCATTCGCCGGATTCGCCGTCAAGAACAACCAAGCGACATTCTTCGGGTTGGGCGTGACAGCATCCGTCTTGACGGCCGAGAGAACTCTAGGCGGCTCAGCACGAGTGAGATTGAACGTCGGCTCCACCAGCGCGCTGAAGTAGTGGTCGCCGAGCAGGTTGTCGAGGATCTGCGGGTACTTGCAGGCGGCGTAGTTGCAGTCTTGCGCCAGCCGCTTGGTTTCTCTGGGGTTGTATTCGAGGAAGCGAGTGACGTCGTAGAGGAGCGCGGAGGCGCCGTCGCCTGTTTTGGACTGGACGTAGGCTGTGCCGTTGCAGGTGTAGTTTTGGTGGCCGATGCCGAGGGCGGCGTAGACGAGGGTGACGTTGCTGTTGGAGGGCAGGCCGTCGAGAGGTTGGCGGGCTTGGAGCTCTTCGATTGTCAAGGGCTTGCGATGAGGATAATGCGGCGTGCCGCTTGGTCCCCATGGGGAGGTAGGGGAGCCGGCATCGACTGTGTCAGAGGGGCTCTGCGCGGGCATGCAGAGTGCAGACTGCACGGCGCAGCCAAAGGCGAGGAGCAGATGGAGGAGCATGCTGTCTCAGTCGCGATATAGAAACTTTGCAAGATGAAAGGAGAGTAGAGAAGAAGAGACGAGCTGTGAAAACAGAAGAGATGAAATACAAGACATGCAGCCTCGACGTTATTTGTACCTCGCCGTGGCAAGGCGCAATCTGCCCTTTCCCGCCGTCAGCAGCAAGCAAAGCTCTCACCTGCATCCCGTCCCAGGCAAACAGACGGCACGTGTCAACGTGGCACAAACGCCCCGAGGGATCCTCCCAACACCAGGGCTGTGAGATGAGGCGCAGATGGAGGCCATGCGTTTGCTGCGTTCGCCCTGTCCCATTTCCCGCAAACTTCTCTGCGGCACAACCGTTGGCGCAGGAGGGCGGGAATATCGTGTTGGTTGTTGCCTTTCGAGATTGAGGAGGTGTGAAAGCGGAAAGGCGCAGAGAATAGCGTAACGTTGTTGGGCGGCACAAGATTGCCGCCCCCGAACCTTGCCTAATAGAGGTAGAGCTTGGACGGCACAGGTGGACGGGGTTGTTGGTTGCAGATCTGCATGGTGCATTGGAGACGGGGGAAGTCGGTACTATACGATGGGTACATGTAGGCAACAGTCTTCGCCTCACTCCGGCGCCAACTTTCTTCGACGTACCAGGGCTGAAGAAGATGCGCGCTGTACAGTATTGGAGTATTTGTAAGCGCCTAGGTCCCCAACTGCGCAGAATCCCATGTCTTCTTTATTCGACCCTTAGAGTTCAGCCGCGCTCGCTGTCGACTTCCTTGGCAGAGGAACTGCTTACATCACCCATACTTTCTGCGCTGCTTGTCCATCGCGCGACCTCTCTGTAGATCAAGATGCGCTCATGGCGCTAGGGCCGGCGAATGGGCGGCGTTTGAAACGCTCCCTGCCCCCGGATCAGGCGGCAAAGAAGAGGACAAAGACATTCACTGGCTGCAGTACCTGCCGTCAACGCTCCTTGAAATGTGGCCTGGAACGACCGGCATGTCTACGCTGCCAGTGGAGCGGCATGCGATGCGGCGGATATGGCGTCAGATTGACTTGGCCCGGCGAGGACAGCGGGACCGGACGCCGTTACATGCTCGAACCTGCATTGAGTCGGAGACCTATTCTAAGCGAAGATGCAGTTGACCAGGCGCTGTCATGTATCGAATCTGCTGATGGCGAGAATGCCATCGCCGTCGATCTATTCTCCGTTTTTCGTCTCGGCAAACATCAACCAGAGGTTGTGGAAGATCCGCGCACAACGTGCAGCGTCATCGCCGTGGCATCCGACAGTGCAAGATTCGCTGCTGGAATGGCACGAGCACTCCCGACCATCATCTTCCCTGCTTTGAATTCCTCGGCAGTCCGGGTTGAGCATGAGAAATTGCTCATGCACCATTGGACATGCTTCCTCAGTGGTGCGATGACAGCTTTCCCCCGTCCGGACAACGCTTTCCGGGATATCATCACCCCGCGCGCCCTCAGCGCTTTGACCTTCAACAGCAACTCTCCCGCTCATCTCGCCTTGCTTGCCGCGCTATACGCACTCGCAGCAGCGTCCAAGTCCACTCTGCGCGAGGAAGACTTCCCAGCCTTCCATCGTATTCACCTCCAATACCTCAATTCTAGCACACACTACCTGAATCAAGCGCTTTCAAGTACCGATTTCGAAGAACAGCAAGCCATCCTGGCCACGATTATGCTCCTGGTCGTCATACCTGCATTCACTGGCGACTCTTCTGACTGGCGCGTACATCTGCGAGGGGCCGATCTTTGGCTCAATACGGTCGATCTTGATCAATGGCGATGCTCTCGAAGTGCAGCAACTCTCTACCAACTCTTCTCCATCGTCGCATCCCTTCGTCCTGTCCACCGTCGTCTCGCCAACGGTCTTCCGCTACCTAAACGCCGCTTGCAAATCTCGGCCACTGCTGAAACCGTCAAGTCTCCGCAGAAATGGTACGTCGACGAGATATATGGCGTCACTCAAGAAACCATGGTCATAATTGAAAGGATCAATCAATATGTCTCTGCAGAGGAAATTGCCGACGACAATGCACTCAACGAGCTCGAACTTGCAGTATACCGGAGTGATCCGAGGCATGTCGTTTTGAAGTCACCTACCACAATGTATGAAAGGATGGCTCATGCGCACACCATGCTTTTTCACTACGCATGCCACATCTACTTTGGTAGTGCGCTGCGGAGACGTACATCTAGCGCCATGCAGTACTTTGTCACTTGCGCCATTGCACACATCGAAGAGATCACGCAGCTTGAGACTGGTCTCGATGTCTCGGGAATCATGTGGCCAGCCTTCATTACTGCCTGTGCAGCGGAGAATCCAGAGCTGCGTAGCCGGACTATGCAGTACTTTATCTTCCGGGAGCGCCTAGGGATCGCAAATGTCACAAATGCCAAACAAGTAACGATGGAGGTGTGGAGGCGGCAGGATGAAGCTGGCCCGGACACGCACATATCTTGGCAAGAGGTCATGGCTGATCTCAAGATTGATATCATCTTGAGCTAACCGCCGAATCCACCATCAGCTCGGCCAGACCGTATCGTCGACGCGGTAGATCCACTTCTCACCGCTTGGCCCTCTGCCCTCGCGCATCTCTTGCATCCCATCCAGGACACCGATCAGCCCGCCTGGTCTCAGGCGCGTGGGATGTGTCTTCCACTTGCCCTCTTTCAGGAGCCGCTCACTGATTGGCGCGAACGAAACCATGAAATCGAACATGGAAGGATCCGCAGGAAAGTGTTCGCCTTCGCAAATATACGCTTCGCCAGAGCATCCATACGCCAGGAAGAAAATCGACTTCACGTCCGGTCGGGAACATTCGGTACCCAGCAGACTGAGGTATACCCCACCACCGGGACCGATGGCTTGCGCGCAGATCGCCGCGCTCGAATCGATGGCGACTGCGTCCACGACGACGTTAATCTTCCCGCCTGTGTCTTTGCGAATCTTCTCGCCGACAGTAGGGTCTCTCTGCATTGGGAGTGTCAGTGGACTTCCGTATAACTCGGAGAGGTTGAACCTACGTAGTCGTAAACGGCATCAACACCTCGTTCTCGCAACATGTCGAAATGTTTCGGAGAACAAGTGGCCACCACCGTCCACCCGGACCTGTCCGTTTTCAGTGTCCACTGCAGGCGTCGAATACGAACAAGCACTTACAGCTTTGCAAATTGTATCATGACCGACCCGGTGGCCGTGCTACCACCGTAAACGAGAATGGTCTTGTCGGGATCCCTTTCCGCCTCGGGCAATGGCAAGTCGAGGTATTTGTACAGCGCCAGCCCGGCCGATATACTCCCGCTCCCACACGATGCAGCGGCTTGCTCAAACGTCATATTCTCCGGAATGTGCATCTGGATATCGCCTTTGGCAATGATCCATTGCGCAAAAGACCCCGTCTCGGGATCTGCTTCGTTTGCTGCGCGCAATTCAGTTTTCTGGATCACTTGGAGAACTGGAGCATGGACACACATACAGCCGTGCGAACAGCCAGCTACACGATCGCCCTTCCGAAACCTTGTCACCTTGCTGCCCACCTCTTCCACGATGCCCGCATAATCGACCCCGTTCAGCACGCCGTCTTTCCCCACGGCGTCCAGACTTGTCCAGTCGGTGGGATTGAGAGCGACGATGACGGGTTTGACTAGGATATAATCGTCGCGGAGCTTGGGGATGGGAATGGCGCGCAAGACGGCGCGAGAGGTGTCTTCGCGAATGAGACCAAAGTTCGACATGCTGGACCATATTCTTGAATGTGGAAAGTGGAAAGTGGCAGAAGCAGAAGAAAAGGTCTCGTCTCTATATATATATGCCAAAGATGCCTGACTTGTTGATTACAATAGCACAAGGCGGCGTTTGGTCGCGGCTCAAACCTTGTTCGTTCGGATGGCAAGTGACAGCGAGTTAGCCTCTTGGCTACCTCTTTTCAGCTGAACCTAAGACAGGTTCGGAGGGGTTTCGTCTGCGAACATCAATGTCGACGCAAGATTATGCGACGGTCCAATGGCTGCGTCAGTTGTCGTCGACGCAAAATCAAGTGTGGTAAGAGACATCATTAGCGAACAGCCCGCCGGTTTCTGATCGCTTGAGCTTTCCGCAGACGAGACGAGACCGACGTGTCGGTCATGCCAGCAAGATGGCTTCAGCTGCGAGTACACCACGGTGCAATTTGTGCAGAGCAAACTCACCCAGGTAGCGAAGCGAGAGCCACTGTCGACGATTCCTTCTCAAGTGCTCATGCCTCGAGCCGTTCATGATGGCCTCGTCGCGTCCGCGTACCACGTCATTCATGTCGAATTCATGAGAGACCGTCTGGTTTCATCCGAATCTCCCGCGCCATTTCACACATGGCCCGGCTTTCTCGCCGACTGTGATGAGTTTCCCCTCGGACGAAAGTGTCTGTCTACGCTGGCACAAGCGTTTGTCGGCCAGACCAGGGGCTTGCCCGAGCTGTCCATGTCGGGCACCCGTTCCTATCTCGAATCCGTGCGATCGCTCCAGCATGCCCTCAGCCTCCTAAGCGCACGCTCGAGCAATGACACCCTCTTGGCCGTCATGATTCTCGAGCTCTACGAGATGCTCATGCTTTCGAGCCACGATGGCTGGATCCGTCATGCGCTGGGGCTGGCTAAGATCATCGAGATACGTGGGCCGCATTCATTCTGCGATCCATTCAGTCTGAAGCTGTTTGAGACAAATCGTTTCATCGTCTGCTTGGCATGTCTGGCGTCGTCTTCACCCACGTTTCTCTCACAAGCTGCTTGGAAGCGGATTCCATGGCAGGCCAATCCTTCGTCCAAGGATAGTATGCAATGCTTGCTGGATTCGTTTGCGGATTTGACCACCCTAAAGTCTCGCATATCTCACGACCGACCGGGCGCGACAACGCGCGATGAAATTCAGCTAATTATCGATCTCCTTCCCCAGTGGCGGGAGGAGTGGGATGCACAAAACTGCGGCCACGCATGCGAGGTGCCGAATGAAGACCCTGACGATCGAAACATTATCCCATCTGTCCTCACTTTTTCGACAACGCTTGTGGCGAATTGCGCCTGCATCTACAATGCGACCATGATTCTGGCAGTGAGCTTGACCTGGCTACACACTGGAGACGACGGCGACTTTAAGCACAAAAGCCTCGCATATACCGCGGCCATGGATATCTGCAAGATTGTCAAAAACTACATCCCACAGGCTGCAGGTCAGATGAGCACGCAATTCACCCTCCTCTACCCTCTGCGAATGGCGTGGACTGTGTTCCATCGAGAGTCACATTCCCAACAACAACACTGGGTCGAACGAATGCTGAAACAAATTATATTGACCGGAAACACATGGTCGGTGGCCAGCCAAACCTTGTTGCCCTTTCCGCGCCAATGAAGACATATCTCACAAGTCATCCACGATTACCCACTTCAACTTCTCCGCCTTCTCCAAATCCGACGCCTCGCCTTTATCTCTCGATCGCGAACGTGACCTTGACTTCGATCTCGGCTTTTCTTTTCCCTTCGTTTTCTTCTTCGCCGACTTGGCCGCTTCCTTTTCGGCCTTTTCGGCCTTCTTTTCGGCCTTCTTGTCGGCGTCGGATCTCGACTTGCGCAAGGTGGCCTGTACGCTTCTGGCGCTGATCTTGTCAAGGACATTATCCGGTACAGCAGGGTGCGGGACATCGGTTGTCAATTCGGCTGTATACGCAGCCAATGCTGCGATCCTTCGATCCGACACGGTAACACACCCTGCCTCACGATCCAACGGCGCCAAAGCGCCCCTCCCATGAGGAAGGCGCAACAACTCCGCAAGCTGTTCGTCCGAAATGACGTCTGCTCGCAGCTGGCGTGGCGCGAAGAACCTCGCATTGGCCTCTTGCAGATACTTCTTCGTTCGGAGCACGCTTACCGCCGCGCTGCCTGCGCCTGACGCAAGCCCGACTGCCGCGCTGGCTAGTTGTGCCCAGTGGTGCGGCACCATGCCCATCACCTGTCCCGCCGCCTGGACCGCTTTGATCGGGGGATTGGGGCTCTGCGCGATGGCTAAGCCGTCGATGAAGCCGACGAAGGCGTGGACATCAACTTGATGATGCGCCAGCTCTGGGGCGTAGGCACGGAGGTACGGCATCGGGCCGGATCGATAGGTGTTTGGCGCGACTTGCGGAATTGCCACAATCCGTGGCAAGCGCGGTGGTGATGGGCTGTAGGCTGGGGGTGGCGACGACGGAAGCCAACGCAAGCTTAGGGACAGGATCTCAGAGTCTTGGGCGTCGGATTCATCCTCTGGTGCTGGAGCGTGCGTAGCGTAGCCCGGATGTAAGTGGGACATATTGTGATGTCGGGATTCGTCGATGTACGGGGGAGGCGGGATAGTTGACATCTCATCGTTCGGATATCGCGTCTGGACGAGTTGATGTTGACCGGTGGACTCGTTACGACCGAAGTCGGATGACGGAAAAAGCGAGGCCATAGAGTGCGATGATGATATTAGGATAGAGGTACGATGGGGTAGGAAGTGTAGACGAGATGTTCTCAAATTGATCGCATTGGGCTTCTTATATCTTGCTACAAAGGCTGAGGTTCATGTTCGGGGGCGAAGCCTTAGGGCTGGCGTAGGGAATCGACCAATCGGAGGCAGTTCATCGCGAAAGCTGCCAGAAGGGGAATGGGTTCTGAAGATCCTGGGCTTGGGGAAGGTACGCTATGAGACTATCTACTCATCACCAAAAACATTTTCAACCGAGATGTCGTGAGAATGGAAATGGAGCTTCGTACGGGCTACGATCTTCCCGTGGCCACGGAATAGCCGAAGAATGGTCATCCCGCCGGCTTCCATCCTCGACACGCCACCTGAACGGCCGTATCATCGTAGACGCGCGCTACAGCCTGGTGGTACGTATCTGCGACCAACAGGAGAGGGGCCTCCCGCACACCTGCATTTGAAGATGGCGTAGATGTCAATGCTGTGAGACATGACTGCTATTTTGCTCTTGTCAATGGCGGTACGGTAGATGAGCGGTATTTGCTCCGAGGCGGGCGCTAAGAACAGAGAAAGCATGCAATTGGCGCCGGGGTTGGGCAGAACGAGGCAAGGCGATGGTTGGTTGCGGCTATGCTTGGTATGTTGGTTGCAGCTTTGGCCAATCCCTTCGGATTCTTTGTTCCGTGCCGCTGCGGAGCTCTTGCCCAGCTACACCAACGTGCAATAGCGGTGATGCATGGGCCTCCTCCAAAGCGGCTGAACCGCGGCGAGAACGCTGCTCCGTACTCATACATCTGCTGACCACCACCTTGTTCCACCCCCCCTTCTGCCACGGCAAGGTCACTGCCTCTTTCGTTAAGGGGAATATTGCTCCTTGAGATGCCGCTCCGTGCTGCGGGTCAAACGCCACCAACAAGTCGCGGCACGGCTGCTTCACCGCTACGCCGAGAGGCAAAGCAGCTGCCAACGAGGCACGTCCCTTGGACAACCTTTAGCTGAAGGGTACCAACATCACTGAGGCGCAGGCTCTGCCGCATCATCTGCCTTCGGCCGTGAAGCAAGCTTCTGATCCTTCTTCGCTGCCAATTTCGCCGCTTTACGCTCCCCTTTCGTTCCCCTGCCATCCTTGCTCGCCGCGGATGCCTCTGCCGCTGGGGCAGTACCGTTTTCACTTCCGTTCACTGCCTCTTCCTTTGCACTGGGTCTGGTAGCATTGGGATTACCCGCGAATTCCAACTTCCTCGGCGTCATGTACTGTCGCATGACCTCGTGCGTGACTTTTGCCCGTCGCTCTTGGAAGTCTGCCACGAACTTCTGCAGTTCGGTAATACATCTCGCTTTCATCTCGCCCGTAAGCATTTCCCCCGAACGGTACTTCTGGGCCAAGTCTTCGAGCTCCGCATCAGACTCGAGGAAGTAGCTGAGGTAGGTAAAGGCAACATCGATGTCAGGGTTACCGCCGTGTTTGCGATGCTCTTCCAGGCTTTCCCGCCCCCCAGAGAAGGCGTGCCGATTAATCTTGTTCTTGATCTGATTAGGGGTGTCGGACATGAAAATGGCGGAGTTGGGATCGGATGCGCTCATCTTTCCTCCAGCTCCTTGCAGCGCAGTGAGGAATTTGGACATGATGAGAGAGGTCTTCGGATGAGGATCGGTCATGCGTTCACATCGGTCTCGAAGAATGCGGAAGTAGGGTTCTTGGTCGATGGCACAGGGAATGAGTGTCGGGATTGATGCAAGTGCTTTGTGTCGTCGCTTGGCACTGAGGTCGTAGTCCGGTGCTCGATAGTCTTTGTATCCGAACAGATCTGGATATGAGGAGGGGAATGCGGCGACGCACTGCTCGGCGCCGTAGTTGATCAGGCCGATGTTTGTGCTGCCTCCAAATCCAAAGGCCCCGGAAGCCTGATTGAAAGTGACCATGCTCGCGAACTCTGATGTATTGAGGTAGAAGTGGCCGCCGAGGAATTCGTAGTCGCTGTAGATGAAGGTCTTTTTCAGGTCGAAGCCCAATGCTATTATGTCTTTGATGTTCTCGTGGGCGAAGGTAAGGAAATCCTCCACTGCATTGCCAGGCTTTTGGTGTCCATCATTCTTATTCCGTGTGTAGAGGTACTTCTCATCATCCGTCAACATGATCACCAGTGGGACATCGAAGAGCTCCTGTAGTTCCTTGGTGAAGAGGAAGGGAACAGTGTGGCCCAAGTGCATGCTCCCACTGCTTGGCCCCCTGCCGGTATACAACATGAATTTTCCATCCTTCTCATACGCATCCAAGATCTTGTCAAAGTCTCGGTGACTGAAGAAGAGTTTCCGTCTCATCAATCGGTGTGCCGGCTTGCCCGTGACTTTCTCGAAGCGTTGGAGATGCTCGTCGGTGAGCGGCTGGACTCCAAACTCTTGTATCAGGCGGTCGTAGTCAATTGCTTGGACATTGCCGCTTTCATCGACCTCGCCGGCAACGTTGTAGGGATCGATTTGCTGCTTCGTGGGCTTCTTTGCTTCGGCTTCGGCCTTCACCTCCGGCGGTGCGCCGACTGCTTCCTGGCTCGCCATCGTGTGGAAGTTGCTGAGAGCCTGCAATGTGTTTCGGCGGGAAACCTTGTTGGGACGGGTACTATGGTGTGTCGGTGACAATTGAAATTCAGGAAAGCTCCGAACTTTGCTGTAAGGAAGCTCGCTCGATGGTGCTCACGCTACGGGCCGCCAACCAATTGGAGGATTCGCGAACAGCCAAATGCACCTCGCTGTTGCGGATAGATTCAGCGCACCCAAGTACTTGTCTTCACTGGAATCGTGAACTTGTACCATGCCTACAGCACCGTTGACCTGTGGTATCCTGATTGACCACAGAATAATGGCTGCAACACGAATCGGCGCCACGACCACGTGACTGCAAGGCTGGCTGACAAAGGAGACTTATCCGCCTAAGCCGAATCGGGACACTGCCCGAGAGGATGACGGCGAACTTGCGACTGCTCGAAACTTTCGCACACGACCATCATCTTGCATCGCACACGAACATCCCGAACCATCCGCACACACCTTCCTACCGCGATACCCCTCCTCCGACAACTCAGACGATGCGAATGCGGTAGCGCAGGCGGCCGGCGAAGATGGTCAAATTCTACAGCACCGACTACTCCTACGACTACCCCTTCTCCGCCGTCACACTCGCATACTTCCTACGATACCCCAATCCCTACTCGCGCCATGTCGCCTCCACAGACACCATCTCACGAAGTTTCAACCCGGAGACGCAGCGCCTGACGACTGTACGACTACACCTCAAGCGGAGCCGGTTGCCACCCGCCGTGGTCAAGCTTCTGCCAAAGAGTGCAGTAGGCACGACGAACCCGGATGGCAGCACGCAGAGCTTCATCCTTGAAAGGAGCGTGGTGGATGTGAAAGAAGGATGGATGGAGACGGAGAGCCGGAATCTCGACTGGAACAATGTGCTGAGCGTCATCGAGCGACAGACTTATCGAAGACCTCCCGCGAGTGGCGACAAGGAAAGCACGGATGTTACCGTCAGCGTGAGACTCAAATCTCGCATAGGAGAGCAGATTCGCAAGAGGCGGCAGCGGTGGGGTGAGCAGGCATCCGCCGCATCTGTGACGGGAGGCGAGGCAGAAGAAGGCGCAGCGAAACAGGGATGGTTCAGCACTTGGTCTACGGGGGCCATCAGATCAGCCATCGAAGCCATCAGTCTGCAAAGAACCGAGAAGAGTCAGCCAAAGGCACAGCTCGGAATGTCTGTTGTGCTTGCGCGGTTGCGAAACGGAGGGTTGGAGGCGGTTCTGGCGGGGATGGAGCAAGATCGGGAGGTGAAGCTGTAAGATGTTATGGACGAAAGGCCTGGTTCAATCTCTACTTAAGCGAGGAGTTGGAGATGTTTTTGTACGCGTGAATGGAGATCCTTTTAGTCTGTTCTTTGTCATTACTAGGTACCTGTGAAACGTCAGCTGGTATGTCCAAGAAGTCTCGTCAGTCCGTGTCTTCGATCACACTACATTCTCATCAGGATTTGCCTATTGGATGGTCTCGTCATCCTTTGTCCTCTGCCTCACGATGTCGCCTCTGCTTTAGAGCATAGGTATGTGCGTCTTGCCAGACGTACTCGGCGCTGATTGGTCAGAGTTGCATGTTTCGCGAAGCAGGAGGGGCGGGAATGGCCGTCGCGCTGCACGGCACGTCCGCCGCGCCGTCCAAGAACGGAACGCTCTTGCCTTGTGCTTTGACTTTACATCTCGTGCAAACGTGACGCCCCCACAACCCATTCCCTCCTCTCCCTTTCCCTCATCGCCTGCACCCTCTTCACGATATTGCCTTCGCGTTCATCACCACGCCCCATCGCCATCATCAAAGGCTTCATTGCACAAGGCTGTGTACTCTCGAATCAACACTTCAAGACGCGCCTCGAGGGCCTGGCCAAAAAAATTGTCTGAGGTCCATCTCCAGGACCACACGGGCGCGTCCTTCCCGCACTCCACCCACACTCATCCCTCTCTGGTCTGCCCGCTATGAACGGTACGGAGGCATTAGGAGTGGGCGACGGCGCCATGCCCCAGCATTACGAGATGCTCGACACCCCCGATTACACCGACTCCGAATCCCAGGCCACGGGGACGCGTGCTAGCAGCGTCGCCCCCGAACATGCTGGCGCTACTGATGGACGGAAGAAGAGATGGGAGGGCAACGCTCTCCGAAAGAGCATGTTTGGCAAGAAGCACGAGCGACTGGGCGAGAGCAAGGAGGATGATTCCGTCCGCCGCTTCAGATACCTGCTTGGCCTCACCGACCTCTTCCGCCATTTCATCGATACCAATCCCGACCCCAAGATTCGTGGCATCATGGAAGAGATTGACCGCCAGGATCAGGAAGAGCTGATCAAGGCTGCCGGTAGCAAGCGAAAAGGCGGCGCTGCGGGTGACCGACGAAGACGAACGGAGAAGGAGGAAGACGCCGAGCTGCTGCGTCAAGGGAAGCAGGAGGGCAAGGCGGAGCACACCATCTTCCGTGAAAGCCCCAGCTACATTCAGAATGGCGAGATGAGAGACTATCAAGTTGCCGGCTTGAACTGGCTTATCAGCTTGCACGAGAACGGTATTTCTGGCATTCTCGCCGATGAGATGGGTCTCGGCAAGACGCTGCAGACCATCTCGTTCCTCGGATATCTTCGCTTCGTCAGAGGCATCACTGGCCCACACCTCGTCGTGGTCCCCAAATCCACCCTCGACAACTGGTCACGAGAATTCAAGATGTGGATCCCCGAGGTCAACGTGCTCGTCTTACAAGGTGCAAAGGATGAGCGCCACGATCTAATCAATGAGCGGCTCGTCGATGAGAAGTTCGACGTCTGCATCACCTCGTACGAGATGATTCTGAGAGAAAAGTCACATCTCAAGAAATTTGCATGGGAGTACATCATCATTGACGAGGCGCATCGCATCAAGAACGAGGAGTCTGCTCTGGCCCAAATCATCCGCATCTTCAACTCGCGCAATCGCCTCCTCATCACCGGCACGCCACTCCAGAACAACCTCCATGAACTCTGGGCGTTGCTCAACTTCCTCCTTCCCGACGTCTTTGGCGACTCCGAAGCCTTCGACCAATGGTTCAGCAGTCAAGATGCAAACCAGGACGAGGTGGTTCAGCAGCTGCACAAAGTCCTGCGCCCCTTCTTGCTGCGTCGGGTCAAGAGCGATGTGGAAAAGAGCCTGCTTCCCAAGAAAGAGATCAATCTGTACGTGGGCATGAGCGCAATGCAGATCAAATGGTACAAAAGCATTCTCGAGAAGGATATCGATGCTGTCAACGGAGCGGCGGGCAACAAGGAGAGCAAGACTCGACTGCTCAACATCGTCATGCAGCTGCGCAAGTGCTGCAATCACCCCTACCTATTCGATGGAGCTGAGCCGGGGCCACCATACACCACAGACGAACATCTTGTCGAGAACGCAGCGAAGATGGTCATGCTGGACAAGTTGCTCCGCCGGATGCAAGACCAAGGCAGCCGCGTGCTCATCTTTTCTCAAATGAGTCGTGTGCTTGACATTCTCGAGGACTACAGCGTCATGCGCGGCTTCCAGTATTGCCGTATCGACGGTTCGACAGCACATGAGGATCGTATTGCCGCGATTGATGAATACAACAAGGAAGGCTCGGAGAAGTTTCTCTTCTTGCTTACCACGCGTGCTGGTGGTCTCGGAATCAATTTGACGTCCGCCGACATTGTCGTTCTGTTTGACTCCGACTGGAACCCTCAGGCCGATCTGCAAGCCATGGATCGTGCCCACCGCATCGGCCAAACGAAGCAGGTTGTCGTCTTCCGATTTGTCACTGAGAACGCAATCGAAGAGAAAGTGCTGGAGCGTGCTGCGCAGAAACTACGTCTGGATCAGCTGGTCATTCAACAAGGCCGCGCTCAACAGCAGGCCAAGCAAGCAGCTTCAAAGGACGAGCTTCTTGGTATGATCCAACATGGCGCGGAGACCATCTTCGAGCAGAAGGAGGGCATGGGCACGCTTGGAGAGAAGGATGAGTTGACTGATGTCGCTTTCGAGGATATCCTTCGCAAGGGTGAAGAGCGGACGAAAGTGATGAACGCCAAGTATGAGAAGCTGGGCATCGACGACCTGCAAAAGTTCAGTTCCGAGTCCGGCACGTACGACTGGAACGGCGAGAGCTTTGTGAATGCGCGCAAGAAGGAGATTGGGCTGAACTGGATCAATCCTTCGAAGCGTGAGAGGAAGGAGCAGAGCTATTCCATGGACAAGTACTACCGCACTGCATTGTCCACGGGTGGGCCGCGCCCGGATCCGAAGCCAAAGGTGCCTCGTGCGCCCAAGCAGATGGCCATGCACGAGTATCAGTTCTTCTCACCACGGCTCGGAGATTTGCAGGAGAAGGAGACGGCGTGGTTCCGCAAGGAGCATGGAATCAAGGCCCCGCTCCCCGACGGAACGGAGGAAGAGATGGAGTCGAGACTGGAAGACCAGGCATTGGAGCAAAAGATGATTGACGAAGCCGAGCCACTGACGGAAGAAGAGGTAGCCGAGAAGAACACGCTCCAGCAAGAGGGCTTCGGCGACTGGAACAAGCGCGATTTCCAACAGTTCATCAACGGCAGCGCCAAGTCCGGACGGACCAATTATGCAGACATTGCGCTGGAAGTCGACAGCAAAGACGAAAAGGAGGTGAAGGAGTATGCCAAAGTCTTCTGGAAGCGGTATCGCGAGCTCTACACCTGGGAGAAGTACATTATGCAAATCGAAGATGGCGAGCAAAAGACGAAGCGCGTGGCCGCGCAGCGAGCCATGCTGCACAAGAAGATCAAAATGTACCGCGTGCCGCTCCAGCAGCTCAAGCTCAGCTACACCGTCAGCACGACGAACAAGAAGGTGTACACGGAGGAGGAGGATCGCTTCCTGCTCGTCATGCTGGACAAGTACGGGCTGGACTCGGAGGGGCTGTACGAGAAGATTCGCGACGAGATTCGCGAGAGCCCGCTGTTCCGCTTCGATTGGTTCTTCTTGTCGCGCACGCCGACGGAGCTGAGTCGACGCTGTGCGACGCTTGTCACGACTGTTACGCGCGAGTTTGAGGGCCCGGCGGCTGGGAAGGAGAATGCAGGGAGTAAGCGGGCACAGGATGATGAGAGTGAGGAGGATGAGCCGGCGGGGAAGAAGCGGAAGAGTACTGGGGGTGCTGCCAAGGTATGTCCCATCCACTGTGACTAGCTGAGCCTTTTGACTGACTTTTGATGCAGAACAAAGCCATCAACGGCGTCAAGGGCACTCCCAATGGTGTGTCGCGCGCCGCGAGCGAGGACACTGTAGGCTCGGGTGGGGGGAGCAAGACGAAGAGCAAAGGGAGGAAGAAGTAGATGAGTGTGTGGTCGGCGACGTGATACGATGCTTGTGGGGAACTGGAGTTGAGTGGATGCATATGGAGCTTCTTTTCGGGGCAGTCGTTTAGATTATGGTACACGGCCTGGGGCGCTTGACGAGTGACTGGGCATGGTGTAATTCGGTGTAGGCATTAGAAATCGAGCATGTTCATGAATCGAGGCAGTCCCTCGATGAGTTGGTCAATGAGTAAATGTGGTAAGTCCAAGGTAAATATCTAGGAGTATTGAAGAACAACATGTGTAGAACAAGATTATCTCGTCACGTCTCCTCGAAACCATACAAATAACACTCACTCTCTCTGAGAAGAAAACTCTCACAGAGCCACGGCTCCGATCAACGCAATCGCAGCAAAAGCATACAACATCCTCACGCCCAGCTGGCTAAACTCCACACTCCTCACCGCGCCAGAATGGTGTGACGACGACGAAGAAGAGCCCGTAGGCGACGCGCTAGTCATAGCAGATCCAGAAGACATACTCTGGTAAGAAGTCGACACCATACCGGGGGAGGCCGAGGACCCGCCACTGCCACCGCTGGCAGAAGACCCAGTGGAGGAAGCAGGCGTCCCGGAAGCAGTGATGCCAGTCACCTGGTCAGGGACAGGCGCGCCAGTGGACAAGTAGTAAGTGTTGCCGCCGAACACGGTCGCCGATTCGCCGCCCGCGGAAGCGGTGTTGAGGTAGATTGCGTCGCCGTTGCTCGCGGGAATCCAGTTTGTTTGCCCGTTGTTGAGCACTTGGCCCAGCACGGTGGCGGTCGTCAGTCCGCCTGCTGAGGCCGTGTAGGTGATTGTGAAGGGGACTGTTGCGCTGGCTGCCATGGTGGAAGATGCTTTGCGCTGTGGCGTGAGGTTGTGTGTGGCGTTGCGCGAGGCTAGTGGTGTCGGCGGGGGATTTCCTCACAACGATGCGGGCGCGTCAGACCAGGGCGGCGAGGTGTGTGTCAATCCAGGTGGGTGTGCGGCGGAGGGAAGTAGATGCCTGAAGGACACGCAAGCACGGAAGAATGAAGAGTGGGTGGGTGGCCGACACGTGCGCCGAGGAATCTAAGATTGGATGAAGTGTATAGAGTTGAAGCTAGCGAAAAAGACGGGCGATCGTCGCGGGTATGCGGAATCCGGCGAGCCGGATATCCCTTTTGGGCTGATATGAGTGATTCCGTGATGTTGCAATCAAATTGCGGCCGGCTGATTGGGCGTGCGCGTATTCAAAGCAGAATGTCATAGAGGATGGATGCAGGACGGGGGAAGTGAGGTGTGTGTTGCGATCCGATCACGTGCATTCTCCACATTCCACGTGGTGGGGCTCTGGGGAAGGAGCGTCATCAAGAGAGCAGCTCTCTGCTTCAACAATTTCCACACCAGCCCATTGGGCAGTAGTAGAGCGTGTACCACATCCCTTCCACCTCATGCTGCATAGAACAATGCGGAAAACCCCCAATCTTACCTAATCGTACCTGCATAAGCGTTAGCATTCGCAGCCACTCGAAAGCTCGGGGGAAGCTGGATTGACCGCATGATGATGTCAGCCTCATGAGCTCCAACCCACCGCATCATTTTCTCAATCCATCCCTCACACACACTCTCTCACTTGTCAATCAATCATCTTCTCTTGTTCAATCTCTCAACAAATCATCAACAAATCATCAACAATGTCGGAGAACTTCAAAAACCAAGACCTCAACGAGATCGCGCAGCAAGTGAGTACCCCTCACGTGCCCCCCTCCCCTCCCCATTCAAGGAAACAACTAACACACTCACCCCGCCCAGGCCGAGCGCGACCTCAACTCCAACGCCGCCAAAACAGGCCACAGCGCCGAGAGCGGAAAAGGCAACACCACCGGCCAAGGCGGACAGGGCAGCGGAGTCTCAGGCCCAGCGGGCGGACAGAGTTCCGGGGCGAGTGATAGCACGCTTGTACGTATTCCCTCGCTCCCCCCCTCTTTCCCCCGCACGCTGCTCTCAGAATGAAGGGCAGGGGCGCTGATGATGTGCAGGAATCCGGCGTAGACGACTCGGTCGAGCAGAAATTCCCCGGTTCAGAAGTCGTGTATGGCTCCGCTGCTTCGGGGCAGGGAGACAACAGGGATATCCCGGAGAGTGAAGGCGGGGGCGTGAATCCCGCTACGGGACAGTGAGTCTTCCCGTCCAGCAAAGTGATCGAAAGACATGGTGATGCTGACTGTTGTGACTGCGTAGAACTTACAAGGCGCGCGACTTCGATGGGCCTGGTGGGCCGGAGGACAAGGCTGCCATTGAGGCGGAGGTCAATCCTGGGAGTGATGATGTGCAGGGCAACACTCGCGAGCGATAGGCGGCAAGATTCGGACGAAGCAGAGGAGATTTGCATACGGTAATCATCAATGAGAAGATCAGTGTCTGAGCCGAAAGAGAACATTCATTATCTCATGGGTCTATCGTCTATCCATGTTGCCCTTTTAACCCAAGGCAATTACCATTCCTGTTTGATCCCACAGGTCTAGCAAGTAAAGAAAAATCTAATAAAACGTCTTGCGGTCCTTGTGGCTCCGCACAGGAACGAAAGCCGTTGGGGCAGGTACACTGCCGCTGCGCGCATGCCTCCCGCCGCTGCCGAGATCGATGTTGGAGATCTCGCGCGAGAGCGCATCCTGCGACATGGCCGCGTAGCTGCCGTAATACCCCTGCTGTCTCCCAGCTCCACTGGACCCGGGCCGGTCGGAGAAACTGCTGCTGCTGTACTCCTGTTGTTGCTGATCGTAGGGATTCGGCACGCTGACGGAGTTGAAGTTGTGCCGTTCCTGCAACGGCTGCGCCGGTGGACTGCTCTTCAGAATCGACGAAGGGTTGATCTTCTTCTGAAGCCGGTTGCGGAGAGATGTGGGTGACGATTGCGGGGGTGTCGTGGGTGTCTCCTCTGCAGTCAACACCTGCGTGCCCATGCGTACACTGACTACCGTGTCTTTGGACAAGCTTTTGCTGCCGCTGTTGGGATTGCTGATGGGGCTGCTGCGAGGTCCGAAATCACGCTCACGACCAGCACCATAGGTCCGGACTGGCGTCTTCTTCTCCGGCTCCGGAGCCCACGAGTCCACAGGAAGGTGATCAGACGGATCGATCTCCTTCCCGTCCCAACCGAGGATTGGTCCGTCGGTTGGTGTCCGGGGCAGGGCCTCAGTACCAGGTCGAATCTGATATGGGGTGAGTGGCGAGGTACCGTTGGGCGTCATTGCCGCACTGGATGCTAGCGCGTTGGGGTTGTGCACATTGAAGCTGTCGGGCGAGTACGGCACTGCTCCCGCGCTTTGTGGAGTTTGGTGTTCCGGCGACAGAGACTTTCGCACTTCACTAGGGCGATTCGGCGTCTGCGCCGATGCAAGGTCGAGGCGCGGGAGTGTCGATGTCGACAATGGGCTGTTGTTCGACGACTCGAATGCGCGAATAGGAAACTGGATGTCGTAGGCACTTCGTGACCGCGAGGCAGATGCTGGTAGAGATTGTGGTTGAGGAACTGATGGAGATACCGGCCGAGGCTTGATCAGAGGCAGTCCTTCGCGATTTCGGTATTCTGTCTGGTAGCCTGAGGGGGCTTCGATGGCTTGCGATGATGGCGCAAAGTATTCCTGGCGGTCGCCCGGCTGCGGATAAGGCGAGATTGGCAGTTCTTGGGAGAGTGGATGCGGGCGGGACGGCGCGGTCGTAGCGTACGGATCGCTGATGCTGTGCCGGGTCATCGGTATTCGTGCTGCTTGGTGCTGCCTCGCAAAAGGGGACGGCGTTTGGCCAGGAGAATGGCCAGCGGAAGGGTTGTCGTAACCGCGGGGCTGGGGTGAAGGAGTGTATCCGGCGGATGGAGGTGCGTGCGGTGAGCTCTGCATGGGGGGTCGAGGAGGAGTGACGTAGTTCCGTTCGATAGTCTGATGTGGAGACGATTGGAGGCTCAGATTGTTGCGAGTATGTCGCGGAGTGTGAACGTGCGGGGCGATTGGAGACGACTGATGCACAAAGTTGCTTCGCGGCGCAATGGGAGAGCTGTTGCTATGCGCTGGTGGTGGAGGTGGCCTCGCTGTTGAATGATCTGCCAGCTCTGGAAGGTGCTGTGGGTATTGTCCGTGCCATCCAGGGGCGGGGCCACTGGTACGAGGTCGCTCTTGCAACTGCTGGTACTGATAATCGACATCCGGGATCGGGTCCTGGTAATCCGTTCGCAGCTGATAGCCGTGCTCGAACTGTGAAGGTTCTTCATGCAACATCGGGACGACTGGCGCCGAGTGGGAGTGTTGTAAGGCAAGATGGCTTTGATGTTGAGGCTGGGGTGGAGCGACAGGTGCACTAGCATCCGGGGGCGGACGCATTGGTAGGCTGCGTCGACTCGTAGGCGGCAGCTGAGGCAGGAAGTCGGGCTGTCGATATTGGCCGTATGGCCCATCCGCATATCTTTCAGGCTCTGCATACTGCTCTGGCGGGGCGTAAGCTTGGGTTGGAGGTGTTGAGTAGGAGTATGCAGGTTCGATAGGAGCTGTGGACCACTGCTGGGGGTGTGGGTAGTCGAGATCGGGCGGCATGGAGTTGGCCCTCGGAGGCGCTCTGATTTCCCTGGGGCCGTGCTTAGCTCGCCCAGGCAGCGCCTTCTCCGGAATGGTATCGGGAGTGACATGTCGTGCGGCGGGGTTGTTCGGCAACGGTCTTCGCTTGACTCTCGGGGCATCGTTGCCTAATGCTTGTGCTGACTCTTGTGCATTCGCCGTCTCAGTTGGTCGCGGTCGCTCGTCGTAGTAGGTGAGCTCGATCCTAATCTCGCCAGCGTATTTGCCCTTGAATTGAAGTGCCTGCCAGAGATCGTTCTTGCCGCCTCCCGGAACAATGACTGCCGACAAGTCCACCCACGCCTCGCCGATGAGGTCGGTCTTCTTGTCCTCGCTGAAGACGGAGATCTTCATCTTTTGGTAATCGGGGGAGTCGTGTACGATGAAGCGAAGTTCTTGGTCCCTATGAGACACGTGGTGTTAGTGTGATTGTTGTGAAGAGAATGGGCACAAGTACTCACCATCGCGGCGTCTGACCGCCTCTGAGATCTGTGTCGGTCTTCTTGGCCTCCTTGCCCAGTCTTGCAGCGCAGTATGGATTCTGCTTCCCCATCGCCTTCTTGTTGGGCAGGTTTTTTGCTCGATCCACAATGACCACGAGTGTGCCAACCTCGGGCCCGTCCAATGTCATGTCAGCGTAGAGGCCGGAGGTGTGTGGGTTCAGCATGGGGCCGCTGGGGTTGGCGAGTTTGGTGGCCATGTTGACTTGCAAGTCCGTGTTGGGGTGAGGGAGGGAGTTGGATGTTGATGAAGGACGTGGCAAGATGGTGATGGTTCGCAAGGCTTGCGAAGAGGCTGCCGCGAGGTGCGGGACGAGCAGTGCCTCGCAATGACGTCGAGCCGTTGCTGGAACTGGCTGCGCTGATGTTGCTTGACCCGCTATTGTGCACACATCTCTTTCGTCAATGGGGATTCCCGGCGAATCTCGACGTCGGAGGTACAAAGAGGTGCATGCGTGGTGGAATGTACATACCAGAACAGGCTGTGGAGCTGGCGGTGTTTTTGATGCACGCCACATAATAAAGTCGGGTGGCTTGAAACTCTAAATACGTGGGGCTGGGCTGGGATGGGAAAGAGCGACGGGCCCCACCAGCCGCACAGCCGTCCGCCCAGAAAGTAAACATCGCTTGCCAATGCCTCCCTCTCCAAGGCAACAATATTCCTCCTACCCTCAATGGCGAGATCCGATGGACGTCATCATTCAACTACGCGGCATCTTTGTTGGCAACATCTTGGCAGTGATGGAATGCTGCACTTTCTTCGTGTTGTGTTGACCTGATCGACACTCGTCAACTCTCGCGCAACACTCGCCAGTCCACGGCCACCATCCATCCTTTCCCATCAAGCTCCAAATCCCACACGGGTGCCCGAATGCCCACAAATACTCCATCTCGCACCTCACTCCTGCCTGCCCCATCACCCCCTACCAGCAACAAACTCCTACCATCTCCATTCGCCAGCGTGGCAAACGCAGTGAATGGCCCATCTCCTTCCACTCTCCCCTCAATTTGTCCCCGCATCACGTAGTCCTCCGCTGTCGAGTGGCCTTGTACTTTGCGACTTTGCGCGGCCGCTTGACCCGTCTCAAGCACCCACTGCTGTACCATTGCCGCCATGCCTCCAGGAACAAACTTCTGCCCTCGTCTGTGAGGTGAGAAGAGTTCCGCCACGGGTTCGAGGGACTCTGGCGCTTGCGTGGCCGGTCGGACGAACGCGGGTCGATGAGCAGTAGTCGCCTCTGCCAGTGTTGATGCTGGTGTGGATTGTAGCTCTGAGATGGCCGATGTCAGAGCCCCTGCCTGCTTGAATCGAGGCCATGCGGTTGATGTTGCTTCCTCTTCGTAATCCACTCGACGTCGCTTGGGCGAGAGCACCGTCTCGATACTCCACTGCGCATCATCTTGCCCTTTCGCGTGCTGTGCTACATCTCCGCCATCTAGCATCTCGTCATCCTCATCATTCCCATCTGGAACATCTTGAACATCCTCGGTTGGGCGGGCGCTCGCTTTCAGCGCTTTCACAAAGGTTGATTTGGGTGGCGATACTAATGCTGGATCTGGGGCAGTGGACCTCAACCGGCCAGGAGCAAAGCGCGGCGGCGGTGCGAATTGACTGCGAGGAGGAGCATCTTCATCGTTTCCGATGGAGCGTGAATCCTGTGGTCTGGGCGTGGAAGCCTGCTCGTTGCTTGGAGGCTGCGCTTTGCGCTGGCCATGCAGAAAACGATGCGGCGTCTACAAGAGTCGTCAGCATTAGAGCGAGCTTCGTCGAGGCGTGATGATAAGAAGCGTACAGGTCTTGTGTCTGAAGGCATCGCCGCCTGCAATGTCCCTCAATCCTGAAGCATTTGCGGGAATCCATCAAGTTCGGGCGGGGAGAAGGCCGACGTGATGAGATGATAATCCTTGGCCCACTCAAGTCGCTATACGAGGCATGATTCGATGTGCATCGATTTTCACCAGCACTTGGAAAGGATGCGAGGCTGCAGAGATGCCAAAAGTGTAAGCTACTTCGAGGTTCGCCTCGGCCTGGAATTGATTTAGCGCGCCTCGTTCGCGCGGCTGCAACTTTGGGCGCCGCCGGTCATCGACCTCCCGTCATCCTCCCGAATAAAGGTGTTACAAGAAGATGCCACGGACGACGTAAATGATTGCATTAACAGTGCTACTCAACAACCTCCACCCCCAAATCTTCAGGCCATCTCGGCTGATCCAGCCCATTCGACCGACACCCAACATGAAAGCCGAGCCTCACATCGTCCTTGAACTGCACAATCGGCTTCACATGCACAAACTCTCGCCCCATAGCCTTCGACTGCCGCCGCTCAAAGAAAGTAGGATCAAAGATCTCCTCGCCGTCTTCCTTTCTCAACCGCGCCATCGTGTCGGGCATGACTTGGGATATGTCCTGGTAATGGCGATATGTGGGCGAGCCGTGTCGTTTCCACAGTTCGGACCATACTTCGGGAGGGTAGGTGCCGACGGAGTTGATGAGCCATTGTTTGTAGTAGTTTAGGGCGCACTGTGCACGTGTTAGCTGGCGTTGCGTTTGGATCGAGCGTGTGACGAGACTTACGTCAACGCTGAACGATCCGCCCTCCTCGCCGCGACGGATGAGGGCATGTAGGGTGGCTATGGAGCCTGAGATGCCAGTGCTGCAGGGTGTTAGAGTGATACGCGAAGAAGGATCGGGCACGCTTACGAGTAGTCTGAGTTGGGGAAGCCGGGAGTGACAGCGTCGTTACTCCCGATGGCTTTTCCGTACGAAAGAGAAACGCCGGTGCACTACAGGCAAGAGTCAGCGGTCCGGTCGATCAGCAGTATCGTCTCGACCCAACTTACGGCGTCACTGATCTGTTGCCAGCCGCTCCTCCCAGCCCACGGCCCATACCAACCGTAGCAATTCTCCCTGACATGGATAATTCCTCTATCCCGCCCCTTGACCAACTCGAAGATGTCATCCCTCCCAAATCCGTTCCGCGCCATCGCTTCGGGCCGGTAACCTTCGACGACAACGTCCGCTTCTTTAATCAGCTCCGCCAGCTTAGCTCGATCTTCCGGATTCTTCTTGAGGTCGAGATAGCAATTCCATTTGCCCCAATTCAGATCGGCGTGCAGCCCCCAGTGATCCGTGACATTCGGGGAAGTCACCCGCATCACGCTGGCTCCCATTTCTGCCAAACTGCGGGTGATGGTCGGGGCGGCGATGACGCGGGTCAAATCGACGACTTTGAGGCCGGCGAGCGGACGAGATGCAGAAGACGGCATGGACGGCTGTTCAGGCCACCAGGAGGCCGGCTGTTGGGAGCCTTCGTGCCGGGAAAGCTCGTACAGCCCGACGTGCGCGTTTGCTTTGCCATGCTCCGAGTTGCGGAACTCTTCGACGGTGTATGCAATCGTGCCGGCTTGTTTGTACTGGTCGTTGATCAGCCGGTCGAGTTCGGCAGAGTCGTGTTGCTCAACGACTTTCTGGATGCGATCGACCACTGTGTCTCTGGTGTCGCCTTTCTCGCCGTAGAGAGATAGTCCTAGCGCTTGGAGAGTCGGGTCCGGGTTCATGCTTCCTGAGAAGGTGTTAGTCTCATAGCACGCTGATGGCGGTGGGCATACATACCATGCACGTGATAGAATTTGCCATCCCTGGTCTTGTAGATGTTTGTGGCCAAGTGTCGTTGTATCGCACCGTTCACATCATGCAAATCCTGGTTCTTGAATCCACACGCCTGCAGGGCCTTTGGATTGGTAAGAGGGATTCCGGTCAGTTCTCCATTCGCTTCAACCACCTTGGCCAGCTGCAGACTCATGGTGAAGAGGGAGGCATGGTTGGTATTGATGGTGACGTCGGAGAACATGGCACCGTACTTCCTCAACCGCAAGACATTAAGGAGAGAAGCTTCGAAAGCCTTCAATACTGATGCACTTTCGGCGAAACGCCAGTTGATGGGGACGATGGGCGCCGGGCTGCCGGTGAAGTGCACGGCTTTGGCTGCATCTTTGATCTCTGCCGGGAGTTTGGGAATGAGTGGGTTCTGCAGGACGCCTTGCTCAAACACCTTCTGAGCTTCTCTTTGCACAGAGTAAGCCTCGCCGATGGATCCCATGATGGGTTGGTGCGAAGTCGCGTAGGACTTGTATTCCTAGGCGCGGGGAGGACGGCGTTGTACAACGGTAGACCGTCGACAGGTCAGGTGGTGAAAAGAGAACGGAATCAAAGATAGGATGGATTCAAGGAGGAGCGGGTTATTAAAGGAAGAAAGTCGTAGGAGACCTACAACTGAACAACTGAGGATCGGCAGGCCGGCTGACTACGTATGAGTGAGCGCGGGGTATGTCGGCCGGTTGCGGAGGGCTGTCCCTTTGGCAGCATGCTATGAAATCGAGTCGCTGCTGGAGCGTATATGGTCATTTGATGCAAGCAACTTTACAGCGAGCACCTGTTGTCGCACAGATCAAGCACGAAGGTGAGGGAAAGAGTGTAGCGAACCTGCAACGTAGGAGCGATGCCATCGCTGTGCGTAGATGTCAGACCGCGTGCCGATATCCAGTCACGCTCTGATATGACTTCACTCCACGAGGCAACAGAAATACTCTTCCCTCTCTCATGCTTAACACCCACCCTCCAAGATGACTCGCCGCATAGTCTACGGAATCTCCCTCTGGGTCTTCCTCGGCGCAACAGCCTGCACCATCGCCTCCATCCTCCTCCCAAACTGGGTGTCCTACACCTCGCCCACCACCAACGACACCATCCGAGTCACTTACGGTCTACACCAGCGCTGCTCGTCCATCACCGGCGAGTGCAGGCCTTTTCCGAAAGACGATGATTGCCAGGGAAAAGATGCGTACTTTTGTAACATGTGGAGGAGTACGGGCTTTCTACTCAACTTCAGTGTGATGGTGGAGTTGGCGGTGGTCGTTGCTTATGCTGTTATCTTGCTGGGCGGAAGGGGGAAGAGGGAGAGTGGGTGGAAGGTGCTGGCGGGGCTGTTGGGCTCTATATCTGCGGCGCAGCTGATTGCTATGGCGCTGGTGGTAAGTCAACGTAGTGGAGCGTGGAAGTCGCCATGGATGCTGATCTCAGCGCAGGCCTACTTGTACGAACACGACAATCGATTCTTCGTGGGCTGGGAACTGGACAAGTCTTGGATTTTATGCACCGTCAGCTGGATTGTACTGCTTGTTGATGCGCTTGCGGTGGTCGGCGCTGCGGTGCTTCTTCCAAAGGAGGATGACTATGAGCTTATTCCTGAGCCGCAATAACGCCCAGGGGGTTGTCCGACGTTCTGTTCTGGTGAGATAGGTGACGCTTGTGTCTGATGCTGACGACTTTTCATTGCGTGTTGGATACATCTTAGCCTAGCTAATTCGCATCGCACTCCCGAGACCAAGTACATTCGCTATCCCACCGTGTATGGTTTCTTGACGTCAGCCCGGTAGTAGTCCTTGCCCTCGCCGTAATTTCAATCTCCACGCGTTTTTCGTACTGCCAAAGCCACATTATCATCTCAGTTGAGGACAGTGGAGACGATGAATCCTGACTCCGGGTAAAAGGTATTGCACGACCTGCAATAGATATTGAGGTTGGCAGGCATGTTCTTCTCAAACGCGACATTGTGGCAGTGCTTGCACTGGTAAGACTTGAGCCCTTGCACTGCTTGCGCTGTCAGGGCGATCTTGTGGTGCATGCCTGAAGCGAGCGCCGTGGCGAATTCCGGTACTCGATCTGCCACAGCACGAATGGCATTCCGTTTGCCCTCTGCGAACACGACGTGGTCATGAGCTAGCGCGACGCGGACGACGCACCGGGGCAGTTCACTTTTGAGCAGAGCAGTGGAGCCGTAGATAAGCTCAATGGCAGTGGCAAAGTCGTCAGTTGCCCAATCCGTATTGGCTCGCTCGCTGAATCTAGTCTCCGCCAGTTTGGCGACTCGGGGAACGTCGTATTTGTCGGCGATGATAACGACGTGCACCATGAACACCAGGGAGCCGAGCCAGGGCAGTGCAGCTTGATCATCGATTTTGAAGGCATACATGTGGCGTATCAGCTCGTTGACGACGATCGGATCGTCCTCTGCCAGATTGATAACTCCCGAACTGCCCTCCTGCTGGATGTCAGGGTCTAATCACCCGGCTGGCTTTCGCGACACCGACCTTGAATCCTCCTTCACAAGCTTTCGCGAAGAAGGGCGATCGTTGGCACACCACGCTCTTGTGTACTCGCCATTTCCGATTGCCACAGGTGATGGTGAGATCCGAGTAGCGAGGAAAAGTAAGCAAGCTGTGGAAAAGTTAGTGGACATACGCGAAAACGTGACGGCCAGAGGAAGCGGCGGAAGGACATACTCCTGAGTCGCAGTGTAAAGGTTATCATTGGGCTTTGTTTGTTGGGAGTTGGCTGCTGCGGTGTTGCCGGTGCTTGCCATGGCTGTCATGACAAGAAAATGAATCTTGCACGAGTGTGGTGGTGTACGAGTGAAAGTCGAGAATGAATGTGCGCGTCAAAATTGACGATTGGCAGGCACATGCAGCACCGGGACGTCCCGAGATGGAATCTGGAAGGAGCGATGTTCGGGAAAGAGCGACATTATGGAGGCAGAGCTTACATACCTCTCTCGGCTCTCTGTCCACTGGTATAATACATCCACCACTCACTCCACCTTCGTCGGGATCTTGAACTGCCCCTTCTTTCGATCCTCATGCGGCATCCCATACCTAATCCCCACCGCCTCATGCCCTCTCCCATCCTTATTCACCTTCTCCGCCGAGATATCCTGGAACTTGAAATCCCACCTGCGACCCGGAACAGTGACCTGCGTCCGACGCTCCCACTGCTTCCGCTTGTACTCCTTCATCTCCTTCCGCGCGACGGATTCGGAGTCCTTCTCGCGCATCAGACGCTGCCGCGTTTCGCGGTCGAAGCCTTCGTGCTCCCACTTGGCGATTTGCACGAGTTCTGGGTGGGCGATGCGCTCGTCGGCGGGGAGGAGGGAGGGGTGGAAGGTCTTTGCTGCGTCGGCGCGGGTGAAAACGCGGGACTCGCTGGTTGGGAGGAAGATTTGTTGGCGAGTCCATGGGTGGACTGGAAGATCATTGATGGGTTCGTGTGCGGGCGGATTGCTTGGGCGGTAGGGGGTGGTTGGCAGCATGGCGAGGACGGCGTCGTTGTATGCTTTGGCCAAAGGCTTGCCCTGATGACTGTGTCAGCGTTCATGTTGCCAGACCAATTTCCTTGTTGTTGATGCAATGCGTGTGCGATCAGAGGTGCTCAAAGAGCCGTCTTGCTAACCATGTGGAAGTCTTCAAGACTAATCGAATTTTTGGAAATCATCACAGTACACGTTGTGGTTGAGAAAGAAAAGACACACACTCACCTCTTGCTCCCATGCTTTCTCCACCTCCATGAGTCGCACGACCGCGGCGACTCTTCTCACATCGATCCCGAATGCAGCACTCACTGCCTTCAAGTCGATGCCATTCTCCGTGACCAGCTCATTAATCGCCCTTCTCAGGTCTTCCGACAGCACCGGCTGGCTCTTGAACTGTGCATTCAATGGGTAGGGCTTCAGATCGCGCGCCCCTTCCTTAGGAAGACCATCCCGATCTTCCGTCTCCTTGAGCTCAGCGCGTCTCGTCTCTCTTTCGCTCGCTCGAATCTGTATCTCCTCTTCCGACAGCTTCGCTTGTCGATCGCGAGCTTGAAGGACAACCTCGTCTTCTCCCAGGTCGGCGAATCTCCCCCGGTCATCCCTCTCTTCTCGTCCTTTTCGTATCAAGTTACCCTGTCTGTCGTAGGCGGAGAGGTAGTTGCTGCTGCCAGGGAGGGGCTTTCGAAATGCTTTGCCCGGCCCTTTGAGCCAAGCGAACATGTCGCGGCGAAGTCGGGTGGCATTGGGAGATGAGGCGTGGAATTGTCGAGAAGGACCGAAGTCGAGGCGCGATTGAGGAGGTGCGCTCTGCGGCCGCGTGCGAAAGCACTGGCAGACAAGCGGCTGCTGTACGTGTCGAGGCGATATTCGAGGAGGCATTTTAGGGAGGCGTGGTCGCTGTGCGATAATGACGGCGGCGGCGAACTGATGGGACGAGGTGCGAAGATTGCAAGTCGAAAAGTTGAAGCTTTCCCAAACGGGCAACTCCGCGGACGACATTTCTTGGCGTTTTGGTTCACCTCTTCCGCCTGCCGAGGGTTGGCGTTCTCACGAACGTGAATGTATAGTATAGCGAGTCCTATGTTGTATCCGCGGCTCGTTATGGCTTATTACGAGGGAGAAGTACATCTAGTCTTCAAGCTACACACTCGACAACGTGGTTTACTTCCTTCCGTTCGCTAGTGGCCTGACGGTTCTCAGGGATGTTGAATATATGAAAGAGCGAGTCCTGGGTCAAGCCCAAGGCTCGGTGCTGTCTTTACAAGCGATGGTGAGATCTCAGTATTCCAGTCGACGAAGACGCTGTCAGTTCAGATGTGCGCGGGCATTCGTGAGTTTGCTGGATGTTCAGCTCACTTCTGCAGCGTTTTGTTTGAAATTCACCGTTTCGACAGTGCGGTGGGTACAAGCGGGCGAAGAACAGATGCGGAAGAATGCTCAGGGGTTGGAAGAATACTGTACGCGGAAGAATGATGCTGATGGAGCAAATAAAATTATGGTAGAAGAATGGCGAGGGTGACAGGATGATGAGGATGGAAGAATGGCGAAGGAAGTGAGATGAAGTGAAAACTTTAAACTGACATCAAACGGAATGACATTGACATCGTTGTGCGACGTTGCTCGTTCTTGAAGGCCAATCGCATGGAGAAGCCCACGCGCTCAGATCACGTGCACTTGCTTTCTCCCGCATCGAACTCATCCGCATCACCTCACAAAAGCAAAGTGAGGAGATCCCTACTTCACTGGGTGATGACCATATGCTTTCGGCTGAGGGCGGTCTTTCCACAAGCACCACACACAACACTCGTCGCTCTTCCGAGGTAGGCCTGGGTTTTGATGAATTTCCCACAAGACTCGCCGGGGCACTTCAGGTGGACTTCGTACTTGTCCGGCACTGGTGAATGTACTTGGTGAGGTTTCCACCACAGAAAAGATCCTTCATGCCCATCTGGACACTTGATCGATGAGTTCTGCCCGATACAACAGTGCGTTTTGAAAATCGATCCGTCGTAAGGGCACTTCAGCTGCACGTGGACTGCGCATATTCCGCTGAGCGTGACATCGTAGTCCAAAGGCTGTTTGCTCATCACTGCCAGGAGATCGAGCGCGAAGCTAGGGGTGGCAAGCAGCAACTCGTGGAATTCTTTGTACTTTGAGCGGTCGGCATACAGTTCCGTCAAGTGTGACCTCGCCGTCTCCACAACCGTGGTCTTGAGGTGGCTCCGTTCTGGGCCGTGATCATAGATTAGCGCAACGGCCTCGGAGAAAGCAGGTGACATCCATTCGAGCCTGCACTGCTTGGTGAAGCTCTGGTACGACAGCTCACTGAGGCCGCTAACGAGGAATTTGTCGCCCGTCAGGTAGTTGCGAGTGTCGAATAGCAGGGGTGAGGGACCATCCCGTTCGATATTTTGACTGATGTACTTGGCGGTGTAGCAGTACCAAAGAAGCGCGGCGATAGCACCTGGACTGTCGTCGTCAAGAGAAATGCGATTCTCTTGCGCCTCCTACAAACAGTTGATCAGTCACCGTCGGCATCGATCTGAATTTGCAGGGGTTGAGTTCACCTTGAACCCTGAAGCGAAAAGGGTGCTGAAGTACTCGGACTGCGCGCAGAGCTGGAATTTGTGCACCTTCCACTCGTGGCCGCGACAGGAGATCGTGAGGTCGGAATATGCAGTACTGTGGAAAAGTCTGGCCTTCATTAGCCGCGTTGGCGGGGGTGGCTGAACAGATCGACCGACTGCTGTGCCCGTTTGACCTGTATCCCTGACCAGCACACCATTTCGTCACGTTCGATTTCTGAAGCTTCCCTGAGTTCCTGTGCCTGGAACAAGGTCAACGGCTTGTCGCCGCTGTCCATTTCCTTCGGGGCCGTTCCAGCCATGTCGGTATTCCACAGCGGAAGAGAACTGCGACTAGACGCAAGAGAACGAGTGAGGAGTTGTCGAAGAATGAGTGAAGAGTTGTCGAAGGTGGTAGCGACGCGAAACTCACTTGACGCCACGCAAACACCACCGTTTGTTTTGTGAAAGGAGAGAACATCACGTGAAGGACCGACTCAAGAGTCGCCATCCGCACCCATCGCTCCACCTGCAATCATAGCAGCCGTGCCCTTGACAGAGTCCTGCTCCTCTTCTGACAGGATGATGCCATAATACTTCCTAAACGCATCCACTCGATCCTGATCCTTCTCAAACGGCACATCAACCACCTTCTCCCCCCTTCGCCGCCACTTGACCACATCATTGTTAATAGTCATATGCCCATCAATCTCCCCCTCCAACTCCGCCTCGCCCGGCGACCCCGGCCCATCAGCATCATTCTTCTCCCGATCCGTCGTGAACCGCACACAAACCACCTTATGCGCAAAGAAAGAACTCCGACTCAACCACGGCGAGAAGTTCATCGACTGCACATCGTCCGGCGTGCACTCGAACTCCACAAAGCAGTACATGGGCGTCCAAGGCGAGGCGGCATTGTGCCGGTACTGAAAGACCCAGCATTTCTGCGCCGGGTCGACGAAGTTGGGAATCGCCTCGAACATCAGCCTGATCTGCGCCGGGGCGATTTGCGTCACCTCCGCGCCATGCTCGAGCGGGACGGCGCAGATGGGCCCTTGGCCGCCGAAGCCGCCGTCGAGCAGGTACTTCTTGCCGGCGAGGGGGATGATGTTGACGACGTGCGTCAAGCCTCCATACGATCCGGCGCCCTGCTTGTAGACTCTAGATGGGCACATGTAGGCTGGAAACCCGAGGCTGCGGAGGATGAGATGGTAGAAGAAGTTGTTCTCGAAGCAGTAGCCTCCGCGGCCCGGGTTTCCGACGATCTTTTGGAAGAGATGCGAGGGGCGGAGGTAGACGGTTTTGTGCCAGGAGTAGTGCTGGACGATGTTCTCCCACGGACATTTGCAGAGATGGTGCTTTTGCATGAGATTGAGGAAGGCCAGCTTTTGCTGGTCGTCTAGTTGGGAGGCATCGTAGATCCGTCGAGCTTTCGGCAGGCAGATCCGGTCAAAGTACCGTCCGAGCTCGTCTTTGGTGAATGTTTGCCGTGTTGCCATCTCGACCTCGGCAAAATACAATGTTTGGGATAGAAGCGTCAATAGGTTGGAAATGGCAACGACGACGAGGTGGGAGAGACAGCCAGCAATACCTTATTTAAAGGCTCACGTCCCGAGGCTTGACTCCGTAAAATTTGGGGACGGGAATCCTCCACTTCAGCCGTATGACGAAAGTTACGCATCACACCTTATCATCCATACTTTCGCCGTTTCGTTGCTCTCACTACTTACGTCCGGATGCAGCTACGGCCCATTTCGCGGTCGCCGCAATACGCAGCGTGATCAGACTCGATATCCTCCTGCTTGCAGCCAAGAGGCATGTAAAACACTTCACCAACGTGGGCCAGAGTGCTTACGAACCCGTTCGCAAACTTACTGCATCGCCGCATTGGGAGCGTGTGGATCGATGGCTCCAGGCTTAGCGTAGGCACATCCCTTCCCGTGGCCGTTTGTGTGAATGTCCTTGTACGTGGTCAGGCAGAGCCAGCAGAAGGCTGTCCTGCACTGGGTGCCTATGGAGAATGATGGTCAGTATCGAGGGGTCAGCATATCAGGGCGTGGAGCGCACTCACAAAGCATGTGATCGCAGCCTCCGTTTCGTTGAATATTCTTGCTGCAGTTCGGGCATTGCTTGCAGTTTGTCGCGATGGCCTTCAGCGTCGCTTTCTCCTCCGCCGCGAACCCCTTGAGACGCTTCTGCCAGTCGGCGCACGACTCTGCCTCCGGGTGAATGCGATCGCACGGCACGCAAGCTCTCGCACCGCATTCGTTGCAATCGCAGATGTTGGGCTCCGCCTTGTGTTCCCCGCTACTCCAGAACTTCCACGCGCTCTTGGTGCTCTTGCTGCTGTCCTTGGAAGTCGTACTCGCCGGCGGCACATGCACCTGTCCCGCCCTGCATCGCGGATTGAGACACCAACGCCAGCCGGGAGTGTTGTCTGCGATGCCGCGGCGCTCCAGCTCCTCGAAACGCTCATACGTCGGCTTGGTGGCGTTGGCCTTGACGTCTTGGTTGGTCAGTAGCTGCGGGCATTCCGGGCAGGCGAGGTTGTCGTAGGTGACGGTGTCGAGTTGAGCGGTGATCCACTTCTTGAGACATGCCTTGCACGCGGTGGCTTTGTGCTTGCAGTTGGAGGTGGCTGCTTTGGGAAAGGAGCCCGGGGAGAGGGTTCGGCCGCAGGTGGAGCAGTCTTTGCGGGCGGGTGGCTTCTTCACTTTGGGTTTGGTGATGTGGTTTTCGGGCGTCTTGACGGGATCGGTGATCGTAGTCGTCGCCGCGGCCTCTTTGCCTCGTGTGCTGCGCGCTCCCATGTTGCTGGTGGTCGATTGGGAGGGTGAGAGGCAGAAGCTTGTCCAAAATGCAGCTTGCCTTGCGCTCAAAGGGCCAAGCGTTAGAGGAAGCGCTCTAAGAGGCCGAACGTGAATGCGCGCCTGGGTGTGAGTGACATTGGGAGATTGAATGCAGATATGCCAAGGAGTGTGCTGGAAGGGAAACCATACTTGACCGTTGTTTGATGTGAACTACATGAGGTGTACTTGCCAAAAGTAGTGGTGGTCGCTCTTGCCTTGTGTTCTTACAATGAGACAGATGCAAACGGGGAATGTCACTTCATCGTGCTGCTGACAGGAACTTCCAACAGTGAAGTGATGAACGGAATCAGCAGGCAGGAGTGAAGGAGTTGATGCAGCTTCGCGACCGTCATCTGCCATTCATGCCAGGCTCGTTCCGTACATGTACACACGGTGGTGATGGAAGAGTACGTGAGGGCTGATTTCGGTGTAGCACGGAGAGATGAGAAGTGTATGTATTGCGGTCCGAAACACCAGTCCTGCTCGGCAAGTCCACGCGCGCCTTTAGGCTCGTCAAGCGTCGTCCTAAAATAAGACCGTGTCCACCCAACGCTCCGATACCCGAGGAGCCGCGTGTTTTGCCAGTTCTATGCTGCCGACCGAACCGACCGCCAACTGCTCGCTTTCTTCATCCTGGCATCGACCAGAGCTCGGCAGGACTCAGGGGAGCTGCTTGAAACAGCAGACTGTTTTGCTTTACAACTTGCCAACCTTGTACAAAAGCTTGCAGCTCCTGCATGTCAAGTCAAACCTTGCCCGGGGCCCCAACAAGACGCGCCTACCCTGCTACGCGTGGATGCGTCCGATTCGGGAAGGACATTTCCATAAATTCGACGAATGGCGCCTGTGCATGTGGAACTAGTCGGCGCCACCAGAGCCGTGCGGCCGATCCCATTTTATCACTTGCATTTATTGCATCCACCACATCCGTCGAGTTTTCCTCTCCACTTCATTCTCTCTGCATACTGTTCATTCACCTCTACATTTGTCTTGTTTGGCTTGTTGCGGTCATTGCATCTGCGTCCTTTTCTCGTCATACCCGCCTTACAACGCGGCCAGCTCTTTCTCGAATCCCTTGACTCGAGCGACTTCTCGCAAACATGCGTTTCACCAACACCCTCGCCGCTTTTGCGGCTTCATTCTCCTTGGCACAAGCCTTCACCTCCGGCTTCAACGTGGCCGCCAATAACCCCGATGGCTCATGCTTGACCACTGCTCAATACACCACCGCCTTCCAAAAGCTCCAGGCGCTCCCTCAGAAAATCAAGACTGTCCGCTTGTACGCGTCCAGCGACTGCAACCAGCTTGCACTCGCCGTTCCCGCGGCCATCAGCACCGGCACCCAAATCCTCGTCGGTGTCTGGACGGAAGATGAGGCCCACTACACCGCCGAAAAAGCGGCATTGCAATCTGCAATCCAGGCACACGGCCACAGCTGGATCTACGCCATCTCTGTCGGCAGCGAGGACCTCTACCGCGGCGACACCACTGCCTCCACGCTTGCAGGCCAGGTCTACGACGTGCGTGGAATGGTCCGACAATACGGCGTTACGCAGCCCGTCGGTCACGTTGATACGTGGACTGCGTGGGTGAACTCCACCAACTCGGCCGTCATCACTGCTGTTGACTTCCTCGGCATGGACGGGTACCCCTACTTTCAGTACTCCTCCATTGGTGATGCGCCGTCGGTGTTCTGGACTTCGGTCAACAACACCAAGAATGTTGCTCAAGGGAAGCCGGTGTGGGTGACTGAGACTGGTGAGTCGTGCAAATCTGCTGGTCCATGTCAGTCAACGATACTAACGAACGATGTGCAGGATGGCCAGTGTCTGGCTCCAACTTCGGTGCTGCCGTCCCCTCCATCGGCAATGCCCGCAAGTACTGGCGTGAGGTCTTCTGCAAGGCCACTTCGGAGATCGACATCTTCTGGTACGTCTACCAGGACTACTCGTCGAACCCGTCTTTCGGCATCTTCAACTCTGCTGGCAATGCCATCTACGATTTGAAGAGCTGTTAGATGTTACGGTATAATGGGAACATGAAAAGCATATCACACTGATAGACTGGAATGGGCAAAGCATGGCAAAAAGATTGACGGAACATGCTCGATAGTAATGTGTTTGATAGACATAATTACTGCACATCAATGATCTTTATGAAGCACACTCTCTACATGTACTCTCTCTCCGTCGGCGAATGAAAGGCTGAGACATGGCGAGCCGGTGAAGCGGAACGGAGAAGCCGATGCTCACTCCCGCCTTCTCCAGCTTGTGGCACGTGAGTTGCGGGGCGAGGCTTGGGGGCTGGGCCTTGGCGCCCAAGCTCCAAGTTCCTCGGCTGCGCGAGCGTGGTCGATGCGGTCACCGATCTTCCGCGGCAAAGGGCGAGCGAGCGACGGTCTAGATGTAGCTCGATGTCGCCGCATTGTACTGACAGGTTGGACCTCTATCCTTTCTTCCACCAACTCACCCACCTCTCTACGTTCGCTCTTACCTCCTTCTCCTCCTCCGTCTGATCTTGTTCGTCGAGAGCTACCTCCTCGCGAACCCATCCCTCCCTCGATTTCGCTCCCCTTCCCAATCAACACCAACCAGTCCATCCACCATGAATCCAGACTTCCAAGGGTTCAAACCTCCATCATGGAGTCCAGAACTCCCCGAAATCCCCGACTCCATCTCGCTCGAGCGATTCATGCTCGATGAGAACTACAGCCGCCATCCCATCGGCTACTCCGAGCCGCCCTTCACCTGCGGCGCAACAGGCAAGACGTACAGCGCCTTTGAAGTGAAAGAGCGCGTGAACCACCTGGCGCGCGGGCTGTCCAAAGAGCTTGGCTTCGACCCGCACAAGGGCTCGGAATGGGACAAGGTGGTGGGCTGCTTCAGTCTCAACACCATCGACTACCTGACGCTGTGTTGGGCGGTGCACAGGCTCGGTGGCATTGTTAGCGCCGTCAGCGCTGCCTACGGCCCGAGCGAGCTGGAATACCAGATGCAGCATTCCGGCTGCAAGGCCATCTTCACTTGCTTGCCGCTGCTCGACACTTGCAAGAAGGGCATCACCAAAGCCAAGATCCCTGATGATAAGATCTTCCTTCTCCCCATGGCGGACAAGTTTACCCAAGGATTCAAGAACCCTGGCCTCAGGACTGTGGACGACCTGATCAAAGCCGGCTCCAAGCTTCCCGAGCAAGAGCCCTCCGACGCACGCTGGGAGAGGGGCGAGGGTGCCCGCCGCACCGCCTTCCTCTGCTACAGCAGCGGTACTTCTGGCCTGCCCAAGGGCGTGATGATCTCGCATCGGAACGTCATTGCCAACACGATCCAAATCACCACCCACGAGACCCCGACGCGGGAGAAGATTATGCGCGCCAACAACCTGCAATCCTACACGGAAACCTGCCTCGGCCTCCTCCCCATGTCGCATATCTACGGCTTGGTCGTCATCTCCCACGTCGGCCCGTATCGCGGAGACGGCGTCATCGTCCTTCCAAAATACGAGTTCAAGGAGCTCCTGCGCGTCGTGCAGGACTACAAGATCGCTATGCTGTACCTCGTGCCGCCCATGATTATCCACTTGGTGAAGGAGAAAAAGACAGTCGACCAATACGATGTTTCTTCCGTGAGGGCCTGTTTCACCGGCGCTGCACCTCTGGGTCCTGAAACGGCCGATGCGCTTGGCAAACAGTTCCCCAAATGGTCTCTTCTCCAAGGATATGGCATGACAGTACGTTCGCCGTCTCCCTCATTGTCACGCAATTGCTAATACATCGCAGGAAACGGCCACCGTAGTCTGCTCCACCCAGCCGCATGACATCTGGTTTGGTACTTCGGGCTCCATTCTACCGGGCTACACCGTGCGCATCGTCACTCCAGAAGGAAAAGAGGTGACGGAGTATGGGCAGGTCGGAGAGCTTTGCGCCAAATCGCCGTCGGTGGTGCTGGGATACTTGGACAACAAGAAGGCGACTGACGAGACTTTCGTGGAGTTTGCTGACGGACGGTATTGCAAGACGGGAGACGAGGCGATGATTAATAGGAGCAAGGAGGGACATGATCACGTCACCATCACGGACAGAATCAAGGAGTAAGTCTCATCACGTGAGATTGCGCTGCGGTGATACTAACACCTCATTCAACAGATTGATCAAAGTCAAAGGCAACCAGGTCGCTCCAGGTATGACAAGCCCATGCAACCTTCATTATAGGGTATGACAAAACTAACACTCTTCACAGCCGAACTCGAATCCCATCTCCTCGCCCACCCGGCCGTCAACGACTGCGTCGTCATCGGCATCCCCAGCGAGCGCGAAGGCGAAGTGCCCAAAGCCTTCGTCGTCAAAGACGCCAGCGTCAAAGACAAGTCCGACGACGAAATCAGCAAGGCGATCCAAAAGCACGTCGCGGACCACAAGACGGATTACAAGAAGTTGCGGGGCGGGGTGGAGTTCATCGATGTCGTGCCTAAGAGTGCGAGCGGAAAGATTTTGAGAAGGTTGTTGCGGGATCAGGAGAAGGCGAAGCTGAAGAAGAAGGGGCCGAAGTTGTGAGGGCGGCGGATGTACTCGTGGTGGAAGTGGGGGGGCTGGTGCGTGGAGCTTTTCGGATGTTCGTTTGATTTGCTAGATATATGGCGAGGTACATGGATCGAATGTCGAACGTATTGACTTTGTTGAGGATATACATGAACAATGGCGACCTGCATCGTGAGGCTGCAAGGCTGTGGTGGGGATCCATTGCTTCGTCAGGCTGACAAAGGTTGGCCTTACGTCGATCTCTACTCCCTTTTTCTGTTTTCGGCTCTATGCTTGATCATGTAACATGACTAGCCGGTGAGAAAGATTCAGCACCGTCAATTGCCTAAGCTCTACGCATAGAACACACATTCTCGCTCATGGGCTGCCCAATCTACCGGAGCCAGCCCATACTACCTTGCCTAGCTTTTACATCGTTCTAGAGAACGGTAAGTCGGAGTAGCGCCAGTCTTCCAAGATCCAATCGAAGCTAATTAGGATGGCTCTCTATAATGTTAGGTAAGACATTCTACTATAAGCTTCTAATAGCCTTTACTCGTCTCGCTCCACAGCTCAAGATCGGTCCAGTCCAGCGACGGATTAAGCCAGCCGTCGAACGAGAAGCCACCGAGTCCCGTTTCCCAGAGCAATTCTTCGTCCATGAAGGGCATGCTGGCTGCCGTAATTGACAGGTCATTGCAAGCGATTGTGTCTTGCTCGCCCTGGAGAGTGAGTGCAGATGGATGTGCCTGGGATGTCCACGATTGCGTATCTTGGGTCTTCTGAAGTGTTTCCGCGTGCGGATGAACGGCGTCGGTAGGATGCACGACCGGCTCTGACGTTGGTGTGATCTGCGGAGTGAGTACGCTCGGCTGCGTGGCTTTGATTGCAGCAGGGCTTACTGCCCGTCGGCCGATGGCGTATGGGACCAAAGATTCCGGCCCCGATTCGAGCAGGTTCTGGTCGAAGCTGTCAGATGGCACAGAAGGGTCTTGTCGCATTGACCCGCGCGCAGACGGGGCCGCCGACGGGCCCTGGAACATGGACAGCAATTCTGAACGTGCGCCTGCATCTGCAGAAGGAGGGAGGAGTTGTTGGATGCGGTCCCACTTGTTGCCAGACGGCGTTATCAGCATAGTGGATGAAAGTGATCGCAGACAGCGCACTCACCAATACGTTCAAGTGCTGCCAGTACGGCTTCATGCCCTTGAGGACCCTCAAACTAGAAGTAGCCGCCGAAAGCGCGTCCGGCTGGGCGGGAGTCAGGAGATGGATAGCCGCCGAAGCATACATGGCCCAGCCGAAGAAGGGCGATAGCGAGGCAGGCTCCCATTCCAAGGCTGCAAGGTCGTTCGCAATAATGGACAGCTGCTTTGCACTCTCAAACACACTCCTCGCACTGCTGCGCACCACATCGATGGAAAACGCATCGCGCGGTATTCGGCCGCCGAAGCGCGGGACGATGGATGCGTGGAGTACCAGATGGCATTGATGCAAGAGGGCGTGCGCGCTCACGTAGCCAAACTGCCCTTTGACCACGAGGTACTCGAAGAGGTTCCTTTTGTTGTAGTCGAATGCCGACGGAAGGCTGGAGGTCCAGGCGTTCAGCTCTTGGTCGAGTGAGAGGAGATCGGAGACTATTTTCTGCGCAGGGCTTGCCCCTTTTGTTTGCACAAAGTCCTGCACTCTGGACCTGGAACGTGGTCAGATATCCGCCAGTTCGATTGGTGGTGGGCTTTCTTATCTCACCATATTGCAACTAACTTGATGGTTTCGGCTGCGATCGACAGAGGCGCACTGTCATGGCTATTCACACGATGGGGGCTCGCTAACGTTCCCTGATTTTGCGGAGTTTCACTGCGGAAACTGCCTTCTGAGATGGGGAGGGGGGTACTCAGGGCTACCGGGTCAATCGCCGTGCCGACTATGTAATGGTCCGCAACAACGCAATTCATAGTCCACGCTGCCCAGAAGCAGCGACGCATTGTTTCAGCATACGTGGCCGACGTGTTGGACCGCATGTCTCCTCTGACCATGGCCAGCAACATGTTGCGTGTCGTGCGCGTTGCAATGGCTACACACCGCCAACATCTCAGCCCTGGGTGGACCACTGGGATTGAAGCGGATGTGCAAGAGATGAACTTACCTGAGAAGAGAGAGTGGCGATTTGCATCGCCTTGCGAGATCCAATAGGTTGCGACTACGATGCACGCTTGGACGACAACGAGGTTTGGCTGTTGCACCAGCTGCAAGACTTGATTGCCGACCCAAAGCGCCCACTGCCGTGCATGCTTTTGTGCGTCTTCTAGCCGACCGAGTAGCTGCTCGCGGCCTTGGATAACACAGCCTGGGGCCAATAAACTAGCGCAGACAAGTGGTTAGAGGGGCCATGGGTGGGAGAGTCGTACATCGCGTGTTACCTTGCTGCCATGGCGCACATTGAAAGCAGGTGGATCTGGGGAAGCTGCGAAGCTCTCCACTGTCGTAGGACGGTAGGCTGGTGGAAGGTTACTGATGCGTTGAAGGTACGGGAGAAATAGATGTCGATCAAGGCTTGTTGGGTAGACAGGTCGGGTATTGAGACGGCGACGTCGCGTTCGTTGATCTCGTACGAAACATCATTGTCCGAGGATGCTGTTCGCTCGGCGCCCGATTGTGGAGGAAGGGTGTCATCGACAGATGTGACACTGGCGAGCGCACGTTTTTGAGCCCTCGATTTGATCGCTCGTCGGAGGCCTATCTCCTTGCGATCTGGCGGTAGCAGGTAGACGCAATCTCTCCCCAATCGAACACATCGATGGCACTTGCCGAGAGAGCGAGAACACTTGAGCTGGAACATGATGATCCCGTAAGAACAAGTTCAATGGCTTCAGCAAGCTGCGGTGTCCGTACCTTCTGCGAGCGGCATGTCTGGCAGGCCGAGGCGGCCAGTCTTTCCATGCCTGCTCGGCATTCACCTTACGAAAGGCCGAATGCGTCAAGTTGTCAGAGTTGGGACCACCATTCAATGCAACCACGCCGCCAGCCATCGAACAATGGCAGTCGTCAGCCGAGGCCAACTTTCAACGACACCCAAACCTTCCACTCACCATTCAACCTCACCTCCCGCCAATTTAAACCCCCCATTCAAATCCCACCACACAACCGCAAAAATGACAACACTCCCCTCACCCCCATTCATCGAAATCGAAGGCATCTCCAATTTCCGCGACATTGGCGGCACCCGCACCTCAGATGGGAAAGAGATCAGAAGCGGCCTCGTCTTCCGGTCCGCGGATCCCAGTAAACCGACTGATAGTGGGCGGAAGAAGATGAGCGAGGAGCTGGGTACCTAACCTACCCCCAATTCGCAAATGCATCATATTCTAATTCAGATCCGCAGGTATCAAAGTCATCTTCGACCTCCGCTCCACGCCTGAAATCCAACGTGACGGCCCAGAGTGGAGCGGGCTCGAAGTCGCGACCGACGACGCCTACCGTGCTTCCGGGATCGAACGCCGCTGGACACCCGTGTTTGCCGACAAGGACTACGGGCCTGAGCAAGTTGCTGTGCGGTACAAGGACTACACTTCCACCGGGACGGAGGGGTGGGTGCGGGCTTATCATGATATTCTAAAGGATGGGAAGGGGTCGTTTGGGAAGATTTTCGCTCATTTGGCGGGGCAGAAGCCGGCGCCGTGTCTGATTAATTGTACTGCGGGCAAGGATCGGACGGGCGTGTGTATTGCGCTTCTCCTTCAGCTGGCGGGTGTCGATGCCGAGACCACGGCGGACGAGTACGCGCTCACTGATCAAGGGCTGGCGGAGTTGAAGCCTTTCTTTGTGGAACGCCTTCTCAAAAACCCTGCAATCTCTGACAACGAGGAGGGCGTGTGGCGAATGGTGAGCGCGAAGAAGGAAAACATGCTTGCTGCGCTGGGGATGTTGCGCGATGATTTCGGGGGCGCGGAGCAGTATATTGTGAAGCAGTGCGGGTTGAGTCAGGCGCAGGTGGAGCAGATGAAGAGGAACTTGGTTGATGCTTAGAGTTGGCTTTACAACATTATAGACGAGCGACATTATAGATTTCTCATGTCCGCGGATGCATAATGATATTCTCGATCCCAAACTCCTGCTCGAATTTCTTGCCGCAGATTGTCGCCACCACTTCCCCTGATAATTGGTAGTTGTGGTTGATGTTGAATGTGCGGAAACTAGGTGCCAGCCTGGCGGGGATCTCGGCTTGAAAGATAGCTGAATATACAGTTGAGTGGGGTTTCACATCGCCCTTTGATGCGATTTGCTCCGGTATGCTCCTCAACGACACTTTGTCTTCCCCGATCTCCTGGTATTCCGGCGGATCAGAGCGGGCGCGCACTTCTCGAGCACGAAAGAAGGTGACTTGATGTAATTTGCACGATTTGATGCGCAGCTCCACGTCCGGAATGGAGATGGCGGACGTGGAGAAGTCGGTCAATTCAACGCATACGTCGAGGGGAAGCAGAGAGCCCGCGATGACCTGGGTGTTGACTGTCGTCTTGAGCGTTACGCGAACCGATGGGGCATCTACCCCTCCAATCTTCAAACTGTGTCGGAGAGAAGACTTCTGGTCGTTGAGCAAGCGCGGGCTGGAGAAGATTTCTGGAGGCCTTGTGATTTCGACTCGACTATTGGGATCAGGCCAGGGGGCGTTTCCCGCAAAGTCTAAGGGCAGCTGTGCGGTTAGAGCGGCGTTGGTGTCGGTGAAGTAGAAGACTGCTTGGATGAAGTATTCCACCCTGGCATAGTGGCTTGAAACAGTCAGCACGTGTTCTAAGGCGGTAACTTCAACACAGCAGCACGTACTGATCATTGAAAGTGCGATCACAAGACGGAGGCAGCGGATGCAGTCCCTGCGCATACACCCCCGTCCCCGTCGTCGGCCCCCGCCACGGACTCGCCCCAACCAACTTGGCCGAATCCCCAAACACAAAGTCAAAGTGCCAGGAATAAGGCCTATCAGGCTCCAGCGTAACGGCGTCGGCCAAGTTCTGCGTGAAGCGCAGCAGACTCGCATCATCGTGGTAGTGGATCGTTTGGTTCGTGCTGAAATTCCGGCGCCCGAGCAGGCCCACCCAGTTCCCTGCTTCGCCGATGCGCGTGCAGTGCGTTACTGTCCGGCCGAAGAAGAGGGCTTCTGCGTGCTGTATCGTGCGGGGGGTTGGGGTGTGGAGTGTGATGGTGCCTCGGACGGGCTCGCCGGGGCGGAAAGGGCTCCGTCGCTCATCGTCGAGTAGTATGGAGATGGTTGGAATTGGCGTGCGGTCTTTGTGGGAGAGGAGGTCCATGTGGAAGCCGGAGAGCTTCTTGATTATCGCTGTAGGCTGCTGACGTCTTCATATTCGCGTGGGGAGTTTCAGAGATGTCGAGAGTGACAAAGTTTGGGTGAAATACGTGGGAGATGTGGCTGAGCCCACCCCGCTACACAGCCTTGGATGCTTTACTTGATCGACGGTATGAGGGATTGAAGAAGGATATTAGAACAGTTTCTGAGCAGGCGCGCTTGCACAATCATGCCTGGTCATTTGTGGCTGAGTTCGATACGCTCAAAATCATGCGCCCCGTGGTAGAGCTTCGCCGCGTGAAGCTTGAAGAAACACCGCTGCCATGCGTTGACTACTCCCCCTCCTTCCCATCTCCATTGTGCTTGCGGAGAATCACAAAAGACTCAAAACGGCATCTCGCCATTGACGTTGCCGGGAGGGGTATATCTCGCCACCACATAGGTCTGGCCCGACTTTTCATCGCGATACCGACCCATGCCCACGGACACCGTATCCTTCCACATGCATTGTGCTAGAAGCAGAGTTAGCTGGAGTACATAGCGACGAGGTCGCAAGATGCCAACGTACTGAAATCCCCCCATTCCCGCAGCCCCGACTCGCTCGCGCCAATGGCCTTGCCGTCGTAGAGCGTCTCCTGCCTCAGCCACGCGTCCACCGCCTGCTCTAATGTCGCCTCGCCCTTGTCGTGGTACAGATTCTCCCCCGCCGTCTCGATGCCCGAGTGCTCAAGGATGCCGGTGCGCGCGAGCAGCTCGGCATAAGCGGCGGCATCCTTGGCCAGCTTGGTGTCCCATTTGAGCGCTTTGCAGCGCTTGTTGGCGCGCGCGAGGTTGTGTGCTTGCAGGGGTGCTTCGGCCTCGTTGAGGGAGAAGTCGCCTTCAGTGGCGAGCTGGACGGGCTCTGGGGGGATGGTCTTGTCTTTGGGGTCTTCGGAGGAATCTCTTCCCGCTGGGCTGCGTGTGGATGGGCTTCGGTCGGAGGAGGGGTTGGGGGAGGCGCTCTTTTGTAGGGAGGTCTCGCCCAGGATGACCTTTTTGAGCAAGGTCGTCATGGTGGGCAGGGTGGTGGCGTGGCAAAAGCAATGTTGGTGGGGTGGGAGGAGGGATTGGCGAGGCTGCGAGGGAGAAAGAGAAGGCAGGAGGGGGTGGTGGATGAAAGTCAAAGAGTTAAATAGAAGGAGCGCAGCCTTGCCACCGGTGTTGCACTCCACGGGGGGTCCGGTGGCAAGTTATTGCAGCAGCTCGGCTCACGGACATATGCCATCCGCGTGGTGGCACATACCTTTCATCAGAAACACGAGGTTATTCAGTCAGAAAGACGTCACAGCAGGGTGTGATTGGCGGTGACGTAGCAACGGCCCCGCCAAACAAGCTCCTTGTTGTAGCCGCAGAGCCGCATAGTGCTGCAGATCAGGTACGGATCGCTGATTGCGAGGCGGGCGGGTGAGGACGAAAAAGCAGCCGTTCGTCAGTTTATCGATGCCTCTCGGGTGATGTTGTATCGTCGGAGGTTATGCAGATGGCATCGAGGCTATGTGGTCCGTGGTGGAATAACCAGGTAGCCTAGCTGGTGACACATTCTTGGGCAAGGCACATTCCCACATCTACATTGCATGCATGACTCCGGCCCAAGACCATCCCAACCACACATCAAGCTTGCTAAGCAATCGATCTTAAGAAACAGCAGAAAAAGCGCTGTCATTATTGCATGGCCATTCGGCGGGTGGACTGCGGAAAGATTGCCGTGGCCCTTTCCCGAACTGCCCGGCAAATCATTTACCCGACGCCGACTGCCGATGTCGTTGGTGGGAAGCGCTGCAACGGCCCGGGGACGGCATTCGACACGACCTGGAACTATTATAACGGTCCATTGCTCGCCTTCACCTACCAGGCATCAGGTCACCTACAGCCCGCCAGGATGGACTTCATCTGCACCCTGACCGTCCGGCCGCTGGCAAAGTCGTCTCGCAGCCCGCACGTTCATGTAGCGAAGCAGGTGTGCTTGTCATCATCGACTCGACGACGACACTTCCACCGCACCACCCGTCTGCAAAAGGAGGTGACGGGCAAGAGCCACTCGAAATTCTTCTCGTCCGTCGACGATGCCGTCGCCGACATCAAGTCCGGCTCGACCGTGCTGTCCGCCGGCTTCGGCCTGTGCGGCACGGCTGAAACCCTCATCAAAGCCCTCGAGCGGCGAGGGAGCGAGAGTCTAAACAACCTCACCTGCGTCTCCAACAATGCCGGCACGGCCGTTGGAGGCGGTCTCAGCCCTTTAGTGAAATCAGGCCAAATGACAAAGGCCATCTGCTCCTTCCTCGGCGCCAACAAGGAGCTCGAGAAGAAGTACCTCACCGGCAAGATCTCCATTGAACTCACGCCCCAGGGCACCCTGGCGGAGAAGTTGCGGTGTGGAGGCGCCGGCATCCCCGCCTTCTACACTCCCACCGGCGTCTCCACGCTGATCCAGTCGGGCGGCATTCCGCAGAAATTCAACGAGCAGGGCGAAGTCACTGTCCCGGGCAATGCGAGGGAGACGCGCATCTTCAACGGCCGGGTGTACAATATGGAGCACGCCATTACGGGTGATGTCGCCATTCTACGCGCCTGGAAGGTGGATGAATCGGGCAACTGCAAGTTCCGCTACACCACCAAGTCCTTTGCCCCGCTCATGGCCAAGGCCGCCAAAATCTCCATCGTCGAGGCAGAGCACGTCGTCCCTGTGGGCGAGCTGGAGGCAGACGACATTGACCTTCCCGGCGTCTTCATCGACCGCATCGTCCAAGCGACGGAGGAGAAAGTCATCGAAATCAAGAAACTCAAAGACCCCAACGCCGACCCGGAGGCCGAAGCAAAAGACAATCCCGCCCTGCAACGACGAAACCGCATCGCAAAGCGCGCCGCTCACGAACTCAAGCCAGGCTCCTATGTCAACCTCGGCATCGGCATGCCCACTCTAGCAGCAGACTTCCTCCCCCCAAACTCCAACGTGTGGATCCAATCGGAGAACGGCATCATGGGCATGGGCCCGTACCCCACCGAAGACCAAATCGACGCGGACATCATCAATGCCGGCAAGGAGACTGTCACGCTCGTCAAGGGCGCTTCGACCTTCGACTCCTCCGAGTCTTTTGGCATGATTCGCGGAGGCCACATTGATGTTTCCATGCTGGGGGCGCTGCAGGTGGGTGCGAATGGGGATTTGGCGAATTACATGATTCCCGGGAAGGTGTTCAAGGGGATGTGAGTGACATTATTCATCATTGGATTCATCTGAGCGTGCTTACTGACACGGATGATCCAGGGGCGGCGCAATGGACCTCGTGAGCAATCCCGACAACACCAAAATCGTCGTCTTGACCGACCACGTCGACAAAAATGGGCGCCCGAAGATTGTGCAAAATTGCACGCTGCCGTTGACTGGTGCGCGCGTTGTATCGACGATTATTACAGATATGGTGCGTTTCGTCTCGTTGGACTCCCTAAATCGTTACTGACGTGTGCATAGTGTGTCTTCCAAGTGAATCGCGAAAAAGGCTTCCTGACTTTGACGGAGCTGGCGCCGAATGTTACTGTGGATGATGTCAAGAAGAATACTGGGGCGAAGTTTGAGGTCGCTTCCGAGTTGGGGCAGATGGAGTAGGCTTGAGGCAGCATGATATCACCGCAGCACGAAAACCTGTATAGACCTGTATCCTAGCAAAAGCACAGCGTGCATTTCCACGCTCTAGTATTTCCCTCTACAACCTCGCCTTCTCCTTCCGCGCAGCATGCCCCGGCGCAAAAGAAGATCCCTCCCCACCCCCCAGCGCAGCAATAATCTCATCCACCTGCTCCAACAACCACACGCTCCCCTCATCGCTCGCCAACCACTTCCCCCCCTCGACAGGCACCTCGCCCTCCGCCTCCGCACTTCCGTGATCAAAAGCCTTCCGGAGTCCAAATACATGACTAACCACCTGCGGCCCGACACCAGTCTGCGCTCTCAACACCGCAATCGCGAACACGGACGTCAGCACGCGGCCTAGATTCGGGCGGAGAGCGGTATCGATTTCCGAAGATGGCGGGTTGGAGAATAAAGCCCCGTACTCCCCCTCAATAATAAACACCGGCATATCAGGGTGCGATTGAGCGAGTTTGGCCGTCAGTTTGTCGCTAAAGGGCGCGTAGATGTCGTTCCACATCCACTTCCCGCGCGCGACTACGTCGTTTATATTGGCGCTGTTGAGCGAGCGGCGCGCGGGGCGTTTGAGCAGTTCGGACTGGATTTCTTGCGGGAGGCCGGCGAAGAAGGCGCCTAGGCAGTTGATTGTGCGGGGGACCTGGATGTTTCGTTCAGCTTGGGTGGATGCTAGGAATGTCAGAGGGGGAGGCATACGCCATTGAGACCTATGCACTTGAGCCCGATTTCCCGCATGAATTCCGCGGTGTACACGCCGTGCGTGTCGGATTTTTTGAACGTGGGCGAGGAGGCGAGGCGGTAGAGTTCGAGCAGGGATTCGGGGGAGTTCATCGTGAAGGTCGCGGCGGCCTTGCACGCATCCATCATCAATTAGTCTCGACATCCCGAACCCCTCTTGTGTGAGGTGGAGGCAACTCACCGACGCCGTTAGCCAGGCTGGCATGCCGACTTTCTTCGCGGCGGCATTGCTTGCTATCTTTTCGTACACGGAGCGGATGTTCCTTGGGGCGGGGAGGGTGTTTGGTTTCGCGTGGGCGGCGTTGATGAGTGCCTTGAGGGGTTCGGAGAGTTTAGACATGGTCGATCAGGTATGCATTGAATTGGTTATGTGGAGGGGAAGGAAGGGAGAGTGTGGCGATGAGGTGTGGTTTGATTGTTTGTCCGAGGTGGATGTGGATGTCGCTTCCGAAGCCGGACATGACCTCATGTCTGCTTTGCGCTTTACGACACGAGAGGCATTGCGATGCACTTGCATTTCGCCATAGGAGAAATCACCAAGTAGACAGACACATCGGAAATCAAGGAACAGGGCCGTAATGAACAACGATCCATTGCATGCCTCATCACAATCATCAACTCACGCCCCAATCCCCGCAACAAACTGGTAAAAGCGCATCACCTTCGGCCCATCGAAGAACGGCGACTGATCCAGAAAAACCCCCATATCCTGCACCAAAGGCTGCAACGTCTTGGCAAACTCCAGCAACAACATACACCGACTGCCTCCCTCTCGTTGTGCCGCCGAGCCCAGATTCCCATTCAAGTGCGCCTGGCTTCCATTCCCCGGGGCAGAGGCCTCCGCGTCCTCCACGAGCAGGCTGCACGACATCAAACTCCGCTCGTTTTGCGCCCATTGCGTGAAGGCGGGTTTGATCGCTTCGACTGCGTCGGCGACGGTGTTGGACTCGGGGACGATGAACTCCATCATCCCCATCAGCGCGCCCGTGGTCTTCCACGCTGCGTGCGCGAACTCCGCCCGCCGCTCGGAATACGCAACTCTACACGCCGCGCGATCCATCGAAGGCAACCGAGGGAGGTAAAGCCTCGTCCCGGGGGTAGGATTGCTCACAGCAGCCATATACTCCCGCGACGTAAGCGTGTGCACATCCTCCGTTTCGTAAAGCGTTAGGTATCGCGTTATTGTCGTCCCGGACGCGGACGCCGCTTCGTCGCGCGCCATGTATCGTCTTGCGCGCAAGAAGCCCGGGATCGACATGCGTTCGGGCAGGTGCTCGTTCGTCCACCAGTCGTTCAGGGCTGCTTCGTCGACTTCGTTGCTCGACACGCTGCCCCAGACCGCTAGGGCAGCGGCGCCTTGGAGGGCGGGTTGGCTCATGGTGGGAGGAAGTGTGGCTGCAAGGGAGAGATGGAGCTTGCTGCGCGCATGGCCTTTGTCTTTTATGGTGCCCGGTGGGCGATCTCGCACGGTGTGTGGACACACCTACGTAGTTGCTGGCATATCCGTCTCGGCCTCGGCTCCGAATCCGCGGCGCCGCTCGCCGTCTCCCCGGCTGGCGTCTTTGAATGAAAAACAAGCAAGCAGGAGAACGGGGTATGGCAGTAATGTGTGAAAAATAAAATGCTTCGCAACTAACATGGTATACACGCATGTCAATCTCCCACAATCAATCAACCATCACGATGCCTCGCTCGCTAACGTCAGACACCCAAATGCCACTTCAAGAAAAAGCCTGCTCAACCCAACTCTTTGGCACCTTCAAGGCTTTCGCACTCTCCGTCGTCCGCGTACTCCGCACACTATCCATGGACTTGGCGCGCTTCTGCTTCGCCGTGCTGCTGCCGCCAGTTCTCCAACTAAACCATCCCCTCGCAGCAGGACTGGCAGGTCGCTTCGGCGAGTCGGCTAGTCAGCTGCCATCGCCTCCGCCTCCGTTACCGTCTCGTTCGTCCAGGCCTTCCGGCACGGGGTCGACGATGCGCACGTTTTGTTTTGCTGGGGAGCGGAAGGGCCGGCTCGTGCGGCGGGGAGGAGTGGAGGGGGGTTCGGCTGCGTCGTCTTCGAGACTTTCCAGCACGCCGTCTATATTTGACAGGCGGGCTTTGCCTTTGTTGCTCCGTGGGCTCTTTCCTGGCATCTCCGAGACAGACTCGGCGGCTGTGACGTAGCCTTCTGTCTCATGGCCTGTATCGCTGTCTTTGCCGGGGTGTTTGATGGCCACGACTTGACCCCCTTCGCTCTGCGTGCTGGGTGCTGTGAAGGCGCTTTCGTCGTCCTCGGTGGGAGGGTGTTCGGGGTGGGCGTGTAGTTTAGGCGCGCCCTCGCTCGCGGCTTGTTTGCTTGCGAAACTGCTCCCTTTGCCAGATGCATCACGTAGTCCTTGCCATCTCGCGCGGTCCCAGTCGCCGTCTGATGTGCCGTGGAGTATTTCTCCGCCATGCACCATGCTTTTGATATCAGACCAGTATTCCAATCTCTTTACCTGTTCGTCCGCCGCCTTCACCGCATTGATCAGGTTCTCGGCCTGTTGAGAGGCTTCTCCATGCTGCTTTTGCGCCTCCTCATCATCGTGTTTGTGATCTGCCAGACTCTGACGACGTTCGTGTGCGGCATCGAAGCGGTGTAGTAAGTCTGCCAGCAATTGTCGACGAGAGGATTGAAAGACGAGGAGATTCATGATCTCGGGCATGCGCTCGGACAGATAGTACAGCTCTGGCCCAGCTCCATCGGTGAATTTGCGCACGGCAACCAGCTTCTCCCTGTCGACAGATGCACGTTTCATGACGTAGATGAGAGATGCAATGTTGGTGATGTCCATCTGATCGACCTCCACTTCATCCTGCCGCCTGCGTCTCTCTTTCATCCTTGCCATCTCGCTCGTGCCCATGCGACTGTAGTCCTCGCTGGCTGGTCGCACCGTCTTGGGGTGGATAGTAAAGTACTCGGCCGTCAGTTCGTGCGCTTTCTCCTTCGTATGGTGATGCACGTCTCGCCTTCTCCGCATTCGCAACCAACGGCGTCTGCGGACAAAGGAGTGGAACCAGGGGTGATTGCCATGCCACGCATATCCTCCTTTGAACATGAAACTGTACTCCCACCCCTCCTCGTCGACATCACGGCTCATATCGACGAACCAGCTCTTCCACGCCCACTCCCAGCTCGGATCCGGCACTTGAGCATTGCGAATGTCGACGGGAGAAGTGCGGAACTGCGCGTTCTGCCAGGGCTTAGGATCGGAGGGGAGGAGGGAGGAGCTGCTGTATTTGGGGATGCCAAAGAGGAACATGCCGCGTTGATTTTCGTAGAGGATGTCGACGACGCTGTCGTTTTCGTTCTTCCGTTGCCCCATGGTGCCCCTTCGCTTGAGGTAGCTCTTAGCTTTGGCACGGCTGCGCTCGAGCATGCTGGTCTGGATGCGCGACGCCTCCTCCCCGGCTTGTGGGGCATTCGCGGGGTCTTCATCGGGCGGTAGCGGGTCTTCGTGGATGTGGTACTTGTCCGGCTGGTATTTGGCGTACTTTCTCTCGCTCCATTGCCGTTTCATCGACTGCTTGGTGAGTCTTCGAGTGAGCGGCCCGGGGGTGCTAGGGGTGGCTGGGGTCGGCGGCTCATCACTGTAATTGCGTTCAGCATCCCCATTCTGTGCTGGCCGCTCTTGGTCGAGGAGGGAGATGTGGTGCTCGTTGAGAATGGTTTGGGCGGTGGGGACGTTGCGGAGGGAATTGAGGACGGAAGAGGGAGTCGACATGTCGGGCTGCTGATGATGATGATCATGGGCTGTGGCGGGATCCGTTACCTATCCACCAGCTTGATTGGAGTCACCATGAAACTGCCGTCGGGGCCAGTACGGTGTCGGAAGATGGAGGGCAGGCTGATGCGGTGATGGCTGGCGGCATGGTTGTCTCCGAAAGAGACTTCCGACCGACTCATCATGCATTCATGCTCTTCGTGGAGTGTGGTTGGGAAGGGAGGGGATCGAGGTGTCTGACAGACAGAGAGTTGTGGCCTGATTGAGCCATGCGGTATGCAGACATCATGCACGTAACGTGGACCAATGCAGCCTACCGCCGGCCAGCTTTTGACTCACGCACAGACCCCCAAACACCCTCGGGCGACGCCGAATCTGGGGAAAGAGCAAGTGGACGGCGGATGACATCACCTTGGCGTGCAAGCTGGCCGACATGTGATTGGCGTTGCTATGCAGCCCAAGCTCCCTCTGCTCTCGCCCCTCTGACTTCATCCCTCCATCTACCACCATCAATCAATTCCATCATCTACACCTCCTAAACCATCGCCCTACCTCCATCCATCCCACCCAATCAACAACATGTCTGCACGAGCGTGGCAAGTCGGCGGTCTGGCCGTTGCGGGCGGCGTCGGCTACTACTTGTACCAAGCTGGCGGTGACCCCAAGACTGCGCAGAAGAAGGCAGAGGGTGAGTGGCAGTGCATATCTTATCGTCCGTGTCACACCAGCTAACAGCACCGTCTTCTCCCCCCACAGCCGATGCCAACAAGCTTTCGCACAAGGTCAAGGATGAACTCCCAGGTCGCGGCAAAGAGGCGAAGAAGGACGCCGAAGCGGCCGCATCGGACATCAGCGCCAAAGCGAGGAATGCGGCCAACGACGCCAAGGCCGAGGCCGACAAGGTTGCTTCCAAGGCCGGCACCAATCTCAATGCCGCCGTGGACCAGTTTGACAAGAGCGTGACGGAGGTGAGTGTCTTTTGCATTTGTGGAGAGATATATGCATACTGATGTGCGTGATCGATACAGGGCGCGAGCAAGGCCAAGAGCGGCATCTCCAGCTGGCTGGGAGGGAAGTAAGGGTCGCATTGTGTTGGACATACCCTGGGATCTGTCGATCTCTAAGAAACGCGCCCGGAAGGGGAGATGTTGGGGGAAGAGTGTCGACGATGTCGCAATACTTTCTTCGAATGACATTCTAATGTACAGTGCGCGTCATCTATTGTACTATCCGCACTCTCTATGTTTCCATCGAGTCCACGAGCGCAAGGATATCTCTCGACAGTCTCTCTTGAGCAAGTGTCGAGTTCCTAAACGTGACCTTGCTCTTGACGCCGGTACCAATGTGAGCGGCCTTTACATACATTTTCGCTGCGCCTGTGATGCCTGAGGCCATAACTGAAATGTGAGCAAGTATCGATGGCTGTAGGCCAGGTATTGCGGACATCCGGGCCGACTCGAGAGGCTCCGCCGAGGGACTGTGCGGGCGGCGGAGCTTCGCTTCGGTTTGGAGCGTCGATCACGGTCGAAGAGGCTCCTTCACGGGCAAGGCGGAACATGCCCAGACGTGAGAATGATCACTCGGGATGTAAGACAAGGCGACTCGATCCAATCGGAATACCCACGGAAGGACAAAGGATGACTTGAAGTCGAGTGCGACGATGTGATGTCAGACCTGCGCCACACTGCAGCACGGTGGAGTGGCGGTGGTGAGCTCGATCTCCGGAAATTATTGGGGCGCGGGCCAAGCGCATCGATGACCATCATCACCGCCAAAACTTCCTCACCACAACCACCCTCTCTCTCTCTCACTACTCCCGCCCAACTCCATCTCCTCTCATCCCCACCTCATCTCGATCCCCTCCAATTGACGGCCGGCAGCTGCACGCTCGTGTTCACTCTTTTACCATCTCCTCGAGTCTTGCGAACCGCCCACCCCCATCCCATCGAAGCATCCATAGGCGTGTTTGGAGAGCAACACAACAATGCCCCCATCTCCCTAGCACTACCACAACATGCCTATGTACCCCCGGAGCTGGTATCCACACCCTCGATAATCCACCCGCACCTCTTTGAGCCCAACATGTTCTCGCGCCGTCGCCGCCCTTCTCCCGCTAACCCGGTACCTACCACCTCTTCATCCATCCCCCTCCATCACCACGCTAATTGTCTCCTTCCAGCGCATCGATCCTGGCACCGCTGCTGCTGCCACCACCGCCGCCACCTCTGCCTTTGGTCGGCTCAATCAACCCACCGCCAATGGCACCCTCTCCTCCGCCGCCGCCGCGGCTGCCCTTCGCTCTCACACCTCCACCCCGGAACCCGTCGGAAGCATACAGACGAAGCGCATGATCAGACGTAACTCCAACTCATCACAAGGCAGCATGAGTGTGGTGGGGAGTCTGAACGGACGGCCCGGCGTGCGCAGAACCGATAGCAACAGCTCCATGACCGAGCGTACCTTTCGCGCCCCATCCCCCGCCTCGCCCATGCGTCCTGCATCGAGTCTCGGCTCGACGACCACCCGTTTCACCTCGCCTCCGCCGGCAAAGGGGAAACGAAGTTCCAGTGCGGACCAGCCCCCACCCAGTACCTCGTTGCAAGCCAAGAGGTTGTCAAATGTCATGGAAGGGGACGAGCTGGAAAGAGCACATGCCGATTTCGCCAAGAATCTCGCTGCAAGACGCGCAGAGGCAGATTCGGGTGGTGCGTCAAAGGCCGTACCCCTGCCAAAGACCGCGGAATCCGCAAACCAGGCTACTAGAAGCGAGCGCCCAACCAGCCCCGATGCGCAGACTTCTTCCATGCCCTCCACCCTCAGACAGCCCGCTCCAGCCAGTCGAACATCGTCCGCGGCCGGAAGCCATCTTTCAAACGCGAACAACGATTCGGGCAGAGTCTACGGCGTCCAGCCCGGCACATCTTACAACGCGCCATCTCGCGTGTACGATCCCAACACCCGATCCTTTGTATACAAGTCCGCCGCGGATGCCCAGCCACCACCATCTCCAACAAGACCCACGGTGGAAACAGTATACGACCCGAACTCGCGGAGATTCGTGCCGAAGTCGCAGGCATCTAGCCTCCCTCCTGCCGTGAGAGCTGCTCGCGCTTCTTCTGTTAGCCCCACGCGAGCATCTGCCGCAGTTACATCGCAGAGACAACGACCTTCATCTGCTCTAGCTGGCTCAATGAAGCCTCCACCAAAGAACCCGGCCCGATATGCGCAAACAGCTGAAAGGCCGACTTCTCCGACCGTTACAACCCTGCACAAGCAACCATCCGTTGTTCGAGAAGACACTAGAGGAGAAGAGGAGGCCGAGGCAGCAGCGCCACCCGCGAAACAACCAGCTACCAACACCCAGCAGCAGACCATCCTCCCGGCCAAGACGTACACCGCTCGACCCGAAGACCACGGACGATCGTCGAGTCTCGACGTTCCACGTGTCGGCTATGATGCTGCTTTGAGAGGACGAAACGTCTCTCAAAGTCCTCAACGCTCAGCCCGCTTCTCACCTTCGCCGGTTCTCTTGCCTCAGATCCATGTTCCCCCTCCCAGAGACATTTCACCTGGCAAGTCGGCGATGAAGCACAGCCCGGCGTCGTCGATCCGGACCGCCTCTCCAATCGCCGCATTCTCTCCCCTTGGCCTCCACCGGGTTACTAGCCCTGGGAGCGAGACGAGCGAGAGTCCCTCTATGGGCGCGCAAGATGGTGCGAAGAAGAAGAAGTCTGTGCGTGTCAGTTTCGATGAGCACTCACTCGGGGGAGCGGCTCCAGTCTTACTGCCCTCTCCCATCTTGAATCGCTCCCCGCAAATGGGGGCCGATGATGATGTCGAGATGCCGTCGAGACAGGTGCTGCCTTCTTTCGGCAGCGTCAGAAGGGACCGTGTGCAGCCAGACCCTGCGGAAAAGGTCACGGAGATGATTCCTTCTAGCCAAGGGACGAGTAGTGATCACGCCATTGCTGGTATCTTGAGGAATAGTCGTGATCCGGTGCCTCCGGAGGTGACTTCTAAAGAGAGTGCCGGCTATGAGAGCGATGATGCGAGCGAGGCGAATGTTCCTGTGTCCATCCCAGAGGAAGCCCCAGCCGTCATCCCCATTGCATCGGCGACCGCACCGGCTAGCGACTCCACAGCACCGACGGTTCGAGACTTTGCTCCGACTACCGTGGAGCAGGACAATGTGCCGGCGCAAGAACCCCCTGCCATTGCTTTGTTTCCTCCAACCCCCAAGTTGGACGAGGATAACAGGGGGTCATTCTTAAGCCCTCCGACACAAGAAGTTTCGAAGCGGAATTCCATGGAAGGGATTTCTGTGCCGGGAGGTTGGGCTGGGGATGCGGATGAGCCTGCAACGATTGTCGCTGAGCCATCGGTGCCGAAAGCAACACCAGAGATTTTTGATGGAGCGGCACAGGACTCGATGTCCATTCCAATGACGACGTCCGACCGGAGACTCAGTGCTATTGACGAAGACACGGACGATGCCGAATTCAGCGATGCGTTTGAAGATCCCTCCGACTTTGAAGATGATGGACCGGGTGGCTTTGCCAGCTTGGATGCGATTGTGGAGAGTCCAGTTGTCCCGTTGTCTCCTTCACGACCCAGGGATCCTCCAATAAGCCCAACGCGAACCACGGCGCCTACCAATAACGTAAACGATAGCCCTTCGACTCCGAGTTGGGATCAGGCTACCGCGTATTGGTCTCAGCTTACCAAGGAGAAACGAGCAGAGCTCGAGCGTGCGAACCACTCATCGGATGAAGATGATGACATGCAGCCTGCTCGGACGGCAAAGCCAAAAGCCGCAAGGGGTGTCAATGGGAACATTGCCACCAGCGTGCAACCGGTGCCAACGATGCGAAAGTCGATGCGTGCGCAGACCGGTCCTTCCAGAGCGGACTCTTCAGCCAGCTCAGGACATATGCGAAAGTCGATGAGGGAGGGCGGTCGATTGACGTCTTCCTTGCGTGAAGCGCCAGCTCGTGACGACTCGCACTCCGCATTGCAGAAGAAGAGCTTGCGTCCAGCATCGATGGGTGCACCTGCGACTTCGGCGCCACGGACACAGGCGCAGAGCTCTGCATATCCGACTTCACGCACGAAGAATGCTCAACCGCAGCAAAAACAGACCAGAGCGCAGACAGCACAATTCAGCACGAGATTGCAGAAAGAGTTGGCAGCGGCAGACGACTCTGACTCGGAGAGCAGCTTCAAGAAGCGACGCAAAGCCCGAGGGAATGAAGCGCGGTATACCATGCGCGGAAGCATGCGAGATGCTGCTGCCTATGAATCGCCACGACCGCAGAGTCCAATCGAGCAACGACCCTCATCGCCTCCCCCGAGCTCCGGTAATAGCAGGTTCAGCCGGCTCCGCTCCATGTCGCCGAATCCTTTCTCACGACGGAAGAACTCCATTTCCTCGGTGCAATCTCAAGAGCCCGTGATTAAAAGCACGTTGCGGTCTACGGCCGCTCCTCCTGCTGCAGCGAGGAAAACACAGTCTAGGCAAACGCCCGCGCCCTCTGCTCCCCGATACAAATCCCGCTTTGCGGACTCGGATGATGAGGACGATGACGCGCCTAAGCGATCGTTCTTCAAAAGTCGATTTGCTGATTCGGACGATGAAGATGGCGGGCCTGCTCCTTCGAGTGTGAGAAAAGCGGATCTAACTCCTGTTCGTGGCATTCCTCGACGCAAAGACAGGGAAGACGGCGATTCCACTGATTTGGAAGAGGAGGATGATGCGCCGAGACGAAAGGGTGGAAAGAAGGGAGGACTAACTCAGGACCCTGCAGAAGTGGACAAAGTGATGGCGTTGGCGAGACGAAATCTTGGAATGGCTGAGAGCCCTGCTGCGCCATCCAACCAAGGCCCTCATGAGGGAGCTTTGCTGCAGAAGGGTAGTTTGAGAGTCAAGCCAGCTGGTGGCGTGGAAGACACACCTCAGTCTACGGCATCGAAACCCAGCGACATCACGTTCGCCATGCCGGAGAAGAAGCGCAGGGGTTTCATGGGCAGCATCCTTCGTCGGAACCGCAACAGCTCCTCGTCTATCCAGCAGCTCACCGGATCCGCCAGTCCACCTGCGACTCCCGTTTCCCCTCAACAGCAACTGCAGCAACAGGCGAACAGCAACAGGATCATCGAACGTCCTACGAGTCCAACACCCACCAGTCCAACCGGCCGACCCCCCATGGCCAAACTCCGCAAAAACTCCAGCCAGCGCGTCATCAGCCGCAACAGCTCCTACCTCGCCGACGCAACGCCCGTCGCCGCCGTCCCACCTCCCCCTCCGTCCGCCCTCGCCCGCGGCAGCTCGTACATGTCCAACCGAAACGCAGCCCCCGCAACGCCCTCCTCCGCTCTACCCAAACTCTCCAACCAAGAACTCGACTCCTGGCAACGCCCCACTTCCCCAAGCGTAACAGGGACCCCCGACCGCCCGACCACGAGCGAAGGCTTCTCCTCCGACGCCGTAAAGTTAGCACATACCCTCCGTCCGGACCTGGCGCCTAGAAGTCAGAGTCAGCAATTACCTGCTTCGAGTGCGCTGGCGGGCGGTGCGGGCGGTGCTGCTGGCGGCGGCCGAAGAGTGCAGATTCAGGCTGGTGAGGAGGGCTCGGAGCCCGGGGAGCGCGAGAAGTCGGCGGCGTACATTGTTTCGGCGAAGACGGGGAAGAAGAAGAAGTTTGGGGGCTTGAGGCGGGTGTTTGGGTTGAATGATTGAGTTTGCATCACAGGGAAACATTCGAGAGTGGGCGGTAATGCGTAATATTTTTCCTTTTTTCTCTTTGTTCTTTGCTTGCGCTTCTTGTGCTGGTGGATTGGGCGATACCCCAGTTGTATATGGCTTTTCTCGCCGTCGAGACATACATGTGGCGGGCGGTGGTGGTTATTTATTTGGAAGAAAGACGAATCGTATCTTGTTCTTTTATCATGTGCTGAAAGGGTTTGTGTTTGTCTCTTGTTGGTTGTTGGTGGTTGGTGTGGTGGGTTGTGAACTTGACCGAGTGAAGTGGTGTTTCTTTGTTCTTTTTCCCCTTCTTCTTTCAACTTCTTGACAATGGCAGGACAAAGAGGATGCAGCATGACAATGACATTGTGGCTATTCTCCAGCGCACAGAAAGCCATGGAACACGAACATATATACCCCCCCTGACCCTCCCCTTCCACCTTCCGCCCACTCAGACGACCACTCACCAATCCGCCAGCCGTCTCACCACCCACCAGTCTCAGCACAAATGTGCATCTTCCAAGAGCTGCAGTTCCACTGCGGCTGCACCATCCTCCAAATCTCCCGCCCCTGTCCCCAAGCCTCCACCAATGCGCAGAACGAACTCTTCTGCCCTGCTGACCTCCACCCGCACCTCAACGATCCTCCCTCCCAAAGACGCTCAACACGCATCTTCGACCCCAAAACCTATTGCCCGGGCGTGTGCGCGTTCATCCACTGCCGCTGGAAGTACGCCGTGCAGCCTGAAGGGGAATTTGAGTCTCCTGACGAACCGTACGACCAGCCTAGAAACTCTTTCGATATGGCTGACGACGCGTGCCAGGGTCGTGAACGCGCTTACTTCCGCCTACTTACTGCCGAGCAGAGGGAGGCGCTGTACGTTGATTTCCCTTATCCGCGGAGCGCGCAGGTTGAGAGCATGAGTGCGTTCGCGCAGGCTTACCTTTGCGATGATGAGGAGCATGCGAAACGCGTCCTCGCTGATGGAAGAGTGCTAGATCCCGAGGAGGTTCATTGGACAGAGCTGAATCCGCGCTTCTTCTCGCCTGCGCAACTCTCGCTCGTCACGGGGTTGTTGCTCCCGGCTAGTGTGACGATTCCGGCGAGGGATATGGATGTGCGGGTTTGGGGTGCTTCGCCGCTCATGCCGGTTGTGGGGCCTTTTGCGCTGAGGGGGGAGCATGTTTGTTGGCCTGTTCCGGGGGTTTGTGGGGTTTGTGGACGGAATTGGGGGAGGGGGTTTGAGATTGGGGAGGTTGGGGGGAGGGTTTGTGTTGTTGAGAAGGGGAGGGGGATGGGTGGGGATACGGTGATGGAGGGGTGAGATGGATGGGGATGTGGATGGGGATACGGTGATGGAGGGTTGAGATCATCTTGGGATGAAGTTGGAGAGGCGAAATTGGTGACTGTTCTTTCGATGATCGATTGATTCATGGATGTGGACATCTTAGCTTCTTGAATGAAAGAGTGCTTCGTACTAGACAGGTGAGGTTCGGAAAGGCTGAGCTTATGCGTAGGTGTTGGTATGACGCGTTGTTATCAGCACAGCCTTCGTCCTTTGATGTTTCCTCGCATCACTGACCGTCCAACTGCCCGTCCTCTCTCCATCCACATCAACATTCGTGTGTCGCGTTGTCGTTACCGCTGAAGCGTCGATGATGCTGACTCGTGGCCCTGAACCGAATGACAGAATTAACGTGAAAGCTCCATGCTCCATCCACAATGAGCACGTCAACAGCGGCCAAGATCCCTCCTTTGATCTACGGAACAGCTTGGAAGAAAGACCAGACGAGGAAGCTCGTTAGACAAGCTCTCCTTGTCGGATTCACGGGCGTCGATACCGCTGCGCAACCGAAGCATTATCAAGAAGATCTCGTTGGCCAGGGCATCCGAGATGCTATCAAGGAGGGAGGGCTGAAGAGGAGCCACCTCTACGTGCGTCGATGTCAACATGCAGCTGTGACGTGGAATGGCAATTGAATTGACTGTCTGCAGATCCAAACGAAATTCACATCCATCCACGGGCAAGACCCTCGACGAATGCCATACGACGCCCAGCAAAACATCACCGATCAACTCGCAGTTTCAATCGCCTCTTCCCTCCACAATCTCCGCCACTCCGAAACCACGGCAGACGCCTACCTCGACTGCCTCGTCCTACACTCCCCGTTTCCCAGTCTGGCGCAAACGCAAGAAGCCTGGCGAGCAATGGAGTCGCACGTCCCCGCGCGAGCGCGAACCCTAGGCATCTCGAACATCTACTCGATCGACGTGTTAAAGTCACTCTACGACTTTGCGCGCGTCAAGCCTGCCATCGTGCAAAACCGCTTCTACGCCGACAGCGGGTACGACGTCGAGATCCGGGCTTTTTGCGCGGCCAACGGCGTGCGGTATCAGAGCTTTTGGACGCTGACGGCTAACCCGCGACTGCTGAAATCGGAAGCTGTGGAGACGGTTGCGAGGGAGGTGGGGGTTGGTTTGCCGGTGGCGTTGTATGGGCTTGTGCTGGGGTTGGGAGAGGTGAGTGTGTTGAACGGGACGACGAATGTTGGTCGAATGGTGAGTGCTCTCTTCTCGTCATTGTGTTCGACCAGTGCGCTGACCTGGATTCCACTCTATCAGACGGAAGATCTGGAAGGAGTGAAAAAGATACGCCAATGGGCTACATCTGCTCCGCAAAGCTGGAGGGAGGTTTCCGCTTCCTTTGGCAAACTACTTCAAACGTGAATGCAGAGCTTATGACCAAACTCGGCTCCTCGCGCATCAACATGCATTCCGTGTAACCGGTCTGGCGTGAGTCAAAGGGAAGTGAGTTGCATTCGGTAATGTTAACCTTTTGCGGACGGCGGTGACTGGATTCGGGCAGCAATTCGCGATTTTCAGCCGCCCGCAAGTTAACGAACGTTTGGCTTTTATAGAGCGTATAGCGCACATCGCATCCTCCTTCCTTTTCTCTTCAGCACCCATCGTCCGTCCCGGTCTTTGTGGTTGTTCAAATCTGCCTCCTTTCGTCATTCCTTCTCTATCCACTGGCCACTGGGAAGAAATCGGGAACAGCTCTCTCCAGCCGGATTCTCGGACGAGACGATCCCCGTTTTACTCGCCAGACCACACTCATTTGCAGCAATGGGCCTCATCGACGATCTGCTGGACCTCCAGATCCCCAACAATGTAAAAATCGAACCAATCGGCCAACACGTCGTCTACACCACCTCGGGAATTTGTCGTCCAAAGCACGCAGACCGCGCGGTGTCGACGCTATGGCTGGGGGAAACGCGAGTCGAGAAATCGGCTCGCCCGCTCACGTCGGGAGAGTACAATGACACCGCTCCGGAATGGCGGCCCGATTGCACGTCCATCGCTTTTATTTCGGACCGCCAGAGGCCTGGTCAGACGAGCGCTATTTACATCTTGCCGATGAAGGGAGGGGCTGTGGATGCTTCGAGAACGGAAGATGGTGATCTCAGTTCGGGGCCTAAGGCCGCTGCTGCCGAGCCATATGCTTTGACTGCTGCGGACAACGAGCGTGCCATTGAGATGTTTCGTTGGAGTCCTGATGGCAAGTGTATTGCGTACATCTCGGCCGACGAAAAGACTCCCGAGCGAAGGCAGCGCGAGAAGGACAAAGACGATGCCAACGTTTGGGGCGCGAATCTCGTCCTCTCTCGTTTACGCATCGTGGACTTTGCAACGAAGAAGGTCACGACGTTGGTTGAAGGTGCTGAGCACGTCACCGGACTGGCTTGGAGTCCCGATGGCACACGCATCGCCTTCCTCCACAGGAAGAAGCCGGGCATCGAAAGCGAGTGTCTGGATGGATGCTCTGTATCCGTCATTGGGGTCGAAACGCGAAGCATCCGATTTGTGAAGCATTTCGCTTCTGGAATCACCAATCCAGTGTGGGCGGGGAAATCGCTCTACTTCGCCGCCAACGTCGATCCGACGTTTCTCTCCTCCGCGCAGGCTCTTTGGTCAATCGATCTGTCGTCGACCCGTCCGATATTCCAGCGCGAACTGCGCGGCGACGACGATTGTATTGGGCATTTTGTCGAATTCGGCCAGACTGACCTTGTGCTTTGCACCAAGAAAGGCATGGGTACCTACTTCTCAACATTCGGCGACAAGACTATGGTGCGGAGCTATGAAAACGACATCGCCTCCTTCGATGCCAATCTGAACGTCATTGACAACGAGATTCTTCTCGCCGTGGTCAAATCCACCGTCAACTCGCCGGCAGAAGTCTACTTTACAAATGAAACAGGCACACAACACATCCAAGTCTCGTCTCACGGCGACGTTCTCAAAGATTACAAATTCGGCACGGCCACGGTTATCAAATGCAAGTCATCCGACGGCGAAGTCGAGCTGGACGCAATCTACTTCTCCCCCGCCAAACCCAAGGGCAAGACTGATGCCAAAGGCCCGTTTCCTACTGCCGTCATATGCCACGGAGGGCCGTACAATCGCAGCACCGATGCCTTCAACTCACACACCATGTCCTGGCAACCAGTCCTCCTCGAAGCGGGCTACGGCCTTCTCATGCCCAATTACCGAGGCGGTTCAGGGCATGGTGATAAGTTCGCCGCCACCGCCCGCAGCCACATCGGCATCCACGACTACGAAGATGTCATCCAACTCACCCAGCTCGCAATCGAAAAGGGCTACGCAGACAAAGACCGCGTCCTAATCGGCGGCTGGAGTCACGGCGGCGAACTCGCCTACCTCGCCAGCGTGCGCAACGGCCAGCACGGCCACGGCTGGCGCTTCCAAGCCGCCATCCCCGGCGCCGGCGCCACGGATTCCGACACCCTCCGCTTCACCTCCGACATGGGCCTGACGTTCGAACTCGGCCAGCCGGGCGAAGCACCCTGGGATAGCGACGTGCGCTCCACCACCGCCCGGACACGCCGAGGCGCCATCTGGTGCTTCAAGAATGCTATTGACTCTGGCGTCGTGCTGCCTGCTATGCTGATCATGCACTGCGAGCAGGACAAGCGCGTGCCGGTTGAGCAGGCTGTTGCGATGAGGCGTGCGCTGCAGTATCATGGGTTGCCTTTTGAGTTTGTCTCGTATCCGCGCGAGGGCCATCGGATGGTGGAGCGGATGCATGTGAGGGATCGCATGGTGCGGGCTTTGCGTTGGGCGGATACGTATATTTCGCCGGAGGTGTAGTTGGTTGGTCTCGTGGACATAAATTGTCAGCTAGTAGCCTAGCCAAAAGTATTGCATGTTGTCTCGATATGAGTTGTTGCTCGTGAATTTCGTTGTCGAGTTTAAGCTTGAAATTAAGCTTCACTTGAACCCGATTTGGGCATTTCTAAGCAGCAGAGAATCTTTTTTCCATACTCTTGACTGGCATTCCCAATCCACACTCTTTGAAGTACAACACCGCAAGACGCACGAGAAATGGCAGACCAACACGAACACCACGACGGCCAGGAAGAGGAGGACGATGTCATGCTAGACCCCGACGAGGCGGAGGAAGTGATAGAAGAAGACGGCGATGCAGCCATGGACTCCGGGGACGAAGGCGAGCGAGGAGAAGAAGAGATCCAGCTGCAAAACGACAGCGCCGCCCACTTCGACCACCACAAAGACAGCATCTTCTGCATCGCCCAACACCCCACTCTCCCGCACATTGTAGCCACCGGAGCAGGGGACGACATGGCGTATGTGTGGGACTGCACGCCTGCTCCTGGCCCTCCGCTCCCCAAGAGCTTCGTAACTACTCCTCAACCTGTCGAGCGGCAAGGCCAGGACATCCTAGCTGCACTAGAAGGGCAGGACGAAAGCGTCAACGCAATCAGCTTCACCCTGCCTCAAGGCGAGTACATCGTAACCGGCACGCTCGCCGGCTCCCTCAACGCCTACACAACCCCCACCCCCACCACGCCTGCCAAACTCCTCGCCTCCGCCAAAGAAGTCGAAGAAGTCAACTGGATTGCGCCCTGCCCGCACGCCGCGTACCCCAACACCATCGCTTTCGGCGCCAAAGACGGCTCCGTCTGGGTGTACACCGTCAACGCCTCGGATCCCTCTAGCCCGCTCACAATCGTGCAGTCTTTCTTCTTGCACCAAGCGCCTAGCACCGCTGGAGCTTGGACGCCCGATGGCAAGTTGCTGGCTACTGTTGCCGAGGACAGCAGTTTGTACGTGTGGGATGTTTTCGGCGAAGCGGCTGCAGCGGGCGTCACGGATCCGAATGGAGGACAGGCTATTATTGCGCTCACGGCGGCGGACGAGCGGTTCAATGTTGATGGCGGACTGTACAGTGTTGCCATCTCGCCTGGAGGCGGGATTGTAGCTGTTGGAGGCGCGGAGGGCAATATCAGAGTCGTCGGGCTGCCGCGTCTGTCTTCGCCTTCTTCTGCGAAAGGCGCCAAAGGAGCTGGAGCAGCGAGTAAAGTGGGCGGAGCAAAGCAAGCTGCTGCAGGCCAAGCAGGCCAAATCTTGGCTTCTCTCCAGGCGCAAACGGATGGTATCGAGACTCTAGACTTCAGCCAGCCGCCTTTGACTTTACTGGCAGCGGGCAGTGTAGATGGGAGTATCGCGCTCTACGACGCGGCGCACAACTTCACCGTGCGGAGGCACATCCCCGACGCCCACGACGAGGAGGCGGTGATTAAAGTCGAGTTTGTCAAGATGCCGCTCGGCACGCCGAATCCGAGTAATCATCTGCTCACGTCGTGTGGGAATGATGGGGTTGTGAGGCGGTGGGATGTGAGGGGTGGGACGGCGGCGGCGGCTGCTCCTGCTGCTGGGAGGGGGATGACGGGGGAGTGGAAGGGGCATCGAGGGGGTGGAGAAGGAGGGGGCATTCTGGGGTTCGTGCAGGGGGGTGGTGGGAAGCGGATTGTGACGGCGGGTGATGATGGGGTGGGCTTGGTATTCAATGCACCTTGACGACGAGGACGATTTCAACATTCGACTACTCCAACAACAAGCACCAAAATCACCCCTGCCTTCCAAGAAGCAACACTGGCTCATGCATACCCGGAATGCGGCCTGTCCGTCCTTCGCCGCCCTCGCTCCATCTCCGCCCAGTCCTTCGCCTCGACCTCTTCCAGCAGCCTCGAATCCGCCATTCGCCGAACACTAGCTACATACGCCTGCGGCAGACCAAACTCCTCCCATGCATCCTCGATGTGATCCGTCCTGTCGGCCTGCACCATCCTCGCGACCGCCTTGCCGCAGAGCCAGGTGTTAGGCATGCCGTGGCCGGTGTAGCCGGCGGAGAGGTAGACATTCGGCTTGCCGGGCACCGGTCCAACCCAGGGAAGCTCGTCGCGCGAAAAGCCCATGATGCCCGTCCATTCGTACTCGGCTTTGAACTCTGTGTGTTTCCCCGCTTTGCTGTTCGATTTGCCTTCGGGCAGGCTGAAGGCTTCGAGCAGACGCGTTCGCAAGTACTGAGCCGTCTTGTCGCTGATGAACGAATCGTCCGTCACGCCCATGCTCCGGCCCTGCTGGCGCCCGCCTCCGAACATCAGTTGACCTCCACTCTCGTTGGGTCGCTGGACGAGGTAGTCGTCCATCCCGTCGCCTCGAAAGCCGTAGTTCGCCAGGAGCCTGTTGTCGCCTTCTACACTCGGCAGCGGCGTCAGTGCACTCATCTGTCCTCTGCACGGCACTATCAAATCCGCAAAGTCCGGTAGGAGATGAGAAGTGTAAGCATTCGTAGCCAACACCACTTTAGACGCAACAATACAGCCGCGAGGCGTCTTGACCGTCCATCGATCAAAGTCGTACGGCGCAAGACATTCCACCGGCGTCAGCGTCTGCAAATTGAAGCTCCCGTGTAGTTCGGTGGAGGTCAGCAGATCCTCGAGGATGCGCGCGACAAACTTGTACGGCCACATGCGCGCCGCCACGCTGCTTGCTATTGCTCCAAGGGCGGTGGGCACACGCAGCTTCGCCAGTTCGTCTCGGTCCGTCACTAGGCGCATGGTCTGGCGGAGATCAGGCGCACTCTCCTGGATCGCGAGCATAGTCAGCTCGACGCCGATTAAAGTCCGTTGATCCCAAATTGCAGCTACGCCGGGCTGCGCGACGAATTCGCAGGCGATGTTCTTGCTCGCCACGAGGGATTGGATGGCGTGGTAGTTTGCCAGTTCGAAGCGGCCTATTGTTGGGTCTTCCGGGTGTTCGATGGGCATGGGAACGCAATGGCCGCCATTCTGGGGGGGTTAGTCGTAGTCAGATAGGAACCAGGGGCGAGTGAATGAGGGACTGACTCTTCCTGTAGCTCCCCAACATGCTTCTCTCGCTTCTAGCATCACAACACTTTGTCCTTTCTTTCCTTCGCCGTGAGTGGAAGTGAGTAAGTGATGTGCCACACTGGCTCCGGTAATGCCACTTCCGATTATTACTACATCTGCTGTCCTGGGCAGGTCGCGGGTGGATCGATGGCCTGTGAGGAGTGCGGAGGGTTCTGAGTGCCAGAAGGAGTTGGTGGAGTGGGTCGTTGGAGGAGCGCTGGGCCTGGGGCCGTGATCTGGGTGATGAGGATGGTGAGGGTGGTGGTGATGTGGTGGGTGGTGGGGGTGGTAGTCTTCCATTTTGATTGAGGAGATGTAACGAAGTGTAGTCCAGTGCAGTGAAGTGGGGAATTGTATTTGCTCAATGCTGATGCATAATCAAGATATCGAAGGAGGAGTAACAAGATAGAGGGAGAGAGGGGTTTTTTGGCTGCCTAATAACAAGAAACGGCGGTCAATCGCCTGCACGTGGGATGGGATAAGGTACGCATGCAAGGTGGGGTTGGAGGGGAAGGGAAGGAAGGAGCGGAGGGAGAGGTCGCTACTCAATCGGGAAATCACGAATCGAAATCTCCACCTCATCCCAACTCCTCTCCTCCATCCCCTTCATCCCTCCCGCCCTTCGCCCATTGACTATCCAACCACACTCCTTCATGGCGCTTCTTGTCAAACAGCTCTACGGGCTGTTCAATCCCTCTGCTCCAGCCCCTGCCGCACCCGCAGACCCAGGTAAAACTCCCCCCACCTCCCTACCCTCCCAATGCCACCCTCTAACACCACCGCCGCAGACTTCGCAGACTTCGCCGCCGCCCCCAACCCCGCCGCCCCCTCCCACGCCTCCAATGCTTTCCCCGGCTCCTCCGCCGCCCCGACCGCCGCAGCAGGCGGCCTAAGCAGCTTCATCTCCTCACCGTACGGCATCCAAGGCCGCCCGTACACCAAATGGTACCGCGTGTGGGAGCGCGTGACGTACAAAGACTTCTACCAGGAATTCGTCATCCTGCCCATCCTGCTCGTCGTCGTGGCTGTCAATGTCGTCGGCACGCAGATCAACAAGGCGCGCATGAGGGCTTGGGCTGCGGCTTTTGTTCCCCTGCTTGAGGCCGAGTATGCGCAGGTCGGACAGGATAAGGAGGCGGCGAGTAGTGCCGGTGCGCCGGAGCAGAAGCTCAAGCAGGGCAAGATGAGCGAGTGGTCTACGTATGCCACTGGAAGGCAGAATGCCGCCTTCACCGACGTCAAGATCAGCCTGCACAAGCGCTTCAATCCGCTTTTGTGGGTGTTTGAGCTCGTCTTGTCGTTTCTCTTCGAGAGCATTCCCACGCCCATGGAGAGGATGCTGGCGACGACGTATGTCTTCGACGGCAAGGAGAAGCTCATGCTCCCCGATGCGACTGCAGGTGGAAACAGCAGCTACGATGGATTCGTGTGGGCAGTAGTACACAAGGACTTCATGCAGCAACTGCGCAACGACCGCTACGATCTCAGTCTGACGGCTACCCGCGACAACGCCAAGCTACCCGAGTGGGCCACCGTCATGAGCGAGAGCTCCGAAGTCACCGACGCCCTCCTCACCCCGGAGTTGGTAAAAGCCATTGAGCAATGCGGAGAAGACCTAGAAGCACTAATCATCACCGACCAACCCATCGACGCCCCCAAGAAGTACGTCCACCTCCAACCCACCCTTGGAAAACCCCAAGCTAACTCACTCTCTAGACTCAACGAACTCGTTCCCCGCAAACGCCTCACCCTAACAACCAAACTTCCCACAACCTCCACAATCCCCAACCTCACTCCCCTCTTCACCCTCTACCTCCGCCTCCCGGACACCCTCGTGCAAACAGCCCACTTCCGCCCGGAAGCGCTACGCAAAATCCGCGCCACGCGCGAAGAAGAGCAGCGCAAGATCAAGCGCCTCGACGAGGAGGAGAAGGCGGAGGAGCGCAAGAGTGCGAGCGACAAGGCGAAGAAGGAGGAGCGCGAGCGGAAGCTGAAGGGCATGGGGGCTGAGGAGCAGAGGAAGTTTTTGGAGCGGGAGAAGGCGGAGGAGAGGAAGAGGGGGCAGAAGAAGAATACGATGAGGGGGTGAGGGGCGCTCTCTGTGCTTGCTTGGGGTGGAGGTTGTGTTGGGGAAGGGGGGGTGTAAATGGTGCATATAGAAGATTGGTGAAAAGCATTGGTAGATTTTGTCTTGGTCTGCTCCTGAATCTGCTTCATGCCTCAATGCTATGCAACTGCCAATGCCTTCGCGACTATGCCAACCGCTCTAATCCTCCGTCAAGTCGCCATACTCCCACATCCCCCTGCGCTCCCCCTTAGCAACCTCCTCCCGGCGCTTCAAATCCCCCACCACATCCGGTGCCGCACGCTCAAAAGGCCTCAACTTGCGCCCCACCATCGCCAACCCCTCACTCACCACCTCCGCATTGATGCTCTGCTGCACCGTGCTGGCCGCCTTGGGATCCATCAACGTCACCCACAGCAGTCCATTATCGCGCGCGTCGGTGAAGTCCACGTTGGCCACGAGGTCGCGGTCCAATGCAACTTCGGAGAGGAAAGCGACAGAATCGGCGAGGTACTCTGCATTTGTGACGGGGAATTGGAGGAAGCTCAGCGCAGCGTCGAGAGCTTGGGGTTTAAGTTTGCTCACGCCAAACTTGTTGGCGTCCAAGGGGCGCAGGGCGCTCCAGGGCTGTGTCTCCGCGTTGCCGTAGTCGATGTACAGGATTTCGGACGTTTGCTTTTCGCGGTCGTTGCGCCGGACGCGCGCACGGTACCATTGTCCGTCTTGCGAGAATTTCGCCGACACAATGTCGCCTGCTTTTGGGGGCTGGGGGAGCGAGGCGTTGTTGGAGCCGGAAAGGTGGAAGGAGGCAAAGTCCTTCATGAGCGTGTCGAGGTTGGCTTTGCTGGCGCCGATCATTTGGAGTTTGAGGCGGGCGTTGGTCGGGTCGACGTGCGTGACGTAGACGTCTTTGTAGTTGCGTTCGCGCGGGGGGAGGGCGGTGATGTCGTGGCCGTTGGTGCCGTTCGTTTCTGCGCCGTCCAGGAGGTCGTCGTCGCCATTCTCTGCCGCTTCTTGCGATGGATCCCAGTCGTGCCAGATCCCACGTCGCGCTTCTTTCGCCTTCTTCTCTGCTGCGAACAGCTCGTTGGCGTTGCCCGATTTCTCCGCGCTGTAGGCGTGCACCGATGCCAGACCTTCCTCCACCAACACTTTGGCGAAGCTCTCGCGGTTGATGTACATGGTACCGATGAAACCGCCTTGCTTGTCGGTGTCGTCCACGTCAATTTCGACGTCACGCTGCATGCATCGCTTAATGGCGAAGTCGTGAGCCTCCTGTCCGAATGGCTCGGCGGTATCGTTGGGGCCGCGGGCGCTGCGGGGAGCACGAATGCCGCCGAGCACAAAGGTGAGTTTGGTGCTTTCGCGCGGGATGAGGATGGTGAAGCGGCTGCCGGATTTGACAAAGTCGACGACGGCCGGCACGCGCTTTTGCTTGGAGAGGAGGGTGAGTTGGCGTTTCGCCTTTTCCAGGGACTCGCTGAAATCGATGTAGACACGTTGTGATGGTGGTTTAGGGTTCCACATGCCCTTGCCTTCTTTTTGTGCCGCCTCCTCCGCCGCGAGGAGATCGTCGTAGAGGGGGCTGCGATCTGCGTCGTCCATGCGGTGGCGAATGACCGATGCATAGCCGTTCTCCACAAGGCCGACAGCCACGTTCTTGCCGTTCTGCGACACCGTCGCCATCTCGCGCTCGTCATAGCCCTCAGTCGCCGGACGCTTGCCATCGGTCGTCACCTTGACATGCTTCCCGATCAGCCGTCTTCGCAGGAACTCCTTTGCTTCCGCAGTGAATGGCGATTGCTTGGGGTCGGTGGGCTTCGGTTGACGAATACTGCTCAAACTGATGCGTCTCTCTTGTCCGGTTTTGTTGCGCACAAGGATGGTGTCCGCGGAGACAACACGGCTGACAACGGCTTCGCTCTCACCACCGCCGCCTTGACGTGCGGAGACATGGCTCTTGAACAGACCGGCTTGTCGCTCTTTCGCTGACCGCTCTGCCTGTCGAAGCTTGCCCATTTCGGCGCCGAGGAGGGTGGAGTGGTGGTCGACACATCTCGCTAGACCTTCTTTGAGAAGGAATTCGGCGATGTTGCCCACGGGATGACGGACCTCTCCAACCAAGAGATTGTTTGGTGAGACGCCTAGTATCCGTACTTGTACGCCACGCTGCAATAACCGGTCCTCCGCAAAGGCCTGCGATTCGGTGCCAAGAGGTTCGCCGGGTTGCGTCGAGCCGTCTGACGGGTTGGTACGAGTGGTCGTGGGCGCTCGAACACCAGCAAGAAGAACGGTAGTTTGCACATGTTGAGTGGGAGAGAGCAGTAAGCGGCAAATGAGTCGATCACCGCTCAGGACTCGCTCCACCACCGCCTCCAGTGCCTGGCCTTTATGCTCCTCTGCAAACGCCTTAGCATCCGGGAGGTCTCGCAGATTCTGAACGGGTTTGGTGCTCGCGTTCCACACTCCCTTCTCATCCGCCTTGGCGTGGGCTTCCAATGCCTGCAATCTCTCCAGCAACTCAGCAGCCGGAGGGGCATCTGCCTTCCGATCCGCATCGTCGCGAATCCTCGCCCATCCCTCTTGCACAATCAAGTCAGGCAGCACCTGGCCTGTAGATAGCGTGACAACACCATAGTCGCGAGCCCCACCGCCCGTCTTTTGCGGAATGGCGTAGAGGACGCGGAAGTGCACGACCTTGCCCACGCACAGCTTGCGCAGCAGATCGCGGGATTCGAAGGCGCCGGGCTCGTCTTGTTGGAGGCGGGGCGCGTTGATGAAGGCGAGGCTGAGGGTACGTTCTTGTTTCGCCTTGTTTTGCAGGATCAAGGTGTCGCCGGAGAGCACGCTCTTCACTCTGCCTTCTTGAGTCATGTTTGCGGATGGAGGGGGGAGTGTGCTGTGGATGTGATAGAGTTGGAGGGAGGGTGGGGGGATGGACGGGCCGAGAGATGAGGTAACGTTGCAGGGGGTAAGATGAGGAGGAAAGTGTACTGTTCGGCGTCCAAAATTGCTCGTGTGCTCTGCAAGGTGTTGTTTGGAGGAGGTGATGGTGGAGCTCCGATCTGGCCCAAAAATGTGTGGGGGAAGAGCAATGGGACCCCACTGATGGCCTGAGGCAGAAACGTCATTGGCTGGGTGACTACATATTCACGCCAGCACTTGACTGCTTCACTCTACGCCGATAAAACAATCAGATGTATGTCAATCAATCTGTACATTTATGAAGATAACTTCAGCATACTCAATTCCAACTTGGAGTAGCTACAGTGAGACGTTGCATCCATCCCGTATACACAGCCTTGCCATGCTATATCTCGAAAGAAAGTCGAATCACCTCCAACTAGACCAAATAATGCCCACCGTTGCTCGAAATTACCGTCCCCGTGATATTGTTATCCTTCATCAAATACAGATACGCCTCCGCCAGATCTTCCGGCCCGGGAACCTTGCCCGTTGGCATCTTGCTTTCCTACACGGATAGACACACCGCACGTCAGCCTCATTCAGTAGTGATGAGTAAAGTAACAGTGATGAGTAAAGCAACACACGACAACACTCACAAATGCCTGAAACATGCCCTTCGCCTGCTCCGCCGACATGCCCGCATTCGCCCACAACTCCGTATTCACCGCGCCAGGCGACACAAGGTTGACGCGGATGGGCTTCAGATCCAGTGCTAGGCCCCTGCACACTCCGTGCAGCCCGGTGGCGTACCCGTTCACCACCACCCAGTCCGGGATGGGGCGTTCACTTACGCCGCCGGTCGTCAGGATGATGCTGGACTCGCGCCCGCCGGTGAGGTACTTGGGCGCGTGCTTGCCCAGTAGCAGGGTGGAGAAGAAGCGCACCATGCCTGCCTGCTTGATCTTAGAGAGGTCGATCTGTAATCGTGAATTGTCAGTATTCAATCTCAGTCACGTGGGAAGTTGAGCACCTCACCTCCGCCAAAGGCATCTGCGCCAACGAATCTCCCGCCGTATGAACAATGTGATCGCACTTGCCCGTCTTCTCCAACAGCTCCACGATATTCGCCTCGAGCTTCTCCTCGTCGCCGAGGTTGCATGCGTGCCCTGACACACGGGATGCAGACGATGGATACGCCTTTTGGAGTTTGGCAACGGTCTGCTCGACGCGAGAAGGATTGGACGATGAGACGATCACAGTCACGCCATTCTCCACCAGTGCTTCTGCTACGCTGAAGCCGATGCCTGTGGCTCGTTAGCATATTGAAAGGTGAGATGAGTGGACACGACGAACCTGATGATCCGCCAATCACCAACACCTTCTTGCCCTTCAGCTTTTGCGTGTACTTGACTTGGTCGGCCATAGCTTTAGAGGAATGGTAGGTATCTTCGATGGTGTGAGATGGGTGTGTTTTCACTTGTCAATGGGATGAGTTGGAGGTCCTCTTTTATGTTTGGGATCGTTTCTCGTTGTGCAAGGACGGCGGATTTAGCAGCGGAGTTACGCAAATATCGTCATGACATCACGGCGGCCGGTGCCACATCGCTTTCCGCGTGGGACTACGCAGACACCGCTCGAAATCTTTCATGCAAAAGAGCAGATTGAAGAAGGGACAGATCACACACTATTCTCAAAGAGTCCGAATAGGAATAGACTGCGGCCGGAGATTGCAACACGCAGACTCCTGCTGACATTGACTTGTGATGCATTCCCTGTACACGCTATGCCTAATGCGACCAATTTGGTATGGCCTGCTGCGAGTGTAGTAACAACTCCTTGATCTCAGGTGGCCCTTCATCACGCAAGGTGGGAGAGCCGGAGCTTAGAGTCTTTCTTTCGTCCGGACCACTATCGCATGGACTGCATGCATGCCTCGACTTCACTCTTCCGCCAGCTCTGCATCACGTAAATTGCCAGCGCATATTGATCTGCTTGCGCATCACCTGCACAAAGTTAGCCGACCACTCAAATCCAGTAACCAAGGAATAGCAGTGACACTCACCAAAGGCGCCACACCCACAGTCGCCACCGCCAACGCCGCCACAGTAGCCAACATCTGAAACTTATTGAAATCCTTGCCCAGAATATCAAAGCTGAAACTCGGGCTCAGCCGTGTGCCAAACACATCCAGCCCATATGCAAACACAATGCTCGTGCTCTCGATCAGCGCTGGCGTGGTGAGGACATGCTTGATACCCGCCACTTCACGCCGGTGATTGAGGTACCATTTCGGGTCGAATTCTAACACGGGCGCGTAGCGGAAGAGGCCTTCCATTTGCTCGTCGGTGGTGGCGTCGCGGTCGACGGGTCGGCGGGGGTCGAGAGCCATGTATGGGATGGAGATGATGGCGTGGGAGTCGGCGAGGACGGCGAGGAGGGCGCGGGATGTGATGCCCTGGCGGGTTTGGGTGACGGTCAGGTGGGAGAGGCTTTCGGGTATCTGGTAGCTGTGGACGAGAGTGAAGGGTTGGGGGTTGAGATCAAGGGTGGAGAAGTTGGTGGTGGCGCTGAGGGGGCCACGGTCGTTGGGGACGAGCGATTCGAACATCTCGCCTACGACTAGGTAGTGGCCTTTGGGTGCGAGGGGAGAGGCATCAGATGTGAAAGAGTAGGCGAACCAGTTCTCAGACATGGTGGAGGAAATTGGATCGTCGAGATTGATGCCTTGATGCGAGCTTGAATGCATGATGGAACCGCTGATGGTGTCGAGAAGGTAGAGGTTGACGCTTTTGGCTTTGTCGTCTGCGGTCGTGAGAAGGGCGAGGTTGGGATTGAGGTACTTGTAGAGCACCCTTCGATCTCCCAATACTTTGCCGATAGAGGCAACGGGGTCGTTCACGGGTCGAGAGACTAGCCCAATGATGCGTTCGTTGGGCATGGGTGCGAAACTCCACAATGCTGACTGTCGTGCGTTCGTGTCGTACGCCTGCAGTCCGCCGTTTTCCAGGGTGAACTGGATGCCTTGAGAAATGTCTGAATCGGCGGCTTCCTTCGCAAGAGACGTCGAGGGTAACCCGGGCAGCACCGCTCCACTGCTCGCGTTGAAGTATTGCGGACCGATACCAGGGGTTCCTGCCAAGCTGAAAACACCCAACGCCGGGGACTGCAGTGCAGACTCGGTCAAAGCCACGTTTCCAATCTTGCGATTCCATAGAATCCTGTCCGGAGCCCCTGCATCCAATGCAATAAGGCGGCCGCCCTCGGTGGCACACGCGATGATCTTATGGAAACCAAACGAGTCGCTTCCGATATCGCCATCGGCACTGGTTCCCAGAAACCCACTGATGAATCTTTGAGGCAAAGTCACAATCACAGCAGGCAGGTGTTGCAAGTCTTCGATGTGGCGCTTAATTCGAAGGATGTACGCTTGCACCGGATTGATGCTCGCTTCCTTCTCCAGCTTCTCCACGAAGCTCTCCACCGGTGCTGGGACGGAGAATGCTGCAGAGAAGGTTCCCGCTAACCCTTCCGGTCGATGCCACACTGAAGTTCCCTCTCTTAGCAGTATCCAGTCGCCAGTAGAGAGTAACACGGCAGTTCGAATGGCAGATACAAGGTCGCCTTTGATAGACAACTCGGATACTGCTCGAATGGGTTCGATGGCTTCGCCAGGCACTGAAGCGACCCCGAAGCCGGCAATAGGCCATCTACCCAGAACGCCATGTGAGGCTGACGACAGGGCGATGACCTCTCCATCTGTCACGCGGGTAAAGTAGACGTTGGCGTCGGAGGTGCTTGTAGCAAAGGCGCCCTTTCCACTCAATTTAGGCAGGTCGTATGCCTTTTCGATCTTATTCCGTTTCAGGTCGATGTGAAAGACTTCCGCCCAATGACTCGTGGCAGTCTGGAAATGGACGAGGAAGTGTGCGAGGGCGGTGGAGTGGTGCGGTGCGTGGATCTGGATTTGCTGTACCGCTTCTTCGCCGGACTTTTCAATGTTGAAGGAGGCAATTTGTTTTGTGCCAATGATGTTGACCTTCAGTACGGAATGAGTTGCATCCGTCCACGCGATGATGGGGGATGCGGAGTTGGCGCCGACAGCAATGATTCCGTCGGTGCTGGTGAGCTCATTCTCCGAGCTCAGCGTGTACTCATCCGTCTTGTGTCCGGTCACCGGATCCAACGATAGCACTTTGATCTTGTAATATCCAAGCATAGTCTTGTGAAGAAGGATGGCAAAGACTTGGGTCGTTGATGCGGAGACTTGGTAAGGAATGTCGCCACTCTCCAAGTTGTGTTGCCATTTTACTGTCCCCGTCGCGCCATCCAACCGCTGCACCAGAGCGTGAGAATCGCTTCCAGACAGGACAAGGGCGTCTTTCGAGCCGGATGCTGTCGCTGAGCCATCACTCAGCTCCAGTATCTCCACGTCTTTCACATCGCCCGCGACATTGACCTCCCACACAAGTCTCCCATCTCCAGCACTCCACGCCGCGGCTTGAGATGCAATGCCGCTGAACAAAACATCTGCATTCTCGCCGGCTCTCAGGAAGGTCGAGGTGGATGTGCTGCCATTGCTTGCGAGCAATTGTCGCCAAATCAGTGATCCATCTCTTGGATTCACGGCACCGAGCGCGCCCTTATTGGAGAGTGTGTATACGAGGGAGGCGCGAGACCCGGCATAGGGCTGGTGGAAGAAGGTGGTGTCTTGTTGAGGCTCGCCTAGCAGGGCATAATGATAGTCGATGTTCCACGCTTCATCGGCGAAAACGGCAAGGGCGGGTCGAAGGAGGAGGGATGAGACGGCGAGAATGAGCAGCCTGGCAAGCATGATGGATGTACGGAATCCTCACGCTGCGAGAGAATCGGTCTGACTATGCTGCTGTCGCTGGCGATTCGCGAGTCTGGCGTAGGTATCCTCAAATTCCCCAGCCTAAGCCCGACGTGGCTTTAAACTTTCCAATCACGTGTGTGCGGAAACATCCCGAGTGCATCTTGCATGCTGGAAGGCTGCTGCAACGATTGCATACTGTACAATGACTTCATCTGACATTGCACCCCGATTCGGGGCCAGCATTGTTTCTTCTTGGACTAGTTGAATGCACTGCGTCCTGGGACTGCTCGATGTGCTGGCGATGCAAACACCCGCGCCGTGCCCTCGATCTCCAGACCCAACTCAGTTCACTCCCAAAGTCTCTCCGTACCTGCGCCGGTGGAAAGCTTGAGAGCAACGGCGCTCGATTCGTCCGGTGGGTTTACATGCCTGAATTGCGATCCTCTGCTCTCTTTGCGCCAAATGCCGACTTCTCGAAGCTGCGTGTATGACCGGGGGCGAGCAACGAACGTCCCTCGATGACGACGCAAGCGCCGCTTCATCAGCTGCACGCCCGGGTCGACTCGTGAGCGGCCGGCTCGTCCCTCCGCTGCCGGTAGACGGGCGAGCTGGGGGCGCGGGAGAGGAGAAGCAACCAAGCATCATGAGTGGAAGCTCTGGCTGCATGCTGCATCTGGTCTAAAAACGGGCATGCACCATTGGCCTCTCCCCGACGAATGGCCACTCGTATACCACCCCATTGGCCACTTCCTCGCATTTCTTTTCGCCTCCGGTCGGGGTTGGTTCGCGTGCTAACCACGCACTGTTTCCGACCAAACGACCTCTCTCCTTCACCCGTGTTGCAGTGGCGCCGACGGCAGCGCGGCCGCTAGGGAAGGGAATCCTTTCGAGCTACCACATAAAAATTTCTTTGCTTTGAGAATGAGCGCGGCGGCGGCCAGTTTTGCCTGCCATTGACGATTATACTTTTCCTCCCCAAGCACGACAGGCCGCACCCAGAAAAGCGCCCTTCTTAAAAGCCGGCGCATTGCCATGTGGTTCGTCCTACCGCCCACGAACCATGGAAAGGGTAGAGTGATGAACGCATTGCCCGGCACCTCTCTCGCATAAGCTCCAAGCACTCTCGTGATTTGTCTGCTGTACTACCGGAACACACAACCAACCACAACGCCCATCACCGCTTTCTCGTATCACCAGCTCGTCCAAGACGGGTGTTGTTCACTGCGGCCGTGCTTTGGAATCCTACTCGTCGAGTTTGCTGCAACGTTCGTATTCGCCTCCAGGCAAGGACCCGGAAAACGGACTCGTCACTCGAAGCAACAACCATATCATCGACCTTCACACTCTCCCCCGAGGCTTCGAACGGAAAAGTTCTTGAGCGATAAATGCAAGCTCACCTTCGATCTACCGGCAACAAGGTGCCATGTCGCGCGCTGGACACCAGAGGTTCGACCAGATCCGTGCATTGACTGTACACGGCGTCTGACTTGCATCCTGCAGAGAACATAACATAGCAGTCATCGGGTCTGGCGGAGTGGGCAAATCCTGTTTGACGGGTAAATCTACCCAGGACATCCTCTTTCCAATTGCTTACTGACCCGTTCAAGCCCAATTCGTGCAAGGCGTCTTTATTGAGAGCTACGACCCCACGATTGAGGATTCCTACCGGAAACAAATCAACGTTGATGTATGCATATGCTGTGAGAATGACGGCAGAATCCCTTGCTGAAGAACAAACGTATAGGGCAGACATGTCATGCTGGAGATTATGGACACGGCGGGTACGGAGCAGTTCAGTATGTTCTTCCCATCCCCTACTATCATCCGACCGAACAAACGCTGACCCTCCCCAGCATCGATGAGGTATTCACACAGCCTTCTCATATCCAAACATGGCACAGACTCACCCCACACAGAGAACTGTACATGCGCGAGGCCCAAGGCTTCCTCCTCGTCTTCAGCATCACCTCCCTCTCCTCCCTCCACGAACTCACCGAACTGCGCGAGCAAATCCTGCACGTCAAAAACGACCCGCACGTCCCCATCGTGCTCGTGGGCAACAAGTCCGACCTCGAAGACGACCGCCGCGTCTCGCGCTCCCGCGCCTTCGCCCTCTCCCAGGCTTGGGGCAACGTGCCTTACTACGAGACCAGTGCGCGCCGCCGGATCAACGTCACCGAGGCGTTTGTCGATGTGTGTCGTCAGATCATCCGCCGGGATTTGGCGAGGGGGGCGGCGTATCCGTCTTCGCGGCGGGGGGCGCCGTCGCGTGGGCGAAGTGGTGGCGGCGGTGGGGATTCGAGACGGTCGAGGCGTACGCGGGATAGGTATGATCATGATGAGGATGATTATGAGCCGCATCGGCGGCGCCGAGACCGGCATCGATGTGTTATTCTGTGAGGCAAGTATTGAGAAAATGACACTATTACCAAGAGAACCTCATTACTATACGATTGGGGCAAATGTGTTTGCGAAGCTGCGATACCAGCCCGAAGGTTGGAATGCAACGGCACATGTGGCGTCCTCCGTATGCGATCGCTGCTTTACGAGTCGCACTCTCGTATACATTGTGCGGTGGAGGTGATTGTTCCACCGGTACTTTGGCGCCTTGCTACGGAAGATGGTAAAGGCGCTAGATATACCGCCAACGAAAGTGTGGTGAGGAATGCCGACATCTGCAACGCCTTACACCCCAATCGCGCAGTCAAAGACACATGCTGTCTACAGTTCTCGTGTCTCTGGGCCTGCCAAGGGTGGACCGATGATGTATTGGCTTGTGAAAGAAGCAACGTGCAGTTCGACTGCCTCACGGTCATGCCCTGCCCTCCGACCGAAGAGATGTAGCCGGTTGGTCCTCGGCATTCCCATCAAGCAAACGTAGAAAAATTGCAACGAACCACCGGAGCGGTGCCTGGTGGAAACACGGTACAGTCCGCCGAAAATGGGTCGCGCGGCGAAAATCCCACGTGGCCAGGCGACGCCAGGAGTCGGAGAAATGTGAGAAAAAAACGCCTCAATCCGACTGCGTGGGCGGCGGTACCGTGGTTGGAGGAATTTCCCTTGGAACTGCTGGATTGGGGAGGATGGGCTGCTGGTCGTTCCTCTTCTGATCCTATGCTCCCCTGAACCATGCCAAATATGTGTTTCTGACATCCGTGATGGTTCGGCGGCGGCGTGGCTTCGGCATGTGGAAGTCTGGCACGAGACAGCCCGTCTACCAAACTCGAGGGAGGGCGTGAGTTTCCAGCCGTGAATATCCTTCCCGTTCACAGCCTCTTCAGCCTGAGGAAACTGAGATAGTAGACAGCTCGGCAGTTTCCCATGGTGTCGTCTTGGCCCTCGGCATCATGGTCTGCATTGGCGTCATCGATGCTAGCACTTGACGAGACAGGTGAGGTTTCGCTGCACTATATGAGATGCCCAAAAAGAGTCGTGCTATACTGAAGAAGTCTGGGCCCTAATTTGGCCATATTCTTAACGCGGAGGAGGTGCTACGCTGGTGAGGCAGGGAGCGGAATGGTAGAGGAAGAGGGAGCTGGAACACGACGAAGCTTGGCGTCTGATTGGCCGCGACGTAAAGTTTGCGAGTTTCGTGGTTGGCGGGAGGAATGGGCTGGCTCCTAGCGTGGCCGGAGACTTACGCAAGCGCCTCTTGCACCATCCATCGTCCCTTCCGTGCCTGTGGGGGATGAGTGATCGAACACGGGCGGTGCAGCAGCCTATTTGACATAATCCTTTCTTCCGACAGCCCTCTTCCTTTATAGCCCTCTCTTCCCCACTTCCGCCGTCATCCACATGTCAACCTAACCTCACCTTTCCCTCTTTTGATCGCTTCTTCACCAGTCATCATGGGCATGACTGCGCGCATCCTCGCAGCCGCCGTGTGGACTACGGCGGCCGCGGGCTTCCTCTTACCGCCAGGACTCTCCTCAGCCAGCAACGATGATCTGCTCCCTCCCGCCCTCTCCCGGGAACACCTCGTCCACATTCCATGCCCTTCATGCTCCCTTCTTCCCGTGGCAAGCGACATCGATGGCGCTAGCGATTGGCAGCGCATGCAAGCTACAATCGACGCAATTCTCATCGACATCCGCACCACCGCAGATCTCCAGCACCTGGAAATTGCCGGCGAGATCGTATATCCCTGGGATGCCAGGTCTCTCGATGACCTTCGACGTCCTCACGCCACGCAAATCTCCTACTCCACCAGCGCCGAGCTTCCCATCGAAATCACGTCGTTGGGCATGAAGTTTCCGGACCCGGAGCCAGCATCGGATGACGGCGATCTCACTACTACCTTTGAGTACCAAATCTTGGCGCTGGGAGAGCAGGATATGCCTGATATGCCGGTCATCATGATCAAGGTTCTGCAGATGAAGAATGGCGAGCTGTACATTCTAGACGTGAGCAGCGAGGCCGCGCCCGCTAGCGAGGATGATGATCCGGCGTCTTTCTTTGTACCTGAGCTGGACACACCTGCTCCTCCTCCGGCGCCTGCATGCACAAACATCCTGTGTAGCCTGCGCGACTTTGTGAAAAGCCGGCTCGGGTCGATGCATAAGCCTGCATGCCCTGGACGGAAGTCAAGAGTCCACAGTGTCGGGGCTGAAGAGTCAAAGGTTGAAGCACACCCGCATCCTTTCCACCACGATCACCATCACCACCATCCTCCACCTCCTCCTTCTCTGGGACACATTCATATCCCTGCTCCACAGTCTCCACACGAGCGTCACCATCACCACCATCCCCACGGTGGATCGCATCCGTGGGGCCCGCCGGAAGAGCATGGACGACATGGGCACTTTTTCCTCCACGTTGCCATTGGCAGCATCATCACCACGCGTAAGTAAACGACCATCTATCATCTGCACGCAAAGATGCTAACATGCCCCAGTCATCCCAATCCTCGCGGGAATCTTTGTCGGGCTGCTCATCAGCTACATCGCCCTCGGGTTCGCCCGTGTGGTCGGCTGCGTCTACCACAGCACCTTCCGGGGGCAGGGCAGTGAAGACGACGAGTCCGACGACCTGGAGAAACTCATGCCCAAAGAGACGGAGGCCGAATGTCCGCCGGCGTACGAACATGCGCCTGCATACGTGGAGCTGGAGGCAGCAGAGTCAAAATAAACGTGGTTGGACAATTCCCATGCATTGCGGAAAAGGCGTTTCTGGAAAGACGACGGGGCATGGAGGAAACAAGGCATACGACAGGGATTGTCGAACGAACTTACGCTTGCTTCTCGCTGGTGGGCGTGAACACCTATCTGACGGAGCTATGAGATAACACCACGAATGAAACACTGTACACACCCACCCTCATCATCAGCTATGTCTCCACCATGACCCGTGTCCTCGTCTCACGTCACTTCCAAGGCGGAAGCACGGCTAGGAGTGCCGTCTTTTCCACGCGGGAGCGGATCGGAATCGTTATTGATGTCCGTGTGTCCACGTGCTGATCTACTGATCGACAGCGATACGTCGACAGCCCTATCCGCTATGGCTAAGGCGGAACGGAGGAACAACACGAGATGATGCGAGCGCGACAACAAAAGACTGCAACCATTCAGGGTTACATTCAGGGTCTTCTTCCAGGCCACACCCTCCGTATCATCCCGATATATCCTCCTCGCCTGAGATCGATTCGCGTACCCTTGCCCCACTATTCAAGGTGTGCCACAAGGCTTGTTTTGCTTGCGTACCTTGCCTGTGCTCCATCATGTGGGCAACTCCTTGCGAACTCTTCCGTATCCACTCGCTTACGCCAAGGTGAAAATGTTGGCAGTCGAGTTGCAGTGGGCGCTGCTACGAGTGCATTGTCTTGTAGTCCACCCTCGTGCGATGGGCGACGTGGACGGGGAGGAAATGTGCCGCGATGACGTCCAATTCCCCCGGCTTCAATCCGACCCGGAACGCCACCTCGCACCTCCCACCACCGCAATACCCGCGTCCACATACCGCGGAGATACTTTGCGACTTTCCACGCGGCCCTCCAACCCAGCTACTGCAGGGCGGGGCCCGCCTCTTCGCGACGCCTAGACCCGCCGAACGCCCGTGTCGGGTGTGGTAGTATGGGAGGGCAGGGCACGACAAGCGCAGGGACGTCATTGCCTTTTCGGCACAAACCCGAAGGAGCCCAGGGGCCATATAAAAAGTGCCGCATGCTCGCAACGCCGCGTACACCTGCTCGCTCGGCATCCATCCAGTCTGACTACCGTCTCACCGCACCTACAAGGTGCTGCCTCCCTCGCCCAGCCGTCTGCCATTTCGCGCGCCTTTGTTAGAGGGCTGCGGCATTCGTATGGGCCACTCTTCTTCCACTCGCCCTTTCTTCTCATCTATGAGTACCTGGAGTGAAACCACTCCTTTACTACACATCGACGAGCCACCTTTGCCTTAGCTGCACTTGCAACCCAACAAACCTCCGCAATGCCAGAGACAGTCTGCCGCTGCTCCAAACCGCTGCTCCACAGCAACTCCAACCTCTGTACGGCGTGCAAAGGCCGCCGCCTGTTCACGCTGCCCCTCCGCGCCTCCTCCGTCCCGCCAGGAACAGCCAGACACCACCGCAGCCAACCTTCCGCACCGGGACCATCTCACTCCCGATCCCCCGCCACGTCACCCACCGCCTCCATCTCCTCCGCTTCATCATCCTCACTCGCCTCCCGCTCCAGTCTGGATGCTGGCCGCAGCCCGCGGGGGTCCTCAATGGGCGGCGCAAGCGGCGACTCCCTGACCAAATTCGCCACGTCGTCGCCGGAAACTTACTCGCCCATGGCCGCGGGATTCGCGCGGCTCAGCCTGAGCGACAAGAAGAAGAACGGTTCGAGCGAGAGCTTGGTTTCGATTGCTTCGGTTTCTTCGGGCGAGCGGGCGAGTAGGCCGAGTGGGTTGCGGACGAGTGTGGATGCGAGGATGATGTTTGATGGGTTGCCTTGAACGTTTGGGTTTGTTGGGGCTTCTTTGAGTTTCTTTATTCGATCGAGCGTTGAGCGATGGGGTTTGGGGTTTCGAGAGCTGCTTCGGCTGGTTCGTTGCGGTGATTGCTTCTGTGTTGTGGAGTTTGATGATCGGCTGGGATGGGTTGGGTCATGTTTCGCATTAGACTGAGAAGCTATGGTATCTTTTTCCCTCTTTAAGATGTCGCATCTTCTTTTCCTTTTTCACTCAACACCATCGCCTCCTCCAATCTTCGTGCAAGATCCACCTCCCCATTCGCCGAATCCGTCCTCCCTTTTCCAAACGCAACACCAACACATCTATCTTCCTCCCACTTCGTGCCCAACAGCCTCCCCGCAACCCACGCCGCCGTCTCGGCATGCATACTAGCTTTCCGCAACACCTCATCCTGATCCACACCCGGGTGCACTTCGCTTCTTCCCTGCGCCAACGCTTGGAAAATGACAAGTTGATCCCGCATGCACCCATCCACCCACGCCCCACTCTTGACGTCCTCTGCAACCTGGCTGACGACCCTCTCGGCCAGCGGAGCAGTGAAGGCCTGCCTACGGTCTTCGTACAGCCAGTCGCGCGCGAGTTTGTAGGTCCTAGTGTCCCTTTCGTCTGGCGTGAAGGGCATGCTTGCCACGAGGATGAAGTAGATGCGGCGTGCGTCGTGGGTGTCTTCGCATGTTATGGTGAGGTTGTTGTTTTCTAGCGTGTAGGAGTCGCCGAAGTGTCGGGTGATGGTGGTGAGGAGGTCGCGCACGAATTCTTTGTGTCGGGCTTGGGGGCCGAGGAAGGTCCCGTGGAGGTGTTTGATGTCTTTTTCGTATCGCTCCAGGGCTGACGAGGGGGCGAGAGTGAATGCTGGTAGGACGAGGGTCTCTCGCGGAGGGATTTCGAGCGTCCATTCTCCGATTGTGTTGCCGCCTGCATACCACCCTCTTTTGCTCAATCTTGTTGTCATCTTCGGGAATCCAATATTCTCCAGCGTCGGCAGAAAGACCTGCGAGACGTACTCGTAACTGGGCGATGCAGACACATTCGTCCCGCCCTTCATCGTCAACCGAATAGGAATATCCGAAGGTAAATGCGAAAACAGAATAAAAGGAAGGATAGCCTGCAGCCCCAATCCAGTACTCCCCGCCGTCTCAATGTCAAACTCACACTCATACCACGGCTTCCCCTCCTCCATCACCTTCGTGAAAACAGGCGCATGCCCCAAATGCGACTCCCCACCCCCCTCTCCGCGTCCAGGCATGAACACGAGTTTCCGACTTCCCCTTTCTGCCCCCTCCATTCGCGCATTACACGCTTTCCCCAGCCAGTTGGCGCATGCGAGGTGCTGCGCTTTCAACCCGCCGCTGCCGGAGTGTCGGCTGCCGCGCACGTTGTGGATTTCGATCGGGGTGCCGGTGAGGGCGGAGAGGCAGAGGGCGTTGCGGACTAGTTGGCCGCCGCCTTCGAGCGTGGTGCCGTCGAGGATGATGGGGGTTGTGCTGCCTGGTCTGCGCATTGTGGGTGGGTGAGTGTGGCTCTGAGTTTCCGTTGGTTATTTATGATTTTTGGATGAGATTGTTCTTTTTGTAAGATTGTGGATTGCAGAAAGAGTGAGAGAAGGAAGGAGATTGGTTTTGAGATGTAGACAGAGGAGAGAGAGGCGGTGCTATGGCTCATCATGAGATTCGACTCATCGATTGAGAAGGATCGAAAGGGAAGAGTGTGCGGATAAGTAGACGTCATGTTACCTGCGAGCTTTTCTTTCGTCCACCCGGCATGGTGTAAGAGGTAAGCGTTTGGGCATTGCTTGGTAGATGACTCCATCGAATGGTGGTTGGTGGGTTGCGATGCGATCTGGCGGAGGCGGAGATTATTCAATGGGTGTGGCGGGTGTCACCAAAGTCAAAAGTGCGGTGTGGTTGGATGGACAAATGCCCCGCCAACTTCACTCATCCTTTTGCAAGCTTGTCTGCTGCCAACCTTCCTCCGTGTTCTTCCTCCGACTGCCTGCGTATCTGCTGTCCTTCGTGCATCATGATTTGAGCGAGCTTGGCGCGAGTTTTGGCTGTTGTTTCACTGTTCTCCTCGCTCCTTCCTTACGTGGGCGGTGAGTGCATGCTGTCGAATCAGGAAAGTGCAGTCAGCCCAACGAAAGATTCCACCGCACTGCACTTTGGGGAAGCTGCCAGCCCTGCCACTCCGCCACTCCGCCGCCCTCCCTCCAGCGCGAAACGCTCTCTTGCTCGCCTTCATTCCTCCCAACAGCTTTAGCTGCATACGCTACTCATCCCACACGACTTTCTTCTCCTCCACTGCAGACAATGTCTCGGCGGGAGACCGATCGGTACGACGACCGTCAAACCGATTACTACCGCCGAGGTGGCCGAACGGAGCGGGAAGACGTCGACTACCGCGCGACTCGCTACGAATACGAAGGCCAAGGCCCATCTCGCCGCAACGAAACGGTGGTGAAGGAGAGGGAAAGCGATACGGTCATCTCGCAGGGCAGACGAGGGCCGCGACAACCCGATTTCTTGAGAGAGGACTACGGTCGGAATGACAACGCTGGGCAATTGGTGATCAGAGAGGAGACCCGGGACGAGGACGAGTATGTTGGCAGAAGAGGAGGCGGGCGTTCTCGCGCCAATACGCAGAATGAGCGGGTGGAGAGAGAGGAGGTGATTCATCGTGAGCGTTCACGCGGTCCGCCTGGCCCCAAGCATGAGAGGGACGAATTGGTGTTCCGAGATCGCCCCCGCCCTCGTCGAGACGAAGAAATTGACATCCGAATCAAAGAGAAGGAGGTAGACCGCGGCCCACCGAGGCATCGCAACGATGAAGAGGTCGTATTCCAGGAGGATCGCACTCGCTCACGTCACCTCGCGCCGCGCAGAGAAGTGGTCGACAAGGAGGAAATCACCATTCGCGAGCGATCCAGATCTCGCATCCCTCCACCCCCTCGCGCCGAATTTGCCGAGGAAGAAGACATTCACATTCGCGAGCGCTCCCGGGCTCCTCCTCCTCGTCGAGGCAATACCGAAGAGAAGATCAACATCGACATCAAGGAGACGGAGCGCAGTCGTGGAGAAGTCACCAAAGAGAAGATTGACATTGACATTCGCGAGACTGAGCGCAGTGACCGTCCACCTCCGTTGCGACACCGCTCTTCTAGTCGCGGGGCGCTGGTTCGTAAGGATCGAGAAGAGTGGATTGTGCGCAAACATCGCACTCCTTCGCCTTCTCCGTCTCCACCACCCCGCGACTACGAAAAGGAAGAGATCGTCATCAGGCGCAGGGAGCGTAGTCTGTCCCCCGAACCCCTTCCTTCTCCGCCACCGCCGCCAGAACCTGCCATCTTCCGCCCGCCAATCATCCAAGAAGTCATCACGCACCACCGCACCATTGATCATGGCGTGGAGCGAATCCCCGACCCCTTGCCACCCCCTCCTCCAGCCCCAGTGCAAGAGGACGAAGACATTGACATTTCGATCCGACGGAAAGGCGTCAGAAACGGGAGACCCTTTGACGAGAACATCAACATCGACATCGATAGCAAGGAGCGCGAAAGGGCCGTTTCCAACCGCGAAGTCGTCAGCAGCACTACCACGGACTTGCGTCGTTCTGCCAGTACTAGCGGTCGCGGTAGGCGGTATGAATCCGAGACCATCTCAGCAGAAGCCGATTATTACAACAATCGAATTACTTCTCGTGGGTATCCTGGCGAAGCGTACAATGGCGCGACGCGCGACTGGGGGCTGGCGGATATCCCACCTGGCACAGAGAGAGTGGCAATGGATGGCATCGGCGGTGCAAGACAAGAACTCACGTGGGGGAGATACAATGGCGACAGACAAGGTCAATTCATCGCCGGCGGTCGCGTGTACGAAGGTGGGTACGGAGGTGGCGGAGGCGCCCGAGACGATTTCAGGGAAACGAGAGTCACCGAGACTCGCATCGAGAAAGAGACGAGCCGCGGCAGCAATCGCGATCGCAAGTGGACGGAGATCAGCAAGGACCTGGTGATTGAGGAGGCGATTAAGGAGCGCGGATACGAGTACCAGGAGTCCGAGGGATACTTTTACGTCATGGAGTATCTGCAATACGTGAGTGCACGCCGCGTCCTCGACAAGCACCTTGACTAACGTGGACGGACACAGGACGATGTTGTGCGCCTCGTGGAAATTACAGAAGACATCCGCCGCGAACGCCACGAGCGTATTCGCGAACTTCAATACCAGTCGGACCGAGCTTTCCCTCCCCCCTTGCCGCCTGTTGCTCCTCCCCCGCCGCGGGGCAGTGGAGGAGGAGGCTACTCTTTCTACGAACGGGATACGTTTATCGAGAGGGATGGCGGCAGGCGGTATCGGAGATGAGGTGAAGGTGGAGATGGAAAAAGTGTGTGGAGCAGCATTCGACGAATGACGATTATCATTATCACTACGATTGCAACGATTATGACTAGAGGGATGAAGGCGATGATGGTTCGGAGACGGCCGAGTAGCATTGCATTCGCGTGGTTGTAGCGTTTCCTAAGTTTTGAACTGTGCGAAGTATTTCTCATTCGTGTTTTCTTTGCTTGACTGAGGATGTGAATGCCATATCTGCAAGCTGGAATTGGCACCCCCAATTAACGTTAAACACAAGGCCCGGCCCGCGCAACGTGGACGCCGAGGGCGGCTGTTGCTATGCGCCTCCACGCTAGCCGCGCCGCAGGTAAACGGTGTCACCTCACCTGCACCTCGAGCCTCTTCGGAAGACTGCGGTACGTCGAAGCATTGCAAATACAATGCCACCCCGCCAAACTTACGGCAAGCGATCTCGAGCGGTATATGATCCGCATGCGGTGTTGGCTAGCCCTGCGCGAAAGTCCCCGGCCGCGGCGGAGGTGAGCGTTGCGGAGGTGGTGGAGGAGTTGGGGCTATTGAGTTTTGGAGATGAAGTGAAGGGCAGTGGCGGGAGGAGAAAGAGGGGGGTCTTGGGGGAGGTGAGCGTTAATGTTGATGTTGGGATGGAGAGGAGTTTGGGTTTGAGTGAGGACGGGGGAAAGAAGGGTCAGGGAGGGAGGAGGGAGGTTGTACTTTACGAAGAAGCTGGCCATTCAGCCGTGGAAGAAGACCATGACGACTCCCTCGAACTGATTGGAATCTCCTCACACGACATGATCAGCTTCCAAGAATGGGCAGATCAACTGTGCGCCCACTTCGAACTCACAAAGATCGCAGAGGCATCTTTTGGCGAAGTCTACCGTCTCTCATTGCGCGAGAGGATATCTGGAATCGACCGCAGCGACGAGTCGGTGTTCAAAATCATCGCCCTACGTCCCTCGGAAAGTACTTTTCGTTCGAAGCGGAAACCTGCGACGAGTGCAAGACAGACAACCAGCATGAGTTCTCCTGCAGACGTCGCGAATGAAGTCAAACTCCTCCAACGAATGAGCGCGATTCCTGGGTTTACCAATTTCCGCGACCTTCGAATCGTCCAGGGTCGACCGCCCGCCGTATTTGCACAGGCGTACAAAGCTTTCAACGCTGCGCAGCAAGCGAGAAACAAAGATCTCAGCCATTTCCCCGACCCTGGAAAGAGGGCAAGCTACGCTTCCGACCAGTTGTGGGCCGTGATTGAAATGCAAGATGCCGGCATCGATCTCGAACGGCTAGTGGAGCAGCGACAATCCAGTACGTCCATCTTCTTCGTCTGGGATGTGTTTTGGCAAGTCGTGCTTTCCTTAGCAAAGGGGGAAGAGGGCGCGGAGTTCGAGCACCGCGACCTGCATCTGGGGAACATCTGCGTGCATCTACCTGCTGCGAATAACGACGGGCCAATCGATGCGAAGCGCAAATTGAACTTCACGGACGTGGAAACGACCATCATCGACTACACCATTTCTCGCTGCCGCATGCAGGACGACAACATCGCGTACCACGACCTCGCACGCGACTCGGCGCTCTTCGAAGGCGACAGTTCGGAGGAATATCAGTACGACATCTACCGCTACATGCGCGGCGCAGCACTCTGTGGCGATCCATACGCCGCTCATTTTCCCGCGGAAAGCGAAGACGGCCGCTGGATGCATTACCACCCCATCACCAATCTCATCTGGCTGCACTACATCCTCTACAAACTCCTCGAGCAAGTCGCTTGGCCTAGCGCAGAGCGAGCGCCTTCACGAAAGCGGAAAGAGGAGTATGCGCGTTGGAAGCGTGGGAACGATTTGGAGTATATTCTTCTCTCTTTGCAGGATTTACTTGATCCCGGGAGGTTGTGCGAGGCGGGGGAGTTGGGGTTTGCGAGTGATTTGGTCGGGCTGGCGTTGGAGGAGGGGTGGCTTGATGTGGAGGATGTGGTTGGAGGGGCTGTTGAGGAGGAGGAGGTGGAAGACGGGGGAGTCAGCGGGTTGTTTGAGCAGTTGGAAAGACTGAACCTCGCGGCCGAATGATGCTGGATTGCGTTGATCTTGAACGCTATGTCAAGAAGTCGGAAACCCACGTAGCTATGTTACAGCGCCCACCTGTCTCTACTTTCCTCATTCGATCATATCGATGTCATCATCCGCAGGAGTCGCTGCTGCAGCTTTCCCATTCACAGCCGCACCGTTGGCCTTTGTTGGCTCCTCGCCCGGCTTGCCCCAGTAATCCGCCATTTCGGCATCGAGCTCCTCCGCCGTCTTGCGTGGGCGGCCACCAACAAGCGGGCGACCATCACCGTCCGTTCGGCCACGTCTGCCTCCCCTACCACCTCCGCCTTCCTCGCGTCGCTGGCCGGGTCGTCTCCCTCCTTCGCGTGGTGTACCCCTGCGCTGGACAGGAGAGCGAGACCGACGCGCACCTCCTGGGACGTAGCGATCGATATGATCCGGCGCCGCTCCTCTCCGCGGACTCGCGCTGCCACGTTCTCCTCTCCGTCTCCTTGTCTCGTCTCCCCGTCGATCATCGCCCCTCACATCCGGTCCGTCCTGGATGCGGTCGAACAGACTACGTGCCGGACGCTCCACGCGGTCAAACAGTGTTCCTCGCGCCGCTCCTGCCGGGGCGGTGGGCATCATGGCGATGCGAATGGGTTGGCCGTTTGCATTGCAGCCGTTGAACTCGGTGATGGCGTCGCGGGCGTCGCGGGGATCGTTGTAGGTCACGAATGCGGTGCCTTCGGAGCGGTCCATGCGGTCGTAGAGGAGCTTGATCGATTGGACGGGTCCGATGCGTTGAAAGAGCTCCTGGTGATTGCATCAGTATGAAGGGCGAGGGGATCATCGGGTATGGCAAACGTACGTGAAGGTCCGCCTCGGTGAGCTCGTAGTGGATGTTGTCGACTTTCAGTTTCGTGCCATTCCTGCGCTCAATCTGTCAACCATTGCCCTCTCGTAACGATTGTTACAACCCCACGTACTCTTCCAGTCTTGCAGGTCGGGCTGATCGATCAAAGTCGTCATATCCTGGACGTCTGCCGGACACCCTGTCATCCCGCTCTTCATCATAGCGATCATGCACCCAATCGCTGCAATCGTCAGCTCCGAGTTCGTGCCGTGGGGCCATTGAGTGAACTCACGAGTCGATATTAGCGCGCTCGTCTCGGCGGTTCTGCAGAGAGGGGAGGGCCTGGTTAGCTACAGTTACGTTTGGGCGTCACGTCGATCCGCCGTGGTCAGGGCTCTGCCGTGTCGACACGCATTGGACGAGGTGGAGATCGAGAGGCTGATCGCACAGGAACGGACAAGTCATGGGTGGAGGGAGTAGGCACCTGTGTGGGATGGTTAGTAGAGGAAAGCGGGCGCAGGCAGAAGGTAATGACCAACCTTTCGAACTCCATCTCGGGGGTATTCCTCTCTACGCGGTGCCCTTGGCGGCTGCCGCGGAGGAGATCGTTGGGGGTCACGGCGGGGTGGAGGTCGAGTGCGCTGCTGCTGCACGTCAGCATCATCCGGTCGACATGTTCGAAGAGGCCACGACATCTAGTACATACTGGGCGTGCGCCAATGATGTCATCAAGAGCGCGATCCATTGTGTGGTGGCTCTGATGTTCGAGAGAGAGGTAGTCCGTGAGAATTGCACGCATGACGCGAGACGTGAAGCACGAGCAAGCGCCGCCAAGCATTTCGGGTGGGGCCGAGAATCAACCCTAACCCTACGGCCATCAGCCGTGAAGGTTCATCAGATACGAAAGGTTATGGAGTTACTCTCTGCACCTCTTGCTTTTGGCCCCCGCGGCCACTGGCCCAATCGGTCGTGAGCTGAGGTCGATTGAAAATGACTCTCGGAGTAAGCACCGCGATCGCCATGAGGAACGCGGCTTCTACATCCGTCTGCCGCCGTCAATGCGCAGCTACCTTACTTTTTGTGATGACAGTCTTCCACACTGGCATCGTATCCAAGTCATCTTGCAGCGCGGTACTGGGAACATTGAGGAGAGACTAGCCCTGTCATGCGGCCTCGCACCCGGTGTGAAGCATGCGCAACGAAGCACATCGAGGTATACTGTCTGCGCGGTCCATCGCAACATGCCCCATACTGACGGTCGATGCAACAAGTGCGACGGCCTCCGACCGACTTGTGGACAATGTCAGACTCGTGGCTCAGCCTGTGTCTGGTGGGTGCCTGATGCCAAAACCCTCGTCTTTCACTCGGAAAACCAATATGCCCCGGGAACGCAGCGTCGTCCCCGTGGGCGCCGTGCTCCCCGGTACACTGTTCGTACGGCCGAGGAATCTTCCTCTGCAGCCATCCTACCCGCGGCGCCCACATCCATGCCCCTGGAATATCTCGCGGAGACCGCATGTGCACTTAGCATATGTCAACCCAGCCTAATCCCACCCATCACACAGTTCGCATTACAGAAGTATCGTGTCTACTGTTCCAGAAACCCGCCGTGGCTGGCTTCTGACTACTGCCTTGGCTTCCAAGGCTTTCTATCCTTCTACGACGGAAAGTCTGTCGATCAGCAGCCGCGCCTACTCCTCGAAGCGGCATGGACATCCATGGCGTTGGTGTACTTTGGCCGATCGGCGAAGTCGAGGACTGCGATCACACTCAGCAGTGATAGTTATCGCCGTGCACTTGCTCTCACACGCACAGCGATTCAAAATGCGGATCGTAGCGACATACCGGACGAACTGGTGTTGACAGTCATGCTCCTAGCCAACTACGAAGATAAGATGGGGGCCATGGATCGCTTAACCTTCGTCCCGGCGAGCTTCAAACACGATGACGGTGCAGTTGCGCTGATCTGTCAGCGCGTCAATGGAACCAACAGAACACCAACAAGCATGGTATTGGACACTCTTGTCAGATGGCATTACATCCGGAACTGCATCTTGCAATGTATGCGCGTCCCGGAGTTGTTGTGCGAGTCCGACAAGTTCCTCGAGAGCTCCAGATCGCGGCTTCTAACCATTTGCATGATTCATCTGGCTGAGCTGCAGGCACGGAAGCGAGAAGCGTTCTTGTCGCCTTCATTCGAAGAGCTCCGTTGCATATTGCGGGTTGCGCAGCAAATCAACCGTAAAGTTTGCGACTTACAACAACCCCTCTCGCCCTTCCCTGTCCAGGCTAGAAGCGCATGGCATGCTCATGTGAAACACGTTCCATCGCTTGCCGACGGTGCGGCTCTTCGCAAGACCCCCAACATGGCCGACGTCCAGTTGTGGATCGACTCCCACGCCACACGTCTGCGCGTAGACACGGTCGTTGTCCAAGCCGCTCGCATGCTGGAGTCTTTGCCTGCGCGACAGATGGACACAGGCCTCGCGGATATCGTCATTCGAGCGCAACAAAACATCCGGAGCTCGGCAGAGTGCATCCTCGCCGCGATCCCCTACTACTTCCCTCACGATATCGGCCTGCGTGCTCCGCGACCCACTGGCGCAGCCAATGCCGTATCCCGGGGTTTCGATTCTTGCAGCTTATTCTTCGCCCTGCACAGTATCGTCACATCGTCGCAGGCGCCCGCGCTTCACAAGCAGGCCGCTGCGCATGCACAGTTGCATGTGGCTAGCCTGAATGGAACTACCCTCCTTGAGCGTTTGTATACACCTGGGGGCCCTTTTGCAGTCAACGTAGTGCAAAAGGGCGAATGAGCCAGGGCGCGCTCACAAAGCCATGGGTGAGGGCGAAGTCGAATTTGCGGAGGGCTCTTCTGGTCCGATACCAAGTTTGTTGAGCAGGGATCTGTGACCACTCGCTTACATGCTGCTATCAGGTGGCTAAAGATGACATCGACCATGCGACGCGACGTATCGACTCAGCATCAGGATTGGAGCTTTCGCTTGCACCCGTGGCCAACAGCTTGGATATCCAGAGAGGAAAGCCTCCCGCGGGCCAACGGTTTGACTGAGCGATTTTCCTGGCCAGGGTGATGAGCAGGCGCATTATTACCATGTCCAGAAGTGGTTGCGATGCTGACGTCTGCGCGGTGTCCTGCCAGGGAAATGATTGCGCTCGTTGCTCGTGGGAAATTTCTCACGCTCCCAGCTTGCCGCCTTTTTCCATCGTCATCGTCTTGGTCGCATTATAAAGACCAGGGGCCTCCCACCGATGTTCACATTGCTGTCTGAAATCCTCACCGTATTACACTGGCGAAACATGCGTTTCTTACCCTTCATTCTCTACGCCGGCGCCGTTTGTGCGGATGTCACATCCTTGCCTTCAGCCTTGCTCTCTTCGACCAAGGAACTCGCATCGGCCGCACCAACTGGATATGCACCACAGAAGACGGCATGTCCCTCAACACCTGTGGTTCGAGTCGCCAATCCCTTTTGGCAAGGGCACACAGAAGTACAATATGACCAGGAACATCATCCGTGGACAAGTCTTTCAAAAGGCTCTGGCGGGCTATCCCATCTCCTACGTCGATCTATTCGGCCGCTTTGAATCCTACTCCTTCTTGAGCGCAGAAGGTGCTCCCGCGTCGCATTTTGAAGACATCACCGCCCAGCCAATCTTCCAAACATTCCACTCGCCGTTTCCGATGATTGCCGCCGGAGGCGTGAACGCATTTGGCGACAGTTGCCCACTCTCCAATCTTTCCGACCCGGCATACGAGTTCAACCCGTACGAGTTTGGCTCGTGGGAGAAGGGCATCTCTGCATTTGTCAACATCACCTATCTTGGATCTCAGCCATATACTGGTGCGGGAACATGTGTCACCGGCTACGACAACACAGGGTTTGCCATTGCCACATCTGGTAACGTGCTCGGCCTGAACTGTACGGAATTCAACGCCAAGCTGCCCACCATCTTCGCGGAGTACAACGTGTCGCATCAGCTCGCGGAGTTGTTGTTCCCGTCGAACAGAAGCCTCTTCGCACGCTACCCAAATCCCTTCTACAATTCCTCATCCTCCCCCAAAGTGAGCGAGTATCCCAACATCAACATGGTCGACGGCGGCCTGGTCTCCGACGTCGCCATCACGCCCCTCCTCTACCGTGACGTCGACGTGCTCTTCGTCTCCGACAACTCCGGCGAGACAACAGACGGCTATGTCAACGGCACGAATCTGCACGGCACCTACCTACGCGCGCAGCTCAACAATCTCACCCGCATGCCGCCCGTGCCCGATCCGCCGACGTTTGTCCAGCACGGCTTCGGCAACCGAAACGTCTTTTTCGGCTGCAATACGACCGACACCATCACGCTGGTGTACATGCCTAATCGAGACGTCGTGTACCCTTCAAACTACGGTCGCACCCCGGATCCGATGGGTGACGAGGTGCTGTACGGGCTGTTGGATGATGGCCGGGCTATTGCGTCGAATAACAGGACGGCGGATTGGGCCGAGTGTGTGGGTTGTGCGATCATGGGGAAGATGGCTGGCACGTTGCCGAACTTTTGTGGTGCCTGCTTCAGGAAATATTGTGCGGTATGGTAGTGGTAGAGGGGGTTACTTTGTGCCCATCGACGGGCAGTAGTGATGAAGAGCAGCCGCGTTCGATGAAAAGTGCCAAACGCTGCCACGACTACAGCACGACGACAACAATACTTCCCCCACTCTGCTGTCTACTTACGGAACTCCCCTTACATGATGTATCGGAATTGACGGTTCTGTGCGACTGTTGACATATGCCACTACAATGTCATCGTGTTTGCGCGTACCTCTTTATCCGTGGGATCTTCGTAGGCGTGGTCGAAGCGTTCCATCGTCCCCGACGCGTCTCGCCGGCGATTGTCCCAGATACAAAGCGCGCGGTAGACGAGGATCAGTACGCTCGCTGCGGCTGCTGTGACGGTTGTGATGAGCCAGCCCGAATTGTATCTGGGTGCTTCAGATCTTCAATCAATCCGAACAATGCGGCGTGAGACAACATCGACTTGTCGTAGTATTGAAGGGCATAGGTGAAGCAGAGGACGGGCATGAGGCGCCAGTCGATCTTGCGCCTCAGCTTCCGTTCTTCGGCAACCTCCCAAGACGTGGGACCATCGTAGCTGTTCAACACTTTTGCAGCTTCATCGCCTGCTTCTGTCGGCTTGATGATATCCGGGTTGCTGACAGTCTCCTCGTGATGCGTGGAGGATTCGATCTTTTCGTGGTCGGCCATTTTGCAGGATGAGGGGAAGGTCGGAAGAAGTGAACCAGAGGTGGAATACTTCTCCTTCGAGTGGTGGCCAAACCATTGTTACATATAGTCACGGTCAAAGCAGACTCTTGGACGTCCTGCCACACTTGCATGGCGCCGAGTGGACCGGAAGATGCCATGAGAAGATCTTGTCTCCATTTCACTCGGTTGTCCGTCTCCCGAGGCTGCCAACAGCCGCCCATTTGCCTGCGACGCTCGTCAACAGTCTTCCTGAACATGCGAAAAGCCGGGCCGTTAGGTTGTCCTTGCGCCCCAATGCCGAGCTTGCCAATGTCGGAGTACGTCCTACCCCATGGGCATCTCGAAGTATACTGACAGCCTCGGTCCTTTCTGTGAAGGGCATGCGCTCACGTGCCATGGCGCCGAGATGCCAATGCTCTTTATACGGGACACCCTTTCCAACCAAGGGCAGCAGTGTCCAGACTCTGTGCGGATATGTTCATCCGGACGTGGTTGACATGGTGCCGGGCGAGGCTCAGCAACGTCACGGTGAGGACCGGTCGGGATGCCATGAAACAAGTGAAGGGTTGAAACGGGATGACCTTACCGGAGGACAGCGAGTGGAGAGCTTCAAAAGCACATCCTCACCAGATACCGAGGAGAAGACGGCGTGCGATTGAAACACCCACAAATGCACGCAATGTTGAAACGAGGCCTCTACAGATACACTTCTTCACCAGCTCTTCGTCATGTCGTGCTCGTGGCGCCTACCAGTGGATATGGGCGCTTTTCGAAATGCGAAATTTGACGGACGTTTTGATGTAACCTCACGCTAACGACACCTTTGCGCGTTTGACTGCTTTACCGCTCGTTCCTGCTCTCCATCCTAACAACTCCCTCACCTTTGTGCTTCCAGGACTCTCGCCATGCCGCCCAAACGACGAGAAAAAGCGGACTCGCCGGCGGCACAAGATGTGCAACCCACGGCGCAACCAGCCACGCGGCCAGCTCTACCACCTCTGACCGTCAATCTACTCATAGAGCACCTCGCCGTTCCCATTGTCCTGCTCATGATGGCCGGAATCTCAGCCGCCGTCTCTCAAACCGCCTTGGCGCCCGTCTTCGGCAGCCTAGAGGTGGACATGAACCATCAGGAATTCCTCATCGCGAGTGTCGTCGCCGGCTTTGGACTCCGCCATTTTGTCGAAAACATTCCACCCGGCCTCGTTGGGAAGGCAGCAGTAACATACGCCTTCTGGATCCCCCCCGTTCAGTTCTACCTCTCCCGCCTCAGCGGCGTTCTTGGACCACAGGTCGGCCCGATTGTCGTCAGCCTCTTCACCTCCCACATCCTCCTCGTCCTCGTGGTGTACGCCTGCGCGGAAGCCGTCGAGCAACTGCAGCTCGCGGCGCGGTATGGCGCATGGTATGGCTTCATCGCCCCGGCCATCTTCGGCCTCTGGCACATCAACACCGTCACCGCCTGGACCCGCTCGAGTCTGCCGGGCCTCGCATATGTCTCCAGCTTCTTCGTCCCCGTCACGCTGCAGTTGATCCTGGCTTGCATCATGGCTTTCTTCGTCCCTTCCAAGTTGGGCTTGATGGGTGCTCTACCTGGTTTACTGCACACCATCTACTTCAATCCGCATCTCGAGACGGAGGTTGCGCTGAACCAGCTCAATTCCACCCTCCATTCACACAACTGGTCTCTCCTCGACCGCAGCTGGTCAAACACGGGCTACCTCTCCGTGCTAGAGAATCTCGACACAAACTACCGTGTCCTCCGCTGCGACCACTCTCTCCTAGGCGGAAAGTGGCTTCTCACGCCGCAGAGGCGAGAACTGGAAGGCTGGACCGTGGACGAGCCCGTCTATCCCGTCTTTGAAATGCTGGAAGCCGTGCGATTGCTCGATCTCCAGCCTTCTGTCCCCGACTCGCAGGCATCCGCTTTAGTCATCGGTTTGGGCACCGGCACTGCGCCCGGCGCCCTACTCGCCCACGGCATCAACACCACCGTTGTGGAAGTAGACCCCATCATCCACCAGTACGCCGTCAAGCATTTCGGCCTCCCACCGACCTACATAAGCTACGTCGCCGACGCAATGGAGTGGGTAGGCTCCGCCGCGGAGAACAAAACGACCAAATACGACTACATCATCCACGACGTCTTCACAGGCGGCGCAGAACCGCTGAACCTCTTCACAAACGTCTTTCTATACAATCTCCGCTCGCTGCTACAGCCCGCCGGCGCCATTGCCCTCAACTACGCCGGCGACCCCAAACTCCCCCTGACGACTAGTGTGCTGAATACCATTGACAAAACCTTTGACGGCCAGTGCAAAATCTACCGTGAGCCGCCGGCGGAAGAGGCATTCGGAAGGAAAGCAGGCGGCGACTTTGACGAGTTCCATGCCGTGCGCGACGAAGACTTCATCAACATGGTCATCTTCTGCCGCAATTCGCCCGGGCCCGTCACCTTCCGCCAACCCGCCCCCACCGACTTCCTGGGAAGCCGAAGCCGCGAGGCCCACTTGCTCCCGCGTGCTAATCTGGAGATCCCATTCCCGCTCCAACACTCCTCCAACCGATCCGCCGTTTTGGAGTACCAGATTCTGCGTCCGGGTGATGAGATGAAGTACTATACCCAGCAGGCGCAGAGCGCCATTCGGCACTGGCATATCATGCGGCAAGTCCTTCCAGCCGCCATTTGGGAGCTTTGGTAGAGAGTGGTGTGCTGAAGTCGATCTCGCAAATGTATCTAATCTCTCTCGTGAAGCCAATTGTCGTCGTCCTCACTTGGGTTTCAAGAACTTCGACCCCTTGACCGGCTTCGGCGGACAATGGTTGTGCATCGCTTTGCGTTGTCGTGTCTTAATATCGTCACTGTATCCATCCTGCTGACAACACGGGTAATCCACGACCGTCTTGCTCTCCAACACGTCCTTGGCCGACCACCGTTTGCTGGGATCCGGATGCAACATGCCCATCACCAGACACTTGGTGCCCATGTCGTCCAGCATGGCGAATTGCTTCGTGTACGCGAACGCGGGCAGGACGCGCTCCTTTGTGAGAAGGCGATCGGGGTACCGCTCGTACCACGTGTCCCACGTGCTGCAGAAGATGTTGTAGTTTTTGACGTCCGTCGAGGCAAACTCCCACGGTGTGCCGCCGATGCAGAGCGTGAGGTAGACGATGGCGCACGACCAGATGTCCACTGCTCGCGGATCGTATCGGTCTTCGTGCTCGATAATCTCCGGCGCCATGTAGGGTCGACTGCCCACGAGGCCGGGCGCACACAATCGCACCTCATCTTCTTCTTTGACGAGACTTTGTCGTCTGCACCCTCGCAGTCCGGGATGCATGCCGCTGAAGACTTCCGCTGTGCCGAAGTCGGCGAGTTTCAGGCAGCCGGTGGAGGTGAGCAGGAGATTCTCCGATTTGAGATCGCGATGCGCGATGCCCCGGCTGTGCAGGTATTCCACTCCGCGCAGGAGTTGCTTGAACATGCAATTGCGGTCCTCGCGCGAGAAGTAGCCCTTGTTGATAAGATCGTTGAGGTCGCCGAGGTCGCAGTATTCCATGACGTGGAACCACTTCTTGTCGGAGTGGCATAGGCGGTATGTCTGAATGATGTTGGGATGCTCGAGCGATTTCGCAATGGCGTATTCGCTTTTAATTTTGCGCACATACTCCCGCTCGAGTTCTTCGTCGGGTTCCCAGTCGCGGAAGGCCTTGACGGCAAATACCTTGCCGGGTCCGGCGGTCTTGCTTTGCATCAGGTGCACCACGGCCGCTCCGCCTTCGCCAATGTCTTTCTTCCCGGCGCGGGAAAGCACGCTAAAGTGCTCGGCCAGGCGACACTCGTCGACATACAGCTCGTGAGGAATGGCGACGGAAAGCGTGCGGGCTTTGGAGCCCACACCGGCGTCGACACCATCGGTGTAGCCGCCCTGGAAGCGCTGGTAGATGGAGCCACGTCTGCCGGTGCCCGCAGTGCCTGCGGAGCTGGTTCGCCGCGGACGTGCTGCGGGCGGGAGATCGAGGCCCGGAGCGAATCGGACCATACCACTAGATTTGGAGGAGGAGCGCGGGGGATCGTGGAACTCATCCGTCTCGACGGACTCTCGGCCAGCGGACTCTGGTCTTTCCAGGCTGTCATGTTTGGAGTCGTCGGAGGTGTGCTTGCTGTCGGCGGAGAGGGGTGGTTGAGTGAAGGAATGGGCAGATGTCGGGGGTTGAGAAGGCGGGGGTCGATGCTGTAATTGCTCGTGTTGTTGGTGCTGCTGCTGCTGCTGCTGCTTGGCGGGTGGTTGAGGAATAGCCAGCTGGGGCACGGCTACTACGCTGCTCCTCCGGCGGTGGAAATGTCGCCGTAGAAAGCCGGCCTTCTTTTCGCCATTGGGGGTAAAGGGCGTCTGCGGGGATGCGGGACTGACGGGCGCAGTGCTGGCACGATTTGGCGGAGGCTTCATGGTCGCACACGTACGCCGACACGGCCCCTGGAGCTATGTGCTAGCGAGGATGTGCCATCCGACCGTGGTGGGATCTCCTCAAAGATGCAGAGAGGGATGGATGCAGACCGGAGCGAAATGGTTGGCGTGGAGTGGAGACACACGGGCAAGCTTTTCGGCGGCCGCTGGTGCTCCAGTAGCCGGACGCGCAAAGGTGTACTGCGATGAGATGAGGAGGGTGTGGCGCCACGGCCGTCATGCGACGAGGGCGAGGTGCAGATTAGTTGGGCGGGTTTGGCGGGTAGAGATAGCGCGAGGTACTATTGTACTTTCCCGGCCAGGTCCAGGGCAGGCAGGCAAGCAGGGTCTGCTGCGTGGCGTGGCTTGCACGCCTCACCAGAAGCAGCGTCGATTTCCCCCGGCCCCGCACTCTTGGCCACCAGCAGAGTTCCAAGCGGCTTGGAGGATGGATGAGGAGGGAGGAAGAGGATGATGAGGGGGAGATGGAGGTAGGAGATGAGATGAGAAGAATCCGCAGATGCAGCAGATCGCGCACCGGTCTCGGACAAAATGCACACCCTCGTTGCTGCTCGATTGGTCAAGGATGGGCGTGTTCGCAAACCCCGACGCTCCGACCACAACGCTTGCGCCGGAGGAACATTCAATTCTTGGCCTCAGTCATCCATTTCCGCTGATTAATCCACCACGCGCCGTCCGTGCCGATGACCCGATGTCGTGGATTGAACAACTCGAGGTTGTGGTGGCAATATGGAATCGAGTGACGATTAACACATCAGAATAGCACACCCTAATCATCCACTTCCAACCACTTGGCACACGCCTTGTGATGCTCCCCAAACCTCTTGTCAATCTTCATCACCCGCGCAAACGCCTCCTCGTTCGTCTTGCGCAGGAAATCCCAGAACCCAGCAATGATAAAGTCCGCAAAAGACACCTCTCCCCCCAACACAAACACCCCGCTGTCCTTCTCCGCCAAAATGTCCTTCAACGTCGCAAGGTGAGGCTCCGCGTTCTTCCACGCATTCTCCCCGCCCTTGTCGCTCTTGGCAAACTCGGCCAGCGGCATGCCGAAGCGTTTGGCGCGCGTGGCGTGGAAGTATTCAGCCGAGCGCGGAGGCAGCAAGTCGGGCACGGCGGGCATGAGCAGCGGCGCCAGCGCGCCTTGGCAGCCCAGAACCGTCTGCTGCACGCGGTCAATCAGTTCTCCCTTGTTCGTGTGGAGGGATGGTTGTGGCGCCAGCTTGTCCAGCGTTTCCGCTATCTTGCGCGAGTCCATCACGTAGCTGCCGTCCGGGAAGCGCGCGGCCGGACACGAGTACTCGGCGTTGGGGTTGACGTTGCGATCGTTCGCGGGGATCCCGTATTGCTTGAACTTGTCCGCGATGTCGGGATACTCTGTCCATTCGGTTTTGTAGGGAACGCCTTTGTAGTTCAGTGCCAGTCGGGCCTTCCAGGGATTGAGGGACCAGCATTTCGGGTGGTCGCCCTTGGATGGCAAGTCGAAGAGGATGATTTCAGAGGACATTTCGGTGGAGTGGGTATAGGCACGGTAGGATACAGTTGGGTAGAGTCGAGCAATACGATTGACAAGGGGCATGATGGAGGGTTCACGATTGCAGTCATTGCCGTGCTAAAGTACTTCATTGATGGTGGGGCATGGCGGGGTTGCCTACGTATTATCAATCGAGCCGTGTTAGGGCTGGGGGATTCCACCCCATCACACGTCGTTCCCCATCATGCGTGTGTTGATCATTCACTTGGCCAGAAAAGCCTGGAATGCCTTGTTATCAATCGCAACATTTCCCACCGCCCTCAGCTTCTTCCTGCCCTCCTTCTGCCGCTCCAACAGCTTGCGCCTCCGCGAAGCATCCGCCGCATGCAGTTTCTGCGTCACGTCTTTCCGGAATGGCTTCAGCGTCTCCCTCGCTACGATCCTCTTCCCCGCCACCGCTTGAATCACCAACTCGAACATTTGCCGCTGCACGTGTTCCTTGAACTTCGACACCCATTCCTTGCCCAGTCGTTCGGCTTGCGATGTGTGAATCACGCGTGCCACGGCGTCCACGGGCACTTTGTTGACGTGCAGCTGCAGTTTCGTGATGCTGCTCGGCCGGTAGCCGGCGTCTTCGTAATCCAGTGATGCGTAGCCCTTGGTGGTGCTTTTCAGCTTGCCGAAGAAGTCGTCTACAAGGCGCTCGAGTGGCAGTAGATACTTGAGAATCACCTGAGTGGCCGTGAAGAATGTCAAAGACTCTTGTTCGCCACGATTACTCTCGCAGAGCTCAATGATGCCGCCCAGGTACTCCTCCGGAACGGTAATCGTCGCCATGATGTACGGTTCCTCCAGCCTCTGCACAAACTGATGGAGTTGCGTGGGGTCAGGGAAGAGGTTGGGGTTGGTGACAATCTCTTCCGATTCATCCTTCTTCACCAGTTTGAAGGGCACACTCGGCGGCGTGATGATGACGCTAGCGCCGTGCTCTTGACGAAGGCGATCCTCAAATACGGAGCAGTGTAGCGTGCCTAGGAAGCCCAGACGCCAGCCCGCCCCGAGTGCTTCGCTGCTCTCTTTTGCAATTGTGACGGAGCGGTCATTGAGCGTCACCTGATTGATGCTGTCCTCAAGATGCGCATAGTCGCTTTGGTCGGTGGGGAAGGCCGCAACGAAGACCATGCTTTGCGGTTCTTCGAACCCAGGTAACGGCTCGACTTTTTTCTCGTTGCCAACGGTGGTGTAGGTGTCGCCAATCTTGGCCTCCTGACTTCGCTTCATGCCGGGGTTGAAGAAGATGTATCCCACCTGGCCGGCGCGGAGTCGAGTCTGTGGTGTCTCGAGAGGGTACATGATGCCCACTTCGCCCACAATGTATTCGTTGCCCGTGGCGAAGGAGTAGACTCTATCGCCGGCTTTGACGGTGCCTTCGAAGATTCGGACGAGAAGAATGACGCCTTTGTAATTGTCATACCAGCTGTCCACGAGGAGTAGCTTCAAAGGTGCGCTGTCTGCGCCAGTCGGGGCCGGCACTTGCTCGACGATGTTCGGTAGGACGTGTTCGACGTTGAGCCCGGTCTTGGCAGAAACCATGACCGCATTGGATCCATCCACCTCAAAGTTGTCATAGAGCTGTTCGATGGTACGCTGCGTGTCGGCGGAGGGCAGGTCAATCTTGTTGAGCACTGGCACCAGCTTCAATCCATGGGCAAAAGCAAGGTAAAAGTTGGACACCGTCTGCGCCTGCACTCCCTGCGATGCATCAACGAGCAGCAAGGCGCCGCCGCAACTCGCATAACTCCGACTAACTTCGGCGCGAAAGTCGACATGTCCAGGGGTATCCACCAAATGCAACAAATAGTCTTGTCCCTTGTACTTGTACACCATCGAACACGTCTGCGCCTTCACCGTAATGCCCCTCTCGCGCTCCACATCCAGCTTGTCGAGAAACTGCTTCTTCCCTCCCGGCTCGATGGTGCCCGTGAGCTCCAGCAGTCTGTCGCTAAGCGTGCTCTTGCCATGGTCGACGTGCGCGACGATGCAGAAGTTGCGGAAACGTTCGATGGGGATGTCGGAGATGCGCCGCTCGAGTTCGGATTGGACTTTTAATGGGCCGGCGAGACGTGGGCAGGAGGTGGTGAATCGGCGAGCGGGATGGGTGATGATCGATTGGATGAGGGTGCGAGTCGTTCGCACATGGCTTAACGCGTTATGTGACGTCGAAAGGCATCGTTGCATGACATTCACAGGCGACGAAACGTATTGAAGGGGATGCTGTGGCTTGAGCTGCTCAAAAGTCGAAGTCAAGGGTATCGAATTTCGAGGTCGTTATGTAAGCGGCTTCGGACGTCTACGGCGGAGGCTTGGAGGTTTCGTTGCTGCGCCAACGTCCATCCCTCAAACCTATGGACTTCCCTCTACATAGGTATTCCCCTTCAATTTCACCCCGCGCCAGCATTGACGGCAGACACACATTTATCGAAAGAAATCAAACCGTCTGCCTGCCTCCGCTATCATGCCTTCATCAACTGCGCCCGTGTCGAGCTCCGACAACGCAAAGGTTCACAAACTTCAAATCAAGGGTTCGGCAAAGGTGCGCATACCCTCTACTTCGAATGGTGAAGTGCGCGCATATTGACGTGAGTCTTGTAGCTCGTAACAGAGTTTTTCGAGTATGGCATCAACACCATCCTCTTTCAACGAGGCGTGTATCCTCCGGAAGACTTCTCCGCGTATGTCTCATGTACTACTGCCCCTTACCCGATGATGTACTGACTGTCGCAGTGTCAAGAAATACGGCCTCACGATGATGACGACGGTTGACGACCAGGTCAAGGCGTACATCAAGAAGATCATGGGTCAGCTCAGCAAGTGGATGCAGAAGTCCAAAATCTCCAAGCTCGTCGTTGTCATCACGAGCAAGGAGACGGGCGAGCACGTGGAGAGGTGGCAATTCGATGTGTGTCATGTCATGTCCCTCCATCTCTGAATCGCATGCTAATCCCCAAAAAGGTCAACATCTTTGGGAATGCAGACTCCCAGAAGAAGTCCGGCAAGGGCGCGGCCGACAAGGAGAATTCCTCGCCCGAGACCGCAAATCCACAGCAAACGACTCCCGACGAGAAAACGGAGGCGCAGATCCAACAGGACATCCAGGCTCTGTTTCGGCAAATCACCGCTTCCGTCACCTTCCTCCCGATGCTGGACGGCAACTGCACCTTCAACGTTCTCGTCTATGCCGATGTGGATTCCGAAGTGCCTCTGGAGTGGGGCGACAGCGATGCAAAGGAAGTGAAGAATGCGGAGAAGGTCATGCTGCGCAGCTTCTCTACCAACTCTCACAGAATTGATACGGTGGTGTCTTATCGGTGAGTGTTGGATGCATGGGTATGATGGGAATACGTTTGCTGACCTCATATCTAGCCTTGCCGAATAACGGGGTCGTGTTTGCGCGTGGCCAGGTGTATGGATTCCATCCACGCTGGCATTGCGCCTCAATTGACACAAGCTTCCCGTGAGATCGAGATTCCGCGATACCAACGATAGTGAAGCCATCCAACAACGCAGCCAGATGCACCTAGCCGTGGTGGCTTCGGCAAATCGCAGCCAAACGTGCGCCTCCCGACCGCAAGCTCCACCCACGTGTACAGAGCCCCTAAAAATCTGGGCCACTGCCGAAAAACGGACAAACGCCCGCGAATGTGCTTTGAAACATCCCGAAGGAACGTCACAGGTTTCAGGGGGAGTAGGAGATCCGCACGGCTGGGTCAGGTTAGCCCACAATCCGCCATGGACAGCGGCCTATCCCGACGGCATCTCTAGAATCTATCAATATCCGCGATCCATATCGCTCCACGACTCCACCGATCTCCCCACAACTACGACTCTGCCATCCGCATAGGAACTGCGGCAAACAAAATCTCCTTTCTCCAGCCTCGATCCTCCAAACGTGTCGATGCCGGTATCAGCCTTGCCTTGCGCCACCCGTGCTTGTCAATGCCGTCGACAGCGGGCCTGGCTCTCCGAAGCCTGGTCGACGCGGATGGGTCCCGATATGCTCACCCGCTGCCTCCATTCGGTCTGGACAGCATTAGTACTATTGCTATATTGAGAATGATTCACCCACAAGACTCCCGCATCCCCATCCCCTTTCCCTGCTCTCCTACGCTGCTCTCTCCTTTCCATCAGCCTCTCACAGTCTTGCTGTCTCCTCCTTATCCATCCTGCAGACTTGAGAGATCGATCTGCAAGCCCTCGTTGCTGCTCTCCAATACACTTCCTTCGTTTCCAACCCCCCGCGGACACCTTGCATCATCTCAACATCACATCTCGAGAGCGCTCCACAATGGGCCTGTTATCGTACATCAAGCCGGCGGAAGTCGAGGAGACGCCCAGGAGCAACAGCCATGGCACCATCAAATCCATTGAGAAGTTCATTGGCGACCATCGCCCGTCAAAACACACTCAGGAAGACCTGGCACCCCCTTCCGCCTCAGGATCTCCAGGCCTCTCTCGACCAGCTTCGCTCTACCCAACCGATCAAGCCAGCTTCCCCAGCAACCAATCTACCGACCAAATCGTCGACTTTCACGAAATCAAATGCGACGTCATGGTCAACTGGCTGTACCAGCAACAGATGGAGAGACTCTGGACAGCTGGTGGAGCGGACGAGGGAGTGGTGCTGAAGAAGGCTCGTCAAGCCTACACCTGCTGCCCGGCGGACATGATCGAACACCCCTCCGGCTTCTTCAAGAACGTTGAAGCACTCAATGTGCGAGTGGCAATGACCGTCAACACCAGAGTCATCAAGCTGTTCCTTCACCGCAACGACAAGCCTTATGTTCCCCTCAAGAACGGCTTGCGTCTGCAGGTACTTCCCGACATCTCTGCTCTGCCACGCTGCCAGAAACATCACTTTGCTGCCTTCATCGCCGACCGCGGGATCCTTGTCGTCTGGGACGATGAGCCCCGGCACCTGCTGGACCGCGCACAAAAGATCGAAAAGGCGTTGATGGAGATGATCTGGAACGATGATCCCGACGAAGACTCCGACTACAATCCCGACTCCAGCAGCGGCAAAGACACCACCTCCGAAGAAGGCGACGTGGAGAAGGGCACGCTGGAGAAGCCTCGCAAGATCATGATGTTGATGCCCATCATCTCCGCGTGCACGCTCGGCCTCACCACTCTCGCTCTTGGATCTGGCTTCCGCTCCGTCGCCATCGAGACTGAAATCGACGCTTCCTACGTTCGTCTGGCCTTCTTCTTGGCCTTGCCGGCTGTCGTCTGGCTATCACTCTTCTTCTTCCAGGCTCTTGTCGGCAACGTCGCCCAGATGATTGGACCTGTCAATCAAGTCCATCAGAATACAAAGTTCTACTCCGGCCTTCCACCACGACGCCTCCGTTGTGACGCAGGTCCGCTTCCCCATGTCACCATTCAACTTCCGGTCTACAAAGAAGGACTGCACGCCGTCATCGAGCCCACCGTTCGCTCTTTGAAAGCAGCCATGTCGACGTACGAGATGCAAGGCGGGACTGCAAATATCTTCGTCAATGATGATGGCATGCAGATCGTTCCCGAGGAGGACGCGCGTGCTCGTCGCGAGTTCTACGAAGAGCACAACATGGGTTGGGTCGCTCGTCCGAAGCACAATCCCAAGCCGAAGGAGGGGGAGGAATTGTTCCTCCGTCGGGGCAAGTTCAAGAAGGCTTCGAACATGAACTATGCTATGTGGGTCAGCATGCGTGTGGAAGATATATTGAGGGCCATTGACCGCCACGACGATTGGAGTCAAGATGAAGAGACTGCAGCGTATCAGCAGGCGCTGGCGACTGTTGTTGCAGACGATCAAGGCCGCACTTGGGCTGACGGCGACATTCGCATGGGTGACTACATCCTCATCATTGATTCTGATACCCGCGTGCCGGAGGACTGCTTCCTGGACTGCGTGTCGGAGATGGAGCAGTCTCCCCAAGTTGCCATCATCCAGTACTCCTCTGGAGTGATGAATGTGACGGATTCCTTCTTTGAGCGCGGCATCACCTTCTTCACTCATCTGGTCTACACTCAGATCCGGTTCGCCGTTGCCACCGGAGACGTGGCTCCCTTTGTCGGCCACAATGCCGTCCTCCGCTGGGCCGCCGTGCAAGAGATTGCATACGAGTGTCCCGATGATCATCGCGAGAAGTTCTGGTCCGAGTGCACGGTGTCGGAAGACTTTGACATGGCTCTCCGTCTCCAGACTGCCGGCTATCTCGTCCGTCTGGGTGGATACACCGGCGATGGCTTCCAAGAAGGCGTCTCGCTGACCGTCTACGACGAGCTGGCGCGGTGGGAGAAGTACGCCTACGGCTGCAACGAGCTCATTTTCCACCCTCTCAAGGACTGGTTCCGCTACGGCCCATTCACCAAACTCTTCACCAACTTCCTCAAGTCCAGCATGCCACTGCCTTCCAAGATCACCATTATGGCGTACATCGGCACGTACTACGCCATTGGGTCCGCGTGGATCCTGACCATTGCAAACTACTTCCTCACCGGCTGGTTGAATGGCTACCTCGACCACTACTACCTCGACAGCTTCCGGGTGTACTTCTCCATCATCATCGTCTTCACCGCCATGGGCAACGTCGCGCTGGCAGTGCTACGCTACCGCACGAAGGAAAAGACACTACTGCGCGCCCTGATTGAGAACCTCACCTGGATCCCCCTCCTGACCATCTTCCTCGGCGGCATCTCGCTGCACGTCTCGCAGGCCCTCCTCTCGCACATGTTCAGCATCGACATGAGCTGGGGCGCGACGTCCAAGGAAGCGGAGAACACCACCTTCTTCGAGGAGGTCCCCAAGATCATCCGCAAGTTCAAGTTCACCTTCATCTTCTGCTTCTTGTGTGCGATTATGATGATTGTCATGGCAAGGTTCGCGCCGCCGCTGTGGAGGATTGATTACTTCTTTTCCATCTGGCCGTTGAGCACGATTGTTGTTGCGCACTTTTTCCTGCCGATTGCGCTGAATCCGGGGTTGATGCGGTTTACTTGGTAGGGTTAGTTCGGATGGGGGAGGCGTATGTATTGAAACAGCGGCGGAATAATGGCAGTGCAGGGGTTGGGCGGTAGAGTCTTATGGAGGATGAGTGTAGCAGTCGGGACTATGGCGCGTATGTAGCAATTATGTTGACACTGTGCTTTTGAAATATCTGGATTCTTTCAAGGATCATTGGATTAATCACATTGCTTGCGAGAAGTGTTGTTTGATCTGTGTTGCAGGGACGAGGTGAAGTTCACGATCCGGAGCCGAGGAATTTCAATGCCCAACTTCATCTTCTCGTCTGAGCAATCTTGAAGTGTCTGCGCCAACACATTCCCCCTGCACTACAATGCGGTAAAGCCGAACACCTGGAGACGAACAGTCGTCTCAACTGCAGTCATGGAAGAGCTGCAAACCCGCCACCGCAAAGAGCAGCGCGACCTGCAAAGTCGCATCACGCAGAAGAAGAAGCAGGCGAACAAGAAGACGAGGAAAGGCGTGAATGATGAGTGCGACAGGCTGGAGGCGGAGCTCAAGGAAAGGCAGCAGAGTGAGGTCGCAGCTCTGACCGGAGAAGCCGTGGGCGACGATGTACCGAGCAACGAACTGCTGGACCTGAGCATTGAGGCAGACGCGGAGCCACCGCGTACGAACGGGACTGCCCACGACGATGCGGGGAAGAACGAGCCTGGTGAACACCCAGACACAGCAAGCTCCCTGGGGAGTCAGGCAAAGAAACCGAATCGGCAAAAAGCGAGACTTGCACGAAGAGCAGCGGAGCAGGAAGAGTTATTAAGACAGGCGGCGGAGGAGGCGAAGAGCCTGCCAGATTTGAAGGAGCAGGAGCGGACGAGGATGTTGGACGCCATGAAAGAGCGGGGGATGCAGGAGAAGGAGATCCGAGCGGACGGACACTGTCTCTATTCTGCTGTTGCCGATCAGCTGCATCAACTGGATATTCCACTCGCAGCCACCATCAACGAGACTGCGGCCTACCAAAGCGTCCGAGCAGTGGCGGCGGAGTACATTGAGAAACATCGGGAAGACTTTGAGCCTTTTCTGGAAGAACCATTCCCCGAATACGTTGGGAAGATTCGCAACACTGGCGAATGGGGCGGGCAGTTGGAATTGATGGCTCTCGCAAAGTCGTATGCCACCGACATTTATGTCCTGCAAGACTTTGGCCGGGTGGAGAAGATCGAGTCTGGTGGAAGTGCGAGTGAGAAGACGATGTGGCTTGCGTACTACAAGCATGGATTTGGACTGGGCGAGCATTACAACAGTCTTCGCAAGGCGCCTTGAAGACGGTCTCTGCGATTTGTGGTACACAAAGACTGAAAGCTATGGAAAAGCAGTCTCCGCCGCCATGTCGAGTCCAGTTCGCTACATGCCTGAGCCTGCTCTACGATGGCGCCTGGTGAACATTGACACGACTCAGTGGCATCGACAGCCGTGCGGCTTGTCTGGCAGTTCATTCGTGCGAGACGAGTCCATCGCACCCCATTGAACACTCATATTGCTTGCGCCGATTCACCTATCATGCGGCGTCACACGGTTACTACCTCGTTGCCGACCATGGCGGAGATGGTGGAGAGACGCGGGCGGAGAAGGCTGGGGAGCGGTATTGGTACTGCAGGCGGAGGAACCAGCCGAGTTGACGCGAGTCGCTGCAGAACTATATCCGTATTGAAGCTGTTCTGGAATGCTGCTTGACACTTCTCTATCTCCTCGACTCCAGTTCCGAGTCTTCGGTGTCCAGCCTTGCACAAGACGTACTCGTGAGGAGCAGGCCCAACCACTCAGTAACGTCGAATGCCTCCCACGTGCTATCCCTGCCCTTATCGTTCCTCTTCGCCATGAGTCTCAGACCTCCAAATATATCGATTGCTGTAGACAAGGCGTTGCCAAGTATGTCGATCGCATGTCGGGTTTGCACGTACTAGATCTCTGCTCTCCTTTCGTTTCTGGCGGGTTCCATGTGTTTTAGCGTTCAGCTGAGTCCATCTCCAACTTTCCGCCCGAAATATTGTCCCTCGCACCTGTCATTGATTTGCTTGATGCATACACAATCATGGACCTCTCAAAATGCCCTCCGTTGACTCGTGTTTCGGTGCAAGAGGCGCATCGACGCATCGAGCCATACATCCATCGCACACCGGTCGTCACTTGTCAAACCATCAACACCATCGCTTCGACGCCGCAGTCTGAGAGATCTGAGAACCGCAGTGCAACACCAAACGGAACGCACGCTCTTTCCGATGCTCGTCCAAAGGTGAAGCTCTTCTTCAAGTGTGAAAACCAGCAGAAGATTGGGGCTTTCAAGGCTCGGGGAGCTTTTCACGCACTGGGCCGGCTGATCGAGGAAGATGGCATTGACGAAGTGCGGCGGAGGGGCGTCTGTACGCACAGTAGTGGTGAGGCATACTACCTATCACTTCTCATCAATCGAGCCATCTACTTACTGCGTCACGTATTACAGGCAATCATGCACAAGCGTTGGCCCTCGCCGCAAAGCAATTTAATGTGCCCGCTCACATCGTCATGCCTTCAATCAGCACACCATCCAAGATAGCAGGCACGAAAAGTTATGGTGCCAACGTCATCTTCTCAGGATCAACGAGCGACGAGCGGGAAGCGGTCATTCAACAAGTCATCAAAGATACCGGAGCGACGTTGATTCCTCCTTACGACCATCCCAACATCATCCTCGGGCAGGGAACACAAGCGCTGGAACTTGAACAGCAGGTGGAGGATCTACTGTTCCGAGATTCCAGCCTGGGTGTCCCCGGCAAGCAGAAACTGGACGCAGTCATTGCCCCCATTGGAGGCGGCGGTATGCTTAGCGGCATCTGCACTGCTCTCGCCGGCACTGGGATCATAGTCTTCGGCGCGGAGCCCAACTTTGAAGGCGCAAACGATGCAGAGATGGGGTTGAAGCAGGGAACGCGGATTGAGAAGGTGAAGACGCTGACGATTGCCGACGGCCTGCGCACGCCGGTGGGAGAGATTCCGTGGTCCATCATTTCGGATAAGACAAAGTTGCAAGGGATTTACAGCGTGACGGAGGAGCAGATCAAGAGCGCATTACGACTGGTGATGGAAAGGGCGAAACTCTTCATTGAGCCGAGTGCTGCTGTGCCTTTGGCGGTGGTGCTGTACAACGAGGACTTCCGTAAGCTGGTGGAGGAACAAGCTGGACCTGGGGGGTGGAATGTTGGTGTGATTCTGTCTGGTGGAAATACTACCGTTGAAGCCATTGCAAAGTTATTTGCCGCTTCAGAATCAAGTGAAGAGCGTGCGCAAGGGACGGTTGGGATTGATGGAGAGAGGAAGGCGGAGAATGTTGCTGGGTAACCTTGAGCTGCAGCCTGGAATGCCACTTCAGCCTTCCCATCCTCTTTGTGCCTCGTGTCCCTCCCCCTCCTTTGACTTTGTTCATCCACGTTTCAAAAACAAGAACCATGTCGTCTTCTCTATCCCTCGAGAAACTCGTGGTCCAGCCACCGATTACGGCCAACTCCATCAAAAACTTCGATCAGTCCACTGTGGCCCGCGACGCAGAGGAAACGCGCATCATCGTCCATGCCCGCTTCCCCGAACTCGCCGGGAGGTTCCTCGAACACAAACGAGCGAGAGGCTCTCAACATGAAAAGTCGCTGTACGCGACAGACAAGACCTTCACCTGGAAAGATCTCGTCACCCGGTTGATCGAAAAGCGACCTCTCGTCTTCATGAACGGCACCGACCACACCATGCTACGGGATGGCACGAAGCCGAAGGGAAGAACGACAACCGAGTGGGACCGCAACGGTACTGACGAGCAGCATCTCAACAAGTACCTCACACTGGAAAAATACCTGTCCTACGATGAAATCATGCTGGGGTCATTGATCGGGGTCAGCAGTCCTTCCTACTTCATCAACGACGGCAACAGATATAACCAAGGGCAGGAGGGCAAGGCTGGAACATTCCAACCGCGAGGCGTCATCATTGGCCTGGTGGGTGCTCGCTTTGAACGTGATGATCGGATGGACTCGGTTTATATGCTTGCGAAGGCGGACAACCCACACCAAGACCCTCGACTCACTGGCATTTTCGAGGACTTCTTTGGGGCCAAGAGGCACCCCGAAGCCGATTTCGACAGTGGCATGTACAAGGGCCGGATTCGAATCACGGTGGACATGCTGCTACTGGAAGCGGATGCTCGCGCGAAGCAAGCAGCCAAAACCGCATACACATACGTCGTTGGCCTGGGCCTGGGAGTATGGCAGTATCACAACAAACAGGCCGAGTACTACATCGATACCTTTGCGACTGCCATCGAGGAATTGAGATTGCCGAACACTTCCACGATTGAATTCGCCTGGATCACTGCGCCGAAAGCATGTCAGAGCCGAGTTTCACGTGCTGCAGAAAAGAAAGACATCAAAGTCATCTTCAGCAAGAGAAACCCCGCCGAGAAGCTTGCCAACGACGAGGAGCTGCTGGTGCTGAGCTATGCATGGGATGGTAATGCCTTTCCTGGCAATGTGAGTTTTGCTAGAACCGCTGGTGTGAGCTGCTGGCTAACGTAACGATGTAGGAGTACTGGGAAGGCAGTCTGACGGCGAGTGGCGATCCCGCTGCCGCATGCATGAGTACCATCGGCGAGCTGCACAATCCGGTGGTCAATCCCTTCACCAAACGGATCACTGTCCTGGGAAGGTGAGGTACGATTGGATAGATAGCTGCGAACTTCGAGTCTCAGTACGTCTTATCCATGACAAATTGTCCCAGGGCCGCAAAATCCCTCGTCTCATCCACCATCTCCCACAAGTTCGGCTGCGTGAACACGGCCAGCGTATTGCGTGCAATCGACCCCGCCTTCGGATGCCGTGACCCTCGTACAAAATGAGGCACCGCCTTGAACTTGCCCCGAGTGAGAATCTCCAGCGCCTCGCCCGTCTGAAAGGCCAGACAGTCTCGCGGAATGTTCACTTGCGTCGTCTGTCCTGAGCGGTCTTTGATCCAGAGGCCTGTCTTGGGATCGGGGTGGTTGTCCAGCTCTGGCAAGAGAGGAAGAGTGCCGTCCGCGTGGGGATGAGGAGGATGCGCTGCCTCGTCTACAAACATATTGCTCGTGAGGCCCGTAAGCGCGCCCAGATCCCGATGTGTTGCACACCAGTCGTCGTCAATAGCCATGGCGGAGTCAGGCCGGCCGTCTTTGGGCTCATCTTTCGGTTTCGATGGAAAGTAATGCAGGAGCCTCGCTTTCGTGCACGCACTTCCTCGCACAATCTTCTCCAAAGTCCCGTCTTGATAGTCTTGCAATTTCGCCACGCCGTACCTGTCACAGTTCCGAGCGACAACGGCAGCAACATCGACGATCAGACGGCAGAGCGTCTCAAACGTTTCTTCGAATCCGGGCAAGACACTCTCATCCGGCCAGACGTTTGGTGTGGTAAATTCTGGGACATTGGGATACAACCGCTTCGCCTTGTCTTCCAGTGCGGCATCGTGGATGGGCTGGACATAGTAGGAGCCCTTGTCGGTATCGTATCGGCCATTCGCGAGCGTCTCCTTGCCGCACGACCAGCCTACATTGTACCTCGTCGCTGGCAACTCGACCTTTGCTGTGGAGTAATGTCAGTCGTCTCAGCTCTTGCGCCGCTCAGATAATACCTACACAGCTCATGTGCGGGGAGATTGGCAAGATACGAGGCATAACTCAAGAGACTTCTCCGGAGTTCCACAAAGGCTGGCGGAAGGTCGCTGACGATGATGATGCCCAGTGATTCCGGGCCGAACGCTTCCTCGAGCTGCTGCAGCGAGACATTGCCATTCTCGAGGTCGTTGAGACTCACCGACACCGCGGCTGGGGAGCTGCGTGCTTTGGTGGCCATGATCGTGTTGAGTAGTTGTGGAATGTGGATGGACGATGCCAAGAGAAACCCGGCCGACAAAACTCTATCCTCATTTCCCAGTTGGGTAAGAGTGCAGTCGTTGGGATACAAGTAGAGATGATGCATGGATCACTAGATTCATACATTGGCTATAACATTCATCAAGCAAAGCCCACCGGTATGCAATCCCTGCCGATCTCTGCAAGAAGCGCCGTCGCTAAATTCACTCTCAAATGAAACGAAATCGTATAGAACCCAAATCGCTGCGTTCGGGGAATAAAGTCAAGAATTGCCAAAGAACAGCATTCGAACTTCACAGTCCTCGCTTCCACTTGCGACTCGACTGTCGCTGAGCCAAGCACACGTCACCGGACCCCGGTGCCCAGTAAAGGTGCGTTCGCACTTGCCAGTACGTGGATCCCAGACCTTCATCATGCGGTCCTCGGACCCGGAGATGAGCCGCAAGTGGTCAGCTGCCAAGGCCCAGATGCCTTCGACGTGCCCGAAGAAGGTGCGCAAGCAGGCCTGTGCGCGAGGGGTATGCGAGTTGGTCAGAGGATCGGTGGGCAGCATTTTGAATGTGGTGCTTTCGGTGTCTTGGAGCGCACTCCGCTCGATGGCGTCCTTGTGCTGGTTGAAGTGCACATTCCACAAGCGGATCGTTGAATCCAGCGCTCCCGTCAACATGTAGTGTGGAGGTGCTGGACGCTCGGGTTCTGCCGGCCAAAAGGGCTCCTCCAACGACGCATCTCGCCTGGTGTCGCCGAACGAGTGCTCGTTGCTGCCCGACGCGTTGCTGCTGACATCGTCGTCTCGATCGACTAGACCGTGGATGTTACGGTGCTCGTCGAGTTCGAATTCTGCAGGCAGGGGTAGGACTTGTTGAACTCCTCCTACATGACCTTCGAAGACGCGAATCACGCGCTTGGCGTCCAAGTCCCACAACCGGACGGTCAGATCGTCAGACGCCGAGAATAGTGTGCGAGAGGCCTCGTCCACCTTGACGCTGTTAATCCAGTCGGTGTGGCCGCGGAGGAGGAAGGTTTGTTGAGTTTCGGAATTCCAGACACGAATCGTTTGGTCCATGGAGCCAGACGCGACCCACGGTCCACTGAAATGCAAGCAGGTGATGCCTGCATTGTGCGCTGGGAAGGTTCGGAGACATTGCCCCGTCTTCCAGTTCCACAGCTTGATCGTGTTGTCCAGACTGCCAGTCATCAATTTGCTGTCGTCGAATTGCAAACATCGAATCCCGCTCGTATGGCCTTTCAATGTTCGGATTTCCTTCCCGGTGTGCACATCCCAGACCTTGGCGGTGGTGTCGTAGGAGCCAGTGATGAGGACCTTGTCGTCGAACTGCAAGCACATGACGCCGTTGGTGTGACCTTTGAAGACTTTGGTGGTGAAGCGGCCGTGCTTCCAATTTGTGCCCACTCGGAACCGATCCTTGTACACGTCTTTCCACGGCCGTCGTCTCAGTGGCAGAGGCTCTACGGCGAGGTCGGGGGAGGGAAGAGGGCCATCCTCTCGCGTTGGTGATGAGCGTAGTCGCTTCGTAGAGTCGGGTGATGCTTCGCCCTCTTCATTCGTTCGCTTTCTTACAAGCTGGGATGGTCCTAAAGCTGGAGGCTCAGAGATGTCGGCCAGGGGGTTCGCTGAGGTTTCGGAGATGGGAGTGATGACGGGAGACCATTCATTGATTCCTCGACCGCTCGCGCGAAGTTGTATCTGTCTCTTCTCGATCCTCAATCTCTTCCTCTCCAGCAAAGGTAAACCCCATCCACATTTGGTGCATTTGCGGTCGATGTGTTGCTCGCACATTTTATGCCAGACCACGTCGTCGTCTGCCAGACTCCGCCACCGTCGACTGACTTGCGCTGCCTTGCATAGCGACGTGGTGTCCAAGCTGCAGAGGATTTTGAAGCCCAACTCGGCAGGCAGAGCGGCGAGGAAGTCGACCTTGATCAACTCTCGCACGTTGGCGGAGATGTAGGAGAGTTGGGGGAAGCAGCACTGGGTGAGGATGCCCTGGAGCATGAGATTGCGTTGTTTGCTGGGCGCGGCGGAGAAGAGAGACCAGACATGGGAGATGGCTTGTTGGTCGGTGTGAGAGAGCTTGCCGAGATCTTTTTGCAACAGCGCCATGGAGGGCTCGTCTGCCTGGCGTCGGCACTTCAGATCGGGTCGGTGTCGGTAGCAGTAGGCCGTGTTGGTGATGTCTTCGGGAGAGGTTTCTTTCTGAGGCTGGTTTGCGAGGGCGCTGTACTGCGAAGGAAGGTGGTGGGTGAGGAAGGGCATTACGGTTTCTTCGCCGTCCCTGGCGTTGGAGGAAGGGAGTTTGCCGGAGTCGTTCACATTGCCAGCGGGTTGAAGAGGGTGAGGAGAGCAGGGAGTATGTTCGCGGTGTTCGCAGGCGCAGTCTGGGAGATGTGGTAGGAGAAATGGGCGGATATTGTCATCTTCTGGAGTAGTCCGCGTTGATGTCGTGATCCCTGCTTGATCATCGCGTGCTGATGACATGACCAGTTCCTCTGCCCTTTTGTCGCACTCCGACTGGCGGAGGGGTGGTGAAGGGGGCGTGAGGTATGCGAGGGAGCGAGGCGTGGCGGTGGCGGCGGCTGGCCGCAATAATATCGGCCTTCTTCCTCCTCTCCTCTACGGTGTACCGTTGGACGTGACACGGACGCCGAGGATGGGGTCTCGGCGCACGACGTGTGCCTTTGCGGCAGAAGGCGAAACGGAAGAGGAAGCGGTGGAAGCTGATTGGCGCTGGACGCGGCCTGCGCAACTTGCTCGCGCGATGTCGTGCTGGGGAAAGAGGGTGCGGCAGGGATGGCGTTATTCGTTCTAGCCGTTTCCAGCCCGTCGCTTGTCCTGACTGGTTCTTGCGCGTGTCGAGGGTGCCTGGTTTGGCTCTAGGCAGCTGCGCCTTGGCCCGTGGAGGTGCTGGAAGTCGAGACTCGGCAGCTCTTGCTTTCGGCACTTGGGAATGGCGTTTTGGTTGTGCTCGAGTCGTCGCGAGGACTTCTCCGCTTCTGGGGGAAGGAGCGAAGGAAAACCGTCGCCCCGCCGAAAGTCGGCGCCACTTTTAGTGTCCGCGTGCCGAATGCTAGCGTCAGCCACAGCACGTGGCTGAAAGCTTCGTCCTGATGGCACTATGTCTTTACCGTGTGTGACATGAGCGGAGGAGCAGTATTGGGCAATGTGCCTGGACTGTCCGTGTGGTCATCTGCATTGTGTGCCGACAGGAAACAAGGCGGGATGGGACTGACACGAGGCTACGATCATCATGGATTACGACTCTGACGACTCCGATGCGCAATCCGCCTCTCCTCCTGCATCTCCCAGCGCCAGTCTACACGCCCTTCCATCCGTGGAACAGCTCGTTCACCACTTTGCCGCTGCCAAGCGCTCCCTCACTTCGACTCAGTACATCTGGCGCGCGAACGAGCTCGTCACCAGCTCCCGGACGTTATTGGAAGAGATTGGAGTCCTCAATGCTCGCAATGCATTCGTACGCCGGACGGTAGATGGACAGCTCGACACGTTGGAGGCTGTCAAGAACAGCATTTCTGCGGTTGGCGAGGAGATTGGCGAAGAGTTTCAACGGACTATCGAGAGACTTGATGTGGCCAACGATCGGCTGGAGAGGACGGTGAATGAGCTTCGAAAGACGGTGGTGGATAACTCGCTGCGAAACACATCTGAAGGACAGGGTGACGACGATGAAAGGACGCTCTTCGACTTCATCGACGATACCAATCACACCGATCTCCAAACCTCTCTGCGTGCGTTGATTGACTCCTTTTACGATTCACGCTCTGAGCTGGACGAAAGCGTGGAGAAGCTCAATGGATCTCTGAGGACCATCTCGAATCTCATAACCAACGAAAATCAGTCGAAGCTGTCTCCTGATATCGGCACCATCTACGACGAGCCACCTCTCAGCATGTCTCAAATTTTCCGCGGAATCGAAGACCATGCAGCGGAAATGGCCACTCTGCTTGAGAGTCTTGTCAAGCACTACGACCTATGTGTCACTGCCCTGAAGCATACGGAAGGTGGGGGAGCAGCGGCCAAGAAAGCTGTGCTGCAGGCGGATGAGACGGCGGTGGAGGATGCCAATGTCGTCGAGCAGAGCCTTTATCTGAAGACAGCGCCAGAGCCCATTTCCGAGCAGGAGCGGAGTGATATGCTTCGCGTGCTGGAGAATGATGCTCAGGAGGTAGACGACGTGGCTGGCGAGATCAAGGATCGAAATTTGGAGCAAGAGGGCCTGTACGAGCAACTCACACGACACGTGAAGAGTGCGAGAGCAACGGACGGGAGAATTCGACAAGTCCTCGTGATGCTGCATGAGATGAAGGAAGTCATCCTACCATCACACGTTCATGCCGTCGATACTTTCAAATCATCGTGGCAACGTATCCAGGCGACGATCAACTCGCAAACGGCTGAGCTCTCTTCCCTTAGCGCTTTCTACGATGGGTTTCTCACTGGGTACGCGAAGCTGTTGCGCGAGGTCGACCGACGGCGAGAAGCGGAGAGACAGACTTTGAAAGTCGTCGAGAAGGCCAAGAAGGACTTGAACAGGCTGTTCGACGCTGATCGAGCTATGAGAGAGGAGTTTATGGAGGAGACGGGCAACTTCCTCCCGCAAGGCATCTGGGATGGATTGACGGAAGAGGGGACAAAGTGGGAGATACGAGAGGCGGACAGGGAATAATTCAGAAGACACCCAAACGCTAGCTCATGCCGCCCAACTCCATCGCTAAATTTGATGTCCCATCACGAGGACCATCATCACTTTGAAGCAATGGCCTCGTTCAGCTCCTTGGTCTTTTTCTGCCGCTGCCGCATCTCCTTCATCTCTTCGTCCACAATCTTTTGCACCGCCTTGAAGCTTTGCGCCAGCCCTTGACACACCTGTTGTTCGTATCGTCTGCTCCATGCGGCGCCTGCTCCCAATCCCACCCCATCAGTAGCAGGTGCCTTTTCCGGTAGCTGTGCAGTAGGCTCGACATCTCCTTCAAACACATACTCCGGCTTCTTTCCCTTGCCCCTGCCCTTCTTCACTTTGAGCCAATTGAACTGATCCTCCGACGTGAGCGACTTGAAGAACTCTTGCGTCGGCTCATTGAATTCGACCGTCTCCAACCGCTCCGCCACCGTCTTATTCTCCCGCTCCTGTTGTGCCTTTTGCTCTTCACTCCCATACGGTGCGAGACAGAGATAGTGCTCGCGATACACCGCCTTCTCTCCGGCCTCTGGCGCAAAGAACAGCCGAATCTCAACGCCAAACTCCCCGTACCCTGTCTCTTGCACTTCAAACGGGCCGGGCGCTTCGATGGTGCGACTGGCATCGGCGTAGGTGTGGTGGAGTTTGAATTGCACCTTCTTCAGCCATGTCGTCATGTCGGGGCCGTTTGGTAGCGGCCGAACGTAGACTTTCCAGCCTTTTGTGTGGCCGTCTGGGGGTGGATCGGGGTAGGATGGATGTGGGAGGACGTGTGCTTCATTGCCGACGATGAAGTGGCGCGTGATTTTGCAGTTTTTGACCCGTTTGCTGGTGGACGGCGCCATTTGGGGGGAATGTTGTAGGTGTGTGGAAGCGTGAGTCGAGAAGTGAAGATGAGATCCTGTTTTCAGTGGGGCTTTCCCGTTTCGGAAGACTTCACGTGCTGCACATTGAGGCATGGACGATTGAACGGACGTATATCACACAATTGTCACGGGGATGAAAGTCATTCGAAGCACACACACAATCGTCACAATTCGTAGTGCCCGTGTCTAGGTATAGTACGCCATGCCTTGCAATGCAGTCATGCCCCAACGCCGATAATGCAGCATACCAGACCGCAATGAAGACTGGTCCCCGAACGAGCGGACAATCCTCAGTCCTCGTCGCTCTCCATCTCCTCGTCCTCGTCCAACGCCTCCATCGCTTCCTTGATGAAGGGCGCAGCCTGTGTTCATGGTCAGTAAAATGTAAGAGGACTCGTGCATCACCGGCACTCACCTTGACATCAAGATTCAGCGCCGTGGTCAATGCCCGCAGCGCCTCTCCCCTCTCTCCAAGCCCCTTGTAGCACTTGCCCAACAAGAACCACACGTTTGCTTCGTCCGGGGCCTGATCTCGCAGTATCTCCAGCTCCACCAATGCTTCCTGCCAGTGTCGCAGATGCATCAACACCCGTGCTTTCTTGAATCGTGCCAGTGCACTCTGCGGCGCCAGATCCAGTGCTCGTGTGTAGTTCGCCAGTGCTGCCTTCTTATTCCTCAGCTTCTCCAACACCACACCGATGCATACCAGAAGGGTAGAATTGGACGGATTGATCGAGGCCGCGATTCGATAGTGTCGCTCGCTTTCTTCAAGCTTGCCCATTCTTTCGTACGACTTGCCCAGGCCATACCAGCCGCCATATCCCCTCCGGTCGATTGAGACGGCCTTTCGAAAGCTCGACAGCGCGGCATCAAACTCCTCGTTGGCGATGTATTCGTGACCCATCAAGGTCCAGGCATAGGCAAAGGTGTCATCAACCTGCGTGGCTCTCTTGAATGCCGCGATGGCTTGATCGTGCTCTCTGCTCAGACTGAAAGCATTGCCGACAGCCACCCACCGCTCTGGAGCGGCGTGATCGGTTTCAGAAAGATGATGGCAGAGGAAAGTCAGGGCGGTCTCGCGTTTCAGGTGCCAAAGAACAGTGCTGTAGACGTCCATGTCTTCCACCCGCGACGGCTGCAACTTGAGGACCCGGGCAAAGCACTCCTCGGCGGACTTGTAGTCGGCGCCTTCATAATGTGCCTTGCCCAGTTGTGCAAGGACAGCTGGAGTGTCTCTCTGCGCGGATGGAAGTGCGCGGAGAGTACGGATAGCGAGAGAAGTGTCGAAGCGGGTGGTGCTGTAGACTCCCAGCGCAAGGTCACGGAGGGGATCGAGGATGGCAATGAGTGATTCGTACGAGGCTGGAGAGGGTTCGCTTGGTTGTTTGGGTTGTGATGGAGGGAGCTTTTGAATTTGTTGGTCAGCGAGCTGGTTGGTGGATGCCGTGATTGTGGGAACGCTCTTGTCACTGTTGCGACTCGGCGCTCGTTTGGTGTCCTTTTCGTTTCGATCGGGCGGGAGCATCTTGCGATTGCCGCTCACCACCCTGCCCACCGTACTCCCGATCCGGCCCTTGGCACCTGTTGCCGGCTTCGCTGGTCTTTCAGGGGCGGTAGAGTTTACGCGTCCGGCTAGTGAGGCAGCCGTTGAGTCGAAAGCGGTAGATCTGCTGGTGGAAGAGCCCGATCTCGTGCTGGAATGCTGTCCAAAGAGTCGATTGCTTCTTCTCGGCTGTGATGAGGCTGCTGCAGGATCCACAGCAGGTTGCTGGCCCGAGACTGTTCGCTTGTGACCACCGATGCCAGGCCTTGGAGGCTGAATGTGCGCCTGGCTGCTCTCTGACGTCCTTTCTGAAGACTGTCCACGTACTCGCGTCGGCGGCCGTATGGTCTGATCAAACTGTTGTCCTGTTCGCGGCCGTCGTGCAGGGGCTGGAGGGGCAGTTATTTCAGCATCATCCAGAACAACCCCACTCATTGCAATATCCTCATCCAAGACGGTGCTTTCACCAACAGGCGTGTCCCATGTCGTCGGAAAGGGCCTGGTGCTTTTGACGGGAGCATTCCGGTGCTTTACATCCGGGGCCAAGTCTCCGAAGATCTTGGGGGTGGTGCTGAGAGGATCGGCGGAGGGTGTGAAGACTTGCTGGTTAAAGTTGAGTTGTGTCGAAAGCGGTCGTGCAATTTCCTGTGTCTCCGCCTTCAACTCCTCCTCTTTGTCCATTGCTGATGCCGAGACCATGTCCGAGCTGGGTTGAAACATTTTGTGCACTTTCAGGTCTGCACCAACCTTACAAAGACCCTGGAACGCCTCCCAAACGAACGCATTGCATCGATGGGCCTCCACGAAGCAGTCGCCCGCCTTCTTCGCATCTCCATGAGCTCTCCATAATTGACCGAGTACTGTCCAACATGCCGCTGCGTCGGGCAAGCATCTACGGTGAGTGTCGGAGCATTTGTTGAAGTGGTTCTTGCCAGTCCATTGTGGGCGAGATTTCTCCAGGGCATTGGCGCCTTCCACAACTCTGCCTCCGCCTAATTGCAGGCATGCTTGGGCGAAGACATATGCACAACCGAGGTGACGCCCGTTTGCACCGTATCTGTGACTGTAGTCGTAGGCGGCTTTGAAGCGACGCAGCCGGAGATATGTAAGGGCGAGAAGGTGGGAGGAGTCGGGGTTTCGAGGTTCGAGGGCGTGTAAGCGGCCAGCAAGGAAGTTGGCGGTTTCGAGAAGGTCGAAGTCGAGGTGGTAAAAGATTTGGGAGCGGAGCTGGACGGTGGGAGACATTGTGAGGGTTGTATGCACCGTCAAGGCATGTGGGCGGGGGTGTTCATGCGTGTTTGGAGTCGTTCACAACATCTTTGATTGAGCTGATGTCCGGGCCGTGGATTTGCATTTGCACGCGGATGTTGTCATATGCTGATGGAGAACGCTGGAATGCAGTTTCGCAGATCGCCGAGGCCGCTGCGGCCGTGAAGGATGATGCAGATGTGAAAGGTCGTCGTTGCTCGTGCCTTTGTTATGATGGAAGTCGACGATCGGCAAGCGCAGCCACACCAGCCACTCGAGGTCACGCCAAGAGTTCGCCGTCAAGCCACGGCGCCACAGGCAGCTCTGCAGCATCAAATAGATTCTGTCTACAAATGCACGCCTTTCCCTTTATCTAGACGACGACATCATGGCACAAGTATGGCACCATCTGACACTGCTGCCCACGACTCAACTGACCATGCTATAGAAATCCTTGAAAACGCTGGCAGCAAAGAACACATCCACCTTGAATCGCACCCATCTCATCACCCTCGCCATTCATGCAACATATCTTCTCTGCTCTCTGCTCCTCTTCCGACGTCGCTATCGATTCCTTCCATACATTCTCTGCGCACTGCCAGCTCTCGGAATCGAAATCTACTTTGAGCGTCTCGCGCGCCCAACCTTTTCGGCGAATGGCGACTTGAAACGTGCTGGCGAGGATCTGGAAGCAAAGGGACTGACGGAGTGGATGTGGGATGTGTTGTACTGGACTTGGGGATGCATCGTGCTGGTTACACTGGCTGGGACCTGGGCCTGGTGGCTGTATGCTGCAGTGCCGGTGTACACAGTCTACTCGCTGTTCGGAACATATTCAAAAGTCAAAGGAGGAATGGGAGGGTTGATGGGACAAGGCCAGACCGTGGAGGAGAACAGCGGGCAAAGCAAGCGGCAAGCAAAGATGGAAAAGAGAGGAGGTCAAAAGGTGCAATACCGATAGCGGCACTCTAGATTGCTGTCCCCCGTTCGAAGCTGTCGCGAATCTCCGACGTGTACTTGTCGTAGAACCGCGCCAGCTTGAGGTTGAACTGCTTGTTCTTCTCGTTGATGTACGTGACATCGCCGTCCGTCTCATCCCGGCCTCCTCTCTCCCGTCTCTTGCGCAGGCGCACTTCTTCGGCTTTGCGAATGTCTGCCACCAAGCGATCAACAGCAGCTTTGTCCGGCTTGTTTGTAAAGGACGCAGTCGAGTCGGCCGTGGAGTAGAAGCTGCCGTCTTTGTCCACCGCAATCAGCTCGCCACTTTCCGTCTCGACAATCTCGAGGCCCCCGGATCGCACACTGCGCTCGATCGCCTCCGTCTTTTCCCGCTCGTATGCATCACGTCTGCCCTCCATGCTCTCCTTGCCCTTTTCCATCTCTCGAATCTGACGATCGTACACTTTGCCCGCTTCTTTTCGGTAGTCTGCAAAGCCCACTGCATTCTTTCTGCTCGCCTTCTCCTTCATCCGCTCATCCCACCGCTCGCTTTCCTCCACCGTCCAGTCCCACGCTCTCTTCCTTTCGAAATCCTCGCCATCCGCTTCCACGTCCGCCTTGAGCAGCTTGTGCTCGGCGATGTCTTTTTTGCGTTGGAGACTTTGGAGTTGAGAGGGGTCGGCTGCTGCTCGGCGAGCCTCTGTTCTGGTCTCGGCCAAATTGGCCTTGCGCGAAGATTGATTCCGTGCGCGAAGGGCAGCAAAGCGAGCCGCTCTGTCAGTGGCCGCAGAGGAAGATGGGGGTGCTTCATCGGAATGGTGCTCGAGATTCGGGACTGCTTCGTCTTGGTCGTGATTCGGGGACTCGTTCTCGCTCAGGTGTCGCTTGGTGGAGTCGACATCGTCTTCAAGGCCGGGGGAGCCTTTTCTTTTGAGTGAAGAAGGCATCGTCGGTGGTGTGGTGGTGAAAGAGAAAGATGGATGACCGCGGTCAAAGTACTGGCGTGGGTTGGCCAAAAGTCTTGGTGTGGCGCAGTGCAGTCCCACCTTGTCTGACAACCCTCCTTGCCGACTATTGCATCCCACCAACGATCGACTTGGAGATCCCTAATGGAAACTAGCCGTGATGGAACGGCTACTCCTCCCGAACATCCCGCCTACGGAGTGTACCTGACCGAGGACGCAATCCGGTTCATTGTATCCAAGTGCTTACCAGCGCCGCCCAGCAACGTAACCATTGAATGTCTACATCATGACAAGTCCTGGAACAATCGCATCTACTTTGTGCAGACGTCCACAGCACCGTCAGCTCCGCGGTATGTTCTCAAACTGGCTGGTCGCCCATTTCGCCCAGCAGAAATCGAAAACGAAGTAGCGAGTCTTTTGTTGCTTGGCCAGCTTTGCCCGAGCATTCCCACCCCTCGGGTGATTGCATGGTCTCCGGATGGCCAGAGCATTCAGCAAGCCTCGGTGGGCCTGGCTCGCCCTATAGAGATCATGCGAAAGGACATTCCATCCGGCTGGATACTCATGACCCGTCTCGAAGGCGAGGCATTGGAACCATCGACGGCCACTCCGGAAGAGCGGGATGCAATCGCGAAGCAGCTTGCGGAGATTGTTCTTACATGGCGACGAAATATACCGCGTTCCCGTTACTGTGGTAATCTGCACTTTCGTTCTGCAGCAGACGCGACAGCACCGATCAGTGTCGCATACCAGCCTGGGCACGGCCTGCCCTCCCTTCAGGTACACGGCGTCCTCGAAATCGGATCCCAATCCAGCGACCCACTCGATACTACCCTTTCCTTTTGGAAGCATCGGCTCGCCTTTGCGGTGGACACGCTCGCAACGTCAAGCTACCTGGCACCCAATCGACAGAATGGGAGACTTCAACGCCTTCGGAAGTTCATTGACCTCAATTTACCGAATTTATTGCACAACGATCTGGGAGCTTTTGTCTTCTCCCACACCGATTTGTCGCCACGAAATGTCTTGGTAGGAGGATCACCACTGCGCATCGTCGGAATCGTCGACTTTGAGTATTCTGGTTTCTTTCCAGCATTGCAAGAGTTTATGGGCAAGTCGGTGGTCTCGCTCGAGGAGGACGACGAAGGTTGGCCGGTGGACATGTTTACGACCATATTACAAAAGCTTGCTGAATCGACTGATGACGGAGGCCTTTCCGGCCAATCTCCAAGCACGAGGGAGTGGAAGCTCACACAGACATTGATGCGATTGGAGACGTACATTGCTCCGTGGTGGCTGTCAGCAGGTTCTGATGGTCTAGATGCGGCTCTTCAAGATGCGAGGGAAAAGGTCGATCGCTGCTTAGCTAGCCTGCAGAGTGTGTCTACTTATTTTAGGAGCGTTACGCTTTGACGCCCTGGCAATGAATTGCAGAGCTCGTTGCAGAAACTGATTGGGCGAAGTTGGAAGGCTGACAGCCTGCTGTCTCAACCCCTCTGGAAGCGCAACGTTGTTCAAACGCCGCAAATCGGGCGTTCCTTCTAGCTCTGCTGACTTGAGTCCATCGATGCGCAACTTCCTCAGACTCTCCGGATTGCTCACTCAGCATACGCGCCGACTTCCGCAACGTCATTCAGCCGCACCCATGATTTTTCCCCATAAGCTGACGGCATATCCAAACGGCTCCGTATAAGGACCACGATGCCCCAGGACCATGCTACCGAAAACAATCTCTCGTGTGTTGGCGACGTCTGTGCTTAGACCAAAATGCCTTCCCAAGTAATCCTCTGGTCTCAGGCTCGGACAGCATGTCACCTGCTGGAGCGGATGTTGTCGAATCAACCACGTCTGCAGTCGCTCTTCCACCCAATGTCACCCGCAAGACGGCTTCAGGCTCAATTGATGCTGGAAAGCTCGGTCGAAGCTGGAATACCTGATGACACGCGCAAGCCTTACGTCGACGCGGTCAATGCCGGGGTGGCTACATGGGAGAAGGCTTGGGAGGAGACTCAAGCGGAGGTATGTGGTGGAGCGATGGACGTGGATCAGAAGTCTGCTAATGGGAAACAAAGGGCAACTTGCTATTTGTGCACGAGCATGCACAGTTTGCCACCTCGATTGACTCGGCACTCGAATATGTCCGACACGCATGGAACTCTGATGCTCCTTCTAAACCGATCAACTTCACCATGATCCCCGACAATCTCCTGCTCAAACCAGGCACTGCCGTCATCCTCACCACTCGTCATCCGGCGTGGGTCATACCAGCGGTATGCCGCGCCATGGGCCACATCGAGGGTGATGCCAACCGTTCGAACTTGATCTTCGTTTGCAATATGCACTGGCAGAGAGCTCTCTACGACTGGTACACTCAAAACGGTGTCAAGGCTGTCGTCGTAGAAGCAGAAGATTACATGACGAGCCCAGATCTGGTGCGAAAGCTGTGCAGTGAGGTCGGCCTGGACCCAGAACGTGCCCTCTTCAGCTGGCCGCGCGCCACAGAAGAGGAGAAAGCCAGCATGCGTCCGGTTGTGGTGCATTTACTGCATTCACTGCTGAACTCCACCGGGATCATCCCAGGAAAGGCGAACCCGCCACCTATCCTTCCGGATGAGGAGGTGAAATGGAAGCAAGAATTTGGGGAGGAACGCGCGCGTTTGATCAAAGAATTGGTCGATGCCGCTATGCCGGATTACGAGTATCTGAGGGCTCGGAAGTTGACGTTATGATGGATGTTGGTGGAGAATCTAGGTGCATCGCTAATGTGTATCGGTGGCTTGACAGCAAATCAACATGACGATGAAATGGCTGAAGATGGTTCACCTTTGATTGGAACAGGCTGCAGCAGCCGAGAAGTCACATCGTCCTGTCGTCGTCAACGCGGATGATGTTCTTGGTAGTCCGGATGTTCTTGCACGTCTGGTATCGTTGCTGGTGGAGATCCTGCAGGACTTGTCTTGAGCTGGAAATCAACTGGGGATAAGGATGTAGATCCACATGCAAAGGTTTTCCAAAGCACTCTCTCGCAAGCGAGGGCATACTTGCCAGTGAAATCTCGAAGTGAGTGTCTCCCGAGAAAGAAATGGATGCTTGGATGGAGCAATGCGGCGAAGATGAAACATTTCGTGGACGATGCGATGGGAGATTACGAATTCTTCAAGGCCAGGTCTATGAAAGCCGTGGATCGATAGATTCTCTATACATCTTCCCCCGCCTCTCGTCTCAACAGCAGTGCCGTCTCTTCGATCTTACTCAAAAACGGACTATGCCCGCTCTGAATCTCCAAGAATCGCCATTTCGGTCGAACATCCGTCTCCTCCAACAACGGCTTGAATCGCCCCTCCCAAAACATCTGCCTCGGGATGGCGCAGTCTTCAGTGCAAACTACATATGTCGCTTCGCATAACCGCCAGCCCTCGGACGTGGTTTGAGAGAAGAGCGCGGGAAACCATTGTGGAAGACAATGGGATGCAGCCTGGGCGGCGAACGACGCTTTCATGTCGTTGTAGAAGACGGGGATAGGCTCGGGAACACTGCGCCAGTTATTGGACGTGATTGCCCACGGGTGCGGCGCGTCGGGATCTGGCGACGACATGGCTCCACCGCGAGGCAGGATGAAGGCTGCCAAGTAGATTACTCGGACGACTTTGGCTCTCGTGCTTGGGGAAAGGGCGGCGATGGCCTCCGCGCCTGGTGCTCCAGCATATGAATGGAAGACTGGGAGGATGGAGGAGTGGGTTGCAGCGGCGGCTTCGATGGCCTTTTGCACTGCATGAGCATCGTCGGAGAGGAGGGCTTGATTGCCCATGGAAGGCAAAGCAGGGGCAGAGGTTGTGTAGCCGTGCTGTTCGAGTGCATCTTGGAGGAAGCGCATGTGCCAGGGTGTGTGGTATGACCCGTGGACGAGAATGATGTGGGTGTCTATTGGGGGCGTCATTTTCGAGATGCACTGGACGAGATATTGCAGCAAAATGTTATTGCTTGCGATTTCGAAGAGTCTTCATGACGCTGGCTCGAAGATGTTCCTGTGCGGCTGAAAATCAGTGAGGCTCGAAGATGTTCCCGTGCGGCTGAGAATTAGTGATCACCGAACGACATCTCTCCGCCTCCATTGCACGATAAATCGCTCGAACGAGACCGGGCGTCGAGTGAGTACAGGCTGTAAGAACATACTACTTCGAAGTATCGTCGGATCCTTGCCGTTAGGAAACGCAACCGAGGCTTGCGGCGGCTGTGAAGCATATGCAGAGCACGAGAGGGCCAACGAACAAGGCTCGCGAGACCTGCAGCCGATGCACTAAGTACCGTCGGCGAAATTGCATCCGACATCTCCGGTACAGCCGCGTTCTACTCTCCTCACTATCTTGTTGCACTGGTCGCAGCGACAATGACATCGACGTCTGGCATGGCGAATCCAATACCTCGTGTACCCCGGATGGGGATCGTGGTGAGGGACCGACAAAGGCTTTATGGCTCTCTGCAACAGCGCGCAGTGCTTTGGCTATACGAGTACTTACTCTCTTCCTGGAATGACGTTCAAGCGCTCAGATGACCTGGTGCTGTTAGAGGACGAAAAGTGCTCCAGCTGGATTGAGCACCATGTTGCGTATCAGCTTCCTGACATGTCACGAGGTGTAGCCTAGTATGATGCAACCATTTGGGAGCATCTACAGTCAATCTGCCATTCCCCCACGCATCTTCATGTCAGGCGTGTTGAGCTCAGCAACTCTTTCGTTGAAGCGAGAAGCCCCTTGTTCCAATACTCGAGACTGGTCATCGCCGAGACTGGCAAAGTATGCTTCGTTGCTTTGAAGCTCGCGCTTCTCGGCGTCTCCGAAATTCACTGCGTATCCTTCTCGCATTGAGGCTTTGAGCGCACGAAGTACCGCTCCACTGTTGTACGTGATGCCTCCAGCAATGCGAAACGCGGCTGGGAGGAGGTCATCCGGTGTTTCCGTTACCTCTGAGACAAGATTCCAAGCGAGAGCTTTGGATGCTGGAATTGGCATGGAGGCCATCGAGGCTAACTTGGCATTTGATGGACCACAAATTCGGGGGAGCAACTGGGAGAGACCTCGGATCGCGTGGACGCCGTCTGGAATGCAAGTCAGTGCTGGCGGGTAGCCAAGGGAGGCCGCAACTTGCACATCGCATGGTTATCGCGAAAGACAGCCTCCTTTGACGCAAGGACAATGTCGCAGCTCATTGCAATCTCGAAACCGCCCGTTAGTGCTGCACCTTGCACGCATCCAATAATGGGCACTCGCGATTGTTGGACGGCGTAGTATGGGTCGACTGCTCGAACCCAGTAAGCCGCGAATCCGGGATTGTCACGAATGGCGTTGATATCGATGCCGGCGCAGAACGACTTGCCAGTAGCGTTCAAGATGATGACTTTGATCTAAAAGGCTCGTGAGGAAGGGCTCAGGCGCGGTGCATTGTGTTTTACCTCGTCGGATTCCAGACTGTTCAGCCGATCGAGCTCGCGAGCGATGGCGCCCATCATCGTTGGAGTCAGCGTGTTGTGCGTCTCGGGATCGTGCAGAGTCACCACCCACACCCCGGGCGACCGCTCGCGAGACAGCAGGACTTCATGATCATGGCTTGTGTCGTGCGCCGCCGCCCAAATGCTATCCTGGTTTGCCATTGTAGTGAAGACGGGTAAGGACGGCAGTACCCCGCACGAAGTGTTGAACGATCCTTCATCACGATGCAAACAATAATTCTATCAACCTGCTTAAGGTATTGTAGTCTACAGATTTTCTGCCTCTCTTTTGACCTGTCCATTCAAAACCGGAGGTCCGTTGACAGCTGGTGCTGGAGCCGTCCCATTCTTCGCCCTGTATTCCGAAAGACTCAGACTGTCCGGCGAGTAGTACGGACGTTCGCCAAAGACTGCCGTCCGCTTGCCCTCACGCTGAGAGGTCTCATATCCACCGGGAATGGCGCGATGGGCAACAACACGGTTATCCCAAAACGCTACACTTCCAGGCTCCCACTTCCACCGGACTGTCAGATCGTCGGCGGCGTGAAGGTGTTCTCGTAAGAAGTTCAAGGTGTGGATGGCTTCTTGCCCTTTGAGCTCTTCGAGATGGATCACGAAAGATGGATTGTAAAAGAGCGACTTGAGTTTCGTCACTGGATGTGTGCGGACCAGCGGGTGAGATCTTCTGACGGGACCACGGAAGGGGGCACCGCCGTTGGCCAGAGTATTAATGTAGCTACGGTACTGTGAGCGTCGATCGAGGGGGGATTGCGGTTCGACATACCCAGCTTCTGAGCTGTGGACAGCGTGCAGTCCGTCAAACAGTTTTTGAAATGTCGGACTGAGCTTCTCGTACAGCGCCGTCTGAGAGGTGAAGATCGTGTCTCCTCCAAAGTCCGGAGTCTTGAGCATGTTCAGCATGGTATACGCGGGCGGATTGATCTCGAAGGAGTGGTCTGCGTGGTAGTCCGCTCCGTACGATGCGTATTCGCGGATGTCGCTGGAGACTGTCAGCATCGTGGCTGTGTGAGGATCGAGCAGCGTACTAATCGCGGCCAATGATGGTGACATGTCGGGGATCTTGCTGATTTGGGTCGCGGTCTTGCTGGGGGGAAGTCAGACGGGAGAGAACGAGGGTCGGAGGCGGCTCACAATGCCGTAATGTTTCGTCAGCTCGTACTGCTCTTCGACTGTGATGTCTTGATCTCGGAAGAAGACCACGCAGCGCTGTAGAGATCAGCGTGCGATCGCTTGGGAGCATGGAAGACGATACCTCTGCGGCGAGCAGTGCCAGCTCATCCCTTTGCTCCGCAGTCAACCTGTTGAGCTGGACTCCTACCAATTCCGTTCCAATCCATGGCGTCAAGTGGCGGACTTTTGTCGCAGCACTCAGAAGCGATTTCTTCTCGGGATCGGCACAAGAAGCACGATCTTTGGCCGGCTCAACATGCTCCACGAGCGGGTACGGCGCCCTGTATTCAAGGACCTTGTCGGTCACTGGCAGATGGTGCACCATGGTGAAGTACGGCAAGCAACAGTCTGGAGACTTTCGGCGTCGGAGCAGAATATATATTTCCGAAAACGCCAGAAGTACCCCGCCGCCCACCTCGCCCACGTTCTCCAGCTCTTCATCTTATCGTCCTCAGGGCCAAAATCGTCGTGTCCAATTCGCTCGGCGTAAGCACTATGCATGAGATCGACGGAGCCGCCGAGCGAAGGAGCCTGCGCGAAACTATCCCTCCCCCGTTGAGAGGACATGTATCACACCATCGATACTTCCCTCGCGTGGCATCATCGAATCGAGCAATGATGTGCCAGCTGACCCTGCATGTCGCACGCTGTCACCAATACGAAGAAGCTCTCACGATATTGCGAGCCTGCGAAGCTTGATCGCGTGCTTGGGCGAGGCTGCGTTGCAACACGCTCCGGGGACATGCGACCTGGCGTGATGCCGAAACCTGCATATGGCTGCTGGTCTAGAAGAAAATCCCGGTCCATAGTCAGCTCCATATAAGCCGATGTTGCGGACTTTGAACGCAAGGGGGGATTGTCTCTCTTCAACCTCAGCATGGCGGACGACAAGAAGACGCTTCCCCCAACGGTGGCGACCGAGCAAGAAACCACCTCCCTCAGCGATGTCGACATTGGAAAGGATGTCTTCGATACCTCCGACTTTGATCCAGTACTGGCGAAGAAGATGGCTCTCATCAACGATGCCATCGACCAGGTTGGAATGACGCCGTGGCAGTGGAAGCTCTTCTTCCTCAATGGCTTTGGTTACGCGGTCGACAGTGTAAGAGGTGTTTCTGATTGAACGAGGATGTCGCTGACGCGGCGCAGTTGCTCGTTGTGTGCCAGAGTATTGCGAACCCCGCCGGTGCGTTTGACTCGTCCGTCTTTCCTGTTTCATTGCTCACATATGGTAGTCGCTCAGCAGTACGGCATGCCGAGTAAGGATATCCAAGGCATTCCACTCGCATCCCAAGTCGGGCTCTTGGTGGGCGCTGGCGTCTGGGGCTTCTCTGCCGACATCATCGGAAGACGATTGGCGTTCAACTCGAGCCTCTTCATCTGCGCAATCTTCGTCGTCATTGCCGGCGCCATGCCGAATTACATTTCTTTCTCCGCAATGTGAGTGCTGAGGGGACTGATTGTCGGCGCTGTCTGATCACTGTCCCAGGGTCGCCATCTATTCCGCCGCTGCCGGAGGCAATTACATTCTCGATGCGACAAACTTTCTCGAGTTTCTCCCTCGCACCCACGCTTGGCTAGTTGTGAGTAGTCTCATCTGAGGGAATGTGGAGATATGCTGACTATCGCAGACTTTCATGGCGGTATGTCGATTGGATTGGGCACAAGGAATCGAGGCTGACTGAATGTTCCAGCTCTGGTGGGCCGTGGGATACACAATCACCGGGCTTTTGGCTTGGGTAAGACGGATTCCGACGTGAATGAGCCTTGCTGATCCGTCCCAAGGCCTATCTCAGCAACTTCTCTTGCGCTCCGGATGCTACCGTGGCGGAATGCACCAATGCAGACAACATGGGTACATAAGGTTGTCTTCGTGTATGGTCTCGACTGACCACTGACAGGCTGGCGCTACCTTCACTTCACCGCCGGCGGACTCGTCCTCGTCATGGCCGTGGCTCGTTTGTTCATCGTCAAAATGCAGCAGGTGAGCAGTGTCCCCTTCACCTTACGTTCCTCACTGACGGAAGAACAGACTCCGCGCTGGCTCATCAGTCAGAACCGCGACGAAGAAGCATACACTGTCGTACTCAGTATCTCGGAGAAGTACAAACGCCCGCTCAGCCTCACTCTGGAGACGCTCCAATCGCAAGGCCGTGTGCTGCACACCGAGAAATCCGTCTGGTCCGCTCTCCGTCTGCGCAAGCACTTCGGCGGCCTCTTCGAGACGAAGCTGCTCATGTACTCGACCATCATGATCATACTCAACTGGTTTGTCATCGGCATGGTCTCGCCTTTGTACAGCGTGTTCTTGCCGTACTATCTGAAATCTCGAGGCGCTGCGGTTGGCTCGGACAGCAACTACGTAGTATGGAGAAACTACGCCATCAACCAGGTCTCCGGGCTCTTTGGACCAATGATTGCCGGCGTGCTCGTCGAGACACGCTTCGTCGGCCGCCGCGGCACCCTCGCCATTGGCGCCCTCATCACCATGGTACTTCAATTCGGTTATACACAAATCCGCACTCCCGCGCAAAACCTGGGCGTGAGTTGTGCGATCACGGCTGCAAGTAACATCTACTACGGTTGCCTGTACGCATACACTCCGGAGATCCTGCCGTCGGCACATCGCGCCACGGGCTATGGCCTCAACGTTGTCCTGAATCGCGTGGGCGGAATCATCGGCGTGCTGATCGGCTCGTACGCCAACGTCGAAACCACTGCGCCGCTGTTCGTCTGTGCTGGACTGTTTGGACTGCTAGTCGTCTTCTCCTTGATGCTGCCGTTTGAGTCGCGCGGCAAGCGGAGCGTCTGAGAGAGAGCGATGGTGGCGGCAGAGAAGGCGGGTGGGGCAAGGCTGCTCCATCACAGTACGGAGGGCGCAGACAACACACGGTGAGCATGACGAGGCTTGGAACCATCTCTGCGCCATCTCTAGTTGTAAGACAAGCTTCTGCCCAGCACATCTTCTACTGATATCCGTCGCTTGACATCGTCAATGGCACCCTTCTACCAGACCAAGCCACCTTGCAAGTCCCAAACTTTCGGTCAACTCCTCTCGTCTTCACAACTTCACCTAACTGTATCTACATTGGAGTTTTTAAAAAACTCCATAGAAAATCTACTAAAACCTCCAAGTTTTTTTAAAAAGTAAAATATAAATGGAGTTTTTAAAAATATTAGTTTATAAAGATAGGATTTATAAAGTAAAGAGATTAAAAGAATAGATTTTATAAAAACTCCTTTAGTATTATAAGAATTTAGATCTATTTATTTATTTTAGTTTAAAGAAATCTAATAGACTTAAAAAGTTAGAAGCTAGTTAAAGTACATTCGAAAACCCTTTTAGCTTAAACTTTAAATAAATTTAACTATAATAGTTTCTTTTAATATTATTTTAGTTTTATTTAATTAATAAAAGAAAACAGAAAGAAAAGAAGAATAAGTACTTATTTAAAAGATTAGGATAAGAAAAGTTAAAAAAAAACTTTAATAAAACTAAAATAGTTATTTTAAGTAATTAAAGTGTTTTAAGTTTATATTAGAGTTTAACTAAGAGAAAAAGAATATATAAGAAAGCTCTTTTTATTTTATCTTTGTCTTTTCTTTTATATCTACTTTAAACTACTTTAATTATAACTAACTATTTAAAAATGGATTTAATTACTTTAAATCAATTACTTATAAATAATAAAGATTATATTAAAGGAGATTCTTATAATAATTCTACTATTATAGAAAGTACTTATACTAATAATATAGAGAATACTATTCTAAATTATAATATAGAAATTAAAGTTTTATTTTGTACTATTTGTAAAACTAATCTAGATAGAAATAACTATTTAAAACATTTAAAAGATAAACATTTTACTATTTATAAAAGTTATAAAGAATCTTCTAAATTAGAAGTACTTAAAACTAATATAGAAGAACTAGAATTTAATGACTTAGCTAAATTAGAAGATATTTTAAAGCCTAATCTATTTTACTTTAAAGAGTTAGATTTAAATTTAAAAGGATATAAATGTATAGAATGTAATTATATTAATATTAATTATAAAGAAGTTAGAATTCACTTTAATACTAATCACTTTAATAGTAATAAAAGTAGTAAATCTAAAGTAAACTATATTATAAATCAGGTTCCTTTACAATATATTAAAGGTAATAATAAAAATACTAAACTATACTTTATACCTAAAATACCTAATATAAGTAAAAAGAATACTAGTACTAACTTATATATTAACTCTAATAGTTCTAATTCTAGTATAGAATCTATTACTTCTAAAAAGTCTAATAGTTCTAAAGAACTAGATTTAAAAGAAGATATTATAAAAGATTATCTTAAAGAGAATTTAGAAGAGAATAAACTAAATAATAATATAAATATTAATAATAATAGACTTTTAAACTCTTATATTAAGAAATCTAATATTTATATCTTTTTAAAAGATAAAGATAGAGAGTCTTTAGTAAATCTAGTATATAATATTAAAGAAGAAGATAAAGATCTAAGTGTTTTTAATAGAATAGACTATAATAAATTAGAAGATATTATTATAGATTGTTTACTTTATATACATTCTAAAATCACTAATATAAGCTTAGGATTAAGACAAAAGCTAAATCAAAATAATAGTAGTAATACTAGAGTATTTAAAGACTTTATACCTTTAGAGAATAAGTCTACTACTAAGACTTACTTTACTTATTATGCTAAACTACTTAGCTTTATTATTAAAGTACGTTATATTAAAGGGAAATATAAGAATACAATAGGTAAAGAAAGAACTTACTTTGATTTAGTAAAGAACTTTACTATTAACTTAGAAGCTAAAGAAGCTTTAAAGAATATTATTCCGTTTAACTTAGATTTAATAGATTTAGAAGATAAAGAACTAACTAAAGAGAAAGAAGAGTTTTATACTTATATTATAGAGTTTTACATTAGTTTACTTAAAGATAATACTACTTTAACTTTAGATAATAATACTAGTTTAAATAATATAGTTCTAAGCTACTTCTTTATAACTAATCTAGATATTAATACTAAAGAGATTAAAAATATAGATCTAATAGGAAAGCTTACTAGTTATATTCTTTATAATAGTAAACTACTTACTATAGAATATTTCTACTTTAAAGAGTTAAATAATATAAAGTATACTTATAATGATTTTAATGATTTTCTTTCTACTTATTTAACTAATAGTTCTAATAATTACTTTGAATTCATTAGTATTCTAAGGCCTTATCTCTTAGCTTTAAATAAAGAAAGAGAATCTACTAATTATATTATAAAAGAAACTAGTTTAAATATTATAGAATATAATACTATAGAGTATTCTATTACTAAGATTAAAGAGCTCTTTAAGAATGTTTATATTAATTTAGAAGATATTTTACTAAAGAAGCTTTTAAAGATAACTTCTATAGATTCTTTAGATATAGACTTTAATACTATAAATGATAATACCTTTATAAGTAATATAGATTATTATATAATAGATACTTTAGAATTAAAATATCTTAAAACTAATAGGCCTTACTTTTTAACTCAATTATTAACTAAAGGAACCTATTATAATAAAACACTATTAAAAGATATAAAGAAAGATACTAAGACTTTAAGATTTAAAGATACTAATATAGAAATATTTAATACTAATATTAATAGGTTTTTAGAATACTTAACTCTCGCTATTTATTTATATAGCGGAGGTCCTTTAAGAGGAACCGAATTAACTACTATACTTTATAAGAATATAGAAACTAAAACTAGAAGTCTAATATATAATAAAGAAGATAATACCTTTATAATTTCTACTAATTATAGTAAGACTAATAATATTACTAGGAAGAATAGAACAAATATACGCTATTTACCGCCTTATTTAAGTAAACTATTAATTATATACTTAGTATTAATAATACCTTTTAAAGATTACTTATATAAAAACTACTATAACTTTAAAGACTATTCTAGTCCTTATCTATTAACTAAAGATAATAAAGTAATAGAAAGTAATACTATTAGTAGGATCTTAAAGAGAGAATCTAGTTTATTATTTAAAGAAGGTTTAACTATTAAATCTTATAGAAAGATTATTAATTATATAATTAAAACTAAATTTAATAATTATGATTATAGTAGTAATAGTAGTAATAATAATAGCGAAGAAGAAGATTTAATCGAAGATAGACAAGCTAATAGATCTACTAGAACTAGTTTAAATCATTACCTTAATATTGAAAATCCTTTTAATACTTTAAAAAGTAAAGATTTAACTAATAAAGTTAAAGAATTTAGTATAAAATATTGGTCTTTCTTTAATCTATTAGATAAACGCGATTATAAAGAGAATAGTACTTTAGAATTAAGTGTAAATAAACTAGAATCTACTACTAAGACTAAGGAATTAAGTATAAGTAGTAGTATATCTTTAGATTTATTAGAGTTAAACATTAAAGAGTTATATAAAGATTCTAAAGTAACTTTTAAGAATAATGAACAAAAAGAAGCATTAATAGCTTTAACTAATAATACTACTTATTTAACTTTTATTAATAAAACTAGTAGCGGAAAAAGCCTATTATATTTATTATTAGCTTATACCTTTAAAGAGAAGATATATATTATTATAAGTCCTAGAATTACTTTAACTAAAGATTTATATAAAAAAGCAAAAGATCTTAATTTAAATCCTAGTACTTTAGAAGATTTTAGTAGTAAAAATAGTAATCTAATATTTATAGATATAGAAGATCTTAATAGTAAAGAACTTACTAATCTAATTAA